>NC_141689.1:1919699088-1920949088 GCF_964263255.1 Lissotriton vulgaris | reverse complement strand
TTACACAAGGATCTGCATCTGCTTATTTATTGTCATAATACTTTGTCTTCTCACACAGTATATTGAAGCTATACTTTATTTGTGGTTGCGAGAGCTTTGCTGTTTTACATTAATGAAAAAATCTTCTGTTTTTTTGTATGACCGGTTAAGGGGTTTTTCCGTTTGCTCTTTACGCACCATTTCTTACTCATCTCAATTATTCTATTAACGTTGAATTCCAGGCAGAGCGCCCTTATTCTCTGAAATCCTTAATAAACCCTTCACAGCTTTATAAATAACAATCTGACCACTCTGTATTGCTTTATTTGGTTATTTAATAATTTTTCCTATTTTGATACTTTGTTCTCTCCGTACCGCGGTTGTACTTTGGAATAGAACCCTGTCAGAAAATTCGGACATTTCCAGCTAAAGTGTTCTGCTCATTTTTGGATCCATTTCACGGGGGAGCAAATAAAGAAAATGAGAGGCAAGAGAGAGTATGTAACAGCTGTCTTTTGAAATCCGCACATAAAGATAAGCGAGACAGTGACAGAAAGAGATGGAGCAATAAGGAGAGAGAGAGGGGGGAGGAGGGCAGCTACCAGAGGCTGAGCAGGAGAAGCGGACACTGCCCTTGCCTTCTCTGGGAATGACGGAAAAGAGACAAGAGTTTTTTCCCTTCTCTGCCCTTCCCAGACTGGCCAAGCCTTGCGGCAGAATTACAAAGGGCAGAGGGCGGGTGGCCTCTTTTGACTGCGGGCAGGTGAATCACACGTCAAGTACAGGGCCATTAGGTAGCGCTTTCGTGCGCTAATGGCCCTGTGCATAACAGAAGGGAGAGGGGAAATTCTTTTGTCCCCTCGTCCCCCCCACCCTTGTCCCCCGTGTCCCCCCCACTCCAAAATCTGGGGGCGATATGTCCCCCACATCCCCCACAGTTCCTACGCCCATGACTTAGAGGAGTGCAAACCACTACTCTCCTGCTCTGGTGTCACAGAGCCCAGCCGCCCCCGGCTCCCACATGGAAAAATAAAATGATAATAACTTTCTGTTATTATCATTTTATTTTTACTTTTTGCATTGCTGAAATAGCAGTGGGGGGACGCTCCTCCGCCTGAGCAGGGGAGCCACCACTATCTGTATCCCCATTGGCAACTTGCTTTCCTCCAACAGCAATTAACTTCCAGCACGGGAATACCCCTGTCCCTCACTGAGATTCTCCTATTGTAACCTCTTCAGTCCATTATGCTAAATCTTTGGCCTGATGACCTTAAAACAACCTCTGCCTTCCACTGTATAAGAGTGCCCTGCCAACTCAGGGGCATATTTACAAGGACGGCGATAAATAAACGCAAAGTGCGTTTAGCGCTTTTTTATTTATCGCTGTCTATCACTGTATTATATCGCCCTGTTAGCACGTTATTTACAATGCGTTTCCCCAGGGCGATATAATTACCAGCGATAGCGGGGAAATTGCCGTTTTGGAGGGAACATCGCTGGTTTTCCAGCGATGTTCCCTGCAAAAAAGGCGATAACCTTGCTGATACGACCCTGTGATCGTATCACCACAATCCACCCCTATGCTAATTATAGGTAGGTCAGGATTTTAGCAGACGTTAGGTTTTGGCGAAAACCGCAGTTTTTCTCCAAAATCTAACGTGTGCTAAAATCCTGTGGGCTGCCTTGTAAATATTGCGATGTGAACATCAGCGATATTTGCAAGGTAGTCCATCTGGGGTACGCCCAGTGACGCCCACTTTGCATCTCATTAGAGATGCAAAGGGATGCGTTGGGAAAAAGGGTGCTAACATGCGATTATGCATGTTAGCTCCCTCTTGTAAATAGGGCGATAGTTTTATCTCCGCTTTTTTGTCTTTTTAAGCTAAAAAAGTGGAGATAACTCCCTTGTAAATATGCCCCACAGTGTCTCAGACTCAAGCCCCATAGTGACTGATGACCATATCTCACATACGCCAAGATCCTCATTCTTCCCACTCTAAACCCATCTCCACCTTCCCCACCAACCTAACAGAGCAGCACACTGTGTGTAATAAGTATATATTTCAGTAAAATTATTTCCTTTGGTTCCACTCAGCACTCACTGAGCCCCTCCTTCAGTGCAGATAAATATATCCACCCAGACTACCTTCTTTAGGCAAATGTGTTACTATGCACAGTGCAGGGGCGGCTCTAGGCTCATGGCGGCCCTGGGCAGGGAGCGTAGGTAGGGGGGCCCGGAAGAGGGGTTCCCGGCGGGGTGGGGCGCGGAGGCCAGTGAAGAGGGGGGGGTCAGGGTGTTTGGAAGTGGAACAAAGCCGGAGGCCGCCAAAACCCTGCCAGGGGCTGCCACGCAAATGTGTATCCATCCTCAGAGGATTATTATATTAAGGATATATATTGGCGTGGTGGCCCCTGGGGTTTGGTGGCCCTGTGCAGGTGCACAGCTTGAACATGCCTAAGGCCGCCCCTGCACAGTGTTTAAGGTAGAAATGCTTTTAACTTAATACATATTAAAAAGCCTCAACCCAAGAACATCAGGTCTAGTTAACTGGACGATATGTATGCCATCTAACCTCAAGTAGAAGGAGGACTGAAAAACACAAATGGCAACAGTAGAACCCGTGGATGCAAACGGAAATAAATTCATGAGCAGAAAATCATAGGCACAAGTACAGAGCGAAAACAAGAACAAGATGGTTATCCAGTTGTGGAGAGTAGAGGGCTGGGAAATACCTCTGAGTTTTCATCAAGTGACTACTGCTTTCCTGAACACCTCAGGTTCCATTCCTTGGCCCACATGGTACCTGCAAACCCTCTGAATAAGAATACATATGTGCTGGCAAGCACGACAAAATATTAGTAATAATAACATAATTTGTTTTTATATCGTCTTTTTCTACCATATTTCTGCATTGCTAAGCACTTCACATAACAGCTGTTCCTATTCCCAAATGTAATGGTGCAACAACTTACAGACCTCAGAATGGTGGAAGGCTGAGGCAACCATGACGGACTTTAACTCGCGATAGGGATAGAAATGTCGTTAAATACATTTGTAACTGGCCATCAGGGGATACAGCATCGCCAATTTTATCGCTACCACTGTCTCACTTCTATGCACCAGCTTATTCCATGAATAGGGGAAAATTCCCAAACGGGGAGCGAATGGAATGGAGGGCCCCAGGGAACATAATAATGTTATCTAATAGGTTTGATGTCCTATCGGGACTGGAGGATTGCGATTGACATCAAATCTATGATTGTGGGAGTAAAGAGCCACTGGTTGATAATAACAGTCTGGTGTGTGATAGAGTGCATTTTAGGTCAAGTGGAATCGGCCCATATGAAAGGAGTGTAGCCCTCACAGAGAAGTTTGAAGATGACCAATTGCCCCAGGTACTGAGAAGGGAAAACACTCAACCAAATACTGAAGTGGAATTGGACGCACTGCCATGCCTAGTTCCCTACACTGATGGGGCTGAGTACATTAATAGCCCTCCCAGTGAAATATGCTTGACATCAATGATATCATGGAATCTGGCTGGTATGGGGTCGAAGGTGACCTCGCCAGACTGGGCAGATTTCATTGATAATTTTGACATCTGTCTCTTTCAAGAGACTTTGACTGTGGAGCCAGTACACAGGGTGGGTTTCCTTAATTCCTATGCCCCGGCCGTGAAGAACCAAAAAGGCCGTCCTGTAGGAGGATTGGTGATTTGGGTCAAATAAAATCTAAACTGTAAGATTCAGCCTTTCCCTGTCCAAAATTGTGATATTCTTGTGGTGCGCCTTACCCTCTCTGCTACCCAAATAATTGCTATATTTAATGTTTATGCAAGGGGCTTACCTGGTGGAAGGAAATTGGAAGTAGTAACAGCCTTAGAAGCGGAAATTGAGGCTTTACAAAGTGATGTATTGCCCCTGATAGCGGGTGATTTTAACACAACTTTTGAGCCACTAGGGCACGAGGATTTGAGCCTAACAGAAGAGGAAGACTCCAGGTGGGGGGTCCCTGAACTTGAGTTACAGCTCATAAATAGATGGTCAGAGACTGCAATACAACTGAAAGGGCTATGTCTTGGTAACCAGCGAAGGGCAGCTAACGGCCGAACAACTTTGGATAGGAATGGAGCTACAACTTATGATAACGGCCAAAGGTCTAGCCGAATAGATTATTTGCTTGTCTATTTACAAATGTGGCACTCTCTTGTGGATATGGAGGTGCAAAACTGCATTGGGAGTGACCATAATCCTTTGACTTCACAATTCAGGTTGGGCCTAGAGGGAGGGGGAGTAGTAACCCAGGGCGCACAGGGCATTGAAATCGCCCTGACGAATGATGAACGCCACCTTAAATGGTGTAATGTCACCAAGAATGCAGATGCCCTGACCGCTATTAGGAGCGAAGTAGACGGGGCACTGGAAATCATGGAGGCAGGTGCACTTAATGGGGTAATGAATCCCTCCCTTCTGGATACCCATATTATAATATTCGGTAAGCTCCGGAAACATTTTTGTAAATCAGGCCCAGCTAGGAACAAGGAAAGAAAGAAACCTGAGAGTTGGTATAATGCCGCCTGTAGGCAATCACGTGGCGAGTTGAGCCTTGCATTAAAAGCAAGGGATTCTACTGAAGTAAGAGTGGTACGCGGTAACTACAGGAAAACTCAGGCCTCTGCAAAAAAGGCATGGGAAGAGGGTAAATGGAGGGAACTTAAGGAAGCGTGCGCAGCTAAAGACTCGAAATCCTTTTGGGATATTTTTTAATGGGATGGGGTGGTTGTCCAGATTGCCCGCAGGACAATGTTGCCCAAGATTTGTGGGTTAATTATTTTGGGCCTCAATATGCATGTAGTAGTAGTGACGATAGTGAAAGTATTCCCCCATTCATTTTCTATAAAGATGATGTTTTTAGTCTAGGAGACGTAGATAGGGCATTAGACTCAGTAACTGAAGGACAAGCCCCGGGGATGGACTGTGTTCCTGCCGACGTGTTTTTAAACGATAGGTACCGTTGGCGGAAATACATTTTCTATTTAGTAAATGCTATAGCCCAAGGGATGGATGTCCCCCACTCCTGGAAGGGAGCAGAAATTGTGCCTGTGTATAAGAAAGGGGACAAGGCCCAAGCAGGCAATTATAGGCCTATCAGCCTTATAGACTCTATTCAGAAGATTATGGGCCGTCTTGTCTTGGGGAAAATTCAGGTCTGGATGGAGGACAATAACATCTTGAGCATACTCTAGGCCGGTTTTTGCCCCAAGACGAGTACGATTGACCAGGTATTTCGGTTTGTTATCCTCTATTGGAGGACGGTGGTCTTGGGAAAACTGACATTGTATGCAGTGTTCGTGGACTTGAGGGCGGCCTTCGATTTGATGCTGCGCCGAAAATTGTGACGAGTCCTGGAGGGATTGGGGATGGCCCCGGAGTTGCTGACTCTGGTTGTGCGTCTACACGAGGACAACTTTGCCCGGGTCCGGTGGGGGCTAAGAGGAGAGGTGACGGAGACCTTCCCGGTTGAGCGGGGAGTGCGGCAGGGATGTGTCATGGCACCCACCCTGTTCTCACTCTTCGTGAACGGGGTGGCGGACTACCTTTCCTTGGAACCAACTGATGCCCCTGTTATGGCGGGTAATCGTGTCCCAATCCTCATGTTTGCGGACGACACTTTGATAGTCTCCAAGACACCGAGTGGCCTTCGGCGGGCACTCTGTCGGTTTGGAGAATGTTGTTGTTCGCACGGAGTGGAAATAAACACAGCGAAAACAAAGTTTATGGCCCTTAATGATTGTAAACCCTCCAAGCCATTTAAACCATACAGAGGAAGTATGGATATGGACAATTGCCCACTAGAGCAGGTTGATGCATTTACTTATTTGGGGGTGACCCTGCAAAGGGATATGCGCTGGAATAGCCAACTTGATTTGGCTGTATTAAAGCACCAGCAGCAGTCGTTCTCCTCCTGAAAAAGTTCAAGAATTCAATAATGAAACCTATAAGTCAATTTCTGGAGTAAAGGTACAAAGGTATTAAGCTCGGTCCTCTACGGTTTAGAATTATGGGGATTTGAGAAGCTAACACGCCTGGCATTGGCAGAAAATGAGTTCTTGAGAAAAGCCATAGGTGTCCCATAAACAGTTGATGTGGGATCTTGGGAGGAAAGTAGTTAAAGACCTAGCTACTCTGCGTCCACTACTGTATTGGCACAGAATATGGACCACAGAGGAACTTTACCATTACGCCCAGGGTCTAAAAATTATTATTGAAATAGACACCTTCCAAAAAATAACTTGGCTGAAGGAAATTAAATCTCTGTTAGTAAGACTGGAAATGATAGAACTGTGGGATGACCCTGCAAATGCAGTATTCCCCTCTAAGAAGCTTCTGAAAGCTATTTATTGGGAGATGACTATTACAACTACATTTGCAAAAGGTATGTCCTCTCACCTTACAGGTAGATTTCTTTAATTCAAAGCTCGACCAATGATGGAACCATATTGGGATGCTATAGAGAACCCGATTGATCGGAAGCTTTACTTTCAATTCAGGATAGGCACTCTTCCGATAAAGTTGTTCACAGAACAATGGGCAGGAAGAAATGGCGATGATAAATGCCCGTGGTGCAGGGACCAGCAAGAATTACAATGTCATGTCTTGTTTTTTTGTCCCCGCTATGTTGCACCTCGAAAAAAGTGGGTGAAACCTATATGCCGATTAATTGGAACACGCAGATATAGGGAGGCATTAAGAATCTTAGCCACAGATCCAAGTCCCCCTATTGCCATAGCTATAGCCAAGTTCCTGAAATGGGCAGTAGTTCTGCATAGGCAATGATGCTTTTTGTTTACTGCCCTTGATTAGCTTAAACTGAATAAAAAACTAAATAACAAAGAAGAGATTGCACGATTTAAAAAAATTATAGATTTGTGTCTATGTAATGATCATACTCTGCAGTTGTCTTGTGGAAGTTTAATCACATTTTTTATATATTTATATAAATGTACTTCGGTATTTATCTTACTGTTTTATCTGTAAATATTAGATTTTTTATTAAATGATGTTATGACTTAACTGTCGAATAAAGCTATGATTGATCTAACTCGCGACAGGCACATCATCCCCTATCTCAGCTGGAGATCCATTAAGATAAGTTTCAATTGTTTGAATGACAGCTGTGAGTCCCAGGGGGAGGAATGGTATGTCCCATGGACTGATGTATCTTCTACCCAATGTCTCTCAATTTTTCATTTAATTCTGCCAGAGCAAACCCCATCTCTCTAAGGAACCAGAGTCACAAATCCGGCATATCCGGCAAAATAAGAAGGAGAAGGAGAAAGCTGAGATGGAGGTCTGTTGTGCTGAACTACAAGCATTTTCTACTAATCAGCATGTGCACCTATGCACACTCTGAGGACTGGCCTACATCCACTGTAGAACAACCAGATGTTGTTGGTCCTTCTCAATTTCCTTCTGCTTATCTAGGACGATCACAAAGAGGATCTCACCCGTGGTGGGACAGGCTAGATCCACTCTTGCAGAGGTCCTCAGAACCAACAGAACCCCGCACTTTGGATTCCTAGCTACTACGGGTGGCATGCCAGCAGCCTTCTCCTGTTATTTTATTGTTGCCAGTCTGCCCACCATTTGTATCTTTTGCCCCTTCCTTCCATATCTGACTGAGCCGTAGGTGTTAGGGAACCTGCTGAGACCGGGGCTAGGCCACGGCAGTGCTTGCTCTGCATGGACAAGAAAATTCAAGAGGAGGGGTTTCTCATGCACAAGAGATTACCTGCATGCTGGAAATGAAAGCAGTACAGAAGCTGAGGACTGGAGCAGGTTGGAAAGGACTGTGAGCAGGAAACTGAACAGAGCAGAAAGCCGGGTTCAGGGTGTGGATCTGAGACAAGTGTGAGAAGATTTCAGAATGCATTTATGAGCGGGTAAGAAGAATAACTGTAGGATCCAGGAACCAGGAGAGTGAAAAAGCTCCACCTTCAGGACGTGTTAGGGTTTGGTAATAGCAGTACAGGGACAATGACGCATGAAGAAGGTGGGGAAAAAACATAAGGGCTGATTTAGATCTTGGTGGAGGGCAATACTCCATCACAAACGTGACTGATAGCCCGTCCACCGAATTAAGATCCCATTATATCCCATGGAGATAGTAATACGACGGACAGGATAGCTGTCACGTTTGTGAGGGTATTCCATCCGCAGAGATCTAAATAAGACCCATAGACTTGATTGTGTTGTGTTGTGGAGCTAGTATCTGAAGGTGTTGGAGAGTGTTCTATAATATACTGGTGTAAGAGCCGTCTTGGTGGCAGAACCATGACAGCAGCCTACCACTTTTCTCCATTTTGCATCCTTCATATATTTGACTCTTCACTATCGCAGGTGCTTCAAATCGACAGCCTCAATTTGCCTCCCAGGACTTCCTCTCCTTTACCCAGGGCACCAACTATATGCCAACAGATCTGGACAATTGGGATAGAGTGCACTTCATGGTGAACTAAGATCATAGCACCACCCTCCGCCCCCACCTTTATGACAGTGTCTACGGTAATTAGCTATCTCTGTGCACTACTATTACGTTTCTCCTAACGTTAATGAATAGCGGAGCCTTTGTTCACATGGCATGGTTTACAGCATTTGTTAACAATAGTATTGCTTATGGTACAAGTATGATTATGGTGTGCATCCGTTTCACCCTTGCTATGCCACTGAATGAGGCAGAGGAATCTGTGCTGTGAAGAGAGAAGGAAAAATCATGGCGAGGAAAGCCTTTAGGAGAGAGGGTACTGGAAAATTCAGAAGGAACAGAAACCTCTGAAGTTGTATGAAGAGATGCAGAAAGGGATAATAATTTGCATTAAACTTGGCACACTGAACAGTGAGATATGTTAAATAAACAAAAAACACTCTCTATTTACTTCCAAGCGTCTTTGTATTGTGTGGCTTGACAGCACATTCAACTTGGCACACTGAATAGTTAGACATGTCGAATAAACAAAAGCCATTTTCTATTTACTTTAAAGCATCTTTCATGGTGTGGCTTAGAAGGGGGATTCTATGTCTGTCCGGACTTTGTTTTTAAGGAAGCTGCAATGTCGACTGACAAAAGTAATCTTAAAGCTGAACTTGAGCGAAAAAAAACAACGCCTTGCTCAAATAAGGGAGGAAAAGAAAAGGAAAGAAGAAGAAAGGAAAAAGAAAGAGACTGATGTGCAGCTAAAGACTGAACTAGTTCAAGAAGATTCTGATCTTGATTGTAAACTTCACGAGACAGTGGCCCTGCTGCATTGGCATATCACCAGAACCACCACTAGTCCCAACCCCTATGTCTCCCTCCTCGAAATCAGTGAGCACACCAAGTGAAGCAAGCAGCCAGGATGAGCTGGGACCTAAAGGAAGGACCCTCCGGTGGGACACTGATCCATCGGCGCTGCTACTCCCTTCAGACTCAGAACTCGGACACATGGTACAGAAACTTGGATTTCAAAAGTTGTCCAGGTAGATTTCTTGCCACAAGAAGTGGTGGCCTTCTCAAAGGAGACACAGGCACCAGTAACTACTCACCAAATTGAAGTGAATGAAGAGGATGAGGAGCTGGCAGTACTCAAAATTGTACACGACTTACAGATTGAATTTGAAGAACGGAGACAGGAAATCAAAGAAGCTGCCCCAAGAGAGCTGACAGAGGAAGAAAAACAGCAAGTGCTGCACTCAGAAGAGTTCCTGATGTACTTTGACCGGACCATTCGGGTCATAGAGCGAGCTTTGGCAGAAGAATCAAATATACTCTTTGATTACAGTGGACTGGATGTGCAAGAGAGAGAAGGGGATGTTCAAGCTGGATCCAATCTTTCTTTCAATCGGCAGTTCTGTGATGAACATTGGTCAAAGAAGATGTATCCCGTACACCCCAGACAGCAAGTACAGAATTTGGAAGTCAGTGAGCGAAGCACAGATTATATCAGCCCTCGCCAATTTGCCTGTAACATCGAATGATTTAAATCAAACCATCGATGACTTCCATAGCTGGCTAATCACAGCAGCAGATAAGGTGGCACCGGAAGTGTTTAAAAAATCTATAATAAAAAAAAGCTTCTTCACCATGGTACTCATCCAAATTAAAAGCAATAAAGATTAAGTGCAAACAAAAAGAAAGAATCTGGAGATCCAATACAATCCTGACCATAAGAAAGAGTACTGTGCAGCCCTGGAGGAATATAAAGCTGCAATTATACAAGCAAAGACTGCATACTATACAAATAAAATCCAGGATGCTGCAAATTCTTCGAAGGAACTATTCCAGACAGTTAATGCTCTGATGAGATGTCCTTGAGACAGCATGTTCACGCCGGAACAAATATTTATAGATAAAATTGACATTTTTTTCCAGAATAAAGTGCAGTTAGTGTATGATAGCCTAGAAGAATCAACACGTAATATGGAGGAGCAAACTGTAATTCAATCTGAAGTCAGAGTGGAACATGAAGCTCTGTCATCTTTTTCCTCACTAACAGAAAAGAAGGTAGAGGAATTGATACTAAGTATCAAATCGGGCTCCCCGTTGGACCCCTGCCCACCATATATTCTACATATGGCATCAGAAGCCATAAGTTCCGTGGTATCCCCTTTAATTAATAAAATTCTGTCTGATGGAGTGTTCCCCACAACATGGAAGAAAGCGTGTATACGCCCACTTCTGAAAAAGACTAATCTGGACCCACAGGTTGAGTCGAACTACAGACCCATCTCCTGTCTGCCTTTTACAGCGAAGGTGCTGGAAAAGGCATTGAACACTGAGCTGATGTCCTTTTTTGAGAAAATCTAGATACCACCCAACATGGTTTCCGACCCAAACATTCCACGGAAACCGCTCTAATTTTGGCAATATATGAAATCCGCAGGGTAACAAATGAAGGGGGGAGTGTTGTACTGGTCCTGCTTGACTTAACAGCGGCCTTTGATATGGTTAACCATACTGTACTGAAACAAAGGCTGAAGGATGCTGGCGTCAAGGGGACAGCACTCTCTCTCTCCTATCATCTTTTCTGGCAGACAGGAAACAACTGATCTATTGGAATGGTCTTAGATCAGAAGAATTCACCTTACCGGGAGGAGTCCCCCAGGGATCGGCCCTATCACCAACGTTATTCAATATATATGATGCCCCCCTGGCCAGCTTGATAAAGAGCCATGGCTTTAAGTTGGTATCATACGCTGACGATACGCAGCTTATAGTATCGTTAGCTAAGGGTGCAGACTCCAGAGCCTCGGACTTCTGTAATTGCATTTCATCCGTGATGAATTGGATGAATACTAACTTTCTAAAGCTAAATGCAACCAAGACAATGGTCATCGTATTTGGCTCAAAAGATCAAATCTGGAATCAGCTATGGTGGCCGAGCACGGCTGGACCACCTCCGATACCAGTTTCAAAGGCAATGAACCTGGGAGTATTGGTGGAAAAAAATCTGACCTGGGCATCACAGATCAATCAGGTCACATCAGCCTGTTTCTTCACCCTCAAAGGGCTGAGAAAGATTCTCCCATATATCCCTTTTGCCTTAAGGAAAACTGTCATCGTGTCACCATACTCTCCAGAATTGACTACTGTAACGCCCTTTACCTTGAACTGGGGGTAGCCCAATTAAATAAACTTCAGGCCATCCAAAACGCTGAGACTAGAGTACTGCTTGGGCTGCCAAGACACCATCCTACCTCTGCAGCTATAACAATTCTTCATTGGCTCCCAGTGTGCAGACGGATAGAATTCAAGTCACTCTGTCTAGTCCACAAGGCTCTTTTCGGAGAGGGTCCGAAAGAGGTGCAGGATCTCTTCTCACATTATGTCCCTGCCCGGACTCTAAGATCCTCATCACTTGGTCTTGTACAAGTTCCAAAGATAAAAAGAGCACGCTGTGGAGGAAAGCGTTTTTCATTCCTGGCGTCAAAAGTCTGGAACACACTTCCACTGCATATCAGAAGCCTGTCCAATAGATATGCATTCAGGAAGGAAATCAAAACCTGGCTCTTTCCTTAAAGCCAACAGAATATAGGCATAGTCGTTGTTCCACTCTAACACAGCGCCAAGACGCCTCGGCAGTAGTGCGCTTTACAAGCACAGTCAGTCAGTCAGTCAGTCAAAGCATTGTGTTGTTACATGTTTGGATTGGTCTTTTCAGTACCCTGAGTTGGTTGTTGCATCCTACAATAACAATGAAGATGCCCTACATGAACCTGATGGGGTTGCATTAGTTTGGAACATGAAATTTAAGAGATCCACTCCCGAATATGTGTTCCACTGTCAGTCACCTGTGATGTCAGCATGCTTTGCCCGCTTCCATCCAAACCTCGTTGTTGGAGGGACCTACTCTGCCCAGATAGTAATTTGGGATAATCGAAGTCATAGAAGAACGCCTGTGCAACAGACCCCTCTTCCTGCTGATGCCCACACTCATCCAGTTTATTGTGTAAATGTAGTTGGAACACAAAATGCCCATAACCTCATTACAGTATCGACCGATGGAAATATGTGTTCTTGGAGTGTAGATATGCTTTCAACACCACAGGAAAGCATGGAGCTCGTGTATAATAAGACTAAGCAAGTGGCGGTTAACGGAATGGCCTTCCCAACAGAGGACGTCAACAATTTTGTTGTTGGCTGCGAAGAGGGTACAGTTTACACAGCGTGCCGACACAGAAGCAAGGGTGGCATTGGAGAGATTTTCGAGACCTCCAGGGACCCGTGACTGGCATCAGCTGTTAGATGGCGCTGGGGCCCATCGACTTCTCGCATCTCTTCCTGACCTCCTCTTTCGACTTTACCGTCAAGCTGTGGACGAAAAAGCACAACAGGCCGCTGTACTCCTTTGAAGACAATGCAGACTATGTGCACGACGTCATGTGGTCAATGGTGCATCCCGGGCTCTCCTCATGCGTTGACGGGATGGGGCACCTGGATCTCTGGAACCTTAACATCGATACCGAGGTTCCAACGGCAACTGTGATTGTAGAAGGAGCATCTGCTCTGAACCGGGTTAGGTGGTCTCACAGTGGTAAAGAAGTGGCTGTGGGAGATTCGGATGGTCATACATGGATCTACGATGTTGGAGAGATTGCTGTCCCTCATAATGATCAGTTGAGCCACTTCGCCGGGACATTGGCTGAGATTCATGCCAATAGAGCAGACGGTGAAGAAGATGGAACAGTACAGCTTTCATCCTAGCAGATGGAGGTCCATCTTTTTAACCACTGGGTTGCATCTGATTGCCTTAACTATTCTACTGTATCACTAGCTTTTCCTGGAGTCTCTATTTCTCTGCGCTACTCTCCCATACTTTTGTACAATTACGGTATGACTCCATGTCACAAGAACTCACATTTTCCAGTCCTGGAACTTCTCATTGTTAAGTGTGAACAATCCAAATTAACTAGACACACTACAAGACCCTGAGTGCACCAATTTTGTGAATGAAAGCCTAGAGACTTAAAGCAAGGTGTTCTTCTGACTTAGACCCATAAGGTAAACCTGGTAGGTAAGGTTGGATAGAATTTACAAAGAAGGATAACAATCTCCTTAGTCTCCAGGAAGCCCATATTTAATCTCGTGCCTGGGCGCACCATGGTCTCACAGTATTACTTCCACATGCAGACAGGTATGATCATCTGCGGATGTGGAGTGCTTGACTGCAAGGCACTTGATGAAGCACGTTAGATGTGGTGTTTTACACAGTGCCTTGCAGTATTAATGGGTGTACTATATGAGCATTTATGTTCTTTATTTATTGCCGCCTGCTGTATGGAACATATTTATTTGTGAGCATAAAAATAAACAATGGTGTGTGTTAACAGCGCAGCTGTTGTCAGACAATTATGTGAGCATTACTAGAGAAGGGCTTTGGCTCCACCCACATGTTGTGAGCAAGAAGTACTTATTTTGATTGGGCAGAAGTTGTATCCTTCAACACAAAAAAATGCTTGCCCTCCATACAGCTGTGATCATTTTGTTGAATCATCCAGTAGCCTGAGCTTGAACTTTCAGGGGCACACACATGACATTGTGATACTGTTAAAGTATCTCGACCCAGCAAGATACTTTATGTTGTTTTTCTCTGGCAGGAGCACAGATGGGAGGAGGGTAGTCATTAAACTTAATGGAGTTTTAGGACTTGCTTGACAATGCAACTGTCACCTGACCTTATAAACTACACCAAGCTTATTCTGCAGTTCTTTGCTTCCACAGAAATACATATTCACTTCCATGCTATTTATTTTTAATGCTTTACATTGCCGTACAGGATTCTTGCAAAGCCAGACTTATTGGCATTGCCTATGCTTTTTTGTCTTTGACCAAGATGTGTACAACTGTAATTTGGTTTGATCAAAGTTTCATTTTAATTTAACTAATTTCAAATGATCTTCAGGAATTTGAGTCTGTAATAATGTTGTTCTGAGAATAAATGGTAGTGTTAAGATGTGTATCGACCCTCCGCATGCATGAGAAGTATGCTTATCACAGTACACAGTTAATACACACATCCTGACATTGACTTCAGGACTGAGCTGCCAGAAGTGTTTCAAAAGGTATCCTTTAAATGCAGCAAGGGTACTCCCACCCATAGTCTGCCATCGCTGTGAGACTACAAGGCGCAGGTAGTTCCCCCTTCCTCTTTCATGAAACCGACAACATAGCATGTCCTTAGCAAAACAGGGTCCCAGTAAGGTATGCCTGTTCTGGGTTCTGTTACATAAAGAAACCATCAAATCCCTGTGATGCAGCCCCCACTCTCCAGTCATGTACATGCATAATTTTGAGGTTTTAACACTTGGAACAATTTGCATGACTATTTCTGTACTCTATTTTAACCCTGCTATTCAGCACCCCAAATCTATATACATAAAATAAGATCCTGTTCCGGTTTTACTTTCTGATTGTCATGCCTTTTGAAACATCTGGCTGAACTCCGTTGACAGGGTAATTAATGACACTGTGACTCATGTCTGCTCTGAGGCGTCATTCATACGCACACGGCATTTGCATCAGTAATGCAGACCCATGCAACTGCAACACACTGGAACTTAAAATGCGAAGAACTCTGTGGAAGACTGAAAAGCTAGCCGATTCATATGAGATGCTGTTTGTCGATGTATAGATATAGCATGGGTATTACAAAACAAATTCTAAGTTTACATTGTGTTTTGCACCAGCTATGCACGCACCTGATAGAAAATGCCAGATGCAGTGGAATGTAAATTGATGTCACTTTAATCTGTGAAGGGCCTGGTCCTTGAAGGCAGGACAGCCCGACGGAGAACAGGATGGGTTATAGGAGGTTTCACGTCAAAATACTGTCCATATTCACAAAGAAATACATTGGACACTCTTCACATCACAGTATACTTCATAAACGAAGGTGAATACTGCATGTGAATAGATGGTCTCATAGAGACAACTTGAAGCCAATTTGGTTACTAGGCTAGAACGTCTTTTGAAATCCGCTTCATTAGTGATTTACAGTTTTTGCAGACCCATGGAGTGTTAGCTGGGGGATTCTTTTTCTGATTCCTTCTATAATCTAGCACACAAGAGGTCTTCCCAAATCCCCACTCCTGGTTTTGTCAGATTACAATGCATCCAATATGTAAGCAGGGCAATAAGGAATCAAAAGCTGTAGCACCACTCCACAGGGGTGCATCATCTAAACTGCTACACAGCCCTGTTGGAGAGAGAGTCAGCATCATGCTAAGAGGGCCAGGGGGACTCTTGGGAATGACAATCTTGTCTGGCTGACCTACTTCCTTTTCTTGACCAAATGGGGTCCATTAGGATGGCGGACAGATGCATGACCGCTGTGCTGGAGGTGGCGGAAAATGCACCTCATCGTCCGCCAGCAGCAGGCCTTCCATCCGCCATATTAGGAAGGGGAACTGGGCGCATTTACTGTCCGCCACGGAAAAACGTGAACCACCGCGGGAACACACCACGGCGGACGGAGCATATCCAGGCTCACCGTAGTGCGGAATGACGTCCCGACCGTCCGCAATATAACGTAGTCGGAAACAAACCAGAAACCCGCAGCAGAAACACCTCCATCTCATAGACGGCGAAAGCACCACAACGGAGAGGGAAAGCAGTGCCACAAGACCCACCGCTCGGACCCGACCGTCATGGACCCAGCCCTACACGCCTTCCCGGCCCTGTTCGTACTTCACTACCAGCAAGTCATGCACCGTTGTGAACGCCGCCGCAGGTACGCAAGCATGCAATACACACATACCACGCCACAGCATGCATGAACACTGTTACTTGTTTACACCAGCAGCGTCGGATTGGCAACGAGGGCACTAGGGCAATGCCCGAGGGGGCGGCGTCCAGTCCCAGCTGAGGGCTGCTTTTTTGGCCAGCTGTGGTGGACCGATTTGGGCGGTCTCTGCATTTGTAAACGACCGCCAGCAGCCCAGTGGGTGCCTGAGAGGCCTTTCTGTAAGTAAATGGGCGTTCATTGCCACCCTCCAATCAATGGCAGAGGTGTCACTCCCTTACTCTTGCTGCGCCGGCCCAGTAATAGATGTATCTTGAGCGGTGCAGGGGGCATGATCAAAACTCGCCTCACTTGTTGTCAGGTGCGTCACCAACGTGAACTAACCCGTGGTAGACAGGGCATGTTGTAAATCACAAGAAATCCACAATGCAAGTACAGAACAAGCACGGACACTGACAAAGTACACAACATGAGTAACTGCCTTTATTAAACATCACAAACATAGCACTCTGATGTACCCAGGAGCCAGCCCAGTGGCCAGTACACATTGCAGAGCATGTCCATGAGAAGCTGCACAACCAAGGGGCAAGAAACAGCACAGTTACCACAGAGCCAGAGGCCAGAACAGAGCAGGTACCTATGAGGCAGCACACGTCAGTGGCACATGGCGTCATAACTCAAACAGGGCCAGTGGCCAGAACAGAGCAGGTACATCTGAGGCAGCACAAGTGAGGGGCACATTGCATCATAACTCAAACAGAGCCAGTTGCCAGAACAGAGCAGGTACATCTGAGGCAGCACAAGTGAGGGGCACATTGCATCATAACTCAAACAGGGCCAGTGGCCAGAACTGAGCAGGCACATCTGAGGCAGCACAGGGATATGTGGTGCATAGACACTGCCATGGACAACAACACAGCCAGGGTGCCTACAATGGACAGTCCAGACAGCAATGTAAAAGAGATGTGTGTGAGGGGGACTGAAACTCACACCAGAGAATCAGGTGGACTGTGAACCATCGGAGGTGCAGACACACTGGCAGCACCTGACCTAGGAGACTGAACAACAGACACAGCGCTAGCATCTGATACAAGAGAGATAGCTCCGTACACAGTGGCAGTGCCTGATACAGGAGAGTGAACAACAGACACAGCGCTAGCATCTGATACATGAGAGATAGCTCCATACACAGTGGCAGTACCTGATACAGGAGAATGAACAACAGACACCATGCTAGTATCTTCTACATTAGAGTGAACCACAGATACAGTGTCAGTACCTGATACAGGAGAGCGAACTCCAGACACAGTGCTAGTATCTAATACATGTGAGTGAACAACAGACACAGTGGCAGTACCTGATACAGGAGACCGAACAACAGACACAGTGCTAGTATCTGACACCTGAGAGTGGACAACAGACACAGTGCCATTATCTGACACATGAGAGTGAACAACAGCTGAGGTTGTGACATCACTGTACTGATGACCCACTGCCCTGTATAGTCCATGAGGCTGGGTGGCTCTGGGAGCTGGAGAGAGCTGTCCAGGAGAGACAGTATGAGGCTCAGTTGTTTGCGGTGTATGTCTACGCTTTTTGGGGATCTGTGAGGTCGGTGTGGACTTGCTAAGATTTAGAAGTGGTGCTGGCTCCACAGACACACTTCCCATCAAAGGTGGATCATGTGCTGGTGGTGGTCTGCTCTCTGGGGACATGCTGGACCCTGCTGAACGCTTGCTCTGGCCCTGCCTTCTGCCCTCAAACACCTGTGTAACAGGGGACTCCACAACACTGTACTCCTTCCTCCACTTCACAGGGGTGGTGTTGGAAGTCGAGGAATGGGGAGAATCGACCTCTGAGACATGTACCTTACGATCCCTCACCAACACCAGCTTCAGGGGAGACTTGGCTGATGGCTGTATGTCCTCGGGATGTCTTGTCCATGGGAGGTGCCTTGTCCCTGGGAGGTGCCTTGTCCTTGCTATATGCCTCTTCCTTGGGAGATGCCTTGTCCTTGGTATGTGCCTTGTCCTTGGTATGTGCCTTGTCCCTGGGAGATGCCTTTTCCTTGGGAGGTGCCTTGTCCCTGGGAGATGCCTTTTCCCTGGGAGATGCCTTTTTCCTGGGAGATGCCTTTTCCTTGGGAGATGCCTTTTCCCTGGGAGATGCCTTTTTCCTGGGAGATGCCTTTTTCCTGGGAGTTGCCTTGTCCTTGGGAGATGCCTTGTCCCTGGGAGTGGACATGGATGGGGACGCCTGAGTGCCCTGTGTCTCATCTGAGGGGCAGCTTATGTCAAGCCCTGTGCTGCCTCTAGCTTTCCCAGGGGATGGTGTCTGTGGCCTGTGTTGCTTTGCCTGCTGCTTGTGTTGGCTCTGTGTGCCATATCCAGAGTGTGAAGCAGGATCGGAGAGGTCATTCTCCTCTGTTACAGCCTGTGGTGTGGACGCAGGGACAGAAGCTGAACTTTGGGCATGTGACAGCTGAATGGCTACCGTCACTTTCGAGGACAAGGACTGGACAGTCCTGTGTATACGAGCAACATCCCCATGCATCCCCTCTATGAAAGCTACCACCTGGCCGAACTTTCTGTCGTGGTCCAGGAATGCATTTAGCATGTTAGTCAGACCCACACACAGCTGGCACAGCAGGTCAAATGCCTCAGCACTGAGGGCAGTTTGGCACACAGGGTCAGGTGCAGCGGTGCCTGGACCAAAGGACACTCTGTGTCTCCGATTCTGGCGAGCACGGGCAGTACTTGTTGCAGTTTGCGGGAGTGTGGGCCCTGTACGCTATGTTTGCCGGTTGAGGGGGTTGATTTCCCACTCCCTGTGTCACCTAATAATGAAGACTCACCCCCGCTGTCGGATCACGAGGATGTTGGTGTCTCAACACGTGAGTGCTCATGGTCACCTCTGCCACCCTCAACGATGCTGCTCACATCTGTCTCGGTCGTATCCTGTGTCACATCAGAGCACGATGCATTGTCACCAAATGCCTCTGTTGTCTGTCTAACACTGCCCTCGTCCAATGCTGAAAGAGAGAGAGATGTGGGTACATGTAAGTGCCAGAGTCACAAACTTCATAGGCAAGTGACGGACAGACCTGGAAGTCAAAACAACATGTCGTACCCAGTCTGTGCATCCACAACCTCCTTCACCTATTCCCATTAGCACAAATTGCCTGTACATGTGAAACATGTGCGTCAAACATCCATGGCACGTCAATGCAGACAAATATGCAGGTGATGCAATGAGGCCACAGATCTGATTGTCAAGTACAGGGCCAGACACAGGAATGCACCATGTATGTCATGCTGCAGGAAAACCATGACAACTGCACACAACACAGCGTCCACTCACAAGCAATTGAAGCACACTGCCAACATCACAGAGGCAAGTACTGGCTCTGACATGCAAACTATGTGGGCACACATTAAGAAAATGAGCCAATACTGTAGACTCACCCCCAGATTCCTGCTGGTCCTCACTCAAACGTGCAGCCAGATCAGGATGTGTCACTGCTAGGATGCGTGCCATCAGTGGGGTCATGGTACGGTGTGCCAACCTGCCAGCACTTGGAATCACCCCCAGTGTCATCTCTAGAACATTCCTGCTGAGCATGGAGATGTCGTCCCACCGCTTGTGGCAGTGTGTATGTAAATGTTGCACACCCCCACGGCACGCTCATCGTGTACTATGGCCCTCCATATGGCCTTACGCTGGTGAAGTTTGAGCTACGGATTTGGGAGGTAAGAGGAAGACATGTCAGTGTACATTAGTCAGTCAACACAGGCACACTGTACATGTGAATCATATAAACATAGCAGGGGAACAGCAGATATGGCGGTAGGTACATATGCCATGAGACTTACATAAAAGGTATGGGAGACACACACAAACTAGATAGCTGGTTTGGGGTTTGGAACAGCACATGTACCAGCATACACGTATCTTCTTGGTGCCCATGGGTGAATAAGATGTCATATCATAGTAGCAAATCAGCCTGTGAGTGAACCAGACAAACCCCCCAATGTCCAGGCAGGGCTGGAGCACTCCCACAATGACCTAAAATGCACACCACCGACCAATATGGCCCTGGTGGAAAGGGATCCGTCCCATGGCCCCAACATGGAGGGACATGGACATGCAATTACCACACCACCCCCACAGATTGTCACATGCACACAACCGACCTGAGTCAGCCCACTATTTACTAGCCTTCATATGGCATGTGCTCTGCGACACTGCGTGCCACACCCATCTCAAAGTGCGGACCACGAATCATGAGGTACTGGGTACACATCACATCACCATGCACACAGCATGCCCAACTGGGTCCCACACAGCCCCCAGCATGTCCAGACAGCAGATGCAAAGAGTAAGTGGTGCACACCATGCCCCCTCATTTACATCACACTGCACTTACCAGCACTCCAGGGGCACCGTATAGCCTCCCATACTGGTTGATCACCCCGTCCACGAGGACATCCAGCTCCTCAGTGGTGAAGGGACGGCACCGGATCTACACAACCCTCGACATCACGGTGTCCAGGACACTGGCACAGCAGCACCTGATTCTGTAGGGAGCAGGCACTGGCAGCAGCAGGAAGAGGTGATGGGTGCAGGCAGCACTGGCTGGAGACTGGATCTGCAGCCACAGCAGTGGGTGTTGTAGAGAGCAGGCAGCAGCATGTAGAGGTGATGAGTGCAGGCAGCAGTGGAGATGTGGTGCACACGCACACACATATATAGGGCCCAGAGGTAATTTCATTGGTACAGGGCAGCTGCAATTGGTGTCCCAGGTCTGCCATATTTAAAACTCTCCAATCACTGGCCCCGCGGTGCCAGTGCACGCCTTCCGCGTTATTCAAACTTGCATTTTGCAACCGCAATGGCGGTTCCCATTGGCTGTTGAATAGGGTGCCATGGCGGGGACACACCGGCGCGGTCATGCGTGCGCTGCCACTAGGGTGCATCTTTCAAATGCATCCAGTTTCCGTCACAGCAATGGAGGTTCACGCATACCGTGGGGGCGGGGCAGGCTTTCCGCAACATTTAAATCTACATTGTGAAATGGCAGTTGGTAGGTCCCTCCATGCAGATAGCGGTACCCACCACCATTCTCTGGCGGTGAGTCACCGCCCATGCCCATTCAGTCTAGGGGCCCGCCATGTAGATAGCGGTACCCACCGCCATTCCCCGGCGGTGAGTCACCGCCCATGCCCATTCAGTCTAGGGGCCCGCCATGCAGATAGCGGTACCCACCGCCGTTCCCCGGCGGTGAGTCACCACCCATGCCCATTCAGTCTAGGGGTACTGAATGGGCATGGGCAGTGACTCACCACCGGGGAACGGCGGTGGTACCGCTATCTGCATGGAGGGACCTACCAACTGCCATTTCACAATGTAGATTTAAATGTTGCAGAAAGCCTGCCCCGCCCCGCGGTATGCGTGAACCTCCATTGCGGTGCCGGAAACTGGATGCATTTGAAAGATGCACCCTAGCGGCAGCGCACGCATGACCGCACAGGTGTGTCCCCGCCATGGCACCCTATTCAACAGCCAATGGGAAACGCCTTCCTGGAGGCTGAATGCAAGTTTTGTATTTGCGGCAGGCGTGCACTGCCAGCGCGAGGCCAATAACTGCACGGTCAGGCACACATTCCGTGTTGGCAAGAGGATATGGGTGGCAGAGCAGGTACATGGTACCTGCCAACACATCATGCTGTGGCGAGGGTGCTATTCACGGGTGTCCATTGGCCACCATGATCATGCAACGGGGCAGTGCAAAAATTGCAAGTTACCCACCCAGACCAGTGCTGAGTGCACATGCCAGGCCAGTGCACATCTGTGACAATGTAGTGATGTGGTGGCTCACATATGACATGGGTTGACATTTACACAGTTCAGTGTTACCATGGACCTGCAGATTGTGTTCCATGTGAGTCTGTGCTTGGTCTGTACAACGACGTGTGATGATGTGGTGGATGCACTGTGATGTAGTTGCTGTGTGATGCATGCTTGATGGATTGTCCTCTCATGTGTCCATGTCCAGTCTATGCAAGTCTAGTCAGAGGTGCATGACCTCATGGACTGTGTATTTATGTATTGGCATGGTGCAGCACAAACATTGGGGCCTGTGGGGATGCAGATCCACACATTAGGTGTATGTTGCACAATCAAGGGTGTCTGTGCTACATGTGGAAACGTGCCTTTGTGCATACACATGGCTGTGACGTCATTGTGGGGATGTCAATGTGTGGCAAGTCTACAGGTGTGCCATTGTTGTGTGCCAGGGCCAACCCACATGTAGTCTGTGGTACCATCACTGGTGATGTCAGTCATTGTTGTTGTTGTGTCTGTCATGATCACAAATGTGGTACAGCTGTATTGTGTTTACAATTGACATGTGCTCCCATCCTAGGAGGGCTCTGAATGTGCACCGTCCATACACTGTGCTGGAGAACATTGCGGCCGATGAGGTGATACACAGATTCCGCTTGGACCGCCACACATTGCAGATCCTGGTTGCCCAACTGGAGCTCCACCTGCAGCCACGCAGGGAATATCCCGGCGCAATAACACCAACGGCCAAGGTGATGGCGGCACTTCACTTCTTCGCTACTGGCACTTTCCAGCACACGATTGGTACAGCAGGGGGGATGTCCCAACCCATGTTTAGTGTGGTACTGCATGATGCCCTGGCAGCCATTATGCTGTTTAAGGATGAATATATCCATTTTCCAGAGGCAGCGGAATTGCCAGCTGTGAAGGCTGATTTCTAAGCTCTGAGTCGAATTCCACATGTGGTGGGTGCCATTGATGGCACACATATTGGTCTGGTTCCATCACAGGCACGTGAACACATTTATCGTAATCGGAAGCATTACCACTCCATTAATGTCCAAGTGGTGTGCCAGGCCAATCAGATCATCTTGCATGTGTGTGCCAGATATCAAGGCTCTGCACATGACTCCCACATCCTGCGGAGCAGCATTGTGTCCCAACTGATGGCGAATATGCATCCGGAACGTGGCTGGCTTGTTGGTGAGTTGCAAGTGTCAACCACTGTGTTGTATGTGTGCCCTGCTGACTCCCACCACAGTGGTAATGTTGGATGTGCCTGTCCACCTCTCCCATAGGTGACTCTGCGTATCCAAACCGCCCATGGTTGTTGAGCCCCGTACGGAATCCCACTATCCCAGGCGAACAGCGATATAATGTGGCACATGGCAAGACACGTCGGGTGGTGGAGCGCACATTCGGGCTGCTGAAGTCAAGGTTCCACTGTCTGGACAAGACCGAAGGGGCACTGCCTTACTCACCCGCAAAGATCTGCAAAATCGTGGTCACCTGCTGCATGCTCCACAACCTGGCCCTGCGCAAGGGGATCCCCCTGATCCTGGACCCTGCAGACCAACAAGTGGCTCCCAATGCTATCCCGCACGTGTCCAGTGATGATGAAAGTGGAGAAGAGGAAGGTGTGGACCAGAGACGTCAGCTCATTGAGCGCTACTTCCCTTGAAGGTGGTTGTCAACGTACGGTGTTGACATGGTATGCGGGAGGGGTGGTTGGTGATGATGTCTGGATGTGGGTTGTGACTGCTGCCTGTGGTTGGCTCCGTGCTGGATGCAAATGTGTGTGGGACATGGTAGTCATGCACGGCTCAAGAATGGGTATGTTGTGACTGGTGCAAATTGTGGAGTGGATAGATAGCACAGCCGTGAAGTGCGGTGTGGTGTGAAGGCTGTGATGCAGTCTCCTGACATATGTATGTTGTTCTCTTGTTTTCCCTAGGTCACTTCATTTTCACCATGAGTACAGACAGGCATTGCTCCTTGGACATGGTAACGTTTACATCATTGTATACCCTATGATTAAAACATGGAGTACACACAGACATGAGTGTTTTAAGGGGGTTTATTTACAATGGTGGCAGTGTTGGTGGAGTGCATATTTACAAGATGGGGGTAGGGATCAGCAAGTTGAAAGTCATGAAGGACGAGAACATCGTGTAGAACCCATATTGTTGTGGGAACCCAGTACAACAGATATATGCGATGGCCTGGCGGTGTGGGCCAGGATAGTCAGCAGAGTGCATCATGGGCTCAGGGTATGGTGAAGTCAGTGCTGGCTCCTTGTCTGGCAGCTGGCTGGTGCTTTGCCACTGGTTTCACCTGGCTGTTTCCTCTGACGTCCCCTCTGTATTTTGGCCGGAGGGGGGGGCTGCTGTGGGGCAGCCTGCTCGGGGGACACATCCCTCTCTGTGGCCTCAGGGGATGTTTGTGGAATGACATCCTGCAGGCCACTGTAGGGGGAGGTGGTATATGGCCTGCAGGCTGCTCCCTTCGAGCCGCTGCTTGCTGCCCCATGATGTCCACCAGTTGTGCCATCCTGTTGTCGATGGACCTCAAGAGCTGCCGGTGCTCCAGTGTGTCTAGGCATGACTGTGCCTGTGCATGCTCATATACGTCCACGACCCTGTTGATGGCATTCAGGGCCTCGGCACCACAATTGGGTGGGTGTTGCTGGCCACCTACCCTTGCACCTGCCCTCCTGTCCGGGACCTGTTGCCTCACCTAGGTCCTAGCCCGGAAACTCTCCCTGCTCTCCTGGGATGTGGAGGGAGTTTCATTGTCCAATGGGTCTGGGAGAGTGGCACAAGGAAGACTTGTTGCAGTGGTGGTGGTGGTGATAGTGGCAGTACAGGTCCCGACAACAGGGCCACTGTTGTTGTTGTGGTCAAGGTGGTGGTGACAGCAATGTCCTGGGACCGTGAAGGCAATGGCGACTCTGGTGTACCGGCTTTATTCACAGCATCCGAGGCGTCAAGGTCATCTGCACCGGAGAGTCCATGGTCTGAGGGAGGTGCCTGGTGTTGCCGGTTTCTGACATTTCCTGCCAGTTCACGATCACCTGTTGTACAAAGGATAGAGAGTCATTGATGTGTACTGCACAGGTTGGTTGTTGTGACAATTGGGATGTCATGTCATGCAGCACAAGATTGACGGACTCATCACATTGTTGTGGTACACAGTACTGGGCATCATAACAGGTTAGGGTGGCATAAGCCACTTGGCTGTGATGGCCCCTCAACCAGGTGCACCCCTCCCTGTGAAGATGGCTACCTACCTGTTAGCCAGTTTGGTGAGGGGGTTTCATTGCTAGCACATGGTGGAGGGATTCCATCTTGCTGAGCTGTGGGTGAAGGGGGCCTGTTGGGAGTTGTAGTGCTGGCTGCTTAGCCACATGTGACCCAGGAAATGGGGGTTGCTCCGTGTGTGGGTGGTCATGGTGGATGCATTTTGGCCCTGGCATTCACACGTTTGGATGAATGTGTGCTCCACATGCATGTTGTGGGGCCAAGGCGGAGTACCTCAGCAGTTGTGCAAGGCAGTACTTGGCATTGTAGTTGTGGTCATTAGGTTGTACTTACCAGCCTCCATTCCCTCAGCTATTCCTTCCAGGCTCTCCGGGTGCAGTATTCCAAGCACCTTCTCCTCCCATTCACTGTATGGTATTGGCTGGATGGGACTGCCGGCGCCAGTAGGCTTGGCCCGCTCTTGGCTCTGATTGACTTCACCTTTGCCTTGAGGTCGTGCCACCGCCTCTGGATGTCTCTTTTGGTGCATGGCACAGTCCCTGATGCGTTCACTCTGGTGACTATCCTTTCCACATTCTGGTTTTGTTGGCCAGTGTGGTCTGTTGTACAAGGGTTCCAAACAGGTTGGGTTCTACACGTATAATCTCATCCACCATGACTTTCAGCTCACTCTCTGTGAATTTAGGCTGTTTCTTGTGAGACATGGTGTGTGCTGTGCAGGGTGTTGGGGTGCAGGTGTGGTTTGTTGGGATGGTGTTGTGGTGGTAGGTGAGGTGTGTGTGTTGATGTGCAGGTTGTTGTGTGGCTATTGGTGTATGTGGTGCTGTGCTCTGCTGTGTGCCGCTTCCTCCCAGTTCTGCCGTGATGCAAAGGATTGTGGGGATGGGAGGGGCTCCTTTTATTTTCTTCTTTGTGGCTGTGTCCCAATGGTATCTTGCAGTCCAGTATGTTGTGGGTGTGGAATGTAAAAACCACAGTTGATGGACAGAATGCAGAACAATGTCATACATTCACCCAGTTGTGGGTGTGGACCCTTGCCTGTCAGGTGTTCCACCATGGGGGTGTGTTTTTGATGTGAGTTATTGGGGGAGGGGTGTGTTCATGGTAGGTTTGGGTCCTGATTTTCTGGATTGCCTGGTACCTTGCAGCTGCCATTTATTTTGCGGTCTGAGCGCCGTGGGGGATTAGCTTTGGCCCTTCCGCTGATACTTACATTTGTCGATGTTATTTTCCGCAACGGTTGTGGAGGGTGATTCTTTACGTTGCCCCGGCGGTGTTATCCTAATCGCGCGGCCGGTCACTCCGCTGCACTGTCGGCGGTTGGGCCCGTTACCGCGGCCACTCTGTCTGCGGCGGTCGGTTTTTTCTAAGGTTCTGTCGGCGGTCTTTGGTGACATCCCTCCGCCGCGGTCGGGTTTTCTATGGTTCCGTCCGCGGTCAGGGGTCTTTGGTGGCATCCATCCGCCGCGGTCGGGTTTTGCTGGAGGGGAATCCTAATTGCACCTCCGGTTTCCCCACGGTGTGGTCGGGCGGTCATTTGATGCAACACTGGCGGTCAGGACGCTTTCCGTCCGCCATCCTAATCGGCCCCAATATTCCTACAGGCAATAAATTCAAGGTGGCCAGATGTTCAACGGTTAACAATCAGCATCTCTTTTGGCCCACTATGAGTGTTGGGGATTATTTTTCCTGGCACAGTGCTGCTGCTAGGCATTATAGCAATTGCACAACATTCTCAGGAGTAATATTTGTGTTAGCATAGTATTCCTTATGGGTTTCTTTGTACAAGGCATAATACTACTTTTTTTCTTTTGGCATAGAAGTACTCTTGAATATTGTCTATAATTCATGCACCTTAGCATTATTTTTCGAGTACTCTGTACTGAGTGGCAGTTTTATTGAGTTGAATTTCAGTAGGACTCATACAAAGGGACACATCCCAGAAGGCACAAGCTAGAAGGATACAGCCTAAAAGTATTTCTATCCTGAAATCTCCTACTTCATAGTACTGCAGATGAACACACCACAAAATACTTGAATTCCCATATTCCACCTTCTGCTGGGACCCACTCTTGTTTCATTGGTCTCATCCGCTCTCTCAATATGCTTCATTCGCCACTTCTCTCTGACCCCTTTCCCTCATACTACTAGTATTGCCCCCAGGGCTCAATGTTGAATTAGCAGTCCTACTGTTGCTGTAACAACTACTTATACCACTGTTACTAAAGAACTACTAACATTACTTTTATTTCTAATACTAATGCTTTTTCTGGTACTGCTACTGATTCTAATATTTCTACAGATACAAATACTACTGATACCATTGCTACTACTGTTTGTGCTAAAACTAAACCTAGAATTGAAAGTTTTATTAGCTTTCAACGCAATCGCATCATTGGGCATTATTGAACAAATTCAACAAATAATACAAAATAATGAATACTGAAAATACAAAATTCAGCATATCAGCTTAAAGAAAACTAATAATAATTAAATGGTGTAATTTATTTTTTAATCCAAAATAGCATATATATAAAACAGCAGTAAGTCTCACCACTTTGAAAAAATAACACAACAGGAGGTGCTTAAAAACAATGTTGGAGCATTGTTAACAGCAGCGATTTCCTTTAGCCCTCAGGCAAGCACAGGTATACAAACTTAACAGCAAGGGCTGAGAAACAGACAGTGTCCCACGAGTCTCTACTAAACATAACAAGAGGGAGTTCACATTTTGACATTTCTGTCAAAGGTGCAGTGTTTTACAAGTAATTCCTTTTTCCGACAAGCACACACAATAAATAAGAAGCCTTATTATTCTTGTAAAGGTTTTTTTCACAGATGTTATTTTGGTACTTTAAAATTGATTATAATACAACAAGACTTATTCTCGTTACATCAATACTATGACATGCAAGCTAGTGTAAAGCTTTAATGGAAGCCTACATAATAGATATGATGTGTAAAACTATTTTAGAAGATAATAAAATAACGGTAATACTATGACAAAGCACAAAGCAAACATCATGAAAAAATATAACATAGTTCATTAAACAACTTCCATTTTCAGTTAACCAAGACTTCTAATAATTAGCACTGAAAAGCTTGCCATCAAGAGGAGTGCATTGGATAAGTTGCACGTCTGAATGCTGTGGGCCAACTGCTCTGGGCTGTCTGAAGGGATAATTTGTATTTTTGAGAAGCCAGTATGTTACCAACCTGCAGCCTTGCTGGAATGACAACATATTTCTTTTGAATCAAAATGTTCCTCCCTCCCGAAGGATTAACAACATTGCTTTTATGTTCCAAGACTACAGTGAGAAAAATAAAAGAACCAGTAACTTGGGAGAAACCCATTGACAATGTTTCCCAATTCAATACATATGGGGCCAGATGTACGGCTCACCAATTAGCAAGTTGCAAATTGCGTCGTATTTGGGACCCACTAATTGGGAGGCACAACAGTGTCTGAGATACTGTTTGCGATTCCTAATGGGTCGCAAATTGCATGCCTCATGCATATTAATGAGGCTGTCGCAATTTGCGTCCCCATTTGGAATGGCTGGCACCCCCAGGGATGGTGGCCTGCTGGGGTCAGCAGACCTCCATGTCTGGTACTGCTTTTAAATAAAGCAGTTTTTTCCCAAATGCAACCTGTTTTCCTTAAAGGAAAACAGAATGCATTTAAAAAAATAAAAATGAAACTTTTCATTTTCATTTTTAACGTGCAGGCAGTGGTCCCAGGGACCACTGCCTGCCCTTAAAGAATATTTACGCATGCATTCACAAATGGAAAGCGGTCCCCTTCCTGTTTGCGAGTGCTTTACCACCCTTCTGAGAAGGGTGGTAAACTGCGAGTGTTTTTCGACTGCAATTGCACAATTGTAACATTCTTACATAGCTTAAGGAGTCCCTATTAGGAAGGGATGCCCTTGGAACGCCCCTCCCTAATAGCAATTCTCTAATCCTATTTTGCGAGTCACAAATTGGGATTAGTACATGGGCCACAGGTTTTTTGTGGGATCAAACGTGTCTAAAACTCATTTGCTCACGCAAAAAACCTTTGTACATCTGGCCCATAGTTTCTTAATGGCAATAAAAAACAGTATTCAAAATATGTGTGTATAGCTGTAGAAATTAAAAGCACAACTGTAGGAAGGTGGCTACCTGACTATGGTTACCCCAGATTATTTGCCTTGTGTTTAGCTGGTTTTCGACTTAGTTGGCCTGGTTCCCTGCTAATCAGGGCCCCAGGCTATCTGCTCTCTCTGTAAAATGGATCCCATGTACCCTAGGTGCATAACTAGATTGGCTTGGGTCACCTTATCAGCCCCTGTACAGAGCACTATAGGTGCCCAGGGCATAGGTGCATCCAAGGCCTACCAGGGGCTGCAGCATATATTTTGCCACCCCTGGCTGGCTATCTAAAATTGACACAACTGGCTGATCACTCAGCTGGGGCAAGGTGGTGTAATCACCCCTTGCTTAGATATAGTATGCCTATATCTAAACCTATCTGGACACATATCAACCTGGGAGCCACTCCTATGGCAGGCCTTAACAATCCTGAAGGCAAAGTGCGTGGTTTAATGTGAGATGGTGCTCTAGCATGAGCTGAGAATGTCTGCAGCTGTCGGGACCAATTCCCTTAGCTTTTTCGGGATAATGCCAAACCATATACTATTAAGTGCATTATAATCCTCGCGGTTATATGTCAACTTTGGTTTGGCTTTATCAAAACATGTTGTGTAAGGTGTCATACGAATTGGAATACTACCCCCTCGCCAGTCCTGGCGACGGGGGTAGCATTCCACCCCTCTAGAGGGGACGACATGTTACTTTTGCTAAAACGCGGTTGATTTTTAAAAGAGCCTCAGATCCACAAAATGGATGCTTCTGCCACAGACACCTGTCTGACCTCCTGCTGCTGACCGAAACTCAGCAGAGGAGGCCTGGACAAAGGCTTTCTTGTCACAGGGAGGTGTCACACCACCCCAGACAGGAGATAGTGGATTGTAGCAGGGAGGTTTGAAAGAAACCAGACAGTGCCTGGGGAGCACAAGGCTTCCCCTTGCATAATCCGGTCAAACCGGTTCTGGGGCACACCAGCCCCAGCTCCAGGGCGACCTGGACAAAGGAAAGGGGGTGTAACTGCCCCCCTTCCTGGTCCCACCCATAGGGAGGGACCTAGCAGGAGATCCACCCCTCAGATTGGAATAAGAGTGGTAGCAGTGCCCTAGCTCGGCAGATCATCCTGAAATCACCTTTAAACTAAGAAGACGACTGGACTTCGACATTCTGATGAACAGAAGACTGAAGAGCATCTCCCTTGTGGCCTAGGAGGGGCCACCCTGTGAACACAGGCACCACCCAGCACCTCGACGTCTGCTTTGCCGCCGCCTCCCGCCGGAGCCCGAGTGCAAAGCCTGACAAGACCCAGCTTCCCAGACCTCTCACAGCCCGATCCACAGTCCTTGCAAAGAAGGGACCCGTGGAGGCACCGAGAGACGTGGGACCAGACATCTTGGAAGACCCCCAAGACGCTGACTGCGCAGCATTCGAGGCACCCTCGACTCTGTGCTTTGGGGTTTGAGAAGCCCCACAACCAAGCAGCATTTGCACCAAAGATCAGCCCTCCAGCATCTCCACGATCTGCATGGGGCCCTTTTGTTTTGTGCCACTTGACTCGCCATCCTGGCCACTTGCCACGTGGTCAGCGGCCATCTTGGCGACGAAACCTACAATTCACACTGTGGGTCAGGTTGCTCCAGACCTGCCCTCGCTCCTGTAGAAAGGAGTACCCGCTCTGACCTTGCTGGTCCGAGTAATAAGCCTTTTTCACTTTCTGCGTGGCTTGCATTAGCCAATGCTTGTTTGCTTCAATCGAGTTGCCGACATCGCCATCAGCTAAATCCTTTGTGGGACAGCTCGTGATCAACTCCTGGACGTCCTTGACCTCTTCGTGTCCACGTGGCTGCAGAGAGAAGCAACAACTCATCACCTGTTTGCACCCGACTTTGCCTGGTTCCAATCTGGTTCCACGGTGGTCACTGGTCAGTGACTTTGAACATTGTCCCCTCTGCTTTCAGGTCTTCACCACTTCAGATCCACCCTTGGATCACACCGGACACTTCTGCTTCCCATCGCCTGCACCATCTTCAGCTCCAAGCACCAAGAGCCTGCGTGTCAAAACCCGACGCCACTTCGACCCTGTGCACCCACTTCCTGTCGGAGAGGTAACATTGCAACGCCGGTGTTCCTACACTGGTACACACCTCTAGGGTCTGTGTCTTAAGTTTTGTTCCTCTAGGTTCAGCGGAAGTATCTTTAAACTAACTTTGTGTAACTTTTACGCACCATTGACATTGCATTGGTGCAAGACGCACTTTACGTGCTGCACCCGAATTCTGCGGGCTTCTCCCGACTTCAGCATTGCTAGTCCTGACTGCTCCCAGCGATTCTCTAGGCCCTAGGCCTAACCACTATTTGATTGGTATCTCTTATACCACTTTTTTAATATATGGTTTGAGTGGCCACCCGCCCTCATCCATAATTGTGCTACTTTGTATGTTATACTGTGCTTTTGATTTAACGCTTGTGCCCCTTTGCTCATAAAGAGTACTGGGGATTAATTTAGAAATAAACACATATATTTTTATAATATATACTTGTGTGGTGTCCTTTCATTTGGTATTACAGGATTGTATGTGGTAAAACAGCTCGCTTAACACGACCTCTTAAGTTAAGCCTTCAAGGCTGCTTAGTCCATGCTACCCCTAGGATAGCTTGTCTAAAAAGGTTGACTTACAACCAGACACCATAAGGGATTGTTTGGACTGATACAAGGTGGTTCCAGAATTGGAAACAACACATATCAGGCCAACTTTTCACATTGGTGCGCAGCGGTGCGGATTTGAGCTTGCTGTTGTTTTACCATTGCAATCTTTTTATCAAACTGAAAGATCACATCAAGTACCTTAGGTACATATAAATCAAAAGCTTAGCATATTAAGTTCTACTGAACTTAGTAGTTGTAGATTAAAGGGATTAGCACACCCTGACTACAACTCACTAGCAAGGTACAGTAGGAAAACACTTAGTGTAGGTAAGTGCACCACTTACACCTCACTAGCAGTCATGTCTGATGCAGGTGGAGCCTCAGGCTCTGCTCCTGTAACAGTTGACCCTACCAAGGCAACTTCCAGATATGACAACCTTAGCCACAAAGACTTGGTGCCCTGTGCACAGCAAGAGGGCTTAAGAAGGGCAGAGGCCCTACCATTCCTTCCCTGATAGCCTTCCTGGAAAAGGATGACTTAGATAAGGCGAGTCAGGCTCCCTTAGATTTAGGAGATGGAGTGAACCCCCTTGAGCATGAGATAACTCCAGAAGAGGAAGAAGGAGAGGAGGAAGAAGGCTCAGAGGTAGATGACCACCCCAACATTTATAATTAATATGAAACACATTGTTATACAACAATGAGTGTAATGCAGAAAGAATCAACAGTAGGCATAAACATACAAGGCGTTTACATCATAAAAGAATCATTGGCCGGTGCACAAGGGACACAAAACACAAGACTGTAAGTACAACAAATTTAGATTGAAAAGGAACAGCGCCTATATGCATCCCTGCCTCAACCCGTAGTTTGTTGGAATTTTCTCACCAAACTATAAATGCAACAAGCCTTGATCAATATCAAGACCATGAAGTTTGTTCCAGAGGATTAGGTGGCAGTGCCGGACTAGAAATCAAAAACTGCCCACAGGAAAAATTTACAGATCAGCCGATGCTGCAGGAGCATATAACTAGAAGGGGCCATGTAGGTTTTCAGGATTGGATAATTTGCAGCGGCTAAAGCTCTGAAGACAGACCCCTACCATGCAGCTGACCGCGATAATGCCACAGTGATAGAACTGCAAGTCAGGCCTCACCAGAGGCTTGTGTTATAGATACAAAATTAAAAACAAAATCTATCTTTTGTTGAAACCTCAGCATCAGCTCCTCCGCGATGGCTGAGGCGCATCGCCCCACTGGCTCAGAGACAGCAGCTGAAGAATAAAACAATATTTTAATATTGTTTAATTTTTCAGCTGCTGTCTCTGAGCCAGCATGTGCAGGGAGGGGCACAGCTGGGCGCATGTCAGGTTGGCCAGCCGTCCTAGGCCAGCCAAACTGACAGGCGCACTTAGATTTCTCTAACCCAGGCGAGTTGGAGAAACAGCATAAACTCCCTGTACCTAAACAAGCGTTAATCTAGCCCGCTCAGGCCAATCCTCATGCAGCTCTCATGCTTCAGAGCAGCGTGCCGATTCGACGGGGAGTCTGTGATGCCAGGAACTGGAAGCAGAGGAGTGTGAGGCAGCCAGCAGCACTACGTAAGTGTTTTTTTCTTTAATTAAAACCCCCCGTTGGCTCCCCCTCAGCGCTGCGTAGCTACATATATATTATATTGGAAGATCAACTCAAACAAACAATTATTTCCTTTGCAATTTACATTATTTATGTGTGTTTTCCAACTAAGCATGGCACATTCTATTAGTACAGTAGGACTTACCATTGAATTTTGCCAACATACACTAAAACAAATTAATATGTTTCCTTTTACATATTGACGGCAACTTCCAATATTCCTCTTCTTAACACTGTGTCCTGTCCAGACAAATTATTTAATTATTCCTGCACTCTGAGAACACCCTACTTAATTCCCATTACTTTTGCCAACTGAACTAGGCATCACTGGATGTCTTCTACGTTTAGGCAAGATTCATATATTTGCACCAATATTTGATTGGTTATAAGTTAGCTGCAGAGTAGATGCTACAATGATTTAATGTTAACTCCAGAAATGAGTGAAACATCTGTCATGGCATTCTGGCAATTAGTTAAGAGAGTACAGACTGTTGCAAACAGATCATAGGTACATCTACCATATAAATTCCTAAACTGTGTGGGAAGCAGACATTCTATTACTTTTTCTTGTAAGGTTTTTTGCACCACATTAATAAGTGACGTATGGCTATTTAGAAAGTCATCATGTCATAAATGAATCAAAAATAATTGCGTGACCCTTAACTGAGCAACGTCCCCTGGTCACGGCATGAAACCCATTCACTGGGCTGAAAAAGTTCCACAAAATGTATTCCAAAACAAGTTCTCTTCTGATATCTTAGTATTTATTTTTTCATTTTTTCAAATTTGCTTCATCAAAATCAAAATCAACGATCCAGCCTTATGAAAATTACTTTTTTTGCGTCCAATGCATTTCGGCTACATGCTAGCCTTCATCAGGGACTGGATTCTAAAAACCAAATGTGAGGATATGTCAGGGACTTCAATGTCATAATCACAACTGATGTCTTATTCACAACTAATAAACTAATGCAATCATAATAAAGAGTATATTTAACCGTTTTTCTGTTACCACCAAGTGAAATATTATAGTTTACACAATGCGTATCATTTACTCAATTCACATATACTGTCTAGTTGAAAGACCAAAGATAACCAGATACCGGTGCAAGATATAAATTATGTAAGTTAACCTCCACCGAGAAAGGAAGCTCAGTGTGAAAACAATGATCGGGTGAAAAGTGCGCTTTTATATAAAGATACCAAATGAAACAGCTATAATATAAAACGGACCCTACGCATAAAGAATCCGATAGTACTATTCCCCCCGCTTACCAGTAACGTTGAGGTAGCGCGCCCGTAAGCCGCTTCACAAAAGTATTTTCCACCGCGAGCTCGAAAGCCCACGTTAAAACGCTACGTGTTTGCTAAACACTAACGACAGACAAAGTCCCTCAGTGATTAGTTAAGATCGAAAACGGACGAGAATAGGGTGAAAAAACAGGTGAAAACAGGTAGCCATGATGGATAGGGAAGAATATCACACAAATGAAAATTAGTTAGGTGATAGAGTATATTGTGAAGAATTTGAAAAAAACGTGATCCATGTAAAGAAAGGCTTCCAGTGGTATAGCAGCACTATTAAACCCAAGGTGACAACAATAGTATATGATTGAGAACGCAACTAAAATGATAGTAAGTGTGCCTAGTAAAACAGCATTCCTGTAAACTAAATGGCAAAAAAGGGTTATCATGCCGTGACCAGGGGACGTTGCTCAGTTAAGGGTCACGCAATTATTTTTGTATAAAGGTACTCGGAAGGAGGGTACACCCTGGAGCACGCTACAACTACAAGTTAAAGGAGAGATGGTGTGCAAGCGTGATTAAATCATTTTTATAAATTAATCAAACTCACTACGATCCTCTAATGAATTGCAAACTAAATCTCCTGTTACCAAAATCAGCCCCTTGTAACGCTCATCTATAACCGCAATAAGATTATCAATCAAACAGTAAGGTACTGCCTTATGGAGTCTGTAAATCGATGCAGATGCATTAAGATCAAGTCCTATCCGTGAAAGGAGACTCCTATATCTGACTAAAACATAATATTCTGAAGGTTCTCCCCAACAGTATTATACTTTAATAAGAATTAGCAACCCTCCTTTTGTCATTCCATGAGGATATTTGATCGCTTACGACTTGTGAAAAATAAACCCTAGTACAAATGGACTGATGTACCAACACGCTTGCACACAAGGCATGTTGTAATAAGAACTGCAGTAGCTCAGTGACATGCCTGTATGTATGAATGTATGAGCATATGTGAGTGCATGATGTGAATAGGTATGTGAGTGCTTCCAAACACCACTGCTTTCAGCGATCCCCCGGCTTACAACGCTGGTGCCGTGGGTAGCCGCAGTGGCCACTCTATATTTCGCTCGCGATTTCCCAATTACCTCCACATTCGGTTTTTAAGGAAAAACGGCACACCAGGTAGGTCCAGGCACAATAATATTTATTTAATGTGCACTATCCAAACAAAGTATGTGAGTGCGTGTAAATGGATGGGTGTGAGTAAATGTGCATGCCTGCCTGTGTGGTCCCAGCCCCATGCTGAAATCACCCTCTGCCACTGTATTTAACCCATTTTCAGTTATACATTCGCTGGTTGTAGTCAATGAGACTACTTGCACGGTGATTTATTTGACCATCTTATTGTGTCCAATTTTATTTTTTATACTCCGTTTAGTTAAATATTGAACATTATCAGAAAAAAATACACAAGCTATTAATCAGCGAGTGCTCACTAAATGCTTCCGTATGTGTCATTATCTTTATATTTATAGCTTTATTTCTCTGTGCCTGAGGTACAGTCGTCTTTCTATACTAATGGAATGTTAACATCCGTTTATGTCAGGGCAAGCATACCAAAAGGGCCAGTGAATTCGTTTTAGGGCCTAGTTGTACTAACTTAAGCATGTATTAATAACATTAATTTTAATTAGTAAATCTGCTCTAACAATACCCCACTAGCAGTTTTTAAATCATCACAAATCACAGTATTGTTAATTAATCATGCATTAGTTTTAGCTTCTTCATCTTCATTTTCTTCAAGGCTTTTATCTCACTATAAACCTTTGCCTTGATTTTTTTCAAGAACAGCATGTTCTTTTAAACAAACGTTCACCCAAATCACCAATCCATTCACCAATCCTTGCAAATCCTTTCCCAATAGTACTAAAACATGAACCAATCACCATTCTCTTTAACATTTTCGCCTTATTTTAAATAATAGTTATATAGGTACTATAGTCATTATTTAGCATGCTATTATCAGGCACATTGCATAACCCTAATTACAGGGCACACACCACCTTCTTTTGCAAGTAAAATATCCAAAGCAAATCTGTTTAGGGCCACTGGATGAATGGCAAGTACCTCTTTTTTCATTTGTGTTAATGCCCCCCAGTGTTAGCAGCTAAGTAATCTACTGAAGTAGATAGCTTCCTTATCTTTACAAAATTCAGAGCCACCAACAGAAGGAATGTACACCAAATATAACTAAAAGCACTCGTCCAAAAATACATCTCGCTTTTGTAAGACTCCTATCATTCATCTTATTCATTCACATGATACACTCTTGGAAGGACAAATGCTAAGTAGCAGGAGGCTATCCCATTACCTTGAGTGTTAAAATAAGCTACTTGACCACAGACATGACAAATGCCCATAAATAATAAGCAATTACTCAACATATAATATCAATCAACTATATAACCATACCTACACTCACTCATCCCCATAATCTCTGTATCATCATGTTTCTCACGCATCCAACATGTAACTCGTTTCTCCTCCTGATGAATTCTAATTCTAAGATTTATTTTTCAATTTCTAAATCTATCCTCGTCTTCTTGTAATTGAATCTCATTTCCTTATGGAGCATTTCACCTATTTTTTTCTCTCCTTTCATTAAATTGCCTAACAAAGTTAGACTCTACATCCATCAACGTATACAAACTCTTGTTGTTAGTCATTTTATAAAATTGTGTAAGTAGTGCAAAAGGTCTATTATCGCTGCTAACAAAAGCCAAAATCTTAATTAGAGAACTTATGGAAAGGGAAATTGTAGTGAACATTATACTCCTCCAATAGGTCCTGTCGCAATAGAATTAACAAAGAAATACTATAGAATATTGTGAAGCTCAGGGGAGATGAAAATAAGTAACTCCCTCGGCAAGTAGGTGCAACCATAGCAGTTAGAAATATTCATAATTCTGGTATATTCCGTAAACAAATTAACATAAGTATTTTTCCTAAAATTCTCAGCAGAAACATCTCTATGATCTATTCTACTATTTTGTGGCATTACTATGATATGAATCATTATCTTCAGAAGCATTTCCAACAGGAATGTATAAACTCACTAATAGGCCAATTAACACGAATAATATTAGAATCATAAAAACAGTTTGTAGGGTGAAGCAAAATATATAGCCATTTACTTTCAATACAACCTTCAAAACCAAGAACTAAATATCTAAACAATGTACAAAAATTGTAAAATATAGCCTTGAAAACGTTGGACATTCTAGTGCAAGAATTTCAGTTCACAAAATAGGCTGGTGCACGCAGATGTAAGCATGTCATTCAGGAGTTCAGTTCATAAGTTCAATGACACAAAACTATCATCAGCGGGATACCCAAGGTACAAAGCGGAGGTTTACTATTAAAATGTGGGTATAAACAAAGATTTTCTTACTCAGTTTCTAGTCTAACAAAGTTATGCAGGCTCACTATGAAATATCGAAAATCTCATTTAGAATTAAAAACATTCAACTTCATTACTCCATCAAGAAATTACCCAATGGTGGTCCCCCCATTCTTAATTCATTTCTATTCAAGGAGGTTCCTCCCAAGGAAATCTATAGTATCTCAGATCAATGTGTCTTTCTTCTGGTTAAATATGTATCAGATGTGTTCATTTATTTGCTGCATACATCTGTTACTCTTGTTGATCTTCTAATCTTAGGCTTTTCAGAATCTGTTTCAGCTGATTTTTCTTCATTCTTTGGGGGACTATCAACTTTTTACAGCACTCTTTTTCCTTCTCTTACTCTTTCTGACCAATTTGATAATATCAGAATTACCTATTAATATATATCTGTTCCATTAGCCTCAATTTCATATTCATATGTTTCATGATTTGCTAAACTTGTAACTGAAACACCATGAGCTGCTCTTGTAGTTTTCAGGGTTTTAGTTCTGAAGTTTGATTTTCATGTTCTTTCTGGTGTTCTTGAACTCTGTCTTCTTGTTTTTTCTTGCAGATGAACTTCTCTTTGTTTTACCCCGCTGGATTCACGTAGCAAATTTGAGCTTGACTCTGTGAATTAGTGGTTTGTATCACCACTTCTTCATCTGCAGTCTCCACTTTGTTCGTGTGTGATACATGGATCCTCCTCCTGCTATGATGCAATGGACGACTACTCTCCACGAAACAGGGCGGTGAATTCCCCTGAGCAACATGTCAGGGTGAGTTGAGGCATGTTCCTCGACATCAGCGGGTACCACCAGTGAATCCACCACTTCATGACGAATTAACAGTATCACTGGATGGCTTTGTATTCTTGATATCCTTACACACTTTCGCTCACATATGTTTGATTACACATATGAGAAAGCCGCTAAACCTCTGCATGAGGGTGATTGGGCTGAAACATGTCAAACACATACTGACACTAACTGCAGGTATATATGTTTTCCCGTGAGTGCCCTGTTTTTAATCCTGGCCTAGGGGCGCACCAATAAAGTGTTATTGCTTATTCTTGGGCTAGTTTTATCACCACTTTCACCTGCTCTGCTACACCCACTACCATGAGCGTAATATCGTGGTTTTTAGCAATCCTCTCTTACACAAAAAACATCCCTCGGCTCCTCCCTCTCAGTGAAGGGGTTGTAGCTCCTGCCATGACTAGGTATCATGGGACGAGGAGATTCCCAATAATGAAGCATGCCACCTCCGGTGAGTGTGGGAATTCGATCTTTTTAAAGGATATCCCTCCTTTTCTTTAACTAGGGTTTCGCCTTTAACAGTTATGTGCTCTGTAGACCCAAAAGTTTCTTGTTTGTCATATAATTCTCAACACTTAAAAGTAGTATTAACCACCAAAAGCACTTGATAGAGACAATTCCATGAAGGTTCCAGACATATTTTTCACACATGATTCTTCACCACTACCAAGTCACTAGGCTCTAGTTCATTGCAGGATTCTTCACTTGCTGAGGTGTAGCCAAATTCACGCGGTGAGAGATAGAGCGTACCAGATCAGACAAAGAGTAATGCAGAATCAGATCATCAGTAACATTCACAAGGAATACCAGAAATGTTCACAGCTTGGCCCAATAGAATTTCAGGAAGAGAAATGCAAGTAGTTTTGTTGGGCTTACTCCTCATACTTAGGAGAGCCAAAGGTAGGTCATCTGGCCATTTCAATGATGTCGAAGAGCATACCTTTGCTATCTTTGCTTCCAGGGTACCATAAGCCATTTCTATGACTCTTGATGCTTCTGGGATTTATCTAAAATGGAATTTCTGTTCAACTGTCAGAACTATGTAAAGGAACCTCATTCCTAAAATGAGTTCCTCTGTCTGACACTAAAGAAGCTGGCAAACCAAATCTAGGGATCAATTTCATCAGTATAAGCTTGGCTAGACTGAAAGCATCATATCTCCTGGTTGGGTAGGCCTTGACACGCCTACTAAACAGACATACAACTGACAAAATATACCTCCAATTACCCACCTACTAAACAGACATACAACCAACAAAATATATCTCCAATTACTATATGTGGGTATTTCAACAAAATATATGTGTAGTCATGTAAAGGGACCTTCTGATTTACCTATGTAACTCATGGCCATACCGAGTCTTCTGCTGACATTTAACGGTTGGCAGGTTACACATCTTTGGCAAAAGAATTCTGAGTTAACTCTTAAATGAGGATTGAACCAAAATCTTCTAAATATCCTGACCATTGCATCACGTCAACATGTGCAGGACTAGGTAAGTACCTTGCTATTTGTAGTAACATGTAATAATTCAGTACAACCCTTTAATCACTTCCATTTTCATCTTTTAAATCCTTCTCTTTCCCATCTTTTATTTTCATCCTCTGGCACTGTGTTTTTTAATTTCCTCAGCTAATTGAGTGATTGAGCTGCCACTGACAAGAAATTATTGACATTTTCCATTTCACATTGATATTTTATTTTTCCTAATGTACCAGATGCAAGAGCACAACACTTCGTAATTTTGTCAGCCATATCATGTCCACTGGTGTGTGCGGCACATTATACAAGTGCAATTTTCTTTGGAAAACGCAAAGTCTCTAAACAATCCAGGATTTGTGGCCCATTTTCAAGGGAGAATCCACTGGAAGTTAAGAAAACCATTTTGTAACCACAGTTGTCCAAAATCATGAACCACTCCAAAACCGTGCTGGCTACTGTGTAGATGATCAAACACCTAAAAGGTGATGGGAGGAATGCTTGCAATAAGTCTAAAAACTGACACTCATTCAGGGTAGCATATCAATGCGTTGCTCTTTTCTGCACCATGCCACTTTAGTTTGGACCAAGCCAAATGTAAATCTGTCTCAACCCTGCTCCAATAGGAACAGTCCAACCCAAACTGCCAGACCAGGGACCCCCTGAATCAGAATTCAAGCAATCCAAGTCCGGTTTTGTCCTGATTGAAGATCGTCAGTGGTATGTATCTTGATTTCAGTGGCACAGTGAGCAATTGGACCCACGTGCCAGCGATTGCCAGTGGTTAGACGTATTGCAAACATTCCTTCCATCAACATTTGTGTGTTTAATGTACCATAATTGGAGTTCCTACAAGGTTGCGTTTTGCACAATGATGGTGTTTGAGGAGAAGGAGGATTGCATGATTGGTGCAGTTCTAGAGGTAGACCAAAATGGATGTTTTGTGACAGGAGACGTAAATGGCCATCTAGTATCATTTTTGATCATTACTTATGCTACCCACTCCACAGTTAAATTGGTGATGGCTAGCCAACTTACCTCTCTCAGGAAAAGAAGACCAAGCTCTAGGCATTTCTAAGCTGTCAGCTAATGTCCTAACAAAAAGTGGTCTGATTATGAATATACCCATTCTTTTATAATCAGTCAGGAACCACTAACAGAATATCGACCAACAAAATATCGACCTACAGAAACATTGAAGCTGGAATATCGAAGGCAAATATATCGACATCCTATCTACAACATGGTAAGTACAAAAATATTGAAACCAAAATATTGATGTTAAAAATATCGTAATTAAAAAAAACTTTTATTTTCTGTTAAATTAAATGTGTAAAATAAAGTAAATAATACTTTAAAAAAATAAACATAGTTAAAAATATTTAATCATGTATAAAATTAATAAATAATACATATATAATAATAAAACATTAATTAAACATATACATAAAATATATAATATATACTTACTTAATAATAAGTTTTAATAATTATTTTAATTACGTATACATTATTTAAAAATACTATAAATTACAAATACATCTACACACATAAAATAATAACATAAATATAATATGTTTAATAAATTAAAAAAATAAAATATACTTTCAAACCTTTATTTCCGGTATGCGCAGTACACAGCGTCTGCCTACAACCCAGCAGGCCGGCCGCTATGACAGATAGTCTTATAACATTGTACATCGAAGCTTTCATCTTGCACGTAGGTCAGCAACTTCTCGGTGTAACAGGCGCATAATGCAGGATCAGAAAAAGGATGGAATAGGTTTCATTTTAAAATTTTGGTGAAGAAACGTCTAACAAACAAAGCACACAAACACATGGCAAAGAACGATTACAGGGACTCTAGAGGAGAGGGCAAGGGAACCAATTTCCATAGAATAATCAGACATATGGCTAGGGACGGGGGGTGGCGAGCAGCTCGATATATACAAATTATCACAGACAAACATCCGGAACGTCAACTACGGGGACAATGAAACACCAATGGTGTAGTCAAATGGGGGTGTGCAAATATTCCCACGGTATGCATTCCATTGGGACCAGATCCTGCCCCATTTCTTAGGTCGGCCCCGGGCCACAGAGACCGTCTTTTCCCTGAACATGCACCAGTCCATGTTCTCCTTCCAAGCAGTTATCGTGGGAGGCCTATGGGAACCCCAGAGTTGAGCAATATCCCTCTTGGCAACCATGTTACCAAGAGTAACCCAAAAAGTCTGAGCCGTGGTACAATCCGTGGGCTCCCAGATGTTAAGCAGGCACCGTCGGGCCTCAGGCAAAAGAGAGACCCCGGTGACCCTTTCCATAGTTGCATGCACTCTAGACCAGAAGGCAGACACCTCAGGACATTCCCAAATGATATGCAAGAAGGTGCCAATCATACCACAGCCACGCTTACATAACCCATCAAGAGAGTAACCCATTCGCACCAGTCTTGTACCAGTCATAAATACTCGGTGGAGGATCTTCAGCTGTACAAAACGAAGGCGAGCTGGTATGGCCACCTCCTTAGGGGAGGAGACGGCCATCTGCCAATCCTCGTCATCGAGTTCCAGGCCGTCGGCGGTCCACGAAGCCCTGAGTCGCACAAGAAGATCGATCCTGTTATTAATGAGCTTTTTATAGATCAGGGATATTGTACTGTCTGGCACATGGCCATCTAGAATCCGATCCTAAAGCGGCAAAGACAGGGGAATCTCCGTCCCCGGAGGAAAAACGGAGGTCAAGGCGTGCCGCACCTGAAGGTACCTAAAGTGCTCCCTGTCACCAAGTTCGTATTCCGCTTTAAGAGCTTCAAAGGACTTAACAGTGCCCTTGGACCAGAGATCCTCCACCTTGCTAATACCAATCGTATCCCATTTATCGAATCCTTTCGTTCTCCACAAGCTACCCAGTCATACAACGGCGTCATTCGTGTCAACCTTTCGCTCCATCCCATAGCAGCACTTGCATCCCGCCACACTCGTACAGAACTTTTCGTGGGACCAGTCAGGGTGCGGAATGGCTCCTTGGAATACAGTGCCCTATCAAAATTCCCACCCGGCAGGAGGAGTTTGTCCATCGCAAAAGCAGGAGCAGGACCAGGGGAGTAGGTTACATGATTAACCGCGCTCAACTGCGAGGCCCAGTAATAGCGGGGAGGGCAATGCCACCATCGTACCACGGCAAAGTAAGTTTGGGTAAGGAGATACGAGCTCGCCCATCCCAAATCAGTTGTCTCTCGACCTCACGGAAGTACCCGGAGGGTATAGGATCGAAAAAATTTTGAAGTGCGTACAAAAACCTAGGGAGCGACATCATCTTGAAAAGAGTTGCACGCCCCAACGGGGATAGGGGCAAGCGACGCCACCGCTGGACATCAAGTTTAAGACGCCGGAGAGGAGCATGTAAATTGCGGTCATAACGAACGGAGGAATCCAAGGAGACATGAATCCCCAGGTACTTGAAACCAGTATCAACCACTTGGATCGGGAATCTACGCGGCAACGAAGGGAGCTCCCCTGCCAGAACATAAACGCAGGATTTGGTCCAGTAAATAACGAGACCCTAATTTTTCCCGAAGGAGGTGAGAACGTCAAAAAGCACATTGAGAGACTTCCGGGGTGAGGTAAGGTAAAGGAGAATGTCATTAGCATATAGCGAGACACGATCTTCAAGATCAGGGGCCCACTGGATACCCCTGATCGAGGGCTCCCACCGAAGCCACTCTGCCAACGGCTCCAGCGCTAGGGCAAAACGCAATGGAGACAGCAGACAACCCTGTCGGGTGCCACGCCCATGTGCAAACGAACCAGACACCCTGCCATTTACCACCACCTGGGCCAGTGGTTGTGCGTAAAGGAGTTTGACCCAGGCAATAAAATTTGAGCCAAACCCGAACTTCGAGAGAGCTGCCCAGAGATAAGGCCACTCGATGGTATCAAAAGCCATGGTGGCGTCAAGAGAAGCTAAAATGGCAGGTTCAGTCAGAGTCCCAGCTCTCGCGAGAACTCCATGAAGCCTCCGAAGATTAAGTGCAGTGTTCCGATGTGGGATGAAACCGGATTGATCCGGATGGATCAGGTCGCAGATGACCGTAAGCAAACGAGTGGCAAGCACTTTAGCCAGTATCCTAGGTTCCGCGTTAAGAAAAGAAATGGGGCGATAGGAGGCACATCGGTCACAAGGTTTACCATCCTTGTGTATGACAACGATAGTGGCCAAGCGCTGATCAAGAGGGAGGAGGCCAGTTTCAAAGGCCTCAGTGAACATATTTCACAAATATGCCACCATCTTGTCAGGCCGCAACTTGTAAAGCTCGATGGGCAAACCGTTGGGCCCCATAGCCTTACCAGATCAAAGGGCACAAATAGCACCAGCGACCTCGTCCACCGTCATAGGCGCATCTGAGGTTCCGTGAGAATCGTAATGACGTTTTGGGTCTGATCGGATATGGATGAGTTTGGTATCTACGAACCGCAAATGACGAGTTTAGTGGGTGTACGTGTTTTCGCTACACTACCCAGAAGGGTTCGTCTTATTTACGGGTTTCTTCATCTAAACCCTCGGGTTCCATTTTAGATACGGCATCCATTTTGTTTCTTGCCCTCACGTAGCCGGCGAACGACCAATGTCCGCCTGATGACCCTGGGACTCCCAAGCTCCTGCGGAAGATGCATATCCCTTCGAGTGTGTCTTTATGAGTAGGGAAATGACACGGCAAAGGCAGATGGCTCCGCTCGAGGCTCATCTTGCCGTGCCGGTCTATTGTTTCAGCCTTGCATGCGCTAGGCTCGAATCCTTTGATCCTGTGATCATGCTTCCGATATTGCCCCCACACTCTTTTCAATCTGTTGTCTTTCTTTGTTTTCCTTGCACCTGTTTCCGTCCCTTCTCTTCGCTCGTTTACAACCAGAATGGAATGTGCTTAATGGTGGGACAGCGTGCTTTTACAGTTGGGAACCGGCAATGCTATTGTAATTATGTTCCGGGCTTCTGAAAACATGAATGCGACCCTTTTGAATTTTACTGTGGGAACTGAGTTGTAACCTTTTGTTCCTATGTTGTGCAATGGCGAATATGTGTATAAAAGGAGCGATCCACTTTTGCAATTCGAAGCAGACTCTCAGAACCTACACTATGTTGTACTTCTAGCGATCTCTGTATCCCTGCAGTAAATAAACGCTGATCTTTGACGCCGAAGGAAGTGTCCCGTTTCTCTGTGATTTGTACGCAAGAACAGGTAACCCACGAAGGTTTCAGGTGTTGTCCCCTGGCACCGCTGGGCCTTAAATAGCCCAGTCCTTCAGTTGGCGCCCAACGTGGGGCGGCATCACGTGGTACCGGTCCAAAGCCTGACGATCGTGAGGAACTTCGTGTGAAATCTCTGAGGGAAGGTGCACCCCGCTTCAGCGATCCTGTTGTCGAAATAAGTGGCCCGAAGAATTTTCCCGCGAAGATTCTCGCTTCCAGACGGCTGCGACGGACTGATGCCCTGACTGTCGACCTGTTTTGGTGCCTGGCGTAGTCCTTTGTACGGCGAGACGATAGACGGGCCTTCCTGGTGACGCCATTGTTCTTTCAGTTAAGTATTTGTGGGTCGCTCCCAGTCCTTAGGTTAATTCTTTGGTTCCTTTTTGGAACATTTGCTTTGTACTTTGTAACTTGGTCGTTGTTGTTGAAACTTGGTTGTTTGCATGGTTCCATTGCATTTGTGGTTCTTAGTTGTTGATTCTTAGTCGTTGGGTTTTTTCTTTGACGATTGCAATTGCCAAAAACCGAGGGTCTCGTATTTTTGCGAGGATATCGTAATTCGATAACCCTTGAAGTTTGAAACTCGGTTAGTGTGCACGATGCCTGGCCGTAGTATTTTGTTTGGTTTCCTTAAGTGTTGCAACACGGATTCCCGGTTGGAGGACTCGTGTCCGATACCTCCAGTTGGAACTCCGATTTATAAGCTCTATAGTCGACACGGAGTGGGCCCTATTGCATATATTGAATGTTGGATCCGTTATACGAAAAACGATGGTGTCCTTAGTTGGCCACCCCATGGTAGTTTTGAAACTGAGATTTTAGATAATCTCGAAGCAAAATTGTTTAAAAAGAAAGCTAGGCCAGCAATGTTTGATTCCTTTCGGTTATGGCGCAAAGAGGCCAAACAGAAAGAAATCAAGCAGATTAAGAAAAATAAGAGAGAGGGTATCATTACGATGATGCAAGGTGCTGAACAGTATCAGCGAGATAAAGCAGAGAAGGAAAAGGAAGTTTCTGCCAGACTGCATCGCATGGCGGTGGATAAATGTTATCCGGTTTTGTCGTCAAGTTCTGAAAAGAAGGGAGAAGAATCGAAAGAGGATCCTTTGTTATCTTATTTATTGAAATCACCACCTCCTTATGTACAGGGTACTACAGCCCCTGTAGTTCCTCCTGTCCTTCCGCCTGTTGTTCCGGCGGCTGCTGGTCAGCCTGTCGTTGGTCCTGTTCCTCCGAATCCTCTTGTTCCTCAAGTGGGCCCTGCTCCTTTACCTGCTCTTTTTCCTACTGCTCCTTTGCCTGTGCCTTCTCAGTCTATTGTTACTACTACTCCTGCTATCTTGGCTACTCCTACTGTTCCTACGTTTAGTGCTCATGTTGTTGCTCCTGTACTTCTCTCCTCTTCTCCTTCTGTTCGTAATCGTATACCTAATTCTGTTGCTAATCTCTATTCCCTGCTTTTCGGATCATTACTTGAGTCCGATACCTCTGACGTCTCTCAGAGACGGAGTCAAATTCCTGGTGGAAGGGAGAGTTCGACGTTAGTAACTATGGCACGCAGGTGGATTAGACACCCTGCTAAGTACACTTCGCGCATAGTTTTCGATACGTTCTCTCAGTTTAATGAGCCCACACAGAGATTCGTGTTCGAGGAGATGTGCAAATCCTTGAGAGAAGAGTGGGATAATGATGAGTTAGATAATGTACCGCCAGATATGACTGAACTTCAGAATCAGTTTTCAAACGGCATGATTGTGGGTGGTAATGTACGACGTGCATTAGAACGATTGTTCGCTTTCAGGACTACAGTGCCTTCTCGAGTGTCGTTTGACGACGACTCCGATGATCTGAAAGCGACATCTGGTCAGTATCCTATGCGAGAAGTTCCCCCAGTGTGGATGCCAGGTGATGCTAATGCCAATCCTGTAATCCCGCCACACTTTCAGAGAGTTTGGATACATCTCCCATGGAAGCGATCAGAAGTTTTGCAGGTGAAACAATCCTTGCCTGACCCGCGGAAGAATCCGGCAGGTTATTATAAGGAGTTATCCCAATTAGTGGATGCTTCTATTATGAACCTTGCTGACATCGACATGCTGTTTGGTAATGTCGTACCGCAACCGTTTTGGAGGAAAATTTGTCAAGAAAATCATGCAGCTGAGTTGGGTGGTGATTGGGCTGCACTTGTAGCGGCTGATGGACGGCAAGTTGGTGGGGCTAAGCCTGAACAGTTAATTACGGATCTGCCCCAAAGAATCATTACGCTCATGAAAACACTCATGCCAGCGATGAGGGTGAACTGGGATAAATTGTCCGCTTGCAAGCAAAAGAAAGACGAGAGTGTCTCCGATTTCTTTACTAGATTTGAGGAGGCATTTATCGATCATAGTGGTCAGGATATGAGCACTGAGGGAGGTCAGCGGTTGTTCGTTGATAAGTTTGTCTTAAATCTGTTACCTGAGCTATGCAACAAATTGAAAAATTCAGAAAGTGCATGGGCTGTTTCAACCACAGCTCAAATATTAGCGACGGCTCAGTATTATGAGAATAGGGAAAAAGAAGAGAGTGATCGTGCAGACAAGAAAACGAAAGAGCTTAAAACTAAGGTCTTGTTGCAGCAAGCGTATCCTCCATGCTCGAATCAAAATGACTCGCAACCGCAATATCGACCACAAGCGCAGTCTTCTAGGATGCAGTCACGCTCTGACTCTTCTGCACCCAGATCTATGCTTGGGTATAATCAGTGTGCATATTGTAGGGGTGAGGGCCATTTAAAGTTTAATTGTCCCCTTTTACGTGACCGAAATAATGGTGTTTTGGCCCGAGGAGGTCGTAGTGGTCCTCAGCAGGCATCTCGAGGTAGAGGTCGTGGCACCTCTCAAAATCAAAATGAGCGTTCTACTGCTTCATCGGACGGGAACAATTGTTTTGATCAGCGAAATACATCGTCTGGTAGATCTGCACAGTATTATGTGGAAGATTATTATGTTGAGCATGAGATTGGTGCAGACGACAATTACTAGGCCAGCCATAGACAAAGAGAGGGAGTAGTATCAGTTCCGGTTGATCAGAGAGGGCCTTACGTCGCAGTTGCCACATCGGGCGTAGTTGAGCCTTTTCTGTTGGACACTGGTGCAGCAAAAAGTTCCATCATGCATTCGAAACTCCCTGGCGCACCTTTGTCTGGCTTAACAAATGTTTCCGTTGGATTCTCTGGTGCCCAGGTTAGCAATCCAGTTTCTAGCTCTTTGTCCCTTACGATCGGGCCACGTGAGCTAGAGGCTCCTTTGATTTTAACTACTGGTTGTGGTGAGAATCTCTTGGGTCTGGATTTGTTAAAGCGGTTATATGCGACTCTGTACTGCTCTCCTACGGGAGTGGAGCTTACATTAGGTAAGAGAGTGATCTCTCCTATGTACTTGTCAACTGATAAGTTCCCGCCGGAATTGAGTTCCCTTCCTGAGTCTTTATGGGCAACAGGTCCCAATGATGTGGGCCTACTGGACATACCACCTTATGTAGTCCAATTGAAATCGAATGTGCGATTACCACATATTCCCCAGTATCGTATTTCTCTTGATGGCGAGCGAGCGCTATTAGCGATCATTTACGATTTGATCGAAAAGGATGTTATTGAAGAAACTCGGGGAAATGTGTGTAATAGTCCTGTGTTACCCATTTTGAAACGAACTGATCCACCCAAGCCTCCTGTGTACCGTTTTGTAATTGATTTGAGATAAGTGAATTAAATTGTGATCCCACAGTTTCCAGTGGTGCCTGACATTACAGCTTTGCAGACCCTGATTCCAGCCTCTGCCTCCTGGTTCTCGGTGATCGACCTAAAGAATGCTTTCTTTAGCATTCCGATTGCTGAGGAAAGCAGAAATCTATTCGGCTTCGCATTAGGTGGTCGCAGTTTTCGGTTTAAACGCGCACCACAGGGCTACTGTGAGAGTCCATCGATCTACAGTCAGGCCCTTAAGAGTCAACTTGATTCATTTGTGTTACCGACTGGTGCGGCCTTGATTCAATACGTTGATGACCTGTTAGTTGCTGCTGACACTGAGCGAATTTGCAAAACTGCTACAGTATCGTTGTTACAGCATTTATGTGACTTACATCACAAGGTGTCACCTTCTAAGCTACAGTATTGTAGTCAAGAAGTAACCTATTTAGGTCACTTATTGTCAAAGGAGGGAAGAAGGTTGACCCCAGAAAGAATTGCAGCAATTGCTCGAATGACTGTGCCAACAACTCGGAGAGATGTACGTGCCTTTTTAGGTATCACGTCATACTGCAGACAATGGATTCCAAACTTTTCATTGTTAGCGAAGCCATTGTTAGCTCTCACGTGCAAGGATGTTCCGACTCCTTTGCCATGGACTGAAGAGTGTCAGAAAAGTTTTTCTGAATTGCGTGATGCGTTGTTTTCGGCTCCTGTTTTAGGTACACCTGATTACAGCAAGCCGTTTACACTATACGTCCACAAGAGAGAAGGTTGTGCGTTGAGTGTCTTGACGCAACAATTTGGCGGCAAACAGCGTCCATGTGCATATTTTTCTTCGACCTTAGACCCAGTAGCTGGAGCATTGCCGAGTTGTCTAGGAGCGACAGCGGCAGCTGCGGTGTCCATTCGACAGTCCGCAGGTCTGGTCATGGATAATATGCTCACAGTGATGGTTCCGCATGCAGTTGACACTCTCTTGAATCGAACAAAGACTCAACATCTGACGAGCGCAAGGTTGTCCGGTTATGAGTTGACACTTTTGGCAAGTCATATACAGATAAAAAGTTGTAATGTGTTGAACCCAGCGACATTGTTGCCGATTAATATGGAATCAGATGATGTAGCGCCACATGATTGTTACTTAAGAACTGAAGAAGAGACGAAAGGTCGTATTGACCTGAAAAACACTCCATTGGTAGATCCCGATGGTACTTTGTATGTTGATGGTTCGTGCTTCAAGTTGCCGAATGGTGATGTAACGACTGCATATGCTGTAGTGACATTGAGTACGGTTGTGGAAACTGCGAGATTGAGTCAGAATTCAGCACAAGCGGCAGAGTTGATTGCGTTATCGAGAGCGTGTGTTTTGTCTAAAGGGAAGCGAGTGAATGTGTTTACTGACAGTCAGTATGCATTTAGCGTAGCACATAGCTTTGGTCGATTGTGGAGAGAAAGAGGATTTATGACGTCGCATGGCACAAAGATCCAACACGGACAGCTCGTGAACGATCTTTTGGATGCACTTACATTGCCTAAGCAAGTGGCGATCATTAAATGCAGCGCGCATCGAAAAGTTACAGATGATGTTGGTCGTGGTAACGCGTTTGCGGATGAGATTGCTAAGGAAACGGCCAAGAATTTGATGAGTCGAATGTATGTTACGAGTTCAGTGAGATGGCCGGCGGAGACTGGTATGTGTGAGGACACAGTTGAGAGTGTGAAAGCGATTCAGAATGAGGCTACCGAAACTGAAAAGACAAAGTGGAAAGAAAGCACGGGGAAGTTAGACACAAATGGATGTTGGGTTGATTTGTCAGAATATCAGAGATGGATGATACCGGATGCATATGTGCTTGCCGTTGTTACTATGGCCCACGGCATGTCACATATTAGTGCGAAAGGTATATGTAAGTTGTTGTCTCCTGTATGGAAGAATGATGGGATTGCTAAGTGTGCTGAGAGAGTGGTTAAGAACTGTATGGTATGGTTGATGCATAATCCTGGCAAGGGCACCCCCACTCCACCTGGTCATTTTGCTCCTCCTACATGCCCCTTTGAAGTTATCCAATTGGACTTCATCCATATGGAGAGATGCAATAATCTAAAATATGTGTTGGTTGTGGTTTGCGCATTCTCTAGATGGATTGAGGCCTATCCTCTTAAGGATAACACTGCCCTGTCCACAGCAAAAGTTCTGCTCAAGGAATATTTCCCTAGGTATGGCATGCCACGGATCGTATGGTCGGATAACGGAAGTGAGTTTGTGGGAAGTGTGATGAAGAGTGTGTGTAAGGGCCTGGGAATTCGCCAAAAATTCCAAAGTGCTAATCATCCCCAGTCGGCGGGTTTAGTGGAAGGGTACAATGGTACTCTGAAACTGAAACTTGCTAAAATTCAAGCAACAACTGGTTTGGCATGGCCTGACGCATTGCCTTTAGCTCTCTTATCGACCAGGGCGACTGTGCACTCTCGAGTAGGGCTTAGCCCATATGAGATTGTGTTCGGCCGTCCTGCGAATATTTGGGGAGTTCCAAGGCCTAAGGAGTTTGACAGTCTTGAATATCCAATGTTGATTGACTATCTTTATGATCTGACTGCTAAATTGAGTTTGATTCATCAACAGGTTTTTGAAGCTCTACCGGCACAAACGGAAGGACCAGGACATCGGCTCCAACCTGGTGACTGGGTCGTTGTCCGCAATTTTGGGAGAAAACGGAATCTTGAGCCGAGGTTCGTGGGACCCTACCAAGTTCTGTTGGCAACAAGGACTGCAGTTCGGTTGGAGGGCAGGAAGCATTGGGTGCATGCCAATGCATACAAAAAAAGTTCTGCTTCCTTTGCCAGCAGATAACTGGATAAAGAAAGGAGTTTCCCCGACTGAGACCGATACTATTTTACGCTACGTGCCATTTAGCGATGCTCAACTTGTAGAGAACGATTCAGCTCAATCAGATACACCTGTTGAATCATCTGAAACCGTACCTTTGTCCCCAGCATTGGAGAATTCAAGTTCTGAACTGTCATCTGAACAATCGAACACTGTTTTTCCATCTGAACCGTTGTTTGAAGAGCAAACTCGACCTGGAAAATGTCGATATTTTCTTCGATCGCATGATATGGACTAATAAAAAATTTCCCTTCTATTTTTGAATGTACATTACCCCCTCAATGTTGCTATGAACATTGTGGACATTTGCATTTTTTTCCCCTGATTTTTGAGTTCTTTATATATCACGTGTGTTTCTCTTCCGTGCAGCTAGGAGACTTATATTAAAATTGAATGTTTAATTGATTAAACCTACCATCTGGGTTGACCGTAGGGCCGTGCGGGTACCTCCTTCTGTTTAGCAGGTTTCTGACACTAGGTCGGTTACTTTTGTCGGTTTCTGGGAACTCCTGGGAATTGATAATCGCTACTCAGAACGAAGTGCGTCAAGAACGTTACGGACGGTCTTTAGAGGATGGAGTTCTCTAAGCTGTCGGAAATGGAGAGGATGTCGGCGCAAAGATCCAAATTGCATAAGATTTTGCGAACAAAATGTTTTTTGTTTCAGGTTTTCATTTTGTTCCTAACTGTTTCTATGCTACTGGTGGGTGGAGTGTATTTTGGGATTCAGTCGTTATTGCCTTCCACTTCACCTACCCCTCCTTCTCATGATCTGAATTCTGTTCCCACTATTTCTCCACATTCCTTTCATCTTCTGCCCCAACATGAACAGGTTAGACGTGCGGAATTTATGAACAATTCCTTTGTCCAACTTCTGCATCAGCATCAGTTGGTGATGAATACTACCAACTGTTGGGTGTGTGGGTTAATGCCACATACCATGGATAAGGGTATTCCGTATTTGGTTCTTCCCTATAGCTCCCAGGGGTCAGCTCGAGCATTTCAAACTATGTTCCGTAGTGCACTAGATTCCTACCCCCGTCGAGAGCCACGCTCCACAGACCTTGGTCCCGGCCCGTACCACAAGTCTTTGGCGATAGCGATTGCTGATTTGCATAGAGATATTTTCGATGCATCGCTTATTCCAGAGGAAGAGGTGCGAGCATACAAGGATCTGAGTGAGGCTGAGTATAGTATGTCAGTGGGTGATAGACAGCTTAAGAGCTCGTCTCCGATCTGGATCGTACCCCACCTAGGTCATTTTTGTCTGCAAGGTCTTGGTCGAAATCCGAGAGCTCAGCTTGGGAAGAGTGCTTGTACTGAGACGTACGTGTTACCAATGCTCTCTTCCCCTGTCTTCCTGACTGCCAAGGGTACCTATTTTGTGTGTTATGATCGCGCTTATACGTGGTTGCCTCGTGACTTCTCGGGCACCTGTTATATCGCGAATCTTTTACCACCGACTTTTACAGTTGCCTCAGATTATCACAAGACCAGAGTTGTGAGAGGCGTTATTAGCAAAGAGGACACTGCCCGTCAAGAGGCAGGAGACTTATTTAAGGGTTTCCTACCGTTTTGGGGACCTATGGTCAATAGTAGGAACCTGAGACAGTTGACTCGTGTGGTGGAATCGACTGCTAACATAACTGCAAGTGCTCTTGGTAACCTGACAGCAGAGCTTCAAGCGGATAGACTTATGACGTTACAGAACCGTATGGTTCTAGATGTTGTTCTCGCAGATAGAGGTGGTGTGTGCAAGGTGATCCATTCGAGCTGCTGTATTTTCATACCTGATAACGCTCCAACTGTTTATCAAGCCATCTCGAAGTTGCATAAAATCTCCGAGTCCATACACGTGGACGAAGGTGATTGGACGCTTCTAGGATGGTTTTTGGATCTGATGTCGACTTGGGGTTGGAAGATTCTGATGATTGTAGGGGTTGTTGGGACGTTTCTGTTCACGTGTTGTCTTTGCGTACAGTGTGGTCCTGCCTTATGTAGCCTCTGTGCTACAACGTGTATAAGAAGGCCATCTGTTACCAGAGAGACATTGATGGATAAGATAATGTTCCAGCAACATCTGAACGATCTGATGAATATCGATATTGATTCTGATATCGACTAGTGCTTGCCTACATGAGGGCAAAAGGAGCGTCTGAGGTTCCGTGAGAATCGTAATGACGTTTTGGGTCTGATCGGATATGGATGAGTTTGGTATCTACGAACCGCAAATGACGAGTTTAGTGGGTGTACGTGTTTTCGCTACACTACCCAGAAGGGTTCGTCTTATTTACGGGTTTCTTCATCTGAACCCTCGGGTTCCATTTTAGATACGGCATCCATTTTGTTTCTTGCCCTCACGTAGCGGGCGAACGACCAATGTTCGCCTGATGACCCTGGGACTCCCAAGCTCCTGCGGAAGATGCATATCCCTTCGAGTGTGTCTTTATGAGTAGGGAAATGACACGGCAAAGGCAGATGGCTCCGCTCGAGGCTCGTCTTGCCGTGCCGGTCTATTGTTTCAGCCTTGCATGCGCTAGGCTCGAATCCTTTGATCCTGTGATCATGCTTCCGATATTGCCCCCACACTCTTTTCAATCTGTTGTCTTTCTTTGTTTTCCTTGCACCTGTTTCAGTCCCTTCTCTTCGCTCGTTTACAACCAGAATGGAATGTGCCTAATGGTGGGACAGCGTGCTTTTACAGTTGGGAACCGGCAATGCTATTGTAATTATGTTCCGGGCTTCTGAAAACATGAATGCGACCCTTTTGAAGTTTACTGTGGGAACTGAGTTGTAACCTTTTGTTCGTATGTTGTGCAATGGCGAATATGTGTATAAAAGGAGCGATCCACTTTTGCAATTCGAAGCAGACTCTCAGAACCTACACTATGTTGTACTTCTAGCGATCTCTGTATCCCTGCAGTAAATAAACGCTGATCTTTGACGCCGAAGGAAGTGTCCCGTGTCTCTGTGATTTGTACGCCAGAACAGGTAACCCACGAAGGTTTCAGGTGTTGTCCCCTGGCACTGCTGGGCCTTAAATAGCCCAGTCCTTCAGTTGGCGCCCAACGTGGGGCGGCATCATGTGGTACCGGTCCAAAGCCTGGCGATCGTGAGGAACTTCGTGTGAAATCTCTGAGGGAAGGTGCACCCCGCTTCAGCGATCCTGTTGTCGAAATAAGTGGCCCGAAGATTTTTCCCGCGAAGATTCCCGCTTCCAGACGGCTGCGACGGACTGATGCCCTGACTGTCGACCTGTTTTGGCGCCTGGCGTAGTCCTTTGTACGGCGAGACGATAGACGGGCCTTCCTGGTGACGCCATTGTTCTTTCAGTTAAGTATTTGTGGGTCGCTCCCAGTCCTTAGGTTAATTCTTTGGTTCCTTTTTGGAACATTTGCTTTGTACTTTGTAACTTGGTCGTTGTTGTTGAAACTTGGTTGTTTGCATGGTTCCATTGCATTTGTGGTTCTTAGTTGTTGATTCTTAGTCGTTGGGTTTTTTCTTTGACGATTGCAATTGCCAAAAACCGAGGGTCTCGTATTTTTGCGAGGATATCGTAATTCGATAACCCTTGAAGTTTGAAACTCGGTTAGTGTGCACGATGCCTGGCCGTAGTATTTTGTTTGGTTTCCTTAAGTGTTGCAACACGGATTCCCGGTTGGAGGACTCGTGTCCGATACCTCCAGTTGGAACTCCGATTTATGAGCTCTGTAGTCGACACGGAGTGGGCCCTATTGCATATAATGAATGTTGGATCCGTTATACGAAAAACGATGGTGTCCTTAGTTGGCCACCCCATGGTAGTTTTGAAACTGAGATTTTAGATAATCTCGAAGCAAAATTGTTTAAAAAGAAAGCTAGGCCAGCAATGTTTGATTCCTTTCGGTTATGGCGCAAAGAGGCCAAACAGAAAGAAATCAAGCAGATTAAGAAAAATAAGAGAGAGGGTATCATTACGATAATAAAAGGTGCTGAACAGTATCAGCGAGATAAAGCAGAGAAGGAAAAGGAAGTTTCTGCCAGACTGCATCGCATGGCGGTGGATAAATGTTATCCGGTTTTGCCGTCAAGTTCTGAAAAGAAGGGAGAAGAATCGAAAGAGGATACTTTGTTATCTTATTTATTGAAATCACCACCTCCTTATGTACAGGGTACTACAGCCCCTGTAGTTCCTCCTGTCCTTCCGCCTGTTGTTCCGGCGGCTGCTGGTCAGCCTGTCGTTGGTCCTGTTCCTCCGAATCCTCTTGTTCCTCAAGTGGGCCCTGCTCCTTTACCTGCTCTTTTTCCTACTGCTCCTTTGCCTGTGCCTTCTCAGTCTATTGTTACTACTACTCCTGCTATCTTGGCTACTCCTACTGCTCCTACGTTTAGTGCTCATGTTGTTGCTCCTGTACTTCTCTCCTCTTCTCCTTCTGTTCGTAATCGTATACCTAATTCTGATGCTAATCTCTATTCCCCGCTTTTCGGATCATTACTTGAGTCCGATACCTCTGACGTCTCTCAGAGACGGAGTCAAATTCCTGGTGGAAGGGAGAGTTCGACGTTAGTAACTATGGCGCGCAGGTGGATTAGACACCCTGCTAAGTACACTTCGCGCATAGTTTTCGATACGTTCTCTCAGTTTAATGAGCCCACACAGAGATTCGTGTTCGAGGAGATGTGCAAATCCTTGAGAGAAGAGTGGGATAATGATGAGTTAGATAATGTACCGCCCGATATGACTGAACTTCAGAATCAGTTTTCAAACGGCATGATTGTGGGTGGTAATGTACGACGTGCATTAGAACGATTGTTAGCTTTCAGGACTACAGTGCCTTCTCGAGTGTCGTTTGACGACGACTCCGATGATCTGAAAGCGACAGTCAGTATCCTATGCGAGAAGTTCCCCCAGTGTGGATGCCAGGTGATGCTAATGCCAATCCTGTAATCCCGCCACACTTTCAGAGAGTTTGGATACATCTCCCATGGAAGCGATCAGAAGTTTTGCAGGTGAAACAATCCTTGCCTGACCCGCGGAAGAATCCGGCAGGTTATTATAAGGAGTTATCCCAATTAGTGGATGCTTCTATTATGAACCTTGCTGACATCGACATGCTGTTTGGTAATGTCGTACCGCAACCGGTTTGGGCGAAAATTCGTCAAGAAAATCATGCAGCTGAGTTGGGTGGTGATTGGGCTGCACTTGTAGCGGCTGATGGACGGCAAGTTGGTGGGGCTAAGCCTGAACAGTTAATTACGGATCTGCCCCAAAGAATCATTACGCTCATGAAAACACTCATGCCAGCGATGAGGGTGAACTGGGATAAATTGTCCGCTTGCAAGCAAAAGAAAGACGAGAGTGTCTCCGATTTCTTTACTAGATTTGAGGAGGCATTTATCGATCATAGTGGTCAGGATATGAGCACTGAGGGAGGTCAGCGGTTGTTCGTTGATAAGTTTGTGTTAAATCTGTTACCTGAGCTATGCAACAAATTGAAAAATTCAGAAAGTGCATGGGCTGTTTCAACCACAGCTCAAATATTAGCGACGGCTCAGTATTATGAGAATAGGGAAAAAGAAGAGAGTGATCGTGCAGACAAGAAAACGAAAGAGCTTAAAACTAAGGTCTTGTTGCAGCAAGCGTATCCTCCACGCTCGAATCAAAATGACTCGCAACCGCAATATCGACCACAAGCGCAGTCTTCTAGGATGCAGTCACGCTCTGACTCTTCTGCACCCAGATCTATGCTTGGGTATAATCAGTGTGCATATTGTAGGGGTGAGGGCCATTTAAAGTTTAATTGTCCCCTTTTACGTGACCGAAATAATGGTGTTTCGGCCCGAGGAGGTCGTAGTGGTCCTCAGCAGGCATCTCGAGGTAGAGGTCGTGGCACCTCTCAAAATCAAAATGAGCGTTCTACTGCTTCATCGGACGGGAACAATTGTTTTGATCAGCGAAATACATCGTCTGGTAGATCTGCACAGTATCATGTGGAAGATTATTATGTTGAGCATGAGATTGGTGCAGACGACAATTACTAGGCCAGCCATAGACAAAGAGAGGGAGTAGTATCAGTTCCGGTTGATCAGAGAGGGCCTTACGTCGCAGTTGCCACATCGGGCGTAGTTGAGCCTTTTCTGTTGGACACTGGTGCAGCAAAAAGTTCCATCATGCATTTGAAACTCCCTGGCGCACCTTTGTCTGGCTTAACGAATGTTTCCGTTGGATTCTCTGGCGCCCCGGTTAGCAATCCAGTTTCTAGCCCTTTGTCCCTTACGATCGGGCCACGTGAGCTAGAGGCTCCTTTGATTTTAACTACTGGTTGTGGTGAGAATCTCTTGGGTCTGGATTTGTTAAAGCGGTTATATGCGACTCTGTACTGCTCTCCTACGGGAGTGGAGCTTACATTAGGTAAGAGAGTGATCTCTCCTATGTACTTGTCAACTGATAAGTTCCCGCCGGAATTGAGTTCCCTTCCTGAGTCTTTATGGGCAACAGGTCCCAATGATGAGGGCCTACTGGACATACCACCTTATGTAGTCCAATTGAAATCGAATGTGCGATTACCACATATTCCCCAGTATCGTATTTCTCTTTATGGCGAGCGAGCGCTATTAGCGATCATTTACGATTGGATCGAAAAGGATGTTATTGAAGAAACTCGGGGAAATGTGTGTAATAGTCCTGTGTTACCCATTTTGAAACGAACTGATCCATCCAAGCCTCCTGTGTACCGTTTTGTAATTGATTTGAGAGAAGTGAATTAAATTGTGATCCCACAGTTTCCAGTGGTGCCTGACATTACAGCTTTGCTGACCCTGATTCCAGCCTCTGCCTCCTGGTTCTCGGTGATCGACCTAAAGAATGCTTTCTTTAGCATTCCGATTGCTGAGGAAAGCTGAGATCTATTCGGCTTCTCATTAGGTGGTCGCAGTTTTCGGTTTGAACGCGCACCACAGGGCTACTGTGAGAGTCCATCGATCTACAGTCAGGCCCTTAAGAGTCAACTTGATTCATTTGTGTAACCGACTGGTGCGGCCTTGATTCAATAAATTGATGACCTGTTAGTTGCTGCTGACACTGAGCGAATTTGCAAAACTGCTACAGTATCGTTGTTACAGCATTTATGTGACTTACATCACAAGGTGTCACCTTCTAAGCTACAGTATTGTTGTCAAGAAGTAACCTATTTAGGTCACTTATTGTCAAAGGAGGGAAGAAGGTTGACCCCAGAAAGAATTGCAGCAATTGCTCGAATGACTGTGCCAACAACTCGGAGAGATGTACGTGCCTTGTTAGGTATCACGTCATACTGCAGACAATGGATTCCAAACTTTTCATTGTTAGCGAAGCCATTGTTAGCTCTCACGTGCAAGGATGTTCCGACTCCTTTGCCATGGACTGAAGAGTGTCAGAAAAGTTTTTCTGAATTGCGTGATGCGTTGTGTTCGGCTCCTGTTTTAGGTACACCTGATTACAGCAAGCCGTTTACACTATACGTCCACGAGAGAGAAGGTTGTGCGTTGAGTGTCTTGACGCAACAATTTGGCGGCAAACAGCGTCCATGTGCATATTTTTCTTCGACCTTAGACCCAGTAGCTAGAGCATTGCCGAGTTGTCTAAGAGCGACAGCGGCAGCTGTGGTATCCATTCGACAGTCCGCGGGTCTGGTCATGGATAATATGCTCACAGTGATGGTTCCGCATGCAGTTGACACTCTCTTGAATCGAACAAAGACTCAACATCTGACGAGCGCAAGGTTGTCCGGTTATGAGTTGACACTTTTGGCAAGTCATATACAGATAAAAAGTTGTAATGTGTTGAACCCAGCGACATTGTTGCCGATTAATATGGAATCAGATGATGTTACTTAAGAACTGAAGAAGAGACGAAAGGTCGTATTGACCTGAAAAACACTCCATTGGTAGATCCCGATGGTACTTTGTATGTTGATGGTTCGTGCTTCAAGTTGCCAAATGGTGATGTAACGACTGCATATGCTGTAGTGACGTTGAGTACGGTTGTGAAAACTGCGAGATTGAGTCAGAATTCAGCACAAGCGGCAGAGTTGATTGCGTTAACGAGAGCGTGTGTTTTGTCTAAAGGGAAGCGAGTGAATGTGTTTACTGACAGTCAGTATGCATTTAGCGTAGCACATAGCTTTGGCCGATTGTGGAGAGAAAGAGGATTTATGAAGTCGCATGGTATGAAGATCCAACACGGACAGCTCGTGAACGATCTTTTGGATGCACTTACATTGCCTAAGCAAGTGGCGATCATTAAATGCAGCGCGCATCGAAAAGTTACAGATGATGTTGGTCGTGGTAACGCGTTTGCGGATGAGATTGCTAAGCAAACGGCCAAGAATTTGATGAGTCGAATGTATGTTACGAGTTCAGTGAGATGGCCGGCGGAGACTGGTATGTGTGAGGACACAGTTGAGAGTGTGAAAGCGATTCAGAATGAGGCTACCGAAACTGAAAAGACTAAGTGGAAAGAAAGCACGGGGAAGTTAGACACGAATGGATGTTGGGTTGATTTGTCAGAATATCAGAGATGGATGTTACCGGATGCATATGTGCTTGCCGTTGTTACTATGGCCCACGGCATGTCACATATTAGTGCGAAAGGTATATGTAAGTTGTTGTCTCCTGTATGGAAGAATGATGGGATTGCTAAGTGTGCTGAGAGAGTGGTTAAGAACTGTATGGTATGTTTGATGCATAATCTTGGCAAGGGCACCCCCACTCCACCTGGTCATTTTGCTCCTCCTACATGCCCCTTTGAAGTTATCCAATTGGACTTCATCCATATGGAGAGATGCAATAATCCAAAATATGTGTTGGTTGTGGTTTGCCCATTCTCTAGATGGATTGAGGCCTAACCTCTTAAGGATAACACTGCCCTGTCCACAGCAAAAGTTCTGCTCAAGGAATATTATCGACCAGGGCGACTGTGCACTCTCGAGTAGGGCTTAGCCCATATGAGATTGTGTTCGGCCGTCCTGCGAATATTTGGGGAGTTCCAAGGCCTAAGGAGTTTGACAGTCTTGAATATCCAATGTTGATTGACTATCTTTACGATCTGACTGCTAAATTGAGTTTGATTCATCAACAGGTTTTTATAGCTCTACCGGCACAAACGGAAGGACCAGGACATCGGCTCCAACCTGGTGACTGGGTCGTTGTCCGCAATTTTGGGAGAAAACGGAATCTTGAGCCGAGGTTCGTGGGACCCTACCAAGTTCTGTTGGCAACAAGGACTGCAGTTCGGCTGGACGGCAGGAAGCTTTGGGTGCATGCCACCCATACAAAGAAAGTTCCGCTTCCTTTGCCAGCAGATAACTGGATAAAGAAAGGAGTTGCCCCGACTGAGACCGATACTATTTCACGCTACGTGCCATTTAGCGATGCTCAACTTGTAGAGAACGATTCAGCTCAATCAGATACACCTGTTGAATCATCTGAAACCGTACCTTTGTCCCCAGCATTGGAGAATTCAAGTTCTGAACTGTCATCTGAACAATGGAACACTGTTTTGCCATCTGAACCGTTGTTTGAAGAGCAAACTCGACCTGGAAAATGTCGATATTTTCTTCGATCGCGTGATATGGACTAATAAAAAATTTCCCTTCTATTTTTGAATGTACATTACCCCCTCACTGTTGCTATGAACATTGTGGACATTTGCATTTTTTTCCCCTGATTTTTGAGTTCTTTATATATCACGTGTGTTTCTCTTCCGTGCAGCTAGGAGATTATATTAAAATTGAATGTTTAATTGATTAAACCTACCATCTGGGTTGACCGTAGGGCCGTGCGGGTACCTCCTTCTGTTTAGCAGGTTTCTGACACTAGGTCGGTTACTTTTGTCGGTTTCTGGGAACTCCTGGGAATTGATAATCGCTACTCAGAATGAAGTGCGTCAAGAACGTTACGGACGGTCTTTAGAGGATGGAGTTCTCTAAGCTGTCGGAAATGGAGAGGATGTCGGCGCAAAGATCCAAATTGCATAAGATTTTGCGAACAAAATGTTTTTTGTTTCAGGTTTTCATTTTGTTCCTAACTGTTTCTATGCTACTGGTGGGTGGAGTGTATTTTGGGATTCAGTCGTTATTGCCTTCCACTTCACCTACCCCTCCTTCTCATGATCTGAATTCTGTTCCCACTATTTCTCCACATTCCTTTCATCTTCTGCCCCACCATGAACAGGTTAGACGTGCGGAATTTATGAACAATTCCTTTGTCCAACTTCTGCATCAGCATCAGTTGGTGATGAATACTACCAACTGTTGGGTGTGTGGGTTAATGCCACATACCATGGATAAGGGTATTCCGTATTTGGTTCTTCCCTATAGCTCCCAGGGGTCAGCTCGAGCATTTCAAACTATGTTCCGTAGTGCACTAGATTCCTACCCCCGTCGAGAGCCACGCTCCACAGACCTTGGTCCCGGCCTGTACCACAAGTCTTTCGCGATAGCGATTGCTGATTTGGATAGAGATATTTTCGATGCATCGCTTATTCCAGAGGAAGAGGTGCAAGCATACAAGGATCTGAGTGAGGCTGAGTATAGTATGTCAGTGGGTGATAGACAGCTTAAGAGCTCGTCTCCGATCTGGATCGTACCCCACCTAGGTCATTTTTGTCTGCAAGGTCTTGGTCGAAATCCGAGAGCTCAGCTTGGGAAGAGTGCTTGTACTGAGACGTACGTGTTACCGATGCTCTCTTCCCCTGTCTTCCTGACTGCCAAGGGTACCTATTTTGTGTGTTATGTTCGCGCTTATACGTGGTTGCCTCGTGACATCTCGGGCACCTGTTATATCGCGAATCTTTTACCACCGACTTTTACAGTTGCCTCAGATTATCACAAGACCAGAGTTGTGAGAGGCGTTATTAGCAAAGAGGACACTGCCCGTCAAGAGGCAGGAGACTTCTTTAAGGGTTTCCTACCGTTTTGGGGACCTATGGTCAATAGTAGGAACCTGAGACAGTTGACTCGTGTGGTGGAATCGACTGCTAACATAACTGCAAGTGCTCTTGGTAACCTGACAGCAGAGCTTCAAGCGGATAGACTTATGACGTTACAGAACCGTATGGTTCTAGATGTTGTTCTCGCAGATAGAGGTGGTGTGTGCAAGGTGATCCATTCGAGCTGCTGTATTTTCATACCTGATAACGCTCCAACTGTTTATCAAGCCATCTCGAAGTTGCATAAAATCTCCGAGTCCATACACGTGGACGAAGGTGATTGGACGCTTCTAGGATGGTTTTGGGATCTGATGTTGACTTGGGGTTGGAAGATTCTGATGATTGTAGGGGTTGTTGTGACGTTTCTGTTCACGTGTTGTCTTTGCGTACAGTGTGGTCCTGCCTTATGTAGCCTCTATGCTACAACGTGTATAAGAAGGCCATCTGTTACCAGAGAGACATTGATGGATAAGATAATGTTCCAGCAACATCTGAACGATCTAATGAATATCGATATTGATTCTGATATCAACTAGTGCTTGCCTACATGAGGGCAAAAGGAGCATCTGAGGTTCCGTGAGAATCGTAATGACGTTTTGGGTCTGATCGGATATGGATGAGTTTGGTATCTATGAACCGCAAATGACGAGTTTAGTGGGTGTACGTGTTTTCGCTACACTACCCAGAAGGGTTCGTCTTATTTACGGGTTTCTTCATCTGAACCCTCGGGTTCCATTTTAGATACGGCATCCATTTTTTTTCTTGCCCTCACGTAGCCGGCGAACGACCAATGTCCGCCTGATGACCCTGGGCCTCCCAAGCTCCTGCGGAAGATGCATATCCCATTGAGTGTGTCTTTATGAGTAGGGAAATGACACGGCAAAGGCAGATGGCTCCGCTCGAGGCTCATCTTGCCGTGCCGGTCTATTGTTTCAGCCTTGCATGCGCTAGGCTCGAATCCTTTGATCCTGTGATCATGCTTTCGATATTGCCCCCACACTCTTTTCAATCTGTTGTCTTTCTTTGTTTTCCTTGCACCTGTTTCCGTCCCTTCTCTTCGCTCATTTACAACCAGAATGGAATGTGCCTAATGGTGGGACAGCGTGCTTTTACAGTTGGGAACCGGCAATGCTATTGTAATTATGTTCCGGGCTTCTGAAAACATGAATGCGACCCTTTTGAAGTTTACTGTGGGAACTGAGTTGTAACCTTTTGTTCGTATGTTGTGCAATGGCGAATATGTGTATAAAAGGAGCGATCCACTTTTACAATTCGAAGCAGACTCTCAGAACCTACACTATGTTGTACTTCTAGCGATCTCTGTATCCCTGCAGTAAATAAACGCTGATCTTTGACGCCAAAGGAAGTGTCCCGTGTCTCTGTGATTTGTACGCCAGAACAGGTAACCCACAAAGGTTTCAGGTGTTGTCCCCTGGCACCGCTGGGCCTTAAATAGCCCAGTCCTTCACATCCATAATGGACCTGTTCTCATCCGAGAGGCAGGGTAGCGCAATATAACGCAGGAGCAAACGGGAGTCGCACTCATCCCTATCACTCACCGATTGGTAAACCGTCTGAAAGTGATCCACAAAGCAATCCACAATCCCCTTTGGGTCAGACACACAATCACCATTCAACATTTCAATCACCGGTACCACTCGACTCGCTCTCTCAGACTTGTCTAGCCACGCAATAAGCTTGCTCGCCTTATCCCCCACATCATAGAGTCTGCCCAGCTCGTTTAGATTCATGACTTTGGCGGCGTCGGTCACCAGGGCTCTATAGTCCGCCTGCTTCAAAGTCAAGGAGTGTAAAACAGCAGGAGTATCATTACCACCCAATTCACTTTCAAGCAAAGTTATGTCATCCTCGAGGCGCAATAAGTCCTCCTGCTTAGTCTTCTTATTGGCAGCAATCAACGACAATGCAGAGCCCCGTATGACGGTTTTAAAAGTCTCCCACAAGGAAGAGGAAACAGAGCCCACATTTTCATTAAAGTAGCAATCAATAGCCTTAATAAGCTCAGAGCGTATCTTGGGATTTCTCAGGTGCCAAGGATTAATAGGAGCGACTCTGCCCTCGCTACACAAACCCACCGAGACCCTGAGCAATAAGGGTAAGTGATCAGAAATGCCCCTAGGGAGATGAGGAATCTCTCGCACCGGAGGAGTGTGGGCAGACAGCATTAGGAAATAGTCGACCCTAGAAAGGCTGCCGTGTGCTCCAGAGTGGAACGTATACTGCAACTGCGAAGGGTGTAGCAGCCTCCAAACATCCACCAACCCAAAGGTCTCCAGCAATTCAGAAAGCCACAACTGGGAAGTCGACAAAACTCTGGGGGGCGTATCGGTCGAAGTCGCCAGGGACCACTGAGTTAAAATCCCCTCCCAGTACAAGGAGACCATCTGGGAGCCCTAGCAGAGTCCGTCCCAGGTCGGCATAGGTAGTAGCCTGAAGACCCGGGGGAACGTAAACACTGACGATTGAGAGCACCTTCCCCTCCCACCGCCCGGAGATAGCAGCATATCGACCCCTATCATCAACTGTAACGTCATCTATTTCAAGGGGCAGAGAGGATTTAATCAGTATGCCCACCCCTCTGGAGCCGGATGTAAATCCAGCGTGAGCTACCAATCTATAGCCGCGTCTATCTAGGGCCCCGCATGCATTCCCTATCAGATGTGTCTCCTGTAACAAGACGATGTCAGGGGAGTGGCGTCTGAGAAACTGGAGAACAACGCCACGTTTTATCTTGTCACCCAGACCATTAACGTTGCAAGACAGCAACTTTAACTCACCACCCCCCATCCCGGCAAAGAACCACACCCTCTCTCCCCGAGCCCAACAACAATAGGATAAAAGCAAAGCTTATGTGCCATGTAGAAAGAACAAATACAATAACAAAAACAGACCCCCCCACCCCAACAACATCCCGTTACAACACCCCCACCCTGCAGCCCTGCGTACGACTAAAAAGCCACCCCAATCCGCAGTGTGCCTGTCGCCCTCTCATAATACACTACACAAAGAACCCGGAGGAGAAAGAGACTACCCTCACCCGCACCACCCTCGGGCCTAACACCACCAATTAAGAAGCAAATGGCATAACTCAGCTGGCAAATACGAACAAGAAACCAGGTATCGAGAACCAAATGTCACTCCTGTGCCGATGCACCTCCGTCCGCTCCACCAGGGCTGCCGCTCCCATCGTCCCTTTTCGGCAGCGAATCAAGCCAGTCACTGGCACAGTCTGGTCGATCAAAAAAGAATGTACGTTCTTGGTACTCGACGCGCAGTCGAGCCGGAAACAGCATCGCATACTTGAGTCCCAAGTCCTGCAAGCGCCGCTTCACTCCCTGGAAACCCATCCTTTGTCGCTGTACTTGAGGAGTGAAATCCGGGTATATGGAAACAGAACTGTTCTCGTATTTCATGGGCCATGGCCACGCGAGGCCTGGAGGATAGCGTCTCGATCCCGAAAGTGGAAGGGCCTAGCAATTATAGGCCTCGGGGGGGGGGCCCCCGGTTTAGTCTGTCACCCGGGAAGCGATACACGCGCTCAACTGCAAAGAATTTGCTGAGTCCGGCGGGAGCAAGATGGGTGAGGATCAGATCCTCCACAAGCAGGTCAACGGTGGCGGCGCCGTGGTTCTCGGGAACTCCCACCAAACGAATATTGTTACGCCGGGCCCTATTTTCATAATCGTCCAGTAGTCTGGCCATCATGTCATGCGATGATCGCGGTTACCAATCTCCGACTGTGCGTCCGCCATATCAGTGACGAGACTGGAGGCCTTCAGGTCCAAAGGCTTGACCCTCTCATTAGTCTTAGCCAAGTCCGCTCTAATAAGTGTGACATCAACGGCCACCGTGTCAATCTTGGAGACAATAGCTTAATATTGTAGCCCCATGTCAGCCTTCATCCCAGTGATGGCGCTCATTAGGTCCTGGAGCGAAACCTCCGATGGCGCTATGGGGTCCGTCCTGGGGTCTGCAAGAGTACGGCCGCACCACCGGGGGAACCCTTGGTTGCGTGTAGCGATCCATAACATTAGTTTGGACAGGTCCCCACGGGTCGGCGTCTTCGTCTTGCGCTTCTCGAGCTCAGATTTGGACGCCATATTGGAAGCCGCGCCCCGAAGGGGCCTCTGGACCTGGTGAAAATGGCCGATGTTGTTGAGTTGCCAAATCAGAATTTCAGTCCAATATTGTAGAATGTGAGACGAGAGATATGGCAAGAAAGCACAGCGGGCCAAGGCCACCTCAACTTGAGAGCCGGATCACTCTTAGAACAGTCAATTGAGAGGTCGAGGAGAACGGGGGCGCTAGAGGGCGCACTGCGGAATGGCCGCACTGTCGTGAGGCTCCCGCTGCCCGGAGCTATATCCGCCTAGGTATCCTGATTACCATCGCTGCGCCCTGAACTGACCCACGGATCGGTTGGGATATCGGCTGTCCACCCACGGTCCAACTCCTGAGCCATTCGAAGGTTGCTGGCCAAAGTTATGTGGATCCAAGTTTCTCCGACTCGCACTCTGGAGGTCTGATGCCCTCTTGCCCGGCATCACTGTTCATGCCAGTCCGGGGCTCTGCACGTGGGGTGTAGGCCTAGCTCCGCCCTTCTCCGTCAGGCCTGTTCGCTGGTCGGGCGAGACGCTTGGCTCTTCCTTGCTGTCGGACTTATCTATCGGCTATCCCATCTGCCTGCCCAGATACCATTGCTTACGGAATCGCAACGGATCTTCTACTTTGATTCTGAGAGTTTGCCCCCCTTGGGCTGGAGGTGAAGACGGCCATTTCTCGTCGTTGGAGTGGCGGGGCGTGCTGGCCTGCTCGTGCCCACGATTTGAGCTGCTTCTACCTGCCGGGTCCCCTGTCCGACCTCTATCCTGACTCCTATTTGCCTCGATCCCCACTGCACCACCGATATGGGGAAGCCGGACACTAAACAGTCCAAATTGTCCTTTGACTCTGGAGGGGCTAGGCGTGGGACGCGTTTGCTCCAGGAAGCTGGGACTTCGCGGTCCCCCCCCCCGACTGTCGCTGAGAGTGTCCCGCACCCACCACCACCGGACTTTGCCCAAATGATGCAGGAGATGAGGCAGGGGTTCGCCACTATAGTGGACAAAGTGGACAAGATATCGTCGCGCATGGATGCGGTCGTTCAGAAATTGGACGTGCATGAGGAGCGCTTGACGGCGGCGGAACAGCGCATTTCGGACCATGATGACACGGCGGCCACCCATACCACCCAACTGGCGAGAATGGACAATATCTTGCGTGTCATTGCCGCTAAGAACGAAGAGTTGGAAGCGAGAAGTAGGCGCAACAACGTGCGCATTGTAGGTGTCCCGGAGTCCGCGAATGTGGGCAAAATGGAGACTTATGTGGAGAGGCTACTGGTGGGCGCCATTGGGACGGAAGTTTTCTCGTCCCAGTTCATTGTTGAGAGAGCGCATCGGACTTTGGGACCTCGCCCGGCCTCTGGGGCTGCACCGCGTCCCATCACAGCGCGCCTTTTGAATTATCGTGATCGAGACGCTGCTCTTCAGGCTGCCCGCACTAACAGGGCTCTCTCCTTCGAAGGGGTGTCTTTCACCATGTACCCCGACTTCACGCCGATGGTGCAGGACCAGCGTCGGAAGTTCTCGGGGGTGAAGAGGAAGCTTCGAGACCTCCAAGTGGACTACGCCTTGCTTTATCCGGCTAAACTTAGAGTGACGCATCAGGCTAAACAACATTTCTTTCAGGCTAAACAACATTTCTTCACCAACCCACAGCATGCTGAGGACTTTGCGAAGCGCCTCCAGCGCGAGCGAGCTGCTGCGGATCGGGGTGACGATCGAGATCCGGAGGGTGAACATTCGGCGGCTGAGGAGGAGGTCGCCTGATTCTGGTGACTTTGGACCTTGTCTATCTTCTTCCCATTTTTTGGAGTACTGTGGACGTGTATCTTTTGTAATGAGTCCTGCTGTCTTCCTTCTCCGTATTTGCGGCCTAGCTATCGTCCGTTGTTGTTTTTTGCTGATGCGTGGGTCATGTCTGTGTTGTGCTGAATGAGTGTGTTTTGCTACTCATTTTTGAGGGGTCGGTATGGCACCGCAGGATGGTGATCTTTGGTGTTGCGCTCTGGGCACCCACCCCCCCGCGCTGTGCCTGGGGCCGCCTGATACTTGTTGGCGCGGACACTGGCGTGGCGTGAGGGAGTGGCGTCGTGCACCTCTGGAAGGTTCCCCGGAGGGTGTGCCCCATGTTTACCTTTGGTTTGGATTCTAGTCCTCTGTTGGTTGACTGGATGTGTGTTGGGGAACGGGGGGGGGGGGGGTATGTGTGGCCTGATAGTTGGGGTGGTGTCAGGTGGGTGGATGGGGTGGGAATGAAGCTGTCCATGTCTGTTTGCCCGGGACTTCTGGTTCGCTATGGGAGCTGCTGCTGTTGTTTGAGTGCACGGAAATGTTGTGGCGCCCGCTTTCCAGGCTGTTCCACTTTTCTATCTGGCGGGACTGGTCCTGGGGACCATGTTCCCGTCCATTTTGGGCCCGAGTGCAGCGGCCGCCATCTTAGGCTGCCACGTGACGGGGCGCACTCTGCAAGCGTAGCATGTGTGCGAGTTGTGGGCCGTGTGGGATGGCTTGGCGGCGTGCTGCGCGCAGTCTGTCCTGAGTGCTTGCTGCATGGATGGGTTGGTTGGGGGGAGTTGTTGTGTTATTGTTTGGATGTTTCGGAGATGACTGGGAAATGTGTGGAGTGCATGTGGGGGCCTGTCCGTGCCCTGGGGTGTGGACCTATTGCTGGCTGTTGCTGGTAGTTGGATGCCCTATATTTGTCTATTGGGTCCCGTGGGGCCCTGAATCTGTGTGATGTCGACTGCTGTTGTAGACCAGATCTCGATTTTGTCCTGGAATGTACGGGGCCTTAATGATGCCAGGAAGTGTCGTAGTGTGATCCAGTACTTGGACAGGCATGCTATTCATGTTGCTTTTCTCCAGGAGACGCATCTGCGCCCCGCTCCCTCCCCCACTTTTGGTGGGAGGTGGGCTGCAGCCAGGGGGTTTGCTTCCTATTCTTCTTATGCTCGTGGGGTTGTCATCCTTGTAAAAAGATCGCTCGCGTTTCAGGAAATTGGATCTGTGGGGGACCCTGAGGGGCGCTATGTGCTGCTGTGGGGTCGGCTTGGGCAGAACACTGTACTGTTTGTTAATTGCTATGCTCCTAATGTTGATACGCCAAACTTTTTTGTCACTCTATGGGGTCATGTCCTTGCTGTGGATGCTACTCACATTGTGTGGGGGGGTGACTTTAATTTTGCACTTCAGGCCCAGTTGGATAGATCGGAGGGTAGCCCTCAGTACAATGTACAAGCTAGAGAAGTGTTGCGGGGGATAGTGGAGGAGGCTGGGATGGTTGATAGCTGGAGGTACACCCACCCTGTCACCAAGGAGGGCACTCATTACACCACACATGCTCGCTCATGGGCGAGACTGGACTATGTGTTTCTCTCTAGAGGGTTGATGGCTGGCCTAAGGGAGGCTGCGCATCTGGCTCGGACGTATTCTGATCACTGTCCGGTGAAGGTTGTTTTATCCGTCCCCGGGCTGCATAGGCCGCGCCCACCTTGGCGTTTGTTTCCGACTGCTTTGCTTGACCCGGTGTTCAAGGAGGAACTCGGTGTGGAGGTGGAGGCGTTCTTCCCTAGGAACAAGGGCTCTGTGGACAGCATTGAGGTCATCTGGGAGGCATTCAAGGTTACGATCCGGGGTGTCACTATTTCTAAAAGTTGTGGAGTACTCCGTCTGATTGTTCGGACCCTCGAGAGATTGGAGGCTGATTTGCGAGACCTGGAGCGCAGGATGCAGGTTGATTCGGATCCCGCTCTTCTGTCACAGTTCCGCACTAAGCTCTCCGAGTATGAGGAGGAGGCTGCTCGAGAGGCTAAGCATAGGGGGAAGTACTGGACGTCGAGGCGATACTGCGAGGGGGAACGGCCCGGTAAGGTCCTTGCTGCCCTTACTAGGCATCCAAGGCATGGGTCGGACGTGTTGGAATTGGTGACTCCGGATGGCACTCGCTGTCGAGACACTTCGGAGATTCAGCGCACTTTTATTGATCACTATGCACACCTTTACACGACACAGCAGACGGGAGAGACTAGATACGGCGGCTTCCTCGATGAGGTGGCGCTCTGTTGGTTATCGGATGGTCATCGGGAGTTCTTAGGCAGGCCCCTAGAGGTGGAGGAGGTCAGGAATGCCATCATGTCTCTTTCTAATGGGAAGGCCGCCGGGCTGGATGGTCTTCCTGCGGAATTTTACAAGTGTTATGTGGACACCATGGCCCCTGTGCTCCGTGAGGTGTTTGAGGAGGCTCTGGAGGAGGGACGTCTACCGGGCTCCATGCGGGAGGTCGCCATAACGTCGCTGCTCAAGCCAGGCAAGGATCCGCTGGATGTGGGCTCCTACAGGCCCCTCTCATTGCTCAACTGCGATGTTAAAATTCTCGCGAAGGTCTTGGCGGTGAGACTAGCCGAACTCATGCCCGTTCTCGTGTTGCCTGATCAGTCGGGCTTTGTGCCCGGCCGTGCTACCTCTCACAATCTCCGCACTTTGTTTTCGCTTGTGTCGACCATTGATCCCACTGTCCCGGTTGCCGCTATCTTTCTTGATGCCACTAAGGCGTTTGACTCTGTTGAGTGGGGCTACCTTATTGATGTTCTTTGTCGGATGGGCTTCCCCAGGATTTTCATCTCTTGGGTTAAGCTTTTATATACTGATCCGATGGCTAGGGTAGTAGTGAATGGGGTGCTATCCCCCTCGTTCCCTCTCACGAGAGGGACCCGACAGGGTTGCCCCCTCTCACCCCTCTTGTTTGCTATCGCCATTGAGCCGCTAGCCTGTAGGATTCGTCAGTTTCATCAGCAGAGCGCCTTTAATTGTCTTCAGCGACAGGTAGGCGTTTCTTTATACGCCGATGATGTCACACTCTATGTCAAAGACCCTGAGAACAACCTTAATTCGCTCCTGCGGGAGCTGGTCGCTTTTGGAGGTGTCTCCGGGGTTCATATCAACTGGCGGAAATCTCAATTTTTCCCCCTCACTGCTGCGGTGGCCAGGTTTCCCCTTGACTACCCTCTGGAATGGTGTGACTCGGAGTTGCGATATCTCGGTATTGTCATATCCTTGGACAGGGAAGACGCGGTTCGGCTTAACTATGGTGTGGCCATTACTAAACTGGCGGATGATGTCACCAGGTGGATGTCTTTGCCTCTCTCCATGGCCGGTAGGGCGTCTCTTATCAAGATGGTCGTTCTGCCCCGCTTTCTTTATCTCTTTCAAAACCTCCCATATCATCCTGGTGCTTATTTCTTTCGTAGACTCCGCTCCGAGCTCCTGCGGTTGTTCTGGGGGGGCAAGCAGCCACGGGTGGCCTGGGCCACCCTTACGTTGCCCTATGCTGATGGCGGATTCGACGTCCCTGATTTTGAACTTTATTATCTCAGCGCTCAGGCGCATTATGCTTATCACTGGATGCGCCCCACGCCGTTCATGCCCCAGATTGCTGCTGAGCATTGGGTCGCCCACCCGCTCCCACTTGAGGGGATGGTTTTGGGCAAGGTGTCCGATGTGGAAACGCCTCGCACGACGGTGACGTGCACGGTGGATGCTTGGAAGCGGGTGGCTCACTTGCTAGGTGTTTCCTTTCTCTACTCGCCGGCCTTGCCTCTGGCTTATCATCCGGATTTGTCGCTGTTGTTGGAAACGGGGTTTCAGCGAATGTGCAAGCGGCTGGGTGTCCTCACGTGGGGCGACTTGTTTCATGAAGGTGCCTTCCGTACGCAGGCTCACTTCTTCGGTGCGGCTGCTTGCTCCCCTCTAGACCTGTTCTACTTTGTCCGCCTGCGGCAGGGCATGCGTGCTCTGCTACCGGACTACCCTTCGGAGCCTGGGGTTACCCTTCCCCTCCACGTGCTGTTGGTTTCAGATGGGCGACACCTGGTGTCGAAATTATATGGGGCTATTCGCCGACAGCGATCGGTCCCGGCCAATCGGGTGCGCGAGCAGTGGGTTGCCGAATTGGGTGCTCCTATTACAGACGAGCAGTGGACATACTGTTGCGGGCTCACGGCCAATGTTTCTTCTAGTTGTCGCCTTAAAATCATCCATTACAAGTTTGTTCAGAGGTACTATTATACCCCGGCGAGGAAACTACGGTTCCATTTGGCGGAGGATGACAGGTGTGCTAGGTGTCGGGCGGAAGGCGCTGACTTTTTGCATTTGGCTTGGAGCTGTGCGGGGGTATTGGAGTACTGGACTCAGGTTCATGACGCTCTGCAGGTTATGGCGGAGGATGGGGTGGCGTTTGACCCCTTAGTGATGTTACTTGGCTTCTCTAAGGACGTACCTGCCTCTCACCGTAGATTTGTTGACGTGGCCCTGCTGCTGGCTAGGCGTAGGGTGGCTTGTTGCTGGGGTCGTGGTAGGGTGCCGCGCTTTCAGGACTGGGTGACTGACCTCATATACTGTCAGGATCAATACAATATCTATTCTGACTTGATGCCTGTTCGATGCAGACCAAAGGACTTTTGGAGTCCGCTCCAGGTGTACCTCCTGGCCAGGGCTGCGCGGGACTCTGATTCTGAACCTGGGGACCGCGAAGGGATAGGTTGATAACAACATGATAGGCTGGGATTTTACACAACGCCTGCTTTTCTTCCGATATCGGGGGAGGGGCTGCCTGTCTCCTTTTCCTGCGAGATATTGGGGGGTTGTAGTCTCCCTTACGACTGGCGTATTACTGGTAATTCAGACTGTATCCCTGTGCGGCACCTTTATTTCCTATGTTCCTCATGTTTGAGTCACCTCTGTCTCATGTACTCTCCGCTAATGTAATGTGTTCATACTGCATTGTCTTTTTGGCTCGCCTGCCCATGCTGGATCATAGTATTATAACCTCTACTGTACACTTCGCTATTGCTCCTTGTATTGCCTTGTGCCATGCCCTGTACTTCCTTGTATCTCCTGGTTTTTTTTTTATTTATTTTTTTTTTTTTCCTTGGCTCTGACATACCACTGTAATGGCCATATGTGACTGTCTGTTTTGTATGTACACTCCCCTTGAACCTGTTTGTCTCCAAATAAAGGTTTAAAAAAAAAAAAGAGGTCGAGGAGAAATCGAAACTAAAAGCAACAATGCCGCCGGCAGGGAGGATGTCCCTTAGCCGTTGTTGTTGACTTACTCCTCGGCCCGCCAGAGCAGCAGAGTCCCCGGTCCCGGTCGGGGGCAGGCCAGAAAGTTGGAGTCGACGCAAAGTCGGTTCCCGAAATCAGATTTCAATTCTTGAAAGAGTATTAGGATCAGCAAGAGTAGATCTTCAAAAACCCATTATAAAGACCAGGATATTTGCAGGAGGGCGGCGCGGGTCCCGGGAGCCCTTTGCTTACGCAACCATCTTGGATGCCCACGTAGCTCCTCCGACTACTTTCAATATTTTTAAAATGAATTAAATACTACATTATCTAAAATAATACAAACAATATTAAATAGATAAATAAATAAAACTACTATTTAAAGTCCCAAAAAAATTACAGTAATGAAAACATTGGATAGCGTAGGATGTAAAATTACTATTCCTACTCCAGAAAATGCAACAGTAGGGAAAGCGTTAAATAGTGTAGGGGTAAAAAATTACTATTCCCACTCCAGAGAGTGCAACAGTAGGGAAAGCGTTGGATAGCGTAGGGGTAAAAATTACTATTCCCACTCCAAAGAGTGCAATAGTAGGGAAAGCGTTGGATAGCGGGTGGATAAAAATTACTATTCCCACTCCAGTGAGTGCAACAGTAGGGAAAGCGTTGGATAGCGTAGGGGTAAAAATTGCTATTCCCACTCCAGTCCGTGCAACAGTAGGGAAAGCGTTGGATAGTGGGTGGGTAAAAATACTATTCCAACTCCAGAGAGTGCAACAGTAGGTAAAGCGTTGGATAGCGTAGGAGTAAAAATTACTATTCCCACTCCAGAGAGTGAAACAGTAGGGAAAGCATTGGATAGCGGGTGGGTAAAAATTACTATTCCCACTCCAGTGAGTGCAACAGTAGGGAAAGCATTGGATAGCGTAGGGGTGAAAATGACTATTCCCACTCCAGTGAGTGCAACAGTAGGGAAAGCGTTGGATAGCGGGTGGGTAAAAATTACTATTCCCACTCCAGTGAGTGCAACAGTAGGGAAAACGTTGAATAGCGTAGGGGTAAAAATTACTATTCCCACACCAAAGAGTGCAACAGTAGGGAAAACATTGAATAGCGTAGGGGTAAAAATTACTATTCCCACTCCATTGAGTGCAACAGTAGGGAAAACGTTGGCTAGCGTAGGGGTAAAAATTACTATTCCCACTCCAAAGAGTGCAACAGTAGGGAAAAAGTTGGATAGCATATGGGTATAAATTACTATTCCCACTCCAGTGTGTTCAACAGTAGGGAAAGCGTTGGATAGTGGGTGGGTAAAAATTACTATTCCAACTCCAGAGAGTGCAACAGTAGGTAAAGCGTTGGATAGCGTAGGAGTAAAAATTACTATTCCCACTCTAGAGAGTGAAACAGTAGGGACAGCGTTGGATAGCGGGTGGGTAAAAATTACTATTCCCACTCCAGTGAGTTCAACAGTAGGGAAAGCGTTGGATAGCGTAGGGGTAAAAATTCCTATTCCCAGTCCAAAGAGTGCAACAGTAGGGAAAACGTTGGATAGCGGGAAGGTACAAATTACTATTCCCACTCCAGAGACTGCAACAGTAGGGAAAGCATTGGATAGCGTAGGGGTGAAAATTACTATTCCCACTTCAGTGAGTGCAACAGTAGGGAAAGCGTTGGATAGCGGGTGGGTAAAAAATTCTATTCCCACTCCAGTGAGTGCAACAGTAGGGAAAACGTTGAATAGCGTAGGGGTAAAAATTACTATTCCCACTCCAAAGAGTGCAACAGTAGGGAAACATTGGATAGAGTAGGGGTAAAAATTAATATTCCCACTCCATTGAGTGCAACAGTAGGGAAAACGTTGGCTAGCGTAGGGGTAAAAATTACTATTCCCACTCCAAAGAGTGCAACAGTAGGGAAAACATTGGATAGCGTACGGGTAAAAATTACTATTCCCACTCCAGTGAGTTCAACAGTAGGGAAAGCGTTGGATAGCGTAGGGGTAAAAATTACTATTGCCACTCCAAAGAGTTTAACAGTAGGGAAAACATTGGATAGCGTAGGGGTAAAACTTACTATTCCAACTCCAGAGTGTGAAACAGTAGGGAAAGCATTGGATAGCATAGAAATTAAATATAACACACTTATAAATACTTTTTGTATTTAAAATAATTAATAATTTAAATTTTAAATAACTCAACATCATTTACAAATACCCATTAATAATTATTAAAAACATAATTACAATTAAATAATTAATTAACAAAAAATACCAATAAATATTAATTAATAAATATTAGTTACCAAACAATAAATATTGAACAATAAAATATTTTTCAAAACAAAAAACATATTAATTATTAAAAATTGATTAGCAATTCAAAAACATTCAACAATAAAATTATTTTTATACCAAAAAATACTTTTTTATAAAACATTAATTACCAATTATTAAAAATTAATTTCCAATTAAACAAAATTAATTACCAAATAAAAAATTTAATTTAACAATTACAAACATTAATTACCAATTACAAACAAACATTAATTACCAATAAAATAATAGATTCATTATCAATACCAATGAATAAAAACAAATCATTACTTAATTACAATTAAAATACTTCCTACCCAATTCCCCTATAAACCCACTACCCGCTACAGAACTTAAACGCAAAAAATAATTAAAATTAATTTATAATTCCTGAAAATTTATAATTAATTTAGTATAATTAAATTACTTCCCACCCTATTCCCCTATAAACCCACAACCCGCTACAGTAGTAAAACATAAAATTGACTTAAAAATAACATTATTAATATATAAAAAGTGCACATATAATTTAAAACAAGTAAAATACTTAACAAAAAACATATAACACATACATATTAAATACATAATAAAATACATAACAATAATACAAATATCGATATTAGTAACATCGAGATTAGTAACATCGATATACTTGATATCGATATTACTGACTTCAATATTACTTACATCGATATAAAAAAATTCAATATTACTTACCTTAGGATCGATATTCTGTCCAACGATGTTCTTGACCTCGATATTCTGTACCTTCAATATTTCAGACTCGATATTTCTGTAGGTCGATAATAAAAACTCGATATTTAGACTGTGTACCATCAGTCAGATGAGTCCAGTTAATCTATTAGGACACAAGTAAATATTTATAATTTACTGTACACCGGATGGTGTACCTCAAGAGTTAAAATGTTCCCAGTTTTTAGAGAAGAAGACTTAACTCCAGTTTTAAGACATACTGTGAATAAGGTGGATTGGAACTTTTGAAGTAAAGAAATTGGATTGATCAAAAGTGCACAGCTAGTGCAGATCACTGCAGAACCAAATCCAGTGTATCCCTATACTCCTCCGTACAAGCTAAGGCGTTGATTATGATGGCGGACAGACCTGAGTCCGTCCGTCCCCCCCCCGAGGTGGAGGGACCATCCGGAGGGGCAGCAGTGTTCCCTCCATACCAATTAGGATGTGACCGCCACCCTGGTGGTCACATCCCGTATCTTTAACATTGTGGCGGGTACTGCTTGAAGCAGCACCCGCTGCAAGGTTCAAAATGCATGCTTTGCATTTGCACGCACAAAGCGGCAGGCACCGCGCGTGTAAAAGGGTGGCTAGACAACCAGTGACCAAAAACCCTTTTGTGTTGCCCGGCGGTGTCGCCTCTATTACCCACAAAATATTAATCAATGAAGAAGCAGGCGCTGGAGACTGAAAGGCAGGAAACGAGGATTTATTCTCTCCGGAGGAGAACACATCAATTCGGACAGCAAGTATCGTCACGAGGTGCTCTAACCGCATCTCTGAGGCCTGGCCTCTTATACACAGGTTTATTGCTTTATTACATGAAACATATACTTGTCAGTACTTTGATGTACGGAAAGGCATCCTAGGAATCCCCGCTTCAAGCCCGTTCCCACACATTTACAGTTGAAGTCCCCGCCCCGGTCACAACAGGTGATGATTATCGCGCAGCTGGGCATTCCGCCGATTCACGGAATGCGTGGAGTTTGATCGGATCTCATAGGGTGGGGGCTTTGATCAAATCGAGGGTCCTTTAATGGGGGAAGCTTCCTACTGTACGGGGGTGTGATAAACAGTATCCGCAGGGCCAGGTGGCGGCCTGGGAACAAGGGAGACAAACGGGCACACAGGAAAAAGGGGGTTTGTATCAAAGGACCCGGGACCATGAAAGGGATGGAAGGAGGTGTCGCGCTGGGAACAGGATGGGATTCTGAGGCAGAGCTGTGCTGAAGAGGGGTTTATGACCAGAGGCATATGAGAGCGAGGGGGTTGTCAGCATGCGGGGGATGCCTGCGGGGCTAAGAGAGAGTGAGAGACGCGCTGGCTATCAGCGAGGGGCAGAGGGGCCATGGTGCTCAAAATGGCTGCCGCTTACGCGCAAGGCATGTGAGAGCGGGAGTGATCAGTGCGTGGGGGTGCTTGTGAGGGTGAAGAGCCGTGCTGGGGGTCAGGGGTGTGCAGAGGGTGGTTCTGATCAAGGCAGCTAAAGTGGTGGGTGTGTGCGACAAAGAGTGTGGCATCGGGGCAAAGGGAAGATGGCGCAGATAATGTTCACCAAACCGTATTAATTTTCCACAGTCCTCCCTTTAACATTTCTAAGACATCTTGCTGGCCTATTTCCTATCTATGTCTACTGCGGTGGTCATGAGTAAGGAAGCGATAACCCAGGTGAAGGAACTGTACATAAACATCACATTTTTAAAGTCTTTTCGTCTTAGTGGGCGGGCTCATCGTTAAGCTCGTTGCAGGAAAGTCATAGTAATGCAATATCAGACAAAAATTATGTAGTGAGAGCGTTGGGTACAGGTCATAGATGCTTATAGTCATTTGGAATAGGAACTGATAGGTTACCACGTAAGTAAGTTCTTTTTGTACTCGGTTGGAGCATAGTCAATTCAATGGTGGTTGGGAGAGAAATGAGACATAGTAAAAACAATAATCAGGGTTTCCAGCGTCTTATGGTCGTGGACCATTATTAGTGAGTTCTCAGCATTCTTTGTCGTCTTCTGTTGGCACTGTTGAGCACCTGCATTACAATTCGTTCTTTAGTAGGGATGTCCATGTGGGTTGAGCCGTTGGAGGTCTGCGGGCAGGAGTGTGTCTTTGTTTTGTTTCGCCAGACCTCGTGGGAGAAATGCGTTACGGTTTTGGAGCAGGTGCATTTTCTTCCATAACCCAGAGCATGGTCATTAGGAGGAGACAGAAAAGGATTGTGATGAAGAGTGCAATTGTCTTTGAGCTGTGGAGTCTGTCTGTCCTTGGGTCTCTGTAGTGGGTATTTCCTGTTGCTTCCATCATCTTCAAGGTGCTCGGTAGCGGGCAGAACCACAGACTTCGTTTAGCTTCTCTTTGGGGTGACCCTTGGTGGTGTTTAGGTCACCGTTCTGAGATTTAACACAGTTTGTGGTCTACTTAGTCGGAGCTCCCTCCCTTTTGACGCAGGAAATACCCTTCTCTGGATGGTACAGTAGGATTTAGAGGATTTTGAAAGTTCAGGTGGAGGGAGGGGGGTGTGTGAGTAGTCCTTATGGTAGGTCGGAGGAGGAGGGGATGGAGCAGGGCCAGATCGGGAACAGACCAGGGGGACGGAAAATTTTAGACGGGTGGGTCCATAACCAGGTTCAGAGAGCGGGGACTTTTCGGCACATGTCGATCATAAAGCAGGGGCCTCAGGTCAGCCCTTTCCTTTCATTCTGTCAGAAACAGTGCCTCGTCCTGCGACTCCTTACTGCTGTGGTTTCGCCTTGGCCAATGTCGCTGATGTTCCACGATCTGCAGTCAGGCCGCGTGCTCCCACATCCGGTCTCTTTCTCCTCCGACAGTGGTACCCTTAAATGAGTTTGAAAAGACAGTCTTTAGAGATTTTGCAGTGGAAGGTAATCACATAAATCTATTTCTCTCCCAACACCAAGCAACTGGGTAAGCATCCGTTACATTGAGGTTTGCGGCCAACGTATAAATAATCGATGATAGGTTTGCTGGGTTCCCTACAGCTTTCCTTCGTGACTATTTCTTTGGCTTTTTGTTGGTATTACATTCATTGTCGTGGTACGAGGTCTGATACCTATTCATTGCATTTTATTATAGTCACATCAGTTCTTCTGGCAGAGACCCACTTTCCTAGTACGAGTCTTACGAAGCTATGCCGTTCTTCAGGGCTTTGTATTTTACGGAAAAAGTGCAACGTGCTATTCACCATGGTCTGATAGGTATCTTTCTGAGGAATGAACATAGGCTAAACGTTTTTTTTTTCATTATATCAATGCATCCTATCTTTCGGCTAAACATTTTACTTTCAACAGGGTTTACTTGCAACAAGTTCTTTCATTTTTGACTTAATTCTAACTTCGCAAACATTATTCTAAATTCTACATAGTTTCTTACAACCTGGCTACTTTATTAAAAAACTCGGGGCTTGCGATGACTATTCAACTCATCCTTGGGGTGAGCGAGGTCTAATGGAAAACAACTAGGAATATAGCGAACTGGGGCAAGGGACATTTTTCAAACTCTCGTCCAGGGCAGCTGATACAAAACTGGGGGCATTCTGGGAAAACGGGGATGTCTCGATCACTTTTACTGTTTGGGTATTGAGATAATTTCGGGACGGGGAAGGTCGCGTTTACCAGAGACATTTTTTATCGTGGATGCCACTGACAAGTAGTTCCCTCAATGTGGGTCAGATTAGGGAACCTTAGTCGTCTTACCTGTCCCTTTCCTTTCGGCCAATCTAGGTTTCATCAATATTTAGCAGAAAAGGAGAGGTAGTAACGTGGTATCGATGTAATTTTTATTTGAGACAAATTTGTGCAAATACTTGTGGTATTTGGAGCCAATCAGGTGGTGCACCAGGGGTAGTGGTTCGGCAATTAGGTGCCAGTCGCTAGGAAGAGTGAAAGTGTGGAGGAGAGAGAGAGAGAGAGAGAGAGATCAACAATAGGCTAAATAGTACACGTGTGACATGGAGAGTGGCCGTGTACTATTTAGGCTATTCAGTGCATTACCCAACATGAGACATTTTGGGTTTGTGTTAGAAAGTAGAAAGCATGCAGTTTGGGACGGAAGAGCATTAGGCCGGGTACATAAGGACATGCATTGAGTTGGGTGTCTTTAGGTGCCATCTTGCAGTGTAGGTCCGCTTCATGTATCGGACATGGCGTGGCTCCAGATCTTTACTATACCCTAGTTGTGATTCCAATGTAACCTGTAGAGGGAGAAAAAGGAAGAAAGGGAGGGGGAACAACATTCGAGCATATCAAATGTACGGGCACGAAAGTTCTTTACTTACCACATACTCGTCTTATCTCCTCGGAATATAATCCCTAGGGTCTTGGTTTCTGAAGTCAAGGGGGGCGGGCAGTGTGATAGGTTGTTCATGGGGGGGTCCGAGGGTGGCATTATAGATCGTGTGTAGGGAAACGCTAAAAAGAAATCAGAGGCGCCTAGCGCGAGGTATCTGGTTTGTAGATGTATCTAGCTATCGGGATCCTTAAATTATTCCCAACGCTGTGATGTTCTAAGGCATATCAGTTCTTCGGCCAACCCTGTCCCTTAGTACCTTCGAGCATCATACCTTTATCACACCGCTTCACTTTACCCGTTCTCAGAAGTCGAGGTCCTTCTTCATGCGTTAGTTCCTGAGCCTAGTCGCATATTTGGAGGCAGCGTATCATACCTTAGATTCGATCATCAATCCGGGGCCGAACAACCATTTTCTAATAACCTTAAAAAGAGAGCAAAACGGTTGCACACAAAATAGCCCTCCCGCCAATTCCCACATTTACAAAAGTATGCGATACCTGTTCATAGTTTGGAAAACCTTTATTTGCATAATCGTTCAGTAAGTAAATATGTGAGTGCAATCGTATTTGGCCGGACACGGCGATGGCTGAAGCACATACAGTAGGGGGGGCTATTTTGCAGTATTTAAAAAACATTTTTTAAAAAAGGGTGTACTTAGTTATTTGCAAGAAACTAAAAACGTCTATTGATAATTGAGGGATCAGAGGGTATTTATTTCATAAATTGAAACACAGTCAGACTAATTGCAATCACATTTCCTAGATGTATACCGTGGGCGTGCGTCATAAGCTACGTTATGTATCGGTTACAATAAATATCATAATAAATCGTACATTGAAATCAACATTTTAACGTGATCCTTTCAAATGTTCGCCAAGTGAACCCTCCTCCCTTTTTCGTCAAGTGTACAAAGGTTCACATACATATCTCAGAACATCAAGTCTTGTTAGCTAAAGAACACCACGAGGTGTTCGTAAGTTCCTATTGATACCGGCGCCATTTTGGGCGATGCCGGGTTGGTTGCACCAGAGTTCCTTTCGGCAGTTCAAAAACCTGTGCTAACAGAGGGGCTGGTAATGTGGACGGTCAATCAAAAGGGGAGGGAGGTAGAATCTTCCCTACCAGATCACGTTGAGGTTCAGCCGGAACTTACTCGAATTCGTTAGACCACAATGTTTCTGGATGGTTCGGACTGAAGCTGGTGCTGACACGAGAGCACCACCATCTTGTGGCTATGTCGTGATCGTTTCGCTAGTGATCAAGGCAGTTGTTCCCCACCGGAAGCCTGTGGATGCCGAGGACTCCTGGGACTTTGGTAGAATCTTCAAAGCTGTGGGGATGTTGTCGGAGGTGGGGGCTCGTGCCCAGGCGGGCAATACCGGACAAAGTTACTCCAGCGGCCTAGACCCGCCTTCCAGGGGGCCCAGACGCCATTTTGAGACCCTGCAGCAGCCGCCCTTCGTCGTGTCTATTCAAGAGTGGTAGAGACTTCTTTGGGGCGAAAAAAATGGAACGCCGTGCCGTAGGAGCAGGACACTTGGCTCGGGGCGTTAGGGTGCAGCTGTGGCGCCTCCACCTAGGGAGGTGAGGGAGGCTCGTTCGCGCCGCCTCCCTCTCCCAGTGCACCCCACGCCGTTCCTTCGAATCAGGGGTGTACATGATGACCACCCTACACTCCTGACTCTGCGAGTACTCTGGAGGACCATTGTATGTCCGGTGCTGCGCAAGTATGCCCGTCGGACATTGTAGGTTCTGTGCTGCGGAAATAGATCCGTCGGACATTGTATGTTCTGTGCTGCGGAAATAGGTCCGTCGGACATTGTATGTTCTGTGCTGCGCAGGTATATCCGTTGCCCGGCTGGAGGATTTCGGCGCCGGGCCGGGGCTGGGAAACCTCCTACCTGTGGAGGTGGGAGAGGCTCGTTCGCGCCGCCTCTCCCTCCCAGCCCGCCCTGCACCAGTTCAGCGGAGGAATTTGTGATGGCGGGACCAGGAGATACGAGGGAGGGGGTCATCTGCATCCGCCCCCTCCCTACTCGTGGCCCTGGGGACGCCGCCCCAGGAAGGAGAGGATGGGAAGACCATTTCATGCCGGGCCCGTGGAGCCTCCTGTACATTCTCACCGGCGACCTCTTTGGTCTATGGCTGTCGGCAGGCCCCGCCCCACACGTGCTGTGTGTTTCACCTTCCGGATGGGCAGGACCGGTGACCTGCTACATTTTGGGAACTTCCGGAGTGAGCGTAATATGTTTTGTATTGCTCCTATTAGTACAGTTTTACTTTAAAGAATGTTTTACTAGTTTTTCTATTTATCGTTGGTCGTGTGTTATCTTTACCGTAATTAAATCTTAAATTATACAACAGAGACTTGGCTTCCTTGAGTCCTTTTTCTAACGGGGCGTTGTCTGCGCAGGCCTGTAATTGCTTCTGTTTTTCAGAGTGGGGGGGGGGGGGGGGGAACAGAGAGTAATCAGTCCCAGAACTCAAACATGTCGTTGAAATCGGTCTGACGAAATCTGTGCCATCGGGCATAATCAAACGTGGTGGTTCTATCTGTCCTGTCCGTGTTAGTCTGATTCGTCTTTGTCTCGCGCCTTTTCCCTTTCTGCCGGCCTGTTATTTCTGTCGGTCCTCCGCTCTTACCTATGTTCCGTAGAGTCGGGCATTGGGCTTTCCAGTGCCCGAGTCTTTTACAAAAAGCACATTGGTTTTGCCTTAAGTCTGTTCGTCCTGCGCGTAGTGTCGGGGGGTTACTTTCGGGTCGTTGTGTCTCGGGGTTGACCTGTCGGTACGTCCCTTTACACTGTTCCCTTTTTGTGTCTAATCCTTGGAACTGTGTCGTCGCTGCCCCTTCCTTTGGCCTACCAGACGCTTGGAAGGTCGCCTGTCGCGTTTCTTTACCTACTCTGACTTCGTCTCTTTCCTTTCGTTGCATTGCTTCTTTGCGCCACATACCGAGACTGTCAAGCATAATAGGCGTGGTCTTGCTACTACGAAGGGCTATTTCTAACGTTTCTATTTTGTCAAGATCGAAGGATCCTACCAGTGGCCACTGTTTCTCTTGATTTGCTTTGGTATACTTGTGCCATAGCTTACTATAGGCTATGGTAATTAATCCATACTTTGTGAACATTTCTTTATTAGGGGTGCCTTCCAGCGGAGCTAGATGGTCCACCTCTAATAAACGGTCCGGGCTGAACCAGCTACCAATCAGTGGGGAGAAGACAGGCATGACGGGTCACAATGGGGACAATAGTCAGCACTACCTATCTTATCACTGTGTGCAAAGACTAGACAGAATATTTCTATTCTACGTTGTTTGCAGGCAGTGAATACCTCAAGAACCAATATCAATCAAAAATGGTCAATGGGGAGAATAAGTAGGCCCGCAAAAAGGTCTGCGTCACCTACCCTTTCACTATCTGCAAAGAGGGAACCTATTCTTTCCTGTTTGCAGACAGAGAATCTCCAGAAAATAATCCGTAACAGTTAATCAATGGGGGGGGGCAATTAATCAGTGGGGGAGAAAGATAGGTACGACGGGTGCGTTACCTATCCTTCACTGTTTGCAAAGGGAGAGCCGGTTGTTTCTCCGTTTGCCGACAGCGAAACTCCAAAGAAATCAACAAAGGGTAATACTAGTATTTTTTTTTACAATCAATCAAACGATTATTTCGTAATTCGTCGTGTCTACACGACCTTACCCGGACCGTATGGACAGTTTCTTGTCTTCCGAATCCAGCGCCCGATCGTCCTCTTTTCTTCGTAATCCTCGCGGCACTCCTGATGGTTCCCAGTCAGGACCGTAGATCACTCGAGAGAGGTCTGTTCGGAACCAGTGAAGTTCGGATGATCGGCTGTCAGACGAGGGTCTATCGGACAGGGTACCTCCCGATCGTTGCAGTCGTTCCCTCTGTCGTCAGGACCTCTCCCACTGGATCCACGAGTCGCTGATGGGCCCCACGTTTGGGACGCCAATTTGTAAAAGGGTGGCTAGACAACCAGTGACCAAAAACCCTTTTGTGTTGCCCGGCGGTGTCGCCTCTATTACCCACAAAATATTAATCAATGAAGAAGCAGGCGCTGGAGACTGAAAGGCAGGAAACGAGGGTTTATTCTCTCCGGAGGAGAACACATCAATTCGGACAGCAAGTATCGTCACGAGGTGCTCTAACCGCATCTCTGAGGCCTGGCCTCTTATACACAGGTTTATTGCTTTATTACATGAAACATATACTTGTCAGTACTTTGATGTACGGAAAGGCATCCTAGGAATCCCCGCTTCAAGCCCGTTCCCACACATTTACAGTTGAAGTCCCCGCCCCGGTCACAACAGGTGATGATTATCGCGCAGCTGGGCATTCCGCCGATTCACGGAATGCGTGGAGTTTGATCGGATCTCATAGGGTGGGGGCTTTGATCAAATCGAGGGTCCTTTAATGGGGGAAGCTTCCTACTGTACGGGGGTGTGATAAACAGTATCCGCAGGGCCAGGTGGCGGCCTGGGAACAAGGGAGACAAACGGGCACACAGGAAAAAGGGGGTTTGTATCAAAGGACCCGGGACCATGAAAGGGATGGAAGGAGGTGTCGCGCTGGGAACAGGATGGGATTCCGAGGCAGAGCTGCGCTGAAGAGGGGTTTATGACCCGAGGCATATGAGAGCGAGGGGGTTGTCAGCATGCGGGGGATGCCTGCGGGGCTAAGAGAGAGTGAGAGACGCGCTGGCTATCAGCGAGGGGCAGAGGGGCCATGGTGCTCAAAATGGCTGCCGCTTACGCGCAAGGCATGTGAGAGCGGGAGTGATCAGTGCGTGGGGGTGCTTGTGAGGGTGAAGAGCCGTGCTGGGGGTCAGGGGTGTGCAGAGGGTGGTTCTGATCAAGGCAGCTAAAGTGGTGGGTGTGTGCGACAAAGAGTGTGGCATCGGGGCAAAGGGAAGATGGCGCAGATAATGTTCACCAAACCGTATTAATTTTCCACACGCGGTGCCTGCCGCTTTGTGCATGCAAATGCAGGGGGGGTACCTTAGGTATCCCCCATGTGCACCCCCACCCACCCTTCACCCAGGGGGCCCGCAAGGGGCCCCCAGAAGCACAGGTCCACATGCTTTTCCACGGCGGAAAAGCTGTCGCAGAAAAGCATGTTTACACACACCGCCTAATTTGGCTGACGGTGTCTTGCAGACACCGCTACCAAATTGTGGTCAACACCCCGCGGATCAGCGGCGGACGGTCCTGCCGTCCGCCGCTGTTCCCACCGCCATTCTAATCTGGCGGTGGGTGTTTTCTCGGAACGTGGCGGTGAATCCGCATACTCCGGGCCGGTGGTGGCTTCCACCGGCCCGGAGGATGCGGATTCACCGCAATCATAATCGACCCCTTAGTTGTGAGGAAGAGGTGGGTATTGCATCACTTACTGATGAAACAACGGCGTTCTAAGAAAGTGTTAGGGAACCGTGTATCCCTCCCATCATGAGGGTTAAAAAGCCTACGAGAAAATGGAGGATAGTGAAGGACCTGTACAAAATTAATAATAAAGTAAATCCCTGCTGTCCAGTGGTACAGAATCCTGCAGTAATATTGTCTGAGATCCTGGCAGAAGATCAGTGGCTTGTGGTCATTTATTTGTGTCAAGCATTTTTCTTAATTCCTCTTCATAAGGATAGTCAATACCTCTTTGTGTTCAGATTCCAAAATACAATTTTGATTTGGTGCATGGGAAGGCCTATTTGTTAGGGGCTTCTCTCTGTGTTCCTCCACTGGACACTATACTATTGTCTTACACTCAGCCCAAACATTTTGAAACATTACAATCAAAAATAAAATATCCAAATCTGCCCAAAGTTATTTTGAAATAGTCACAATTCTTTCCACCTTTCTATGCACCTTCTCAGGCTCCTCTCAGAGCTTCAGGAAATTGTTTGTAAATGTAAAAAGATCATTTCTTGACATATACTCCTTCATGCACCTCTCCTAATAGGAACTTTTTTACGAAAATCACCTCACATTTTTCTACATTCTACTCTTTCGACACCTCAGGCTTATCAGATGGTTCTGTCAATTCCTGTTGTTATTTTTTAATCTATACTCCCATTTTATAATTGTCTCTGATACTTCTATAAGAGCATCTTGCAATGTTTTAGGATTCTGATTAATTAATTCACTTACGGACATCCCTATCATATATGATTCGCAATATTTTTTTGCTTTAAATCTACATTTACTTCTTTAGCCAATTCTGGTTTCTCAAATGCTTAATGAGCATGTTCTCCTACTTCTATACCTAAATATGTCAATTCATCTCTATAACACATTTAAATGTTGTCTTTATACATTCCTGATGCTATCATTAACTCCAAATCTCTTTGGAGATTGAAGGTGTTAATTTCTACTGTCTTTCTCGTCTCACTCTTTGAAGACAAACTATATACTGCCTCATCTTTCCTTAAACTCAGCAGCTCTCCTGCTCCTATCTTTGCCACCTAAGCCTGCACATGAGCCTCATTATACGGCGTTGGTCTCCTTTCAGTAAACAATCTTTCCAGCAACTGCTCCTCTCCTTCTGAGTCTCTCTCATTCTTCCCTGTGTCTTTCTTATTCTCTTTCTTTTGTTATTTTCTATTTTCTTTCTTTCTGTTTCATCAGTTCTCACAGAGAAACCACCAATAGTTTTTAAAACTTCCTGCCTCCATGCCTTCTCACATAAACGCAATCTCGCAACCATCAAATGGTTAACAGTCTTACCAATTTGTCCCTTTCACATTTTTATATTTGCTCTCCCATTCGGCAAGTAGTCCCACTCATTCAAGGCTTTGAGCTGCACAGATCTAGGCTGCGACTTCATCTCAAATATGGCACGCCTTAAATTCTCAATCTTTTTAATTTGAAAACTACCACACACAGGAAATTGCAAATTATTATTATCACTAGTAATTCTATTCCATTCTTTGAGCCACAAACATGTATAGCCACGGTCCAAAAGCATTTTGTGGGTGGGATATCAGTCGGAGGTGGAGAATTTCCTCCATTAGCAGGAATTTATTGTTTAAAAGCACGCCCATTGTAATCTCAACCAAGCACGAAACATGCGCTACTAATCAGAGGTGGCTCCTTCGCTATGGCGGAGGAGCTTTGCTTCACTGCTTTTAAGCAGTGCAAAGTAAAGGAAACCTAAAATTACAATAACTTAGAGTTACTATCATTGTATGTTTCCATGCTGCTTTGTGGGGGGGCAGGTGGATGGAGCTGCTCTGGGGTCGGAGCCGGGCAGAGGAGGAGTGGTTTGTCCACTCCTAAGTGCTCATGACTGTTTGGCCAGCCCTCTCGGGCCTCCCAAAACAGTCCTGCTCACTTTCCCTGTTCTCTTGCAGGCTGCATTACAGCCTGAATGGGGAACATGCCCAGGCCCGCATTCCTTGGCTGAGTGTCGAACCACGACACTCAGACCAATCACAATTGTGTATTGCAGTGTTGTGATTGGTCAGGAGAGCCTTGCTGTGCTTCCTGTGCCTCTTGTGCGACGAGCAGAGAGTGTGACCCGGAGCAGCAAGGTAAGTGTTTATTTTTTTATTTTTATTTTTTACCGCAACGTTTCCCTGTAACTCCCCCCCCTCGTGCCCCTCCCACACGCCCACACCCGCCCTGCCACCCTTAAGCAATGCCGGCCACCACTGATACTTATACAACCAATCACAATGTGATTCCAAAAGGAGAGTTGAAATGCACTCCGTAAACAAAACAAATACCTTTTCTGCACACCGGGGTACGGGACAGAAATCAAACTCACCATAAGAAAGGAAAAACACTCAGAGTGGTTTAGTTTCAGTCACACCAAGAAAGGCTATCCACCAGCATTAACCTACCTTTGAGTCAGTGTGTCTATTTCCATTAAAAAAGAAATAAACAACATCATACAGCTAAACTGTAGAGGGCTTTTATAGGATTTAAACATGTAGAACTTTAATCTATAACTTGACCTGAAGGAACATGCCTATTCAGCAGACAACCTTAATATTTTATCTCGAGATCTTGGATTTCCATATATCTGATATCAAACCTTTGCATATAAACCACATAAAGTCTCAATGTTTCCTCATCAGAAAAATGATTTAAAGAAGATTCAGCAATTATTGCAAAATAATACAATGTGATGCATAAAACAGAAATCAAACACCATTTATACAACACCGCTATCAGGGCCGGCGCTAGGCATGGGCAGTGTGGGCAGCCGCCCAGGGCCTCGCGCTCGGCACAATAACATGGGGCCCCCGTTTTGTGTGAAATACCACACTTTCACAGGCAGCCCTCCTCCTACCCGAGGCCCCCCTCCCCAACCCGATCACCTTGCTAATGTATTTATAAGGTGTCTTGACCTCGCTGTTCAGGGCATGGTGGCATTCCTGGGTGTGAAAGGTGGGGGGAGGGTAAACAAGGGGTAGATGATGTGAAAGCAGCAAAGCCAGTAGTTACCTCAGCATTCTGGAACAAGTGCGGGGCAGCACCTCTGTTAAAAACCTGTGGTGAAGTACTTGTCTGCCCTTTGTGTATTTCGTCTCCAGGCGACAGAAGGCCCTTTTGTTTTCACAATGAGCCGGACATTAGCAGGTAAGGAGATGTTGATGAGGGGAGGGGGGAGCATCTAGCTCAGACTGCCACAGTAAGACAGTGCTCAGCAAAGTGTCTCACTACTGCTTTGATGTACAGAGGAGGTGGTCCTTATCCCCTGGGCCTCGAAGCACTGAATCAGGCAGCAAGGTTAGGCGTGGGGCCCCTTTAACTGGGAATTGGGCCATTATCTATTGCTGCGAAGTCCAGGGCAGGGGGGCCTCGCAGCTCTCCACCAGGCTGCAAGGTCCAGATGTGGCCCCCCCCATGGCAGGACTTTGTAGCCATTATTTTGTGCTGGGAGACCCAGGACAGGGGGGCCTGTCCTTGGCCTCGCAGCACTATTGTTAGATCATTCATTTTTATTTCCCAGAGAGACTAGCATGTTTGCTTCCCAGTCTAGGCCACCAGTGATAAACCTAGAGGGTTGTCTAGTAAATGCAGCTAAGTGCGTTCAAATGGATTACCACCCAATTTCCCCAGCAGGAAGCTACGTGGCCGCTCTTATCGCGAATAAAGCCGATTTACTGCTTTGTGACACACTTTGAGCCCCTCACTTATGTCAGAGTGGCAGTGAATTTCTTGTCCATTTAATTACTTGTAGGGGATTTCATAGATACTATTTTGATAGCCCATGTTTGTGCTACACCTGGGTCTTGTTTAGCAGGGCAGGGAAGGTGGGGTGGGGTGATGTGGGGTAGAAGGCAAAAGAGAAGTACTGTAGTTGGACAACGTTTCTCGTTGTGAAAGAGTGTGACACGCTGTCAGCTAATAACCATGAAAACATCTTGTCTGCCTTTTCAGATGTAGAAATGACAAGCAACTTCATTGATATTATAAGTTCAAAGACATTGAAAAACCTATTCAGTGTAATGTGCAAAGGAATAAATGCATTCTGATTAACTTCTCCCGGCAGATCACCCTTTATCCGTAGGCCCTTGTCCCCAATCAGTTCCTCAGAAAAGCAGCAAGGTCCTTAAACATCCCTCTTTTTTAGCTCTTCCTTTTGATCTCTGAAGATTGCAAAATGCGGCTGCGCACGTGATTGTTGAAAATCTTTTAGTGCTACTCTGACCTTTTTTAGGGTTATGCCTGCAAGAGCATGCGCTACTGCATGCGTCTTGCTTGCGAGACACTGTTGTATGCATAAAAGGGCTTGGAACCTGCGCGTTGCTTACCACATGTTGATTTGCGTGGTACTCTTCTTTACAGCCTCATAATTGGTCAAGGCAGATCTAACATCACTTCCTTTACTCTCTGTGGAGCAGGTACCAGGCACTGATTGATTCAACTTAATCAGTGCATGTTCCCTGCTCCCAATGTGATTGAGGTACTTTTTTATTCTGTTGAACTTTTAGGGCCCTGCAAACAGAAGACGTGAGACTGGTAAAAACGTGCCCAGCAGCCCAAAGTTGCAAATATTTATTTTCTATAGTTAAATTTATTTTATTTTGCCTAATCTTCTTTTCTTACTTTTCACTAATGTTTTCTTTTGTTTTTGCTTGTGTACGCTGTTCTCAAATATTATTGCAAATTGACAAGGTTTCTTTCTTATGTGTTTTTCTCTGAAAAATGCTTTAACACATAATAGTTCAGTACACCTCCAATCGGTCCCACTCTAATCCACGCCAATCCATCCCACATCACCCAACACCAATCCACCCTACTTAATCCAATCCACCCTAGACCATTCCAAACCACGCCACTCCACCACACTCCAATCCTCTCACCCCACACACCAATCTGCCCCACTTCAATCCAAAACAATCTGCCCCACTCCAATCACCGCACTCCAATCTGCCACCCTTCAATTTCCAAATTCCAATCTGGCCACTCCAATCCAAAACAATCTGCCACACTCCAATGCAAAACAATCTAGCCCGCTCCAACCCAAAACAGTCTGCCCCACTCCAATCTCCACACTCCAATCTGCCCCACTCCAATCTCCGCACGCCAATCTGCCCCAATTCAATCCAAAACAATCTGCCCCACTCCAATCCAAAACAATCTGACCTACTCCAACCTAAAACAATCTGCCCCACTCCAATCCAAAACCATGTGCTCCAATCCAATCAGCGCCACTCCAATCCAAAACAATCTGCCACACTTCAATCAGCACCAATGCAAAACTATCTGCCCCACTCCAATCTGCACCACTCCTGTCTGCCCCACTCATGTCTGCTCCTCTCCAATCCAAAGCAATCTGCACCACTCAGTTCCATCCCTCTCCAATCCAATCCACCTAACCCCTATCCAATCGAACCCACTCCAATCCAATCCACCCAATTTCAACCCAATCCACCCAAATCCAATCCAATGCACCCAAATCCAATCTACCCCACTCCAATCTGACCCACCACACTCCAATCCAAACCACCCCAATTCAATCCGATCCACCTCACCCCACCACAATCCAATTCACCTCAATCCAAGCCACCTCACTCAATAAAAATCCACCCCACTGCAATTCAATCTACTCCACTCAAATCCATCCCACCCCAATCCAATTCACCACAACCCATTCCACCCACCTCACTACATTATACCCCACTCTAGTCCACCCCACCCCACTCATGTTCACTCTTCTCCACTCCAATCCACCCCACCCCAATCCAGTCCTCCCTTCCCATTTTAATTCACCCCACTTCAGTCTAATCTACCACATTCAGTCCACCCCTCTCCACTGCAGTTCAATCCACCCCACTTTACTCCAATCCACCCAACTCTACCCAAATCCAATCCACCCTGCCCCAGTTCAGACCACCCCACTCAGTTACCCCGGCCCCCCACACTCCAATCCACCCCACCCCACCCCAAACCAATCTAACAGAACCTACTCCAATTCACCTCACCCCATTTCAATCCATACCACTCCAATCCAATCCACCCCACCTACCCAATCCAACTCACTCTACTCGCTCCAACTCGCTCTATCCCAATTCAGCCCAATCCACCCCAATCTACTTCAATCCACTCACTACCTCAGTCCACACAACCCACTCCTCCCATTCCACCCTACTCCAATATACAGCACTCCACTCTATGACTCTGAACTTGATGACACTGCACTCTACGACACTCTGACACTGAACAACTAAACTCTACTCCGCTCTACTCAACTTATGACACTGTACTCCCCCTATTACACTCTACAACTACTACTCTAAAAAATCCAGTCAATTACACTCTATTCCTATCATTTCACTCAAGGACACTCCATGCCACTAACGTTTAACCATGCTGAAAAACAGCCACACTGGTGTACAACACGGCAACTCAACATTGCCAAAGACAATATTTGTTCTAGGCAAGACCGATTGGCTTTGCCGATGCTTGCTAATGGTGATGTTATTCTGAGCCTTTGCCTAAAATATTTTGCATGAAAAGAGGCACACAACACATTGGATATTAACCTAGTGGTGAAACGCACAATACCTATGTGGTGGTGTGGCAAAGGTATTTTTAGCTGTCATTTGAATTATCACATGCATATAAAGGTGTTTCATTCCACTTTTTCTAAGGATTTACTATTATATTATTTAATGACGCTCAGATAATGGATCCTGGAAGAACGATTGTGTCTTGCATAGATTCAAACTACTGATCTGCAGTTACACAGCTAGGGTGCAACTCACAAAACTATTATGCTATCAACTGTGAACAAACTGAGGTCTTTGCTTGCCTCCTCTCCAGGCTTTGTTTGTCAACAGATTTACTATCCAATCCTAGGCCCCAATTATTAGCGACAACACACAATGAAAAAGGCCAGGCAAGTATTTAGCCATGTTTGTTGAACGTACTGAGTACAAATCCACTTTACGGAGAGATCAGAAAGAAGATAGACATTGTGCATGGGGTTCCTATTGTCCTCGCATGTAAAGGTGCAGCCATAGTATGGGAATGAAGCTCACTAACTCATTCCTTAATCCCCATCTTCAGAGTTTGGTATTGGTACATTGGAAAGATGGCAGCCCTTTGGAGCTTTCCTTTTCAAAGGTTTATCCTTGAGAAACGTAATTTGTAGAGTTGCGAAAAGCATACATTACTGTTACCAAGTTTAAGGATACGTTAATCGTAGGCTGGACAGCCTGTTAAGTGAGTAATTAAATAGGTACATTTCTGAAATTCTACACGAAAGATGAGAGGTCTGAACTTCCATGCCAACCTTATGTCAGCTAGCCTGCTCCAGGTTGCACACTGATTACAACAGACATTACGTTCCCCCACCAAGCAGCCTTTTAGATTAACATTCAATGCTGTGTAACCCACAGCAGCAATTTGGAAGCATTTCTAATTCATTTGAATGGGATTTTAGCTTTTCAAGTGTGTTTTACTTCGATTTGTCCAATTAACATATTGTATGGTATTGTAGCATTTGTTTAGTGCTTACTATCCATGTGTGAGGCGCTGAAGCACTTACCAACATAGATACCAAGCTACAACATGTGTGTGGTTGGAAGGGTGTTGTGTTGTTTTGAGCTTATGTGTAATGTTTTTTATGTCCTGCTTGACCAATGAGGTACAGCTTACTTTATGGGACGCAGCACCAGTGGGTGAGATGGGTGAGGGTATGAGAGAGGGAGACTCACAAACTGTAATTATAATAAGAAATTCCCAGCTTAGCCACAGTGATAGGGAATGATGTGTGCCTGTTCCCCAAAAAGGGTGATAATCATAGAAGGCCCAGTAATCCACATGGCGACATGTGCCTGGAAATAAAGGCTTTCAATGAGTAAAAAGATGCCCAAATTGCTAGAAAATATTAATTGGTGACATAAGCTGTAGTTATGTACTATTTTATATATTTATTTATTTAGAGACAGAGATACGGCCTAATGCTAAAAAAGTACACCTAATTAAGGAGGAAGGAAGCCAAAGAGAAATCAAGGCTGACAACCTCAGCAGAAACAACACAAACTTTAAAACATCCAAATTCCACCGACTTCTAAGGGCCGAAGGAAGCCAGCATTTTTAGCAGGACTTCACACAAGCCTCTCTCAATCTGCAGAAGGCTGCCAAATGCAGATAATCACCAGTTGGACGGGTCTAATTTGGATTGTGGTTCAGACCCCAGACACACTGGTACCCTGCGGGGATATGCTGCAATAGGATCAAGTGCCCTCACACACCTGTATGCGTGTCATGCTTCATCATCGGGCAAGCTCCATTTCAGGTCAGCACTGCAATGACCAATGGGCACCCACAAGGAGGCGCTTTACCAGAGATCTTTTCATAGAACTTTTGGATCATAATATATAGTAAGGAGCATGTATGCTGGACCTAACCACACCTAACACCTTGTGATGTCACAAGCAAATTAGAGGGGCCTCACATCTTACCTTTCGCCCAGGGCCCCACAAATCCTAGGACCGGCCCTGACCGCTATGCTATTTCTACATGCAGCAGAAAAAAAACTCACTGCAAATCACATGAATACGTGAACACAATCTGCATACTACAACTCCCCACGCAAAATAAATAATTTCACACGTCACTATATATACTCAATTAATGCAACTCTCGAAAGCGTCAACCAGTCAGGGACATCAGTATAATCCATGCGATTCCAGGATTGACATTTTTGGAAGTGCACATTTTCAATTACGCAAGCCCTTTGCACCAAAAAACGTTAAGGGGCCGATACTCAAGATCAGGGCCATGTAAGTCCCAAAGGATGATGGCCCAAAGAGGGCAAATACAGAAAACCTTTGTAGGACATTATTCAAAGTCACAATCTTAAAGGGCTGCTTCAAATTTCAAAAATCATTGTAGAATGCAAAAAGTAGTTAGTCCGTTGAAATCAGCATTTAGAGTCAGGGGAAATATCTAAGTCCAGAGTCAAATGTCAATCTGGCTTAAGGGCTTTTCAGAATGACACACATCCCAGAAAATGCATTTTTTACATCACACAAACCAATCGACTTTGCAGAAAATGTGTTACATATTACAGGTCATCCAAATTATGAATAATAATGATCCCCCTTACTCTTCATACAAGGCGAAATTACAGTGTGATTGAACAATAAATCATTTGAAAATTAATAGACAATATAGTTGCAGCTACAGTCAACAAAATGTGGATTTTTGAAACATACTGAGAACATCTCCAGCACAGGAAGAAGGAGAAATCATGCACGCAGTGCAACTTTTGAACACCATCTTTCTTAGCTGTCAGTGCAAACCGAACAAAAGGCCCAGTAAATTAGTTGTGTGGCCTAGTTATGTTAACTTAAACACATGTAAATTACATTCATGTTGATTATTAAATCTGCTCTAACAAAACATTCTTATAATTTGCATTGTCAGTGCATCTACAAAGTTGGTGTTTAAAAGTTCAATACATTTTGGAGTTCAAAAGAAGATATGTTTGGACAATGAAGCTACTGTAAATAAGCAACATTTGGACGCTTGCTGGGATGAACGGACACGTCTATTCATAGACATTTTTAGAGCATTAGGAATGGCATTTCAGATAGAGCCTCGGCACAATGAACGTGTGCAAAAACGCAATTTTGTAAGGAAACTTGTCAATTTTGAGGTAATAACCATGAAGCTGTTTGTGGGTGTTTACAGTGAACATGTTGGTTGTGATAATGGCTATCACTGCAAAAGGCCCCTCTCTGACTTACATTGGATAACTGCACCTAAAACATCAAGTATTCATCCACAATTGACAAGCCCGCGCGGGGAGGACTTTCAAATGAGTTTGTTTTTGAGCATTTCACAAGGCAAGGGAGAAGAGTAGGCAGGGCTGGGGACAAACGGAGCCAAGGTTACTTTAGGTTTGCAGAGACTGGAGGTTGTGCTTTATGCAGATGCAGGAGTGATATGGGGAGTTAAGGGGTTAGAGGGCCGCAAGGCTGAGTGGGCATTAAGGACACAAGAAAGGGTGTCTGACCTGACTGAGAGTTCACAAGTCGGTAGCAGCACTGGGGCTATGGTTGGCTTGCATGTCTGCAGTCTAGACAAGCATCCTGGGACCGGAAAGTTTCAGCGCTCTGTTCATCAGCTCCTTGTGTCTGCTTTGTGTGCCCTAAATTGGCAAGGTATGCCCAGACGTGGGTCCCTTGCTCACTTTGCCACTGGATTCAAGCTAACCTGACTGATCAGGAGTGCTACCCGAAACCGGTCCCAGGATTCATGTTACCGGTCCAGGGAAGACCTGGCTCGGCATTTCGAGCTGGACGATTCCCATAGGGTATAGGGCCAAGACTTATTTACATATGGCTGGGTCTGAACTGGGGTGGCGAATCGAGCTAAAGAACGATGATGGATTCAACCCAGATCTGTGACTGGGCATGAGTGTCTGAAAAGTTCCAGTGCTCCGTTCATCATCTCCTTGTGTTTGCCTTGTTTGCCCTAATTTGGCAGGGTATGCCTATATGTGGGACTCTTCCTCACTTTGCCACTTGATTCAGGCTAGCCTGTCTGATGAGGGGTGTTACCTCGAAACCAGTCCCAGGATGCTTGTTTCCGGTCCAGGGAAGACCTGGCTTGGCATTTCGGGCTGCACTATTGCCATAAGGAAGAGGGTCAAAACGGATTTGAATTTGGCTGGGTCTGAACTGGGGTCGCGAAGTGAGCTAAAGAACTGTAATGGATTCCACCCAGATCTGTGACTGGAGGTGAGTGTTTGAAACGTTTCAGAGCTCCGTTCATCATCTCCTTATGTTTGCATTGTTTGGCTTGACCTATAGCTGGGTTTTATGCTTTGGGCTTCAGCATCAGTCATCCCTGATTTAACTCAGACTCAGGTCCACTAGTCTTGTCGGATTTTTACATTTACCCGTAGGACCTGTAATACTTCCCTGAATTGCCGCACAACTACATGTAAACCTCCTGTAGCGCGCTAGGTGTATCAAGGTGCAGGTCACCACCGGTCTTGTGCATTCCATGTGTACAGTCTGCTTTTGGTTTTCCTTATCGCTTTACAGTCACTAGTTTACTGCTCCGGTATCAGCCTTAATGATACTCAGCTGTATATCCCCGTAATATCATTTGAGGAATGACAGAGTTCCCATTACAAGTTAAGCCTATTCTGCCATTATTGATTAGGATTTTGTCTAGGCTGACTCCAATCTTCTCTCCATTATTGGAATCAGCTCGCCACTATTCCTGGATTTACCTTGCAAAAAGGAAACTTGTTTAGCAGTCCAGATTCCCTAAAGGTACTACTGCTGCATTAAAAAAAAAGTTTCTTTTTTGGGAAGACATCAGAGGAGGCCGAGGGCTGAACACCTCTTACTCACCACAACCCCCCAAGCCCACCTGACACAATTCCTAAATGAGAAGATGTCCAACAAGACAGCTTCCCCCTTTGCGGATGGGTTACCACCTCTTTAAGAAGTCTTACTTTTCAATGGTTTGCAACTGCAACAGCAGTCACAACCCCTTCAGACATGCAACTTTGATTCTTTGAACTTTGATTAGAAGGGAACAACCTTTTCATGCTCCTCCTTACTGCAATTTGGAGTGGCTCAGTAAACCCTTTCTGAGAACCTGGAAGGCTTTTCCAAGATGTTATGCAGAACAGCTTTCCATATACCATGGTCAGTCTTAGAAACACAATTGCTTAGATCAATACTTCAAGAAGAAAAAACTCTACATAAAAAATATAAAAATGAGCCATTATCAAGCAAATAATTAATGAATCCAGAAAAATCAATAAAGCGGACAGAAATGTTCAACTCTACATTGGGGGGATGGCCAACAAGCTGCCACATGGATTCTTTAACTCCATAATTCATAAGCTGCTGGCTCATAAGGGTTTAGAAGCACCTACCTCTTAGTCTAGAGTAGACAAAGACAGTGCTCCTAGTTTAATTCCTTCCCTACTAAACCAGAAGAAGAATTCTTTAAAAACATTAGCTCACTCAAGAAGACCAATTCTGATGTTCCCTGATAGACACAGTGAAATAGTCAATGATTCATTCGCAGAATCCCAGTGGCAAACACCCAAAAATCACACCTCTTCCAAAAAAAGTCAAAACTGATCACAGTAATCACTCCATTAACAGGTATATGTAAAATCGGCACTGCAGTCATAAAGTTATCAAATTAATTTTAACAAAGCCGATCCCAGATTACGTAAATTCTAACAGTTGTGTAACCATTAGAAAATGAGGCTTTAGTTCACTGTATTGCTCAGAAACAGTTCAACTGGACTTATTTATGTTCAAGTTTCAAACACCCCAGTTGTGTAAATTCCTGCTAACCTCAGGGCCCTTTTTGACTGAGTCATCTACAAAACTTTAATTGATCGCCTCCAACAATCAAAAGGATATTAAAGGAAATGCAGCCCCTTAGCAAGGCGGAATCATTCTTAAATGAATCCATTCAATTTGCAGAAATAGACCAATGTAAATCGTCCCCTTAGAACCTCACTAGGCCTGTTCTTTAGGCTAATCAATAGAGCCTGTACTCATTACATTTTTCCACCTGCTAATATCATATATAGCACGTGTGTTTAGTGTCAAATTGCATCGATTAAATACACATCCATCTTCATGTAGAAGGCAGAAATGGAAACTCTAACAAAATTCTTATGCCTCAAAAATATTAAAGTATATCTTCTTAGTTTGGTCTGTAACGAAATATGCATTAGAACGAGGTAGTGGAATTTAATATATTACGCTCTAATGTTTGTTCACAAGGAAACTACACAAGATTCAAATGGACTGCTTTTTAATCTACTGTTTTTTTTAAACGGAGGGAACAATGAAACAAGTTTTTTATCAAAAATCCACTGATAGAAATAATATTGTACTTTAAGAAATGTTTCATTCACCCACTCTTAAGAACTATTTGTCATAAAGCCAGATGATCCAACTTAAATTAAGAGGAGTACCTTTTAAAGAAACATAGCAAAAATTAAAGTAACAATTCATACAGCGTGTATATAAGGAAAAGCAATTTAGCAAATAGGAGAAAATAATCTGGAATGCTGCAGAAGTGAACAGCTCTTGTTATATTAAGAGACTGAAAGAGAACTGAAAAGAGTTTTCACATGTATATTTTACAAAAAGCAATTGTGAAAAATTGAAAAATCTAGGAACAGGCGGAGGAATCAAAAGAAGTATTTAGCAAGCAAATGTGTTTTTGTATAAGTAAGGGCCAAGCATAAAAGTAAGCATCAGGAAATCTATATATTGGCAGTCAGGTGAGCAAATAATAGAAAGTACATTAAACAGGACAAGAGTGGCAATGTTCCCATGTTTACCATATGCGAATTACACATACATTTGAAACAGACATCAAAGTACAGGGAAGAAAATTATGTTAAAATAACATGTGATTTTGAATACAGTAAATATGACACACCGTGTCCATGCAAATGGTTTGATGTTGGAATTACTGCGCATTCAAATAAAAAAACAATCAGAAGAATCATTGTTCAAATATGATGTTACAGAATGCAATGAAATTTGGTTTGTGATTTTGGAGATTATTTGCCAATTGCAGCAGGGTGAATACAGAAACAGGGGATCAGCACAATGGGAAACATGATGAATAGAATCTCTAGATCAGGGATACTCATAGTTGGCCCGGGGCCGCATGCGGCCCTCCTGACCTTTAATTGCGACCCGCTGGTGAACAGCAGCACTGGACTGCTGTTCACTTGACAGAGCAGGAACAGTCAGAAAGCTGTGAAACAAACTGCCATATGTGTACACTTGAAATAACAGTAAAAAAAAGAAGGCATACTGTTACACGTTAATTAAAGTAACAGTAAAGAAAAAAGAAGGTGTCCTGGAAACTTATCTTTAGCTTTAAAGACTTGCACTAAACATGTAAATACATAATACTTTTTTGCAGTTTGCAGTTTATTTCATTAACATGCATGTTTTAGTTAGTAGAACAGATTGTATCACTGCATTGAGAGGCATTTATTAACAGTGATAGTTTTCAATCATGACCTTGGAAATATTCATGCCGCTCCCATTCTGAACACAATGTCATTAGTGAACCAAGAGGCAAGCCATTTGTCAGGTGCACCTTGTGTGTAGCCTTGGTTGTTATATAAAACATTATAGTTTATTAAATAAAACACAAGAGGAAGTTTTGTTAAGCACACATCTTGAACTAACATTTTAAGGGGCTCTCATATGTGATAATGAAGAAATAGGAGGCAAAGTGAAATTACCCAATTGCCTAGAATCACATAATTTCGTCAAGTAGGGAAGCCAGGACTGATACCAAGTTTGCTCTTTTCATATTTTGCAATTCAGTCACCAGACGAGTATCATTTTCCATCTTACGTTTTACATTAGTAGTTAATGGTTTGACTTTAATTCTTGGAGCATGACAGTACAGCGTCGGTGGCGTGGTTTGTTGTCCACATCATGCACCTGCTTCCTATCCCCCTTCGCCCACCTTTCCTTACCGCGACCCTAGCATCATTGCAGCCCGGGCATGCCACAGATGGTGCTTTGTGGGCCTCAGGGAAATGTTTGTGAGTACTTAAGCTCTAGATTTATTACATCTCAATCTTTTAAATAATTCCCGCAATGTTTCACTTTGTGTAGGTAAAAATGGGTATATAAATTGGCAGGGAAGACTTAATTTGCCATTCCGAAAGTTCAGCATTGAAATGTAGGTAAAGAGGAAAAGTGATAGAATAAGACTAAAATGGAAGCGTGATGGCTAGCCATTACAAGAATTGCTCAACTTGCTGATAATTCAAGAAAGACTTGGGGCATATTGGGATGGACTGAGGTTTGATCACGCGAGGACTGTATATGGAATCAAATGATATCCGTGAAATATAATGATTTTCCTAAAGTTAATTTTGCCTTTTGCTAATTTGCTTTACATTTATGCATGAAAATAATGGCTCCCGTGGAAAACACGTTGTGTTAAAATGCACTGAGAGGATACAATTATTCACAAATGGAAAATACTTTATTTTCAAACGGGGAGAGAATTATTACAACAGGAAGGTATGCCATCCATCCATCTGGAAGAGACAAAGGGGCATATTTACAAGCCCCTATCGCCATCACAGCATCAATTTTTTTGATGTTGTGGAGGCGATAGGGGCTCCGCCTTATTTGCAGGGAAGCGGTAAGCCACTTAACGTGGCTTAATGCTGCCTTGTAAATAAGGCACCCTTTCACACCATACTTAGCGGGAAAGGGGTGTGTGGTGGGCTTTCCACCGCAACACCCATTGATTTTGTCGCTGCCCCTATATTTACAAGGGTGGCATCAATAGGAGGCAGAGCTAAAATTAAGCCCTGGGAAAACCTGGTCTTACCCTGGTACACAGGACGAATGTTTAATTTCTCATCGTTTTTGCTGTTTCCATGTGTAAAAACAGCAAAAGGCCATTGATTGTTGATGTGCCGGAAGGTGCCCCTTCCGGCACATAAACAGTCATTTAAAAAAAAGGATATTTTGCACCTTCTATGTGTGCTGCATTAAGCAGGACACATAGAAGTTACAAAACACTATTACAGATTGTTTATGTGCAGGAAGGGACACCTTCCTGCACGTAAACAATCCTCTCCTGCAATGTCGGCACCCTTACACTACAGTGCAAATGTATTTGGGTTGGCGCTAAGTTGCTAAATTAGCACGAGTGCTGGGGCAAACGCAGAGATGCACCGTATACTTGTAAATACGGTGCAGCCCAGCATTTCAGAAGTGGCAGAGCACGAAGTTAAACCAAGGAGGCTAACGCTGAGCTCCTCCACTTATTCCTAAATATGCCCCTGAGAGTCATATATTGTGAATTTTAAGGACCAAGATTGTAGTCCACATAAGGGGTATGTGGAAGGTAGAGCTCAGCTTCACTGCTTATAAGAACAATTAAATGATGAAAAAGTACAGAGATTGAAAATTGAGGAGAAGAAACATTTCTTCAGGTATAGATTAGCACAATTTGATGTCAGTGTTCACATTGGCCTACATAAATCTCAGACCTGCCTTTCAACACTCCGGTTCGTCGGGACCTGGGCCAGGTGGCTCAGGTGCTAAATGGTTAGGTCAGCTAGGTGTGCAAAAAAGCACTTCGCAGTCAGGGACAAACATCTGGCAGGAGCAAAATCAAGGCAGCTGGGCCACTCTTGAAGTGGGTCTCAGTGATGCTGATGTATCTTGGCGGATGCTTGGTCCTGGTGCAGTGAGAATCCAGACTTGACTGCCTGTGTTGGAGTTTGGTGCAGGGCGTCTGATACCGGGGGGTGGTGCTGCACGGTTCCGGTCAGTCCTGAAGTGCTGGCAGGCTACCCAAGGCTTTGGCAGTTCTCCAGCTTAAAGGACAAGTCAGTCTGTGGCGATTGTCGAGAGAGGGCTGAGGATGGGCCGAGCTTTGTGCCAAAGTCTACGGATCTGCTGCAGTTCTCGCCAGGCATTTACCTTTCTTTGTCCTTCTTCTCTTGATCCATTGAATCTAAGTTCTTGGGTTCATTGGTCTCACCAATTTACTTAATTTAGGGGCTTTAAGGGGAGTGACAGGTAGTTGCCAATGGGCTACCTACCTTTAGGGTGTTTACACCCTCTATATGACCCCTTCCTATAGGATGTGGGCATAACCCTGACTCTAGAATGCTAATTTAATCCAAAACAAGCTTGAGGAATTTGAAAAGTGGGATCCACATCATCTGGCCTGCCATAGGGATGATGCTGGCTGAATGTGGGCACACCTCCTAATCTTTATAGTTTTCCTGCCTGTTTTGCCGCCAAAAAGTGGGGTCATGACAGAGGGGTGGGCATCTCCACTATCTGGAGAGGCTGGGTCGCATAACAAATGCAGCAGGGCCTTTGAAGCTTCCTGTTCTGGAAAGCATGTCCTGCATAGAGGAGGTGTGAACACCTCTGCCTGGAGCATGCTTTGTTCCTGGCCTCAAATAGTGAAGGCCTCAGGAGGTCAGAAACCTGTCTATAGTCAAGACTGGTCAGTCAACACACTAGTAGTCGTTAGGTTTTCAGGAGGCACATCTAAGGTGCTCTCTGGGTGCATTATCTGGTAAATCCACCATTGGTATCAGTGTGGGTTTATCAAGACAAGGCATTTGGTACCAAACACCTTGGGGTGAAACCATTATGTTGCTGGGGTACTCTGGACACTCGAGAATATGATGATTTCCCTGTGTACTCGTGATATCTAAGGGTGAACTTAGATATCATGGGGACACATCCACCCAGGCAAATATGCCCACACATGGGTATAGTGCACCCTGCCTTCGGCCTGTTAGGACTGCTGTAGGGGTGACCACACCCCTACATCAAGGGCCCGATTCACAGAACTAACTTAAGATACAATCCTAAACTTACTACCATTTTGGTATTCACAGAAGGCACTTACTCATTTTGGTATTCACAGAAGGCACTTACTCATTGATAAGTAAGTGAGGGTACTCATCTGGGCTGTACGGCCAAGCCCCTGAATACATCATCCAACAATGTCCAGTATGTGCTTCTGGAGTGGTCTAACAGATCTAGGCTTGCACTGGTCAACGTGTACTCTAGACCAGTGAGTGTTACTGGAGAGTCCAAAACAGTCGAGGAGCTGTCTTTATTTCTAAGCTCCATTCCTAGTGGCATCCAGCTCGAGATTGGGGGTGACTTCCATTGTCACTTCGAGCCACTGCCAGGCTTGATAGATGGTGCCGTTATGGAAGAAGATGATCACTGAGCAATACCGCCATCGGTAGCTCCACCTCCCAGGGCATGGACACCGTTAGCAGTCCAAATTATGCCACTAACGCTCAAGCACTCGATCAGGGCTTGTAACAGACGGGTGAAATCACACGTCCCCCCAAAATGCACCTACAACAAACTGGGTCAGGAGTCCCGTCTAGATTACATATTTGTTGAAACTTTGTCATGGGCTAAAGTGAGGGATTTCAGTGTGATTGTAAGAAATGACAGTGATCCCAATGCATCAAGATTAGAAATTTCCACGCCTGGTATTACTGCAGGGAATAAGGATAGTATTGATGTTCCCGATCTGAGGCTGACCTTATCCAATGACAGGCGAAGAGTTAAGTGGGTTAAATTAGTGGCACACCCAGAGCAGATTTCAGAGCTTTATGCTAAAACACTTCCCGTACTCGAAGAGGTTAGTACCATAACTGCGCATGTACAATTTCCAGACATGCAATATAAGCTTGGGGCCTTCCATGAAGAGCTAATAAGTAACTTGGCAGAGGTGTTATATCCCAGCGCGACTAAGCGGCTAATCAAGGGCAATAGAGCAACATGGTACAACTCCGCTTGTAGAAAAGCGAAACCCGAATTAGTTTCTGTCTTAAAACAGAATACTGACAAGCTAGCTATACAGGCCAGGAGAGATGACTACAAGCACATACTTAAGTGTGCGAAAGAGGAATGGGATCACGATAATTGGATAAGTTTAACCAACGCCCTTGCCTGCGTAAATTTTGGTCAATCGCAAATACGGGCTCGGTGGAGCCAGTAGCTGCTATTGAGGCAAATATAGCTGCAAGCGTATGGGAGGACCACTTCCGGACCCTATACGCAGCAGGAGACAGCAATTTGGAGGGGGGTACAGGGTTGGTTCCCTTAGATCCCACTTGCCAAATGGATGTCGTGGATTTTACGGTGAGGGAGGTCTCTGAGGCAATACTCAAATTGGCCGAGGGCAAAGCCCCGGGGCTAGACAAGCTTCCTGGGGACCTTTTTAAGCATGAACCAATAATATGGGCTCCATATTTGTTAGCCATTTACAATGCAGTCCTTAGAGGTATGCCAGTACCTAGTACTTGGCTGGGCGCAGAGATTGTGCCTATTCATAAGAAGGGCTCTCCTTAGCTCTCAGCCAATTACAGTCCGATCAGTTTAATTGATGTGCCACAAAAGATCTTTGGCGGGCTAATTTTAGATCGCCTCCAGGACTGGATGGAGGAAAATTCCATATTGAGTCCCTATCAGGCAGGGTTCAGAAGAAATATATCCACAATGGATCAGATCTTTCGTCTGACCTTGTTATTTGGGAAGACTGTCAAGATTGAAGGGGGTTGTTTATACACAGTTTTTGTGGATTTACGTGCTGCCTTCAATCTGGTTCCAAGAGGCAAGCTATGGACAGTATTAGCTGAGATGGGCATTCCACCCCAACTTTTGAATATTTTAATACGGCTCCACCAAGAAAATTTTGCTCGGGTGAGGAGCGGGAGGAATGGTTCATTGTCCTCAAAATTCCCCTTTGGCAGGGGGGTAAGACAGGGGTGCGTTCGAGCACCTACCCTGTTCTGCCTCTACGTCAACGGGGTAATTTCCCATCTAAATGAGATATCAAATACTGACGCCCCCAAGTTAGCCGGCAGCAGGGTCCCAGCAATAATGTTTGCAGATGACACCCTGCTGCTGTCAGAATCTCCAATGGGGATCCAAAGGATATTGGATGGTTTTGTGGCATTTTGTGTGGAACGGGGTATGGAAATCAATGCTTTTAAAACCAAATTCATGATTTTTAATTCCCCAGTAACCACACGCCCAAACCCTACAATAGGAGCAATCAGGCTGGAAAGGGTTCGGATTTTTGATTACTTAGGGGTAACTTTAAACGAAAGCATGACGTGGGCCCCTCACCAAATCATATCCCAACTCAAACAGGCACAGCTAATAGGGGGTATTCTTAAGCTTTCTAATACCTCCACAATTAAATCCATTGGCCCACCTATTAAGATTTATAAAACACAGGTAAGAGGTGCAGTTACCTATGGGGCGAACTATGGGGGCATGTCTGCAGGCCTGATATTGTCATCACAGAAAACAAATTCCTCAGACAATTACTAACTTTGCCCCCAAGTACTCCCCTGTTACCTCTTAGACTTGATATGGGCCTCAGGCCAATAGATGAGGTCTTGGGTCTTAAGCCACTGACATTCTGGCGCAGACTTTGGTGCACGCCGGAGCTCCTTAACTACAGGCAGGAACTCCTAGAAATTCTAAATCTGGCAAATTTAGTGAAAATACCATGGCTTGATTGTATAAAAAATGAATTTACCAAGCTAGGGGTCCCGCAAATGTGGTATGATCCTGAAATTGCCTGTACCAGGGTTTCAAGAAAAAGCCTATCAAAACTTTATTATGAAAATAAACTATCCAACTCTATAAGTAATGCTCAAGCTGGCACCTTAACTGATTGCTTTTTAAAGGAAAAAGAGTGTTATTATTTTTAATGTGTTCTCGATGACATTTTTCCTGTTTTAACTAGGAAGTTGTATTTACAGTGGAGGTATGGTACCTTACCGATTAGAGCTTTTACTGCTAAATGGTCTCCAGCCTCCCCGGAAAATTGTCCTAGCTGCAACTGTGATTTGGAAAATGACCTACATATCATGTTTTTTTGTCCTGCCTATCAAAGAATAAGAAGGTATTGGCTTGTGCCATTGTGCAAAAACATGGGAATGACACACTGTATGCAAGCCTATCGTATTTTAAAAACAGATTTATCTAGTAAGGTTGTTTTCGGTGTAGCAAAATTTCTCACAGCAATATGGTTTAAGCGCAGGGCTATAGTAAACAACACCTAATCTTAATCTTTGTACATGCACTTTTTAAATTAATTTTAGAGTCGATAATGCAGATGTTTACTGATTGATTTGGAAATGTATTATACTGATTACTTGTGCTTATCTTGATTTATTTATTATCCAGGTATTTGATAGATTGTTGATTTTATAATTGTATGTACATCTTTTTGGGCAAAATTGCCGAAATAAAGATAAATGAATGGAATGGAATACCAAAATAAGTATATGATAGTAAGTTTATGAATTTGTCTTAAGTTAGTTCTGTGAATCGGGCCCCCAGTGTTTTCCTGGCATGGCACAAAGAGGTGTGTTTCATATCGACTCTTTCTTTTTCTCTACACCAAGACACAGCAATGGCAGTGGCAGTTTGCATGAGCTTGGTGAGAGGTCCTTTAGGGTGACACAATTTGTGCTGCACCCTTTTGGAACCCTCTTTAGTTTCAAGGCCCTAGGTACATGGGGTACCACTTACTAGGGACTTACAACGATCCTAAAGGAGTGCAATTTATGGTACAATCGTACAGTTTTAGGAAAGGAATACTGGTACAGAGGATCTGGTTAGCAGGAACCCAGTACACTTTCAGTCAAAGCTGCACCAGATACCAGACAAAAAAGGGAAAGGTGGGTACTGCAACAAAGTCAGATTATCTACCGCTATTGAATTTCGTCTAGGTTGAGTGAGCCCACAGATCCCCTATCCCTCCTCCTGAACCTAAACCTGGAGCCCCACAAGTACAATTATTGCTAACATCTTCAATTACCAGGATCAGGACGTAATACTGCAGGCAATCAGAAAGCAAGGAAGACTACACTGTGAAAATACTAAAATTAAGATATTCCCAGAATTTATCCTCCTGGTGCAAAAACAAAGGTGCAGCTTTGATAGTGTCAAAAAGGCATTGCGTGAAAGACGAGATACAACACATTATGATATTCCCTGTGAAGTTGTGAATCATAGTGGAGGGCTTCTTTTCTCACCTCTGGCCAAACTTCCCACTGTGCCACTAAAGAGACATTCAGCCTTTTCTGATGCCAGGCAGGGTTGTGGACAGCAGCACGGACATACATCACGAGGTTATTAGCCCGCACTGTTTAGCCATGCCTTACAATCACTGCTTCATGCTCATCATACAGCGGCGGCCATCAAAACACATTATTCAGGTAGCAGGGGAGGAGTCGGAACTCTCCAAACAATGCCTTTCAAGAGTGGTTCTAAATGGTTACGCGCTTTTTTCAAGCACTGTGTCTTTGTTGACAAGTAAACGTCATTCAATGGAGATACAAGGGTGAAGATTGAGCAGGTCCACAGAGCTCATATTACTTTGCATGCCGGGTTTCTGACCTAGCCACACCCCTACCAAGTATATCTCTAGAGCTATTGAAGCTTCAATTGACAGTAAAAACTAATATGGGCTTAATCAAGGTGTAAACTGGTTGTGACCATGAGTTGGGAATAAACTGAAGGAATTACAGAAGAATAGCTACAGTACTAGGAAGGGGTGAGAAGGACTGAGAAGGGCAACAGTAATGCAAATTTAGAAATATCCAAGGCACAGTCTGAGTCCCACGTTAATGTAAACTTTTGCTACTACCAAATTTTTTACAAAAAAGAGTAGGGGGCAGGTCAGCTGGTGAAAGGTTTGGGACCAGAGGCCTTTTTTTTCAAGTAGTTCTTTATTAAGGTTATGAGTACAGTGTGGAGACAGTTCCGTCTCACAAAGAAATGTAACACTGTCACACAGATCAAACAATAGTTACAAACATGTTAAGTGGGCAACCTAGTCTTCTTTGTCTGATGGTCACAGTATTCAACTACAATGCATCGGAAAATATAACCATTATTTACAATAAACACATAACCCAACTGAGCACGGGGGTTCATTAATAGAGAGTATTTTGTGTTGGTAAGGGCCATCTCATGTGTGGGTGTCCTTTGAACAGTGACCGGCTTCTGACAGGGAGGGTGTGGCAGGTAGGGAGAGGAGTATGGGTCAGGTCCAACCCTGTCCCGCTCTTATAGGTCACGCCCAGGAACGTGTGGGCTTATATGTGTTGTTTGCCACCGCTACTTCTGAATCCCATTGTCATCACCATATGGACATCCAGTTCAATCATCAGAGTTGGCCTCAATTTTCTCTAGGATACTGTCCCATTGTATGCATCTGATTTCCGTGCCTCTCTCCTGCCCGAAGAGCCGACAAGGCATCTCTCTCCGTCACAGTCAACCTTTGTAATTCTGGCAGCCATTCCCTTATATTTGGTGCAATTGCTGTCTTTCATATATTTGCTATGGGCCTCTTAGCCAATACCATTGCTAGATCGAGGAATCTGCAGAAGTGTTGAGTTTTCTTGTTACTCTTGTCTATGCCAAAGAAGCCTCCCTCCATAACCCTTGGAAACAGTCTCCCAGTGAGCTTCAATATAGCCCAACTTACCTCCTCCCAGAACTGTTCTATCACTAGGCAGGCCCACATCATGTGAATGAAATCTGCCTCCATTGCCAGCATCTTGGGCAGTGTCGACCCTCCCGAGTACATATGCCCAATATGCGCTGGTGTCAGGTAGATGTGATGTAAGTAGTTGAATTGTGTATATCGCAGTCTAACAGTTTGGGAAATAATTTTCACACTGCGAGGCCCCTATTTCCAGGCTTCATGTGTTATCTCCCTGCCCAGTTATACCTCCCGCCATTTTTTCAATGAGCATTATAAAGGTCTTCCCTGTTGCAATAGGGGAGCATATAGACAAGAGGCTGCTCGACTAGCAGTGCCATGGGTGAGGAGTGTTGGAAGTAGCGGTACAGTAGTGGGTGCCTTGTGCCTCAGCGTCTGTTTGGGTACTGCTATCCTATTCGGCATGTTATACACTAAGAATTGCCCAGGACCCAAGTCATATTCATCTTGAAGTTCGAGACCAGAAGCACTGTTAACCTGTTTCTATTTCGAGGTTTCAGCTACTAAACTTTGCCCTTGGGGAGGGAATTCATGTCTCCATAGACATGTATGTCACATTTTACTCATGCCCCTGAGCCTCACCTTAGAGCATTTGCCTTCTAAACTATAAGATTGCCTTAAGATCATGTAGAGACTTTCCCCCCACTTGCAACATTTTAACATCTCCGATATTCAGATTATTACAAATCTACAGGAGGTGGCCAATGCTATTTTCAGACAGGAAGAAAATGTAGCTTGTTTTTATGTCATGGTTAGCTCTTCTAGACAAAGTGGTGGAACCCATTAACGTAGCACCTCAAAAGGTGACTGTGAGACATAGAAAAGAAAGAGAGGCAGCCCACTCTTGGTATTTAAATCACCCTTACACTGACCAAAAGAGCCTACTCTAGTTGTTAAAGGGACTCTTATCCAGCAGAGATTCTGGGACCATATAATTGAGTCTTCGTCCAGATACCTTCTGTAGCTGGACAGGCTCTACCTTTAACATCAAGGGAGCACTTTAAAAGGGACCGGATCCAAGAGTGTATATTGATTACAGGCTATACATGCCCTCTATTAGGAGGTCCCCTGTGTTAGAAATTGGGTGTCTAGTTAGCAGAAGTATGCACACCATTCAAGTAGGGACCACAAATTAAAATATCCAACTAGTAGAACCGGACTTATGAATTTTTAAAGAATAAACCAAAAATAATGCTTAGAAGTTAATAGCACTAAAAGGTTACTTGAGGTAGCGTTAGACCAGGGTAAATCCAAAGTTCAGACTGATCATGCTGGACACCAGGGTGGCTACAGGACTCAAGAAGGTCCTGCTGATAAAGTACCTTAGATGGAGCAAAGCTTCGATGTCGAGAGTACAATGCGTCGGTTCCAATTCACGCAGTTGGGTTGATGCGTCGAAGTTGAGCCTCACAGCCAGGGCCGTTTCTAGGTGTTTTGCCACCCTAGGCAACAATTAAGAAATGCCGCCCCCTCCCTTTTACTACCATCACTCTCTCCCCCTGTAATTTAGGCTAAAAGAATTAATTGACTGGTGAGACTCGTAGGTGCCAAGGAACATCACTCCGGTTCTATGCATGTTGATAAGCAGGTGACGCAGCCCAGATATAGGGGCATATTTACATGTTCTGGCGCATCTATGCAAATCAGCAGGGATGCGCTAGAACAGATGCGTCATGCAATCCCCTCCTTCCGCCACCACAGATGCGCCGCATTTACAATGCGGCACACCATGGTGCAAGGAAGGGAAAATGCGTGACGCATCTTGTGGCGTAAGGGCGGCGCATTGCTGGCGACGCGTCGCAAGCATGACGCAACTCCTGCAATGCACAGGGGCCACCCATACATAACGTGGTGCGTCACTCCTTACGCCTGCTTCAAGCAGGCGTAAGGATTTGACGCAGCGCGTCGTAAAACTGATTCCGTGAAATCTTGTAGATATCACTGCGTCCGATTTACTGGGCTTTCCTGCGAGGGAACACCCACCCTGCGACAGAACGCCCACATGAAACCTGGCACAGGGCTTTACAACGTGACGCATCTGCCTAGATGCGTCACGTTGTAAATAAGTCGCAACGTGGCGCATTGTTTACGCCGCCGCTGCGTCACAAAAGTGACACAACTGCGGCGTAAAAGTGTCGCAAGGGGCTTGTAAATCTGCCCCATAGTGTACCGAATTCACGTACAATAACTGGAATGCACTTTATTTTATTGATTGGGCAATCATTGAACTACAAATACAGGGGCCTATGACGTGGGTGCGTGATCGTGCAGGGCACATATGTGTGTTTGTTTTTAGGTGAATTTATTGTGACTTTTAAGCTGGGGACCAGGTTGGAGTCTGGAGGGAGGCTCAATCATCCTGTGATTCTGAGCAAATCACTTAGTCTCCCCGTGTCTACAAAAGAACAAAAATGAATGTGTCCGTCGGTGATTCTGTAATGCAGCTGGTGCTCCTGTAAAGTGCACTGGTACCTTCCGGTCGAGTTTGCAGTATATAAACTACTAAAAAAAATACAAACACTTAATGCAGAATTTTTCAGAGGATTTGCAGCAAGCAGCATAACTAGAATGCCAGGCAGTCACCTCCAGATGTTATCAAGTGGTGCTCTCTGCAGCACATGTTCTAACCCTGAAAACAACCCGAGTTTGCTGAATGCGCTTTAGAAAGTGCCTCGCATTAACATTAAGGGGCAGATTTATGAGGGCGTTGCGCCTCTTTGCACCGCAATTGCGTCACTTTATTTGACGCAACTGCGGCGCAAACAATGTGCCCTATTTACAACGTGACGCATCTAGGAGATGCGTCACGTTGTAAAGCACTGCGCCATAAGGAGGCGTTCCTGCGCAGGGGGAGGCGTTCCTGCGCAGGAACGCCTCCTGAAAGTGGCTGAGTGAAATCTATGAGATTTCACTCAGTCACTTGCAGGGCAATGCTGAGTCAAAACCCTGCGCCTGCTTAAAGCAGGCGTAGGTCTTGACGCAGCATTGTGCACATGGTGTACCCCCGAGCCTTGCTGGAGCTGCGTCGCGCTTGCGACGCAACTCCAGCAATGCGCCACATTTCCGGCACAGATGCGTCACGCATCTGTGCCGTTTTTGCACCATGGTGCGCCGCATTATAAATACGGCGCACCATGGGTGGCGGAGCTGTGGCGCACTGTGGCGCATGTTAACTGGCGCATCCCTGGGGATGCGCCAGTTAACATAAATCTGCCCCTAAAACATCCGTGCCCTGCTGGAACGCACGCCTTCATGACACCATCCCAGATCTTATCTATCGGTTTAGTATTTCCTATACATGAATCTCTCCTGCACAGTCAGCATGCACAATGCCATCGTTCACTGGGCCTGGCCAAAGACTGTAAACAGATAAAAAAGCCAATTTTGCTGATGTGTAAAGCATTTCATCTCTAGTGTGCACTAACGTCTCATAATCTTACACTAACTCATGTTTGTTCTACTGACAACGTTTCCCATTGCAGCATCAGGCAAAGTAGCCTGTTAGTTAATGTAAACCTTGTCTTTGCTCCCGAATTTGAAGGAAACGCATCCGTCAGTGTGACCTAGTCTGAAATCTAGCCCATAGGACTCCCAGATGCGACAGATGGCCTACATGCTCCGAAAGGAAGGGTTTATCTTGGAATATGAAACCTCGCCACCTGTAAGCGCTGTACAAAATGTTCTTAAAGCATGACAAAAACTTGCCATTGTACACAAAAAACAGCAACAAGTATATCCACATAACCATACAACTCGAAAAATCAGTAAGTACATCTACATTGGACTTTCAATAGTTATCAAACCTCGCGTCTTTTCTCGCTCAAGAGCACGACTTTTAGTACATTTCTTCTTTGCATATAAAAGAGAAAACTTCTTTTTAAAAGGCACACAAACGACCGTGCAGCATTTTGGTGCCTGTGTTATGTTTTTCAGAAGCGCTTTCTCTACCGAGCACAAGCTACACATGTGGTTGGTTACAAATGAACCAGCCTTTTGAAATGCTGGGTAGGGTCAGCACAAAATCAGGTTTTTTGCCGCCCTCCGTCTTTTGCCGCCCTAGGCGGCTGCCTAGTCCTGCCTAATGGTAGAAACGTCCGGGACCTCAGATCTGTGCTGTGTCAGAGTCGAACCTCACAGTCAGGACCTCGGATCAGCACTCCATCATCATTAGGCTGTGCAGGGATGACTCCAGATTGGCACTGCGTTGGATTCCAATCGGCACAGTAGTGACGATATGTCGGTTTTGTGACAAAACTACTGAAGACCCCTCTTCTGAGGCCTAGGACTGGAGGGGGCACCTCAGGAAAAGGTAGGACTCACAGATCACAGAGTCCAGCAGCACCAGCAGAGTTGCAAGAAGTCTTTTATGACCCTGAGACTTCAGAAAACAGGAAGCAAGCCAGCAAGCACTTGGAGTCACTCTGGGTTCTAGTGATGCAGGACCAGTCCTTATCTACAGCAGGGCAGCTCAGCAAAGCAATGAAGCAGATCCATAGAAAAGTAGGGAAAGAAGATTGCCAATCCTTGTAGAACGGCAGTCTTTACTCCTGGCAGAGTTCTTCACAGAACTAGTCGTGTACCATCTTGATAGAGTCAGAACATCACTATTTATACACAACTGTGCCTTTGAAGTGGGGTGGTGACTTCAAAGCAGCTCCTTCCTTGAAGTGCACAGGTCCCTTTTCATTCCAGCCCTGTCTGCCAGGCTATCTGTGTGTGTGGGGGGGAGGGACTCAGTCTTTTGTGTGGGAATAGGACACTGTTTGTTCAGATATAAGTGTCAACCCCCTCTCCCTCTTCCTGCCCAGGAAGGCTATCAGAATGCAGACGAATGCAGATATGTCCCCTGTCATACCCACCATTCCTGTGTTTGTGGCTGCCTAGAGGGAATGCACAAAGTGTAGCTGTCACCCAGCCCAGACGTGTACTGGAAGTTGGATGCAAGGCACATAAATCAGTAAGAGTAGGGCAATGTCCACTTTCTAAAAGTGCCATGTCTAAAATAGTAATGTTAAATCCAGCTTTACCATTATCATTACCATTCCAAATATGTGAATCATGATGCAGCTACTCCTTTCTAATCAGGAATTACAGCAGCTTTAAAGTGTTTTTTTTAAATCAAATTTATTTTTATTTTCATTTAGACAAAACATTGCAACAATCGTACAATTACAGTACAAAATGCATTTATAGCCCCTTGTCCCTATTCTAGTATCAGGAGGTTGATCTTTGGGGCGAGATGCTATGAGTTCGTGCATGGTGGTGTGGGTTCTGCACCGCAAAAAACTGTATCGAAGAGCTCTCGTGTCAAACCCCTTCCTAAACCCTCCCTAACCCCAACTGTCTTCTCCCTTGAACTGCCCACTCCCCTCCCCCCCCCTTCCGGTGTGTTTCGTTGTGCAATTGTAGGGCGTTCAAATGGACCCTCTTCATACCTTTCGCTTCTCGTCTCTTGGTGGTTTGTGGAACTTATCTACCAGTCTGAGAACTCTGAGATATTTTGGGCACGTAAGCTCATGGAATTCGTGGGACAGCAAGGAGACCAGAGGTGACCATGTTTCTCTAAAGGTGTCTGACGTTTGTGTTAGGGACGCTTGTATTCGCTCCATCCCCATTATGTACCATAGCCGGTGGAGCCAGCCCGTGTGTGTGGGCTTCCTTGACGTTCCCCAGAGTGAAAGGATATGTTGTGTCGCTGCCCCTATCGCAAGCCCCATTTGCCTCCCCCGAATGGACCTAAGTGGGAAAGTAAGTTTGTTGGGCAGTCCCAAGATTGCGTACATGGGGAAGCGGGGAATCTCTGTCTCAAAATACTCATCTACGTCCCGGAGGACCTCCTCACAGTATTCCTGCACTTCCGGTCATCCCCACAACAGGTGGAGCATGGTCCCTATGTGTCCACATCCCCTCCAGCACATGGGATCCCGACTCGGATTGCTCTGGTGCAGTCTCTCCGGGTTCAAGTGCCAATAGTTTGACACCTTGACCGCTGATTCCCGACTGGCCATGTTGCGAGCTGTATGATGCTCCCGGTAGAAGATGTCCTGCCATTCCTTGTCCGAGAGAGTGCGTCCTAGCTCCCGTTCCCACCATGTCTGTCCCGCAGATTTAGCCACTGGCGGGGGGGGGTCAACAACTTATACAGTTCCATGATCGCCCGTTTATCCGTGGATTTGGCCAGGAGCCACTTCTCATATGGCTTGAGATAGCGGCCTACATGTGGGATGGTATCTTTATGGGTAAGCCAATGTTGTAGCTGAAAATATTGGAAATTTTGCGGCTTGTCAATGGAGTACTCATCACTTATAGCTTTCAGTGTCATGAAGCCCTGCTTATCAAACAAATGTACGGCCGAGTTGCACTCCGTCTGTCTCCACTGCGGGAAGGAACCAGAGACCACTCCCGGCGGAAACGCTGGGTTGTCGAGCAGAGGCGACATTGGCGAGGGAAAGGAAGTGAGGTCTCTGGCTACCGCGACTGCGTCCCAGACCTAGAGGAGTGTCCTGGTGATGGGAGATTTTTTAATGTAAGCTGGCCTATCTGGATGCACCAGAAATGGGACTCGCCAGAGCGGCATCCCCGCCATGGCTCCGTCCTGAAACAGTCAGCGCTTCTCCGAGGTCGGCCTGGACCACTCCAGGAGGTATCGCATTTGTGTTGCCTGGAAGTACTGTTGCAAGTCGGGTACAACCAGCCCTCCCTCCGCAGGGACCGGTGTGATCAGGTAGCGCCTAAACCTAGGACGTTTACCGGCACAGATGTATTGCTGTATTGAGTCCTGCAGTTTTTTAATCATGCCTATAGGAGGGGTGACCGGGATGGTTTGGAATAGGTAAAGCACTTTTGGCAGCAGGGACATTTTGATAGCGGCCACCCGGCCAAGCCACGAAAGTGGCTGTTGTCGCCATCTCCGAATATCCCCCTGGATGCGTGCGAGAAGCTTGTTGTAGTTCAATTCAACTGTCTGTGCTGTTGTGGGCGTTAGTTCGATCCCCAAATAAGGGATCGCCGTTTGTGTGGACAATCCTCCCAGTTGCAGCGAGCCTCTACTGGCTTGACGGACGTTGCACCCCAAGGGGAGAATTATCGATTTTCCGACATTCATTTTGAAGCCGGACACCCACCCGAATCGCTCCATTTCCTCTAAAAATGCTGGTATCGAGACTCTAGAGTTGTCCACGGCGACCAGGATGTCATCTGCATATAGGCTTATAGTGTGCTCTTCGCCCCTAAATGTAATGCCTGTGATGGCCTGGTTGTCCCGTACTCGCTGGGCGAAAGGTTCTAAATAGAGGACGAACAGCAGTGGCGAAAGTGGGCAGCCCTGCCTCGTGCCTCGTTGGATAGCAAACGGCTTGGAGCTCGTTCCGTTCACCTTGACTGTCGCTTGGGGAGACATATAGCAGCCTGCCACCCAGGCCCTGAACCTGTCACCCACTCCAAATCTCGCCAGCGTCCTGTCTAGATGGATCCAGTCCACCCGGTCGAACGCTTTTTCGGCGTCGACCGATAGAAGGGCTGCGTCTGTTGCGTTATAGTGTGCCTTATCAATCACGTGTATCAGGCGCTTGGTGTTATCCGCGCTTTGACGGGAGGGTATAAAACCCGCCTGATCCGGCTCTATTATACCGGGAAGACACAGGCCCAGCCTTGCGGCTAGAATCCCGGTGAAGAGCTTTAGGTCAAGATTGAGGAGAGAAATCGGCCGGTATGCCGCGCATTGGGTCGCATCTTTGCCTGGTTTCGGCAGGACAATACTGTCAGCCTCCAGCCTCTCCGGCGGGATCGATCCTGGCCCTTGAAAGGAGTTGAACAGTTTCGTCAATACTGGGGCCAGGAGTGGGCAGAAGGATTTATAAAAGCCTGGGAAAATCCGTCTGGGCCTGACGCTTTAAGTGGTTTGAGGCGTGCAATAGCGGAGATCACTTCCGCCAGCTGTATGGGGGCGTCAGGAGCCAGGGCGTTCACCTCATTAAGGGCCGTTACCTAGCTTCGTCCAGGTATGCCGTTCCTGCCTCAACGTCGGAAGCCGGATCGGCCTTGTAGAGTTTAGTATAGAACGTCTTGAATGCCTCCGCAATGTTGCCGTCTTCCCGGAGCTCCCCAGCACCCTCCTCGCGGATGATCGGGATTTTAGATCGGACGGTTTTCGCTTTAAGTTTATTGGCAAGCAAGCGGCCTGTCTGATCCCCCCCCACGTAGTACGTGTGCTTGAGGCGCAATGCAGCATATTCTGCCCGATCCAAGTCGAGGCTCGCAAGCTGTGCCCTGGCTGCTTTCAATTTGCGCCAGATCCTAGGGGCCCCCGTCCGGCTGTGCACCTGCTCCAACTCTAGCACCTGTGCCGTCAACTCCTGACGGCGTTCCTTCTGTTCCCTATTGTCCGCAGCCGAGATCGCTATCAGCTCCCCTCTGACGACCGCCTTGAGTGCCCCCCGGACTGCGGTCATGGCCACGTCCCCCGTGTCGTTCTGGCCCAAATAATCTGTGATGCTTTGTGCGAGCTGCTGAATGACCCCTTTGCAGGTAAGCAGACTCTCTCGGAGGCGCCAGTTACCCTTACGTGGCTGCATTCGCGGGACCTGTAAGCGCAATACTACAGCATCGTGGTCTGACAGACCTGCTGGGGCAACCTCCAAATCTTGTACCATGGGGGCCAGTTCCGCTGAGCTAAGAAAGTTATCAATTCTGGCAAAAGTACGGTGCACATGTGAATAAAAGGTGTACCCCGTGGCTGTGTGGTGGACCTCCCTCCATGTGTCCAAGAACCCCCTATTGGCGAGCCAGCGCTTTCTCTCAGTAGAGAGAGCCCCGGAGTCGCCGAACCTCCGACCCAACCTGTCCCTCTCATTGTCCATAACTAGGTTTATGTCCCCGCCTATCAATGTGTACCTTGAGCTTGTACTCATGACCTCCGAACATGCCCCTGTAAGAAACACCTCCTGTTTGGTGTTGGGAGCATATATGGATCACACCGTGATGGATAGGTTCCCGATAAGAACAGTGTGGGCTAATAGCCTGCCTTTGATTTCTGCTACTTTGCCCCCACCCGGCCTTTGAAGTGTTTAGCAAAGAGCAGGGCCACTCCTGCTTTCTTCTCCGTGGTGGAGGAGAAAAGCTGTGTTGGGAACGCCCTAGACTTCATGCGATGCCAGTCTTTAGCCAGCAAGTGCGTTTCCTGGAGGAGGCATATTGCTGCCCCAGAGCTCTCCAGATAGGAGAGTTCTGCCCGCCTCATGATTGGGTTGTTGAGCCCTTTAACATTAAGAGTAAGAACCTGAATAGACTTGTCAGCCATGAGGAGGTATGTACCTTATCACTCTCTTCCATTGTCCTGTGTCGAAGCAGCCCCACCCTCCTGTTCGTGTTGTCTGAGTGGAAGGAACACACCGGAACCTAACCCCGGATCCCCCCCATCCAACTCCCCCCCCCCCCACCCCCACCCCCACCCCAACTTCAAGCCTGAAACCCCAACTGGTGAACATTGTCCCAGGCCTATGTAACGTCAGTCCAGGTCTGTGGTAGAGTGTCAAGTGTGTGGGATGCGTGGCAGTGGCGGTCCGCGCCCCCCGTCCCATCCCCCAACCATAGCGTTGCAACTTAGCTGGATAACACCATCGTTTGAATCCATCTATGAGTCCGCATTGGTGTCTTTGGAGACCTCTTGGATCGCCGCGGCCTTTTCTTGTGCCATTGTCTCCGGATTTGGTTTGAGGCCCTTCCTGGAGGAGCGTCCACGCCGTACCATCTGCCAGCTGTCCCCGGTCATTCGCGGGGATCTGGACAGGACCCGAGAAGATCGCTTCTCGTCGTCGGCATCAGGCTTGTCCCCCTCCTGTGGAATGCCCAGCAGGGCGCAAGTGTCTCGTAGGGACCTTAGCTGGTGGAGGGCCCCATTCCATTTGAAGATTAGCCTAAAGGGGTGCCCCCATGAGTACGGGACTCCTTTATCGCGTAGGAAGGTGGTGGCCACTTTGAACGCTCTTCGCTTCTGCAAAGTGATTGCTGACAAGTCTTGGAATAGTTCCACTGTGTGACCCTGAAATCGAAGAGGTTGCTTTAGGTGTGCCGCTTTCAGGATGCGTTCCTTGAGGGGGTAGTCGGGCAGAAAGGCCAGGATGTCCGGCGGGGGAGCCGGAGCCCGGCGAGCCAGGCCCACCCGGTGGGCTCTGTCGATACGAATCTCACAGTCCTCGCCTTCATCTAGCACCGCTCGGAATAAGCTCTGCAGGTACCCCGCCACGTCGTCCCCCTCCGCTTTAGATGGCACGTTGGCGACCCGAATGTTGTAGCACCTTGAGCGGTTTTCAAGGTCTTCCATGTGGGTTTGGAGGTCCATTTGTTGCTCATTACGTCTAATGATTCCTTGCTGCAAAAGTTCTATCTCTCCGCTCCTAGCCTGCCCAGCGAGCTCGGTCGCGGCCACCCGTTCACCGATGTATTCGACGTCGCGGCGTTATTCTTTGTAGTCCCCCGCCATTTCTTGTCTGAGGGTTTGAATGTCGTCCTTGAGAGAGGTGAAGAGGGCCTCCATGAATGCCTTAGTCGCTTGGGCTTCCCCTTCATCTCGGTCTTTTCCATTAGGAGGAATCGACTGTGTCGGTTTATCAGGGCTTTTGTCGGTCTTGGAAGTCCCTTTGGCCAGCATTTCAGGAATGGTGCGGCCCCCCCTTACGGTTGGTGGAAGACATAGTCTATTCCCCAACGTGTCTCGCCGCCTCCTCAGGCGTGCCGCGTTCCTCTAGCGAGACCACGATCAATGGCGGGCCCGTGTGGGGCGGAGGAGGAGTTGTGTGTGTGAGTGGCGCTGTGTAGCGGAGATTGCCTTGTGCCCACCGGCCAAGGCTCCCGGACCGCGCTATTCTGTGGTGTCAGGGGCCAAGCTTCTTTCCTCGTTCCGCAGTGATCTCATCCAGCCCGCAGGGCGGTCACCTCTCCTCACCCTCGGCCGCCACCGATCCCCGGGGGCCCGTGCAATGCCCCCGAGCTTTCGCCCCGGGCGTCAGGGTCCGTCGTCCGCTGTTCTGCGGGCCCTTAATCCAATGCCCCGTTATTGGGTCTCCAGGGCCTTCTTTTTTGCCTGCCCCTAGAACAAAATCTCGTGGCCCTGTCGCTGGGCCAGGGTTTCCGACGTGGGGCCACCCGCGGCGGCACGGTCGTGTGCAGCAGGGGTCTTAGTGCTCCGGTTTCAGGTACAGGCTCGCTCGGGGTCCCTCTCCGGGGGCTCGTGTGGCGCCCCCCGAGCTCTCTCCCATGGCCCCGGAGCCCACCTCTGATGCGCACCTTCCCAGGTGAGGACTCTTCACTCCGAACTCGGCCCCATCTGTGCCAGGCCTCTTGGTGCTGCCCCCAGGGGCGCGGCCGCGTGTCCCAGGGCCCCAGCGGTGCCGACTTCGGTCTGTTTAGCGCCGGGGGCTCGAGTATTTGCCCCCCGAGTTGCTGCCCTCAGGTCTGCCCTGCCTCACTCCCTCACCTCCGTGTGTGGCAGCTTCCGCGGCCGTCTGTTCCCGCGGCCGCCACTTCACCGCCGAGTAGGCCCAAGCCTGGGCCTCGAGTAGCTCCCCCAGCCGCCCGGTCCAGCGCCTCTCTCCGTGGGCCGTACCCCAGTGGCCCACGGCCGGATCTTCACCCTGCATCACTCGTCCTCTTCCTCGCGGGTTGGGGAATCTCTGCACCGTGCTAGTACGGCCTCTCAGCTGCCACCAGGGGCCCTTCCACTACTGACGCTTCGTGGGCTGGGCCGCCGCAGCCACGTCCCCGGCCGGCAACGGCCGCCTCTGCCTCCCCACGGGTCTCGTCTCCGTCCCAACCCCCGCCGCGGCTGCTGAGTTCTCTATCAGTATCTTGCCTACCGCTGGCGGTCGGTATGGGGCTTGGAAGGCGAGATGGTGTGATTTTAGGCACGATTAGGGGATTTGGGACGAGGAGCCTCCGTGAAACACGTCCTCCTAAGCCACCATTTTGGCCACACCCCCCTTTAAAGTGTTTTAAAGAATTCCCAATGCTAGCATATGAGAGGAGTAGGCCTCACGGTAATGAAAAACTAATGTAGCTATTTGTCAATACCAGGACGTGTAAATCTTGAAAGTGCATGTCCTACATGTAACTTACACAGAACCCTGCCCTTGGATCCACCTAGGGCCTACCTTAGGAGTGGCATATGTGTATTAAAAGGGGAGTTTAAGGCTTGGCAAGTGGTTTCAAATGGCAAGTTGAAATGGCAGTAAACTGCACACACATTACCTGCAATGGCAGGCCTGAAACCGATTTGAAAGGCCACTTGTGTGGGTGGCACAATCAGTGCTGCAGGCCGACTAGCAACATTTAGATTATAGGCCTTTGGTTTATGGTATACCACTTAACAAGGAACTTACAGGTAACTTAACCTTTTGGCCACAGCGTGAATTCGGCCGCAGCACAGCAGGGCTAGATGGTCGGTGTGGCGCTCCCTTACTCATGATGGCTCCACGCCATCATGAGTCACAGGCGGCATGTGCTCATGACGGCTTGGAGCCGTCATGACCCCGCCCACTCACTAATTCGCCTGCACAGGTGGGTGAATTAGTGTTGCGTATATGGAGCGTGGGCGGTGCGGCAGTTGCATGACAGCTCCACGCCATCATCAGCAAACGCCGCCCGTGGCTCACGACGGCTTTGAGATGTCATGAGCTTGGAAAGGGTTACATATGCTAACCAGGTATACACCACTGTCATCATGTTTAGGGAAGAAGCACATGCACTTTAGCACTGGTAAGCAGTGGTAAAGTGCTCAGAGTCCTATGGCTAGCAAAAAGATACAGCAAAAAGTGGAGGTAAGAAGGCAAAAAGATTGAGGAAAGATAACCCTAAGGATGACAGGTCTAACCCCATAGCATGGTTAAAAACAAACGCCGGGCCTCTAGATACAATTAGTTACTTCTGCACTGAGGGGGTCTACATGTTTCAGACATTTTTGTTGTCCCTATGGGTTGTGTGGCTTTCCTCAGGACCATTCTTATATACCTGTTAGTCCATCTGTTCAAGGATAGCTAGTTTCATTACCCACTCAGAGACAGACTGCAGGCACTAAATGGTTAAGGCAGGAAGATGCCAATGTTCTAAAAGTGGCATTTTAAACATTGTAATTTAAAAAATTCGACTTCACCATTAGAGAAGATTTTTCATAACAATTCCTAAGACACCAAATATGAATTGGGTACCTGTTCCAATTTGGAAATTACAGCTTATAAAATGTTATAAGGTAACTCCAGTGTTAGCCTATGCCAGAGGTATGCCTTGCAGCCTTGAAAAATTAATGTAAGAGTTTTTCACTACCAGGATACGTAAAAGTAAAAAGCGGATGTCCTACTTGTTAAATACATTGCAAATGCCCTCTAGGCTGTCCAGGGCCTACCCTAAGGTGATGTATATGTATTAAAAAGAAAGGTTTGGGCCGGACAAAAGGTTTTCTTTACCAGGTCGACATGCTGCAGGCCCACTAGTAGCATTTAATTCACAGGCCCTATGTACACCTAGTGCCATCGGGTATAAGTTAGTTTTACTATGTTTAGAGGAGAGAGCACAAGCACGTTAGCACTGGTTAGCAATGGTAAAGAGCACAGAGTACTAAAAGCCAAAACAAACGGGTTAAAAAAATACAGGAGGGTGGAGAAAAAAAGTTTAGGATCCTGCCGAATGGGCCAAGTTTAACAAGCACCTTAAGCAGTGGAGGAAGGCTGAAGCCCTCGGACCAACAGAATGTGACAATGAAACGCCGGACTTCAAAGTAAAGCATTGGCCTATATAAACATTTGGAGTATTACAAAACGAAAGTGTGCAAATCTGGCAAACATATACAATAAAAGGGTAAACAGAAGAGCACTTGGATTGAGTGATATAGCACCATCATGAAAAGTTTTAGGAGGGTGATCCCATTTACATATATGCCAACAGAACCAATTCAGGTGGAAGACTTCCAAGTTTTGAAGCCCCAAAAAAATCTTTATTTTACTATTTCCCACCTAGAATTGCCTCCGCTTTAATTTAGGTGAAGGGGAAAAAATACATTCCCCAGGTTTGTTTTCAAAATTTCCCACTTTCTTGGTCTAAAATGTCGGCATATATGCATTAAGGTCAATGTGGTCTTAATCCATTTTTGGAGGGCGATATATACGCTTGAAAGCGGGTGACTCCGTTAAAGTCTACAGAGGCACATTTTGTTTGTCAGGCTGGTGAACAAAAGAAACAAGCATTGGCAACACCAATAGGTCTGACTTATGAATGCGCTGTCAAGCCAGACCTAAAAATCCATGTAGGTAAATGATTGCGCCCCCCCCCCCCTCACCCCCCATTCAGTGCAATCTGTGCTGATGCCAGAGAAAAGCACCATCAATCATCTCTAGTTAGCTAAGACACATTAAATACATTGTAGTAGCATGCTGTGCCCCTGATCATCAAGCTCAGTCAGCTGGATGAATAAAAAAAATGTATCACAGCTTACAGCTTTGGGGAGTGCATGCATTTATATTTCTGGAAGCATACTTCTGTCCAATCAAAACATGTACTATGACCCCGGCCCCAACGTGGGCCGAGCCAGTGCTCCTCTCTTGCGAGTTATCTAAGTCAGGCAACAGTTGCCTGTCAAGCCAGACCATAAAAATCAAAGCAGCTAATACCCACCAAATGTGGTTGAGAAGTATCATGTAGAGTTCTATTGTGTTTTTGGAAGAGAAATATTTACAGAAACAGCAGGGCTTTAAGTGGGATGAAAAAACTGGGGGGAGTGCGGGGGTGTCTCTCAAATGGGTGTGACCAACATAAATGAGGGCGTGGCTTAAACTTTTAAAGGTAAAAATCTGTGCTTAGCAGTGTGCCACCGACTGGTATTTTGCTGCTTCTGTCATTGCATGCAGATATATAAGACAACATGTAACATTACACCTACAACAAACAGGACTATTGCCTTTGTGAATGGTTGTTGACTGCATAAGATAAATAAGCAACAACTATGGCTTATTTGTATATACAATTGAAAATTATTTAGTTCTTGTGGAAGAAGATGTGGCGTAAGGCTAGATCTTGGAGTTGGAGTGAAAAGCACGCTCGAGTCTCGGTACTGGTTAACAATTCTGTGATTCGGGGGCGTGGCTTGGACGGCAATGTGAACGGGAGCCTAAGACCTGCACCTCCCCACCACGAGGCAAATAACGGCGAAGAAAGCTAGCGAGACGATCACTACCAGATCGCAATTGGAGGTTTTCTGGTGTCTGAACCATCAGGGCGCAAGAAGAGAGCAAAAGAACCAGCAAAGGACCAACACAGGACGAGAAAAATCGAATATAACGGCACAAGAGAAGAAGGCGAAGTAAGGAGTCGGGAACAACTCCAGTCCAGTCCGAACTACCAAGCCATGCCTTTCCCAGACCGGAATCAAGCATCCAAGCACAGGTTTCTGGCTATCAGCCTTCTTCAGCCTGGATAGCTTGACTCCAGTGGTGTGGAGAGCCTGGGACTCACGTCTGAGTATACCCAGCACGCTCGGGGGTGAAAATTGCAAAAAACACAGTTGATGGACAGAATGTAGAACAAGGTCATACATTCACCCCAGTACAAGGATCTGGGCCTAAATCCATCGTTTTTTTGCACTCCACACCACCCTGGGTTAGACACTGGCTATATGTAAATCAGCTCTGACCCTGTGCCTCATGGGAACAGTCCAGTCCGAACTACCAAGCCATGTCTTTCCCAGACCGGAATCAAGCATCCAAGGACCGGTTTCTGGCTATCAGCCTTCTTCAGCCTGGATAGCTTGACTCCAGTGGTGTGGAGAGCCTGGGACTCACGTCTGAGTATACCCAGCACACTCGGGGTGAAAATTGCAAAAAACACAGTTGATGGACAGAATGTAGAGCAATGTCATACATTCACCCCAGTACAAGGATCTGGGCCTAAATCCATCGTTTTTTTGGACTCCACACCACCCTGGGTTAGACACTGGCTATATGCAAGTCAGCTCTGACCCTGTGCCTCATGGGAACAGTCCAGTCCGAACTACCAAGCCATGCCTTTCCCAGACCGGAATCAAGCATCCAAGGACAGGTTTCTGGCTATCAGCCTTCTTCAGCCTGGATAGCTTGACTCCAGTGGTGTGGAGAGCCTGGGACTCACGTCTGAGTATACCCAGCACGCTCGGGGGTGAAAATTGCAAAAAACACAGTTGATGGACAGAATGTAGAACAAGGTCATACATTCACCCCAGTACAAGGATCTGGGCCTAAATCCATCGTTTTTTTGCACTCCACACCACCCTGGGTTAGACACTGGCTATATGTAAATCAGCTCTGACCCTGTGCCTCATGGGAACAGTCCAGTCCGAACTACCAAGCCATGTCTTTCCCAGACCGGAATCACGCATCCAAGGACAGGTTTCTGGCTATCAGCCTTCTTCAGCCTGGATAGCTTGACTCCAGTGGTGTGGAGAGCCTGGGACTCACGTCTGAGTATACCCAGCACACTCAGGGTGAAAATTGCAAAAAACACAGTTGATGGACAGAATGTAGAACAAGGTCATACATTCACCCCAGTACAAGGATCTGGGCCTAAATCCATCTTTTTTTGCACTCCACACCACCCTGGGTTAGACACTGGCTATATGCAAATCAGCTCTGACCCTGTGCCTCATGGGAACAGTCCAGTCCGAACTACCAAGCCATGTCTTTCCCAGACCGGAATCAAGCATCCAAGGACCTGTTTCTGGCTATCAGCCTTCTTCAGCCTGGATAGCTTGACTCAAGTGGTGTGGAGAGCCTGGGACTCACGTCTAAGTATACCCAGCACACTCGGGTGAAAATTGCAAAAAACACAGTTGATGGACAGAATGTAGAACAATGTAATACATTCACCCCAGTACAAGGATCTGGGCCTAAATCCATCGTTTTTTTGCACTCCACACCACCCTGGGTTAGACACTGGCTATATGCAAATCAGCTCTGACCCTGTGCCTCATGGGAACAGTCCAGTCCGAACTACCAAGCCATGTCTTTCCCAGACCGGAATCAAGCATCCAAGGACCGGTTTCTGGCTATCAGCCTTCTTCAGCCTGGATAGCTTGACTCCAGTGGTGTGGAGAGCCTGGGACTCACGTCTGAGTATACCCAGCACACTCGGGGTGAAAATTGCAAAAAACACAGTTGATGGACAGAATGTAGAGCAATGTCATACATTCACCCCAGTACAAGGATCTGGGCCTAAATCCATCGTTTTTTTGGACTCCACACCACCCTGGGTTAGACACTGGCTATATGCAAGTCAGCTCTGACCCTGTGCCTCATGGGAACAGTCCAGTCCGAACTACCAAGCCATGCCTTTCCCAGACCGGAATCAAGCATCCAAGCACAGGTTTCTGGATATCAGCCTTCTTCAGCCTGGATAGCTTGACTCCAGTGGTGTGGAGAGCCTGGGACTCACGTCTGAGTATACCCAGCACGCTCGGGGGTGAAAATTGCAAAAAACACAGTTGATGGACAGAATGTAGAACAAGGTCATACATTCACCCCAGTACAAGGATCTGGGCCTAAATCCATCGTTTTTTTGCACTCCACACCACCCTGGGTTAGACACTGGCTATATGTAAATCAGCTCTGACCCTGTGCCTCATGGGAACAGTCCAGTCCGAACTACCAAGCCATGTCTTTCCCAGACCGGAATCAAGCATCCAAGGACCGGTTTCTGGCTATCAGCCTTCTTCAGCCTGGATAGCTTGACTCCAGTGGTGTGGAGAGCCTGGGACTCACGTCTGAGTATACCCAGCACACTCGGGGTGAAAATTGCAAAAAACACAGTTGATGGACAGAATGTAGAGCAATGTCATACATTCACCCCAGTACAAGGATCTGGGCCTAAATCCATCGTTTTTTTGGACTCCACACCACCCTGGGTTAGACACTGGCTATATGCAAGTCAGCTCTGACCCTGTGCCTCATGGGAACAGTCCAGTCCGGACTACCAAGCCATGCCTTTCCCAGACCGGAATCAAGCATCCAAGGACAGGTTTCTGGCTATCAGCCTTCTTCAGCCTGGATAGCTTGACTCCAGTGGTGTGGAGAGCCTGGGACTCACGTCTGAGTATACCCAGCACGCTCGGGGGTGAAAATTGCAAAAAACACAGTTGATGGACAGAATGTAGAACAAGGTCATACATTCACCCCAGTACAAGGATCTGGGCCTAAATCCATCGTTTTTTTGCACTCCACACCACCCTGGGTTAGACACTGGCTATATGTAAATCAGCTCTGACCCTGTGCCTCATGGGAACAGTCCAGTCCGAACTACCAAGCCATGTCTTTCCCAGACCGGAATCACGCATCCAAGGACAGGTTTCTGGCTATCAGCCTTCTTCAGCCTGGATAGCTTGACTCCAGTGGTGTGGAGAGCCTGGGACTCACGTCTGAGTATACCCAGCACACTCAGGGTGAAAATTGCAAAAAACACAGTTGATGGACAGAATGTAGAACAAGGTCATACATTCACCCCAGTACAAGGATCTGGGCCTAAATCCATCTTTTTTTGCACTCCACACCACCCTGGGTTAGACACTGGCTATATGCAAATCAGCTCTGACCCTGTGCCTCATGGGAACAGTCCAGTCCGAACTACCAAGCCATGTCTTTCCCAGACCGGAATCAAGCATCCAAGGACCTGTTTCTGGCTATCAGCCTTCTTCAGCCTGGATAGCTTGACTCAAGTGGTGTGGAGAGCCTGGGACTCACGTCTAAGTATACCCAGCACACTCGGGTGAAAATTGCAAAAAACACAGTTGATGGACAGAATGTAGAACAATGTAATACATTCACCCCAGTACAAGGATCTGGGCCTAAATCCATCGTTTTTTTGCACTCCACACCACCCTGGGTTAGACACTGGCTATATGCAAATCAGCTCTGACCCTGTGCCTCATGGGAACAGTCCAGTCCGAACTACCAAGCCATGTCTTTCCCAGACCGGAATCAAGCATCCAAGGACCGGTTTCTGGCTATCAGCCTTCTTCAGCCTGGATAGCTTGACTCCAGTGGTGTGGAGAGCCTGGGACTCACGTCTGAGTATACCCAGCACACTCGGGGAGCACAAGTAAGCACGCATCAGAAGCTAACTTGAATGGGACAAACGGAACTGCAGCCATCAAACAGAGCGCAGCAGAGGCAGAGGTGAGACGAGTGCAGAAATCGGAGCAGCGCAGGCCCCCAGGACACACGATCACATCAGACCAAGCTTAGCACCAGAAGCTAACTTGAACGGAGAGAAACGAAACTGAAGGCACTAAACAGGGGGCAGCCATCTTGACAGTGAGAACACCCAGACGCCCCACAAACAGAAGGAAAGACTCCCGAAAGCACCAAGCACAACAGGAGGCTGGGGTGAGACGAGTGCGGAAATCGAAGCGACCAAGGGCCCCGGTCACGCGATCTCAACAGGCCCAGCTCATAGCAAGCCAGCATCAGAAGCTAACACGAACGGAGGGAAACAAAACTGAAGGCCCTAAGCAGAGGGCAGCCATCTTGACGGTGAGAACGCTCAGCCGCTCCACAAACAGAAGACAAGGCTCCCGAAACACCAAGCACAACAGGAGGCTGGGGGGAGACAAGTGCGGAAATCGGAGCAGCGCAGGGCCCGGTCACGCGATCACAGCAGGCCCAGCTGATAGCAAGCCCACATCAGAAGCTAACCCGAACCGAGAGAAACGAAACTGAAGGCACTAAACAGAGGGCAGCCATCTTGACGGTGAGAACGCTCAACCGCTCCACAAACAGAAGACAAGGCTCCCGAAACACCAAGCACAACAGGAGGCTGGGGGGAGACAAGTGTGGAAATCGGAGCAGCGCAGGGCCCCGGTCACGCGATCACAGCAGGCCCAGCTCATAGCAAGCCCGCATCAGAAGCTAACCCGAACGGAGAGAAACGAAACTGAAGGCACTAAACAGAGGGCAGCCATCTGGACGGGGGACTCCAACTGCTCCCAGACAGGAGACAAGGTGCCCGGAAGTACCTGGAGCGCCAAGAGTGCGACAGAATGCAACAGAGACAGAGGTGAGATGAGTGCGGTAATAGGAGCAGCTCCGTGCCCAGAAACAGAAACACAAGCAATCACACATCAGAAGCTAAATCGAACAGAGCAAAACAAACCATGGGCACTAAACAAGGGGCAGCCATCCGGACGAGGGAACACCAGTAGCTCCCAAACAGGAAACAGAAAGCAAGGCACCAGAGAATACCGGGAGATCGGGAGGGCAACGGAAACACAAGTAAGCCTGCATCAGAAGCTAACTCGAACGGAGCAAGCGGAACGGTGGGCACGCACAACCGCTCCCCAAATAGGCTCAAGGCTCAAGAGGGCACAACGGGTGGCAGAGGTGAGACGAGTGCGGAAACCAGAGCAGCTCCTACCCCCCGAAACAAGAGCACACCTGACCCAGCCTATAAGCAAGCCTGAGAGGATCGGAAATCCAACAGGAGGAAGCGGCGAGACGTAGGCGGAAATCGAAGCAGCGCAGAACCCCTCACACGTGAACACAGCAGACCCAGCCTATGACAAGCCCGCAGTAGAGGCTAATCCTAGCAGTGCAAAACGAAACTGAGGATGCTAAACAGAAGGCAGCCATCTGTAGGGAGGAAAGCCAACAGCGCCCAGAACAGTGGTCAAGACTCCCGAGTACACAGAGTGTAAACAGGAGGCCCACAGAAGGACATACACCGGACCCGATTATTATGGGGGCTACCACACAAGTAGATCCCAAGCTATAACCACGAACGACACAACATAGGGGGGGGAGCTGGCGGGCGCAAAGACCAGGACGAGGGCCATTCGCGAACCCAGCAGATTCCGCCTAGACAACCCAAGTACAAACAAGGGGAACCCAGATACCAGAGGAGACACTGCCAAACAACAAAAGGACGGCAGGCTCCAGACCTTGCTGGCCAGACGAGGCTTCGAAGCAATGGCAGGCCACGACGGGAAGCTATCCAATGACATTAAAAAGACCATAACAATCCCACCAGACTCGCCCGCCAAACTTAAAAATGATGCCAAGAACGAAATCATGCTGGACACTATACTAAAAAGAATCAATGAAGGCAACTACTTGGCCAAGTCAACCAAAAAAACAATTGACAACATACAACTGGAACTAGCTGCCATAAGAGCCGACCAGAACAAAATGAACATCAGGCTAGACGCAGCTGAAAAAAGGATTAGTGACAAGGAAGACTCCAGTGCCCACTCGAACAGAGACCTGGGATACATAGCCAAGACAACCACCACCCTCCAGAAGCAACTGGCCGAACAAGAGGACCGTAACAGAAGGGGGAATATAAGACTGCTGGGCATTTCCGAAGGAGAAGAAGACAAGCTGGGGTCTTGTACAGCTCTATTAGAGAAACTACTGCCACAACTCACTGAGATCAATTTATTTTGACAGACAGTTTAAGGTGGACAAGGCCTACAGAGTGCCCGCTACTAAACCAGCACAGGGCAGAGGGCCGTGCCCGATCATATGTAGACCCCTAAGAGCAAACCAAACAGAAGCAATCTTTGCTTTCACAAGGAAAAAATCAAAACTTGAGTTGGAACAGCAACAAAATTATAATCACGCAGGACTACTCAAGGCAAACGGTAGAAACCAGAAAGGGATTCCTAGCCCTAAGAGACAGATTAAGGAGAGACGACATCGTCTTCAGTTTCGCGGGCCCAGCACGAATGAAGATCACAGATAAATGGCGTACAACGGTCTTCGATGACCCCAACGAACTAAGAAGGTACCTACAAGGCCCAGCACCAGAGGACATGGAGGCCCAAAGTCCGGGCATGGGGAAAAGAAGAGCCCCGCCAGACATTGCAGATGCCGGGAACGGGTAGCAGACCCAGGAGAGGGCCACACAACAGCCCAGCACACAGCAAACCAATCTACCTCACCTGTCTGCTTGCCAGGAATTGCACAGACAGGAACCTATAGACATAGAACTAATCTACCTCAGGAAACACTCCAAGCGGGCAAAGGACCCACGTGGCATGGCGAGAAACAAGAAACAAAGTTTCCCATATCCTTTAAGAATTTTGTCAGTACGGGGGCCCTATGGGCCTCTCCAGGCTGGGGGACGCCACCGGGGGCCACGGAACACCAGTAGGACTTTATGACCTCGGGGGGAGGGAAGGGAGGGATCCTTGCTGTTGCACGCCTGTAGCACAAAGCACGGGGAGGGTGGGGGAGGGGGGGTCAGCCAGGTACAGTCTCTTTTGTTTCCTTTTTCTGTGCTTTTCATCTTTTTACCCCTCTAAACACACATCCTTACCCACCGGGGAACAGAGTAAAACAGGACCCAATTCTGTCAGAGCCTCTAGGCCTGCTAAAGAGGAGCACAACAGCATCGGTAGCCCCTCGCAGACAGACAGACCATTCACAAAAAGACAGGGAAGCCACACTAGCAAGCGAGGCCTACGGAAAGAGATGATAGACCCATTACATAGTCAGACGACCTCAGACATCAAGATAGTATCCATTAACGTCAAGGGGCTCAACCACCCAGTTAAAAGGAGGAAAATACTAGAGTACCTAGTGAAACTCAAAAGCGATGTGTGTGTACTCCAAGAAACAAAACTCTCAATAGAGGACGCACAACAGCTGAAGGCACACTGGATAGGGGAAGCGTTCTGCTCACCAGCAGTAGGCAAAAAGAGAGGAGTCATCACGTTGATAAACAAGAAAGCCAATCTCACACTACATGACAGCTATGCTGACAAGGAAGGGAGAGTTCTGTTAACTAGCCTCAAACGAGGGGAAGAGACGATCCACATCGCCAACATATACGGGCCCAACACTGAGAACAAGGAATTTTGGGAGGGGGTGGAGACCAGACTTGACAATCTTCCAAAAGATGACTTACTGCTGGTGGCCGGGGACCTGAACCTAGTGTTTGACCATACTACAGACAGACACCCACCCAGAGAGAGCCATGGCTCCTAAGAACACAACACCCTAAAGAACCTCTGCGCCAAGCTCCAACTTGGAGACCCCTGGAGACTACAAAACCCAGACGCCAGAGAATACACATTCTACTCACACCCTCACAACTCATACAGTAGGATTGATTACATCCTCATGTCTGCATCGCACACGCACCTTATAGACCACACCGAAATAGCACCCATAACGATATCAGACCACGCACACATTAGCCTATTGCTCAGTGGGAAGCACAATGAGACCCCCAGTCGCAGATGGAGACTAAACAATGACATCCTCAAGTAGCCAGCCAACATGGCAGAAATAGAAGGGGCCATCAAAGAATACCTCGAAATCAACGATAACATGGATACAAACAAAGGCACTCTATGGGATGCCATGAAGGTCACCGTTAGAGGGAAAATACTGAACATAAAGGCGAGAATGAACAGAGGAAGGACCAAAAAGATATCAGAACTAGAAAACCAGATCAGCGAACTAGAAAAGGGCCACGTAGCCAACCTAGCAGACAGGAACACCCTCACTGAGCTGACGAAGAAAAAATACGAACTAAACAGAATACTGAGTGAAAGAGCAGGAATGCAGATACAAAGCTATAAATCTGTGCACAGCGAACAAAGCGGGGAAGGCTTTAGCCTCATACCTAAAAGGCAAGCAAAGACAGCACATGATTGCCGCCCTAACAAACAGCAAAGGCAAATCGCAAACAGCGAACAAGGAGATCCTGAAGATCTTCAGGACCTTCTATGAGGAGTTATACACAAAAGACAAGGGCCTAAAAGCTGACTGTGGAGCAACCCTCCTAAGCATGCTAGACCTACCCTCGCTGCCAGAGGACCAGAGAGCCTCAATGGAAACTGACGTCACATGGGCAGAAATAGATAGAGCGGTAGCATTGCTCAAGGAGAACAAAGCGCCAGGGCCGGATGGCTACACGGCAGCCTTCTACAAACACTTCCTCCACCTGTTAAAACCCACCATGGTAGAAGTCTTCACGCACTGCGTGCGAAAAGGAAGCCTGACAAACTCAATGGTAGAGGCAAACATAATAGTCATACCAAAAGAAGGCATGGACCCTCAGTACCCCCAAAACTACCGCCCAATCCCCCTAATTAATGTAGACTGCAAAATCTATGCAAAGGTCCTAGCAGCAAGGCTCAATGTGCAGCTCCCTAACCTAATACATAACTCCCAAGTAGGTTTCCTCAAGAACAGAATGTCCCAGGACAACACAAGACTCCTCTGCCATCTAATCAACCTCACCTCCACCAGCAAAGATCCGGCAGTTATGATCGCACTGGATGTGGCATTAGGACAGGGAGGGCAGCCTCACTACAACCCCTATGAGACAGATGGGAGGGTGACATAGGGAGGGCTATTAGAGACAAGGAGTGGGTACGAATTTTGAAATTCCCAAAGAAAGTATCAAGAAACCCGAAATTTAAATGTATTCAACTTATGGTGCTGCATAGAGCTTACCTCACACCGCATCGATGGCACGCCATGTTCCCAGATACGGCGGACACCTGCCCCCAATGCGGAGCAGCTGATGCGCAATTAATGCACATGTGATGGGATTGCCCAAAGCTGGGATACTATTGGAAGACAGTCCATGATAAGCTGACCAAGCTGGCTCCAGCCAGACCATACGCATCTATGGAGTATAGCTTGCTGGGGTTGAGCCCTACTGAAAAGAAAAAAAGCGTAGCAACACGATTTGCCGACCTGGCACTGCTGCTTGCCAAGAGAACCATAACTATGCAGTGGAAGTCGGCTAGGCCCCCAGAACCAGATGTGTGGCGGGGAGAAGTAGTGCGATGGGGGAAAGCAGAGGGTATGGCGCTGCAGCGTGAAAAGCGTAGGGGCCTCAGGAGGGCTCCGATATTCCTAGATTGGAATGCTATGGTTGGGGCTTTTGAATCCGATAACAATGATAGTATGTCTTTGTCCTCTATGGGCGATTAGAATGGGGGTTTACGTGGCTAGCGAGAGGGGGGTTGCCCATTCACTACAAGATACCCCATGTACCACGGAGCGAGCACGGATCCAGGTGTAGAGGAGTATGTTCGATACATATTGGACGTAGAACTGTGGGTGAAGATGGCAGAGTGATGTTTGGGGGACAGACATGGACTAATGGGATCACGTACCGAGTGTAAATAAAATGTACAAGTGTCAGTGCTAAGGTGCAAGCGGGTGGGGGGAGTTTGTGTGGGAGTAGTTGATAAGGTACCAGAAAACTTGAAAATGTCAATATATGTAATATTATATGTGATATATATGTTATGTTATGCGTTTTTATTAGGCGCACAGATGCTCCAGCAAAGGAGCGTCCTGGCGCCCGACAAGGCAGCTGCACAACACAACGAAACAATAAAACAGACAAATTTAAACTAAGGGAATAAAAAAGTTTTCACCGCACGGCGAAAGGAGAGCAGATCCCTAAGGGCACGAATCGCCGGGGGAAGGGAATTCCAAAGCACCGCCGCACGAACTTGAAAGGAGCGCCCGCCGGCCCTGCTCCGCTTGAAGCGCGGGACAACAGCCAGTTCTAAATCAGCAGATCTTAAAGCTCGGGCTGGAATGTAATGGGCCAAAAGTGTAGCAAGAATCATAGCTGGGGATCCCTTCAGAATCTTATAGGCGACACAGAGGACCTTAAACTGGATCCGCTGAGCCACCGGGAGCCAGTGCAATGAACGCAGAGTACTAGAGGTGGGGCACGATCTAGGCAGTCCTACCACCGATCTTGCTGCGGCATTCTGGATCCGTTGCAGGCGTCCAATCTCTGCCTGGTTCAGGCCTACCAATAGGGAGCTCGCATAATCCAGCCTAGAGATGACAGTGGCTTGGATCATGAGTTGCCTAGTGGAGGCATCAAAGAACTTGAGCACCGGACGGAGCCCGCGCAGGATACCAAAGCAACAGGCCGCCGTACGTTTGGTGTGACAGGCAAATGTAAGGGAAGGGTCCAGCCAGACTCCGAGGTTTTTAAGCTCGGCGACTGGGATGGGAGTAGGGCCCAGATCCCCTGGCCACCATCTCTCTCCCCAAAGTTCTGGTTGTTTGCCAAAAATCATGACCTCGGTCTTACTAGCGTTCAGCTGGAGACAGTTGGACGTCATCCAGCCGGCGACCGCCCGCAGTCCTTGTTGGAACCTGGGGGCATCGACATCGGCATCCCCGCTGATCGTGACCGCTAGCTGGGTATCATCGGCGTATGACACCATTGTCATACCCCATTGCCTGACAACCTCAGCTAGCGGCCTTACGTAAAGATTGAACAACGTAGGGCTCAGCGAGGAGCCTTGGGGGACCCCCAGGCCCAGCGGATGGTAATTGGACTGGTACGGCGGGACGGTCACGATCAAGGCCCGATTGGCTAAAAAGGACCGGAACCATTGGAGAGCGATGCCGGTGACACCAACCTCCTCTAAACCACGCAGAAGGATCGGGTGCGATACGGTATCAAAGGCGGCGCTCAGATCTAATAGCACCAGCGCCGCCGTTTGCCCCGCATCGAGCACGGAGCGAAGATGCTCCACCATATATAGCAGAGCCGTCTCCGTGCTGTGCCCGGCCCTGAACCCATTCTGCGTCATATCGAGGACATCAGCATGAAGTAGATGTTCCGAGAGGACCGCGTTGACATGCGCCTCAGTCACCTTAGCAGGCCACGGTAAGAGTGAGATTGGTCGATAACTCTCGGGCTTACTACCATCCAAGTTAGGTTTCTTAAGAATAGGACGGACCATGGCTCGTTTCCACTTCAGTGGGACTACGCCGGATGTAAGCGACGTATTGATCAAAGAGCATAGTGGTGAGGTGTCATGTACCGCTAAGTCTTTGAACACAGCTGGGCAAAGCGGATCCGCTGGGGACCCCGACTTCACTTGATGAGCCAATTTGTCGAGGCTTTCAGGTGTTAGAGTAGGAAAAGAATGCAACTCCTCTGATGTTAACGGCTTAAGAGGTGGATTAGCCGACGGAGTAGCCACCGGAAAAGCCCGATAAATGGCATTGACCTTTTCCAGAAAGAAATCCGCCAGTTTTTCACAGTGCTCAACAGAGCTCTGGTGGATCGTAGTTACCTTTTTGGCAGTAAGATCTTTCAACACCTTAAAGATAGCCTTAGACGGGTTAGAACTGGTCCTGAATTGTGCGGCATAGAAGGCGGCGCGGGTTCTGCACACTGCCCGGTGATACAGTTTCACCGTGGACAAGTACAGAACTTTCTTCACGCTATTATAGGATTTGCGCCAGGCCCGCTCTGCACGCCTACAAGAAACCTTAAGTGCCCGCAGCGAGTCATCGTACCAAGGGCTGGATTTACCGGGCCCCGTTTTACAGCATACAATGGGGATGAGGGTGTCTAAAGCCCTGGTTACCCAGTTACAAAACCTATCATAGACCTGATCTGCCGACCCAGTTAAGTCAAATGAGTCGGTCGATAAGAGATGGAAAAACTCGTCCAGCTTTAGTTTATTCCAGCGCTGTTTCGGGATAGAACACACCACTGACTTAGGTTGTATAGCCGGTGTAGGGCAGTGGATCTGTATCAAATAATGATCAGTCCATGCCAATGGTGTGAGGCTGGAAATGCAGACTTCCGTAAGGTTGGTAAAAAACGGATCGAGGGTATGGCCCCCTGAGTGGGTGGGCTGTGACACCAGCTGAGTCAGCTGGAGCGCCTCAAGATCTGCCATGAAACTGGACACCGTAGGGCTAGTTAGGTTATCAAAGTGCAGATTTAAATCCCCAATGATGGAGAAGTTGGAGCACCCTGCAGCCAGTTCACTAATGGCGTCTGGTAGTGCCGCTCTAAAAGCCACTTCACTCCCTGGGGGCCGATAGATCAGTAGCCCCGACAGGGTGAAATTAGGCGTAATGGCTACCTTAAACATTGCACTTTCGCAACCAGAAATTCTTTGACCCTGCCAGGTGCACGGATAACAGGACTTAACTGCCAGGGCTATCCCTCCACCTCTAGAAGCTCGGTTAAGAGTGAATACCGAATATTCCGGCGGAAAGGCCAAGTTGACAACGGCCGTATCGGCATCCTGCAGCCAAGTCTCAGTCAGGCAAAATAAGTCTGGAGAGTCGCTGCCTAGCAGGTCGAAAATGTCTAGGTGGTGCTTGACAAGCGACCTAGCGTTTAGATTCCAAATGCTGATAAAGGGCTGTGGACTAACAGCCACAGTGCTGTCATCCATACCGCCCCTACTTAAGGGGGCAGAAAGAGTGAAACATCCGCACCCGCACGTAAAAGGGATCCACCCGAGGCGTGCCACAGATCCCCCGTGACTGATTGATGGCAACAAGTCTATCTCTCGTATAGCACAGGATTATGGCCAGGAGAACAGCCAGAAGCAGAGTCAGAGTCCAGCCACATCCAGCGCGTCCTGTCGCGGACGGGCGCAGACGGGCAGGACTCTGGCACGACTCCGGCCACGCGAGGGCACGCCCGCTACGCGATCCCGCTACGCTAGGGGAGGAGCATTAAGTAGGCGTCCCCTCGCTGGCTCATGCGCAGTCAAGCGCTGGCGGAAGGAAGCTACTCTGCCCCTCTCAAAAATGGCGACCCACCCCAGGTACCAAGCCCGCCAAGCGGCGGTGAGGGACACAGTTTAAGGTGCAGGTAAGGGGGATTTTAAAACCCAGCAGTCTACTAACCGCTAACACACAAACGATAAGTAAATAACAATTTTAAAACTGCAAACACGCCAAACGCTCCTGCATCAAGTCCAAATATATATGGACTTTCTGTATAAGAATAATACGGTATGCAATGAACCCAATTGTATATGTCCATGTCTAATGCTGATAATAAAAAGATTTTCAAAAAAAAAAATGATCGCACTGGATGCTGAAAAAGCATTTGACAGGGTATCATGGGCCTTCCTCGAACTATGAATGCAGACATTCGGACTAGGAGCCAACTACAGAAGGATGGTAATGGCACTATATAACGAACCAAAGGCCCGGGTGTTAGTAAACGGTAGCACATCCGAACCATTAACTCTGGGGAGAGGAACAAGGCAAGGGTGCCCCCTGTCCCCAGCACTATTCCTACTCACGCTAGAGCCACTACTCGCCATGATCAGGATCAACACCGACATAAAAGGTATACCAATAAAGGGAGAGACTGCCAAACTATCAGCCTATGCTGATGATATTCCAATTACAACTGAGAACCCTGCCACATCGATAGGGGCCCTTATGGGCACCATCGAGGAATACGCCAAAGTCTCAGGTTACAAACTAAACAAGGACAAGTCGGAATGCAAACCCATGAATGTCCACACCACCAGCGCAGTACTACATGGCAAAAGAAGCCCCTGAAATACCTGGGCCTTTATTTTGACAGGGATCTTAAGGCTACGCTAGACCATAATGAAGTCACCCTACTCAAGAAAATCAAAGAGAAACTGAACTCTTGGTCTCCCAAGTTCATCAGCTGGTGGGGTAGAGTAGAAGCTTTCAAAATGATGGTAACCCCCATGGTGAACTACATGCTCAGTATGCTGCCCCTCATGGCTACAGAAGACTTTCATAAACAACTCGATAACATGACGAACAAATTCATCTGGAAAGACAAAAAAAAACAGGATTAGCCTGCAAAAGCTAAGACTAAGCAAAAATTTAGGTGGGCTCAACATCACAAACTTTAAAACTTATCAAACAGCATGCCTAGCTAAACAGGGAGGGTACTGGCTCACACCGGCCTCTGACTATACACCAGTGTGGCTTTCCCTAGAGAGAGCTTCCCTAGACTGCTTAGATCCCATTGCCATGCTCACGGCCAATAAACACCCGAAAGCCAACAACACCATAATCAAAAACACCAAGACAGCCCTTCTCAAGGTTGACAAAAAGATGGAGCAAAGCATCAAAAACACAAAGTGGGAATCGATCTGGTTCAACGCTAGGATAAAATACAAGGATAAGATGCTAGATAGGAAGGCCTGGTACGGGAGGGGGATCTCTACCCCCATACAACTAGAAAAGAGCGACACACCACTAACTTTCGACACCCTGAAACACCTGCACAATCTACCAGATATCAAATTTTTTGGGATCCTAAAAATCAAAGCTGCACTAACGAGAGCAAACCTTGGTAAGGGAGTCCCATCTATCATACAATACATGGGAAACCTAAACAAGATAGGACACCAGACATCCCACCTATATAAACTCCTCTGCCCCACATCATCGAACCTAAATGCCAAAACGCTAGAGGTCTGGGAAACGCTACACAACAGGAAGTTCAGTCAGAAAGAAAAACACCACCTGTGGGCCTCAGCATCCAAGAACAAAGTAATCCCCCAACTAGCACAAACCAAATACTGGCTACTCCACAAAGTGTACTGGACCCCGGCCCGCCTAGCGCCAGTCGGAGTTCTCGAGAAATTGACGTATGCTGGAACTGCGGTAAAAAAAGAAAAGACGACCTCGCACACCTGATCTCTCACTGCGCCAAGGTTAGGACATTCTGCTGGGGGAAAAGTGTGGGACCTCATTAACAAGGTAGTGGGGCATAACATTCAACCAAACTTCGTGGGGATAACAACCGCATTGATGATGCCTGAACTCTAATCTACAGAGGACAGGGACCTGGTCGACCTTCTACTCACAGCGGCGGTCAAGACAATACTAACAAACTGGAAGGACACAGGGAAGGCGACCTTCAAGGTATGGATCAACTGGGTGACCTTCCTCAGGGGGCGGATAACATGACAGCAAAGGTTTCATTTCTTTTCAAACAACATTGGTCCCGTGCATACAGGAGATTAGAGAACAAATAAAATATAGACAGAGTCAATCTATATTTAGAGAGACATGTCCAGCCGGACAGTGGTCTTTCAGAGTTTTTACTCAAGTTACATGTAGTTAAATCACACTGAGTACCTTCCACAAGTCAGCCAGTGTGGAACACAAGCCTGTGCCCAGCACTTACAGAACGGGTACAAAGGTTAGATGTAGAAAGCAAAGAAGGGCTTTATAAGGCAAAGCAAGTATCTCCGACATGAATACAATTGTACAGAGTATAACAACTAAGCACCTTAACCCCTTCGACGCTGATGACGAGCTGGGCTCGTCATGGCGTAGCCTCCTCGCACGCTGATGACGAGCCCAGCTCGTCACGTAAAGTGCGTTTCCGCAAAACCCAGCGTGCGAGCGGAATTCCGCTAGCGCGCATGGTGTTAAAACACATAGTAATCACGTTTATAAGTTTTGGTGCTTTAAAAGGTCGACGGCGTTTCGGACCCCTAGTAAATCACGGGGTCCATCATCAGGAAAATTTCAATGAAAGCCTTAAATGATTTAGCCTCTAAATGCCAAGTTGCCTCGGAGGGTAGAGGCCGGATATAGAGTGACCGCCCACAATCGGGCAGCAGTAGCCGCGGTACTCGGTGGTATCCGTCGGCAGCCAGGGGACCGTGTCAGTCGGGTCACTCTTGCTTCCATCCACACACAAGGCAAGAGTGGAAATGTGGGCCTCTCTAGACAAGATTCTGAAAACCCACAAACCCCCCTAGATAACACACAGAAGAGCCCGCAGGCTCTGAAGGCTTGGCGCTCAACTGCCGGAACACTTACTCGACCTAACCCCCCCCCCCCCTCCCCTCACCCCCCCCCTCTCTCTCTGCCACTTCCCCCTTCGTCTTCTTACCTTCTTTTCCTCTTCTGGAGGGTAAAACAACACTAAGAGTAACTTGGTACGCCGAACATTTGATCGAGGAACAGCTGCCTAACAGACCATTAACCATTGATGTCACGTCTATTGTAACCCCAACGGCGTCTGAACTTACATGCTTTACCCTCACTATACTGGTACTGTACTGTATATAAAATAATCTTGTAATAAAATATCTTGAACTGAAAAAAAAATTACAAAAATTCTGTGATTCTGGACAATCCCCGTGCCTACTAAAAAAAATAACATGATCGTTGTCTTTCTGTAATTTAACTGGTGCCAATGTAAAACGCTCCAATATAGTCGGGTAAAGTTCGCGCAGTACAGAATAGAAAAAAAATGTATTTAAAACGTGAACCGCTGCAGAGTTAAGATTTTTTTTCCCACCCCGAGGGTGACAGCATAAACGGAGAGCTCGATGTGACCTTTAGCACCTGCTTTTTAAAAGTGCTTCGCAAGACCCGGCCCACTTAAAGTAATCCCCGTACAGTGATATATGCGCATTAGCAGTGAAGGCACATGACACCTGTGACTGAGCAACCATTTCCAAACATCTGACTTCCGGATGGGGCTTCATGTGCTACCGAGACTTTCCGTGCAGCATGTGCCAGACGAGACCATGACCCAGAGCGGGGCAGGCTTTGGGGAGGGACTTGTGAATTGACAGGAGGCGGAGGCGGAGGCGGCAACAAAGAGCCAGATATCTGCTCACGCGGGTAAAGGGAGGCTATACTGCAGATGGGTACGGAGCAGCGAGACCAGAGAGAGGCGGAGGATGGCAGCGCAGCACGTGAGTGCTTCCGCGTTCCGCGCCGCCTGTTTAAGGGGGCGTGCAATGTGCTCATCAACCCCGTGCGTGTAAAGCTGCCTGTGAAGGAGCGTAGCACATGGCCCTAGAGCTTAGTTAGCCCGCCGCACACCAGGGTCGCTGTGTATTTTCTACTCTTTGTTGTCACCAGTCGCTACAGACCAGGGAGGGGTGGGTGCGGGGTTAGCTGTAGTCAGGTGCGGGAGGCAGCTTGGTGACGTGAGGCGGGCACTCCTGGCTATGGCGTAACGGAGGAGGCGGGTGGGCGCCTCAATGTAAACAAGCTATCTACTCCCGTTTCCAGCTTATTGTGAAACCGTGCTTTTCCGTGATCCACCGCCCTCGAAAGAAAGCTTGCGTGGCTGAACGAGGACGACAATGTTCTGCTGCAGGCTTCACAGTCTTTCTGACCCTACGCGACCCTCGTAGCTGTCATCTTCCTCGTGACAGTTACAATAGGCAGGTTTATTTGTCCAACTAACTGTATCTGGCATGCTGGGACTTGTAGTTTTATTTTTGCTCTATAATTAGTTCTAGCTACAATTCCCAACATGCTTTGTGGTTACCTGCAAGAACAGCGCAATCATAGGTTTTCCCCCTCGACGTTGGGGGAAGTTGCCAATAGTGGAGTGGACTTATCATACCCGACTTGATATACACATTACGCATGTTTATATATTATTTCAATTTTTTGGACAAATCACTGACTTAACACAAACTGGTCACTAACGTTCTATTTCCAGGTTTTCAGAATATTTTCCTACCTTGTCATTCAAATGATTAACAATGGAAACAACCCCTAACCGCAACATTAAGACATTGTCAAATTAAGTTTAAAATGTGAGAAGCGACTGTAGCGTCCTCCCCAGCCCCAACATACAAAGGAATATGCCACACACGGAGATCTGGACTGTGCATCTTTATTCCTCAGCATACATCACACACTGCTTTCTCATTACGTCATAACCGTTAATAACACTTTGACACCTCCCAGCAAGTTATGTAATTCCTTGTAAATTTCGGCCAGAACAGCAAGGGTCCTAGCGGTCACAGTCTTGCAACACTACATCTCTTCAATTGTTAAAATGTACAAACAATAGTCACATCAAATTTTTTCAATAAGGTGTTGAGGTACTCGCACTAGTCGGCCAGATTGAGTGGTATGAGTTGGGTGAAATGCACTCTGATTTTTCACTAATGGCACAGGTTCCAATGCTTGATCTGGACAGTCAAGCGGGGTCGCCTTTTTCATGATCGCAGGAGCTGACAACCGTTGAGGTAGGTACTTAAAGTGTGACAAGTCCCGTGTGATGGACTTTGCAGGCCACTGCACTGCCACCATATGTCCTTTGCACGTCACAATCCTCAAAGGATTGACAGCAAACGGGGTGCCCGTTTTCCGCTTTAGTTTCTGCTTAACTAAGACCCAATCACCTATATCGAAGGCTGTTTCTTGCGCTCTTAACGGACGATTGGCATGTTTTCATCTGGCACTTCAGAGAAGTGTCTGTGACATGAACCTTATCCTCATTCAAGGATCGGTCCACTGTCAACGGGGGCAGATTGGTTCTGATGGCTCTCGCCAATAGTAAGATGATGGGACTCTCACCAGTTGTGGAGTGAGGAGTTGACCCATAGGCACTGAGGCCTGGTTTAACTTGATTCCCTCAATTGATGCTAGTTGAATCACCTGTTGATTGCACCATCAATTGTTCCACAACACCATTAGCTTGGTCGCACAGAGGTGTGTGCTTTTGATGCTTGATATTTAGTCTGACCAGATTGTCCATGAATTATTTGCTATTGAATGGCAGATCATTGTCAGATTTGATAATAGCAGGGATACCCCACCACCTTGCCATGGGTAGTTGATAACTCCTCTACCAAAGGAAAGCGTGAACAGTCATCGACGATTACCAAGAGGTGATGTCCGTTCTGTAAAGGCAAGCATAAACCAATAGCTGTTCTTACCCACGCAAGTGTATAAACGTCAGACATTCTGAATGGGTGCTCCGTCATTTTGGGAGAAAAGCAGTTGCAAAGATGACACTTAGTTCCCTCTCCACTTGCTCATCTGGGTGTAGGAACCACCCTGTCTCTGAGTGCTCTTTTGGTGGCTAGTTCAGTGACTTTCTGTCTTAGACTCTCAGGTTTGATGATCTGTGAGCCTCTCCAGAAAACACCTTCCTTGGTAACGGACAGTTCATCCTGTACATTTTTTAAATTCAACCTTGTCAGCAAAAGGTCAAGCATGCTTCTTCCATGACTGATTTGAAATGATGTATTTGAGGATAAACATGTTCTTATCAGCATTAGTAGCAGCAATGAGATATTCAATGGACAGGGCTGCCGATGAGGTGGACCTCACAATGAAGTTACTGTACTTTCCCCCTGTTTTAGATGCCGAACTGTGCCAGACAGGCTTCGACGGGCTTAAGCCACTATGTGTCTCACAGCATTCGAATGGCCATTTTGTTGAGCAAGGATTGCCCCCAGCCCCACTGGGCTTTCATCAACCATGATCTCAGTATGTAACTTGGGGTCAAAATAGGCCATCTCGGTTGCATTTTCAATCACATGTTTTATTCTTTTGAAGATTTGATCCCATTCAGCAGCCCTCTATCAAGGGACATCTCCTTTTTGTCAGGTCTCTCAATGGGGCACTCATAGTAGCAAAGTTACGAATGTACCTTGAGCAATAACTCTCAATGCCTACTAAGGATCGCAGCATGGTGACATTTTGCGGGGGTAGGGGCAGGTTGCTCATAGTGCTCGCATTTTATCTGGTTCAGGAGTCATTCCCCCATCAAAGAATATGTGCCCAAAGAATTTCAGTTTGGGCTTGTGAAACTCACACTTTGATGCATGTAGAGTGAGACCTGCATCCGCAAGTAACTAGCACACTTGCGTAAGAGCCTTGTCATGCTCCTTTTTCGTTGTACCAAATAGCAGTCGGTCACCATTGTAATTAAAAGCATGCTTGACATATAACATCCTGAAATATTTCTGTAGCTGACGACACTTCAAAATATAACCTCTTTTGTCTTAAAAAACCAAAATGACTCGGAAAATTAGTGATGCACCTGCAGTTTTCTTAGAACTCGTTGATGGTATCCCTTGTTCAGGTCAAGATGGGCTAAGACTTTGGCACAGTTTAGTTGCATGATCATGTCATATATGTGTGGACCATCATGTCTTTCTCATTAGATTCCTTTGTTGGCCTAGCACATATCAACACAGATGCGCTCTGGAGCCTCAATGTCCTTTTTGGGCTCCACCCCTATGAGCGAGACCCATGGCGTAGGGCCGGTGGAGCGCTCAATGATATCATGCTTCAACTACATTTCTAGTTCTTTCTCAGCAGCATCCTGCATGTGGAAAGCGACTTTGAAGTGCCGCTGCGCAACAGGGCAGACGCCCTCATTGATGTGAGATCACACTTTCATCATCTTGAGCCTACTGGGCTATAAAATAACAACACAAACTGACTCTCAACTTCAGATTGAGTGTAGAGGTTGTAATTGAGAGATATCAGTCCCATGACAGCGGCAGTGGCAAAACTGAGTAGGCATGCACTGGATGAGGCTTCTTGAAGAACGTAAATTGGAGCTTACACCAATACGGTTTTGTGTTTCATTGTCGCTGTGAATTATTCTTGACTCTGCAACGGTTTAGACGCAGCCCACATGTATACTTTTGTGTTTGACGGGTTGAGACTTGGCACAGGAGAGAGGCTGTTTAACTTTTCAGCCGGAATGATGTTAATCTATGCAGCACTGTCTATGATAAAGGTTATGGGGTTGTTGACCTTTATTGTAATCTTGGTGCCATGTCCAAATGAATTCTGTTGTTTCGTGTGGTGGTTCTCCGTTGTCTTTTTTTCTTCTTTGCAAACAGCCAAACCTACATGTGTCTGCCGTTCCTTGGTTGATGCCGTCAATGCACATCCATCTTCTTCATTGGCACTCGATAAGGACGTCGAGGAGCCTTTGTACGATGAGCATGATAATGATCGACTTTGTCTGGTTTCTACTTGTCGTAACTAATGTTGCTTTTTGGGTTTGGCGAGAATGCTTCTGGAATCGTGTGGTGTCCATTTTCTGTTCTCGCTTTGACATAGCTAGTTTCTCTACTGCTTTGCAAAACATTATGAAGTGGTTTTCTTTGCAGCAACCTTTGCACGTTTGTCCTATCGCTGGACATTTGCCTTCATGGAGAAATGAAAACCTACATCGGGAACACAACCTTTTCTTCTTTGAAAGTGCCGACTTGCATGCATCTACCTTGTGCTTGCTTTTCATGAACAATGCTAATTAATATTTTTCCACTATTCCAGCTTCCATATCAGCGGCTTGTCAATTTACTCCTTCCTCAGCTTTTGCCACCATTAGTACTTTCTCTAAGCTGAATGTCTCTTTCAACATGCGTCTTCTGAAAGACAGCCATCAATAACTCAGAGACGTGTGGCATCTTCATCATTGAAATCACTAAACTTGTAGAGTTTGAGAAGCACATCAAGTCTCTCAACAAACTCGGACATCGTTTAACCTGCTTGCTGTCTTGCTTGGTTGAAAATGTAACTTTTACAGTCTACATTTGGGATTGGATTGAACTTGGTTTCTAATGCTTCATTGATTTCACAGTATGATACTGCATCAGCTTGTGATATTTTCTTTATCACTTCTTTCACTCCATCACCAGCAAGGTTCTTTAGGTACTTAATTATTTTCTTATTGTCTGCCAATATTCTGCTTCTTCGCTGTGTCGAATGGTGGTGGTGGTTTCATGAGTGCGGCTACACCATATTTCACGCTCAATTTTGCAGCCATGGAAACATTTTACAATTGCGAAAGACTTTCGGTGCACTGGATGCTACTTGCCGCTGTGCATTCATTGGCGGCTCAACCGGGCCTGGTCGTTGCACCCGATTCGAGATCTTGCCTTAAGCTTTTCGCTTTGTATCGATGATGGCTCTGTGTTATGATGTGGTGCAATATCTCTTCTCTTGGCCTTACCAAGGGTTTTCTTGTGAGCTTCAAAAGTGTTTCTCTGCACGGCCTTCAACCTCTTTGTATGGCTGGATCGGGGATTCGACTCCACACATGCCAACTTCGAACTGCTTATTATCAACTGAGGCACATGTGGCATGCACAAGCAGTTTGCAGTAGCGTTGCAAACTCTCAGGGAGAGCAGTCTAGTTTCTTCGGAGCACTGATTCCCCCGACCCCCATCCTACTCATTGCCAGTTGTAGCGACTTTTCCAGCCCCGGGAGCATGCAAAGCAATACGCTACACACAGAGCCCTGGATTATATGTCTTTATTCCTCAGAATACAAATACACACTGCTCTCTCTTCACGTCATAACCATTGATAACCACACCTCGCAAGTTACCTAATTACTTGTTGAGTCCGCCCAGAATTGTAAGGGTCCTAGTGCACATAGTCTCACAACACTATAGCGGCCATGGAGCTGTATGGTAAATTCCTTATGTAGAAATTGTTACCCCAAGAATTCAGATTTAATGCATTTATTTAAGGTTCAGTGGTGATGCGTTGCTAGATTGGTCAGTCAAGTAAATACAGCAAGCAATTACAAGGAATATAAAGTTCTCTCTAATTATTTGTAATGCCATTTTAATAATGCCACCGGAAGCGAAGTTGTGACCTTGGACAGTAGTAATATCATATGAAGTTATATTACTGAAAAGAGTAAACCATTGTTGAAACACATGTACAGCAAGGAATTAAATAATACACAGTTCTTACTAAAATGTAAACGCATAAAAAATTGTGCTACATATTGAATCTGGGTGCGACGGAGCACTCCAATAACCTCTCATACAGAATTTAGTGTGGAAAAGTCCTTATTAATGGCTCCGGTGTACATCAGAACCATAAACCACCCTGATCTGTAGTCTATCAACAAGCTGAGAGCCTCATTATAGTATAAAAGACAACCCAAAAATGTTCCCAAATCATGTGCCTTTTCCTTACCCAGCCCCTAAAGCTATAGCTTTATTCAATAACTTATCAATATAAACCTTACAATTCCTGGTGAATGAACTGTCAACTCTCTGAAACCCCCTGCTATTCCCACTCCCCTCTCTCCCCTCCCCCCACAATATTTTTCATCCACCACAAACTGCACTGAACAACTTTCTTTTTCTGATACTTCCTGCTAAGCCCCCCCTCAGAAAAACCTTTTTAGAAGGCGTTTTTCTGCCACCGCAATAGTTCTCTTGCGACATCTTCACTCCCATGTGCACTGCCAAATGCTTCCCTCATTTAGATTAAATCCAAATACGCATTCATTATGAATAAGTGAATCCCGTCCCTTCTAACACGAAATTGCTGCTGTTTGTATTTTAGGGCTGGGTGAGTTATCCTGCAGACCACTTGTTCTTGGCAGAACTTTCTCATCTCTCTATTCAGCTTTCTTGCTACTCTGTCAATGGCTGTAGGCTTTACCATCCTCCTCTATTCATGACGGGGTATCAATTACATCCATAATATGAAGTTGCCAGCCCACTATATCTTTATCTCCGCCTAGTCATTCTTCATTGCCTTTATAAGAGCCAGCTGTTTTAGCCCCACTAAATCATATTACCCCAGATGCCCTACCAAAATATAAGGGCATGCCTCCCAGTCCAGCATTGTGTTAAACGTGGGCAACAAATCTTGTCATTTCCTACCTCCTTCACCCCACCATCTTGCATGCAATGTCTTTTCCTCAAACAGCATTTGCTTCCTTATGGCTGCTTGTTTCTCTGCCCCCCTGAGGAACAAGTGCCCACAAATCCAGATGAACTCCCTTCCCCATGCAGGGTTGAGAGTCAACCATTGAAAACAAACAACGACCTTTTGAGCCCTCCCTCAAAATTCCCTAAATACTTCCTGCATGTTTCTCCTGTAACAGTTAGACAGCCACCTTCTCAACTTCTAAATGCTGTCGGCCGACCAACCATGTCTCCCCACCTCTGTAGCTGCCCTTATTTTAAAAGTGTGGGTACTAGATTCCTACCCTGGTAAAACCGAACTCCCTCAGCACCTTCCTCAATACTAGCAACAAATGCAAATTGGTAACCCATGATCCATTCGGATGCCTGAATACATCCCCTCCTTGGTCCTTACCCCCTTTAACAAATACTTCCCCCAATAAACTTCAAAAACATGATACTGGGTGAGTCTTCAAATGCAATGATGTCCCCTACGCCCTCTGATCCATCTTTGAACTTAATCGATATCCCATCCCTTGAATTCTGTCTTCTGCCCGCATGCCTACCCTGACCTCTTTTGTCGAGCAATTCAGAGACCAAGAAGCCCCTAAAAATACCAAGACATTTGTGCCTCAAAAAATACCATCTCTCCTTCCCCTCTGTAAACATTTGGCAACGTCGTCATAACCTTCCGAAACACGGCCCGATTCAGATGTTTCTGCACCTTTCCACCATTCCCTGTTTCCAAAATCCTGGCCCTCAGTAAACCCCAACAATGGCGTACAGCTCCCTAGCAATTTTCTGAAAATGGCAACTCCTCCAACTTTACCAATATGGTTATTTAGGATAAGCCTTTGTCAATCAGTGACGTAATAAAGTTTACCACGTCTTTGGTTCTTCTTTGCCTGTCCAACAGGTACAACCTCTACTCTGCACCCTGAATGCAAGCACTCCTTCGATGCCTGCGTGTGCACTTTTCTCGTTGACTCTGCCAACAACCCTATTCGCAATTTCAATATCCTCATTCCTCTATCTACCATAGACTCTGTCATCTGCATGTTCTCCCTGTCTGCTCCCTAGGCAAGCCCACAGAACCTCCACTATTGTCTTGCAGCCTGTCCAGCTTAACTGGCGTATTAGCTCTTTCTGATAGACCCTTGATCCCCTCTACCTCACCTCTTGGCCAATGCTGCCACCATCCCCTCTTGAAATTGCACCACCCCCACCAACACTGCCCCCACACTGTAGGAGCATATGTTTACCCACATATTTTGAGCACTTGTGGCAGAATTTGCAATGTTCTCTCCTGCAAAGACCTCTGTTGAACAGCCAGCATGTTCCAGACTGCCTCTGCTGTCCCCTGCCCACGGCTCCCTCCCCTGTCTGGATGGGATGCTCTCATAGGTGCCATTTTGTATAATCATAGATCATTGTGGAGTTCTCCTCCTTTCCCCTCTATGTCCTATGCCAATCGCGTTCTGAATTCCGCATCATAATGCACCCAAGCATACCCACTGAATGTTATATGGTCCTTACATATGACATCCATATATTAAATAATGCCACACACCTCTCAGAGAATTTCTCGCAGTAAACACTTGCATACATTAAAAATGCAGCCATCCAATCCTGTATGGTGAATGGCTCACACAGCCTTTTTGCCAGCTCATATTCTTCCTCCTTTGACCCTCTTTTCCTTGACTTCCCGATGTAATCGCTTGAAAGCCTCCTTATATTCTGATTTTCATATCTTTTCTTTAGTTGCTCCCATTAATAACTGCTCAATGGCTTTGTTATGCCCACATAAGGCAGTTTCATTACATTCAATTCTTTACTCTCTTCCCTTCATCCTTGCTTTCTCCTGTCACTCGCGCCTGCTCTCCCACTGCCTTCTTACCTCATACTTATTTAGGGCCAGACAATTCTGTATCAATCCCCTGGCTCGCCAATGATTTACCCTTTTGTAACCTCACTTAGCACTCTTTCACCCCGTCCGCCCCACCTCCACTGCCTTAAACACCATCTATGGGTGTACACCTGCATTTGCCCCTTACCTGGCTTTAGGGTCGATGCCTGCACTGAAGCCTGCTGTCCCACCAGTGACAGTGCTGCCAGCTCAATCACCTTCCTGTCCACCAACGGTCTCTTCTTCGTTTGCTCCTGCAAAACACCAACTTATGCTATTGCTTTACTCCCCCTCTCCATCTGACCTTAAAACTCCTCAGACCACCAATTCCTTTCCTCAATTCTCTTGTCACAACTTCACCCAACTCCCCTTCTTTCAGCTCATCCTCACTGTAATCAAACGGCAACATCCCACCCCATTTCCCATACTTTTCCACTCGATCGTGGCAATAATCCATCAGTCCATTTTGCAGCATTTTTGTTTAAGGTCTCTGTTTGGGTAGGCAGCTCCTGACCTTCGTCTCTCTGCCAACCAGTCCACCGCTGGCTTCGGGCTGACCATACCCTCTCTTCATCCTGGGGTAATGGAGCCGCACTGAGCTCTCTCGTGTGGCCGCAGCGGCTCTCTCCCATTGAAGACCTGCTCTGCTCAAAGAGGCCCAGTGAGCCGGGGTTGGTGTCCATTTCCTTCCATGTGGGCTTCTTTGCACCCCATGGCTCTATGGGACCTGCAACCCCCCACCCCTTTCTAACCTCAATAGCTTAGCCCCTTTATTGCCCCCAGCAGCCTCCATGCTGCTCAGTAAGCTCCATGTTTCTTATGTGTTCTGGCCTTTCCTGTTTTTAGAATATACCTTCAAACTTCTTGGGGCACTCCTCTCATATTGTTAGTCTTCCCACTCCTTGTCCTTATACTCTAGTGACTAAGCCTCCCCTTCTTCAGAGCTGCTCCACTTCAGCCTGGCCTCCACCAAGGCTGTTGCTCTGCACCTCGGAACATCGGCCAAGAGAAAGCGGAGTACCTCATCACTGTTTTGTCTCCCTACACCGGCCCCTGTGCTGATGTCATGCACTGTAGAGATTGCCAGGCTTTTATTGGCCGCTCATCTTCAGATGCCCCCTCCTGGTACTTGGATGGCATTGCGGGCAAAATATCATCTTGGGTTCCCACCACCATCCCTCAATATGACATCTTTTGTTGATGGGTGACCCTTCGTTGGTTCTTGCATCACGGGGCGCAGCGAGCTCTGCCAGTAAGTGCATGCTGCTCTTTGAGCCTCCTGCCCCTCGTGCTGCTGATGTAACAATGGTGGGCCTGGTGCTTCTCTCTGCAGTTGTTCTCCCTGCTCTCACTCTCACGGCCTCCTTCGATTTAATTGTGGCCTGTGGCTACTAGGAAGCCCACACTGCAGCTGCGACCCTCCCTGCCGATCAGCGCCTGGGTCGCGCTCAATGCAAACTCACTACTTGTCATGCCCTCGGGGCCAATAAGCCGTCTCATCCCAGCATCTCTAATGAAGCCCCTTGACAGATATACTCACTGCCTTTGTTTATTTATTTATTTAGTGTTTTCTATAGCGCGAACATGACCCAGTGTAGGGTGTCAGAGCGCTTTACAGTGGAGTTTCATCAGTCGTTAATGTTTCATACTTCAGTTTAGCATATAGACACATATACATTCAATAGCACAGTTGTCGGGCACAGTTAAAATACATGATCATCTTTATTCATGATCCAGTGTGGAGTGATATAGCTTTTAAAATAGTGTTTCATCCGTCATAGCGTTGTACACTTCAGTATAGCATATAGACATATATACATTTAGTAATAACTTTGGGCAGTTTAAGGATAGCAGGCCTCCCTTAAGGTCCTTATGGAAGAAATGTGCTCATATAGTACGATTTTGCTTCCACCCTACCTCTACTTCTGGCCTAACCATCCTACACTTGGCCTACTCACAGAAACCGTCCTGGACGCAACTAGCCACTGTGTCTCCCCGTTGCAAAAGGTGATGAGACAGTGGTGTTCTACCCCATTATCACTTGTCAACCTGCCCCCCTCTTCCCCCGGACCCCTGACTAATACTGTCTTGCCATCTTGAACTGGTCCACCCGCTGAAAAAGCCCCGTGGCAAACAAGCCCCTCATGTGTAGACATACCAACTACCGTACATTACACGCAAGAGGCAAAAAATTGCCTGTCGGTGCCAAATGCCTCCATGCGTGACACCTTGAAGCTGCTGCCTTTTAGCCAACTATACTCTGTATCTCGTAACTTGTAGCAGCGAAGTAAATCTCCATTGTGTCCATGACAGTGCTTTCCCTGAATAGTAGGTCTATCAGAAGGTCACTTCAGTGATCAGAGTTTAGTGCCTCGTATTTTTTTTCTACTATTTTTTCTTTCTGAGTTTTATATAGCGCGAACTTGACCCGAAGGTATGAGAGCGCTTTATATGAGCATTAGTTGCATTATAGACGGACACATTGATTTTGTTAAGCATGGGTAAATTAAGTGATTTGCCCAGAATCACAGGATGTTGAGAGTCCCTTGCCGAGACTCGAACCTGGTTCCCCAGCTTCGAGGGCGACCGCTCTAGCCATCCGGCTACTTCCTCTCCTCCAAGTTTCTTAGTCCAACTTCCACCACATAAAGGTTGTTCCACCATCACTTCCCATTATCCATCCAGCAGCCCATGGCTCCTGAGCCTGGCATGTGTGTGCCAGAAATGGTGGAGAAGGGGCTCTCCAGTATGCTATAAATTGATGTTTTCAATTAGCTGTTACGATGCATTGTAAACTTATTTTGATCTTCAAGAATAAACAGTGGCAGTTGAGGGAGCAACCTGTTCCCCAGTATTTTGCCTTTCTGATTTCATTTGCAAATACTGTGATGGTGCTGCTTGGAAACCAAATAGACTAGGTTTGTGCAACACATATCCTTTACTTCAGATAGCAGCTTTTCCTGAAAGCATTCATTCCTCATTTTGGCATCTGTGTAATGTAGAATGTAGTACTAGGTGGGGACGTGCCTTATTTTGAGTTGTTATAAGGAAGCAGGGAGTGTTACTATGCCATGTGATTGGAGGCTTTTGAGTGGTCTGCTTTGACATTTGATGTGTAGTAAAAGTCTGAGGCAATGAATCTTCTCCAAAGTTTTTAATGTCTAATGTACAAGCCTGGAACAGAAAGTGCCTCACATGCATCCCTATTTAAAAGAGCATTTTCTTTGTCAGAAAATCACTGGCTTCTGTGCTATGATTACGCTACACCTTATTAATGGGGTTTATGCTTTTACACCCTCCTAATTTATTTTTCAGAACCGTATCTTCGCCTCATGGGAAAAATGCAAGCCTTTGTAAATTAAACCAGACTTTATCCTATTTACTGTCTGCTTGGTACAGACCATGGCAAGAGCGTGAGCAGTCTCTGTAAAATATATATATATATTTATTACATACTGGCGGTCACCAGTAGGTAGTTATAGTTAAGACCTAGTTTTCATAAGAAAGGCATTTTTCGACTTGTTAACTTTAACGTAATTTGACCAATCTGCATGAAATTTTGCCAAAAAAGTGTCAAGTGGGTACTATTGTTATTGAAAGTTTGGGGGTGATCCATGCAGTGGTGTCCGAAAATTTGGAGCGCAAAATAAGGTTGTGTTTGTAATGTTATATAGTCCAGAAGGCTATAGAAGCCACTGCTTGGTTGCATCTTCAGTGCAAAGAGACGCAGCATCTGGTGCTGTTTCAATCATTGTACAGCAATTCTTCACGCTGGCACTACCACAGAGCTGAATGTTGTGGTTCCTCCCATGAGATTATACATACTTTAAAATAGTCTATTATAACTGTGTTCATTTATGCATTAAAAGAATTGCAACTTCGGTCCTTTCCTATACATACATCCATTTCATTTAAACACATGATCACTGGCTTTTAATCAGTTGGTAAAGTCTGCACTCCTTCATTGGCTAATGCATGCACTCCATCATTGGCTAATGCGTTTATGTCCGAAAACACTGTTTTCAAGCCTATTTTCAATTTTACACTTTCACCTTCTTAGTCGGAAAAGATGAAATATCAATCAGAGAATGATTCGGTACGAAATCTGTCTCTACCGACGTGACTTCTATTGTCACACAACAGCGTGTCACAACAGTACACTCAGCCATGACCAACTATGGATCTCACAGTATAGGTATGAAGTAGTTGTTATACGTATGTCATTGCACTATGGAGCTATGCTTCCTATTGTAAGCAGATACATTCATATAACACACCACAAGAGACACATACATATCAGAGAATGTCACATTTGCTGCTTCTATGTAGCTACAAGTACATAAATAGAAGAGTTTATGACTGCTTCCAAAACTCTAATAAATTTCATGGGGAAAAAATACGTATTTCACAACAAGATAACTGCACATCAGGCCTTGTTAAATTTGACTGTTTCGGTGCACATAAGGGTATTTATATGGAGCAGTTGGCTCTAGGTGATACAACCATACCATGTGCCATGTGTATGTGCAAGCTAATTTCAGTTTGATAAAATAAATATATTTCCTCCTTTCCACCTCTGTCCCTTCCCTCTCTCTCTCTGACTCATCCCAAACCTCTATGAACACCCAAACATCATTGCCAAACTTTACCTCCTTTTACTCATGTCACCCAAATAACAGGCACACCAACAACTTACCACGTCTCCTTTCAAATCCACTTCTGTCATTCTATACCTACTCCAAACTCTACTATACACACAATAAATCAAGAGCACAAACCTTACACAACTAGAAGAAAGCAATTTACTAATCTACTTACTACTAACCTCTAATCTTAGGCTCTGGAGTAGCAGGCTACTCGCCACGAAGCACTTCAATGCCTCGTCAGGGGGAGTAAGTGTTATATAAATACAATTAAAAGTGCGTTATATTCTGTATTTAGAATTGAGAGGGGGCAATATCCAGGATGTGTCCTACCAGGCAGACAGTTTCTGGGTCAGTTCTGATATTCTAGAAAGGCTGGCTGCCACGAGTTATTGTGTGCCCATCTATCCTGCCCTTCCCAAGCACAGTCCTGACTTGCTGATGAAGGAGACTCGACTCTAAATGGAACCGAGTGCTAAGAAAAATTGCTGCTCCCTGGGTCTATACAAAAAAGTCATACAGTTTAGTTATTCTCTCCATCTACAATGTACCCTTTCTCCTCCTTATCAGTTGTATGTTTTGCTTGGAAGAAGACGACCTTGTCTTCATATCTTATTAATTGAGCCTCTACTAGCAGTGCTCCTGCCCCATATACTCCTTGTCATGAATGTATATTTAGCTCGTGGGTGCAGGACGTTTCTTTGAGTAGTTTGAGTGTCTTCCTGATCCCCCATGGCGCTGTAACTGGTAAAGCATCATAACACACAGATCTCTTTACCGTAGGCTCAGCCCCCCTGTCATGTCCCTTTAACACAACTCTACTCCCTCCCTCAAACTCCTGTATAGATCAAGAACAGCCATCTGTCGCGTAAACACGATTATATTTGAACAACTCTGTCACCACCACTCAGCCTGAAAAGGCTTACAGTTAGGGATACATGGGGGTATGTCTGGCTTATAAACTTCATTAAAGCTCCATGCCCAGAGTCTGCTATTGGAAAACTTATTGGAGGACAAGGGTGAAGGAAGCCTGTCAACAACATTTGTTGGATGGAGTTTGTGTTATGCATACGTCTAAGTGAATGAGAAGAACTAGCAGAATAATAGTTATTGATAAAAAGTAGGGGGGTACCAACTCTCAAAATAACTTGTCACATGGTTCGGTATGTGTAGATACCTATTTGTAGCTCAGTAGGTGCATCCCTCATCTTATGTGACCATGTGAGATGAGCCCCTAAAAGCATCTGGGGACAGGCCAAAGTGCTATTTAACTTATGTCAACAAAAAAAACCACAGAACTCCTGCACACGCATCTGGCTGGCTAGGGGGTTACATTGGGCAGCAAGGTAGGTTCATCACTGCTCCCTTAGGTTGTAGATTATGTATCAGCATCTACAAGAAGCAAGTGTCTTCTAGAGTTCCAGAGGGTGGCAGCAATAACCAGGCCCACCTCGCAACCCTCCCAAACTTGCGCGGCCAGGAAATGCTGCATTTTTGTCGACTTTCTGCTCCATCAGGATCATTGACTTCCTTTTGGCATTTTGTGAGTTTTGTTTTGGTAATTGTCCTCCTCAGGGCTCGTTCTCACGCCCTCATGGTGTGCAGCCTAGTTCCAAGCCTTTTCCAGCTTAGTAAATAAACATGTTATCGGACATTCCTATTATCTGTAGTTTTTTTTGACAGGGTTGCCGTTCAAAGTCTTTTTCTCTGTCTTAAAGGAAATGCACCCTCTCTGCAATATGTTTTCATTGTGGTGAACCTTTTCTTTAGGTTTGTTTTAGCCTTCTCACAATAGACCATGGTTGTTTGCTACGGCATCAGTTTTTACTTCAAGGGTGCATATGTTTTCCCCAATTGCAGCCAGGATCTAATTCTCTTGATTGTGTTCCACTGCCTTGAAGTCGGGGCTAGAGCATGCATCATGGTGGCTGGTGGGAAGCCCCACTGGGTTCAAATTCCCCCGATTTTTCTTTTGAGCAGTTAAAGCCCCTTTTTGCTAGTTTTAGCCTTACCCACTGGGAGGAATTTGGAGGTAATGCAACTCGAATTGGGGCTACTCAATTTTTATGAATTTCTCAGTTAAAGTGCAATTAACACAGCAGTTGACTCACTGTTCGCCCTCTATGCCCTCTCACCATCTCTCAGTATGGGGACAAGGACAGGTATGAGCAGGCAACAGCACGAATACAGTGAAGTGAATTTCTACTCCTATAACAAGAACTGACTGGACGCGGAGTCACCACATGCTGCGACCATGTTCTAGGGCCAGATTCATCAGTCCCAGTCATTCTCTGCCATGTCCTATTTTTATATTTATCAATCATCACAATCCACAGCGTACTCAATAAGGGGTGATGTATCTTCCTCAGCTGTAGTTAAAAAACAAAATACAAAATGATTGTTTTTGTATACAAATTATCGATGAGATAAAGAATTGAATGCGGGATGATCCAGTGTACTTTTGAGAAGTAAAATGATTCCCCAGGCATCAGAATGCAGGCACTGCTCAGGAGGTTGAATGATAAACAGAGAAGACAATAGCATGAGTTGAGACAGTAATATAACATTGGGTGGAGACCTGCAATCGCTATGTATATTTTAAAGAATTAATAACAGAGGTGAACAGACAGCAGCGCTGTCAAGCCAGACATGAAAAGCAGCTCCTGCAGCTCAAGGTAAAAAGAGTTCTGGGGTGTAGCATTGTTTCGAATTTACAGACTGCATGATAGATTTATCGCATGTTGTTTGATAAACTTACAAGACCCTGCTTTAAGGAGCTGTATTTTGTCCAACAATCCTGCCTAGGAGTCGCCTGGGAACAGTTTCAAGGGCTGGGTTGATTCCAGTGAAGAGGGGACAAGGAAAACCATGAAATGCGGCTGCGAGTGAATGTCCTGTTTGAAACAAAACATGTTACCTTTTATATGAACTGAGCTGCAAGCTATAACTTGTAGAGGATACTGTGGCTCTACATTTGAACCCGCTAGGGTCTTTCATGTTTTTCCTGCACTTCATACATTTTCCATCGTTTCAAAATGTAAAGTTTTTAGGTCAAGCCTAGGCAGCACATGCGCTGTCTCTCAACATGTTGTACCTCTTTGGCTTTCAGCACACCCATCACTTATCATTTCTTGCATTGGCTGCCTTTTGAAATTCCTGGGGTTTCCTTGGTGAATGTTTTACATTTGTCCCGGATTTTGGCTGTTTAACCCCTTAACCGCGGCCGTTATTTTGCCGCAGTGCGGCGGTTCCACGGAGTGGGCGGAGCCGCACCGGCCGTTGGACGTTCACAGCACCAGCGAGGTACTGCTTGCGATGGCCAACGGCAGCAGGGAAGGGGTTAATTCCTCCCTGGCGACTGACCCTGTTACATGCATCAGTTCACATTGGCCATTTGTTTATTTTTGTTGCACTATTTTTTTCATTTGCTTTCTCTCATGTTTACGGATTGTTGTGTATTTTTTGGTTATTGAACCAAAATTGCTTTTCTTCCTGCGTTCACCTGACAGGAGTTCCTTTGTCGTACTGTTAATAAACTTGCTTTTATTGGCATACTACATTTTGTCATTTTGTTTTCCTTTGTCCATTGTTTTATTTTGTTAGTAAATGATCATTATGTATTAAAATAGTTTTTTTAATGAGGCGTTGGGAGACCAGATGCTGAGACTCAAACCGGGTTCCTCTGTTCCAAAATTGGTAGCTCAACATGTTGCAGCTCTTGAGGTTACGTCACATCCTCTCCCCAAATATTCCACCTTTTTGTTTTAGTTTGTACCCAGAAAATGCGTAATGAGCTGGAACAAGGTCCGCAGGCACATAACGATACCGTTCCTGAGTCGCTTAGGACCCCTCTTGCTGTGCCACTAGCCTCCTCCATGTTTTCATGGGGGTCTCAATTTTTCAGGCAGTCCTGTAGCATTAAATATTCCTTTGTTTTCTCTCTATATTATGGCCAGTTAGCTCCGTTGGTTAAAGTTGGGGCTGACAACACCAAAGTCACATGATCGATCCCCGTACTGCCCAGTTTCTTTCACTCTTTTTAACTTTATATCTCATTAAAATAGAGAAGTCATGTATACAGCATACCTGTTTAAAGTAACACATTATAGGGCTGTTTATTCTGGTAAATAACTAGGGTCCTAGTTGATGTTGTACCAGGAGCACTGTGGGTGTTGATATTGCCATATAGTGGGCACTGCCGGCTAACGGGACGGGACCCCTCTTGCTGTGACACTAGTCTCCTGTATGTTTCATGGGTGTCTCAAAGTGCAATTCTGGAAACGCAGTTTGAATCGGCGCTGCATGTCAATAGACATTTTCCCTCCAAGAGTGGCAGCTTTTCAGTGGGGTGACCAGAGGGCCCCAAAGGTGTAGGAAAGAGCGTATAGGTTACGTAAGCATTTGTTAAATTATCTTGCTTATATTGTTAACCTTTATAATCACTGCACTCATATTGTGTTATGTTTTGAGTACTTCGTCCACCATTGTATGGTGTTCATACTTGTTTTAGCTTCTACACACCATGTCACTGGATGGCTGTTAAAATCCAGGGATCCAACTTCAACATAACAGGGTACCCACTTTCTATTTCAGTTGCGATGTACAGCTCCCAGAATCCCCTTTAGAGGCGAGCGGGGAATAGGGCAATACCAGTTTGCAACCTTGCTGGAGTGTGGTTTTCTGCAGGCCTGTATCTGCACGAGCCTGCACACCAGCACGGAGGAAATTTGTGGGTTTTTTTCTTAAGCAAATACTCTTCTCATAGATGAAAGAGCAAGGGGAAGGACATTCTCTGTCCCCTTTTATCCCTGGGGTTTTTTCTCAGTTACTGTGAGATCAGGGGTAGGAATGTTCTTTTGGTCCCCCTTTTCACCAGACAGCAGGAAGGAGAACTGGAATTCAACAGCACACCACATAAACTCCACTACATACCACTCCACAACACAAAATACCATTCCACATAATTACACCCCAGAACACACAATCCCTCTCCACATAATTCTAGTACACTCAATACCATTTTAATACTAACCAAGTATTTCCACTGCACACCATTCCAAAGAATTCCACTGCACAACATCCTACATAATTCCACTACGCAAATCCATGCCACGCAATTCCAGAACTAACAATTCCAGTCCAACCCACATATTCCCACTACATATCACACACATACACTCAAACACATGGGTACAAAACAGTCCTATACAACTCCAGTAGCTCAAACACGAGCAAATGCAAGACCTGTTGCATTTACAATGCTTGTTTAAAGTACTGCCTTTTGTTTAGTGTGTTAGCATTGCATGGTCAGTACGGAAATAATTTTTTTCAGTGCCCAGGTCATTTCCAGCGCTCTGTTTTATCAAGACTGGGATTGAGGTGCCGTTCTGTTTCATTTTAAATTGTCACGTTTGTATTTATTCATTTAGCATGTCTTTATGCTAGAATTTATTCAGGGCTTGAGTCATCCCGTCAACTGTTCCATTCTGTTAGTTTTTCCGGATCTCCTGCACTGATGTTGATTTTTGCACATTTCTAGTGGTGAGGTATGTTTACGCTCTGGTTTCAGCAGCAGTAAAATAGTAAGATTCGGTCTATCCTGCAATGTTTAATAAAATTCAGCATACTGTATTTTACTGGATAGCCTTCAATTTTCATTAAATGCTTGTGTATTTATGCGAAATAATGTGGTTATTTTTCATAATTCCACTTTAGAGTGTTTTTGCTTTTGCGTTAACACCTCTTTAACTGTAGATCTTAATATGTTATTTGTTTATGAGGACCAGCTTTCGAGTTGGTGGTGCCTGGTGCTAAAAACTTTGTTGGCACCCGCTGCCCCAGTGACCTCCCTCTTTATGAATTCCCTCCGGACAACCCTCCAATGCCTCTCGTCTCTCCTCAGGCCCTCTCTCACCTTTATTTATTTTATAGTGCTACTCGTCCCAATGTAGTTGCAGAGCGCTTTACATCACAAACCTATACAATAGGCAATGAATACTACACCTGTCAATCAATATAAAAGAAATGTTACTTAAGACAATAAGGACTTCAAGGTTTAGAGCAGTGCTTCCCAAACATTTTACAACCTCGACCCACTTTATAGTACAACCAACTTTTGCGACCCACCTAGCTTTACTGGACATGAGGTGGGCGATTATTTTAATGTAACTAAAGCATTATGTGGTAGCTCATTGTTGTTTAGAAACAGCACATTTTCCATTGAAATGATCACTAAATTTGCAAAGTGATTTAGTTTAATAATCAAAGTATATTGCACACAAATGTGTAGAAATCGTGTTTTAGTGAATATTTATTATTTCTGCATTACCCTGTAAAGTATCTTGATTTGTGCTGATCCTATTAAAATCTTTGTTTCCATTACACTTCCGAATGACTAAAAACAGTGTTATTCATTTTTGTTTTCTTGACTGCTAAATGTGTACAGTTTATTTACAGGTATCAGCATTTTGTGTTACAAAAAAATGACACCCTACATACACACTCCATCTACCCCAGCAAGACTGTCAGACAATTCACTTAACTTTTCTTTCTCCGACTGCAAAGTGAGAGGAGTTTGTAAATACCGGTCCCCATGTTAAAAAAATTAATACTGCTTGACATATGGCTTCTACCTTGAAGCTCAGCAAATGTGATATGATAAATAAATATTTTAAAGATACCTCTATTTGTTGCTTGGAATTTTGCAGCCCATAAAAATCGGTCCATGATCCGGTTTGGGAAACTCTGGTCTAGAGTAATATGTAGGGCTCCCGGTTTTATGGTATTTATTTTATAAGCATTTCCATCCGTATTTATCCAAATTTAGTTTTGGCCATCTTATTGGTATTTATCCATATTTATTTGTGTTTTGAGAATAAATAGAGCTTTAAAATGACATATTTCCACATTTATTAACTCTTGAACGTGCACTCATACGTAAATGCCTGTCACAATTTAGTAAATTAGGAAGCCACGTATAACAAAACATTTCACTCACAAGTACATATTAGCATTATACTACAAATATATGTTAACATGTGCCTATTTAAGGGAATCTCATCTTTTTTTTAACTCTATCTGCTCAGCTGTTGCCTAGCAGTCCTGAAAGGCAGCATGGAGAGGCTCTCACAAAAAACATTTGCAGAATTTTCCCTCTTTTAAAAATAAATGCATGGTTTTCTGTCTGTATATATCTGTAAAAATCAGTAAAAACGGAAAAACGGAAGCATAGTCATATGCCATCCATACTGGTAGGCATTTTATGTTTAGAGTGCTTGGCCTAGAGAAACTAAGGGCCAGATTGACTAATATTTCACGAAACGCAGAAGTTGCATAAAATGGAGAGCGCACTATACTAGGATATGGTGCTGTTGCTCTCTATTGTGCTGGAGTACCATAGGCTGCCTTGTTCCAGGTTTGTGTCACTTTTGTGATGCAAACCAGGCACAAAGTGTTTTAAATATAGCACAATTGGGGTTGTTATACTAGTAAAACTATGTTATTACCCAAGTAACCCGTTTTAGCAACCTTAGAATAACAAAAGATTGAAGGAAAAATCAATAATGTTCTAAACCTATGCCATACAACTTGCATGCAGCGCTTTGATGCCAGTTCATAGCTCAATGTGCTTTATTAGGATTGCAATTTATAAACTCCAAATAACAAAAGAATCTATGTGGCAAAAGAAAATTCAAATCTATAATCTGCATGTTAAACGTTGGGCTTTGCAACAGGAACATTAACTCTCTGTGCTACTTTACCATGAGTTAAAACTGTGACTAGACAAATCACAACTCTCTCCATCAAGCGTGTTAATCACCAGATTTATCAAGCCGTTTTTATTATCCCCTTCTTACCTCTCCTCAACCTGTCTCGCAAAGGGCGCTCCCTTGAGCTCGTTGCCCATTGCAGCGACACCGGTCACACCTCCCTAAAGCCAGCACAGATATTTAATCATGTTTTGTCCTGTAGGTTTGCTGTAGAGTACTGTGCTCAGTATGGAGATTAGTATAAGGGGATATTGTTTACATATTTCATTTGATTTATGGAGTCTGTATGAGTGGGAGTTAAGTATAATAATAATATGTATTGATGTAGGATTTAGGTCTGGCCTGTACCTTATTTTGTCAACCGAAAAAAACAGATAAAGATGGACTGTGGTACTGCCCAAATGTTGGTTGTCCTGAATAGACATTTTGTTTTAGCACCCAAGTTGTGTGCTTATGCTGAAAAAGAGTGATTGAATTGCAGTTTTTTCATTATGAGGAAGATTAAGCTTAACACCTTAAGTGCTGCGCCTATTCCAACGGCACCACTACCTCGGGAGTGCTGCCGTCGGCCGGTGGACGTTCCAACTGCACCTGCGCAATGGAACGTTCAGCACTGGAGCTGGACGTTCCACAGCTGCTAAGGTGTTAACGAAGCAGGACTGTTATGTTAAAATGTTATGTTAAAAATGTTGTAAAGCGCAACAGCTGCCCCAGCTAAGAGGCAAGCCGGCGCTAAGCAACAAGAAAATAGCACGCGTAAAAAGCACAGGAGGCCTACAAAAAAAAGGAAAAGAAATGTTTTAATAGCTTTCCTGAAGTGAAGATAGTTTATGAGCCCTCGAGTGTGGGCCGGCAGAGAATTCCACAGAATGGCGGCTCTATTATGAAAAGAGCGACCGCCGTCACGGACCCTTCTCACCCGAGGGATCACTACCAAACATTGTCCCATGGATAAAAGTGATTGCGTGGGAATATAAGGTAAAAGAAAATCAGTCAAAATTTGCGGGGTAGCCTGTTTCAGAATATTGTAGGCTATGCACAGAACCTTAATCTCAGTTCACCTGGCCACAGGCAGGCAGTGGAGGCGATGGATAGCACTAGTCACTGCACAGGTTCTACGCAGGCCCAGGATAGATCTTGCAGCCGCGTTCTGGACTCTCTGTAGCCTCTGAATTTCAGACTAATTGCCTCCCAAATACAGCAAGCAAGCATAATCGAGCCTGGACAGGATCAAGGCCTGAATAATAATCTTCCTGGTTGGGGCATCGAAAAAGGCCAGAATAGGTTTCAGCCCACGCAGCAGACTGAAGCAGATGCCCGCCACCCTTTTAGTCTGAATCTGGAAATTGAGTGAGGTGTCCATCTGTGTTCCTGGTAAAGCACTTCTTGGTGCATCACACAATCTTACAAATATTTCCTTTGCACTTAGACTAAAACAAACAGCTCCTCAGGCGGAAGCCGGGAGATAGCTTAGCGGTTTTAATAATCAATCGTTTTTTATTGTGTGGCATTATTTGCTGAAGCACTCTCCCCTGGGCACTCCCCCTCCTTGGAAAGCTCGCTCCGGATCCCACCGCGCAGCCGATTAAACGCTGCAGCGGGCAAAACCTTTCTTGCGCCGCCATAGCCTGAAGCGAGGCCACGCCCATCACTCCGAGGCTACGCCCCCTCTCTTCGCCATTAAAGCATGTGCCTCAGTCGGACGCGCAGCGGACGAGCGCAGCGGGCGCGCTGAAGGTGCGCCTAAGGCAAGCCCGTCTGCGCCCGTCCGCGGCCGGCCGGGGCACGGGGCATGTCCCCCTGCCGGTTTAATTCAATACACCTCTTCTGATCTGGTTCGATTACATCCACACAGGTCTACCCCCCTCTTGACTCTGTTGGACTCTGAGCCACTGGGATTTCTCTGCATCAGAGACACATTCCTCGAGATAGTAACAGGGTCACCCCCAGCTCTCCCTTCAACTACCAATCTTCTATCCAATAATCATACTCCATCTCTGAAGCTGACAGTGATCTATCTCAACACTCGATCGCTGGTAAAACACCAGCTGGAAATCTTTGCCCTGGTAGACTCTGAGCAACCGGATATACTGTTGTTAACGGAGACTTGGCTGAACGAGGATTCTGCTCCCGATATACTCACTGCAATCCCTACTGGTTACTGCATCCTCCAGGTAAACAGAGCCTCCGGGAGGCCGGGAGGTGGGGTAGCAGCAATTATTAAAAACCCTATTCGGTTTTCCGCCTTGACTTTAGTCGGCATTCCCTCCGTCGAGTATCTTGCGCTGAGACTGGAATCCTCCACCACCCCACTTATTTGTGTGTTAGCTTACCGTCCCCCCCAACCCATTCCGAATTTTCCTCTGTTGTTTGGCGATATGTTATCTCAACTTATCATCAACAATTCAAACATCTTGGTTTTAGGCGATTTTAATTATTTGCCTTCCGACGCAAAGGAGAATGCCTGCTCTATATTATTTACCGATCTCCTGTCCAGCAAAACTGTATAACACATATAAAGACAGCCACTCACATTAAGGGCGATATTCTGGATCAGGTTTGGACATCCAACCTGGACATCTCTACCCCTCTCATTTCACCCTGCCTCTGGTCAGACCATTTTATAATCTCCTTCTCCATTACGGTTATCCCCAGCCTTAGCAGACCCAAGGAAGGTAACCTCTTGGCCCGGAATCGGAACAAGGCTAATCTCAATGACTTTACTACCCTACTCAAAACCTCCATCCCCTCCAGTCTGGGATCTATTGACACCCAAACCTCTGCCCTCACACACTGGCTGGAGTCAGCCAGTGACATCGTGGCCCCACTCAGACAGATAAAGCTTAGACGTCCGCATGACGCCCAAAAATGGTTTACGGATGACCTCAAAGCCTTGAAGTTGGGCCTTAGGCAGGCTGAGCGCCAGTGGCGACGAGGCTATGCACCCGACATGAAACTAGGTTTCGCTACCTTGCTCAAAGATTATAAACTGGCGGTCCTGCGAACCAAATCCACCTATTTCTCAAACAAGATTGCCAGCTCCGCCACCAAAACCAAGGACATCTTTTCTATTGTCGAGGAGTTGTCAAACCCTGACAGGATCACCCCTAAACCCCTTCCCTCCCGGGCACTCTGTGACTCCCTAAATCTTTTTTTCGTGGAGAAGATAGCCAACATTAAGAACAGTATCTTATCTTCAGTCCCACCTCACCCCCATGGGCTCGAATCCACCCTGCCTTTCTTCAACCCTAGGCAGTTGACCCAGATCCCTTTAATCTCGGAGACAGAGTTCCCCGCCCTCCTTAAAAAAGTTGCCTCTGGATCCCCTACTGACTGCTGCCCCCCCATAGTCCTCCGCGAGGCCTTCACAGTATGCCCCTCTCCCTCTCTGTCACTGTTGAACAACTCTCTTTCCTCTGGCACTGTTCCCAGATCATTCAAATGTGCCCGGATCATTCAAATGTGCCAAGGTCACGCCCTTTCTTAAAAAACCCACAGCAGACCCCACAATTATGAGTAACTTCCGCCCCATTTCCCTCCTTCCCTACCTTAGCAAAGTCCTTGAGTCCCACGTGACTAATACTTTGAGTACCTTTATCGAGGACTCTCAGTTCCTTGATTCCCAACAGGCTGGTTTCAGACCCAATCACTCCACGGAATCTGTTATACTTTCAGTCATGGAGGAACTGCGGAGAGGAGCGGACTCTAACATCAGCCAGGTCCTGGTGCTCCTGGATTTGTCGGCCGCCTTTGACACGGTCGACCATGATATTCTGGTCGGCCGTGTCGAGGAGGCCGGCATCCAGGGCTCTGCCCTGGCCTGGGTCCGCTCCTTCTTGAGCAACCGCCATCAGGCGGTTCGGCTCTCTGTTTTCTGCGGACGAGGTTGAGCTAACTTGTGGCGTCCCGCAGGGCTCCTCCTTATCTCCCCATCTCTTTAATTTATACCTTACCCCCCGTATCCGCTCTTTACGAGGCAGCTATGTCACCGTGTTTAATTACGCGGACGACATTCAGCTGGTCTTCAATATTAACTCCACGGACCAGTCTATCGACAATTTTCAAACTACTCTTTGTCACATCAGTGACTGGATGGGGCGAATCATCTGAAGCTTAACCCCGACAAGACAGAACTTCTGCTTGTCGGGGGTACAATCAACCCCTGGAACTCCACCTTTTGGCCCACAAGATTGGGCACCCCCCCTAATCCCGTTAGCTCAGTGAAGAGCCTTGGGATCATCATTAGTGATGATCTCACGATGAAATCCCAAATTACCGCGGTGGTGTCCTCCAGCTTTTTCCAGTTGAGAAAAATCCGTAAGATTCCCCGCTTCCTCACCACCGAAGCCCTCACCCTGGCATTATTGGCGTTAGTCATATCCAGGATAGACTATGCCAACTCTCTCTATGTTGGCATACCGGCATACCAACTAAGGAGGCTGCAACTGGTCCAGAACCAGGCAGCACGGCTCATTCATCACCAACCCAAACACCAACACGTACGCCCCCTTTTAAAATCTCTTCACTGGCTCCCTGTCGCTGAGCGGTGTAAATTCAAACTGGGCTGCTGAAGGCAGTTTTATACCTTTTAAACGAGTTTTAATAATTAGCATTTTTAAAATATGTTTTTAGGGTGTCTGTGTGTAATGAAATGTTTTATTTAACTTTTTGGATGAACTTTTTATCGATATGTATTGTTTGTGGACCAACGGTCCAAATAAACGTGAAATAAACTTGAACTTGAACTGGGCTGCGTTATTTTTAAGTCCCTTGTCGGTACAGGACCCATGTTCATCTCTTCACTTCTGCACCCTTATGCTCCTTCTCTCAATCTCCGTTCCGCCCACTTGGCTCTACTCCAGATTCCGACCTTCAAACGTATAAAACAGGGAGGACTAAGGTTCTCATTCCTTGCACCTTCCTTTTGGAACGCCCTTCCACTAGGCTTAAGACTGGCCTCCCCCCTAACCCACTTCAGGTCTCTCCTAAAAACCCACCTGTTCCGCATAGCCTATAACTAATCTTCTCAGCCTCCTGGACTGTCTGTTTTTTCTCTTTCTTTGTCTTTTAGCGCCAAGAAACCGTCAGGTGTTAGCCGCGCTTTATAAATTCTTTTTACATTACATTACATTACATAACTTGTCTGTGGGACATTGAGGTAGTGCCTCTACCCAGCAGCTGTTTCTCTAGTTGGTGGAGTCTGGACCAATCAGTAGGACTTTGTTTTTGTCTGAGTTGCACTGCAGGTTACTTGCCCGCATCCCTCTCAAGGCAGTTACATTTTTTAGAGCAGTCATAAAGAGCTTTATGAACAATGCATAAGGTTTTGAAGGAAGTCCTTTGTTTCACTGGGTGCTAGTGTAGCGATCTAAGTGCCGTGTGCAGTGATCAGGGCGTTTCATTCCTAAAATAAGTTGGGCCGACACGTTTTGCACTCTTTGTTGACGAGACCAGTTAAAAGGCCCTTAAATTTAACCAAGCAGGACTTAACAACTGCCTCTGTAAATCTCCCTACTTTTCTTGCATTTTGTGTCTGGGAAGACCTCTCGGCTATTTACCAGGGAACCTAATACCTTTCTTCATTCTTGGATAAACTCTTTCTGGGTTATATCGTTCTAGGATCTGACTATCTCTATGTTCCTTTATAAATCATTTTTGAGTAGACGTGCATGTTTTCCCAGGACTTTAAAGAAACGAATTGCTTTGTAAACTGCATCGGGGAGAAGGCCTTTAATAGCACTACCCATTTCTTTGAGGGTCAGATCTTTACCCAGGACACAGAATCAACCTCTCATTAACTGTAAGAAGCCAGATGTGTGCTCATTTTCAGTTAGCTTATCGCAACGAGTTTGTTCACCCCCTTGTATACTGCTCCCTTTTTATGACCCATATTCTCTACTTAGAATCAATCTGTAAGGGTGCAGCGAGATGCATCTCAAACATCTTAGTTATGGCGTAACAATTCTTCTGAGATCTGCGTCATATGACTCTTGACCTGAGCCGTCCACTCCTTGATCTGTCCCATGTGAGTACGCTACATGAATAAAGGCTACCATATATCTACATGTGTTATGACTACCATTCATCAAAAATTAAGTGTTACATTCTAAGAAGACAAAGAAGACATCAGGTTATATCTCATTTAGGCGCTGGTAAGAAGAAATACGGGGATCCATTCAGGTTGCTTTAATCTGCAATATAAAATAATGTTATTAATGTAATAATTTTACCTCATGCCCTAGTGGACTGGAGCAAGGACGTGGACTGGTGCATGGTCACAGAGAAAGCAATCTATGTTGCAAGAGGGTGCCCCAATAAATGGACACAGGTCTGGGATAGCTGGAACTCATATAGGGGTGGAATCTGTGAACCCCCGTTGAGTAAGGAAGATCCATTGCACAACGATTGAGCTAGCTGAAAATGTAATTATTATGGCTGGTGTTTCCTGTGGGTGATGCACCCCCGCTGGCAAGTATCAACTGTATTACAACGAACAAATGTGGTTGTGATGATTATTGTCTACTTGTCATTTATAAAATATATATATATACTGGGGTATTTTACAAACTTTTATTGTGGCTACGTGCAAGCAGCTCACTGGAGCAATACCTACGAGCACTACAGAGACCAATAGGCAGTGCTTCTGTCCACGCCCACTGGGGCGGGTATCATCTGAGATAAGAAGTGCTCGTTTGCTTCACATTGCCTAAAGACACTGAGCCTGTGAAGAAGTGCGAGGGAGCACGAAACGCGTCGGCTCATTCACATTTGGTGATGTATCCTGTACCTGTGCTGCAGATCTCTGCCAATTAAAACGTGGAAAAACCTGTCTGTGTGAGGCGCTTTCAATTGTGAGCAAACTTTGATGGATATATATATATATATATGACCAAGAGCCCGTGAGCTCGAAACGCGTCGTTTGTTTATGCCCGAATAAACAACTTTCCCCAGTACCTGATGGTGTGGCTTGTCATCCTTTTCCTGATTGAGAGGAGTCCGTGGATATATATATATATATATATATATATATATATATATATATATATATATATATATATATATATATATATATATTTATATATATATGTTTTTACCTCATGGCTACTTAAAAAGCATTCTTCAAAACAACTATTGACCATTTACTGCTTTGCAAACGTTATCTCCTCAACAGTACTTCCTCTTTACATCACCATCACTACTTTGATAGTTATAAATCAACTTGGTCTTCCAGGAATGCATCCACCTGCTACCATCCTTCTTTTGGATATTGCCATCCCAAAACCATCAGGTCTCCATGGGTGATTTTATTACCACTACGACTGGTGTCACACATCCTCGGATCCATTGCTCAACCTTAACTCAACTTTTACCATGATCTTTCAAAACAACCACTAGCCACTTAAACTACCCTCTTAACTAAATCCCAAACAGGCCTATTTCGACCATGCCACCTTCACTCACACACCTTAGAACACCTGCAAAGTAGTGGTGTAGGAACTCTTCCTACCAAACCATTTGCAAGCATACCTCCTCCAACGTCATCCACTTCACCATCCCCTTTTGACTACCGCTTCACTTTTGTATTTGCCCCATTTATTGTCAACACTATGACCCTCTGTTGCCCTCTAGGTTATGATGGCTCATTCCTTCATGTAATTGATACTGTCTGTGACTCTTTTCTCCCTCCACTCCAAGTGTCATGTTTTGAACTTGTTTGCCTAGCTCTCAGGATCCTTGGTTTGCCAACTTCTATCTGATCGATTGCATCTCAAAATCCACACAATGTTGAGGGAAACACCTGCATTTATTATCGATATCTGAACCATTCTTTAATCATCATTGACCAATCTCCTTCAGACCGAGTCAATTATCAAAATATTGATCACTATCCCTCACCTAACCCCACCCACCCCTTCACCTCACTTCTACTTCCCATTTCTAGAAGGAAACAGTCTCCTTATTACCTTTCAAACTTTCTTAACTAGCCCACAAATAATACCCTACCTCCCCAACAATGTGCCATTTGTAAAATTCACCAATGCCGTGAAACATGTGCTTGATGCATATTATCTCCTGCACATATTTTTGCATACACCCTTGGATTTTAACTAGTATTCATTCCATGAAAATCAAAATGAGAGCCCTGTTTTGTAAAAGTCAACTCAAAATGTGAGTCTGTATAAATATGCACAAAATGTTATTATATCCTTGGGTCCGTGCAACGGTAAACCTGGTTACTTCCAAAGTCTCACACCTGATTTAGACTCCACCCTTAATGACTTGCAAATACAATTAACAAAATGCGCCCTTCGCCATGCACAACTTATCTTTTCTACTCAACAATCATCCAAACCCATGCTCTTTCGTGCAAAATTGTTTGCATTACCTCTCTTTCATTCACTGCCTTATATCCAGTACCTAAACACACAGCTTCAAATCAGCAGTATTGACACCGTCAATAACAGAAGTCTACATCCTTTCTTTCCAACTAAGGCCCAGCCTCTCGACTACCATTATTATTCTGTAAAATACTGTATCACCTTGTGTTTTTACACCATACACTGTATCTCTCCTCTAATGACCTGCTCCGTTCTCTTCAGTCACGTTTTCATGCTCTACACTTCGAAAGAACTGTCTCACATGATATCAACGTAATCACATAAGGTCATCATATTTGCCCATAATCCATCCTCATACTCATTGATCTGTGTGTCACATTTAATGTCATTGTTCACCTTACTGTACCATCTTGCCTTAACCCGCTTGGCATCACCAGCATTTCTTACTGACTGCGCTTTTTCAGTTCCTGTTATCCTCCTTTATTTTGCTAGAAATTCCTATCCCTTAAACCTCAGTAATTGGTCACTTCTTGATTTCTGTCTTTATCTCTTCGCTTGGTAACATCAGATCCTCTTTTTTGATCATCTTTCAATCAGTCAGCATTTGTAAAGCGCAGCACTGTCACCCATAGTGGAATCTGGATGCTGTGTCTGTCGAAGAGCCAGGTCTTGAGTCTTGTTCCGAAATCTGCCATTTAGGGGGCTGTTCAGAGATGGAGGAGCAGGTCGTTCCAGGTCTCGCCAAGATGTAGGAGAAGGAGCAGCCACCGCTGTGACGGAAGTGGGGAGTGTCTGCGAGGGTGGCGGACCGCAGATGTCTGGATGGTTTGTTGCAAGTTTTGTTTAGGTTGATGTTGGCAGGTCCCTGGTCATGGAGGGCTTTGTAGGCACTTGTGAGGATCTTGAACTGGAATATCTTCTGGATAAGGAGCCAGTGGAGGTTTCTCAGGTGGGGGCGATGTGTGTCAGTTTTGGGAGGTCCCGGATAAGTCACTGCATCGTTCTGTATGGTCTAGAGCCTTCTGAGGGGCTGGGTGGAGATGCTGGTGTAGAGAGAGTTGCCATAGTCTGTGCGGGTGGTGACAAGGGCCTGAGCAACAATCTTTCTGGGGTTGGTTGGGATCCTTCTGAAGATTCTGCGGAGCATGCAGAAGCAGGAGGTGGCGACTGCGTTGACATGTCGTTCCATGTCAGTTGACTGTGGAGGATGATCCCTAAGTTACATGCATGGTCTGTGGGTTGGTCCAAGTTGAGCTGGCCACCAGCTGTGATCCTAGGTGGTGTAGTTGTTCCCGAGGATCAGTACTTCTGTTTTGTCAGAGTTGAGTTTGAGGTAGCTGTCTCTCATCCAATTGGCTATGTCGGTCATGGAGTTGGAGAAGTTGGTTTTGGCATTGCCGGGGTCCTTGGTGAGCAAGAGGATTAGTTGAGTGTCGTCTGCATAGGAGATTATGGTAAAGCTGTGATATCTGACGACATCTGCGAGGGGGGTCATGTAGGTGTTAAACAGGGTGGGGCTGAGGGATGATCCTTAGGGTTGCGCCCCATATGATGTCTTTGGGTGCAAAGGGGAAGGGGGCAGACTGATGCCCTGAGTGCGTCCAGTGAGGAAGGAAACGATGCACTTGAGGGCGTCATGCTGTATGACTTTGTTGTGGGGTCTGTGGATGAGGGTGAGCTCGAGGAGGATGAGGTCCGCAGTTTCTCTGTGGTCAAGAAGTGTTCTGATGTAGTCAGTATTTATTTATTTTATAGTTTTATAGAGCGCGAACCAGACCTGTGAGGGTATAAGAGCACTTTACAGTATTAAGGGTGGTATACAAAGCGTTGGGAAGGGAGGGATCACTTGGGTAAATTAGGGAATACATATTGCAAGAAAACACGCAGTCCAAAGTCCCGGCTACATGTGGGAAAGAAATTAAAACCGGTAGATACATTGTACAAGAAGGCACATAGGGCCCGATGTAGGTAAACGGGATTTTCCGATTTCAAAATACCGAGGCGGGCCGAATCGGTATTCTGAAATCGGAAAACGAGATGTAGGAAAAAAATACCGAATGAAAACCGATTCGGTCGGCATCGGTAATGAGATTCGGTACGTTCCGATTCAGCTCGGTCCGAATCGGAAATTACCGAATCGGCCAACAACGAATCGGAAAATACCGAATCGGCTACCACCGAATCGGATATTTCCGATTCGGCGAATACCGATTCGGTAAAAGCCGATTCGGTAAAAACCGAATCGGCAATCATAGACCCATGGCGAAAAAGCCCATAGGAATGCATTGCATGACCCGATTCGGCTTTTACCGAATCGGATAATACCGAATCGGATTTTACCGATTCGGATTTTACCGAATCGGTAAAAGCAGACTCGGCAATAGGCGATTCAGCCAATGAGGTGGCTCCCCCTCCCCCACCCAAACAGGGAGTGGCAACCCTGGCAGGTGCAGCCAATTAAGAAGTTTCTAGAAGTTTCTGGAAAGCCTGCCTGAGCCCAACACACAGTTAGCAGCAGTGGGAGAAGGAGGTTGCAGACTGAGCAGGAGCAAGAGAATATGGCAGATCAGGCAGGAAGCCAGAAGTCCTCCCAAAAGAGGAAGCCCAAATTCACCACCACAGAACTACAGGTGCTGGTTGAGGAGGTGGTGAGGGTGCACCGCCAGCTCTTTGGCAAGCTGTCCCTCAACGTGCCAGACAGCACCAAGAGGAGATTGTGGGCAGACATCGCCCAGAAGGTCAATGCTGCTGGAGTCACCCCCAGGTCCATTGAGGAACTTAAGAAAAGGTTTTATGACCTCCGCAGCCTCACGAAGAGGAAGCTGGCCGACCTCCAAAGGCAGGCTGGACTCACCGGAGGAGGCAAGAACCCGGCGCCACCCCTCACCGAGCTGGAGGAAATTGTCTCCAGCACCATCGAGAGGGAGAGCATCGTAGGGATCGGGACCCTGGACAGCACTGCGATGGCCACAGCTACAGGTAAGAAGCATGCGCATCATGACACACCCTACCAGACACCTCCCCATTAGACACAATGCATAGGCAAACACCAGCACTGTACTGTCACCAACATACAAGAGACAAGCATCATGGTACATGTAGTCAGCAGAAGTTAGCCAAATATGTCAGTGCAGAATCACAAGACAGGAAACAGTGTGACACGGTGTAAGGAGATGCAAGGACATGTGGAATGCCATAATTGTACTGACTGTAATACATCGGCACTCAGTTTACAAATGCTTCTTTGTACCTAGGGGCACCATCAGGCGGCACCACTGTGGCAGCAGAGGGAGCTTCGACATCACATACTGCAGTGGCAGGGCCGAGCACCAGCCAGCCTGGCCAGGAGGAGGAGGAAGAGGATGAGGAAGGAGACACCCCAGGGCTTGGAATGGAGGGAGTCCTGGTGATTGATTTCCAGGCAGTGCACTCCCCAGTACTGCCCAGCTCACCCCCCTTGCAATTTTCACCATACAACTCCCCAACAAGGCAGACCATTCCGCCGACAACAGCTCCTGCCACAACCGTGGCCTTGCCACCCGTCCTACCTGTCCTGGGAGCAGGGGCTCCGGGACCGGCCAGCACCACACCACCACCAGTGGCACCCCAGCCCACTCAGCAGGCCGGAGGCAGCAGTGCCAGACGCCGTGCCACCACCACCACCACCACCACCACCACTGCTGCACCAGCACGGGAGGGCAGTGTGTTCCTGGGCCTGGAGGGCCAGATGGTCAAAATCCAGCGCCAACAGGCCAGATCCACCATGGCCTGCCAACGCCAGCTCCTGCAGCACAACCTGCAGATGGGGGAGTTGGTGAAGGGGTTCCAGGCTGTTGTGGACAGCAACAAGGAGGTGGCAGCAGGGTTGGGCAGGCTGACCACTGCCATCACCCACTCCTCTGCCAGGCAGGAGGAGCATGAGGTTGCGCGCAGGAGGGATGCCCGGGTGCTCAACCGGGCCATGGCCCGCCTTGCAGCGGCGACCGCACAGCTGTGCCATCGTAGCTCAAATCAGGAGTCGGTGCTGAGTCAGCATACGGCTGAGCTGACCAGGGGGATGGCCAGGATCACCACGGCCATGGAGGCCATGTTAATATCAAACGCCGCCTCCAATCCTGCCCTGGACCTGGGTGATGCTGGAGACAGCAGCAGCCGCAGCAGCCCGGCCAGCGCTGCATCAGAGCCAAGGAGGAGCACCAGGCGATCCGCTGATGCTGCAGGCCATTCGGAGGGGGCCGAGGGACACCCCAGTGGGTCTGGAAAGCGGGCCAAAAAATAGGCTGGCAAGGGGGGATGATCAAACCAGAACCCTGGACTTTATTTGTTTTGACAGACTCCATTTTTTGATGCACTTCAGTGATGTAACTGTGGTGCATCACTATTAAAAATTTTATTTTCCAAGCAACATTTAGCTGTCTTTGCATCTGTACTCAGTCAGAAATAGTTCTCAGTGATCTCCTCACGTCTGTATCTGCCATCACATGGCGTACACACCCCAGCTGGCTGTGTCAGTGGCACAGCTTCGTCGTCGTCATAGTCCTCGTAGTCAGACAACTCCACCTCAGTGCCCTTCTTGACCGCAAGGTTGTGTAACATTGCACATACAGCTATGATCTTGCAGCAGGTGATGGGGGTATACTGCCTTGCACCTCCACTCTTGTGCAGGCATCTGAATCTACTTTTCCAGATGCCAAAGGTCCGTTCAACAACATTCCTGGTGCGTATGTGGGCACGGTTATACCTCCTTTGGCTGGGTGTGGAGGGGTTGAGGTAGGGGGTGAGTATGAATGAGCGGAGGGCATATGCACTGTCGCCTGGAAGAGAAAGGGGTCACATTAGACACATGCATACATGTATTACACCTACCTACTATGTGTTATGGGGGTCTGATGATGTGGCTCACCTAGGAGGTATCCTTCTCCAAAATCGCCAGCCATCAGCCGTGCATATATGCCGCTCTGTTGGAATATATAGGAGTCATGGGTACTCCCTGGAAATTTTGCTACCAGGTCTGTGATGGTGCACTTGGCATTGCAGATCACCTGCACGTTGATGGTGTGTGTCGATTTCCGATTGCGGTATATGTATTCGGTGTCCGCTGGTGGGCAAATCGGAATATGCGTGCCATCTATGCAACCGATGACTTGGGGAAAGTGTGCCATCTGGTAGAAGTCCGCTTTGGTTTGTAGCAGTTCTGCGTGGGTTGCAGGGAATGAGATGTATTGGTCCATCCTGTCTATCATGGCGTCAAGGAATATGTGGAAGAACCTTGACAGGCTGCTCTGGCTCACCCCTCCTGCTGCTGCTACTCCACTTTGATAGCTGCCAGACGCTACCAGGTGTAGGCTGCATAGCACCTGGACGTGCGCAGGGATGGCGTGTGCCCTTGGGGTGTGGTGGTCCAAGTATGGCTTAAGGTCCCTGATGAGCTCAAGTATGGTGTCAGAGTCCAGCCTGTATCTCTGTAGGATCTCAGCCTCAGTGAGCATGAACAGGGTTATCCTCTGTCTGTAGACCTGTTCATTTCTTAGCCATTCCCTCAGTCCTTCCTGCTGTAGCCGTAGCCGCCTCGCAATGACATAGAAAGCTGCCATCCTGCAAGTTGCAATGCATTTTGGGACTGTTTATATGGGTTGGAGTTGGTTACCACCTGATTGCAATCCATGGTAAATACCGAGTGAATTCTACCGATTTTGAGCCGATTTCGGTGTTTCTGTGCCTCCCTACATCTCCCCAACTGTCGGAATCGGGGAATTTCCCGATCGGAGATTCATGCGAATCGGCATGTTTTCCGATTCGGATCATGTCCGAATCGGTATTTTTTCCGATTCGGTACATGGACCGAATCGGTGATTTTCCGAATCGGTGTCACTAACGAATCGGTAGTAGGACCGATTCGGTGATTTTCCGATTCGGTGTCACTAACGATTCGGTAGTGGGACCGAATCGGTGATTTTCCGATTCGGTGTCACTAACGAATCGGTAGTGGGACCGAATCGGTGATTTTCCGATTCGGTGTCACTAACGATTCGGTACATGGACCGATTCGGTCTTTGTAACCGAATCGGTGTTTTTCCGATTCGTTACATATCCGATTTTCGGTATGTACGTATCGGATTCTTTCACATTCGGTACACATTCCGAATCGGTTTTCTATCCGATTCGTTCTGTTTTTGGTTCCCTACATCTCGATGGCTGTTTACCGATCGGTAAGGGCCAAAAATCGGTATTTTCGGCCGATACCGATCGGTAAAGCCCTACCTACATCGGGCCCATAGTCTCAACTCTTGGGGGGGATGCCCAGGATTGCAGGAATAGATATCGTCCATAGAATGATAATAATGTAACGTGTTCATTAGACAAGATATTTGCCCAATAAGAAGGTTTTGGTCTCCTTCTTAAAGTGTGCCAAGGATGGAAGTCTTCTGATGGTGGGTGGGAGAGAGTTCCAAATCCTTGGCGCAGCCCTAGTGAAGGCCCGATTGTAGTTTTTTTTATTCCGGAAGCGTGCTGGTTGCAGCAGTAGGTCTTCTTTGGCAGATCGGGAGTTTCTGGGTCCTCCTAATATCGCAAGTTTTTGTACGAGAAATGTGGGGGAGTTGTTATAAAGAGCTTTGTGAGTAATGCAGGCCAGTTTAAATTGGATTCTGGCCTCTAGGGGAAGCCAGTTCAGCGCTTTGAGGTGGGGAGAGATGTGGTCGAATTTCTATGAGCCGGTTAGTAGTCTGGTGGTGTTGAGGCAGGCTTTCAATGGGGCCAGAGATTTCTTGGGTAGCTCTGCAAGAGTGGAGCATCCACATTCTAATCTGGAAATGACTAGTGCCTGTACTGCCGTTTTAAGGTGGGACACCTTGAGGAAGGGTTTTAGGTTTCTTAGGTAACTCAGGTGGAATCTAGCCATTTTGGCCAACGAGTTTATATAGCCACGCATGTTCAGGCTGCCGTCCAGGGTTATTCCAAGGGATTTCGCTGAGTCAACAATGGTAGGAGGGCAGTTTAGTGCTGAGATGGTCTTGATCCATTCCTGGATATCTGGATTGGGTTTGGGTGGGGAGATCAGCAATCAGAAACAGCCTTGGTCTGTGATTGGCCCGGAATCCTGTTTGGGAGGTGTGTTGTAGGTAGTTTTGTACCAGGAATTCGGTGAGCTGGTGGTTTATGTATTTCTCCAGTACTTTGGCTGGGTATGGCAGCAAGGAGATCGGATGGTAATTTTTTACATTTCTAGGGTCGTCGGATGTTTTAGGAGGGGTCTGGCGTCTGCATGTTTCCATCTGTCGAGTAAGGTTGCTCTGGAGATGGAGGTGTTGAGGATGCTGGTGAATTGAGTGCGGATAGGGTTTATTCCGAGGTTATAGAGGTGGTGGGGGCAGGGGTCGATAGGCGCCCGGAGTGGATGTAGGGTATGATTGTTGAGGTGGTCAGGGGATGGAGCGGAGACCAGTTGGTGATGGTTTGGCTGTTGTTCACTGGTTGGTTGAGGTCGAAGGGGTTGCGGGTGGAGGGGTTGGGGTTGAAATTGTTGAAGGTGTTGGGGATCTTGCTGTGGAAGTAGTGTGTGAGGGAGTCGCAAATTTCTTGGAAGGGGTGGATGGTGTTCTCTGTGGCTGCTGGGTTGGAGAATTCTTTGACTATTTTGAAGAGTTCCCTTGTGTGGTTGGCCGTGGATTTGATGCAGGTGGTCTAGGCTGCTTTCTTGGCTTCCTTGATGTACTGGTGATAGTTGCTGGGGGCTGTTCTGTGAGAGGCTCTGTCAACGGTGTTCTTAGTGGCACGCTATCGTTTCTTCAGTTAGTGGCATTTCTGCTTGGTGGTCCTGAGCTCTGAGGTGTACCAGCTGGCATGTTTCAAAGTCTTGTTGATTTTGTTGGTTTCAGTGAGAGAGTCTTTAAACTGACGATCACTAAATTTTCCTTTTCCCCCTAAAGTTACACACACCTTTTTCATTTAGACACATAAGCAACTGGATGGCTGGTCTGATCCTTATGAACACATTCAAGCCGAATGTGCTATACTTTAATTTCACAAAGGAACCCATTTCCTTACTCCATCATATCAACCTTGGTCTGATATTGCGACCTTCATTTGACTGCCAGAAATCTTTGTGTTCTGTTCAAGCCTTTTAGAAGTATTTGTGGTGCCCGGGGCAAACATTTGATGAAGGGCGCACTGGACCCTTTTTAGGTCTCGCCTAGCGTTGCAGCGCATGCGCTGCTCGCTCTGCGAGATCTATTGTCGTCGAGTTGATTTCGGAAGTGGGGTTTAGGCCCTGCGCCTCTTTTCTATTGGCTGGCGTCATCGTTTAGGGTAAACGCTGGCTTGTGATTGGGAATCTGGCTTTTTGGTTACCACCCTGTCGCTTTTGGGACAGCCCGTCTGGACTGGCCCACGCCATCTTTGTTTCCCGTTGCAGCGCACATGCGCTGCTCGCTCTGCGAAAGCTATAGTAATTGATATTTTTTCTTCTTTTTCCTCCTTCTGTTCCCGGACAGCTACTTCAGAAGCATTCATTGAGCACCCACACATATATTACACAACTTTTCCTCCGCTTCTGGTTTCTAGTTCTCGGGTCTGTCTATCTGTCATGGATTGAAGTTCAACTCTATCTGGCAAACAAGTTCTTGTTTTTTTTTTAATACATTTTTGTAGTGGTTAGAAAAACAGTGAGTGTTGCTGCTCCTTGAAATGTCATGGGGAGCACTAAGTGTTTACTACTAGCAAGCCCTATCCCGTAGAGGGACGGGAAGAACCCTATGATGAAGGATGACACTATGGGATTCGTAGTGTGTGAGGGGTATTTTAAAAACACTTACTGCTCCCCTTGACATTTCAAGGAGCAGCAACACACTGTTTCTCTAACCACTACAAAAATGTATTTTAAAAAACCAAAACAAGAACTTGTATGCCATATAGAGTAGAATCACATTATTTATGAATAACTATACAGGAGGAAGATTATATCTCTAATCCTCTCCATTCCCTCCTCTTTGTTAATTTTCTATCGATTGAAGTTCTTCATGAAACCAGGCAACGTGTCTCATGGTTAATGTGAATAGTAATTCAGTTACTTCATTTTTTGGGGGGGTTCAGCATCGGCGCCTCTCATCGTTCCTGTATTGGTATTTTTTTATTGTGCCTTTGAGAGGGAACTGCTCCGTCGGCACACCACCCCCCTCCACAAGGTCTGACATTCTCTTGAGTTCATTGCATTCTCCCACAGGTTTGATGCCAGACCAGATCCTTGTTGCCAGCAGGGTATAGCCCAATGTTTTCGATAGGCCCACCAGTGAACATACTATTGAGTATGGTTGTTCGCTCAAGCCCTCTACGCCTTCTCCAGTAGGCTAAGGCTAAATGGAGTAAACTGGAGTTTCCGTGGTAAGTCAGCCCTTCTTTCTTAAAGAGGTTGGCTGGAGCACTGCCCGAGATTTTTGACACAGACTGGCCAGTTTCATGTAAATTCACTCCTCCGGACGAGGGTGTTGCCACTGGAATTGTGCAGGCAGGAAGTAGAGCACCTAGTATGGTGTCCTCAGTCTACACCCCATTGAAGCATTTTATGTTTTAAGTGAGACTGCATCTGCCTTTGTTCTATTTTACGTGAGTCAATAGGGAGTCCAGCTCCCTGAAGAAATATCGTAGGATTTGTATTGGAGGGTTCATAAGGTAATTAAGTAGACACAACATATGGCTGGGCCCAAACTGGGGTGGCGTGGTGAGCAAAAGAACGATGGGTTGGAGTTCTATCCCAAGCGATTGCCAGTGGGTAGACTTAATGCAAGCATCCTCCCATCACCTTTTGTGTGTTTCATGTACCTCCCTAAGTGACATGGGTCTGCCTAGACTTGGGCCCGTGCACACTGCCAGTGGAACTGAGCTGTACCCGACTGATGAGTTCATGATTACGACAAGCGATCCTGGGTTGCTTGTGTTCTAGTTGAGGGAGGACCTGGCTGGGTAGTTTGGGCTCGACTGTTCCCATGAGGCACAGGGTCAAGACTGATTTGCATATGGCGGGTCCAAACTGAGGTGATGTGGTGATCAAAAGAACAATGGGTTGGAATGCTACTCTGAGCTATTGCCAGTGGTTAGACTTGTGGAAGGCAGCATCCCATCACCTTTTGTGTGTTTCAACGATGCAAAACCGTCACCATATTATAGTCAGAGCTATCCTGGTCATAAGGTTCATAGGTTGGGTCTTCCAAAATTCCTTGCATCCTTTGGGGGAGCGCAGAGTCGCTGCCGCATTCCCCTTTTTGTAGTTGGCCTCCATTTAGTATACTTTGACCACTAGGTAACAGAAAGTGTTTGCCTCCAATGTGAGGCTGAATTCCAAGACATGTAACCTCAGCCGGAGGGCGAAGGAACAGGTTACCTTTCAGCCTGTTATCCGGCTTGGGTGATAACACAGGGTCAATGTCCGCTCTCGTGGTCCACAGAAACAAAAAGATGTTGTTAGCATACAGAGATGACCTGAATTGCATCTGTATGCAACTATCCTCTCCCCCTCTTTGAGCAATACTCGTGTTAGGTCCCAGTGCCAATTTAAACCGCCCCAGGGTGAGGGCCATCCGTGCCTCGTACCTCGGCGCACCTAAAACACGGGGAGGGCGTCTTGCCCCTCCTAACGAACCCGAGCTGGAGAGTCCGTATAAAGAAGTGAGATCCATGGAATAGATCCTTTTTGAAAACCATGCACCGGAGTTCTGCAAACAGACCTTACCAGCTGAGTGTGCTGCGCACTCTTCCTAGGACAATTGAAAGGAACTTTATGTTCAGGTTTTGTACAAGTGCTCGTTCAAATAGCCCAAATTAGCTCTTAAGATCCAGGGAGGTGGTCCGCTCATGTAGGTGATATTTTTTCGGACTTGGATTGTCAGTGCTTGCTCGAAATAAGGCTTTGATTTTCCCACTATGTAGGAGGCATCCAATGATGAGAAATTGGATTGATGGTGTAAGCTTTCCAGATATCTTTTGTGTGATATTTTCTTAACCTGTCTGTTCACTGCTCTTTTCCATGCAGCTACTGGAATGTTTTAATTGTCCAAATTTTGCACCTCAATTTCTAACAATTTTATGGCCACTGTCAATTGCACCTGCCATGGGGATCCACTTTCTTCGAAAAATTTTTAATTTGCTCTTTCAAAGATGTTGCTGGAGCTCACAGGATGTTAATATAGTATTTTAAAGTGTCCCCAAGGCAGGTAATGTCTGGACGAGTTAGACCTAGCTCCAGCCTTACTTTTGCTCTCCTGGCCTGTCGTGGGATGCCTAATACTTTCTTGTCTGCCGAGATTTGGTGTCTCATAAGAAAGTTAGTAAGGGCACCAGGAAAGATAGTTGATGGAGGGCACTACTTTTGCTTTTAAGACTTTCAGGATAGGTACAGTGGACGGACTGTGTAGTCTTCGATTGAGACTTATCAGGCTGCAGATGATACCGGCCTCCTTGCTTCATGTTACACTTTGTGCTTTCCAACCGGCATTTTACACTTTGTGCTATTCCCGGAGTCCAACCTGTGATTAGACTACACAAATTTTAAAACCATTGTGATATTTTGTGTAATAACCTATCTGTGTAAATTTCAAGCCTACCACAAACAGCTGAGAGCGTTCCTTAGCGCCGGCTGCAACGATTCCTTGGACGCCATTCTGGCGAGATCTTTGGCCACGCCCACCTTTCAGGCCACGCCCCCCGTAGGCAGCATATATAAGCGCCGAAACCGAGCGCCGCATCAGATTTGCCCAGGACTCCGAAAGGCACACGCCGGGAGCATTTTAAGACAGAATTTTAAAACCATTGTGATATTTTGTGTAATAACCTATCTGTGTAAATTTCAAGCCTACCACAAACAGCTGAGAGCGTTCCTTAGCGCCGGCTGCAACGATTCCTTGGACGCCATGCCGGCGAGATCTTTGGCCACGCCCACCTTTCAGGCCACACCCCCCTAATCCGCCTATATCATGTGCTGCCATCGGAAGCGCAGCGGACGAGCGCAGCGGGAGCGCCTAAGGCCAGCCCGTCTGCGCCCGTCCGCGCCAGGACAGAGCCCAGGGCCAGACCCCCTGCTCAAAAAGATAAAGAGACCGGTCGTAGGAAATACACATCACAAGAGAGCCTAACATTAAGATGCATCGCAACATGCCCACCAATAGATCTACAGAAAGAAGGTAAGCGATGTCCTTGCTGCCCTCTTAATTTTGAATTCGCCACAATAAATAACACAAACAAAACTTTAATAGATAACAATATAGAGAGTACTAAAAGGCGCATCATTAAGGCAGGGCTAATAAATGCCAGATCAATGGTAAAACACAGCACCCACATCGCCTATTTGATTGAAAATCGAGAAGTCGATGTACTATTTGTAACTGACGCCGACCTCTCATTGGCAATACCCGAAAAATACTCCTTATATAGAGTAGACAGAAAAATGAAACGGGGAGGAGGACTAGCGATTATAGCTAAAGAAAGCCTCCGGATCAAGAGCTCTGAAAAAGGTAGTCAACCTGACTGTGAAACCATGACATTTCAAATCCTGATTACCAACAATTACACTTTCAATGGATTACTAATTTATAGACCACCAAATGCAAAAAGACCGCTCATTGATTCATTAAGCCGTTTCCTGGAATCTTGTGTAATGAACCCAGACTATACAATATTGGGAGACTTCAACCTACGTTTGGAGAAAACCATAGACCCCAAGATTAACACCTTTAAAGATGCAATGGCTAATTTCGATCCAGACCAAAAAGTCCATCTAGACACACATGTAGCAGGACACACACTTGATGGTATTTTTACATCTTGCCAAAAATTAACAAAGGGAGAAGTCCACCCGATTGCGTGGACAGATCACAAATTGGTATCTTTCCAACTAGAGATTATGGAGGACCTGGGAAAACCAATTGAAAATCCCAAGAGAGTCACTTATCCTGATTGGTCAAAAGTGGACCCCCAAATATTAGTAGAGGCACTGAATTCCTCATTTCCAACTCTAGATAGTGACAGCAATATAGCCTGCACGCAATTCAACGACTAAAAACAGCAATTCAGAGCTCTGTACCACAGAAAAGAGCGACCTTTAAAAGGAAGTCACCTTCGCAACCCTGGTACTCAGACGCTTTAAAAACACAAAAACAGACCTGCAGAAGAGCAGAGAAAAAGTGGAGAATGCAATATGACCCCAAATTAAAGATAGATTACAAAAATGAACTGGCCACCTACAAAAATATGACAATCGCAGAAAAAAGCAAATTCTTTGTACACAAAATAAACGAATCCAAGAACTCGAGTAAAGATCTGTTTGCAGTAGTCAAAAAACTTGCTAAAATCGAAAATAATAATCCCGAGGACATATCATCTGACTTCTGCAACACTCTAGGCCATTTCTTCGTAAGTAAAGCGTCTTCAGTATATAAACTATTCAAAAACAATCAGACAGACCATATAACTCAAAACCCCACCAATAACACAAAATTAAATAACCAATCCAGTTGTACACCTTCCTTTCACTGGTCCCTACCGACAGTGGAACAAATTAGTAAAGAAATAATGACAACTAACTCGGGCAGCCCCTTAGACCCTTGTCCACCGAAGGTGATGCAAAAATGTTCAGAACAAATAGGACCAGCACTACAAAAATTGTTTGAAGTAATTCTGAACACCAACATATTTCCAAATGATTGGAAAACCATTTCGATCAGGCCGCTCCTGAAAAAACCCAATTTGGACAGTGAAGTCCCTAGCAACTATAGACCTATAGCTAGGATCCCTTTCGCCGCAAAAGTACTGGAGAAATTGCTGAACAAACAGTTCTCACGGTACCTGCTGGACAACAATTGGCTTGACCATTCCCAATTCGGATTCCGCGAAGGGCACGGAACAGAGACAGCCCTCCTTACGGCTGCTGAAGAACTTAGAAGAATACTAGACAATGGGGAAAAGGCCGCCTTGGTGCTATTAGATCTCTCGGCGGCCTTCGACACGGTCAGCCACGAGATACTAATAAAACGCATTAGAGAAGCCAGAGCAAGCGACCACGCATGCAATCTCATCGCATCTTACCTAAAGGACAGAAAATTCACAGTGGAACTAGGAGAAGCAAAATCAGACTCCTTCAAGGTACCATGCGGTGTCCCACAGGGCTCTTCATTAAGCCCAACACTTTTTAACTTATACGTGGCCCCCCTTGCTGAAGTAATAAGGGAAAATGGCTTTACGCCAATTTACTACGCAGACGATACACAAATCGTCATCTCCATAGGCAAAGACAAGAAAGTAACAGCCAAAAAATTCCAACTATGCATGCTAAAAGTTAGTCAATGGATGCAACAAAATTGCCTCAAACTCAACGGAGAGAAGAGTGAGGTAATGATTCTGGGAGGTAATGCAGACATCTGGTCCCCAGACTGGTGGTCTCCTGAACTGGGAATAAGACCGGAACCCTCAGAGAAGGTTAAAAATGTAGGATTCATGATAGACACCAAATTAGCATACGAAGCCCAAGTAAACAAGCTAGCCTCGTCTTTTTGGCTGATATTAAAAATGATAAGAAAGATACTCCCATATCTGCCCCAAGACACACGTAAAACGGTAGTGACAGCTCTTGCACTGTCTCGATTGGACTACGGAAACGCATCATATGAGGGAGCCAGAGTAAAAATCATGGAAAAAATGCAGCGACTCCAGAATGCAGCAGCACGACTAATACTGGAAATTCCAAAGTTTCAGCCCATTAGCCATAAAGTAGAGTCCCTCCATTGGCTACCAGTGGCCAAAAGAGTCAATCACTATGCTTGACCTACAAGGCACTGCAGGGCAAAGGACCTCACTTCCTGAAAACACACCTGAAACATTACGAACCTTCTAGGCTACTCAGATCTGGACAACAAAAACTGATAGCGATACCCAAGTTTAAACGATCAAACTGGGGAGGAAGAAGTTTCCTTGTTCACGCAGCGCGGACATGGAATCTACTGCCACTAGATATAAAAAACAGCCCAACATTGGAGATATTTAGAAAGAAAATCAAAACCTGGCTATTCGCTGCATAAACTGCGCTAACTTCAGACCTGCACAGGAAAATGGAAAATCATAGCGCCAAGACGCCTCCGGGCATTCGTGCGCTTTAGAAATTGATAAATCAAATCAAATCAAATCAAATCAAACGCAGGTCTCTCTCTACACGTGCATCAACCACCAGAGTTCTCTTACCTTTACTAAACCTTGAAAATTGATGGGTACACAAAGATCTCTGTAGTAGATCTATTGACTCCTTAAGATATTCGACCAAGTAAATAAGCCAGAATAGATTTGCTATCACTTTTTTCCTCGTTTCAGTGTCTTGGGGGGTAGTTCTTTAAAAATAAATGTATAAGAAGGTATCCATGGGTTTGTTTCTTTTTCCAGTACTGTCTTTAGTAGTTTTGAGGCTAGTTTTCTCCTTGTGTAACTTCTGCTTTTATGCAGTAGTACGAGAGCTCTTCTAATAATTGTCAAACGAGGACCTCTTGTGGCCTTTTTAGGTTTTGCTGCTATGAATTTCCATCGACGTGGTTAGCAATTAGTATGCTTGGCGTGCCTTCTGGGGGCAAATAAACTATTTTCTGTCAAAATGCTTCGTCTTTAAGTCCGAAATCGCTAACCAGAATGTCGCGTTATTATTTTTGAAAATGATTCAGCAATACACGAAATAAAAAAACTGCAACTCATTTTCAAGCAGTAGTAACTGCTCGTATTTTAGTGGCGTACGCTACGCGGGAGTAACCATGCACATGCTGGCGTCGTCGATCGCCACTTTAATGCAGATTTATCCTTGTGAATTGTGCCTAGGGGTGAAGTAGTGGTACTACTGAAATTCCGGAGTAAGCCAAGAAAAGAACAAGATCAAGTGACATCAATATATAGAAACATCTGAGTGAATCAGGCCTTAAGTGTTGATTTCTGCTCGGGATGTACGCAGTTGATCACTGTTAGCTATCCTAGGGGGATGTGAAATAAACATTTAGTAGCATTTTGGTAAACCTATTGGTCTTTAATACTATTTTGAAATGAGACATTGAGCGGATTATTGCAGGGAGAGCATCAGTGTGTTCCAGAGGTCATTATGGCAACATTTCCTGTCCACAAGGCCGGAAACAAAGGGTAAAGGGTAGCAGCAAAATGATCATTAGATCTGTAGAACAGTTTGATTAGAAAGTTGTGCTGGAGTGGTTTGAGAGGGCAGTCCCTACATGAGTGTCTGCTATTGAGAAACACTGCTTATTGGTATAGTTCCAAACCCTGATTTATATGACTGCTGACTGCAGTCACAGTTTCAGAACTGTGCGCGGTGAATGATTAGGGAAGTACAGAGGGCATCTCTGCTGGGTATAGCCAAGAGTATGGATATTGATTATGATTTCTGGAGGATGGGGTGGGGCACGAGTAAGAACTGGTAGACTCAGATCTCATATTCTGGTAACGTAATAGTTTGTGTCAAGTCAAGTCAAGTCAAAAAATTTATATAGCGTACTACATACCCAGAGGGTCTCAAGGCGCTTGGGGATGGGTGGGGAATTACTTCTCGAATATCCAAGTTTTAAGTTGCTTTCTGAATGCTAGGTGGTTTTGAGTGAGGCGAAGGTGCAAGGGAAGTGAGTTCCAGGTTTTGGCCGCTAGGTAGGAGAATGATCTTCCTACCATGGTGGTTTTGTTGACGCGGGGACTAGCAGCGAGGGCTTGGTTGGAAGAGCGAAGCTGGCGGGAGGGGGTGTAGAAGGAAAGACGTGTATTGAGGCATTCGGGTCCAAGTTCGTAAAGGGCTTTGAGTGCGTGGGTGAGGAGGCGGAAAGTTATTCTCTTATTGACGGGGAGCCAGTGGAGGTTTTTCAGGTGACCAGAAATGTGTTCTTTACGCAGGATGTCTAATATGAGTCTGGCTGATGCGTTCTGGATGCGTTGGAGTTTTTTCTGAAATTTTGCGGTGGTACCGGCGTAGAGGGTGTTTCCGTAGCCAGGCGGCTTGTCACCAGTGCGTGGGTGACCGTTTTTCTAGTTTCGGTGGGGATCCATCGAAATGTTTTTTTGAGCATGCGAAGAATGTTGAAGCAAGATGAAGAGACTGCGTTGACTTGTCTGGTCATCGAGAGTGAGGAGTCCAGGATGACGCCTAGGTTCCGTGCGTGATCCGTCGGGATGGGTGCTTTTCCAAGGGCCTCTGGCCACCAAGAGTCGTCCCAGGCGAGGGGGAGGTACCTAAGATAAGGACTTCTGTTTTGTCTGAGTTCAGTTTCAGACGGCTCTGCTTCATCCATTCGGCAACCTCTTTCATTCCTTCATGTAGGTTGGTTTTGGCGATGTTTGGGTCTTTGGTGAGTGAGCGGATTAGTTGAGTGTCATCAGCGTAAGAGATAATGTTGAGGTTGTGTTGGCGTGCGATGGTCGCGAGGGGGCTCATGTATACGTTGAAGAGGGTGGGGCTGAGTGAAGATCCTTGTGGCACGCCGCAAATGACTTCAGTGGCCTCTGACTTGAATGGTGGGAGGCGTACCCTCTGAGTTCTTCCGGCAAGGAATGAGGTGATCCATTCTATTGCTTTTCCTTGGATTCCGATGTTTCTGAGTCGTTGTAACAGGGTGTTATGACAGACTGTGTCGAAGGCTGCGGAGAGGTCGAGGAGGATGAGGGCGACTGTGTCTCCGTTGTCCAGTAGAGTTCGGATGTCGTCTGTTGCTGCGATGAGTGCGGTCTCAGTACTGTGTTTGGCTCGGAAACCGGACTGTGAGGAGTTGAGGGATTTGTTGGCTTCGAGGAAGGCGGCGAGCTGGTTGTTGACAGCTTTCTCGATGACTTTGGCCGGGAATGGAAGGAGCGAGATGGGGCGGTAGTTTTTGAGTTCGGTGGGGTCAGCTGTGGGTTTTTTCAGAAGGGCGCTGAGTTCAGCGTGTTTCCAGCTTTCTGGGAAGGTGCCGGAGTTGAGGGAGCAGTTGATGACGTCTCGGAGGTGAGGTGCTTTGATGGAGTCTGCTTTGTTGAAGATGTGGTGAGGGCAGGGCTCTGTGGGGGATCCTGAATGGATGGAGTTCATCAGGCGGATGGTGTTCTCAGTGAAGATTGGGTTCCAGTCATTGAGGATGTTCAAGGGGGGGTGAAGGTACGGTAGAGGGTTGGGTGAGTTGGTCTTCGGGTAGGTTGTTGAAGCTGTTGTGGATGTCTGCGATTTTGTCGTGGAAGAATGAAGCTAGGGAGTCGCCAAGGGTTTGAGAGGGGGTGATGTCGTTGGAGTTGGCAGTGGGGTTGGTAAACTCTTTGACGATGTTGAATAATTCCTTGCTGTTGTGGGCGTTTTTGTCTAGTCGGTCTTTGAATGCGGTTTTCTTGGCAGTCCGGATCAATTGGTGGTGTATGCGGGTGGCGTTTTTGAAGGCGTCCTTGGTGTTGGTGTTTGGGTCTTTTTTCCAGGCCTTCTCAAGAGATAGACAGAGTTTCTTGGATTTCTTGAGATCCTCGTTGAACCAGGGGGTGTGTTTGCTGCTTAGTTTGATTTGACGTTTTTTCAGAGGTGCTAGGTTGTCGGCGGTGTTGGTTAGCCAATGGGTGAGGTTAATGGCTGCTTGGTTGGGGTTCGATGAGTGGGCAGGGGGGTTTTGAAGGAGCGATGTGGAGATCTGGTCGATGGTGATTTTGTTCCAGTTTCTTCGCAGGGTAGGTTGAGGATAGTTGTGGGTTGTGGTCTTATTGTAAACAAAGTGAATGCAGCTGTGATCCGTCCAATGGAGAGTTGTGGTGTGACTGAAGGAGATGTGTTTGCTGGAGGTGAAGATAGGGTCGAGAGTGTGTCCAGCGTGGTGTGTGGGGGTATTAACAAGTTGTTTGAGTCCGAGGTTGGCGAGATTGTCCAGAAGGGTGGTGGTGTTGTTGTTGTTGCTCTTTTCTAGGTGAAAATTGAGGTCTCCCAATAGGATGTAGTCCTCGGAGGAGAGGGCGTGTTGGGTGATAAAATCAGTGATGTCTTCAGTGAATTGTGCACGGGGTCCGGGTGGCCTGTAGAGGAGGGTGCCTCTGAGTGTGGTCTTGGGGTCGGTGTGGATCTGGAAGTGAAGGTGTTCGGCGCTAGAGAGGTTGACGTCCGAGCTGGTTGAGATGCGGATGGAGTTCTTATGGACGATGGCGATGCCTCCTCCTGTTTGGTTGATGCAATCTTTTCGGATGATTTTGTAGCCTTCCGGGATGGCTATGGTGATGTCAGGGGCTGAAGAGGCGTTCATCCAAGTTTCTGTTAGGAAGGCGACGTGTGGGGAGATGGTGTCTAGTAGATTCCAAAGGTTGATGGCGTGGCTGTGGACCGATCGGGTGTTGAGTAGGATGCAATTTAGGTGGTTTGCGTCGGGTCTATGTTTGGTGTTAGTGGGTGAGGATTTGGTTTTTGTGCCGTCAAACTTGCAGGAGTTGCATGTGAAGGGTCCATGGGTGTGTCCAGGTGCGGCTTGGGCGCAGTTGGGGAGTCGACCTGGGTTTAGGGCAAGGAGGGAGGAGGAATCGTATGTAATGCGGGTGGGCTGGGACTTAAGGGAACCAGGGGGTCTGGCGCTGGGCGTGGTCTCGGCGCGGACGGGCGTAGACGGGCTTACCTTTGGCGCACCTTCGGCACGGCCGTAGCGCGTGGACGCTGCGTGTTGGGACATGTGCTTTAAATGGATAGAGGAGGGGGCGGAGCTTGGGAGGGTCCGCTGGGAGGCGGTCTCGGGGAGGCGTGTCAGGGGAAGCACAACAATCAAGATGGTGGTGGAGCCTCGAAACGAAACTCAGCAGACAATGCTAGTAAACCTGAAATGCCCAACTAGAAGCAGCGCGGTCTCTAGGGCACCGGGTGAGAGCGCTACCCCTTCAGTAATGCTTTGGCCACAGAGCGCTTCAGTAAATCACAGTCTAAAGTTTAAATTCAATGCGGAGTTAAAATGCTAATGCTCAGCGCGCAGTTACAATGCAGAAATCAATGCGGAATGCGGAGTTTAGATAATAATGCTCAGCGCGCTAGCAACGATACCGATCTGAAGTCAAGCAGGTCTAGATCAGTATCAGCTGTATCAGTATCAGGGCGTTGTAATTGGCAGGAGTCAGGGAGCGAGGGAGGCCTAGAAGCACTGCTGTCTGTTGAAAGTGTGTTTTGCATTCGTTTTCTGGGTTTCTGTCCGATCTGTCCTTGTATGATGCATTGTTAGAATGTTGTTTTGGTCCGTTTATGGCTGGGGGTGGCAGTGTCCTGTTAAGACAGCTATGTCTCTGTGATTTTGGTTTTGGAGAGGTCTGGTCGAGAGCTTTGTCCACATTTTCATGAATTTCGAAGGATTGAACCATGCCCTTTGACCTGCAGTTAGAGATAGAATAGGACTGGTTTTTCTCTCTGTGTGTGGCATCTTTGAGTTGTTTTGGTGTGTTTGATGTGGTCTGTTTGATGTTTTATATGATGTATCTTGATGGTAAGTGCTGTTTGAATCAACACAATAGTCGACTGCGTGGCATATCTGCTGTATGTATGTGGAATATGTTTTCTGGTGTGTACTGTTGATCATGTGCCTGTTACATGTTGGCGAATATTTTGGATTATTTCTACTGGGACCTGGCTCTGTAGCCCAAACGTAGCTAAGAATGGTTCAGCAGCAATGCAGCACTCTACTTTTTACATCCAAAGAGAGGAATTGCACTAGGTCTGCCCAGCAATATAGATGGTGGCATCGGATGCAAACTTTTAGAGGCTGGGATATTGCCTACGGCTGTTCATTTATGCCAAACGACCTAGCTACCAATTGGAACAGCAGTCAGTTAGAACATGAGCAGAAGCTCTGTAATATTTTGAAGGCACAGATTTTCTTCATCCTGAACTGAGAGAAGCAAATGTTGAGCAGGGGTGCACATGCTATTCCCCTTTCAGGCTTATGCATGCTCCCAAAGCAAGAAAAACCCTGGTGGGGTCTTGGCTAAGACTCTGAGAAATTAAGAAGCTATTTGCTGAAAAAGAAGCAACATGGCTAAAACTGAGACCTGTAATGGCTGTATGAGTGAGAGTGCATGAGATGACGAGTGTGTGAAGGGGCTAGAGAGAGCGTCAGAGGGTGAGACCATGAATGGAGTGAGGTAGATGATGAGCGCACAAGAAGGGGAAGGGGAAGATGAGACGCTGACAGCAGGGTATGTTAGGTATACGGTCTTCAAAATGCAGGTGAGCAGACTTCAGATGAGTGCATCAAAAGTGATTGCAGAACTATTTCTGCAAATATTTTATTTTTGTAATCACTGCTCCTTTTTCAGTTTCCAGTTAAACGTGTTAACTCAGACTTTGGAATGGCAGCCATAGTATCCTGGCTTTGGGGCCTTTTCCTGCTGTGGTAAAGAGTTTGCCTGGTCCACTTTAACATATAAAAGTTTCTCACAGCCGTCAGCAGACAAATTCGAGCACCCACTGTCAAAGCTTGAAGGAGATTTGCTTTGTGGGCTTTTGATAAGAATCAAATTTAAAATAATTTTGTCAGATTCCTATCAAGTCATTCGTACCTATCCCACTTGGTTTTACTTCCTTCCACAATGGTAACCATGTGAACTTGTAATCCTAAACTACTGGTTGTTACAGAAACCTCTAAGTGATCATTGGTCCGATAGAAAAATATCCTCCCTGGCAATTATGGGAAGTTATTTATTTTGGCCTCTATTCCCTATTTCCCAGGCTGTTGAGAGCCCCTTTGAAGGCCCAGTTTGGTGTGGCTGCGCATCATCCTTTTATCTATTTCTTTTCTGTATTGTTATGTAAAACATTACAAGAGATTATATTGGCACTGACAATGTCCCAGGAAGTGGTGGCCTTCTTCTTTAATCCCTGTATTCGTTGTTATTTCCTAAGGATCCCTCAGTAGACCTCTCATAACTCCCAATGTGGATACATTACTTACCCGCACGTTTCTCCCACTTCAAAACTCATTTACTAATAATTCCACCTCGGACTTTGCCACTATTTGACTATTTATACATATCATAAAAAATTCACTCATGCCTGCCTCTCTGAGCAGCTGTAATTTGCATGTGAAATTTCCTTCTAGTCACACTGTTTGCTTCCCACCATATCGCTGCACGCTCTCAGCCTAAAAAAGTGCGCATAGTTTAACTGATAGTTGGTTGCGGCTTTGCTTGCCTACTTCCTATCCATAGTATACGCCTCTGTCCCTACATGACTTTCTAAGAGTCGCTTCCCTTGAACTAGTAAAACAATTCCTTGAGTCGCCTCTGAGCCCAGGGCACTCTTCTCTGCACTCCTTCCTTCCTTCCTTCCTTCCACGCCCTAGTTGTATGCCTTCTTCAGGCACTTGATGTACAATTGAAAAACTAGAAATAGTACCTGGGAGTCCAAGAGAAATTACGTAACTACTTTGTAAGCAACAAAACACAATACTATGTGATAGTTAAAGTGACGTGACTATGTGTCGTTCTGCACTCAAATTTCCTTCTTGGAAAAAAGTGCCCATCAGTTCCCGCCTGATTCCGCCCTACATCATTTGGGCTCTCCTTACCCAGGAGAGAATGCAGTATATCTATCAGTGTGGTAGTGATAGATTAACTTCAAAAATTTCGCTGGTAGGGATGTCAGAGTGTTAATGCGGGTTACTGAGATACAGTGCCAAATTAAATATGTGAAAATTAATGATGTTAAAATTGGGTAGCTATTGAGTGGATGCAAACAATTTTAATCAGTTCCCCTCAAAACTCCCAATATTAAAATGTGAATGCCTTCTTCAGGCACTTGATGTACAATACCTTGTGATGCAGTTTAACATGTACTGGATGTATATGGTACTGTGATGTTAAGTAATTAAATTGTGATATGTTGTCCTTTGCTTTACATGTTCAGAGCTCCTTCGAGATCACACAAAGTGTGGACGAGGACCCTCTTCTGGACGCTCCGCTGCTGCCCTCTCAGTCCCTTCACTCGGACATTAGACCAAGTTTCCATCCGGTTCCTACAGTGTGCTTAGCTCTTCTTCTCCTCCTTGTAAATGTGAGTATCATAGCCATATTTCTTCTTTAAAATTATTCCGCGATTATAAGATGATAATTTTTTTTTATTTGTCAGCCTAGATATTCTTCTTCTGCGTCACTGAAATGTATGCAAGTGTTTTGGATTATTGCCTCCATTAATCATAAAACAAATGTGGGCTAGTGTCCTTATTTTTCCCTGATGAAAAACCAACTTTTTGAACTGATTCTTTCTTCAAATGCAGTGATAGGACTTGAGGAACAACCCGTTCTTCTCCGCTTTTGGAGCTGGAGATTGATAGGCAGACATTTAGATCAGTGCTTCCCAAACTTTTTAGAACCACAACCTAATTTTTCGAACAACAAACTTTGGCGACGCACCTAGTTTTAACTGATGAGGCAGGAGTTTGTATAATGTAACAAAGGCATTGTGTGCAGCGCATTGTCATTTACAGACAGCAGATTTTCGATTTTCCTTTGAAATGGCCACTACATTTTCATAGATCCACAGCTTTACTAATAAAACTGTATTGCACACAGATGATAAGTAGTGGAAATAGGGGTTCTTGGCATATTTATCATTTGTGGATCACCAGTAAAGTGTCTTGATTATTATAAAAAGAAATTCTGATAATCTGTGTTTACTTTGCACTTATTACAAAAAAATGTGCTACATTTTGCTTTCCTAAATGCTGAATTTATACAGTTCATTTACAGGTATTTACGTTTTGCTGTGTTAGAAAAAATGACATCCTACAGTCTTTCCTTTCACGCTCGCTGTACTCCACCAAGATTGTCACATAATTTATTTTACTTTTCTTTCTCTGACTTCAAAGTTAGTGAAATTTGTAAACCTCCATCCCCATGTTAACCGAAAAATAAAAAAGAAGCTGAAGACATACCCTAACATTTGATCTCTGTCTTTGAAGTACAGCGAATGTGACAAGATGAATACAGAATTTAAAGGCATGTGTATTGCTTGCACCTTCGCAATCCACCAAAAATCGGCTCACCACAACTCACCAGTGGGTCGGGACCCACAGTTTGGGAAATACTAATTTAGATACATGTCCTGCTGTTGCTCCTATATAGCAGACTACCTAATGTTTAATAAATCAAAACATTTTTAATGGTTCAAATCTCTTTATTCCGAACAATGCCAAAGACGGTAGTACAGCCATATCGAGCCATCTCGAGGCCAAACACAAAGTCATGCATTTCTTGGCATCCAGTTATCTAAAACGAACTTTCCAGACCCAACTTCCCTCCCCCCCACCCACCCCGGACTTCCTCAAATGAGTATAAGACAACAACTACATCGTACATTTTAGTTCATGACCTGATCAGACTTTAGAGTCACTCTCTGTCAAATGCAGGAGGCGGAGATATTTTGGGCACATTAATTACCGGAAGTCCTGCGAGAGAAGAGACTAGTAAGGGTGCCATAGTTCTCCGAAGGATGCACATTGGTTAACAAGAGTTAACAAAAACATTATTTTTCCATGCCAAGTATATTCCACAGGTGGTGAAGACATCCTAGGTGAGTGGGCACATGCACCAATCTCCAATGTGAAAGAATATTCTGCACTGCTGCCCCCATGGCAAGTCCTATTTTTCTCCCCCGCCGGGATTTTAATGGGTACGTAAGAGAATTAGGTAAGCCCATCAATGTATAAGAGGGAAATCTAAGTAATTGTGTATTAAATTGCAAGTCAATATCATTGATTACCGGTGTCCAATAAGAGAGTCGTGGGCGATCCCAAAGTAAGTGTACCAAGGTCCCCTGAGCCCTGCAGCCTCTCCAGCATTCTGCGCTACGTTCTGGGTTTGCTCTATGTAGATGTACAGTAGAGGTGGCATACCAATATGTGGCCACTTTAGTTAACATTTCGGTGAGTGCTGCGTTACAGGGAGTGTGTCTGGCCCTAAAGAATATGTCCCCCCCCATTCTTTATCGCTCAACTGTCTACCTAGGTATTTTTCCCATCGGTTCTGACTGGCCTTCTACATGTGCCTGGTCCGCTGATTCAAGAGCGCATATAGCTCAGAAATGAGCCGCCTGTCTGAGTATTTGGTAATCCGCCATCTCTCATATAGGGTAAGGTGCCTCTGAGTGCCGGGCCTGTTGCTCTGGTGTAAAAGCCAATGGCAGAGCTGCAGATAGTGTAAATGTTCAGTTTCGGGAGGGCAAAATCTATGCATAGTTGATTGAAGAGGAGGGAGTGACCCCTTTCAATCATCTGTCCCATTGAGCGTCAGTTTGTCTGCCTCCACATCGTGAATGTTCTGGGACCGAACCCCGGGGAGAAATCTGGGTTGTCAAGCAGCGCTGTTATGGGGGAGTGAAAGGAAGTCAAACCACATTTAACGCTTGTTTGATCCCAGACCTCCATGGTCGCTTGTGTGATAAGGGACTGTTAGACCTGGCATCCTTGCGTGGTTTCCCCTGACTTTTTTGTTTATACCCCCTGTGTTTTTGATGCTGGGCTGGATTTCGTTTTTGCTGGCTTAGAAGCTTTTGGCACTTTGCCACTGATGATCAGTTTCAAATTGCAACTGCTTCCTGGTGAATCAAATGCTAATAGTGGGCCTGCAGCACTGATTGTGCCATCCACCTGAGTAGCCTTAAAAAAGATTTCTCAGGCCTGCCACTGCAGTGCCTGTTCACAGTTTGTTAACTTCTATGTCAACCTGGCGAGTGTAGCCACTTGCCAGGCCCTACCCTTCCCTTTTAGTAAATATAGGGCACCCCTATGGTAGGCACAAGGTACCCCTGGGCAGGGTGAATGTATGTGAAAGGTAGGAGATGTACTGGTATGTGTAACACTCCCTGATAGTGATATACTGCCAATTTCATTTTTCACCATAGGACAGAATGGGGAATGCTTTGTAACATTTTACAAACATATCTTCCCATAGGAACAAAATAGAAAAGTGGAGTTTGGTGTCCCAGAACTAAGAATTTAATAACACATCCTTTAGTAAGAATGGTTTTCAAATTGTGTGTTTGAAAATAGCACTTTTAGAAAGTGGCTATTTTCTTGTCCAACTATCCTCTGTGCCTCTGCTTGTTTGTGGATTGACTGTCTGGTTTCGGTGTGGGAGAGACAGAGGATGTGCATTCCCTGTAGACTGCCCCTGGGGAAGGTTGAGGTGTGCCTGGCCCTTCCTGGGTGACCCAGCCTAGAGCTGAATAGACCCTGGCTGCATGTAGAGTGGTGGGAGGAGATTTACCTTACATCTGAATGGAGCCTACCTCCCTTGCACAATGCTGTCTCCACCCCCTGTGCACATGCTACCCCTAGTGAATGCTGTACTGGTTTGGACAGGATTCAGACACCCTTACCTCAAAGACATCAAAGTCATTTTGGGGTATAGGAAAGTGCCCTAAACCGCCAGTCAATTAGAGTACTTGAAGAATCAAGAGGGACCTTTACCAATGAGAAGAGCTGAAGAGACTGGAGGCGAAGTGCTGCCCCTTTGCTGTGTGCTGACTGGGGTTGTCCTGCAGTAGCTAATTCTGCCAAGGAAAGGAAAGGGACTGTGCTGTGTCCACCCCCTGATTGTGAGGAGTCTCCTAGGGCCTGTGTGAGCTGGCCTCCTGTTGTAGGAAACTCAGGGACATTAAAGTTTTCATGACTTTTCCCTTCCAACCTGTGCTGTGTGTGTGTGCCCTTACACAGCCGGCGTGAACCGCGATCGTGAGGTGGGATTGCTAAGGAGTTTGCAGCATTAAGGGAGAAAGACGCTGAGGGCCTGCCTATCTGCCATCAGCCGGCTGTCCTGCGGTAATACCGATGTGGGAGGGGTAGGTGACTAGACGCCCTCTGCCAGCAACGAACAGGTGCGTTACACCCAGTTCTGGCCCCACCAGGTCAGCGCGAGGGATTTCCAACCCTGGGACTACGGTTCTGGGGAGGGACTGGACGAAGGATTGTCCTACGACACACACCAGGTCGTATACTTGATTCCTCTGATCACTGAGGGATCGACAGCAATTATATGAGCACTGTTTTGGTCCTGACGAATTGCCTTAGCAGCAAGAAACATGTTGACCATACGTTCACTAAGGGTTGAATGAGGCTCGATTACTTTAATTGTCCCGCCTCAATACCCCTTATCGTTCCTTTTAATAAAGCAGTGAGCCATGCCATTAAAATTTTGCCCTATGGACTCTACTGACTTTTTTTAGACTACACTCACGCTCACTATTGCACTTTTTTAGGCCCCTCACACCCACACACCCTTTGGCTAAGGAATAAAAGATCCCCGCCAAAGTGCAGCATCCGTTGTTGCCCGACAGGCATTGCACCGCCAGTCTGTCGCAGGGGCAGGATACCGATGATGACGCTGGACGATCACCGGGTGGGATGACAATAGTCGTCCTGAGGAAATATAAATTTTATGGTCAAGAAATGTTCCCTAACGTGTACCCCACCGTCTCCATGTACGAGCTTAAAGTGCATGTAACTTCCCTCCTGTGCCAGCTATGAAGACGCAAATACATTTGCGTCCAACGTTAACATGTCCTCTTTCAGATCCACCCTGAACGGGTTGAATATTCCGTTCCTAAGTATGCCTTGCCAACGTCTTTTTGTGGTGTACTTTACACGTTTTTCAGCTCTGGCGAAGTAGGCCCTGAATTCTGCCATCGAGCCTTTCCCTGCCTTCTGACTCTGAATGCCTCAGCCTGGGCCTGCCTCTGTACCCGTGACCTCTGCCTTGCTCCCTGCGCGGCTAACGGCGCTTAGCTCAGCCTGTTGCCTGCCAAGACTGTATTCAACCTTCGAATTATCTGCTCCGCTCCTCAAAAATACATTCCTGCCTACTAGTTCAAGTAAACATCCTTCCAGCTGCAGAGCAAAGGGCCCGGCCTCACTGTCTCCGTGCAAGTAATTCATAGCTCCTGTTACCATGGTAGGCCCATGCCCCCTCGCATCTCATGCAGACACGTGGACGCTTATACACGCACTCACAGTCCGTATAGAATAGCCTCTGCCCAAGAGACCTTTCCCTCTAGATAATATGGTTCCCAAACATCAGATATCAGATATGATATAGGAACGAGTTGATCTGACATGCCAGACTTCTGTCTCTTTCCTCTAGTGTAAATGTCAAGTCCCCTGCACCCTCCAGCTTCACGTCAATCACACATCATGCAGCTCATGTGACGTTTCTAGCACACACCTCTGTGTTCACGCCTAGTTCACGCCTTCTGATTACGCATTGCTAACACGTGTGTGCTCTTATCTTGTTTCTCTCAGCTGTTACGCCTACTGTATTGGTTTCCATTATATGATTTGAGTATAAAAGTTATGTATTGTCAATAAAGCATTGCTCTATCCCTTCCTGAACCCCAGTGGTGTCAGGAACCCGATATCCGGTTCAAGAACCATTCCTTTTTAAGGAATAAAACCCCTAAGAACTCTAACACCACGGACTCTGCGTCTTTCTTTCCGATTGAGTTATTTTATTTTTAGTACTTACCTGCATAGAAATTAGGACGGTAATTAAATATTTACCACATTATTTTGGCGCCCAAATAGGGACCCCTCCCCCACCCCACGCGCCGGTTGGTGCGTTGCAACCTTTGCCCCCTGCCATAAGTCAAGACGGACAATTACGCGTACCCGCAGGATTTCCTGTATCTCCCTCAGGCCTACGGAGGTGACGGAGACTGCGATCAGCACCCAGACGAGGCGGTGAGGAGTGCGGAGGATCCCGACCAGAGCCTAGCCGAAAGAAGCAAGGTCCGAGGTGTCAAGAGGCCCACCAGTTCCGAAGTATTCACGTATCGAGTCGAGTCGAGTCCGGTCCAGTCCAGTCGAGTTTTCCGAGGCCTTCAGTTCCGTGCTTCCCGGTGAGTACCATTGCTGGGGACGCATCTAGACGGGTGCATTATTATGTATCCGGTAAAGACGGGTTTGGGTACACAAACACGGTCTGCACTGTTTTAGACAGTGTATCTGTACTGTTTAGCAGTACATCAGGCATTCAAGTTCTTGCACTGTTCTCAACAGTGTATCTGTACTGTTTAGCAGTACATCTAGTATCAAGGGTAGTCATATGTGTTCAAAATGTTTCATGTGATTAATGTCGTGGTATGAGTGACTGTTTGATGTACATTACTGTGTTTTTGTGTAACTAGCTGTGTTCAGAGTAAGTAACAAGTATCGAGTATCCAGTACTAAGTAACAAGATGCCGTTTTTTAATAAATTAAGACAGATAGGAACTAGGAAAGGGATACTAGAGGAAGAAATTCCTGTCCCCCCTAGGGACACTCCTGGAAATTTTATGTACCATAAGCATGGCTTAGATGCCATACTGTACCTAGATTTATGGGCCGATTATACCAAGCACCTAGAGGAGAGACACAGGTGGCCCGTTACAGGAACATGGGATGCCGAGTGCATCATGAGAGTAGAGGAAGCGCTATGGAAAAAGAAAGCCAGACAATCCCAGAAAGATGCCATAGAATTGTGGCGTAAAGAATCACATAAACGTGCCGAAAAAGCACTCCGAAAAGAAGATAAACATAGAGAAGAGTCTGATGAAATCCGAGAAAACGAATTAGTTAATGAAGGGATCCGAGTAAAAGCAGAACAAGTAGACCGCATGCGAAACACTCTTGCAAATGACATGTATTTTGTGGCCGAGGGTTTGCCTAAAGCCACTTCAGAAATACCGAAAGATCTGCCGCCACCATTGGTTCCAACTAAAGTAAGTCACAGGACCACCAAAGACATATTCCTTGCTTCCTATCTAGACGATGTAGCTCCCGCTTACACCAATCCACGTGCCCACGTACCGCCTGCTGACGGTGACGGAGGTGGCAACCCGCTTCAAGACAATGTCCAGCCATTGCCGCAACAAAGTTCACCCGTTCGACAGCCTGCTCCACCTGCTCCTCCACCTCCACCACTTCCCACATCTAAGATTAATATACTAAATCCGTTTGCGCCTGATCCTAGTAAGAGACAAGTTCAGGTACAGATACCGACTCCACAGACACACAATGCTCAAGCCTCCGTCTCAGGAGGTGCGACAGGAGGTTTCCAGACTCCGCCATCAACACACAGATTGAACCTTAGGGACATAATGAAGCAACGTACACCCCAAACACCACGTTTCGACATGCTTAAAGATCCCCTTCCAATTTGCAGATACGATCCAGTACCCGGTAAAGACGATAGAATGTTGTTAGCATCCCTACGTTTACGAAAAGTTACAGATTACCTAGTGTTATTTCCAGGAATGACTGAACACCTAGATAGAATATATCATTTTATCCAGACTGGGGAAAATCCTGAAAGTATTAAAGAGGCCCTGGCTCACCAGAAAGTTGACACTCAAGGTTGTATATTACGTTTCTTCATAAATTGCTTAATAAGAGAACGAGACAGGCCTGGAGTAGACCAGGAAGAGATGGAAGCACTAAACAGGTGGGGTCAAAATATAGCCGAAGGAAACCATGATAAACTGAATTGTATAGCAAGCATGTACAAGAAAATCAGAAAAGCAGTAATAGAAATACACGAAAAAGAACAAGAAAAAGAAAAAGAAAGCGGCAGGAATGACTCCTCCGAGGAGGACGGACCTGAAGAACCTGACACGGCTAAAGAAATGATAGCGTATGTGGGTAAGGGAAATTACCTTAAGAAAGGCATTCGTCCAGAAAGCAAGAGAGTTTTTCTCTCTGGCATATCAAAACCGAGTTCTCCTGAATATCTGTTTCAGGGTACCGATAAAATTCTTCAAGAACGAATGGGGTACCATGTACTCAATTCTATGGATGAACAAGAACTAGCCCGGTCAGCAGTACTATGGGCTGACAACTCTAGCACATACAATGATGATACAGTAGCACAGACATTTCTGAACCTTTCCCCAGACGAGCAGAAATTAGCTGGTGTGTACATGATTCAGCATCTCATCACGTTATACAGACAACAACATTCTGATCCAGGTCCCTTACCTGATACATTAGAAGCACTACTTATGAATAGATGGAGAGGCCTAAGTACCAAGTTAATTCAAATAATTCTAGAACAACGGCGCAGATATAACGCTTTCTTAGGCCCACAATATGTTTCAGCTCCGCCCCCAGAAAGAAAAATGTTTCATTTTGACAGGCAGAATCCTTTACGAGAAGTACACCCAGTTATGAATGCCAATAATACCTTGGAACGTGTGTTTGTGTACACACCTTTAACAAAGTTGGAATTGTTAGAAATGAAGAAACTAGTACCCTGTCATGATAAAGACCCTGCAGGTTTTCACCGAGAACTTAAGGAAATGTTACTCATGGGAGATTACACGTATACGGATATTATGAAATTGTTAAAAGTACTGCTGCCCACCGGCATTTACGAGAAACTCAAGTAAAAAGAATGGGAGGTGGGAGATAAAAAGATTATTTGGACTGAAATAGAAGACGAGGAAAAAGCTCGTACTCCAGGGCTAGGCCTTGGGGACAAAGCTAAAGCATTACCAGGTCTAATAGTACAGGTTTTGCCAAGATTATTGACAACTAAAAAGTAAGACTGGGACGCAATCTCAGCCTGTAAACAGAAACACGATGAAGATACTAGTGACTTCTATTCAAGATTCGAGAAATGTTTCATTATTAATAGTGGCCTGAAACCAGGTAGCGAGTCATACCCACATCTTTTCGTAACAAAATTAGTTGAGAATTCCCTGACACAAGTTAAGAACCGTGTATATAAAGTTGAAAGTACATGGCAAGCAAATACGCCATCCCAGATGTTACAAATGTTACAATATCACCAGAACAGAATTAGAGAAGAACAGGATCACGAACAGAGACGTATGAAAGACACGAAAATGAAAATGTTAGTGGCCCAGTCGGTTCCAGCCGACGGTCAGGGAAAGGGTGTGACCCAGACAGGTAATTCAGCAGCTCCCGTTAAAGGGACATGCAACTATTGCAAACAGCCAGGTCACTACGTACATGAATGTCCAGTCCTGAAACACAATATATCAACAGGTAAAACTAAAGAAAGACCGCGTCATCCTAGACAAGACCAGGTCCAGCAACAGACTAAACAGAATATACAGCCTATGCATGCTCCACCACATACAGTACAGACCGTAGCGGTATCACAGCCACAGCCCATTGCCGCGACGTAGCAAGTTTCACAGCGGATGTACCAGTATGCCCAATCTGATTATCCCGATTATCAGCGATACACATGAAACAGCCTAGAGAGGGAGGTTGGCTTGCCTCTTATTGAGATTCCTGTAGATCAAGAGGGTCCTTATGTACACAGTCAAGTATTGGGAAAAGACAGAAAATTTTTAATTGACACAGGGGCAAGCCGCACAACGATCAGCCATGATGAAGTCCCAGGGGCACCCCTCTCAGGCTCACAGAATGTTTCCCTTGGTTTTTCAGGACAGCCTATTGTAAATGAAGTATCGAAACCCGTCCCCCTAGCAGTAGGTCCATTATCACGCGTTACAGACTTGTTACTCACTAAATCATGTCCAGAAAACTTGCTAGGTATCAAAACATTGAAGGCTCTAGGAGCTGTGATATGTTGTTCTCCGGAAGGAGTTAGACTTTTTCTACGTGACTTTAAGGGTCACTATGTATTACGAGAGTTTGATGTCAGATTGAAAAATGTACCGAAACACCTGTGGGCACAAGGCCCAACCGATGTAGGTTGCATGCACATCACACCATACCGTGTTACACTCAAACCAGGAGTTGTTTTACCACGAATCAGACAATACAAGTTACCACCCGATGCTGTAGTGGCTTTACTGGAAATCATTGAAGAGCTCATTGCCCAAGGAGTGGTCGTAGAAACCGACTCCAATATCTGTAATTCCCCTATTATTCCGATTCTTAAACGTACTGATCCCAATGCACCGCCAGTATATCGGCTGGTGATTGATTTACGAGAACTGAATAAATGCATTGTTCCACAGTATCCTGTGGTTCCCGACATCTCATCCTTATTGACTGCTATTGATTCAGAAGCGACGTTCTTTACTGTAATTGACCTCAAGAACGCCTTCTTCAGTGTACCCATTGATCCAGAGAGCCAATATCTCTTCGGATTCAGTTTAAATGGCCGAAGTTTCAAATTTTCACGCGCACCTCAAGGATTCACAGAAAGCCCCAGCATCTATAGCCAAGCACTGAAAAGACAACTTGATTGTATCCAAATGCCAGTTAACACTGCCTTACTACAGTACGTCGATGATCTGCTGATCACCGCACGAAGTGAACCCGAATGTGAACAAGCATCACTGATAGTTTTACATTTTCTGGCTAACAAGGGACACAAGGTGTCTCCTTCGAAGCTACAATTCTGTGTTCAGCAAGTTGTGTACCTGGGTCACTTGCTGTCCAAAGTGGGGAGACAGCTCACTCCTGACCGCATCCAGCTAATTGTAAACATGCCACAACCCCAGACACAAAAGGAAGTGCGGGCCTTTATAGGCCTCACCTCGTACTGCAGACAATGGATTCCTCAGTATGCATTTCTAGCTAAACCACTCATTCAGTTGACAACACAGGAGGCAGCGACTTCGACTGCCCTCCCTTGGACCCAGGAACATACACAGGCTTTTGAGGAATTGAAGAAAGCTTTATGTCAAGCACCAGTTTTAGCGACACCATGTTACAGCAAACCTTTTACACTTTTTGTTACAGAACGTGATGGTACAGCGTTGTCTGTCCTCACTCAAGATCAAGCAGGTTCACATAAGCCTTGTGCTTATTTTTCAAGTACATTGGATTCAGTGGCCCAGGCTCTGCCTGCGTGCTTAAAATCAGTTGCAGCGACAGCCCTAGCAATCAGACAAAGCGACTCAATAGTATTAGGACATCCATTGACAGTACAAGTTCCACATTCTGTAGAGGTCCTTCTAAACCGAACACAGACTCAACACCTGACTATAGCACGACTGACAGGTTATGAATTAACGCTATTCCAGCCACACATAGAAATCAGACGCTGTAACATTCTAAATCCTGCAACATTGTTACCTTCGATTATGACAGATTCAGCCCCGCATGATTGTATAGAGATCATTAATGCCGTAACAAAGCCCCGACGAGACTTAACAGATGTTCCACTGACAAATCCAGACCTGACACTTTACGTGGACGGTTCATGTATGAGAACAAACACAGGAGAATTAGTAGCCGCGTATGCAGTGACCACTGAAACTGAAGTCAAAGAAACACATCGTATTGATACACTGTCCGCTCAAGCAGCAGAGCTTATTGCTCTGACCCGAGCCTGTATACTAGGCAAGAACAGAAATGTTAACATATACACCGATTCACGTTATGCTTTCGGAGTCGTACACAACTTCGGAGTGTTATGGCAAGAACGAGGTTTCTTGACCTCTCACGGTGCCAAGATTCAACACGGTCCCCTCATTCAAGCACTGTTAGAAGCAATACATCTGCCTTCAGGCATATCTATCATGAAGTGTAAAGCACATACTAAAGTTACAGACTCTATTTCCCAGGGTAACGACCTGGCAGACCAAACAGCAAAACATACAGCATTGACTCACACCCAGACAACTGATGTAACAAAGATCAAAGTGCCGACACATTGTATGACAGTTAGGGATCCCACACTAGATGTAATCGATATTCAGACACATGCTACTCCAGATGAAATCAAGAAATGGACTGAACTAGGAGGGATCGAGACAGATCAGGGATGGATGACGAAGGGAAAATCTACATGGTTTCTCCCCGACTCTATGGTTCAAGTCATAATAAATACAGCACATAGTCCAGCACACCTAGGAGAAAAAGCTATGTTAGACAGTTTACAGAATCTCTGGTACAACAAACATTTACGAGCAGCAGCAAAACAGAAAGTGCGTACTTGCATGATCTGTTGTCAGTTCAATCCAGGTAAAAGCGTCCCTGTAGAGCAAGGTGGATTTCATCCTCCCGATCACCCTTTTGAAGTCCTCCAGATGGATTATATCCAAATGGAACGTTGTCGAGGATTCAAGTACGTCCTCGTAGTTGTTTGTGCACTTTCCCGTTGGACCGAAGCATATCCAGTCCCAGATTACACTGCCCCGACCACTGCCAAGCAGCTGGTTCGGGAATTCTTCCCACGGTACGGCTTGCCTCATATCGTGTACTCAGATAACGGACAGCCATTCTCATCCGAGCTCATGAAGCAGGTTTCACTTCTGCTAGGATACCAGTGGAAATTCCATTGCGTCCGACATCCCGAGGCAGCTGGCCTTGTAGAAAGGCACAATCAGACACTGAAAACACGTCTTGCAAAAATATGCAAAGAGAAAGGGGTCGACTGGATAGTCGCCCTGCCAGTTGCACTATTCTACATAAGAATGGTCCCACATTCGAGATCAGGACTATCCCCGTATGAGGTGGTCTTTGGCCGACCACCAAATATGTGGGGGACGCCCATGCCTAAGAAAATAACCGATGTTGACTGTAATATGCTGACAGATTACCTTGCCTCCTTGATGTCTGCACTCCAATCATGTCGTTCACAGGTTGCCGCAGCCTTTCCCGACAACACTGATGTGAAGCCACACGATGTCCGTCCTGGAGATACTGTCCTGATACGAAATTTCGATAGGAGGAGTCCGCTGGAGCCCCGTTGGCAGGAGCCGAAGCTCGTCCTTCTGACCACGAGGACTGCAATCAAGGTTGAGGGCCGAAAAGGGTGGATTCATACGAGTCATATTAAAAAGTGTAATGAACTGTTGCCAGAAACTGACTCTTCCACCCCCTCAAAGGACTGCCCCGATTCTAGTGACTTTAAAGTTCCCAAGAGAGAGAAAACTCCGCAAGAGGAGTATAAATCAAAATTGCGGTCTAGCAAGTCAGACAGTTTAATTGTTTAAGTCCTCCCCTAGGTGAATCGGTTAAATTAGTTTCTGACCTGTATCCCCTAGACCGAGATAGAGAGAGAGAGAGACAACTCAAGAAACGTGCATATTGTAAATCACTTCGTAGTCACTGTATAGTGACATTATTGGTTATGTTTTTTCTAAGCCTTCTGATGATTGCTGCCAGTATATTGTTGCATATATATTACCCTATCTTCAAGCGTGCCCAATCTGCTTACAATGTCACTGCCGAACATTCTTTTAGTGAATTACCCCCACACGAGTTATCTTACAGACTTGCGCTGCGCAACAACACATTCATTAGTATGTTACATCACTCCCATCAGACTAATAATGCTACAAACTGTTGGATATGTGGCCGACTCCCTCCCTATCAGAAATACAAGGGAGTTCTGCCTCTCTTTCCATACCCGTTCACTCACAATGGCTCATGTGGAGCATGGTTTAGATTAATTAATTCTTTAGATTCTGATATTGCTGTTTTCGAAGGAAATTGGGTTTGGGAAACCTGAACTTAGTTCTGCTTAAAGCCTGTTACCCTGACAAGAAGGGACTTCCCACTAGGACAGGAACTGATCTAGAAAATGAAGTATATGGATTAGGTAATTATACAATTAACCTCATGATTCTTACTGTTGAATCCGAAGCTGCACCAGTTCTCCCTGCTATGTCAGTATTACCAGTCACGGGTGACTTATGTGTCAGAAAGAAGGGTTCAGTACACTTAGGTCATAGTAAATGTACTACTGTGGTCGAATTCAGTGATCAAGGCAAGTCTACATTTAGAGCTACTCGTCATTCCTACTTTGTTTGTGGCCATACCGCATACATACGCTTACCTCCAGATTGGGATGGTACTTGTTACATTGCATTCCTTCTGCCACCTGTTTTCCTAGCCCCTCCTGATTATCACAGAAATATAAATCTAGTAAACAATAGACTCCGAAGAGATCTCCCGATTGTCGACTATACTGAAACGGCATGGGAGCAATATACAGACTTCAATAAAGGTTTCTTCCCCTACTTAGGTACTGTCTTTAATAGTAAACTGATACGAAAATTAACTAGAACCCTCGAAGCAGTAGTGAATGAAACTACTTCCGCTCTAGGCAACTTAACAGAGGAGCAATCTGCCATGCGGGTTGTGGTTCTTCAAAATCGTCTTGTTATTGACGTCATCCTAGCAGATAGGGGCGGAGCCTGTAAGGTCATCGGGTCGAGTTGCTGTGTTTTCATTCCAGAAAACGCGCCAACAGTATATAAAGCTATCACACGTCTTCATAAAATTGCAAGTTTGATACATCAGAATCCAGGCACCTGGACTTGGTCCGGTTGGTTCTGGACAACGTTGACCGCTTGGGGATGGAAGATCCTATCCTTCCTAGGCATTGCCCTTCTCATAGTATTCAGTTGCTGCCTGTGCCTACAATGTGGGCCAGCGATTTGTGGTCTGTGCGCCACATCATGTATTCCGCATTCAAGTTTCCACTCAAAACGCGAAAAGAAGGAAGAAGAGCAAATGATGTTACGTGAACAGACTGATCGATTCCTGAGGATCGATATATCATGAAGGGTCCGTAGGGAACAAGGAGGGAATGAGGAAATATAAATTTTATGGTCAAGAAATGTTCCCTAACGTGTACCCCACCGTCTCCATGTACGAGCTTAAAGTGCATGTAACTTCCCTCCTGTGCCAGCTATGAAGACGCAAATACATTTGCGTCCAACGTTAACATGTCCTCTTTCAGATCCACCCTGAACGGGTTGAATATTCCGTTCCTAAGTATGCCTTGCCAACGTCTTTTTGTGGTGTACTTTACACGTTTTTCAGCTCTGGCGAAGTAGGCCCTGAATTCTGCCATCGAGCCTTTCCCTGCCTTCTGACTCTGAATGCCTCAGCCTGGGCCTGCCTCTGTACCCGTGACCTCTGCCTTACTCCCTGCGCGGCTAACGGCGCTTAGCTCAGCCTGTTGCCTGCCAAGACTGTATTCAACCTTCGAATTATCTGCTCCGCTCCTCAAAAATACATTCCTGCCTACTAGTTCAGGTAAACATCCTTCCAGCTGCAGAGCAAAGGGCCCGGCCTCACTGTCTCCGTGCAAGTAATTCATAGCTCCTGTTACCATGGTAGGCCCATGCCCCCTCGCATCTCATGCAGACACGTAGACGCTTATACACGCACTCACAGTCAGTATAGAATAGCCTCTGCCCAAGAGACCTTTCCCTCTAGATAATATGGTTCCCAAACATCAGATATCAGATATGATATAGGAACGAGTTGATCTGACATGCCAGACTTCTGTCTCTTTCCTCTAGTGTAAATGTCAAGTCCCCTGCACCCTCCAGCTTCACGTCAATCACACGTCATGCAGCTGCGAGCGCATCCAGATCTCAGATTTCTGCTGACATTGCAAGATTCTGCTATGTCCCCACCCACTTGTGACACTTTCATGTGACGTTTCTAGCACACACCTCTGTGTTCACGCCTAGTTCACGCCTTCTGATTACGTATTGCTAACACGTGTGTGCTCTTATCTTGTTTCTCTCAGCTGTTACGCCTACTGTATTGGTTTCCATTATATGATTTGAGTATAAAAGTTATGTATTGTCAATAAAGCATTGCTCTATCCCTTCCTGAACCCCAGTGGTGTCAGGAACCCGATATCCGGTTCAAGAACCATTCCTTTTTAAGGAATAAAACCCCTAAGAACTCTAACACCACGGACTCTGCGTCTTTCTTTCCGATTGAGTTATTTTATTTTTAGTACTTACCTGCATAGAAATTAGGACGGTAATTAAATATTTACCACAGTCCAACCGGTGACCTGGGTGAGGTATCCCTAAATTCCGTAAAGGGTTCACAACATTCACTTTTTCTGTTGAACCCAATGAGAGAGAGGTTATCGTTAGTCATTTAGTTGACTTTGCCCGTGGAACTCTGTATTTTATGTTGTTGGTCAGACTATCTGCCATCAGCCCCAGGCCTCACTTCCCCTGTGCATCTTTGGAAGCTGTGACATGCTGCCTCTGTAAAGGAAAGTCGCCAAGAAACCTTTTTCCGATCACCGCCCCCAGCCTGAGTCCGGGGCCAAGGTTCATTTAAAGAAAGTGCGGCGCTGCCGCATAGCCGGCTGCGAGGCATTGCCTAGCAACTCAAATCGTTCTGCGAGGAGAAGCCGTTGGCGACTTAGCCCTGCCCAGCCGGACGTGAACTACAGCCTTCGGGTAGTAGGGTCGCGCTCCATTCAGGAAGGAGCTGCACCGCTCCCCGTGCAGCGTCAGTGAAGATTTCCCCACCCAGCCCGGGGATTGAATGGGGCCTCGAACCTGGGCTTCCCTTGTCATCCCCACCGAGCTCCCGCTGCTGCCAGAGTGCCCTCCGAGGCACGGGCAGGCATTAGGGGAGGTGGCGCTGGGACCTGGAGCGACCCCCGCAGGGGGTGGTGGTGGTGGTGTACGCCCCAGCCAGGGCCTTGTCGCACAGCAAAGGAGTGTGAAGGCCAGCGAGGGACAGAGGAGCAATAAGGTCATGCTCAGTCCTGAGGGCTGAGCCGCAGCACACTATATTTCCAACGAGCGTGTTGCGGGCCTAAGGGGGACTGCTGTTTCTGTTATGATCATGACAACTGGGGCACCCGCTCCTGATAATACAAGAGACCCGTGCCTTCAAAAAGGGGATCAGTGATTACGTGGGCATACCTTCGCCTGCAACATTGTGCAAGAGTCTGTTATACCTGTCTAAGTAAAGTAATTGTGGAAAGCGGACATCGTACGGGGGGCATGCTTTTCCAAGTGAAGTTAACATAAACGCTGGATAGCTTACGGGCATGTTCTCTCTGCTGATACTACAATGGCCTCCGGTCTGTTTCTTTTCTATGGGGAATTCAGGTCAGTGACTGCATTGCGAGCTTGTCCTCACCGAAAGGACCCATGAAAGTCGTTACATCTCAGGCCCTCAGTATAAGCAGCATACCCTGGCTAATGTGATTTGTGGAATTATTGCATTCATTCCTAAGCAACATAGAGAATATATAATTTTTTATACACTTAACTGTAGAGAGTCCTTTGGGTGTGTCTAGTGTGGCATTGGTGCGTGCATGAGTGCGTAGCGCGCAAACGCTTTACACATTGCCTCTGGGATGAGCCTGACTGCTCTGCCAAGCTACCAAGGTGGTGAGCAGGGATTATCCTCTGTGTGTAACGCCCTTACCCTGATTAGAGTGTTGGTTTCTGCATGGCTTAGGCACATGCCCTAGCCAATCAGAAATCCCATTTCTACCAGGGACAGATATACATTTTTAGTTTTATGCGTCTTCTTCAGAAAGGGAATCTTCCATAGTGAAGAGCCTGCCTCTGCCCTAACCTGGAACAACCAGTGTTTTTCGGATTCGGCCCGGTTCCATTCCACCAAGTAATGCAATTGGGCCGCCTTATGGTATAAATGGAGATCCGGGATGCCCAATCCTCCAGCCTGGGGTGGAATGTATCTCAACTCCTTCATGCGTGGTTTCTTCCCTAGCCAGATGAATTGGAGCAATTCTGTTTGTAATTTAGTAAGCATACCCTTCGGCGGGGCCATTAGAAGCATTTGAAAAAGATATAAGATCTTTGGCAGGATGGTCATCTTAATAGTTGCTATCCTCCCTGGCCAGGAGATCTGGTGGTGCTTCCAGCGGGTTAAGTTGCTTCTGATCTGCCTGTATAGAAATTGGTCTTTCTGAACGTGGTAATCCAACACAGTGGGCACAGTAAATTTTTATTTCTGTCTCCGGAGGTGCCTCCAAGATGTAACCGAAGAGGTCTCTGACATAGCTGAAAAGATCCTCGCCCTCTGTCTTTGAAACTTTGCCACTTATTCGGATATTATTCTGGCGAGAATTGTTCTTGACGTCCTCTGCATGGGCCTGTAGATCAATTTGTTGCTCGCAGAGATGTATAATCTCTAGCTGGAGGGACTCCTCATCCTCCACCTGGCTCTTCCTCCAAAGTCACTACTCTGTCCCCCAGAGAATCAGATCTTTTTGGACCTCTTTGATGTTCTGGGATAGGTCCCTTTTGACTGCTTGCAGATCATCTCTGAGAGTTATAAACAAGGATTCGAGGAAAGAGCGGGTCACAGGCTCTTCCACCGGGTCTTGGTCTCGCATCTGAGGTGGGTTGGGAGGAGACGGGTGGTCGCCAGAGGATCCCCAGAGACTGGTAAGCATCTCCTTGAGGGTGCGGTCATTTTTAGAGTGGCCTGGCGCCATCTCCCCCGGCAGTCAGTTAGAACCCATCTTGCGCTGTCCCATATTGAAGGTCTCCCACAGGTTTGTTGCCAGCAGCAATTAATGCAGCCAAGCCACAGCTTGTCGAGTTTCAGTGGTGTGGGTCATGTGTACGAGAACCCTGGGGGATAGCGTGGAGGAGAATTGTGGGTGGTAGAAGGGTGTCTAGCTCTGGGTGGGCCCCCGCTTGTGGATCTCAGAGTGGGCAGCTGATAACAGAGGCAGGATCACTGTCTGCAGGGAAGGGGGTATATCTGGTTTTTGCCCCTAGCATCAACAGTCCCAGGCCCAAGGGTGCAGATCTCAGGCTTATCGCTCCCTCAAACTCTGTTCTCCTATAGGCATTGTGGCCTCTCCTGTTTGAAGCTGTATGGATGGGCTGTCCAGGGAGGGGTATGCATCTCCCACCTCTCACAGCGTGCACTCTCAAGACCAGGGAGTCCAAACCGTGCCCACCGACCCCACAGAAACGACCCAGCTCCTAGCCACCAGATGGTGCAGGTGGCTGCGCTCCCCAGCTCTGCTGCCGTTGCCTGTGTCACTAGTTTCAGGCACCGGTCTCACCAAGCCGGGTGGATGTGGCCCACTCTGCCAGGGATAGGCCCCACCACGTGTCCGTGTTCTCTCCCCGCCTCATCCACCTCACGCTGCAGAAACTCACCGGCCGCTCTTGTCTGTCCCCTGCAGTGATAGAATGTCAGGCAAGGAGGGCTGCACTCTCCGTCTTGAACAGCGGCGAAACGGTCGTCCCCCAGGTCTCCCGCTAGCTGGGCCTGGGGAAACATCCGGGCACAGGCATTTCCTGCCACTCCGGCTGGACTGTTCCCATGAGGCACAAGGTCAGACTGATTTGCATATAGCCATGTCTGAACTGGGGTGGCAGAGTGGGCTAAAGAACGGTGATGGATTAAACCCAGATCTTTTGACTCGGTGTGAGTGTTTGATTGATTCAGATGCTCCGTCCATCACCAGTGAAGAAGTGTGGCTCAGGGGTTAGAGGCGGCAGACCCGGAAACTGAGATCGGCCGTGGACCAGGGTTCAATTCCCCGCCCCGGCGGGTCTTGGGCTAAAAATTCCACGGACTCGATAATTCTCGCTCCGGTGCCTTCTCGACTCACGGGTTCACACTCTGCGACTCTGGGCAATAGCTTGCTTAATCTCCACAACGGCCCCTCGCGGCGGGATGCCTGGCTTTCACCTTGTGGATACCCTGCCGGGGCTATCTCACAGGGGAATACCAGGACGGGTTCCCTAAGCAAGCGCCGGGACACCCACTGCGGGTAGCTGTGCGCTATATAAGCTCAAATACATTTACATCACCACCCCCTTTTGTACCACAGGCATTTCTCCGGTAAGCTCTCAGGGTCGCTGTGGGGTGAGGCTGACAACCCCAGCTCCTCTGTGTACCGGCCTCACAGTTGCGGTGTGCTCTGGTGTAGTCTGCCTAGGATCTTTCAGGCTGAGCTTTTCTGGCCCGCCTCACGTCTGGGCGTCGGGCCGCCTGCTTCTCTCCTGAGCCCGCCGGTCACTGGAGCTAGAGTCGGGTGATGGTCAACTCCGCAACTGAAGCGATCCCGGCTCTGTAGCAGGGCCCCTTGGCTCCCGGGGAGCAGCAGCACCAATCAACGGCTTCTATAGTGCTGACAAGTGGCTATAATTGGCTGGGCCGGGGACGGAGAGACTGGGAAAGATGTCTTAACCCATCTACCATCCTGGCCACGTCCTTCTCAAAACATTTTTTTGAGCATATATAAAACAATTTGTTCTCCCATCAGGATGCATACATGGAAATGTTGCTGACATACTACATTTGGTTTTCTTCATGAAACATTTGTTGAAAGCAATGGGTATTTGATGATAAAGAATATTATTTTGTGATCTAAAAGTTTACAAAGATGCTCTAAGCCCCTTTGCAGAGGACCATTGTTGGGAGAAACATTTAGAGGCTTAGCTGTAAGTGTGCTGTCAGGCCACATACAAGTCTTTGTTTAGGATACGGTGTGCTCCATAGGTCTCCTCTGGCATCATACTGGCAGTGTTTCAGAGACACAGCCTTGAGATGGGATAGCAGTTCTGTATCGGATTCGTTCAAAGTCTATTGTCAACAGGGCGAACTAGAGAATACCTACGTGGTTGTGATTAATAAATGAGTGAACTTAATGTTTGAAGAATTGCTGACTGATTTACTTCAAGAGTCTGAAGGCTGAGGTTGAGGAGCTTGCAAGAGGTGCTTAATCGGGGAGTTGAAAGGAACTCAATGAGCTGGTCATAGGAGACTTCTGAGGTCCCCCCACCCTTCTACTGACTGGAGGTGGCTTAGACTCTTATAGCTACCTGGTGGTGATGGAGTCCAACTGAGTAGGTAAGATGCTTGGATTATTATGCTGGAGAGGAGTCCAGGTTAGTATATAGGTAAGTAGGACAAAAGATCTGAGGAAGCCCACCTTGCATCTTAGGTGGGAGCTAGCTCTTAGGTAAAAGCAGCAGACTAATCCATCAGCTAGGTACCACATACAAAGGAACATGCCAGCCCAATTAGTATTCAACTCCCAAGAAGGAACAAGGAAGTACATTCTCTAGGATGCCCAAAGATGGATGCCCTAAAGTGTGCAGCCTTTCTACATTTATGATTGTCTAACTTCAGTAACTATGGGGGTGCATCATTTGGGGATGCTCCTAAGAGGTCGAGCGGAAAGACCATTCCATCTCCACTGCTGTAGGATATGTGACTCATACCCAATGAGAAATTCTAAGAGTAAAAGTGAGTGACTGATTCGGATACATTTTTGCAGTGTTCACGATGTGGACTTCTAGAGGGTTTAACGGTGACTAATTCAATTGAAATGCCGTTTGGAATTTCATTATGTCCACGGAGTCCCTGAAATAAATACTAATTATACATTGTATGGCATGCCTGGTAGTTTGAATTTCAAGAGTTTTTTCACTTGAGAAATGGGGGCAAAGAAGTGTTATGGTACCCTGTCGCAAGCATTGAAAAGGAGGAACCCCACACTACTGCCCCCACGCCCCCATAAGCTCCAAAATAAGGAATCCCCCTAATGTTTATTGGTGATGGTGCACCCTCCTATCCTTATGTCCAGGTTGGGGAGGGGAACTAAACGCTCCCCTGTGTTGAGCACTACTATTGATTGGTAGCGTGAGGACATGGCCCTTTCTGCAGGATCATCCCCAAACATTTTGCTTTCGCTCTTCTATTTTCTGAACCTGTTTTTGTTGACTTTTAGGGCTCTGCACATTTTACCACTGCTAACCAGTGCTAAAGTGCTTGTGCTCTTTCCTTAAAACATTGTAGAATTGGCTTAAGCCCAATTGGCCTATCTAATTTACTTATAAGTCTCTAGTAAAGTGGTACTACCTGTGCCCAGGGCCTGTCTATTAAATGCTACTAGTGGGCTTGTAGCAGTGGTTATGCCACCCACTTAAGTAGCCCTATAAAACATGTTTCAGGCCTGCCTTTGCAGCCTGTGTGTACAGTTTTTAAACTGCTATGTTGCCCTGGCAAAATAAACCTTTTGCAAGGCCCTAACCTTCCTTTTTAGGTCTCGCCTAGCGAATGCAGCGCGTGCGCGTAGTCCGTAGGGACTGTGGACAGTCCGACACCATCTTGTGACAAAAGTATTGTCATGGCAACCAAGCTTCTTATTAGAAGCTTCATCACGTTAGTTTCCTGTTCCCACACTGTGACGCTTTTTATTACTTTAATGAGCGCGGCGCCCGCTAGGGACACTGCGCTCACTTTATTTATTTATATTTTCACAATCGGCTTCCCAAGGCGGAGGGCAAAGTTAGCTGTGCCGCCTGTTTTACGTTGATTTGAGAAGGAGAACTCAGCGAGCCAACCCCCAGGTAAAGAGAAAGATATTCGCGCACATTGTTTATTTTATTTTTTGATACAGAAAAAAGCTTATTTGATTTGCCGCTGGTCATGAGTTGCGTTTGTAAGTAGGTCATGCTTGCAGAGTTATCCTAGAGTTGCGTATGTGCACTAGAGCACGAATGCTGCTTAGGATGTGTGTTCCAGCGAGACCCTGCGCTGCCTTCTGGATCACAACACACGTGTCTCGTTCTTTTCTTCTGTCACCGGAATCCCAAACTGCGGAGACTATTTGAAATTTAGTTACTTCTTTTTCTTTCTTAAACAAAATAGTTAAAGTGTCAGAGTTGCATAACAGGCTCCCTGTTCTGGGCAGAACGTTTGCAGTCACCGAGTTTTGAGAGTGCTTTTTGCTGTTTATCTCTGCTTTGTGAAGAAAACTAAATTTGCAACTGATAATCTAATCTTTTGTCTCAATTAAAAACTCATAATTCCATTGATAACGTTCCATGGGGTATGCTTCTTATGTATTTGTTTTTCACTGTGGAATTTGCCTTTTCCACTGCATATTCCAGTGGGTGGTGTATGTTGCCTTTGCTGCGCTTTTACTCTGCGTGAAATATTCACTCGGTGCAGTTAACAGACCCTGGAGACCAGCAGATGGGAAGTTTATAGGAACTCAAGAATCCAAAAGTGGGGGTCGGGGTACGCACTCCTGAGTGTGATTGAATTTAAGTCGGAACACTAACATCCACACCGGACTCCACCACGGATCTTCATGACTATTGTTTTCGGTAAGCGTCATTCACGCCAGTATATTCGATAGAATATGCTGCCACACGCAGACCCGTTTTTTAATACATGTCACGTTTCGTTCGTTTACAGACATTTTTTTCACAGAGCGACCAGCAGACTCGCCTGAACAGGTTTGCAGAACGATTTTTTTCACGAGCACTTTTATTTAAAATCGTGACGACACCAGTCACCGTTTAGACACTTTTCAAGTGCACCTTCCCATTTAACATTGTAGAGCACTGTTAAAAACGCTACATTAGCATAGAAAACATTCTGAACACTGATTTTTCAACCCCCCCCCGCATGTGGTCACATGTTAACATTGTTTAATCATGAAATGCACAAATGTGTAAAGATTTATTTTTTGAAACTGTACTTTGTTATCAATGTTTCAGGATTGTACAGGGCCCCCGAGGAAGGGCTCAGCCCGAAATGCATTGGGCCAATGAGTTAAAATACTTGTAAAGAATGAGAAGAATCATAAAAAAATGCATAAGTAAAGAATAACTTGGAAAAAGATCTACATGCATTACAACTTTTTTTGAACTTTATTGAAACGCTTTGAAACTGAGTGCTCTGGGGAGACACTTTTCTTGACAGATCAGTGCATCAAGGTATCAAGTTTATAGGAACGCCCGCAGGGCAGGGCTGCTGTCCGTCGCTTCCTTTTCGCCGTTTGAATTGTTTTTATAGGGGGCGTTGAAGGCATCCCTTTTGAATCCAACAGTATTTTTTGTTAAAATGCTATAGGTGTGTGTTTTTCTTACCCTTGTAGCACACCCTTAGTTTTCCCGTCCTACTGGGAACTAAGATAAGATTCTAATTTAAAATTTGCGTAAGTCAAGAGGAACAGCTTGTGCAATAAATGTTTGCTCTCAATTTTTGTATGCACTGTTATAAGTATGTAGTTAAAAATCCAATCATGCGTGTTCTGTTGGATAAAAATCCAGGCCTGGCTTAAGGTGTCACACGTGGCATGGTAACGGCATGGTAACTATGCACCAAACAATTACTTTATATATTATCTGTAAAGCGATTTAATGCCATGTGCCAGGTAGTAAGCTCTATATCAGCGCAATTACAGTACAATACAATATCACACCCAATTCAAATCATGGCATCCTCTGCGAGACACTGGTTGTGGAATAATTTTTTCAAGACGCCCGATATCTCTCATGATGGGGCTCTTCGTCAGTAATGCCCCTGGAGTGTGTATGCCCGGCAGAGAACAGCTACTCCGAAATGGAGGAAATCGCAAGGTTTAAAATGTCGCATCTACGTAATCCTATGGGTAGTACCTCAGTTCAACTTATACTAAAAGACCTCAACAACAGTTGCTGCTGTTTCACTGCGCCATGTCGGAGACTGTGGAGCTGGTGAACTGCACTTGTACCCTCTGCGGTGTTTCTTTTTCAGATGCGCTGATCTCAGTTTCCTTAGTCCCACTGGTGCATCCTCATATATCATACAACAATAATGTCCTCTATTCTGGCTGGCCCCAGGTAAGCCGAGGCAGCCAGTGCAGAGGCCCACGCCGCTGTGCCCAGCAGTGGGATGTGCGAACAGTTACTCGCGACAGTGTGGACAGAGAAGGTGGCGTCAGTGTACCTTGTGCCCAGAGCTGGCCCTTGCCCCCTTCTCCAATCGAGCCCAGGGAGGAAATAACTTTGCCACCCTCCTACTGCTGGAGAATAAAATTAGATAGCAGCCCAATTTCACATGGCTACAGCAAAGAAGGGACTTGCTACTGAACACACATCTCCGCACCTACCCTGCTCACTAGAATCACCTTAGCTTCTTCCGGCTACTTCCAAGTTGTTTGGAGGGGAGGGACTGTTGATATCTGTCAGCAGGGAGTTGGAGATAGATGGAAGGGCAAAGTAGGTGGCTGATAGGGTGCTAAAAACAGCGGCCTTGTACATTATAATAACAAGTAGTGGCATAGCCAATAGGTCTCGCTTTTGGGAACTTATAAGTATTTAGTTATGCAGCACAATATCTTTGGTGCAACAACATCAACTGTTGAATAGCTAAACACTTATAAGGTCCCAAAGGCGAGACCTATTGGCTATGCCAATGCTTGTTAAAACATGTAAGTCACCCTTAAAGTAGGCCATGGACAGCCCAGAGTTAAACGTGTAATGCACTTAAAAAGTGGGACATGTACATGTTAGATTTACATATCTTGGTAGTTAAAAACTCCTAAAGTCGTTTTTCAATACTGCAAGGCCTACCTCCCACTTAGGATAGCATTGTATTTACCTTATTATATTTAATAAGCTGTAATTACAGTTCATATTTGGTGTCTTTTGAATTGTAATGAAAAATCTTAACTTATGGTGAAGTTAGATTTTACATTTTAATTTTGAAAATGCCATCAGTTCCTTGAGAAAGTTGCCATTTTCTTGCCTTAGCCATTTAGTGCCTGCAACGTGTGTCTGGGTCACATTACTGGATGTACCTGACAGTTGATATTTGTGTATTGTTCCTAGTCAGCCACACACAATAGAGAGCTTAGATGTGCCTGGATGGGCCATCACTGGCAGGATGGGAAGGCGGAGCTGGCCCCTGCCCTACTTACACTTGAATGGGCTATGTCCTGCCTCCGCACAAAGGGCTGCATACCACCTGTAGTTAGTATTGAGGGAGAATGCCTCACGACTTCAAAGGGAATTTCTAGAAGATTCTATCACCTTCCAGAGGAAGGGCAAAAGGTATTAATATTGGACCTCCCACACCACCAGTTAAGTACACTTCTGGACCTGTGAATACACTGCCAGGAAGAAGGACTGCTGTGTTCTGAAAGGACTGCCACTTTGCTGAACTGCTGCTTTAAAAGATTGCTGCCCTGATGTGCTGACCTGCTGCCTTCTTGCTCAGGTTAGAAGGACTGGACCTTCAACTCTGAACCCAGGACCCCAGAGTGACTCCAAGGGCTAGTTGGCTTACCCCCTCATCAGATGCCTCAGGCATATATTAGGCTTCCAACAACCTTGAACCCAACATGTGGACTCTGCCATTTGTGAGTCCTGCCCTCCCAAGTGGTGACATCCCAGTACTCGACCCTTGAAAGTGGGCCTGAAGGTACTCTGCCAAGCCCAACAGTGGTCTTCATCAGAACAAACTCAAAACCCTGCAAAGCCTTGCTGCACAGCCACTAGTCTAATCGAAATCGACGCAGAGCAAACCGAACATTGTTCACAGCCCTCATAATTGGGTCCGTTATGAGCTCTGCTGCCATGTTTCCTAGATATTTAAACCAAGTTCTTACAGAATGGTTCTACTGCCTAAGTTCAATAGATGAGACCAAAATAAGTACAAAATATCGCTCCAATAATTGTAGAGGATCTAGTTTTGCCTTTTTTGCGGTTTATCAATAAGCTGTTATTTAGAAGTACTAAAATAACAATATATTCTAGGGGGGACAGGGAGCTAATAAAGGTCCAGTACACATTCTCCTAAAACATAATCAATAAATGCAGATGGTCCTGTTCCTATAAAGGGAAAGAGTGGAAAACTAGGTTGGAAGTGAATAATTCACAGAAATCCTTATGATGTTATTTAGGGCCCTCACACATCCAGATGGCTGTCATGCTTCATCATAGGGACTCCTTCTTGTCGGGCCGACTCTGCAATGCACACAGGCCCCAGGAGAGGGCTCTTTGTCTGAGATCTTTTTAGTATTCCGCCGTAATGATAAAGATGTGTGTAAGGATAGGGAATTTGTAGGGTGGAGTGAGGGTAAATAAAGTACCAAATGAATTCAAACTGTCTAAGGGATACCTAATTAGTTTTAGTATGAATGGGGCTATCACGAGGGCTCAATGAACCAAGATAGCCGTAATGTGTATGTGAGTTCAACATGTTTCACACTTATTAGTCCAGCCGAATCCCTGGTGTTTCTTCTGGGCCAGAAAGTCCATCCCCTACAACTAGAAAGGGATGTGTAGTGCCAGGTAATCCCCTAATAGGTAGGTACCTCAATATAGAATTGTCCAACCCTGTTGAATCAACCTGTACAGCCCCTTAGGTCAGAAGCAGAGGATTGTGCGCTGCTGCTAAGAGAGCGGTCCTGCGCGAAGAAAGCTCACCTGGAATGGGCCATCTATATATTGTTGATCTGCGACGTCTGCCTGCCATGCTGGAAGAAAATCTTTGAACACCCTATGTCAGATCCGGTAGCTTTTGCCGTAGCCTAATATTCAGAAACACTGTTGTTTATTCTGAATAGTGAAAGGCTGTACAGTAGTTTTTTTCTCTCCGCATTTCTTTGTTGAAATTGTTTGCACCTTAATGATCTCTATGAGCAAAAATTATTTTTGCTTTAATACTAGCTTCCATAATAAGACAAGGATGAGGATTACCCCTTGTAGAGTGTATGCGCTTCTTATCCTTAAAGGCTGCACTTAATATCTGCTCCAGATGATTGCTGAGCCACTTACAATCAGTAAACAGGAATTTCAACAAAGTTTTCTTTTCTGTTGCGTCAGCCTCCCAGTCTCACCTTCACTTGTGCTGTCTTTTCCAGGACTGAGGCTCCTGTTGTAATTTCAGAAGCTTTAATCCCATCCCAAGCAATCTCAGAGAGGAATCATGCTTGTTCTTCTATTTCAACCTACAGATCCCATCATTCATTGTCGTTCTGCCGTGTTCCTGCCAGGAACCCAAAATCCTTGACTAAAGATTGTTCTCTCCTTATGCTTATCTACTTGATCAACTGGTATACGCTCTTCTTGTCTGACCAGTGAGAGTGGCTAGCATAGAGTGTCTTTTAATAGCACGTGGCAGACTTTCTCCGCTCTCTCTAAAGAGGTCATCCTTTGCATGAAATGAAGAAGTGCAAGCAGATCTACATCCTGCCATTCATACAGAATAAGTGATCTTATGTTGTCAAGAAATGGAAGCCCAGGACCAGCAGGTCTCTCATACTGTGGAAACAGCAAGTTGCAAAGCTCATCCTTCTAGGTGTGTTAGTGTATGCGTTGGTTTGTCCCTGGGCGTGCCTGCGTATGCATCAGTGTGGGCCTGGGTGTGTTATTGAATGCATTAGTGTATGGCCGGGTGTATCAGTTTCTGCTTTGCTGTATGCGTGGGTGTGTCAGTGTGTGCATGAGTGTAGGCCTGGGTGTTTCAGTGTATGCATCAGCCGGTGCGTAGGTGTTTCAGTGTCTATGTTACTGTGTACCTGGGTATGTCAGTGTATGCACTGCTGTGTCCTTTGGCGTGCCATTGTATACATCAGTGTCTGCCTGGGTGTATGAGCATATGCATTAGTGTATGACTGGATGTGTTGGTGTATTCATGGGTGTCTGCATGGGTGTGTTATTGTATGCATTAGTGTTTTGACTGCGCGTGTCAGTGTCCACATTGATGTGTGCCTGGGTGTCTGGATTGGTGTATGCTTTGGTGTGTCAGTGTATGCATCAGTGTACGCCTGGGTGTGTCAGTGTGTGCCTGGGTGTGTCAATGTCTGCATTGTCGTATGCCTGGCTGTGTCTGTATGCGTGTGTTACTGGATGCATTAATGTTTGGCTTGGTGTGTCAGTGTCTGCATTACTGTATACATGGGTGTGTCATTCTATGTATCGGTGTATGCCTGGGTGTGTCAGTATGTGTGTCTGAGTGTACATGGGTGTCTTATTGCATGCATTTGTGTTTGGCTCGGTGTCTTAGTGTCTTTATTAATGTGTAGTTGGGTGTGCCACTGGCTAGATCAGTATGTATGTGGGTGTTTAAGAGGCTGTATCAGTGTTTGGCCCAATATCTATGTGGCTGTATCACTATGTGATTGGGTGTCTCATTGGCTGTATCGATATGTGCCTGGGAGTGTCAGTTTCTGTATCGGAGTATGGGTGGGTGTATCGGTAGTTGCATCAGTGTGTGTCTGGGTATGTTAGTGGTTGTATCAGTGTGTCCCTATGTGTGTCAAAGGTTGTATCAATGTGAGCCTGGGTCTCCCAGTGTCTGTATCTTTGAGTGCCTTGGTGTTTCCGTGGCTGCATTGGTCTGTGTATAGATGTTTTAGTCTGTGTGTTGTTTTATCAGTGTATGACTGGGTATGTGAGTGGCTGTATTGGCATATGTTTGGGTTTAAGAGTGCGTGTGTCAGTGTATAACTGAGTGTATGAGTCACTGTGTCAGTGTGTGGCTTTGTGTGTGAGTGACTGTATGAATGTGTGAGGTGATGTGTGAATGGCTTTTTGGCGGTACAAGTCTATCTAAGTAGCCGTTTGCATCTCTAAATAGGTGTGTGACTTGTGACGGTATGGGACGTTGAGTGGCTATATGTGGGGGGTGTCGGTACCTGTGTAAATGACTCTATAGGTGTGCGAGTTCATGTATGAGTACCCCTTGGGTGTGTTTGTTACCAATAACAAAAATTACTAATATACATTTTGATAACTTTGCAGATACATTTTATTAACACATTACAAAACAATTTAAACCAAACAAGTAACAAATAAACATAAATTATTTAAATAAACAAATAAACATAACATAAACTTATTTAATTATTTACAAATATTCTTTTGTGTGCAACTACTTCAGCAAGCACAAAACAAATTTCTTTTGTGAAGCGTCTGACAATACCATCAAGGGAAAAATGGTTACAGATAAATATCTCTACTGCAGTACCTCCAGCAAGCAGTAAATTAGGGCACTACAAAAATGATTTACATGGGACAATTTCTATGTGGAAGCACTTAAAACATAATTCCAGAAAGGGACCACAACTAAATCCTGCTGGAAAAAGTAGGTGCAGCAGGACAGTCCACCTGTACAGCATCCTTGGGAGAACCACCATCAGTTGCAGTCCTTATAAAACCCCCTGCCTTCAAAATGTTTAGTGAGATGCTTACTCCCTTTACGAAATGCCATATTCTTGTCAACTTAAAATTAGCCTTTGTGGGTACATCTTCTCTTTTATTACTTTTCTCAGGTTCTATACTCGTATCCCTCATATGTACTGTTGAAAGAATCATCAATGAACAGTGGAGAAAAAAACATCAAAGTTTTTACAAAACAAAAAAAATCTTGGATTTTAAGTCTAAGCTGTGCAGAATGTCCATGGGATGACTTGCATGATGTTTTCACTGAAACAAACTGTAACATTAAAGACATCAAATTCAAGACACCAGTAGAACTTTTCTTTTTGCATCTGTGAAATGTCCTGCATTGTTGCATACAAACTAGTGGTATGTTGTCTTGGGGAGGTGGCACCCAGCAACATTTCCTAGGCCTGCTCCAGAGGGGCAGCAGGAAATATTTGGAATACCTTCTGGCCGATGGCACAGAGACTGTGTATCCGAAAGGCAGCCAGTGTGGTTTTGTGTGGGTCTTCAGGCATGTCATGTGCAGTGATGAATGTTCCCCCATGATACAGTCGCCCTATAGTCTTCAGCTGTATCTGTGTGCCTGGCAAACGCCAGCAGTGTAAGGGGCAGAGCCAGTCTTCGTATGATGGTGAGCAAGCTGCCATAGTTGATTGACAAAATTGTTCGTCTTTTAAAGCGATGTCACCCCCGCAGTTGAGTGGCCCGGGAAAAAAACTGATTGGTCTGGCCAGACAATAGTGGGCATCAAGGGAGCCAGCCTGTCTGTGATCAGTCTGGCCAGAATGTTATTATCCACGCTAATCATAGAAAGCAGCCTATACAAATCGCAGCTCGCAGAATTCTTATCAGATTTCAGTATGGTAACAATGAGTGGCTCCTGAAGGGGGGGGACCTGTTGTACCAGAAAGGCTTCTTCGTTGAGAGCAAGCAAGTGGGAAGCCAGCAGCTGTGAATAGAAGGAAGGCGATAAACCATTCAGTCCATGCGCTTTATCTACAGGCATAGCCCGCATCACTTGCACAATGTCCTCAACTGGGACATCGATGCTGGTCATACAATGGCCCTGATCATGCTTGACCTAAGCGCGGCTTTTGACACCGTAGCGCATTCCATCTTGCTACGGTGTCTGAACGAAGCTGGGGTCGCTGGTCCTGCGCTGGGCTGGCTACAATCCTTCCTTACAGAGAGATGTTTCCAGGTTCAGCAGGGGACATGCCGCTCAGGGGAGATGTCACTAGACCAGGGAGTGCCTCAGGGCTCGGCTTTGAGCCCCACTCTTTTTAATTTATACATGGCCTCCCTGGCGAAAGTTGTACACTCTTTTGGGGTGGAATTAGTGTCGTACGCTGACGACACTCAGCTGCTGATCTCCCTATCTCAGAGTACCACCAACACCCCTAAAAATTTTAAATCTTGTATGCAGGCACTAGCAGAGTGGATGGATGCCCATTGTCTAAAACTCAATGGCTCCAAAACAGAGGTGCTGGTGGTAGGGGGAAAAAGCGAAAAATGGTCGGATGAGTGGTGGCCGTCATGCCTGGGCCCTACCCCCATACCATGTCAGGAGGCTAAGAATCTGGGAATTTGGATGAACCCCTCGCTCTCATATGAAGGCCACATAAGGCGCCTTGTGGGCAAATGTTTTGGAGTCCTAAAGACCCTAAACAAAACCTTAGACCTCCTCCCTTTATCGGCCAGAAGGACACTAACGCAGGCACTGGTGACCTCGCGGTTAGATTATGGCAACATTCTGTTCCTTGGGGCAACCGAAGGCAGCATAGGTCGCCTACAAGTCATCCAGAACTCCTCCGCCAGACTGGTGTTAAGAAGACCCAGGAGAGCTAGCTCGAAATTGGCACTGGATGCGCTTCATTGGCTGCCGGTGAAGAAGCGTGTGCTATTTAAGTGCCTCCTTTTCTGCCACCGTATTGTCTGGGACAAGTCACCAACATATCTGAAGGAGCTAGTTAGCCGATATGAGCCTACCAGGACCCTCCGTTCAGAGGGTACCGGTTTGCTGACAGTCCCCAGGATCAGGAAGGCGAGAATAGGTGGACGGTCCTTCGCGCTACTAGCAGCTCAAAATTGGAACAAATTACCCCCTGTGCTGCGACTGGAGGGCAATGAACTACGGTTCAGGGCTCTGCTCAAAACTCACCTTTATACTGCATAGAGTCTGGGTGTTCTAGGTTGGTTCACTGGTAGCTTAGCGCGGGGACACGCCGTGATGGCGTTACTGAGCGCTCTATAAGCTCTTTATTATTATTTATTATTATTAAGGCACTGCCTTTGTTCATTATTCAGCCAGAGGAGTTGTATGGAGTCCAAATAGTCTGTTAATCGGTCAAAGGATGGGAGGGGGCTGTGGCTAGATTTGGATCAGTGAAGAGTCTTGGTCAGCCATTCACTATAGCACGCTGCTTGGTGGGATAGATCAATCAGTATGACACTCCTTCCTTTTGTAGGGGTCGCTTGGTAGGTAGTAACTCCTGCCTTTCCGCCGGCGCCGGCACCGCCACAGTGAAGTCATGGTAGATGGGCAGCTTGATCCCATTACATCGTATTTCTTTGAGCTACCTAGAGAAGCCAGCGTGATTTGTCTCCAAGAGACGTGGTGTTCGGAGTTAATTTTGGTAGGAAGGGACTATTTTGTACTGGAGGGTCGTGCTTCCCCCTCAAGGAGAGGTCATGCTAGTGGGGGTATAGCTTGTCTACTGTCTAACCAGATAAAATGGAATTTCTCTCATCATCTGGATTCTTGTAATCCTATTTCAGGCAGTAACGTTGTTTAGTTTTGACAATCTTTAAGCTCCTAAACCCTTAGTTTTGATTAATGCTTATATTCCCCCCCGATGCTTGCTCCAACTTAATTTAAAAAAAAGTCTTTGCCTATGTACAGAGTATCGGGGAGAAAACTCCCACTCCTCATATAATCTTGGTAGGGAACCTGAACTGTAAAATTTCTAATCTGAGTCTGCGCCTGTTTCGAGACAAACATAAAGAAGAATAACAGCAGATTCCCCAAGCCCTCTTCCCTGAGAATATTAAAACGAATAAGAGAGGGATGATACTTCTCGAAGAACTCTCTGAGATGGATGGGATCATTGTGAATGGAAGGCTCCCCTCCGATTCCCCTGCAAATTTTACACATAAATCTAATCAGGGTGAATCTATTTTAGATTATGTAATAGTGGAGAATTCTGCCTTTGCCTTACTGAAGGATCTCAGGGTCATTGAAACACTCTTTAGCGACCACAAATTATTATCTATCTCTGTGAAAATAAATCCTCCCAAATCGGACCGTTGGTCGTTAAATAGTGATTTGGTGAGCTTTGGAGTTAAATCTGGGAGATGCTACTGGAATGCAAAGGCCCTAAGAGGCTTAGAGAGTATTCTTGATGCAGCAGTAAATGACCTCGCTAATTGGCATGGTTTAGAAATTGTGCGTTTCTTAGATTTTATGAAGGTGGTGACTTCTGTCGCTAAAAACTCAAATAAGAAAAGATACACCACAATACCCTCAAGTCCCCTCCGACTCCTTAATAAAGAAATAAATAAGTTAGTAAGGGAACAGTATTTGCGTAAATCGTCTGCAGGAGCGCGCAGAATAGCCCTACTAAAAAGAAGGAGGAGAAGGTTACAGGCCAAATTACGAAAAGAGGGGGAGGATTCTATCTGGATAAAACTAAGAGAGGCTGCCATTAATGGACAAATGAAACGATTTTGGTCCCTCATAGGCAAGGGATGCGGGGCCAGAACAAGTCCGCTTCCAATCCCCATTGAAGAGCAAATTTGGGTGGACCATGTTACAGTCCTTTATGCAAGTAATGGAATAGTGGTCCCCCGTATAAGTTCTAGTGAGGATAGTCAGCCCTTGGTCCCTCTCTCTGAAAAGCCTATTGAATTGGCTATTGGGGAAATGCGCTCTTCCGGGGCAATGGGTCCGGACGAACTCCCCATCTCTGTTTTAAAGCAAAGTAGTGTAAAATGGAGCAAATTGCTTTGCCCGGTGTTCAACCTTTATTTTTTGAGCAGAACGGTTCTTCCATCTTGGAAGGGGAGTATCTTGGTTCCCCTTTTTAAAAAGGGTGACCGGCTGTCCCCCCAAAACTATCATCAAATTGCCCTTTTGGATGCAATTGGCAAAGTTTTTGCAAAATGTCTTTTGAAAGTAATTAACGATTGGGTGGACCAGAGTAATATACTACCCCTAGAGCAGATGGGATTTCGTAAGAGCCATGGCACCATGGATAATTTAACAGCCCTGCAAGTAATATCCGATAAATACATCAGGGCCACAGCTTTTGACAAAGTTGATCGTCCTTTGCTGTGGAGGAAACTATCGGCCTTAGGTATGCCAGCCTGGCTTTTAGACTTAGTTCAAGACCTCCACTCTGATAACTGGTGCAGAGTATTATTGGGAGGGGAGAGAGGCTTATCTCAAGCCATCCCCTCGGCCAACGGTCTTAAACAGGGTTGTTTATTGGCCCCATTATTGTTTTCCCTCTACGTTTGTGATCTCCCCCAGACCTTATCTTTAAGCGAAGGCATTGCCCCTGTTCTGGGGGACAAACCAATCACCTGCTTGATGTATGCAGACGATATATTATTACTAGACCTTACCCCAAAAGGTCTAAATAACCGTCCGCAGGCATTGCATGTATTTGCCGAGTCCCATCATCTGAAGATTAATATCTCAAAAAGCAAAGTAATGTGTATGATGGGAAGGAAAAAACCGAAACTTGGGAATTCTAGTTGGTTTTTAGGTGGTCATAGGCTGGAAATCGTAAAATCTTATGTTTTCCTAGGGAAGATAGTATGTGGCAACTTGAGCGAAAAGGCCCATATAGATAATAACACTCGGAAGGCTATGACACAGGGTAAAGGCTTAAGTGCACTTTATAAAGCCACAGGCAAAAGACATTTTGTTCACTTGTTAGAGGCTTTTCGGGCAAAAACCCCAGCCTCTTTGCTTTATGGCATTGAACTTCTTGATTTGGGGCAATGGGGCTTTTTGGATACTGTTGAGGGCAGACTCTTACGACATTTAACTACGGTCAACAACGCTTGTACTGTGGCATCTCTTAGGCTTGAATTTGGCATATGAAGCAGTTTGGTCCAGGGCCTGGCGGGAATTATACGTTGGGTCTCTTGTCTGGTAAAGGGAAAACCGGCCACCTTAAGATACCTCATCCAAAAAGAATTATTGGGTCCCCTAAAAGAGTATTCCTTACTTATAAAGAACTTTAGAAGGGCCGTTGCACTACTTGAACTGGAAGAATCAACTCTTTTTTCGCTTTCCACCCATCAGCTAAAGTTCACCCTAAAACTGGTACCATGGAATCTAAGTTTTGGGAGGGATAGAGAATCCCTTATTTTAAAGAAAGGTGCTTCTTCTGTTATTAATTCTTGTTTATTTAAACGTATGCAACCTTATGCCTCCTGGAACCTTCCTCATGGCTTACAGCGCTTTTGGTTCCTCATGAGGCAGGATCTCCTCCCCTTGAACAAATTACTAGCTAGATGGTATGGTTCCTCCGAAAAGTGTAACTTGTGTAATAATTCTATCCAGGATACTAACCACGTTGTATTCGTATGCCCTGCCTTGATGGCTCACCGCCGAAAGTGGTTGAGACCAATTTGTTTAAAATTAAGTATTTTATCTGCCAACTCTTTAGTAGAAGCTATTCATAACCCCCCCAATGAAATGTTTTGCTATAGAATTTGTAACTTTTTTTAATGTTTCCTAGATTTGTATTAATGGACATGAACCCTTCACTTGATTTCTGATTCAACAGAGCGTATCTACTGGATTTTATGTATTGGTATTTGGTGCTTTTTATGTCATGTTTTATGTGGATCTCAATTGAGTTCCATATCATATATCAATAAAATTGAACTTTAGAGAAGCAAAGAATCATGTTGTGGGCTCTGTAATCCAACAGGTGTGCACTGATGGGCCTAGCCTGTCAAATGCAGTCTCAAGTCCCCTTATTGCAGCAGCCAGCACTCCTCAAAGTATGGGCTCCAAGCAGCCCCAATCATCCAGGAAGGGCCTCCCCCTGCACAGCCACCGCACGACGCTCACCACTGCGGTCGCTTCACACTGGAGGTCATGCTGCGCCCTCACATCAAGGGGCGATCTGCTGCCAGGGTCTGGGAATTTGTCCCCCCTGCGGCCCCTTCAGCCAGATGGCAATGCAGGCAGTTAGCCCCAGCTTCGGAGCGCAATCCCTCCTCAGCACCTGAGGCCCTCCTTGCACAGGCTGCCCATTGGATCCGCACAGCAGGCCCCCAATAGTGACCCCACTGCCCAGCAGAGAGATCCCCACGGCAAACTCATCGCCAGCACGACAGGTCGATTGTCCCTGATTTTTCTCGGGCCGCAGTGCACTCCCCTCTAGTAGGCCACCTCGCCACACATCCCACGGGCAGGCCCCAAGCAAATGGCATGCCTACCAGGCTTTTGGAAGGGCACTGGAGGGTCCGGAGCCCTGCGGGTGGTTTTTCTGGGTTGCAGTCTGCCCAGACAGAGCAAAGATTAATAACGGATGCCAGGATAAATAACTGAAATGGGCCACAGTCGGCAGATACTCAGAGGTGTGGCTATCTTGCTGCCTAGCTCTCTGGGGGCCCCGGGCATAGGGGGGCTTAGCAACAGTAATGAAGATGGCATGATGGGGCAGGACTTCCTAGTCTCTTATCCACTCCATCATGACCGATGCTCCATAGGTTTTAATAGTTCACCAAATCAGTATGTAAGAACTACTTCCTTGAGTCCTAGATGCTTATGCGGGTCATCTCCCCCTGTATACGTAGGCTGAAAACTTCACACTGTGCACCCAAATGCTCTCAAGTGTTTGTCTGGTTTCTTTGTCCCATTCTTTTCTTTCTTCCTAGATTCTTTGCAGGTACCTTGTTCTATTGTTCTTGGCAAGCTTCAAGAAGTTTTTTTTGTCACTGGCATTGTTTTGACTCCTTATGGTTTCCTTAGAGGGCACATTCCAGCTTATTTTCAATCAGTTGCTGGCAAGGCAGCTTACAGAGGAGATCACCCTAACTTCAAGTCAAGGATCTTCAGACCTAAATGTCTCTACATGCAACCAGCCCTTCAATGATTTTACCTACTGACTATAGGCCTGATTTATATCTTGGCGGACAAAGAACAACGTCTCAACAGCATTCCCTCCGTGCCAAGACTATGTTCATCTGCCTGATTTAAATTAGGGCAACCCGAATTTGACGACAGCAGAGGCTACTCCTCTGACAGTTTGGCTGTATGTCTGCCCACCTTGTTTAGATAGGCAGACGTATAGCCGTTTTTCAATGTCCGTCACCGCCAAGCATTAAAAAATGCCCGATGCCCTTGATTGTTTCATTACTTTTCTAGCCAGTCCCTTGCCCGAGTTAGCAGTTTTTTTTCACAACCAATTTTATTGAGCAAAGTAAGCAATAAAATCGTGGCACCCCACAGATCGGAGATCACCACCAACAGTAAAGACACAATGTATCAGATGAGTAGCAAATGTTCAATCAGGCACCGAAAATAAGCTCAATATGAATAAACCCTCAACCCACCCTACCCCGCCAACTCCCACCCCCCCCAGTTCCCAGAACCCCCCCATTCCCCCCTCCCCCACGCACGTGTACATGTAGCAGCAAATAAAGGGCGTAAGTGTAGTGCGACCGGTGTGTCGCAGAATCGGGCCAACAATTGTAGCACAATCAAATGTCCTCTTCCGCTGGGGGATCCAGCGTCAGTCCTCTGTAATCGGCCCACTGCTTCCAGATTTTGTAGTGTTTGCGTGGGCAGCCCCTTGCCTCAAAGATCAGTTTTTCAAGTCCCATGCAATAGACCAGTCCAGCTTTCCACGCGGACAGGGGGGGGCCCGCACTCCCTTCCACGCCCGGGCCAGATCCCGCTTGGCAACAACAAGCCCCAAAAGCAGTAGGTGGCGTTTATAGATGTTCCCACCAATGCCCTCCATAACATGCAGCAACCCCAGTCGATGGGTGCGGGGAAGATCCCAACCTAGGACCTCGGATAGACAGCTCCACACGCCTCTCCAAAAGCCAGACAATCGAGCGCACGACCACACAGTATGCAACAGGGATCCAGGCACATCTCCACAGCGCAGGCACTCCGGGGATTCAATCAACCCAGCTTTCCACAATCGTTCGCGGGTGTAATAGGCCCTGTGCAGGTATTTGAGTTGGATGAGCCGGAGTCGCACAGCGATGGCGGTCACACGCGGGGATTCTAGGGCCTCCCTCCAATCGTCCTCACACAGGGGGCCCACATCCACTTCCCATGCCGCCCGAAGAGAGAGTAGGGTAGAGGAGCAGTGGATGACCAGTGTCTGGTAAATACGGGATACCTTTCTATCCCCCAGGTCTCCCATAAAGACCTTCGCCTCAACCGGGCTAAACTCAGGAAGGTAGTCTAGATGGGCAATGCTCGGGGTGAGGGCGTGGCGCAATTGTAAATAGCGGAAGAAATGGGACTAAGGCATTTGGAACTCCGTGCGAAGTTCCTCAAAAGATTTAAGGGTAGTGCCGGACATCACCTGGCCCAGTAGCGAGATACCAATTGCCTCCCATCCCTCAAATCCGGCCAGGGCCGAAAGTTCCGGGAGCAGGCCATTATGCCACAGCGGTGTCTCTGCCGTCAATTTGCCCCACCAGCCCATGCGGCGTAGGGCCTGTCTCCACACCGTAAAGACCACTCTTGTGACCGACGGCAGTGCACGTCGCAAACGGGCTGAGTATAGAATGGTGTGCAGTGTGTTATCGCCCATAAGCGATCGCTCCAAAGCATATGCCGGGTCCCCCCTGTCGCTATACCACCACTCGTTAAGGACAAGTAGTTGAGAAGCCTGGTAGTAAGATAAAAGATCAGAGGTGGCCAGGCCCCCCCAATAGGTAGATAGGAAGCATGTCTTCAACGCCACTCTGGCCGCACCGCCAGCCCACAGAAAACGGCCTAGCGCCAAATTAACCTGGCGAAACCACCGCGGGCCAATAGGGTAGGGGAAGTTCTGTAGCTGGTACAATAGGCGTGGAAGCGCCACCATTTTGAAGATGGCTGATCTCTCAAAGATGGTGAGAGGCATCCTGGACCATGTCTTGACATCGGCCTGGACCCGTTCCCACACCGGCAGGATACCGCGGTCCCAAGCGACGGCGCGCGACTCCGAGAGAAAGACGCCAAGGTACTTCAGCCCATCCGTTGCCACGCACAGTCCTGCTGCCCAGGGGTCCGCCACAACCCCGCCGCCCAGCACCCACAGGGTTGACTTGTGAAGATTGAGCCGAAGGCCGGTGATCTCGCCAAATATGCGCATGACCTCCAGAACCCGGGGTCCTGAGTGCTGCAGGTCCGTGAGGAAAAAGAGGATATCATCCGCATATAATGCAATTCTATCTACAAGTTCTCCACTCCACACAAACCCGCGTATCTGTGCATCAGCACGCACCCGAGATGCCAGGGGCTCCATCGCCAGGGCAAATAGGTACGGGGACAGTGGGCAACCCTGTCGGGTCCCCCGACCAATCCGAAAGCGCCCGGACGTGGCACCGACCACCCGGACCGAGGCCGTGACATTGGTGTACAGTAATTTCAGGTACGATAGGAACACCGGACCCAGGTTAAGGCGGGGCAAGAGTGCAAACAGGTATGCCCAACTCGCAGAGTCAAAGGCCCTGTCCATATCTGCTAGCAGGAGTGCCGCCTGTTCGTCCCGGGCCCCCATGGCATCCACCGCCGCCTGTGCCCGCCGGATGTTATGGCGAGTGGCTCTACGGGGCATGAACCCGGCCTGGTCGGGGTGGACCAGGTTCGTAATTAAGGGAAGTAGGCGGTTCGCCAGGGTCTTCGCCAAGATTTTGGCTTCTATGTTTAATAGCGAAATGGGCCGGTACGAGTCGTGCCTGTCAGGGGCCCTGCCCGGCTTCAGAAACACCACGATCTCGGCGTGGCGCCAATCCGGCGGTAGCTCCCCCCGGACCCGTGCTGCCTCAAGCGCGCGTCTGTACTGAGACCCCAGCTGGAGGTGAAACTTCTTGTAAAATTCGCACGGGTAACCGCTCGGTCCCGGCGCCTTCCCGGTATTGAGCTGCCCCAGCGCCTCCCCGAGTTCCTCAGCAGAGAGCGGAATGTCCAGCGCAGTTCTGGTGTCATCAGAGACGGCCTGTGGCGACAGGCCATCGAGATATGTGGATACCTCCTCCGCCTCCAGGGAATCCCGGTGGGCATACTGTGCCTCAAAATAGTGGGCAAAGCTAGCCGCGAGGCGGGCCGGGTCCGTCACCACTGAGCCATCCTTCGCCGTGAGGCCCGGCAACGTGAGCGGCTGGAAAGTAGCCTGACACAGCCTGTGGAGCATCGTGCAGGACTTGTTGCCCCACTGATAAATCCTACTGCGCGTGGCAAGCCACGCTTGTTTGGCCTCATCGTGTAGGACCGAGGCATAGGATTGCTGCGCCTGCAGAGCTGCCGTATCACAGCCTCATCCCCCCCCCTCTCGGCCACGCTGTTCCAAGGTTTCCACCCGAGCGGCTGCGGCTGTAATGGCCTCCCGATGTTTCCGGCGGGCGGCTGCACACCAAGCGATGTCTACCCCCCGTATCGTGGACTTCAGCGCCTCCCACACCACTACCGCGTCAATGTCCTCCACAAGGTTATCGCGCCAATAATTATCAATCGCCTCGCGCAAGTGATGAACATAGTCAGGTTGCTGTAGATGCCATGAGGACATCCGCCAACGGAACGGCTGCCGTTTCGTGGGAAGGTCTATGGTAGCCACAACGGGGGAGTGGTCGGACAGACCCCTGGGCAGGATAGCAGCGTCACTCACACGACTCAAACAGGCACCAGGCATAAAGATGTAATCGAGTCTCGAAAAGGAGCCATGCACAGCCGACACATACGTGAATTCGCGCGCAGCCGGATGAAAATGGCGCCATACATCCACCCAGCCCAAGCTGTCCGCTGTCGCACGCAGCCTAGTATGCGGGGCAGGGGGAGAAGGATCCACAGCCACTGGCAATCGTCTCTGGCGGTCTGATCCCACATCCATAACCTCGTTCCAATCGCCCCCAACCACCGTCAACACATCCGGGATTTCATCCCATATCGCAAATAGTCTCTCCGACAGGGCCCACTGCATAGGGGGGGGGGGCATAAACACTACCAAAAACCCCAGGTTCGGCACCCATCCTTCCCTTGATAAAGACAAAGCGGCCCTGAGGGTCTACCCACTGCTTTCCATGAACATAGGCCACCTTGCGATGAACCAAGATGGCCGCCCCTCTCGATCCCCTCGTAAAGCCGGCATGGTAGACCTGTTGAAAGCCAAACCTCTGAAGGCTAAGGACCTTGGAGCCCAGCATATGAGTTTCTTGGAGCAACAGCACACCCACCGCCTCCCTTTTCCCCCAGCGCAACACAGCTCCACGTTTGATTTTATCCAGCATCCCCCTCACATTCCATGTTACAACACGTATGGACTTATTGGGAAGCATAGCAGTCTGATCAGCCATTATCCAGGTGGTCTCCCCCATTAGGCCCCCCGCGCCACCCCAACGCACCCCACCACTCACTCAATCCAGCAGTAATATACACGTGCGGTTTCACCCACCCATCCCCAAACCCCCCCCACCCCATCCCAGTCCTGAACCCCCCCCCAACAACAAACCAACGCTCCCCACATCCCCATCCCAACTCCCCCCACCCCTATACCTCATAGAACACTGAAGTATCTGTCGCGGCATGGATAGACCCGTATCCAAAACCGAGGACCCAGGGCCAGCCATACCAAAGGATCCCAACATCCCGATCACAACACCCCCCCCCGCCCCCCGACAACTCCCACAACTCGTGGGGGTCAAAGGCCCATGGAAGTCGCCTCCCGAGCCCCAACAGCGTCACCACATATAGCCCCAATGAGTCTCAAAGGCGGGCAGTCTGGCATGGACGGTTCCCCCACACAAACAGCCCCACTAAATGATCCATTACAAAGTAGTGCAACACATTACCGGAAAAGACCAGGGCCCAGGCCCCAACAGGGTTCAACTGCCAGTATCTGTGTGTTCAGAGTCCATTGTTCCACTGGTCTGTGTCGCACTGGCGGAGGCTGACCGCTTGCGTGATCTGGACCTCCGATGTCGTCCCCGAGTTAGCAGTTTTACTTTCTTAATCTACACTTTGGTTTTCTACATAGGATAGCTCAGCCTACCACAGTGAAAATAGCTTTTTGGGACATGTCAATGTAAATATAAATGTTCTATATGCCCCACTTTTAAATACCATGCACCATAATTTGTGGGCTATAAGGCTTACGTAGGGGTGACTTATTCATAATTAAAAGTAAGGTTTACTCCTGCTGTTATTTTAAAAGGTCGCACTGCAGGTTACACTGCAGCAATCAGGCTTCACAAGCTGACTACCATGTTTGCACTGCATCTAAAGTGGATGACACAAAAGGTGCTGAAGTCCAATGGTGACATTCAACTTCCAGTTCATGGGTACCCTTTGTACACCATATAGTATGGACTTATGGGGAAGTTAAATATACAAATTAGGAATAAGCCAATTTAACAATGCACTTTACTCCCCGCACATGCACTTTACTACTGGTCAGCAGGGGTCAAGTGCACAGAGTTTTAAAACCAGCTCAAATATAGGGTCAAACAAATGGCAAAAATTCTGGGGTGGTCACGCAGAAAAAGTTGATTTCTTACAAGGGAAGCGAGGGAAGCTAATTGTGATAACCATGAGGGGATCAGGGCCAAATATCTGATACATTATTTTGTTGACTCTGATCCTGGGAGGATAAATGAAACACGCCAATAGAATCCCAAGAGAAAAAGTTAATTTGTTACAAGGCAGAAACAGCACCTTATTGTGAGAACCATGGTAGAATAAGGGCCAAAGACCCAGATACATTATTTTGTTGACCTCGGATGATAAATTCATCGTGGAGCTGGAATCTCTACTGAAAGTTGTGGTAAACTACAATGGAGCCTGCTCATATCTGCAGTCATACCAGGGCCCGCAGGGTTAGGTAATGTTAGTGGGGATGCAGTGGTGACAGCAGAGGGATTGTTAATATTTGCTGCCTGTTGTTTGGGCATGTTAGACATGGGGGTCTCTAGTTATCAGAGGTAGGTAACTTTGTGAAAATAGGGACCCTTGCTTCTAGTCAGGGAAAGGGGGATATACACACTCTAGATAACCCCTGCACACCCCCTTGGTAGCTTTGCACGATCAGAAAGGCAATGTGTAAAGTATTTGTACTCAAAACACACAGTAATACAGTTCAAGTTCGGGCATTTGTATAGCGCACTGCTCACCCAGAGGGTCTCAAGGACAATTTATGTATTTATTTATTTATTTATTTATGCGACTTTTAAAGCGCGCAAATACCCGTAGGTGTCTCGCGCTATAGATCAAAAGTAGTCAGACAGAAAATAATTAAACAGAAAGAGCAGTTTACTGAGTGAAAAGCCACGTTTTCAACTGTCTCCTGAAGGTCATGAGGGTGGGGCTGATTTTGATGTAGGTGGGGAGAGAATTCCAAAGTTTGGCTGTGGCTATTACAAAGCATCTGTCTCCCCAGTTAACTCTTCGGGTGCGAGGAATGTTAACACAATGAAAGGAAGAGGAGCGCAAGGTTCTGGGGTTGTTTTTAGGTTTAAAGGCCTCTCTGAGAAAAACAGGACCTATGTTATTGATTGCTTTGTATGCTATACAGAGGGACTTAAATCTGGTGCGGTTTTTGATGGAAAGCCAATGAAGGTTTTGCAAGTGGGAGGAGATGGATTGAAATTTGGGAATCTTGAGAAGGACTCTGGCTGCCGCGTTCTGCACTAGCTGAAGTTTATTAGTAATTTTGGCCTGTGCATTCAAAAAAAGAGCATTACAATAATCTATACGTGAAAAAATCAAGGAGGTGATGAGTGTTTTTGCATGAGAACTGGGGATATAAGGTAGTAGCTTTTTTATTTTCCGTAACGTAAAAAATGAAGAGGACACCACATTGTTAGCATGATGGGTAAATAGCAATTTATCATCAAATATTACCCCTAAGTTCCTCACCTTGGTGACCGGGGTGGGGAGAGGACCTAGCTTGTCAGGCCACCAGACGGGAGACCAGATGGGTTCCAGTTTACCAAAGACCATTATCTCTGTCTTGGAGGAATTCAACTTTAAGCAATTGGCAGCCATCCAGTCGCTTATTGCTAACATGCCTAATTAAAAATGGCGGCCACATCAGCACCATCTTGATGGATAGATAGGACGAGCTGTGTGTCGTCGGCGTAGGTTGTAAGGCTGATATTGTGGGCTTTGATTACCCTCGCCAAATCCGACACGTATATATTGAACAATGTCGGACTTAGCGAGGATCCTTGAGGAACGCCGCATGGGAGTGAGAAAGTAGGCGAACAAAATTGACCCAGTTTGACTGTTAGGGATCGATTCTCAAGGAATGAAGAGATGAGATTTTTTGCCTTGTGAGTAATCCCTAAGGCAGAGACACGGCCGACCAAGATGGTATGGCCGACCGTGTCGAAGGCTGCGGACAGGTCCAATAATATCAGGATCGCCGCTCCCCCTTTGTCCATAGCAGACCTAATCTCATCAGCTGCTTTAATGGACAATGGACACCACACCAGTTTAGACAAATAAAGTATCTTTATCTAAACTTAAGAAGACCAAAATGACAAAAATCCAACATACAAGTGTTCAGAAAAATGACTTTCAAAAGGTTTTAGCAATTGAGTACATAGAAAACAATGGATGCATGATTTTGTGCAAAGTACCTGTCGTTGCAACAAAATTCACCAAGCCAAACAGCCGCATCGATGGGAAGCATCAAAAAACAAAGAGATGCGTAGATTCCTGAGACCTTCTTGGATGCGATGCAACAGTTCCGCAGGGCACAGGGGAGAGGTGCATCGGGTCCAGTCTGTAGGGGGAAGCGATGCGTCAATTCTGAGACAACTCCGATCTGCGGGTGATGGGTTTTGGAAAAACTTGCCGCACAGGGACGATGCGTGGAAATCCGGGATGCGTCGGCGGACGACGCAGCGAAGTCATGCGGCTCTGCGTTAATTTCTTCAGCCACAATCCCTCGATGTGTCGATTCTTGCAGTGGCGACAGGCGCTGCATAGGATTCCGCAGCAGCATGGTGATGCATGGAGATTCTTCTTGCACCACGGCGATGCGTCAGAAAACTGTCGCAAGAATAGCGATGCGTCAATTTTCTTGTTATGTTGCTTTCCAGCTCCGAGCAGCAGAAACAACCTCCAGAGGCCCCACAGAGTCACAGGCACTTCTTGGCAGGTCAGACCTCCCAGAAATGAAGTTCAGGAGAGCTGGGGGGTGAAGTCTTTGTGTTCCTGAGACTTGAAAATAGGAGGCAAGCTCTACTCATGGCCTTGGAGACTTTCCTCAAGCAAGGGATACAGCACACAGCAAAGTCCTTCTACTTTTCTTGGCAGAAATAGCAACTGCAGACCAACCCCAGAAACACAGCAAGGGCAGTACTTCTCTCCATTTCTCCTGCTCTTGGCAGAGGTTCTTCTTGATTCCAGAAGTAGTCTAAAGTTCAGTGGTTTTGGGTCTAATACTTATACCCCAAAATGTCTTTGTTCTCTTTGTGCAAGGGTCTATGAGCCCAGTCCAAACCAGTTCTGTCCTCTCTAGTACAGCTGGCCAGCAGGAGGTGGAGATAGCATTGTGTAAGGCAGACAGGCCCTATTCAGGTGCAAGGGAAATCTCTTCCACCACTCTAAATGGAGACCGGGCCTATTCAGGTGCTAGTGAGAATTCCTCCCCTACCTGAATGCAGCCCAGGTCTTTCAGCCCAGCCCTGACTCATTGAGGAAAGGCAGGACACACCTTACCACCCCCCACCCCCCAAGTGGCTGTCTGACCAGAATGCACCCCCCCAGCCCCGGTCACTCCAAAACCAGACAGCCAATACACAGACAGGCAGAAGCACACAGAATGGTTGAAAAAGAAAATGCCTACTTTCTGAAAGTGGCATTTTCAAACACACAATTTAAAAACCATCATTACTAAAAGATGTGTTTATTAAATTCTGAGTTCAGAGAGCCTAAACTTTATTTCTCTATCTTGTCTCAATGGGAAGTAATATTTATAAGATGTTATAAATAAATTCCATTCTATCCTATGGGGAAATATAGCTTTTCATTAGTGAAAAACGAAATTGGCAGTATTTTACTATCGGGACATGTCACACACACCAGTACATCTCCTACCTGTCACACACACTGCAACCTGCCCAGGGGGGCACCTAGGGCCTACCATAGGTGTGCCTTACATGTAAGAAAAGGGACGCGTAGGCCCTCGCAAGTGGGTGCACTTGCCAGGTCAACATGGCAGTTAACAAACTGAGCACAGACACTGCAGTGGCAGGTCTGAAATACCTGTTCATGGCTACACATGTAAGTAGTGTGTAGATATCAAGGACCCCCTGAGAGGAAGGGTACTGCAAGTCCTAGGTCAGGGATTAATAGCATGAAAAGTAACTACCAAGGCACTCAAACTACAGACTATTTCTGTTTCAATAAAATGAACATAGGGAAGAGAAAGTATGTGAGTGGGTCTAAATTCGATTTTTATTATGTACCAAGTAAAAGAATCACAAAAACAATATACAAAATTCAAATCAATAAATTTAAAAAGGAGAAGTTTCTCATAGCATAATAAAAAATTCAATAAGGGACATTCAATACAGTTTAAAACAATATTTTGTATAGAATCATATTTAAAAGGTGGCATCAACAAATTAATTCTCTACGCGCGTTTCGGCGACCAGCGCCTTCACATGTAAGTAGCACAATCAGTGCTGAAGGCCCACTAGTAGCGTTTGATTTGCAAGCCCCGGCACACTCAGTACACTTTACTAGGGACTTACCAGTAAATCAAATATGCCAATCCGGGATAACAAATCATGTTCACAATTTACACATAGAGCATATGCACTTTAGCACTGATCAGCAGTGGTAAAGTGAGCAGAGTCCTTAAACCAACAACAGCAGGTCAGGAAAAATAGGAGGAAGAAGCAAAATGTTTGGGGATAACCCTGCAAAAAGGGCCAAGTCCAACAGGGCACATCCGAGTAGTTACTTGGACGAACATCAGGATACCTTTTATCTCTCTGCTGTCTTGTTTGCCTAATTTGGAATTGGCAGAAAGGTAGCTCTAGGGATCACTCCAGACCACATAGTGTGCTACTCTCCCAGCTCTGACTGTTTCTCGGGTGGGGGGTTAGTAGGCAAAGACCCTAGAGCTGGAGTGCCTAGAAGTGGCCTCAGAAAGACCAGCAACTCCTTGATGCTGTCCAATTTGCCCATTACACAAGAAATGCCAAAATCATTTCCTTTTTGCCCTGGTTTACTTGTCATCAGTGTAAGATATCGGGTTATTAGTTGGATAGGGTGGAAGACCTCTAAGGCAACAACCACAATCCTCTTCAGGGTGAACCACAAAAGTCACTAAATTAACCTGGGCTTAAACTGCTGGTAGCTAGACACAACTTGCTTGCTTAACTTAAAGGCAAAGTCTAAAGTATTTATGCAGCATACAAACAGACATATAGTAAAAGCATAACACAATAAAAATCCCAAACCAATTGGGAAAAATACAGTACATTTTACTAAATAAAATACCAGAATGACAAAATCTAATCAGTAGAACCAGAGATATTCAATGTTAATGGTTTAGGTAGATATAGCACCAAGAAGCACAAAACGCCACTCTCAGTCATCTGGTCATGATAGAACAGGGGAGAGTTACAAGTTCAGCCTGACCACGATAGTGCGTGGGCCGGATACAGGGACCAGGTTAGTCCTGCTGAAAAAGTTACTTTCTCAAAGTCCAACGTGAAGAGTTCCATTTGTGCGTGAGGAGGCCATGAGGAACAAGGAGAGCGTAACTGATGATCCTCGCTCTAGCACGAAGAGAAGGCATTGTGGATTGAGCTATCATTGTATGTTATTGTGAATTGTATATACGTGTAAGTTCATGTGTAAATTTGATATGATTATGTTTCTTTTTCAGTCCCCAAAAAATTGTTTTGATTAACTTTTAAAGAAACTGGAATGCTCTAATAAAAGTTCCATTCGGACATATAAAAGAGTTGACTGTTCGTTACTCCATGAGTAGTAGGAGTGTACGGTCATACGGAGCCGGGTTCATTGTTTTGAGTTCGGAATTTTGAATAGCCCTACCTTGTCCCGGTCTTTTGGGCTTAACCTCTATAGGTTTTTTTATAATTTTCTGAAAGTGGCATTTTCTGATTGTGAACTAAAATCCAACTTTACAATTAACAGGGATTTTAAATTCCACTTCATGTTAGTCTAAAACGTATCCCTATCTGCCCCCAATCAAACTTTAGCCCTTATTAAATGTAGTAAGGTAACCCAATGTTATCCAATGGGAGAGGTAGGCCTTACAGTAGGGAAAACAAATGTAGCTGTTTTTTTGCTACCAGGACGTGTACAACTTAAACCCAAATGCTCTACTTCTTAAATACAATGCATCCTTCCCCATGGGCTGCTAGGGCCTACCTTAGGGATGACATATATGTAATAAAAAGGAAGATTTAGGCTGGGCAAAAGGTTAATTTTTCCGGTCGCAATGGCATTTTAAAAGTTAAAAACAGGCTGCAGGTGCAAGCCTGAGACATGTTTTAAAATGCTACTTCAGTGGTGGCACAATACGTTGTTCAGGTGTACTAGTAGCATTTAATTTACAGGCCCTGTGTACATGTAGCACCATTCACTAGGGACTTGCAAGTAAATGAAATGTACCAATAGGATAGATGTGAATTGTACCATGTTGTACGGAGAGAGCACTGGCACTTTACCATGAGATAGCCGGTAAAAAGTGCACAGAGTCCGAAAGCCTACGAAAATGGCTTCAGCAACAGAAAGCAACAAGCATTCGCAAAGTCAATAAGTCTCTCCTATGCAAGAGCTATTGTCTTTGCCAATGTGTTTTAGTTATGTTGTACACCAGTGTGGCTGCTGTTCAGTCACGTTAATGGAGTAGAGTGGACATGGGTGTCGTGGGCTGAAATGTCGTTGAGGGGCATAGAGTGGAATAAAGTGTCGTAGAGCGGAGTGGCCTAGAGTAGAGTGGCCTAGAGTGAAGTGGCATAGAGTAGAATGTAGTAGAGTGTTGTGTAGTAGAGCTTCATATTTTGGAGTGGCGTAGAGTGTATTAGTGGTGAGTAAAGTAGAATGTCAAGTGGAGTGGCGCAGAGTGGAGTGCCGCGTAGCGGAATGGTAAAGCATACAGTGGAGTAAAGTGGAGTGGAATGGAATGTCTTTGAGGGGCAAAGAGTGGAAAAAAGTGTTGTAGAGGGCATAGAGTAGAGTGGCCTAGAGTGAAGTGGCATAGAGTGGTGTGTAGTAGCGCCTTAGAGTGGAGTGGTGTAGAGTGTCATAGAGGTTAGTAAAGTAAAGTGTCCAGTGGAGTGTGTAGATTGGAGTGCCGGGGAGGGGAGTGGAGTTGAGTGGAGTGGAGTGATGTAGAGTGGATTGGTGCAGCATGGAGTGGCAAAGAATAGAGTGGAGTATAGAGGCATGGAGTATCGTAGAGTGGTATAGAGGGTTGTGGAGTGGCATAGATTGTCATAGAGTGGAGTGTTGTTGAGTGGCGTAGATTGTCGTAGCGTGCAGTGGAGTGTCATAGAGTGAAGGGGCATATAGTGAAGTACAATGTTGTAAAGTGGAGGGACATAGAGTGGAGGAGCATAGAGGTTTGTGGAGTGGTGTAGAGTGGAGTGATGTAGTGTGGAGTATACATGCTATGGTAGCACACTGCCATTACAGACATAACATTTTCAATTGAAATGATCATAACATTTGCACATACAATATTATTTATAAAACTATACAGTGCACAAACGAGAATGTGTGGAAATGGCATCACCTAGTGTACTGATTTGTTTCCACCTCACTTCCAAATTACAACGAAAGTGCTCAATTTGCGTCTTCCTAATTTTGATATATTCTGAAACATTTGCATATTTAATTTACTGACATTTAAATTTTGTGGTTTGCTAGAAAAAAATACTTTCTTTCCCATACCCGGCAAGATTGACACATAAATCCTCTCACTTTAAAGCCAGAGAAAGAAAAATAAACACCAAGCTCCCTTATAGACAGAACCTGATATTTGACCTCTGTTTTTGAACACACAGCAAATGTGACAAGATAAGAACAAAATGTAAAGGCATGTTTACAGAAAGGATGACTCATGGAAGAATACAAGGAGCAATGGTTGATAGACCTGGCATCATTAGCGTGGGTTTCCCCTGTATATTTGCCTTTGCCTCCTGTAGTTTTACAGTGTGTTGGACTTTGTTTTTGCTGGTCTAGATGCTTTAGGCACTTTGCCACTGCTTTTCAGTGCCAAAGTGCAAGTGCTCCTTCTGTAAATTGTTGTTATGCATTGGTGTTTCCATAATTGGCTTATTTGGTTTACTGTTAAGTCCCTAGTACAGTGCACTGTTTGTGCCCAGGGCCTGTAAACCAAATAGTGGGCCTGCAGCACTGATTGTGGCACCCACATAAGCAGCCTGAAAATGCAACTCCGACCTGCCACTGCAGTGTCTGTGTGCAGTCTAGTACTGCCATGTCAACCTGGCAAGTTCACTCACTAGGGCCTAACCTTACCTTTTCTTACAAGTGAGACGCCCCTAAGGTAGGCCCAATGTACCCCTGTGGGCAGGGTGCAGTGTATGTGAAAGATAAGACATGCCCTGGTGTGTGTGCCATGTTCTGATAGTGAATTACTGCCAATTTTGTTTTTCACTATTGAAAGGCTAGCTGTCCCATAGGATAGAATGGGAGTTTATTTATAACACCTTTTAAACATAACTTCCCTTTAGGACAAGATAGATAATTAAAGTTTAGTATGCCTGAACTCAGAATAAAAAGATGCATCCTTTAGTGAGGATAATTTTTACATTCTGTGTTTGAAAATACCACTTTTAGAAAGTAGGGATTTTCTTGTTTAGCCATCCTCTTTGCCTCTGCTAGGTTGTGTATTGACTCTCTGGTTTTGGATTGACTTGGGGATGTGCATTCTGGTCCGACAGCCACTTGGGGGGCGGGGGTTAGGTGTGTCTTGGCTTTCCAGGGTGAGTCAGGGCTGGGCTGAATAGTCCTGGGCTGCATTCAGAGTAGGGGGTGGAGATTTCTTTCACACTTGAAAGGCCTGGTCTGCCTTGGACAATTCTGTCTTCACCTCCTGCCAAGAGGCTGCACCCGAGAGGACAGAACTGGTTTTGGTTGGACAAAGAACTTCTCTGCCACCAGAAAAAAAAGGATTTTGTGCTATAAAGAGTGGGGCCCAAATCCCTGAACTTTAGATTACTTCTGGAATTCAGGAGGAACCTCTGCCAAGGAGAAGAGCTGGAGAAACCAACACTTTGCTGTGTGCTGTCTGGGGTTGGCCTGCAGTGGCTGTTTCTGCCAAGTGAAGGACAAGGACTCTTGCCCCCTGCTTGAGGAAGATCTCCAATGGCTTGAAGTCTCAGGGATACAAAGACTTCACCCCCATTGTTGAAAGTAAAAAATGGTCAGGCGGTTGAGTCGATGTCTCTCAAGTATTTTTGCCCGGCGTTAAACGCCTCTAATACCATACAAGGATTATCGAACAAAGAGGCAGGTGCCGGAGGCAGGAAGACAGGAAACAAGTTTTATTCCGACGGAGCAGAACACATCAGATCGGACAACAAGGTATCGTTTCGAGGTGCTCTAACAGCCTCTCTGAGGCCTGGTCTCTTATACACTGGTTTCATGGAATGTGACCACTCTTTATTACAATAAAGACATTGTGGAGTAAGAAAGAGACATCCCCGGAACCCCCCCCCCGTCTCCGGCCCACTCCAACACGTGGCTACAGTAGAGGTCCTCACCCCACATGCAATAGGAGGGGGCTATCACGCAGCTGGGTGTTCCGCCGATTCCTTTAGAATGTATGCGCCTGATCGGATCTCAGGGGGGGTGGGGAGGCCATGATCAATAGTAGCTCCTTTGAAGAGGGGCGACTGCATATAGTAGGGGGCAATAAACTGTATCCTCTGGCTAGGTGATGGCCTGGGATCCGTGCAGACAATCGGGTTCAGAGGAAGGGGTCATCAAAGGAGAGATATTCATGAAAGGAAGGGTCGGTGTGGACAGTCGAGCGTAGAGGAAGGGTTTATCAAAAGAGGGGTATTCATGGAAGGAAAGGAGGTGTTGGTCAGGCGCGGGGCGTGACTCCCAGGGACAGAGTCACGCGGAAAGAGAGGGTTTATGACTTGTGCATGTGAGAGCGGGGGCAGCCAGGGTGCGTGGGGGATGCTTGCGGGGTCAGGGGAGTGCGCTAACGATCGATCATGAACAGGGAGACCATGGCACCTAAAATGGCTGCCGGGCATATTCGTACGTGAGTCTGAGGAATGGGCAAGATGGCGCAGATGATGTTTAGTTCGCAAACTAAAGTTCCACAGTCCTCCCTTTTAACATGTCTCGCCAGCTTGTCAATTCGGATCTATCCCCATAAGACCCTATCTCATAGAGGGGACTCATGTGCTCAGTTCTGAAGTCCAAAGTCTTAGGGCACATGCAGTTAGAAATGAGTGAACACAAAGGTGGCAAACATTGAATCCCTAGGCAACACCCACACAGTACCACAACCGGTATCAATATAAATGTGAACAACCTCCATCCCCAATCCTTCAAAGTATCCCAAAACCAGCTTCCAAGCGACCATCCTTCTTGCTCCTGGTGAACCTCTGAGGAAAGTCTGTGGAGGTGTTCGATTGCTTTGTAGACTGAAGGCGAGCTATCTGCCACGTAGGTGCAACAGCTGGATCCGATGATGCGGCATGCTCCTCCACGGTCGGCTAGAACCACATCTAGAACAAGGCGGTTTTGAAGAGCCACCAGGCGGACTGCCTGAAGCTCAGCCGTGTTGTTAGCGTGGATGCCAGCCGTGATGTTGATGGTCGTTTCTACTGCCTGGGTCAGATGTCGGATGGCGCGGCTGTTTGCCATCGGGCCCCACAGAGGAACAAGTCCCTTCACCGCATCCAGGAACTGTGCTCCGGTGGAGTTGGCTTGTCCAATGTCTCCGGCGCGCTTCTGCCGGTGATGGTTGGCTGGGGCCACATACGTGGGGGGGAGAATGAAGGTGATGTAGCAAGTACCCCCCCAACCTTTCGGGAGCCAAGTGTAAGCTTTGGTGCCGCAAACAAAGTACATATTCGGAGAGGCGACAAAGGGGGGGGGGGGGTCAGTTGAGTCCAATGACCTGGTGATGTGGCAGAAACTGTGACCCACCAGCTGTGTTCCCAGGCCTTCGATGCACACAAGACCCGTGACATTGATAACAGACAGAGCCACAGTCAGTGGCAGCCGTTCGCTTCCGCAGGTAGGAGAAGGTGGGTCTAGCTGGATTATGGAGCACTTGCATTTCAACTCGTTCTTTGTCAGGGATGTCCATATGGAAGGCGGAACCGGAGACTACAGGACAAAAGGTAGCAGAAGTTCTTCCGGTTTTGTTCAGCCAGAACCCATAGTAGAAGTGCGACACTGTTTGACCAGAAGTGGCGTTGTCCTTGTGGCTTTCTTGCAAGAGGATCAACCAGGCAAGGCAGGAGCCGTGAACTGAGAAAGGAGAAGGGATGAAGGGGATGGAGTGTCCGGTGGCATGCGGGAGCAACCCGCAGATCCAGCAGTTGGTGGCGTTGGCAGCAAGGTTGTGCTGGTGCAACAGTTACACGAAGGAATTGTTCCAGAACTCCTTACGCCTTTCTCGGAGCTGAGGCGAAAGGGAGATCAGGTGATGCTCTTTCATGGTGGTTGGCTGTGCAGTAGTCAGCAATATCTGATGAGCGGGTGTGCTTTCTTCCAAGATCCAGAAGGAAGTCATGAGGAGGAGGCAAAGGAGGAAGACAATAAAGAAGGCGATTGTCTTCGATTTGTGCATACTGTCATTCTTTGGGTTCTTGTAGTGGGTATTTCCGGTTGCTTCCATCATCTTCTTATCTGGCGCTTCCATCATCTTCAAGGTGCTCGGTAGTGGGCAGAACCACAGACTTTGTTCAACTTCTCTCCGGGTAACCCTTGGTTGTGTTTTAGGCCACCGTTCTGAGATTTGACTTAGTCCGTGGTCTACTTAGCCGAAGCTCCCTCCTTTCGACGTAGGAAATACCCTTTCCAGGATGGTACAGTGGGATCATAGAATTTTGCAAGTTCAAGTGCCTCGGTATCAGGATAGCAGTTCAGTGATGGCCGATCTTGGTTTAGAAGCTCTTTCTGGGTGTTGACGTTTTCTGTTGTGGTCAGGGTCGAGGAGACCTTCTTGCAGTGGTGTGCATGCAGCCAGTGCCGTTTCCCCTCCACTCGAAGGGCCGTCCGGGTGGTGATCAGTACTTGCCAGGGGCCCGTCCACCGGGGTTCCAGACTCTTTGCCCGTTGAAAATTCCGGACTAGCACATAATCCCCCGGTTGGATGTCATGACCCGGACCCCTGGAAGCATCGGGGATAGCCTGCTGCACCTGCTGATGAATGACAGACAACGTTTTAGTTAATTTGTACAAGTAATCTGACAGCAGGACGACGGGGACGTCGTGAATGGAGGTCGGTTTGGGGGCAGTCCAGAGGTTCATCGGTCGCCCAAATACAACCTCGTAGGGGGTCAAATGGTGCTTAGTGGGAGTGGAACGCATCGATAGCAACGCCAGTGGGAGGGCATCTGGCCACTTAAGTCCTGTGGTGGCCACTATTTTTGACAGTTTTAGTTTCAATGTAGCGTTGTGTCGCTCGACTAAGCCAGCGGATTGGGGGTGGAAGACCGCATGAAACCTCTGTTTTACACCCAACCCCTTCAAGATTAGTTGGATAACTTCAGCTATGAAGTGGGGGCCGTTGTCGCTCCATAAAATTCGACAAAGGCCGTAGCGAGGGAAAAACTCTTTCAGTAGTACTTTGGCAGTAGTCATGGCAGTGTTATCACGGGTTGGATAGGCTTCCACCCATTTGCTAAAGGCACATACAATGACTAATACATATTTCAAGCTTTGGCATCTTTCTAGCTGGATGTAATCCATCTGGAGGACCTCAAAGGGGTGGTCGGGGATTCCAAACCCTCCCCGGGGTACCACAGTTCCTTTCCCGGGGTTGTGTTGCAGGCAGATAAGGCACTGTTGGACCAGGCGTTTGGCTGAGTCGGGGATTTTGTCGTTGTGCCAGACTTTGGAAATGAGTTCAGTCATGGGGGCAGATCCTATGTGTGCAGGAGAGTGTGCCATAGTCAGTATGGGAATCAAGTATGAGTCAGGCAGCAACCATTTGTTTGCATCTTTTGTCCTCCAGCAGCCTTCATCGTCCTTTAAACCCACCCGTGCCCACTCGGTCAGTTCGTGAGGGGTGCTGGCCGACTGGATGTCCCTAATCGTCTCCCTAGCGGCTGCGTCAGTCCATTTTTCTGCTTGTGACCTGGTCACATACATGCGTGTCATCGTCCTATTCTCAGCTGTGGTTCGGGCAGTGATGTCGGCCAGCGCATTTCCCTGTCCGACTAAGTCCGTCACCTTCTTTTGTGCCTGACATTTGATCACTGCTAATCGTTTCGGTAGGAGAACTGCTTCAATCAGGGCGGAAACTAGATCTCCGTGAAGGATGGGCGTGCCGTGGGACGTCAGGAATCCCCTTTCCCTCCACAAGAGCCCAAAATGATGAACCACCCCGAAGGCATACTGGCTGTCCGTGTAAATGTTCGCCGTGGTCCCTGCCACTATGATACATGCTTGTGTGAGGGCAATTAGCTCTGCCGCCTGTGCGGATCGTTGTGTGATGCGGGCTGTCTCAACTACTGTTCGGGCTGTCGTTACCGCATAGGCAGCTGAAGTGGTGCCGTCTGGGAGTTTGATGCAAGAGCCGTCTACCCATAGCTCTCCATCAGGGTCTGTAAAAGCAGTGTGTCGGCGGTCAACTCTACCTCTGGTCTGTTCGTCCGTGCGGGTCACACAGCCGTGTATAGGGGGCACATCGGGGTCATTTTCAGGCAAGGGCAACAGTGTGGCAGGATTCAGTCGTGCATCTCTTCAGAGTGATGTGGGGTGCAAGTAGAGTCAATTCGTACCCCGTCAGTCGTGCACTAGTCAGGTGTTGAGTCTTGGTCTGGTTCAAAAGGGTGTCGACCGCGTGGGGTCAGCGGCGGCTACTGCTCGAAGGCAGGCAGGCAAAGCTCTGGCGACAGGGTCAAGAGTGGCAGAGAAGTAGGCACAGGGACGCTGCTTAGAGCCGATGGGCTGAGTTAGAACAGACAACGCGCATCCCTCCCTTTCGTGAGTGAAGAGGGAGAAGGGCTTGGAGTAATCTGGTGTTCCCAGGACAGGTGCCGAGCAAAAGGCATCCCACATCTCTTTAAAGGACGTTTGACATTCGGGGATCCAGGGGAGTGGGAAGGAGACATCTTTGGCCAACAGGGAAAGTAGGGGTTTGATAATGAGACTGAAATTTGGTAACCATTGTCGGCAGAAAGAGGTAAGACCCACTAAAGAACCGACTTGCTTCTGTGTTTTTGAGACGGGGGTATCTAGGATGGTTTGGATTCGGTCGGGCGTAAGTTTCCTCCCTTCTTTGGACAGGAGATGGCCTAGGTATGTCACTTGAGACTGGCAGAACTGCAGTTTCTTTTTGGAGACGTTGTGGCCATTTTCCGCAAGAAAGTGCAGGAGTTGGATAGTGGCCGTGATGGCAAGTGGAGTGGCGTCGGCCGCCAAAAGGATATCATCGACATATTGGATCAACACCACTCCATCTGGTAGCTGGACGGTGTCCAGCTGTCTTTTGAGGGCCTGGCTGTAAATGCTGGGACTTTCAGTGTAGCCCTGGGGAGCTCTACAAAATCGGTACGAACGTTTTTTTAGGGTGAAGCCGAAGAGATAACGGCTGTCTGGGTGGATGGGGATAGAGAAAAATGCATTCTTAAGGTCAATAACAGTGAAGGTGGTGGCAGTGGGTGGGCTGAGGGTCAGAATGGTGGTGATGTCTGAGACTACGGGGTACTGTGGCACAAACACTTTGTTAACCTCTCGTAGGTCGATGATGAAGCGGTACGCTTTCTCATCTCCCTCACCTTGCTTCTTAACAATGGGTAGGATAGGGCTGTTACAGACATTGCTAACCACTTCTTCTACCACTCCTGCATCTACCAGGGACTGAATAATCGCTACCAATGCCTTCTCGCCATCGGGTGATATTCGGTACTGTGGGAGTTTCGGGAGCGTTGCGTCTTGTCGAACAGTTATGTGCACAGGGTCAATCATCATTCGTCCTACATCAGAGTCGTTTTTGGCCCATAGGTACGAGGGCAGGGTGTCGAGCAAGGACAGGTCAGCATCCGTTATAGAGTACATATGTCGTGCGGGGCAGGATCTGGCATGCTCGGGTTGTCGTACAGGATGACTCGGACTCCATCTGGGGAACACCTAATGGTAGCTCGGAAATGTTTTAGTAAATCAATACCCATAATGGCGTCGGGGGAGTTGGAGGAGAGCAGAAATGTTGTGTCAGTTGGGTTGTTTCCTAAGTCGAAGGGGATAGGTACAGACAGGGGATTAGTGGAGGGCATTCCATCGAAACCTATCGATGTAATGTGCGAGCCAGACAAGGGTGCCCTTGGAACGTGTCGCCCCAGTGTCTACCAAGAATGGAGACTTTGTATCCAGGACCTTAGCGGTGACGTAAGGACCTTGCTGGTCAACACAGAGCTCGACTGGATCCCTCCCTTGCCCCTGGCAGTCCTATGCAAAGTCGGGGGCGTTCTCACTGTCAGATAGTTGGTACTGGTTTTGTCGGGGACGGTCAAACGTGTTCGATCTTCCTGGTCTGTCGCTGTTGGTGTCATTTGTGTATCCTCGCCCCTGCCCTCTAGTCCTGGGGCCATTCGTCATATCCCTTGTCTCTTTATTTTTAATTAGTTCCAGAAGAACCGGACATTGAGACTTCCAATGCACGAATCCTTTGCAAAATGCACACTGATTATCCTCTATGTCCCTACGTCCAGAGTAGGGAGTAGGTGCGCGATCCTTTGGGGGTGGATTTCTAGGAGCGGCTGATTGGTAGTTCCCCCTGTGGGGTTCTCTTCCGACCGCCACCCCTTGTATCTGGGCTATCGTCACCCTTTCTTTCAAATCTTTCTTCTTTCTCTCGGATGCCCTATCATTCTCATTCTTTTGGTGTTCGTAGTACTGAGCCATCTGAAGGATAGCTGCGGGTTTGGAGGCCCCCCAACTACTCTCGCTCGTCTGTAATTTTTGGGAGACCTCTGGTGATAGTCCCTTTACATAATTTTGCACGAATAGGTGTTGTCCGGTTGCAGTGGTCATGTCTTGGCCACTGTAGTCGGAGAACACCGTCTCAAATCGGGAGAAGTATTCTGATACGTCTTCCCCGGGTTTCTGACGGCAAGCCGCGACTATCGACCAATCTACCTTTTTCTCTGGGATCAATGTCTTTAGCTTCTGAACTATTTTGTCCGGGAGTTCCAGTATGTCTTTTACTGGTTTCTTTCCGGGTTCTCGCCGTCTATCTAGCTCATTGAGTTGATTCCAGGTATGGCCGAACAGATCTGTGTGGTCGGTTTTCCGAATTTGCTTCCACACATCCGCTGGCAGACATAATCCGAAAAACAAGTCAATGTCCGCTAGAGTCATTATCGTTGAACCCAAGGCTGTGCCTAATTCGGTATAAAATGCTGTCGGGTTCTTTCTTAAATCAGGCAGGGTTTGCCGAAAAGTTAAAATATCCTGTCGATCCCATGGTTTATAAACCCAATTGTACACAACCCTCCCTTTTGCATCTGCGTGGTTGATATCGTCGTTTGTTCCCTGACCTCTTGGGGGAACCCAGTAGTGGGCGGCTTCTCTGATAGGCATCATAGTGTTGGCTACTTCTGATGAGGACCCAGCCGTTTCAGGGACTGTAATCTTAACCTCTGGTTTCTGTTCCGTGAGGTGGCGGAAGACTTCAAGCGTTTACATGAAGAGGTCCGTCACATCGTGCTCAGTCCCATCTCCAACATCGACCTTTCTATATAGAGTTGTCAGTTTATCAGGACCCCTATTCTGATACCTATCCTCATATGCGTTCAGGGTGTGGTAGCTGAATCGTAAAATGAAATGCCGCCTGTGGCTACCGGCATGTGAATTGTGCATATCCATCGTATATTCTTCGCTCTCCTTCCGTTCTACCAGTGTCTTTGCTATCTTGTCAATCCCATCCCGCTCTTCTTTGCTCAACCTATTTGGTCTGGCTGGTGGCTGCTTGTTGGTCTCGAGTTCGTCTGATGTTGTTACTAATGCGGCCAGTGCGGAGGCCGCGAGGGCCGGGGCACTAGCGCTAAGGTCACTCTCGCCCGCACTCAGAACTGGCAGGTGCTGTACTAGAGGCTGGCAGGGGGCATATGGGGGGGCATGTAGATAATCGGAGGACCTAGCAGTAACTCATTGTTCGCCCGTTGTTTGGAGGGCAGCTCAGGGTAGAGCGTAGAGGGGGTCCTAACAGGGCATTGGCCTGCCGACCCTGATTCTTGCTTTTGTCTAGCTTCCTCTCTCCCTTTTATTTCTTCTTCTAGTTTCTTAGCGGCCAGGTGGGCTGCCTTTCGTAACTCTTTCCCTATTTTTGCTTCTTCTCTTTTCTTTCGTTGTTCTGCTTCTTTGTGCCACATGCCGACACTATCGAGCATGGTGGGCGTTGTCTTATTTTTCCGAAGGGCTGCTTCTAACGTTTTTATTTTATGATCATCAAAGGAACCTATCAGTGGCCACTGACTTTCGGGGTCCTTCTTGGTATATTTATGCCATAACTTACTATAAGCTACAGCGACTAGTCCATGCTTAGTGAACATGTCCTTATTAGGGGTGCCTTCCAATGGAGCTGGATGGTTCATCTCTAATAAGCGGTCCGGGCTGTACCAACTACCAATCAGTGGGGAGAAGACAGGCATGACAGATTACAGCGGGGGACAAAGGTCCGCACTACCTATCCTTCACTGTTCGCAAAGACTAGACAGAATATTTCTGTTCTCCGTTATTTGCAAGCAGAGAATATCTCAAAAGCACTATACTGAAAACAATCTATGTTCAGCAATCAATCAGTGGGGAGAAAAATAGGCACAACGGGTTACAATGGGGGACAAAAGTCCGCATTACCTACCCTTCACTTGTTTGCAAAGAGAGACCGAATATTTCTATTCCTCCCAGTTTGTAGTCAGCGAATGTCTCAAGGAGCAACCGGGTATCTCAGGTATTGAATCTAACGAACCAGAGAACCCATGGGTCCAACAATCAATCAGTGGGGAGAAGAGATAGGCACAACGGGTTACAACGGGGGACAAAGGTCCGCGTTACCTACCCTTCACTATCTGCAAAGGGAGACCGAATATTTCGATTCCTCCCCGTTTGTAGATAGCGAATATCTCAAAGGGTGACAAAACAAAATACTAGTATTTCAATTAGGCAAACAATCAATAAATTCGTAATTCGTCGTGTTTCACGACCTTACCCGGACCGCATGGACAGTTTCTCGTCTTCCGTTTCCAGCGCCCGATCGTCCTCTATTTTCTGTTGTTACTGCGGCACTCCTGATGGTTCCCAGTCAGGACCGTAGATCACTCGAGAGAGGTCTGCTCGGAATCAGTGAAGTTCGGATGACCGGCTGCCAGACGAGGGTCTATCGGGCAGGTGCACTTCCGATCGTTGCAGTCGTTCACTCTGTCGTCGGGACCTCTCCCACTGGATCCACGTGTCGCTGATGGGCCCCACATTTGGGACGCCAATTGTTGAAAGTAAAAAATGGTCAGGCGGTTGAGTCGATGTCTCTCAAGTATTTTTGCCCCGCGTTAAACGCCTCTAATACCATACAAGGATTATCAAACAAAGAGGCAGGCGCTGGAGGCAGGAAGACAGGAAACAAGTTTTATTCCGACGGAGCAGAACACATCAGATCGGACAACAAGGTATCGTTTCGAGGTGCTCTAGCAGCCTCTCTGAGGCCTGGTCTCTTATACACTGGTTTCATGGCATGTGACCACTCTTTATTACAATAAAGACATTGTGGAGTAAGAAAGAGACATCCCCTGAACCCCTATTTCCCCCCCCCCCCCCCCCCCGTCTCCGGCCCACTCCAAGACGTGGCTACAGTAGAGGTCCTCACCCCACATACAATAGGAGGGGGCTATCACGCAGCTGGGTGTTCTGCCGATTCCTTTAGAATGTATGCGCCTGATCGGATCTCAGGGGGGGTGGGGAGGCCATGATCAATAGTAGCTCCTTTGAAGAGGGGCGACTTCATATAGTAGGGGGCAATAAACTGAATCCTCCGGCTAGGTGATGGCCTGGGATCCGTGCAGACAATCGGGTTCAGAGGAAGGGGTCATCAAAGGAGAGATATTCATGAAAGGAAGGGTCGGTGTGGACAGTCGAGCGTAGAGGAAGGGTTTATTAAAAGAGGGGTATTCATGGAAGGAAAGGAGGTGTTGGTCAGGCTCGGGCGTGACTCCCAGGGACAGAGTCACGCGGAAAGAGAGGGTTTATGACTTGTGCATGTGAGAGCGGGGGCAGCCAGGTTGCATGGGGGATGCTTGCAGGGTCAGGGGAGTGCGCTAACGATCGATCGTGAACAGGGAGACCATGGCACCTAAAATGGCTGCCGTGCATATTCGTACGTGAGTCTGAGGAATGGGCAAGATGGCGCAGATGATGTTCAGTTCGCAAACTAAAGATCCACACCAGCTCCCCTGAACTCCCTTGCTAAGAGTTACGACCTGCCAAGTGGTGCCTGGTGCTGTCCTGGGCTTCTGAAGGTTGTTTCTGTCACTGGGAGCTGAAAAAGTAACGCAGCAAGGAGAAGCGTGACGCATTCATACGTGTTTCTGACCCATCATCGAAGAAATCAATGTAATGTCTGCCCGCGGCTTGAGAAATCGCTGCACGCCGCATCGAGTGCACGATCTACGAAGGCCGAGATCACTGCACCGATTTCGACGAAGGACCTGCTGTGCGGCTGCAAGAACCGACACATCGTGGGAGTGCGGCTAAATAAACCAACACAAGCCGCCGCATCGAGAACGGATGCATCCCTGGTCATCACGCATCGCATCGGAGCCCCAAGTCTGCTAGCCACCGGGGCCGCAGTTAGAAGCCGATGCATCACCACCCCATGCAGTAAGAACCGATGCATCACCTCCCCTGCGTTACAGTAAGGAACTGACGCATCACTTTCCCTTTGGCTGTTCTTGCTCTTGACTTTGATGCATCCAAGGTACTTTATGTTGAATGTGTTGCATCTACAATTTGCTTTGACCAGAACTGTTTCTACCTTTTGAAAGTTATATTTTTATTACTATATTGTGGATTTTTTGTCAATTTGATCTTGTTTCGATTAGATAAATATTACTTATTTTTCTAGACTGGTGAGGTGTCCATTTGTAGTGTTTTCACTATATTACTGTATGTGTGCTCAAATGCCTCTTAGATAAGCATGTCTGCTTGTGCCAAGCTACCAAAGGGGTAAGCAGGGTTATTTTAGAAGTGTATCTCCCTTACTCTGACTAGGAATAAGGGTCCCTTCTTGGACAACGGTGCATTCTCAGGGAAGCGTTCCGTATGCCCACAAGAAGTCGATGGCAAATCAGATAGCTGTGCTGCCTGGTAGGCTTCAACCTAAAAATCTGGTGAAGACCTTGCGAAAAGGTCCGGGTCCAGCAATTAGTTTAGGCATCATTGGGAAATGTACCTGCCCCAAAATCTTTGCACCACAGAGAATCTTCTCCCTGGTAACTTGTACCCTAATGTACTAGGCTTCACATTGAAAAGAATGCTATAGTGCTCCAAATTAACTACAGCTTAGTAATAAACTAGAAAACCCTTGTATTTCAAACGTTGAAGCAGCTCAGCTCTAGGTGGTACCACGCCACAGGGTTGCCACCGAGCAAGTTGCAGCCCGTTCCTTTTTGTTCCCACCACCCGCTTCGATGCCCACTGCACTGACCACCTTTTGCTGGAGTATGCCAACCTTTGTACAGGGTCTGAATGCTGTGCAAGAGGAGTTGTCCCATAAAAAAGGTCTCTTTTAATTATCTTCCCACATTATCCAGTTTCAAAGTTTTTTTCTCGTTTTTTGTACTCCTAATAAAACGAGTTATTTGACATTGGCTGAGAGCATCTTGTCAACGAGCAAACAGATATTGTGCTTATTTTGTTACCTACTCCCATTCTAGGCTGTTTCTATGGCATAGCAGAGTAACTGCTGATATGAAAGGTGCTTACAGCTACCATCCCAAGTGTATGTTGTGCATGTGTGTTTATGTGGTGGCCAGTGTAGTATATGCACTGTATGCATAAGGGAAGCAGAATAATGGATGCCCGTGGGTTCTATTTTGAAAGCCCAGGGCCTCTTCCTGTGCACAAGACAGAGTTGATTTTGGTTTCTTGACAGTGGAAGTGTATTGCTGACAATCCTGAAGCAAAAGGAAGAACTCCTAGCCACTAAAGGGGGTACAGAGAAGACATGGCTCCTATAGAAATAAGATTAGGTAGTTTTGCCGAGAGGAGTTCCTGAATAATCTTCCTGTAGCAATACCAAGTAGCTGAAGTGGGCAAACCAGCTGCCCCCGTACTGAATGCTGTAGTGGGCAGAAGAAAGTGTGAATAATAATTTACCAAGGGATGAAGAGGACTGACTGAAAAAACATATATATTATAAATAGAATGTATATATAATAGATCTAATATTACTATAATCAAAAGATCCTAACTGCAGACATAAGCATTGGCAAAGCCTATAGGCATGGAGAGTGGGACTCTTGGCTTAGCGGGTGCCTTTTGGCGATTCTATTCCGACTCAGGCACATCAACTTGTAGGTGCCAGCATGTATGCCTATAAAACAAAGCATCACCCCCTTTGGTTTTTCTTTGTTCGCCCTAAGTTGGCAGGGTATGCTCAGACGTGAGTCCCTTGCTCACTTTGCCACTGGTTTCAAGCTATCCTGGCTGATGACGGCTGATAGCCAGAAACCGGTCCTGGGAAGCTTGATTCCGGTCCAGGGAAGACATGGCTTGGCAGTTCGGGCTGGACTGTTCCCATGAGGCACAGGGTCAGACTGATTTGCATAAGGCCATGTCTGAACTGGGGTGGCGGAGTGAGCTAAAGAACGGTGATGGATTAAACCCAGATCAGTTGACTGGGGTGACTGTTTGTATTGTCAACGCTCCGTCCATCACCCCCTTTGGTTTTTCTATAAAACAAAGCATGCACCTTTTTTTAAAATGTCGTTTAAAATTTAAACAAAGTTTGAAAACGAGGTTTTGTTTTTAATGAATGCAGAGGGGCTTGTAGCAATTTGCTACCTGAGCCTCCTGCGTTCGGCTTGAGGCGACAAAGAAGCCAAGGGGCACGGTGAGGTGGTCTACTGGGGAGATATGACGAACAAGGGAGCAACAGGGAGGTTGGTGGAGAGAAGCACCGTTGCTTGTAACACGAGGGAGACGGCAACATTGAGCAAGGTAGTGTGAGGGTGTGTATTTGGGGAGGAGAAAGAATTACATGTGGTAGAGAGCTAGAAAACACATGCATTCTCATACCAAAGTATCGCCTGTGGACTATCCATTTGTGTCAATCTAAAAACACTGTTAGACCACATACTGCTTTCTGTCATAAGTAATACACTGTGCCACTGAAAATATATTTGGCCAAATAAAACCTATTATCAAGCAAAAATACAGTAATTAAACTAGATTTAGTGTAAGGTCAAATCTGTCATCAGCATAGTAGAGACAATATGGCTCTTGAGGATAGTGTGAAGCAGTGGGTGTCCTGGCTATGTGCTTATGCAATTCAGATTGATCTCTGGATCTGTTGGCAAGCTTTTCATTATAAGTGATGCACAATTTGCTGAACTGTTGCACCTGACACTTGAGGGTAATTGTTATTTTTACATTTCTTGGAGGGCCCGAAAGCCCCCATTTGCTGCTGGTCTGTGTCACCTTCATAAACGTGCTACTGCGCAAGCGAAAAATCATGTTTTATTTACCAGTCCAAGTAACGTGCACCATCTTGAATCGTAAATTAAATATAATGGTATATACATGCGCACACCTACTGAATGATGCAGCTACATAACCCTTAGCCGGGTCTGGTGGCTTAGTGGACTCATGTGTCAAGTGTAGGGCCTATGTTCGACCTCATGGTCACAGGTTCAAATCCTGGCCGGTTTACTCAGACTTTCAGCCTTTTGAGCTCGATAAAAAGAGTACCAATGAGTTGGGCAACAATAAACATCTGTTATTTAGCGCCAAGATACCATTGGGTGAATGTGCGCTTTACAAATGCATGTTATGTAATGTTATGTTATAACATGGCCCGTACAGGTTCATACATGCATTGTATTTCTTTTGTCGATGCTTAAAAAGCCATGGAGGTGAGACCTATTGGCTTTCTCAAGGTTTGATTGCCTATAACTTTTGACCCTGCTGTTAGATTTGCATGATATTTGACTATTGGTTGCCGTAGCCAGCTACAGTTCAGTTTGCCTACTAGCATGCAGATCCATCCATCCATCCATCCATCCATTTCCTTTTTTGCCGCATAGAAAATTCTGTTTGGGCCTACAGCGAAAACTGACGAAATGATTTACTCTTGGCCTGAACCTAGAACTTTACACAGTGTGCATCTGATTGTTTACATAGATTCCTTCAGCAGTTTTTGGAATACAAGGGTTTAAAAAGTTGCAGAGTGGGTTTTAAAGTTTTAACACTTTGTATATGTGTGTTATTTGGCATTCTATGATCCTCCTCTTGTTCAGAAATTCAAAACAAAGAAATGTGATTGGCAGTGGAGCCTTTTTTACTATTGTCTCTGTCGGAACCACTGTTCCCAAATTGAATTTTTTTTATTTTGCGGCTTACTGCTAAAACTGAGAGAAAATGGAACAATAAAGAAACAAAGATCAGTGGGAGAAAGCAAAAAGGCTTGTTTTAACATGTAAGGAAATGCATCAATACGAGGGAGCAACAGGACCCCCAGTCCCTGCAGTTGATACAGTCACCCACAGACTTGAGAAAGGTCAAATGCCCATTTGTCATTTGTGAGAAGTTGGCCTGGTATATAATGCGCACTAATTCTAGTGATCACTTTGTACCATGCCAAGCAACCCTTATGATGATTGGTTGTAAGTCAACCTTATAGACCAGTTATCCTAGTGGTAACGTGGACAAAGCAGTCTTAGGCTAAACTCTGAAAGGCATGTGAAGCCAGCTGTATTACCATACACAACCCCCTTGAATCTATACTACTATTATAAAGTAAGAACTGGGAACCTTTGAGGCGGGTAAACTCGGGAACCACAGCGCCAATCCAAACACCCAATACATCATTGGAATTGGCAGGGTCTGCAGAGTGACATAGGCTATATAAACCCCAAAAATATACGTTCTTTAAAAAATATACCTTACTAAAAAAATAGTCCCTTGGAAGTAGCGCCGGCCGTTTGCACGAACGTGCTGACATCATCAGGAGCGCGAGGAGTACAGCCGTGGGGAGCAAAAAAGTAAAGACGGCGTTCGGCGGGAGGAGCACGGAAGAGAGGTAAGGGACTTCCTGGAGCACGGAAAGGAGCAGACAATTTGTGACGGGTGTCAGTATTGCAGGGGGCCCTGAAGCAGCTTTTACGTCGGGGCGGCCGGGGGCCCAGAAGCAGCCTATTGCTCCCGGACAACGTCGGGACGGGCTACAAATATATTTGAATAAACAGGCAAAAAGAAGGCCCCTCGACAACTCAGAAAAATAAATAAAACAGGCCTGTGGTTACTCAGAATCGGTGAAAGTGTGCAGGAATACAGGGACTGAGGCCCGGATTAACCCTCCTCCCCCGGAGCTACGGAGACTCACAAGAGGCAGAGATATTTGATAAAAACACCTGATAACAGAACATGGACGTGGCAGGCGGGGGAGGGAGGGTGGGAGGGAGAGAGAATCAGTGGTTTGTGATATTCAGCGGGTCAAGTCATTTCATATTTGTTGCTGTTACCACTTTAACACCACTCACAGTAAATGTCTCTCCTGTTATAACATCACATTTATAAAAAATGGAATTCTACATCGCAAACAATTTGGGTGCAGAGGTTTTATCAGGTCTCTGCCAAAGCGCTGCTTTACAGTGATCAATGAGGCGTTTAATCAGTGCGTGAAGACACCAGCATCACTGCGACCAAAGGCCCCAGTTTACGGGAATTGTGGCATTCTAAATTGTCTGCACATGTTAAGGTTTGTCAGCATTACAGTGAGATTGCAACAGGCGTTTTTACACACACCCTGGCGAGGGTTGCACACACCACTGCGACCAGAAGCCCAAGTTTATGAGACTGTGGCGCTATAAATTGTCTGCACTTTTTAGTTTATTCCACAGTGATCAATGAGGCGTTTGTTATGGCTGGATTTTCTGAGTAGGTGGGATCAGCCCCCAGGGGCCCCTCCAACCCAGCCAGAACGTACTCACCTTCCCTCCTCAGGACTCCTCTATATCCAGGCACCTGGTACCTACCTGAGGATGGGGAACTCGCAATATACAAGCTCATATTATTAAAAACACCACTAAATCTATAGGGATACTAAGAATACTCACTGATTACTAGGGATATCCATACCCTACACCACACTTATTCACATCAGTTGGTCTCGCGGCCACCCTGACCCAGACCGTTCTACCCTAGGGCAGATATGACACACAATCCGGTGTGTCTACACACGGGCCTGCAGAACCCAATGCTCCCTTTTCCAAACTGTTCGCAATCTGGCGAAACTAAGCGCCAGTATCCTCCCTGGCGTTCTCACTTATTCAAGCCACAATCCTGTGGGTATCGGCACTGGTTCGACCCCCCAGTGTTCTCACTAACGCCGCATATCAACGACGACCACATTCCTATGAACACCTATACATATATATATATATATATTGGGATATTATCTCAGCTGTCTACTCGGGATGAAACTACAATAATAACTTTGAATATAGTTCCAGATTATAGTGTACTCCCTGCTCTTGGCATCAAAGGTCCACTCACTCCCTATTTATGTGATCACCACTTACCTGATTGGGATTACTCATCCATTCACATATCTAGTAATTACCTAGGAGGTACATTTACCTTCAGTGAACAAGAATAGGGGCTACACACCAGTTTGTTATAAACTGGGGGTTGTTTTATTATAACAATATAAACATTTACACAGATCAACAAAGGCTATAGGTAGAACACACCGCTTGAAAGAGAAGGATTACACATAACAGGAACACTCCGCTGAAAGGGAAAAGATTAGACATAAAGTGTAAGTGTAGCTAATGTGATGAAAACAATATCACCTGATTAGTGTGAAGTCTTGTTCTAGCTGTCATCTGGGTTCCTCTCTCGTCTGTGCCTTGGCTCATCTCAGACTCTCTCTCTCTCCTGCACTCTTGGGTACACCTCTGCGCTGATCACTCTGTCTCTGGACTCCTCTCCCCCACACGAACTGTCTCTCCACCTTCCGTCTTCAATCTTAATGGTTCCTGCCGCTCTGATCACCGTTCATTCCACTAGCTTATTCACTCTGTCTCTGCGCCAATGTCCAATTAACTCCATCTGCTCCCATAGGTTAGTCCACGAGCTCTCCTCTATCTCTTTTAAAAGGCATTACTTCAGACTCCAGCTATTCACACCTCCTCCTGATAAGCAACTGCTTCTGACTGCTTCCTTCAGTTCCAGCTCACTATTCAACTCAGCTCTTCTCCAGATTGAACCCTCTCTCTCTCTCTGCCAACTCCACTCCACTGCTCGACTCTCTGCTGGACTCTCTGGCTGACTCTCTCCTCGACTGACTGCTTGACTGACTGACTCCGCCTCTGCACTTCACAAATATAGAATGCTGTTTCCTCATGGAAAGTTCCAGCCATCAGCCCGCCGCCTACCAGGTCTCTGCATCACCTCGCATCAAGGACACACACCCAGCTGGCCAGCCTTTTGTGGTGTCTTCAACACAGAGAATAATACAGCCTACTGATAAGGGCTGGCCCAGACCGGTTCTCTCCAAGTGAAAAACAGCCTTAACTATAAACTTCGCCTTTGCCCTGAAAAGCCTCCCTGCTTCATCAAGATGGAGTCCCCCCCAGCTCTAGGCCTGTAGGCCTGAAAGGGGTGAAATGCTCCTTAGCTCTGTCAGAATACCTACATAAACCATACCAATGTGTCTAATATGTCAAAGCCAATAGGCAATAGACAGGTTAAAGTCAAGAATAAAGGCATATTAAGCAGCTATCCTCTTCTAGATCTGGAAAAAAGGGCTTAAAAGGGCCAACACAGGCTAAGAATACCTATACTAGATGTGAGCAAGACTAATGATCTATATCACTGCTAAATAAAGCCAAAAACTCTGCCATTACATTGCACCCTAGATCCTTATCTTGCGAGCATCTTATAAACAACAACAACCATCTAAACAAACATCAACATAATCTATCCAACATAGGCTAAGAATACCTATCCTAGATGTGAGCAAGATTAAGATCTATATCACTGCTAAATATCTCTGCCATCCACCCTTAGATCCTTATCTTGCGAACATCTGACAAACAATAACATCTAGATAAACACACATCAACACAATCTATCAACAAATCAAAACCTAAAAAACTCCCTAAAAAGAATGACAACTTAAGAAAATTCCACCTGAAACTCAATTGTAGGTAATAGAAACCTAAAAACAAATCAAAGCACCCTTGACTTGAATGCTGAAACATATCTGAGATTGGATCTGATAACAACAGAAACTAACCAAAGCATCCTCAAACTAAATGTGCCTCAACTTCTAATGATAACTGGTGAAATCTAGTGATGTAGGGACTTATGTGTTGAATGAAAACAGCAAGGGGCCTAAATGGGGCCTACTTCGGACAACTTAAGGCTAAATGAGGCCTACCTACTATTGTCAACTTAAGAACTAAATGTGTTTCAACTCCTAATGAGAAAACAAGAAAGGGCCTAAATGAGCCCTACGTACTATAGGCAACTTAAGCTAATGATGACTCATGAAACTATTGGTGTAGGGGCTTGTTTGTGGGATGAAAATAACAATAGGCCTAAATGAGGCCTACCTGCTGACATTTGTCAATTTAAAGTGAAATCTGAGAAATAAACATGACAAACTGTGTCAAGGTTTGGGCAAACATTAATACATAATCATACTAAAAGACACACCACCCAGAACAATCCAAATTTTAAGGTAACCACCCTTTGATCAATCAAGGTGAAAATGTAAGAACAGTAAAAAAAAAACTACAACAACCCCCATTTAAGAACACATGTGGGCACCGCCATTCAAAAAAGAAGTCCTTCATTGGAATCACGCAAAAACTGTTTTGAAGAAAACAGAAAAACTATAATAGGTGACATATTTTTTGCTTTAAAAGTGGGGCCTGCTTGTCCAAGGGATTATTTATGAAATCCATTTAAAATTCTGTCCAAAAGTCTTCAGTGTAGGCCACCACCCTGCATCCTCGGTATCCGGGCACTTCCTCCAATGCGGCCATCCATTACCCGGTCTGGTCTGGTCTGGTCTGGTTCCATCATCCAAAAATAATAAACTAAAATAAAAACATGAAAGTAAAAAGCTAAAACAATAAATGGAGTGGGAGGGGTGTGGGCCGACGCACCAACCACAACTGCAGCAATCCTAGGAACAAGAGAACAAGTATCATTATTCTTGTAAAATAAAATTTTCCATTTAAAAAGCACCCCGGGTGCCTTTCATTATTGAAAAGAAAATATCCTAATTAATTAAAAACATTCAAAATTTAACTTTTAATAACATTAGTAGGGCCTAACATACCCTAATCCTTACTAAGCCAGTCCCACCCTTCAGGGCAGGAGCCATGCTACAGTGGGAAGCTACTTTAAACACTGCAATATGATGAGCCTCTCTAAACCAACCCCTCCCTTCAGAGCAGGAGCCAGGCTACAGTGTGAAAAAAAAATTTGGATTACCGTCAAATGATGAGCTCACAGCATCAGCAGGGCACTGCAAGCCTCCCATTTCCCTGATCAGAGAGGCCCGCCCAGGCTCACTACGACTAACTAACACCAAGGGAAGAGCCAGGTCACCCCGCCCTTAAATAAACAAGCCGTTCGCGGAAGAAAATTGAACTGTAGCCAATCATAACAAACTGGGACGTGATCGAAACTTGCAGAATGAAGGCACAAACCAGCTGGTCTGCCAAGGTCGAAAAACAAATTTCTCATGCCTTATTTTCTAACTAACGGAAGCTAGAATTTAACAAAAAAGAATTCTGTTACAGTGTACTGCCAATTAAAAAAGCTCCAGTTTTGAAAAAGACTTTTGTCCAACTAATTCAGCTAAAGGCAAGACACTTAAAATATGGGCACTTATTTAGAAAGGGGCAACTACCTTTGGCACACAAAATTATACATTCTGCATTTGGGAAAAAACGAAATAACATGGTCCATTTGTCAAAGAGAAATAATTTGTAAAACAACATATACATTTCAACATTGTATTTAAGTTAACTTTTTACTGACACATTTATAAAAACATACATTTTAATTTACATTTGGGAAAATAATAATGTTACATTTTAACATTTTTTCTTTCAAAGGCACATGGTTGCCATCCACTAATTAAAAGCACATGTTATCATGCACTATCGGGCAAGATTCATTATACTGAACCCGTCATTATTGCAACCAGCACATTCCTGTCTAGATGGAAACCCCTCACAGAAATAATTAATGAAAACAGCTCGTAGCGTGCACTCTAACGGGCTATCTTTTTAACATTTCACTCATTTTAAAAGAACACAGCTTTCCCCCGTAAGGTTGATTTATAACCACATCAGTTCCAAGGTGAACCCACACAAATTCGTAGACGCATTTCAAAAGGAATGTGAAATGAACAGAACCCTTCTCAAAACACAAGATGTTACCTTCCCGTCAAGAAACTGACAAAGCACGTAGGCAGACCAAGGAACCAAACAAAAAGTGAAAATCAAACCATCAAATAATCCTTAAAATAATCCACTGACTTTTATAGTCAGGTCAGATAACCATGCATGTTGACAGCATGTAAAAAAAAAATAAAGACTGCCATCTCAACTCAAGATATTAACCCTTTGGCAGCTCAAGCAGAATCCTTTCCCAACGTCCATTTATACATGGGAAAATCATTAGCACATTTCTTCACGTTTACAGATGACACACACATATTTTCAAAAACGTTATCCCCAAGCACCCGAGAGAGATCCAGCTCTCTCCTGCCAAACGTAATGATAACATGCCCTGTCCAAGCCATGACTACATGGCGCTATTCACAAGCCATATTTACAAGACAAACCTTTCACCAACAACATTTCCAAGGCGCAATGCACAAGGAACACAGCAGATCAACATGAGAACATGCACCTCACAAATCACATTAATACGGCGCTATTAACAAGTCATATTTACAAGACAAGCTTTTCACAAACAATGTATCCAAGGCGCAATGCACAAGGAACACAATAGATCAACATGAGAACATGCACCTCACAAGCCACATTAATATGGCGCTATTCACAAGTCATATTTACAAGGAGCTATATTCAAAGAACTCCACAGATCATATTACAATGAACACATTTCACATTGCACAGCATAAGCAGATGCAGCAAGCAATTTAATGGGCAATTTAAAAGCATTTTTTACACACATTTCTACAATTGGACCATCACAAAGATGTAACTGGCTTCCTCATGTAATGCCATCCTTCAACTCTGACAGTTTAAACACCAAGATGAAAACCATTCCTTCCACCCTTAATAAACCAAATGCCATGATGTAATGCAATCTCCTCACGCTGCAACTGTTCAAGCCCATAGGTCTAACAGGCTACATAAACTGCAACATTACGCCAGATGGAACCAGCGTTCAGGGCACTCCCTCAGAACACATGGGAAACTCTCTAAGCACATGGCCAGGACACACAGGATAGGTAAGATGACGACTACGCCAGATGTTATGTCTGGCGCTCAGGGCACTCCCACACAACACATGGGAAACAATCTAAGCACATGGCCAGGCACACAGGCTTCGTAAGATGACGACTACGCCAGATGTTATGTCTGGCGCTCAGGGCACTCCCACACAACACATGGGAGACAATCTAAGCACATGGCCAGGCACACAGGTTTCGTAAACTGTTCGACTACGCCAGATGTTATGGCTGGATTTTCTGAGTAGGTGGGATCAGCCCCCAGGGGCCCCTCCAACCCAGCCAGAACGTACTCACCTTCCCTCCTCAGGACTCCTCTATATCCAGGCACCTGGTACCTACCTGAGGATGGGGAACTCGCAATATACAAGCTCATATTATTAAAAACACCACTAAATCTATAGGGATACTAAGAATACTCACTGATTACTAGGGATATCCATACCCTACACCACACTTATTCACATCAGTTGGTCTCGCGGCCACCCTGACCCAGACCGTTCTACCCTAGGGCAGATATGACACACAATCCGGTGTGTCTACACACGGGCCTGCAGAACCCAATGCTCCCTTTTCCAAACTGTTCGCAATCTGGCGAAACTAAGCGCCAGTATCCTCCCTGGCGTTCTCACTTATTCAAGCCACAATCCTGTGGGTATCGGCACTGGTTCGACCCCCCAGTGTTCTCACTAACGCCGCATATCAACGACTACCACATTCCTATGAACACCTATACATATATATATATATATATATATTGGGATATTATCTCAGCTGTCTACTCGGGATGAAACTACAATAATAACTTTGAATATAGTTCCAGATTATAGTGTACTCCCTGCTCTTGGCATCAAAGGTCCACTCACTCCCTATTTATGTGATCACCACTTACCTGATTGGGATTACTCATCCATTCACATATCTAGTAATTACCTAGGAGGTACATTTACCTTCAGTGAACAAGAATAGGGGCTACACACCAGTTTGTTATAAACTGGGGGTTGTTTTTTATAACAATATAAACATTTACACAGATCAACAAAGGCTATAGGTAGAACACACCGCTTGAAAGAGAAGGATTACACATAACAGGAACACTCCGCTGAAAGGGAAAAGATTAGACATAAAGTGTAAGTGTAGCTAATGTGATGAAAACAATATCACCTGATTAGTGTGAAGTCTTGTTCTAGCTGTCATCTGGGTTCCTCTCTCGTCTGTGCCTTGGCTCATCTCAGACTCTCTCTCTCTCCTGCACTCTTGGGTACACCTCTGCGCTGATCACTCTGTCTCTGGACTCCTCTCCCCCACACGAACTGTCTCTCCACCTTCCGTCTTCAATCTTAATGGTTCCTGCCGCTCTGATCACCGTTCATTCCACTAGCTTATTCACTCTGTCTCTGCGCCAATGTCCAATTAACTCCATCTGCTCCCATAGGTTAGTCCACGAGCTCTCCTCTATCTCTTTTAAAAGGCATTACTTCAGACTCCAGCTATTCACACCTCCTCCTGATAAGCAACTGCTTCTGACTGCTTCCTTCAGTTCCAGCTCACTATTCAACTCAGCTCTTCTCCAGATTGAACCCTCTCTCTCTCTCTCTGCCAACTCCACTCCACTGCTCGACTCTCTGCTGGACTCTCTGGCTGACTCTCTCCTCGACTGACTGCTTGACTGACTGACTCCGCCTCTGCACTTCACAAATATAGAATGCTGTTTCCTCATGGAAAGTTCCAGCCATCAGCCCGCCGCCTACCAGGTCTCTGCATCACCTCGCATCAAGGACACACACCCAGCTGGCCAGCCTTTTGTGGTGTCTTCAACACAGAGAATAATACAGCCTACCGATAAGGGCTGGCCCAGACCGGTTCTCTCCAAGTGAAAAACAGCCTTAACTATAAACTTCGCCTTTGCCCTGAAAAGCCTCCCTGCTTCATCAAGATGGAGTCCCCCCCTAGCTCTAGGCCTGTAGGCCTGAAAGGGGTGAAATGCTCCTTAGCTCTGTCAGAATACCTACATAAACCATACCAATGTGTCTAATATGTCAAAGCCAATAGGCAATAGACAGGTTAAAGTCAAGAATAAAGGCATATTAAGCAGCTATCCTCTTCTAGATCTGGAAAAAAGGGCTTAAAAGGGCCAACACAGGCTAAGAATACCTATACTAGATGCGAGCAAGACTAATGATCTATATCACTGCTAAATAAAGCCAAAAACTCTGCCATTACAGCGTTTAATCAGTGCGTGAAGACACCAGCATCACTGCGACCAGAGGCCCCAGTTTACCAGAATTGTGGCATTATAAATTGTCTGCACATGTTAAGGTTTGTCAGCATTACAGTGAGATTGCAACAGGCGTTTTTACACACCCCCTGGCGAGGGTTGCAGACACCACTGCGACCAGAAGCCCAAGTTTATGAGACCGTGGCGCTATAAATTGTCTGCACTTTTTAGTTTATTCCTGCATAACGCTTGCGCTATGCTTGTGAAATCAATTGTATCTATCCATACTAATATAATAAAGAGAGAGCCCAAACCTTTGAGGCAGGTAATCTCAGGAACCACAGCACCAATCACAACACCCAATACAGCGTTGGAAAAGGTAGTTGCAGCAGAAGGACATAGGCTATGCAGACGCCCACCACATACATTTAAAAGGTAAAAGAACCGTGCCAGCAAAGTAGTCCCTTGTGGGCGTGTCTGCGTTGTGGGGATGTGCTGGGGGCGTGACAAACGCTGGGGGCGTGTGGTACGTTCCGCCCTTCATGCCATGTCTCATATCGTGTACTGTGGGTGTGTGCTGGGGGCGTGTGCGGGGCGCAGGATTGCGGGAAAAAAAGCGAGCGTTGTGCCCAATATGTCATTTTTTTTTTCTTCCCAGGGTCTGTACATTCCAGCTCCAGGCGTCCACCCTGCGCCCTTAGAATACCCCTGCACCCCATAATCATAACCCACCCTTACTCCTTAAAATACCCCAACACCCTTAAACACTAACCCATCTTTACACTATAAATATACGCTGTACCCCAAAACGCAAACCTATCCCTAAACGCTAAAAATACCCCTGTACCCCAAAACCCAAACCTAGCCCTGAACCCTATAAATACCCCTGTACCTCAAAACCCAAACCTACCCCTGAACCCTAAAAATACCCCTGTACCCCAAATCTAGCCCTCAACCCTAAAAATACCACTGTACCCCAAAACCTACCTCTGAACCCTAAAATACCTCTGTACCTCAAACCCCATAACTAGCCCATAACCCTTAAAATACCCCTGTACACCAAAACCCAAACCTAACCATAAACCCTAAAAATACCCCTGTACCCCAAAACCCAAAACTAGCCCAGAACCCTAAAAATAACCCCGTACCCCAAAACCCAAACCTACCCCTGACCCCTAAAAATACCTCTATACCCCAAAACCCAAACCTAGCCCTGAACCCTAAAAATACCCCTGTACCCAAAACCCATACCTATCCCTAAACCCTAAAACTACCCCTGTACCCATAACCCAAAACTATAACTGAACCCTTAAAATACCCAAACAGCCCAAAATATATACCTCAGTACCCCAAAACATATACCCCTATACCCATACTTACCTTATCCAAACATTAAAAAAAAAACATGCTTTTACCATTCATGCATTTACACCGAATTTTGTTGTAAATGTATGCATGGTAAAAGCATATAAAATTTAATGCCATGCGTTCTAATGGCATTGCGAAGTCATGGTACTTTTGTAATGAAAGTATGCGGAGTGATGGTATGCGGAAAGAAAGTTGCGGAATAATGGGTGTTTACACTCCCCCGGTAAGTACATTGGTGGCACGGCGGCCCCCATCTCCAGCAAAGACTCATATTTTTTCATCATCCATTTGAAAAATGCACAGGTCTCTCTCATTGATAGCCAGCACCGACATACACTTTTAGACACACCTCCCGCCACAAGTTCTAGAATTGCGAACTTTAGAGCTGGGGAGCTACGTTCGAATCTCGGCAACAGCTCAACATCCTGTGATTCCAGGTTGTCTCCCCGTGCCTACCACAAATGAATGTGTTCTTCTGTAATGTAAATTGTGCTCATGCCATGTTGTCGAGTTCGCACTATATAATATTGCAAGAAAAAATACAGTAGGGAAACTCGAGTTCACACACTACTGAACGTGCACTTTTAAGTGCATCAGCAGCGCACTGTGAATCGGAGCGTTTCACAGGCCTGTCACAGATAACAAATGCTATCAAAACGAAATCCTACGAAACAATATACTACTGGCCGGCAGCAATTCATACCCGGACAACGTCGGGACGGGCTGCTAGTACCAAATGAAAGGACACCACACAGATATATATTGAAAATATATATTGATTTATTAACTAAAAGTATCCCCTGGACTCTTTATGAGCACAGAAGCAAAAGCGTTAAACACAAGACAGTTTAAAATACACAAAAGTTGCACAATATGGATGAGCCCTAGGGGCCACCTAAACCATATACTAAGAAAGTGGTATAAGAGATACCAATCGGAAAGGAAACAGGCCTAGGGCCTTGGGAATCGCTGGAGCTATTCGAGACTAGCAGTGATTAAGTCGGGAAAGGCCCACGGGACTCGGGTGCAGTGTTTAAAGTGCACGCACTCACCAATGCAAAGTCTATGGTGCGTAAAAAGTACAAAGTTAGTTAGTTCGGAACCTTCCGAGTGACCTAGAAAGCTGAAACTTGAGACACAGGCCCTAGAGGTGTGTACCAGTGTAGGAACACCGGCGGAGCTGAGTTACCTCACCCACAGGAAGCGGGTGCATAGGGTCGAAGTAGTGTCGGGTTTCGTCACGCTGCTCGATGGTGCTTGGAGCTGAAGATGCTGCAGGCGGCTCGATGTGAAGAGTTCCAGTGGATCCAAGGGTGGATCTGAAGATGTGAAGACCTGAAAGCAGAGGGGACAATGTTCAAAGTCACTAGCCAGTGACTACCGTGGAACCAGATTGGAACCAGGCGATGTCGGATGCAAACAGGCGTTGAGGTGTAGCTTCTCTCTGCAGCCACGTGGACACCGGGGGTCGAGGACGTCCAGGAGTCGGTCACGAGCTGTCCCACGCAGGCTTCTCGCTGTTGGCGGTGTCGGCAACTTGATCAGAGCAAACAGGCCTTGGCTAATGCAAGCCACGCAGGAGTCGAAAAAGGCTTAACACTCGGACCAGCAAGGTCAGAGCGGGTGCTCCTTTTCACAGGAGCTAGGGCGAGTCTGGAGCAACCAGACCCGCGGTGTAGTTTGTAGTTGTAGTCGCCAAGATGGCCGCTGACCACGTGGCTAGTGGCCGGGATGGCACGTCGAGTGGCACAATGCAAAAGGGCCCCACGCAGATCGTGGAGATGCTGGGGGGGCTGATCTTCGGTGCAAGGGCTGCTCGGTGGTGGGGGTTCTCAGTCCCCAAAGCACAACGTCGAGGATGCCTCTGGTGCTGCGCTGTCAGCTCTTCGGGTGTCTTCCAAGAAGTCCGGTCCCACGTCTCTCGGTGCCTCCACGGGTCCCTTCTTTTCAGGGACTGTGGATCGGGCTGCGAGAAGTCTAGAAGTCTGGGTCTTGTCAGGCTCTGGGCTCGGGCTCCGGCGGGAGGTGGCGGCAAAGCAGACGTCGATTCGCTGGTTGGTGCCTGTGTTCACAGGGTGGCCACTCCTAGGCCACAAGGGAGATTCTCTTCAGTCTTCTGTGCAGCAGAATGTCGAAGTCCAGTCTTCTTCTTCGTGTAAAGTTGATTCAGGATGATCTGCCGTGCAATGGCCTATTAGGTCCCTCCTCTGGGTGGGACCAGGAAGGGGGGCAGTTACACCCCCTTTCCTCTGTCCAGCTCCTCGCCAGGCCTGGGTCTGGAAAGTCCCAGGACCGGTTTGGACTGGCTTATGCACGGGAACACCTTGTGTGCCCCGGGCATGTCTCAATCTATTCAGCCCTGTCCTACCCAATACACAAAACCCTGTCTAGGGTGGTGCTCGCACCTCCCAAGGCAGGAAACCCTTTGTCCAAGCCTTCCTCTCTGGAAGGACTCCCAGCAGCAGGAGGTCAGACTTGTGTCTGTGGTGGCAGCATCCATTTTGTGATGCAGAGGCTCTGGTTAACTTTAACCGGGGTTAAGGCTACACACATGTCGTGTCCCTCTAGAAGGGTGGAATGCTATCCCCGTCGACAGAACTGTCGAGGGGATAGTATTCCAATTCGTATGACACCTTACTCGACATGCTTTGATAAAGCCAAAGCAAAGATAGCATATAACCGCGAGGATTATAATGCGCGTAAGAGTATATGGTATGGCAGTATCCCGGAACAGCTTAGGGAGTGGTTCCCGACAGCTGCAGACAGGCTCAGCTCATGCTAGAGCACCATCTCACATATTTCCAAGCACTCTGCCTCCAGGATTGATGAGGCCTTCCATAGGAGTGGCTGATAGGAACATATGTGTCCAGTTTAAGGTCAGGCATAGGGATACTATACCTAAGTAAGAGGTGATTACACCAACTTACCCCAGCTGAGTGATCAGCCAGTTGTGTCAAATATGGAGGCCAGGCGAGGGGTGGCACAATACATGCTGCAGCCCCTGGTAGGCCTTGGAAACACCTATGCCCTGGGTACCTAGGGTACACTGTTACAGGGGCCAATAAGGTGAACCAGTTCCAATTTGTAATGCACCTAGAGTGCATTGGCAGTAATTTAGAGAGAGAACAGCAGGCTGTGGGTCTGATTAGCAGGCCCACAGCCACATTAAGTCATAAACCAGTGAAGCAAAAAGCAAAAATTTGGGGTGACCATAGGATAGCAGACCCTACTCTCCTACATCATTGACAGTCGAGCAATCCAGCCATCAGCTCCTCATGCACTCCAGAGATCAGACCTATCTCTTACTTTCAGAGAATAGTCCTTCCAGTACCTTGCCAAAGACAGACCTATCCCTTACCTATGGGTGAGCCATCCCTTGCTCAGCCGACTGAGATCCAACTCAATGCAGACAAGAATACCCCTCGATTTCCACACAGCAGAGGTACCCAAAGCAGAGTGAAGAGCCAAATCCTTCAATAGTTAGAAAGCAGAGCTAATCCCATACAGGTTAGCTGCCAGGTAGCACAGACTCCCACCCCAGCTTCATCCAAGCACAACCACAAGAAAAAAAGCAACATGTAACACATCGCCTCTTACAATATTAAGCATGGTCGTTCCACGTTTACCCCTACCGAACTCCCTCTGAGGGCATACCCCTACAGTACTGTCATACAGCTGCAAAGAAAAGCGCCAATGAGCCTAAGTATTTGGAGGACATTTGCTATATTATTTCTAAAAATGTTTAAAAACACACATTTAGAAAGGTGATAGTATGTTCTAAGCAAACACAAGGAGATGATGCACGGCCCGAAACCGGTCCCAGGATGCTTGTATCTGGTCCAGGGAAGACATTGCTTGGCAGTTCGGGCTGGACTGTTCTCATGAGGCACAGGGTCAAGCCTGATTTGCATGTAGCTGTGTCTGAACTGGGGTGGTGAAGCGGGCTAAAGAACGATGATGGATTCAACCCAGATCTGTGACTGGGTGTGAGTGTCTGAAAAGTTTCAGCGCTCCGTCCATCATCTCCTTGTGTTTGGATAGTATGTTGTAGACATCGCAAGGAATTAGCTTTACACAGAGGGAACAGCAGTAGAAAGGGTTTGCTCATAGCTGAGTGGGGATTATTTATGATTATAGCCTAGCAACGGCTTTACTTCTGAGGTTTGGCAGCATCGAAAATCGTCGTCATGGATTAGAAATATGCCCTTTGCTGATGTTTGACTGTTTAGAAAGGACACAAGCACTCTCGAATTGGTAATTTTTAGGGCTACCAATGAAGCTTTTAACATTTGATTCGTGTGGTTATACTTTTTGTAACCAAATACAAGTCTAACCACAGACTTTAGCTGGCCTTGTGTGGGTTAGGAGGTATTTTTAGGTTTTCAATTAGTAGAAGGTCGCCCATAATCAATTTAAGAGATCATAAAGGCCTGAATTACGTCACAGAAATCTATTTTATTCAGCACGAACTTCTTAAGAAAACGCCTGTTGTCGCTGATTTTATGGTGTGATCAATGCACATTTTTATTGAAGCGTTGAGTCAATCTGAAAAGCAAAGAAAATTGGACTTCTTGGGCAAGTTTAAGAGAGACACCTTTTCACATGATGGTATCAGTTTGCAGAATGCAAGTCTGTCTAAAACTATTCCTTTACGTAGACTTGCTATTCAGAAAGCTGTGCCCAAAAATATATACTACTGTGGTCAAGAAATCCCTAACTATAAAACACCTTGGGCAGCAGGGACTACGTGACCATAAACTATGCCCATTCAGCATAACCTATGAAAAGAATGTCAAATTCATGGCATTGGGCCTCCGAAATGTTGCAAGCTTAATCGATGATTAGGGGGTAGGGAACACCGCATGACGAGAGGATCCAGAGAAGTGCTTGCCACAATGAGGGAGACTGATGAAAAATGCAAAGCAGCACCGGGCATGCTGGGGTTAAATCATAGATACAAATTAATGCCATTGGAGTATGATAATTTGGACTAATGACAGCCATTGGGAAATGTAGACACCAAACAGACATCATTCAAATTGTACAGATGTATAACGTATGCCAATATAACAAAGAATGTTGTAAACTCAGCACAGATAACTGCAGAGGTTAGTAATGAAATTCTTACAGCAATGACTGATCGACATCCAATACAGTGGGAAATATGTTGCTGCACAGCTAGCATACAGAAAGCAACTACAAATAATATTGCATTGTATTGTATTGTAATTGCATTTATATAGCGCTTACTGCCCCTTAAGAGGCGAATGTAATAAAGAATCTATAGGTTACAGCTAGGCTCAGGTGAATTTCAGGATGCAAAGATGCCCATATGGCCAATCGCATCCGTGACAAAATTACTGGAGTGTTTTAAATCGCGACAGCCGTTTCCAGAGACCTAGTGGTGTCTTGAGCTACAATAAACAGAAAGGAGTAAACAGAAGCTGCATCTTCCAACCAGAAGGGTCGTTGCGTGGGACAATAAACGTCTTGGAGAGGTGACATTCTTCCTTGTCGGGTGTCCGTGGCAGAAGAGCAGCTGGTCCCCTGTTTACATTCTTGGAATTCCCGGGCCCAGTCATCTGCTTCTTGTTTGGTGAGAACTACATGCCAGACGAGGTCCCGTTGTCAGGGACTCGCAAAGGCATTTAACAGAAGGGAGCGTCACCGAGGGAAACCCATTACGTTATGTAGGAAGCAGCGCGTGCGTCGTGTCAGCTCTGGGGTCACTCTCAGCCCGGCCTCTGCACCTTGAGCTGTGACCACTTCAGTCCTGCAGAGCAAGATGTATTTGTTTCTGCTGGTGCTCGGGCCACCTCGCAGCAACTTACTGGTGTTTAGCTTAAAAAAAGACAAGTTAACAAGGGCAACCAACAATACATTGTCTCTTAGAAGTTCGGACAAATTGCAGCCAATGCTGATGATGCTGTACAGCACTCCTTTGGCTGAGTAGTTGATATGGTCCTTGAAGTGAAACACGCAGGGCCTGCTTTAAAAAAAAAAAAGGTAAATATTTATTCATGTAGATTTATACCGACGTTTTTAGGAAATGTAGGGTTTTTTAGATATGGGAAAGAATTCCAGCAGTACACGCATGCATAAAGTTTTTCGTTCACAAAAATGGAATTCTACATGTCTACATGACAAAATGCCACACAAAATGTCCTATATTGTATTGTAATTGCATTTATATAGCGCTTATTACCCCTGACGAGGCGTCGAAGCGCTTTTTCACAATACTCCGAAACCCATAAAGGATTAGTGTTGAATTAGTATAGTGAAATATGAAAGTAATGTGAGTGGTGGATAGGTTAGTCAGTTATTTGGAAACAGAAGGATAGCGGAGGGAAAAAAGGTTAGCATTTATATATCACTTGTTACCCCTGATGGGGTGTTTAAGCGCTTTTTGAGCGAGTAGCACGCTACCCCGGAACCCATAAAGGAATAGTGGTGAATTAGTATAGTGAAACTGAAAGTAGTTTGAGTGGCAGGTATGTCAGTTATTGAAACATTTTGTATTTCATCTCGAAATATATTCATTTCTTTGCAGAAGCCCCCTCCCCAACACCTTGATCACCTTTGAGGATGTACTTTCCCCTTTCTCAACCTGAAATCGGATTTAATCCTGGTCTGGACCGGAAAACATTGCTAACCTTTTTCATGGCTCCTACCAAAAGTTTGTGAGAACTCTTTATCTTGCATGTGGTTGGTATTCAGTACATTTGTCAAGGGTCATCTTCCTGGAATGCACAGAAACTCACCCCAGCAATCTGGTTTGTTGACCCAGAAAATTCCATCAGGCTGGCAAAATGTTTTATTGTACCAGTGCAACTTCCAATTCTGTGGCTTAGTCAAATGGAATTGCGCTAGTGAATGAAGTTAGTTGCACTTGTGTCCATAAGGGTTTACCCATTTCAGACATGCAGGATGTGTGTTTAGTGCTGAGTGTGCTGAGTGGAAAGAGTTCCTTAATTCAAACCCTGGCTTGTATAAGGTTCTCTTACTGAAGACTTGTGTTTTAGACTGTCTTATTCCACAATAGGTAATATGAGATAAACAGCCCGCAGCTGCGACGTGACCCCTGCGAAGTCCTGTGCATGAGACATTCTGTTGCCTGATAAAGAGCCTCCAAATCTGGGGAATATAATCAATAATCTTTTTTAATGTAGTATATAGCTTGGCTATATAAATCTTCGCCTGCAGACTTTGTGCATTGTTGAAGGGAAAGATGTCATTGCAGTTATGTAAACCTGCCCCAATCGACACCTATCCCCACCATGCCTTCTCCAGAGCACTATAACTAGGCTTTCCTGTTTTCAGTTTCTATTTTTGGTCAATTCTGGTGGGGTTTTTTCATTGTTTTCCAGTGATTTCAAGACCTTAAAAAATAGTGGTTATCAGTAGTTACCCATTTTCGCGCCAATAAAAACAACAGAAACAGTGTTTTCCCAGTGTTTATGGAACGTTTCGCTTTTATTATTGCTTGCTTTCTACACTGATAGTGCATGACATATAGAAAGTGTACATCGAGAGCCCTAGCCGTTAGGCCAACTCCTCTCCCTCTATTGAATTTCAAATAAATTCAAATTATGAATCAGCACTTTTAATGCTGAATTCTGGGTAAAATGCAGCAGCTCGTGCCATGACAACTTGAGCTGTGGAGTATGCCACAGAATCGTTCAGGGATGCCTGAGAAGACCCCAGGAGATGTGTACAGTTCCAGAGCTAAGCATGTGGTACTAATTGGAAGCTGCTTCATCAATAAGAGGTCTAAGCCTTTATGTCATTAATAGGTGGGGCATCACAAACAAAACAATCACAAACAAAAAAGCATTGGCCACTGCAATGTCTATGTCACAACTCCTAACATTACAAACAGGAAAGATAAAACAAGGGTTAACCTGAGGGCGGGATGCCCGTTTCCTGATAAAATGCAATGGTCTGACTGGACTTTAAGATGGACAGAAAATATGCAAGAAGTTCCCAAATCTTGGTCTCAAAACTGGAATTCTGCCTACCAAGGCGAAGTTTGCAACACAGATTCTACCTAAATCAGCAATACACCCACTACAGCATCTTCACATAATCTACAGATCTCTGGTTCCTGTGTCAAGAGGAACAACTCAGCATTTCACTCGTCTTCAAGGCGGTGAACGATTATCAGCTCAAGTCAATGGTTAAACCACGCTAACACTTTATCAAGAAACATACTCGTTCAGCTAACCACAAACAGGACTTTTATTATGTGAAACACCTTTTGCAACAGTCTCTCTGTTCAGGAAGCCTACATGGCATGCCTAAAAAGAAAAAAAGAACAGAATACTGAACAAATCATACATTTACCCCTTTTTTACACTTTCCTCTTTTTACGGGCTTCCTCTCCCAGATTGATGCTGATACATCCTGTTTCTTAACAAACTTATTGTTATCCACACCCTTATTTGTTATTTATTATATATGTTCTTGTATATTGACTTTTCGCCCTTGCAATATATCGGTTCTCCTGTGAACTCCTGTATTTTTTTCTTGTTCTGCACTACTTGTCTCCCTCTCTTTTATCCCTGAATATTTGCAAAGCACTCCGATACCCTCTTTGGTCATATTCGAGCTATATAAAACTCTATGAATAAATAAAATTCGCCTAAAATGGACACTCTACGAGGCACCCTCCGATCTCCGCTGTGTGGCCCATACTTGCTCAAAACAGCAACACTGCCCTCAGCTGCAGTTCTGAGACCATGCCTTGATTAAGACAGTCTGCCCCAGGCCTTCTACCCTGAGAAATGTGGTGCCAAGAGAGGTTTATAGTCCTGGTGTTCCCCATCACGCACGAGGCAGAGCACTCCTAAGAAAATGAGGTGTACCGGCAGGCGTGACGGCGCGATTTATCAGAACTTTCTCTGCTGCCTCCAGCTTTAACCCTGCTGTGAATTCACTAAAACGATTGTCACCGACTACAACTGTCTCATACAGGCCCGACCGCAAACACAAACTCTTCCAGCCATTAACAACAAAATGGCCTCACAGTTATCCAATCACCTTCGGAGCTCCTTGCAAGTTGTCCGGGGTTCAAAGGGGTTACATGGTTTCTCAGTTTCATACAATATGTAACCGGGAGCTTTGATGAGTATACTATGTGAGGCCCTCTGTTTTTTTGTTGTTTTTTTTTACATTATCCTACTGGTTGTATTTATGGTTTGAGTCCCACCGCTCTGGTGCAGGAGAGGCAACATATTTGTCTCCCACACACCACCCGCCCCGCCCCCTTGCCTTGTGCAAACACGTGAGGGGCCGCGCATTGTAATCTCGGTGGTAAAGCTCACATTCGCGCCACCACTTCCCTATCTGGGTGCCCTCTCGCCGCCCCTGGACCGGCCGAGCCTTCTCTGTCCAAGCCAACTCTTATCTGCCCTCTGCACGTTTCCTGCCCATGCACTCCCACTTTCTTGAGAGGGTTCACTGTCAAGAGTTGGGTGGACTGTTGGGGGATGTGCGGACAGTCCAGAGTCCTCGGTTAAAAAACTGTGCCAGGGCTGCTCTATGTGTGGAACCGCCGCCGATTCCCCGCTCTGTGAAAGTGCCCGGCCTGACCTAAGGCTAGGAGCTGCTTCCGACGAAATGTTCCATGCCCTTCCTGCTCTGTCCTCTCTTATCCTCGGACTAGAACCACTCCCCACCCCCTCCAAGTGCATGCAATGCCCGAACTGCTGTAAACAACAGTTTGTTCTGCTTTGGCTCCCTCATGTGGCCAAAAGGTGCAAGTGGCCAAGTGGTGAATAACATTTGAAAAAATCAGCAATACTCGGTTTAAACAGAGTCACCTGATTTGCAGTCAGTAGGGTAAAGTTGGGCAGAGTCGGTTTTAACCGAATTCCGGACAGCCTAACTATAACACGTCAGCACCATGCTCGCATTCATTCTGAATGCCTCAAACTTCTTTTGCGACATTCCCCGATGCTTAAAAACACACAGCTGTCCTCCCACGGCTTAAGAAACCCTCAATGGACCCGTCCACGCTCAACAACTACAGACCGATCTCCCCGCTACCATTCTCAGCCGAGAGAAAATCTTCTTATCGTAGAGAAAATCATCAGCAGACTGTATACCAAATATCTCAATGATCACCAACTCATTGACACCATTCAGTCTCGTTTCAGACCCAACCACAGCACGGAGACTGCCCTCATTGACTCCATGGATTACATCTGTATGATTCTAGACAGAGAAGACATGGCAGCCCTAATCCTCCTGGACATCTCTGCAGCATTTGAAATACTCTCACCTCAGCCTCACCCAACATTTATACGACCTTAGAATCCAACGACATGAACTCTTGATAAATCTGCTCCTTTCTGACTTGAAGAACCCAGTCAGTCAGTCAGTCTGGCGCCATACACCAGGACGCCCAGGAACTCTTCTGTGTTCCGCATGGGTCCTTCCTGAACTCGATCCTCCTCAACACATACATGATCACTCTAGCCAGCATCAGCTGCTCCCACGACATCATCATCTCATATGCCAACGACACACAACTCATTCTCTCCCTCACAGACATGACACCCAGTACATGTATCAATTTCAATGTCCGCATTACTAAAATAGCCCACTGGATGATGACCCAATGTCTGAAGCGGAACACTGATAAGAACAACATATTCATCTTTGGGAAGAGCACTCCACTGTTGGTCTCTAGCTGGTGGCCAATAGAGTGTGGACCAATGCCAACCAACCACGCCAAGAACCTAGGAATAGTCATCAACAGCAAACTTGACATCAATGCCCAAGTCAACTCTGTCCACTCCTTATTCTTCCATACCCTGAAGATGCTGAGGAAGATTTTCAAATGGCTTCCAATCAGCACCTGAAAAACCACAATACACACGCCTGTCATAAGCAAGCTGGAATTTGGGAACATACTGTATGCCAGGATCAACAAAGAAACTCACCAGAATTCTGCAGACCATTCAGCACTCACTAATATTATCAACAATGGTCCTGTCGGGTGTGAACAAGATTGCTTCCAATACTGTACGTATCTCAAAACGTATTAATGACCAAATAGTAGATTAAATCATTGCGTGCAAACCAAACAAGAGGAAGGGTCAGAACATATTTTTAATCATAGAATTAATCTTCATTCATGTTTTCTCTTTTAGCATTCAACTGACTCCTTAATATATGCAAAATAGATTATTTACAAATACGGCGCATCAATTCAAAACAGTGAAAATTGTGACATAAAGTGAGTTATTGTGACTAAGTGATAAAACAATTAGTGACCTATATACATGTGAATGGGAGGAAATGAAAGGGGAGAAATTCGAAAGCCAATCTCTGATTTAATAATTCTCAAATCCAACACGCTATATTAGTGAGCTATTTTATGCTGGACTTGGCTGATTGGTCCTTATGGTATATTGTCGACGTTTCGACCCTGTGGACGCCTTAGTAGAGGGTCTCGTGCGGGTCTTCTTCAGGACGGGGGAGGGTAATATTGCGCCAGATATTGTGGTGACAGCCTGGGTCCCCTCTGAGGTTGGACACCTTGGAGATATGTTAGTTGGGACCTCCTCTTCTATGTTGTTATATCAAGTGAGGACAGAATTCTGTCTCTATAGCGATTAAATCCTGGTTGACTTGGGCGTATCCTTGTTATATTGGAGCGTCTGTCTATTATTTCCGACGATCGTTATGTAGTCTCAACAGTTCTCTGCCTTATCTTTGCGGAGAGTCAATCCCTCGTTAATCATTTGCCGCCATCGTGGTTATCACGTTTGTTTGTGGAATAGGGAGAACGGCCGCCATCCGTTCCGCCTTCTCACTCGTATTCTGACTCTGACTGCGGTAGCAGCTAGGGCACTTGCTTCCGCATTAGTCTCGAGCAGCAAGTGCCCTAGCTGCTACCGCAGTCAGAGTCAGAATACGAGTGAGAAGGCGGAACGGATGGCGGCCGTTCTCCCTATTCCACAAACAAACGTGATAACCACGATGGCGGCAAATGATTTAATCAGGATTTAATCGCTATAGAGACAGAATTCTGTCCTCACTTGATATAACAACATAGAAGAGGAGGTCCCAACTAACATATCTCCAAGGTGTCCAACCTCAGAGGGGACCCAGGCTGTCACCACAATATCTGGCGCAATATTACCCTCCCCCGTCCTGAAGAAGACCCGCACGAGACCCTCTACTAAGGCGTCCACAGGGTCGAAACGTCGACAATATACCATAAGGACCAATCAGCCAAGTCCAGCATAAAATAGCTCACTAATATAGCGTGTTGGATTTGAGAATTATTAAATCAGAGATTGGCTTTCGAATTTCTCCCCTTTCATTTCCTCCCATTCACATGTATATAGGTCACTAATTGTTTTATCACTTAGTCACAATAACTCACTTTATGTCACAATTTTCACTGTTTTGAATTGATGCGCCGTATTTGTAAATAATCTATTTTGCATATATTAAGGAGTCAGTTGAATGCTAAAAGAGAAAACATGAATGAAGATTAATTCTATGATTAAAAATATGTTCTGACCCTTCCTCTTGTTTGGTTTGCACGCAATGATTTAATCTACTATTTGGTCATTAATACGTTTTGAGATACGTACAGTATTGGAAGCAATCTTGTTCACACCCGACAGGACCATTGTTGATAATATTACTGCATTGCCCAGGTTCTGAGGGATACTGGGTTACCCCATAAGAATACTTACTTCATTCAGCACTCACAGCCTGAATTAATGTCAACCTCCCACACCGCAGAACTCCACATCTGAAGGAGCTCCACTGGGTGCCATACATTAATGAGCACAATTCAAACTCCTCACCAAAACATTAATTGCACTACATAACACTAGCCCAGCATACCTCAACAATTGAATCTCCTTTTACAAAACTTTCAGACACATTCGCCTATCCGGACTCCTACTTGCACAAATTCAGCGCATACGGTAAACCAGATTCAGCAGTCGCACCTTCTCCCCTATCGCTTCTAAATCATGGAACAACCTGCCTCAACACATTAGAGCCTTCTCCTCACTTCTTGAGTTCTGCAAGAAGCTGAAGACCTAGCTTTTCGTGTAGTCCCACTAGGTCCTAGGTTTGGCTAGACGCACACCTGCTCAGCACCAGGATACCCTCCCGGGTGATATAATGCTCTACAAATCTACATAACATAACATGTAGGCAGAACACCACTGTGATGAAAAGCTGAACCTATATAGATTGCCACAACTTAAGTATAATGAGAGGACTATCTATTTTGCTAACCACTCTCCTGGGGGTTCAATAGGTAGGTCACCTACTAATGAAACAAACCAGGTTCATTCCTGTAGACCCAAACAATTATCGAAGGCTTTTAAAATCACAGACAGATGTCCAGGATGGATTTATCTGAAACTTTCAGTAGTTGTTTTAAATAACCATATAAACCCCAAGCTCAGGAACCCTGGGAAGGTGAAAATCTCTATTCTAACTAATATGCATTTATTTCTACTAGAAGGACTTAGATCTGCACACCCATGTCTTATATTCTGAGTTACAAAGTTGTTAAACAATAAAGGGTTCACCAGTAGGACTGCTTTGTGACCTACATTTTTGAAATGCTGCTGCCCCCATTCCTTACAAAATGAAAAAGAAAAGCAGCACAAAGGACTCTGGTGTGGTAAAGTGTAGTGTAGTTCCTATATTCCCAATAGGCTCTGCGCATTGGAATAATATATACTGTAGTTTAGACGTAGGACTTAGGTCGACTAGGTCTCTACCGAATTATATTAAACTTAATAGTGGGTGCCAGCTAGCTCAGAGGTCACTAGAAACTTTCTCGAATTCAAAAGAAGGGATTAGTTTCTGACAACCGCATAAACATGACAACTTTGTTTCCCAAGAATAAGAAATCAAATCTCTAGAGTCGCGGAAACGATAGATAACTATTTTACTCAGTCAATCGTGCATGCTTTGTTTCACCAGAGATGCAGAGAAATAGAGAGACAGGCGCTTTCAATACAAGTATTTATTGAACAGTCTTCGTTCTCAAGCATTGGAAATGAACTGCTACAATCGTAATACTGGTTATAAAGTACAAGGCATATAATACAAAGAGTATTATAAAGTAGTACTGTAAAAGCATGATAGGGTTTCTAAGCCATAAAAAGCATAAAATGTATAAAATACATACAGTAATAAATAATGACTAAAAGTACTCAACTGGTGCTTCTAAAATACGCCTACCCCGGTGTTCCTAACCTAAGTCTAGTACTAGGGAGGAAGTAGGTGAGGAGTAGTTTAAGTTTAGTAGTTCTCTGCCAGGGATCTATTCCAAGAATTCTCTAAGAAGTCTAATCAGCTCCGTACCTTGGTTTTAGAATGAAGGAGGTCTTGTACCTCTCTCTCTCTCACGACTCGATTTCCCAGATACCTACAAGGGTAAGCCGGAAACACTGGAGCTGGATTTCTCGGCAAGAGAAAAGACAGCGTCTCTCTCAGTGCGTCAGTTGGAGGGTCGGCTTCCTTCAGCACTTGCTGCTGCAGGGCGTCTGGCAAGTAGATAGTCGATCTGCTCCAAACCACCGTGTCTTTGTCTGGGCAAACCTAGGCATATTTATACCTTGAAGGTGCCGAGTTTGACGCATGTTTGGACTTAATAACGTCACTCAAAGGCCAATTTCTTTGAAAACGCCAGGAGTTCTTGGAGAACTTAATATTCAAGCAGGGGGAAGTCCCTAGCTGCTGAAGGCAGGTTTTTCCAAGAATTCGTTGTTGATTCTCGGAACTTAGTGGAAGTAGCCATGCCGTATTTGGGCTGCAAGGCTCAGGCCAAATATGGTAGTGATTTCTATGCCTATATAAGGATATGATAAAGTATACCTATATAAGGGCATGAATCGGGAAAATTACACTAGGGTCCTAGATTCATTTACAACAAAAGCAGAACAATCTAGTCTCCTCGGCATCTATAGCACAGTTTACATCCTCATCATCGCAGGAAATCGTGCATTTCACACCACACATGGCTGCGCTGGTATCCCTGGATATATGTTTCGGGTCTTGCAAAATTCCGCTATAGTACCAACAGCTCCCGTTTTGCTGGTTGCCCACCTTCATGAATGGTGCTGGACACCTCATTTGCTCTGTCTGGATATAACTTGACGGCACCGAGCCCTCAATATCTCAGATCCATCCACATTTCCACTGTAGGACCTCCTAGTGTTGAGCTTGTTTGAATTTCAAGGTTACTTAAATCCACGTTCGTTTTCTGCTGCTCGAAGAAAAAGAGAAGGGAGACAAGTGGGACCTGAACCGTAAGCCATTGGATGATTGATGATGACATATCCGTTTTTTCTCCAGATCCAGGCGGCCGTGGAAAGCATCTGGCAGTGTCAGATGTCCAACTGCATGTACTTACTACTGACCCACTATTCTCAGTGTTTGGACCTTAGTGGTGAGGCAAGTTTGCAGTGCTATCTGTGAGCAAACAATTAGAGCTTACTTACTGGGAGTGATGTGAAGATTAGCACTGAATAAAAGATAGCGCATATTCACAATTCATTTATTTGGGAGTTTTCCAAAGCACTGCAATTCTTTTTCTGATGACTTCAGTGTGCTGAAGGTCTGAGTGTCTGCCTCATTGTATTGAGTGGGGCGTTCGTATGTGATCTGCGAGGTGGATCCTTCTCCTAGGTTCATCACTAGTCAACACTTTTTGGTGAAGTAGACTAGTTTGAAGAGTCTGTTTCCGAAAACGTATGGATTCAAGCCATTTCATAGCTTTAGGCGCTGAACTTCCAGGAATCTCCCCTGAGCTTACCTATCTTAAAGTTTATTGGGTATAAATGTGTATTTTTGTTAAACGAAGCTTAGTGGTTGTTGCAGAGCGGAGCTAAAGAAGTATAGATAATTTAGCTTTTTAAATCTCTGTCCAGACATTACATTGCAAAAGAAAGAATCTTTAACATATACATCGGTATACAGCGTAACCGAAGCCTTGAACCCATGCCGGTCACAAGTTATGACCACAAAACTTGTTGGTATAAAGTAAGGAAGATGGCTCCCACCTATTAAATTAATGCGGCTAATGTTAACACCTGGCGCAGACTTTTCAATGTGGACCGCCATCTCTGCAGAACAGTCCGTTGTGCACTTCGTACAAAACAGCCTTGTGGTAATGCAAGATCGCTTAAAATGTAGCACAAACTAAAACCGGATCTCTGAAGTAGTAGACCAACTTTATTTGCATAATACAGTTGTTAGAAGAACTATAGTTGGATTGTAACCTGGCCAAAAAACGTTGCTATCAAAAAAACATTTGCACCTCGCAATAACGCTTACTTCACAAACATGCAAAGGCAACGCATGTTGGCCATTTGTCTTTGGCTTAGTTCTGTAAAGCATCCAAGTAGAGTTCTATTCATGCTGTGCGAATTAATCACTGATTGGCTTATGATGCTCGTCCTGTGGCAGAGATGTAAAGGCCAGCCTTAAAAGCATACTTGGTTTGATCCCTACCTTTGTCTTCTCAAGATTCCAAACATTACAAGTAAAGGTACCTTGTAAAGCCAAGAAAGTGATTTTTTAAAGCAAAGGCCACCTAGCAGCTCCTTGTTATTCAAACCCTACAACTCTCACAGAGATAGCCATGATTGATAGATAACCATCCAGTATGGAAAGGGGCGACAACTCGGTCCCCCCGAACGTATGGTTGGGTGCCCCGATCCCCCCGGGAAACCATTTTGGGCGGGGGGCGTGGCTCGGCTGGTATGCCCAAAGTGGCGTAGCCGGGGCGCGCCCTTTCCCGCCCAGGAGGGGTTGTCCTAGACACCCGCACGGAAGACCACACCCAGTAGGCGTACCGGAGGAGGGTCCCCGCCCTCCCGAAGACGGATAAAAAAGCGGGAATCCGAAGAAGCGTCCTCTTGTTCCTGTGCTCTGAAGGCTGCACCAACTCGTTGCTCGTGAGCTCTCGACGGAACAAGCGGCAATTTTGAGAACTTGTAATCTTGTTGTTTCTCTTTCAGTTATTTGGAGTACGAAGGATCTGGGACCTCGTTGATCGACTAGAGCGGAGTAAACGAAGCTATGGCCGGCAAAAAAGCAGGAAAGAGCTCCGAGTTGGAGAAGGTACTGCGCACCTTGTCGAATCGGATGGCGGTCATGGACCGAAAATTCAGTAAAGTTGACTCGATCGGTCGAGGTTTGGCCGAAGTTAAAAAACAGTTAGCAGCTCAGAACAGCTCAGGCCGTCCTAAGAAGGTAATAGGCCCGGCCTTGCCGGGAATCGTCCCTGAGGGTAGGGGGAAGCGTATTAAGAGGAGGGCAGTCTCCGGGGAGGATCCGGTTCCTGAGGTGCCCCCAGTCGCCCCCATCACACCAGCAGACACCCCGGTACCAAACCCAGGTATAGGTTTACGAATCCCGGTTGTAATTACCCCTGTTAATGATGAGGAGATGCCCCCGGAACTGGCCATCCAGTTAGCGGCAGTGTTACCCTGGCTCAAGAAGAAAGCGGGAGGGGCAGTGGCCGCGGGGGACCCGGCCGAGGAGGCTAGACTAATAATCGAGCAGTTACGGCAGTCGAGAGAAGCCGGGACGGCGAATGTTCCTCTTGTTCCCCCACAGGTGGCGCCAGGAGTACCTACGGTTAGCCGGGAAAAAACGGCGGACACGACGGTAGAACCCGGTAAGCACACATTGCCAATGGCAGGGGAAGGTTCGTTACCTTCAAGGCGCGAAAGGGTGGCCCAGCACATCCCTGCGGCCACAAAGGAATTGATATGGGGGAAAAATATGTGAATATGTTTTCATTGTTGACTGACCATCGCAAGATGGAATATGCAAAATCCCAGAAAGATTTATGGCACCCCAGCGTATGGCGGGCCAAGATGGCGGAATTTAGGGTCGATGAGACCGTAGCGAATTGGGTGAATGCCTTTTCCATATTTACGGCAGTCATGGGTGAACGAAAGCCGGAAGTGCTGACCGAGTTGTCCTGTTACCAGAATAGGATTATGGATTTTTATACTATGTATGAGGGGGACGAGTGGAAAGGATATGACATGAAATTCCGAAAAGCAAAAGAGTTTGATACATCTTTGACCTGGGACTGCCTCGACTCGGTGTCATGGCACAAGCAGCTCTTGCCTGGGGCGGCGGGTACATCCTCGCCGGGCGGGAGCGGGTCGGGGTCAGTTCGCCAGAAGCCTGCGGTGCCCTTTCGAGCAGGCGCCGGTGGGGAGTTTCAGCCCAAGACCGGCGGAAATGGCGGCAAGCGGGGGATTTGTTGGGGCTTCAATAGAGGCAACTGTAGCAGGCCCCAGGGAACATGTAGGTTCAGGCATGCGTGTGCGGGCTGTGGGAACTCCTCACACCCGGAGAGTAGCTGTAGATCTAAGAACAGCGGAACGGGGGGAAAAGGAGGGTCTAAGCAAGAATGAGGTGATGTTTGGGAACCGATTGCCTACACCTGTCGATATCATGGCTCTGACTCCTTGGTTGAACAAATACCCTGATCATGTATCCGCCGGGGTGTTGAGGAATGGATTCCTATATGGCTTCAACATCCCGGCGGGGGATTTTCGGGGGGACTCCTTTTGTAAAAATCAGTTATCTGTCCAACAGAACCCAAGCGTAGCAGCAAAGAAAATTTCCAAAGAAGTCGGCTTGGGGCGGGTGGCGGGGCCTTTTCATTGCCCGCCGGTGGCGGATTTCGTGTGTTCCCCGCTAGGGGTGGTTCCAAAGAAAGACCCAGGGGAGTTTAGACTGATTCACAACTTGTCTGCCCCAAGAGGTTCCTCGGTGAACGAGGCCATTGACCCGGATATTTGTTCAGTGCGGTACGCATCGTTCGACGATGCCGTGGCCATGTTAAATCACCTAGGCCCCGGAGCGCTGATGGCGAAATCGGACATCGAATCGGCATTCAGGTTGCTCCCGGTACACCCGCGAGACCAGCGCTTGCTAGGTTTTGCGTTTCAAGGGAGTTATTACATGGATAAATGCATGCCTATGGGTTGCTCCATTTCCTGTGCATATTTTGAAATGTTCAGCTGTTTTTTAGAGTGGGCATTCACCGAGGCCACAGGGCATAGGCACGTTATGCACTATCTAGATGACTTCCTGTTCTTGGGAGCGGCCGGCAATGCGAAATGTGCGCAGGCGCTGCAGGACTTCTGCATCCTCATGCGGAAGTTCGGAGTCCCATTGGCACCAGGTAAGACGGTTGGACCATCTACTTCACTGGAGTTTCTTGGAATTGAGCTCGATTCTGTGGAAGGATGTTTCCGTTTACCGATGGAAAAGGTGGCCAAGTTTAGGGCTTCCTTGACGCAATGCCTGGGCAAGGAGAAAGTGACCCTGCACCAGTTACAACAAACAGTGGGTCAGCTTAACTTTGCCTTAAGGGTGATACCAATGGCCCGCCCCTTCTCACGCTCTATTGCACAAGCTATGGTTGGCCTCAAGGAGGGACACCACCGTACGAGACTGCCGGCAGAGGTTCGCCAGGACATGCGCATTTGGTTGGCATTTCTGGCGGACTTCAATGGTCGAGTTGTGTGGAACAAACCACCAGCATCTTCGGATGAACTAGGTTTATGGACCGACTCAGCTGGGAGCGTGGGATTTGGCGCCATCTTGGGTAACCGATGATCGGCACAAGTATGGCCGACGTGGTGGCACTCCAGCGGTCTGACAGGTAACATTGGGTTCTTAGAGCTATTTCCCATTTGGGTTGCTCTGATGGCATGGCCAGACGACTTGAGGGACCGCTCGGTGGTGTTTTGGTCGGATAATATGACTGTGGTTGAGTGCATTAATCAGCAGGCAGCCCTCTGCAAGTGGATCTTGAGATTGTTGAAAGAAATTGTTTTACGTTGCATGAAATTGAATGTACAGTTCAGGGCAAAACATGTGCGAGGCGTACTGAATTTTGCAGCTGATGCACTCTCTCGTTCACAAATGCAGGCTTTCAGGGGCCATCTACCCACAGCGGACCTAGTGGCGGCACCATTCCCCGAAGTGCTATGGCTAATCGGTGCCCCGGATTACAAGACCTCGTGGCAGCCAGCTTAGCTCCCAGGACAAGGAAGGCTTACGAAGGAGCGTTTCGTTCCTACTGCACATTTTTGGGTCCGATAGGGAGACAGAGCTGGGGGCAGGAGGAATCCTTCCTGGGGTTCCTGGTAGCGCTGCACAGAGAAGGCCGATCAGCGGCAACGGCCAATAGACATAGGGCGGCCATTTCGTTCATGGCACAGCTACACGGCATAAGTGACCCGACGGGTTCCTTTTTGGTTAGGAAGGCACTCGGCGGCTGGCAACGCCTCGAGGGTCGCAAACAGGATACGAGGCGCCCGATTGGCTTAGACAGATTGTCTCTGCTTTTAGCAAAGCTGGATGAGACGTGCTCCTCCCCTTTCGAAGCAGTTCTGTTCCGGGCAGCTTTCGCCTTGGCATTCCATGGGGCTATGCGGGTAAGCGAGCTCGTAGCAAGGAACAAGAAGGATATGGAGGGAGGCTTGTGCAGGGATCACTTACAAATAAGGGGTGATTCGATGGTAATCTCGATAGCCAGGTCCAAGACAGACCAGGGAGCTATGGGAGATAGTGTTGTCGTGCAGCGCGCACGAGGGTCTCCCACTTGTCTGATAAAGTGTCTAGAGGAATACTTGGCACTGAGGACGGCTAGATGAGGGGGGAGCCTGCTTAGGCACAATGATGGCACCCCACTGACGAGATTTCAGGTTCAGAGGGTGCTTGCACTGTCAATCGCTGCCGCGGGCATGGACCCGTGCGATTTTGGGACCCACTCATTTAGGATAGGGGCTGCTACTGAGGCTACGGCCCGGGGTCAGAGTGCGGAGGAAGTGAACCAGCTGGGCCGTTGGTCCTCGAATTGCTTCAAAAGGTATGTGCGATTGCACATGTTGTAAAGGTCAATTGACATGCACTCACGCTTCTTGTCTTTTGTTTGAATTACAGTTTCGCGAGCCTGTCACGCGGGGCGGAATTGGAAGTCGACCCAACATCAGGAGACCAGCGGTCGAGGATCACCAACTGGCGAGAGAGTGGTGTGGGTCGTGGGCCACTCATATGTGAGGCGCGCCGGGGACGTATTCAAGGCAGGTGACGCGACTCGTGCATCTGGGGAATACGGGTACAGAGTAACCTTCCATGGGAAGGGCGGGCTCTGTTTTGACCAATTTCAATCGTTTTTTGAGGGTCTTTTAGGGCGGCAAAGGTCACCGCCATCTATAGTCATAGTACACCTGGGGGGCAATGACTTAGTGAAGCTGGGAAGACGAGTGTTATTAGAACACATCCTGTCTGCAGTTAGCTGGTTGGCTAAGAAACTCCCGGGGTGCACGATTGCCTGGTCCCACATGATCCCCAGGAAGATTTGGCGGTGGGGGTCTTTCAGTGTCAGCATTGAACCACTCAGTGAAAAGGGTCAACAATAAAATTGGGAAATTGTTTCGCTCCGCGCAGTTGCATAGCATTCCTCACGGGTGTATTCGGGGTGATCACATGTATCTGAATGATGGGGTTCACCTGTCCAAGGAGGGGAATGATTTACTCATAGGAGACTTCAGAGCATGGCTAAGGGGTGTGAGGAAGCATGACCTTTAGGAGGAGTGGGGGGCCGGATAGTCGGTCAACTATCCAGCCTGTGGCGGTAAGGTCATGATCGGTGAGCAGTAATTTCAAGGTCCCTAGAGGGGGGCGCCACCCAGAATGGATGGGAGCGCCCGGGGGGAGGCGGCCATTGGCCCCTTCCACGGGGAGGCGGCACCCACTAAGAATGGGTCGCCTAGGGGGAGACGGCCATAGGCCCCTCCCAGGGGGGAGGCGGCTAGATGCCCCTCCTACGAATTTCCCGGGGGCCGGATATCCGCGACGGCGGAAGAGAGTGTGGGGATGGGGGGAGTCCACGCTGTCCTTCCTACAGATACCTCACACACTCACACCGTGAGGGCGGGATTTTGGTAGTAGGGATCTGACACTGGTTAAGACCTTGCCGTTGGCCCTTAATGCTAGGATGTACAATTTTAATTTAGAATGTATGCATTTTCAGGATGCTAGACTCGGCTAGGAAACCTTTGTATTAGAAATCTGTTAAGGTTAGCCAAAGAACATGTCTTCATCAAAATGTAATAAAAGTAAAATTGTACATAATTCATGAAACTTTTATTTAATGTTTTAAATTTTGTTTCATATTTTAATAAATACGGCCGGGGGGGTAACTCCCCCCCGCCTTCCAAAAGTTCAAACCTGTGTCTGTCTTCTCCCATTGGGAAGTGGTGTTGGGAGGGGGTGGCGGGCATCCCGGGTCATATGGAAAGGGGCGACCACTCGGTCCCCCCGAACGTATGGTTGGGTGCCCCGATCCCCCCGGGAAACCATTTTGGGCGGGGGGCGTGGCTCGGCTGGTATGCCCAAAGTGGCGTAGCCGGGGCGTGCCCTTTCCCGCCCAGGAGGGGTTGTCCTAGACACCCGCACGGAAGACCACACCCAGTAGGCGTACCGGAGGAGGGTCCCCGCCCTCCCGAAGACGGATATAAAAGCGGGAATCCGAAGAAGCGTCCTCTTGTTCCTGTGCTCTGAAGGCTGCACCAACTCGTTGCTCGTGAGCCCTCGACGGAACAAGCAGCAATTTTGACCCACCCACCAGCCCCTATGGCAATGTTTGTTTAAATAAAGTTTGATTAGAACGAAGTGTATAGGCCTTTTTTCCTTTGTAGAGAAGTAAGGGAATGTTGCATATAATGATGTTGCTTCTGCTTTTAGGACAATTTTTCCCTTTGTAGAAAGGTTAAGTTGATGACTCATCAAGGCTATGTCAGAATTTTCTTCCCTTAGTAGATAAAACAACTGTCGTATTTATTTTTTGGCCGGGCGGTAAGGTCATGATCGGTGAGCAGTAATTTCAAAGTCCCTAGAGGGGGGCGCCACCCCGAATGGATGGGAGCGCCCGGGGGGAGGCGGCCATTGGCCCCTTCCACGGGGAGGCGGCACCCACTAAGGATGGGTCGCCTAGGGGGAGACGGCCATAGTCCCCTCCCAGGGGGGAGGCGGCTTGATGCCCCTCCTACGAATTTCCCGGGGGCCGGATATCCGCGACGGCGGAAGAGAGTGTGGGGATGGGGGGGGAGTCCACGCTGTCCTTCCTACAGATACCTCACACGGGAACTCGGACGACCTTTAAGATGGCGTCGAGTGAAAGGGGGCCCCCACGACAAGGGAAGTTACAGTTGGCAATGAGGGTAAAGTCCTCTGCGCATGCGCCACTCACACCGTGAGGGTGGGATTTTGGTAGTAGGGATCTGACACCGGTTAAGACCTTGCTGTTGGCCCTTAATGCTAGGATGTACAAATTTAATTTAGAATGTATGCATTTTCAGGATGCTAGACTCGGCTAGGAAACCTTTGTATTAGAGATCTGTTAAGGTTAGCCAAAGAACATGTCTTCATCAAAATGTAATAAAAGTAAAATTGTACATAATTCATGAAACTTTTATTTAATGTTTTAAATTTTGTTTCATATTTTAATAAATACGGCCGGGGGGGGTAACTCCCCACCGCCTTCCAAAAGTTCAAACCTGTGTCTGTCTTCTCCCATTGGGAAGTGGTGTTGGGAGGGGGTGGCGGGCATCCCGGGCCATATTCCCTACTGCCCAAAATGATTTCTGAAGACTGCCTTAAAACTTTCAGGTGAACACTTAACATTTGCCTTCACCTTGTGCTACACGGTTGGCGGTCCATGACCAACGCCTTGCTATTCATCAAGTTCCATTTTAACCTCCCCATGTCCCCTCCTGCTGATGAAGATGCAGTGATTGAGAAGTCAAAAATGAGAATTAAATCTAATTATATGAAAGGATATGATATTTACGGTTAAATAATGTAGACCATTTTCATCTCCTGACCTAAAACCTGACCTAAATCAGGTGTTTTAGTTTTGGATTTTATGTAGAAAGAAACTCAAAATATGAAACAAAGTGATCAGCTGAAAAAATAAGTTCAATTTGCACATTTTCAATTAAAGGATTAGGGGCCAGATGTAGGAGCCGAAATACCGGTCGGTAACGGCCGATTTCGGCCGTTACCGACCGGTATTCACAATTTGGCATGTAGGGGCCCAATTTTACCGATTCGGTAAAGTTACCGAATCGGTAAATTTACCGAATCGGTATTGTTACTGATTCGGTAATTTTCAGATGTAGGTGGGACTCCTCTGAGTCCCACAGGCCTTACCGAATCGGTATTTTACCACCCAATCCAATTGGGTGGTAAAATACCGATTCCAGGTGTGCATGCACATGTGTGCATGCACACCTATGGCATGTGACAGACAGACATGCCCTTAGGGCATGTCTGTATGCCACATGTCACACATTCCTCAATTCGGGGTGCTAGAGGGTGTCAAAGTGACACCCCCTGCACCCTTGCAAAATTCGGTATTTACCGAATCGGTAAATACCGATCTGAAAGAGACACGTTAGTGATAGATTCCTTACCTTAGAATAGATACCCCTTTCTTCTCTCTCTTGCCCAGCAGGGCTCTGCTCTGGGCACTATCAAGGGCTACCTTTCAGCTCTTTCAGCCTTTCTGAGGCTGCCTGACCAACCTTCTTTGTTCAAGTCCCCTATCGTTAATCGATTCCTGAAGGGCATCACTCATACGTTTCCTCCTGTTCCCTTTGTGATGCCTCAGTGGGACTTGAACCTGGTTCTTACGTTTCTGATGTGCGCTCCCTTTGAGCCACTTCACAACTGCCCTCTTCGCCTTCTCACTTTGAAGACTGCATTCCTGGTAGCCATCACCTCTGCCAGGAGAGTGAGTGAGCTCCAGGCTCTGTCCTGTAAGCCTCCTTTCCTTTCAGTCCATCCGGACAAAGTTGTGCTACGGACACGGCACTCCTTTCTACCCAAGGTAGTCACGGCCTTCCATATTGGGCAATCTATCACCTTGCCCACTTTCTTTCCGCCTCCGCACCCCTCGAGAGAGGAGGAGAGGCTCCACCGCCTGGACCCAAAACGTGCGCTTTCATTCTATTTGAATCGCACACAGCAGTTCTGGGTGGATGATCAACTCTTTGTTGGATACGCGGGCGCTAAGAAAGGTAAAGCGGTACACAAGAGGACCATCTCTCGGTGGATCATCTTGTGTATCCAGGCGTGTTACTCCTTGGCTAAGAAGGAGCCCCCTGTTGGGCTGAGAGCTCATTCTACTCGAGCTACAGCCACTATGACTGCTTTGGGCCGTGGTGTGCCCTTGCAGGACATTTGCCAGGCAGCTACGTGGGCCTCGCTGCACACGTTTGCAAGACATTATTGCCTGGACAGTCAAGTCCGGAGGGATGGCCGCTTTGGCCGTTCCGTCCTCCAGGACTTTCTGGTGTGATATTGGTTCGCAGACCCACCACCACGGGGTTGGTATTGATGGGGTATCTATTCTAAGGTAAGGAATCTATCACTAACGTGCCTCTTTCAGATGCACAAGTTACTACTTGTGTAACAATATATCTGTAAGAGACATTAGTTAGTGATAGATTCCTTACCGCCCACCCATCCTCCCCGTTCTGCGAACCGACATCTAGGGTTAAGGTTACCCCCTTTCAGGGCCCTAGTTTCATGGCACCAGTGTTGCTTTTTGTCATGGCTCTGCGCTTAATATGGCTAAGAACTGACGTCAGCACGCGGAGGCGGCGTCTATATACTCGCCTGGGGGGCGTCAGACTGGATCCGGAAACTTTTGCGTAGCAGTACCCTTGCGCGTCGGTAGGCGTCGTCTGCGGCTCCGCGTCCGTCGTCGGCGTCGTGGGCGCCGTGATGATGTTGTCGGAGTATATAGACGCCGCCTCCGCCTCCGCGTGCCGACGTCAGTTCTTAGCCACAGCTTTTCCGCGCCAGAAGCGCAGAGCCATGACAAAAACCAACACTGGTGCCATGAAACTAGGGCCCTGAAAGGGGGTAACCTTAACCCTAGATATCGGTTCGCAGAACGGGGAGGATGGGTGGGCGGTAAGGAATCTATCACTAACTAATGTCTCTTACAGATATATCGTTACACAAGTAGTAACTTGTGCATCTGAAAGAGACACGTTAGTGATAGATTCCTTACCTTAGAATAGATACCCCAGCAATACCAACCCCGTGGTGGTGGGTCTGCGAACCAATATCACACCAGAAAGTCCTGGAGGACGGAACAGCCAAAGCGGCCATCCCTCCGGACTTGACTGTCCAGGCAATAATGTCTTGCAAACGTGTGCAGCGAGGCCCACGTAGCTGCCTGGCAAATGTCCTGCAAGGGCACACCACGGCCCAAAGCAGTCGTAGTGGCTGTGGCTCGAGTAGAATGAGCTCTCAGCCCAACAGGGGGCTCCTTCTTAGCCAAGGAGTAACACGCCTGGATACACAAGATGATCCACCGAGAGATGGTCCTCTTGTGTACCGCTTTACCTTTCTTAGCGCCCGCGTATCCAACAAAGAGTTGATCATCCACCCGGAACTGCTGTGTGCGATTCAAATAGAATGAAAGCGCACGTTTTGGGTCCAGACGGTGGAGCCTCTCTTCCTCTCTCGAGGGGTGCGGAGGCGGAAAGAAAGTGGGCAAGGTGATAGATTGCCCAATATGGAAGGCCGTGACTACCTTGGGTAGAAAGGAGTGCCGTGTCCGTAGCACAACTTTGTCCGGATGGACTGAAAGGAAAGGAGGCTTACAGGACAGAGCCTGGAGCTCACTCACTCTCCTGGCAGAGGTGATGGCTACCAGGAATGCAGTCTTCAAAGTGAGAAGGCGAAGAGGGCAGTTGTGAAGTGGCTCAAAGGGAGCGCACATCAGAAACGTAAGAACCAGGTTCAAGTCCCACTGAGGCATCACGAAGGGAACAGGAGGAAACGTATGAGTGATGCCCTTCAGGAATCGATTAACGATAGGGGACTTGAACAAAGAAGGTTGGTCAGGCAGCCTCAGAAAGGCTGAAAGAGCTGAAAGGTAGCCCTTGATAGTGCCCAGAGCAGAGCCCTGCCGGGCAAGAGAGAGAAGAAAGGGGTATCTATTCTAAGGTAAGGAATCTATCACTAACTAATGTCTCTTACAGATATATTGTTACACAAGTAGTAACTTGTGCATTCGGTAATGCCCATTGATTCCTATGGGCTTCAATGCCCATAGGAATCAATGGGCATTACCGAATCGGTATTTACCGATTCGGTAAATACCGATTCTTACAGAATCGGTAATTCAATTACCGATTCTATCTACATCTCCCCCCTTCTATTTTACCGATTCATAAATACCGAATCGGTAAAATCCGGTATTTATGAATCGGTAAAATATACTTACCTACATCTGGCCCCTAGCGTCCAAATCTGATCAAGCGTATACCCTTCAATATGTGTAGGTCTGCAACCTTCAGTTAGGATTTAGATAAGAGTACTTACCCTAAGAAAGGTGACCAGTATTGCATAGCGTTGCAGAGTGTCAACTTCTACATCAATTTAACATCATCAAATAATACATAATCTAACACGTTTTGACCTTCAACCACATTACATGGATTGTTATTTATGCATAACAGCCGGGTTGTTTTCTTTAATACTTTATTTATTGCTTCCCTTTCGCTTGCTATTCCTGGCTTATGGGCTGAAGTGGTGAGCACGTGCTAGTCTCGCCTAGGCGGAAACACCCAGAGTTAACACAAATCATCCTTGTGCTTGTGGAGATTGGATCTGACTGGATAATTTTGCCTCGACCCTTGAGAACAAGACATTTAGAACTTATATCAAGCAGTGTTTTGTAATGTTTGACCATGTGTTGGTTGGCATGCACAACGGGATGGTGCGAGCACCCAAGATGGTGTCTCATCTTGAAAATTTGCAAACGTTAGGTAAATTCTGCAAACTTCTTTCCTGCTTACCAGTTCCCACAACTAATCTGAATAACGTTTTTGGTTTAAATCTGGCCTAATTATTAAATTAAAATACCTTCTGTTGTTCAACAGTATTAGGTATTTCCAAGTGGAGGCAGTACCAACAAGATTAATTTGGTGCCATTAATAAGGAGCGCATTTCTTTTTGTGGTCATATGTAACCTCATGTTGGCTGTGGTCATTCACATATAAGAACCGGATACTGGTTTAGAAGCATGGGACTCACAACTTCAGTATTTGTGGAAAAACTTTCTATATATTAGACCCTGTTAAGGCATGCATTATTTGGATCTAGCCCTTCATGACATGATGATGAGGACTCAGAGGGGCCCATGCTCAGGATTAAATCATTGTGTACAGGAGTCCGAAAAAAGCGCTCTGACCTATTATTATATGGAGCTTTTGTACACCGATTCCTTGAATGTAATACAGTATTTGTGGCCTTAAAAATGATACTTCTATTTTGCCTTGCTGTTTTGTAGCAAAAATTTCTTTCATTGCCACCCTCCCAAGTCTCATTTGGTCTACCGTTGCCACAAGTAGGCTTTGAGAAGAAGATTGGTAGGGAGGACTATAAAACCTTTAGCACTGCACATTCAGCAATGATTGGCAAAACCGGAAGGTCTAAGCAGTGAAACCGATTGACTTTGCCAATACTTTTTTTGTGTAAAATAGTCTGTGCATCGGCTATGACCATCTTTCAATGACTTTGTACAAACATTACAAATGCAGTCAAAGATTGTCGCCATGGATGTAAGTACATTCTTAGGGGCCATCTTTGAATACATTTGTAATATCTGAGCAAACCTATTCAAAGACAAACATGCTGGATAGGAGGTCATCCACAGTGGATGACTTTGACTTCATTTGTAGAAAGAAGACTGTAGAGGTTGAGCATGATTCCACGGTGGCCATCTTTGAATAGGCTTGTTCAAATAATACAAGCGTCATCCTTGGTGCCCTCTGCACCTTTGTGTACACGCACGGGATGTCATGTTGAAATGGGTAAATAAACATTTTTAGATAGATGCCCACCAATAGTGTGGCGGGCGCAAAAAGATTACCAAGCATTTCCAATGCAATATGTCTCACATTAGGAAAGTTTGAGCTATTGGCATTGTAAATGACAAATTTTTTATTTATGTGTTGGTTTTGAAAATAGTGAAATTAATAACTTTGTCATTTACAATGCCAATAGTTATAACTTTCGCAAATGTGACACCTATAGCATTTGTAATGCAATATGTGTTGTATTTACGTGGTTTAGATGTATTGATATTACAAATTACAATGGCTTTTAATTTTTTTTAATAATTAATACTTAAATAAAAGTTATTGTAATTTATAATGGCAATAGCTTAAACTTTTGTAAATAACTTTTGTGAAGATTATGTTCAGTGTATTTTATTGTAAAGAAAATCCAAGAACAGAAGTGAAATATTAACATCTTTTTGTGACATTTGTAATAAAGCTTGAAACATTGATAGAACATATTTGAACCAGATAGAGTGAGGGCGATAGATAGATAGAGTGAGGGCGATAGATAGATAGAGTGAGGGCGATAGATAGAGTGAGGGCGATAGATAGATAGAGTGAGGGCGATAGATAGATAGAGTGAGGGCGATAGATAGAGTGAGGGCGATAGATAGATAGAGTGAGGGCGATAGATAGATAGGGTGAGGGCGATAGATAGATTGAGGGCGATAGATAGATTGCTAGAGTGAGGGCGATAGATAGATTGCTAGAGTGAGGGCGATAGATTGATAGAGTGAGGGCGATAGATAGATTGATAGAGTGAGGGCGATATATAGATTGATAGAGTGGAGGCGATAGATAGATTGATAGAGTGAGGGCGATAGATAGATTGATAGAGTGAGGGCGATAGATAGATTGATAGAGTGAGGGCGATAGATAGATTGATAGAGTGAGGGCGATAGATAGAGTGAGGGCGATAGATAGATAGAGTAATTATGTGGCATGTAATTATGTGGCACTGAGTGGTATTTGGAGTGTATGTTGCATTGAGTAGAGTGTAATTATGTGGCGTGTAATTATGTGGCAGTGAGTGGTATTTGGAGTGTATGTTGCATTGAGTGCAGTGTAAATATGTGGCATGTAATTATGTGGCACTGAGTGTTATTTGGTGTGTATGTTGCGTTGAGCGCAGTGTAATTATGTAGCATATAATTATGTGGTACTGAGTGGTATTATGAGGAGTGTATGTTGTATTCAGTAGAGTGTAATTGTGTGGCGTGTAATTATGTGGCACTGAGTGGTATTGTTTGGAGTGTATGTTGCATTGTAATTATGTAGCATATAATTATGTGGCACTGAGTGGTATTGTGTGGAGTGTGTGTTGCATTCAGTATAGTGTAATTATGTGGTGTGTAACTATGTGGCACAGAGTGGTATTTGGAATGTATGTCGCGTTTAGCGCAGTGTAATTATGTAGCATATAATTATGTGGCACTGAGTGGTATTTTGTGGAGTGTATGTTGTATTCAGTAGACTGTAATTGTGTGGTGTGTAATTATGTGGCACTAAGTGGTATTGTTTGGAGTGTATGTTGCATTGAGTGCAGTGTAAGTATGTAGCATATACTTATGTGACACTGAGTGGTATTGTGTGGAGTGTGTGTTGCATTCAGTAGAGCGTAATTATGTGGCATGTAATTATGTGGCAGTGAGTGGTATTTGGAGTGTATGTTGCGTTGAGCGCAGTGTAAATATGTAGCATATAATTATGTGGCACTGAGTGGTATTTGGAGTGTATGTTGCCTTGAATGCAGTGTAATTATGTGCCGTGTAATTATGTGGCACTGAGTGGTATTTGGAGTGTATGTTGCGTTGAGCGCAGTGTAATAATGTAGCATATAATTATGTGGCACTGAGTGGTATTGTCTGGAGTGTTTGTTGTATTCAGAAGAGTGTAATTATGTGGCGTGTAATTTTGTGGCACTGAGTGGTATTGTTTGGAGTGTATGTTGCATTGAGTGTGGTGTAATTATGTAGCATATAATTATGTGGCGTGTAATTATGTGGCACTGAGTGGTATTTGGAGTGTATGTTGCATTGAGTGCAGTGTAATTATGTGGTGTGTAATTATGTGGCACTGAGTGGTATTTGGAGTGTATGTTGCCTTGAATGCAGTGTAATTATGTGCCGTGTAATTATGTGGCACTGAGTGGTATTTGGAGTGTATGTTGCGTTGAGCGCAGTGTAATAATGTAGCATATAATTATGTGGCACTGAGTGGTATTGTCTGGAGTGTTTGTTGTATTCAGAAGAGTGTAATTATGTGGCGTGTAATTTTGTGGCACTGAGTGGTATTGTTTGGAGTGTATGTTGCATTGAGTGTGGTGTAATTATGTAGCATATAATTATGTGGCGTGTAATTATGTGGCACTGAGTGGTATTTGGAGTGTATGTTGCATTGAGTGCAGTGTAATTATGTGGTGTGTAATTATGTGGCACTGAGTGGTATTTGGAGTGTATGTTGCAGTGAGGGTGCAGAGTGTGTGAGGGTGCAGAGTGTGTGAGGGTGCAGAGTGTGTGGCCTAAAGTAGTGTGAGAGCGCAGTGTGCATGGCCTAAAGTAGTGTGAGGGTGCAGTGTGCGTGGCCTAAAGTAGTGTGGGGGCGCAGTTGGTGTGGCCTAAAGTAGTGTGAGGCTGCAGTGTGTGTGAGGGTGCAGTGTGTGAGGGTGCAGAAGGTGTGAGGGTGCAGAGTGTGAGGGTGCAGTGTGTGTGGCTTAAAGTAGTGTGAGGGCGCAGTGTGTGTGGGAGGGAGCACAGAATTCTCTTTTGACTGCTAATGAACTGTAAAAATGAATAAAGTAATTTATAAAACGACATTTGCAAAGCTCGGATTCACCGGGATGTAGTACCACAGCTCCGGGTTACAGTGAATTAATCCTTCGATATCACTTTAGTACATTTACGGGTTTAAGCATTTTCTACATGTTCAGTTCACAGATATAACATTGTATCGCTGAATACCATTTGGAATGTACTTCTATTTCACTGGTAGGTGATATCACTGGGATTGGAAGTGCCTGGAGGAGAAGCCAAGAAAAAGGGGATTTTGTCACTAGCTCTTCCTGCTTCTAAGGCAAGGGAACAAGACCTGCACGATAACATGGAGGGACAGGGAGCACCAAACATCACAGAAGGACTGGGAGGTCGGAGGGAGCACTAAACCGGACGGACTGAGGTGGAGGGTATAGTGAGCACTAAACAGCACTGGGACAGAGAGTGTGGAAGTATGCACTAAACCGCACGGAGGACTAGTGAGGGAGCCCTAAACAGCACAGAAGGAATGGGAGAGTCGAAGGGAATACTAAACCGCATGGAGGCACGGGGATGGTGCAAGGGGGGGCTAAACGGCACGGAGGAAATGGGGAGGGTGAGGAGCCCCAAACAGCATGTTAGGGTGGAGAGGGAGCACGCAATAACACAAAGGGACGTGGAGGGTAAACAGGAGCATGCAACAAAACTGATGGACGGGAGTGGTGGGAGGGAGCATAGAATTCTCTTCTTTGACTGCTAATGCACTGTAAAAATGAATAAAGTAATTAATTTATAAAACGACGTTTGCAAAACTCTGATTCACCGGGATGTAGTACCACCGCTCCGGGTTACAGTGAATTAATCCTTCAATATCACTTTAGTACATTTATGGGTTTAAGCATTTTCTACATGTTCAGTTCACAGATATAACATTGTATTGCTGAATAACATTTGGAATGTACTTATATTTCACCGGTAGGCGACATCACTGGGATTGGAGGTGCCTGGAGGAGAAGCCAAGAACAAGCTCTCGGCATTGCGTGGCGGGGGCGGGGGAGTGGATTCCTTTGAAGTCTGATGTGCGGGTCATGGGAGCGGATTCCTTTGAAGTCTGATACGGGGCGGGGGAGCGGATTTCTTTGAAGTCTGATGCCGGCTCCAAATAGTGTGCGATGTGCACGCGCCTGGCTCACATGCACTGTAGGCAATCCGCCTTTGGGTGCACTTTTGAAAGCCCCACTAAATATCTTGCCAACAAGCATTGCTATAGCAATGCCTAGGCTCAACCTAAAAAGAAAATATGATGTGGGAGAAGAGCAGTGAAAAGGGTGACAAGTGGTGAGTAGCAGGGAGCAACAGAGGAGCAGGAGCTGCGGTGAGGTCCTATTAAAAACTAAATAACAGGTTTGAGAGGGTGGGGAACGCAAAGGACAAACTGGCAGTAGGGTTAGGTGAAGCAATACAGAGAGCAAGTGGGCAGTGTAGTGTCCAGCTGGACACGTTCTAGTTTTTCACCCTGTTCAACACTTACACTAGCACCCCCCATCACAGGTGTTACCAGTCAGGTGACCCTGTTAATAAAAGGGGCCGGGCGCACGTGCCCTGGGCCAGTTCCAGTACCACTGTTTCCATGTGGTTATTCATACAGCATGTTGGCCTAGTGGCACAAGATTCCACAATGTCGATGAGTGGGTCGATCCCCGCATGCGGTGTGTGTCGACAGCTGCTTGCCTTGCCCCCGCAGTAGTAATGGTACCCCGTGTGAAAACACTCCCACACCCACGGTGAGAGCAATGGCTCTGAGGCAGAAGGAGACGCTACCTCTTAGCCGAGGAGAGGGGAGAGACTGTGAGTCTGCAACAGTCTGATGCCCTCGCAGCCATCCACCCGCCTGCTGAGGAACAGGACAGTGCGATACTGAGAAGCCGTTGCCGGAAAAGGAAAACATCCCGGAACCCCCTCGAGGTGAGGCAGAGCTCCTTTGGTCAGGCTTAGCACGACCGAAACCCTGCCAGTCAGTTAACTTGCATCCGCCGGCAGAGGCCTACAGTTGCCTGCATGTTTATGTCCCTGAAAGCTCCCACCTTCAGACAGGCCAGGGAAAAACAGCGCAAAATGCCCGCACGGGCGAGGAGACTGCCGTTACAGTGAAGCTGTGAAACTGAGAGCCGAGCCAGAAGCACACTCAAAGTTAAGCGGGTCATTGCAAAGTAAACCGGCAACTGAGATACTTGCTGCGGTTAGCGGGCTGGCAGGAGAATGCTGTGAGGCACCGCGCTCCGGCCGTACCTGACTGCAGACCAGAATCGCTTGACGCCTGTATACTGACACCGTCCGTGGGAGCCGGACAGTCTGCCAGCATCAAGTATATTGCCGAAGCTGCCACGGCCTCCTGCAGCACCAGAAGCTCCACCTAGTGGCCATTCGCCCCTCACTGGCACCTCAGCGACCGTGAGTCAGAAGAAGGTCACCGATCAAGTATGCACATCTACAGTGGCTGGCGGTGTCCCCCAGAAGCACAGGGAGGCTGCACATGCCCTGATCAGCCCCCGCATCTGCGAAATATACCTTGCACCCCAACAGAGTGCCCGCAAGGCCTTCCTCCGCAAAGCCCACAAAAGAGGCACAGCCTTGCAGTGTTAGCCAGTCTGCAGCGGCTGCTGAATAAAGTGACTGGCATCACCTAGCTGCGTACTAAAAATTAGGAGGACAGCCTCGAGAGTGCACTGCTCAGGATGAGGGCCCTGAAGACTCGGCAGTCCAGCGCTGACTCAGGCATGGCGAGACCACCCCAAAGGAAGGATGTGGCATAAAGAATCCCCGCAACAGCTAGCAATCCCTTTCTACCCAGGCATAAACACCAAATGGCCCGCAGTGCAAGGGAGACTACCATGGCCTCACAAAGCAATGCAATGCAATGCCACCTGTTGGTCGCAATACCCCACCGCACCTTAAAAGAGACAAGTAACCGGAGCAACCCCTGTTTGCACTGCAGCCACAGACAAACAGCCCCAGAGTGCGAGGCGGACTGCCAGGGCCTTGAATTTCAAAAAGGCAGCACTACTGACTGCACAATTTGGATGCCCCCCAGTGCCTCCCTGCATACAGAGACTACGGGAGAATCTCTGCACCGCAGGTTCAGGAAAGGTGGTAGGGCCTAGCTGCGGGAAACACACCATCAGCAGTGGAAGAATTACAAGGAAGGCACAGGAAATCTAAGCAGTGTCCCTAGTCAGCAGGCACCAGGACAGTACCCCTTAATGCCAAAACAAGGGAGAAGAAACTAGCCAAGTGACCACCACATGCCTCATGTTGGCTACCTTTTACACACTGGAAGAAGAAGAAGGAGCAAGAGAACTGCAGCATCGTGCCCAACTGCCATAGAAGGAACTTGGAGACCGTCCCACGCCCACATGACCTGGAAGGCTCACGTAAAGAGGAAGATGGCTGAGACCCAAGTGCAGTGCACCCTGAGGCACAGAGCAGCAATGAGGACATGGAGGCCCACGTGAAGTGCCGCAGGCTGTACATGAAGGAGCCCCAAGATCCCCAAAGCTGCACCAGCATCAAGCAGACAAGAGCAGCAGAGCAGCAGAGCTCAAGAAGCCAGCCACGCCCCAACCAGGCTACAGAAAAGCACAAGTAAGATGGGTGCAGAGCGCACAACCCCAGAGGCTGCCCAACACCACCACCAGTGAGGAAACAGCGCCACATGCGCCTGGTGGTGAATGGCCACCACTGCAAGGGAAAAGAGCAAGCACACCAAGCACTAGAAGAGGGTGTCTTGAAGAAAGGCCAAGAGCACAGAGTCCAAGGTACGCAACACTCACACCTAGAAGCCAGACGCCCTGGGCAGACGCCCATGGGGTAGAGAGACCTCTCCGCAGAGAAGTAATGCTGAACGCAGCACGGAGAGCATCTACATCTCCACTGCACCAGCGAACCCCCGCAGTGGACCGAAGACAGCAGAGAGTCCTCTCCCATACTGCCTCAAGGTAGAGTCGCAAGAGGCCCACAACAGGCAAGTGGAGAGTCGCACACTCCATGTGGTAAGCTGCCACCACATGTGCCCCACCAACATGAGACAGGTGGCAGAATGCCACATCCAAATGAGGACCTGGTTGGGAGGAGGAAGATAGAGTGGCAGGACGCCACTCTGCAAAGGAAGAAAGAACAGTGGCACAACAACACAGGGCAGACAACCACCACAACGCCACAGGGCAGACAACCACCACAGGCATTCAAGATGAGAAGAGCGACAGGACAGGGGATAGAGGACTTGTGACAGCACTGGAGTAGGTGTTCATCAGCACAAGCCAGCCACCGGGGTGCAAAGTCATCATGGAGGCAGCTTCGCAGGAGAACCAACCATAAGCCGCTAGCAAGCGCGATCTGCGTCGAGGCCCCATGCTTCACAGTTCGACCGTCCTCTCACCTGTCACCGACTACTTGGTATCGATAGCACCTCACCTAGCAAGTGCACCTGCTGGAAGACAACTGCAAGTGGCCACGGAGTCCCTATAGCCCTCCTCACTCCACAAGGTCACCCAAAGCAAGAGATCGCCAACTGCTGCCCAACTGGAGGAAAATCACTGTGTTTGTCATCGTCATCCAGGTGCATTATCACCAAGGACGTCAAAGGAGCATTGCACCACCAGAGTGGATCCCAACACTCCAGACAACTGGAGTTCATCAAGGCTAGCCACCCAGGAACCTTCTGTGTGCCCCCGTCAACCGAAGCCTGCCTAAGTAGAGCATTCCCCACCACTGGAATATCAACCCTTGGGGTTACAGGAGGTTTGGCCGTGGCCCTGTTGGGAGTTCCGCAGCGACCCCCCCAGCGCAGCCTACGAAAGGCCCGCACAGCCCACACTGTCATGTGGCAATCCAGGGGCAAGGTCCTCATCTTAGTCTCTGTGATAGTGGAATCTGGATCAGAGAGATTTCGGCAGCAGCTCCACGACAGGCATGGGAAGCATGGAGGTCACAGTGAAGACTGGTCACCCAAAGACCACCAGAGGAAGACACTGAACCTGAGTCCTGACGGCGACGACATCTAGATTGAGACACGAACCTCTGCTGCTACATGAGCATCTTGGCTATGGTCCTGTTGACAGTTCCTCAGCAACGCCTTCGCGCGGCCTACACGAAGCCTGCACAGTCCACACGGTCCCATGGCAGCCCTGCAGGAAGGCCCCCCAGGAGACTCCAGTGAGAGAGGAATCCAGGCAAGAGAGGCAAGTCTGAAGTTGCTCGGCTGTCAGGAGCTGGAAAGACCATCAAGCACGTTGCCTCCGAGGAAAGGTCTCATACACTCAGATCATCCCCAACAGCTGTAGGTTTGTCGTCCACCAGAACCCGAGCGTCTGCGAGATCACCATAGTGGACTCCACCACGTTCCAGTTGCACCAATACTTGAACTTTGTAAATAGACTCCAACACTGCGACACTAGGCCGGTCGGAAATACATCGCCAGGGTGGACTAAAGCATCCTGACCATGCGGTCCAAACCTCCAGCGCTGCCTAGATGCTGGCCTGAAGAGACTCATTTGGTGTTGTGTATTGTTTATTTCTTTTCTTACAGGTTGGACTTTTGTTTGTTTCGTTTCATTAAAGTTTGGGAGGGATGTAGTGTACGGCTGGACACGTACTAGTGTTTCACCCTGTTCAACAACACCCACCCATCACAGGCGTCACCAGTCAGGTGACCCTGTTAATAAATTTGCCCTGGGCCAGTTCCACTATACCACTGTGTCCGTGTGGTTTTCATACAGCATGTGGGCCTAGTGGCCCAAGACTTCACAGGCAGGAGCACATGGGGGAGAGAGTAAGAAAGTACGTGCACTCCTATGGAGTGCTTAAAAGAAAATAAAGTAGTTCCCTGAATGTGAGCAAAGTCAACAGGGGACGGATACAAGTCAGCCGATTAGGCCACTGTGAAATTAAAAAACTCCTAATCCAATAGGGAGGAAACCCATTGAGTCAAGTGGAGACAACTGAGGTAGACAACAAAGTCATCCGATTATGATCAAGTGGCTAGCATACAGCCACCTCTTTGTATATTGGAAATAATAGCTATAGCTGACAAACGGGAAAAGCAGTTTGCAGCCAGACCTAAAAATGGACATCTCTTTTGAGTAAGCTAGAGAGCAGTTCAATTTGTTTGACATATTTTACTGATTTAGTTCGATTGATAGCAAGACCTTTGAACGTGTTTTATGTTTTTATCTGCTTGCTATTTGCAGGCTGTGCGTTATTATTAACAGTATGCATGCTTACCTATTCCCTTCTGGAGCATGTTATAGGCTGTTCAAAGAACACACAGATAGCATCTTCTTTAGATAATTAAGCAGTCGGAATTTAGAGGCGATACAAACTGAGCTGGTGTCTGCTAGCGTGGTTTTGTTGGTTTTCCATTGAGTTGGTCTCGCAAGTGTTGGTTTTTGCAGTCAAAACTTGGCCTGCCTCGGTGGTGTGGGAGCAGTGAAACCTGATCTGGATGGATGGGCTCTCTGTAGCAGCAGACGGCAGGGTTTTCTGCTCAGAATTCAGCATAGATAGCAAGACTGTGTTAAAAGCTCCGACTCCTAGGGTGACGGCTCATTAGCGCCCCTCCATAAAACAAATCCACCGGGCCAAGACAGACATTCCACTCTGCGTGCGCAGAATGTTGCATTGCATGTAAAGTTATCTTTATTTGTGACTGTTTCAGAGTCTGGACTTTGCCGAACATTCTTTTCTTGCAGTGCGGGGGTTATTGCAGAGGCCGCCGCACCCCCCCTGAAGGGGGGGGGGAGGCTCAAGGGCCGGCGCCATTATCCACGCCGAGCCCCAGTGGAAGAACCGGTTCTGGGCGCCCAGAAGCGGCAGGAAGGCTCAACACCTCTCAGGGGAACATCCTGTTGGCACCAAGGAACCCCCAGCCAATAGGGGGGACAGCATGGTACAAACCCCCCAATGGGGGGGCAGCTGCACGGAGCGGACGAGCAAAAGGGGGGGATATAAGCCACCGCTCCCCCCAGATAGCTCCTAATTTTCGTGGAGCGGGGGGAAGCGGCGCACCTGAATTTTTGGGTCATTGTGTACACGAGAAAACATGCCCCCCCCCCCCCTAGAACGGGGATACATGGGGCGGCTTGTTGAAGCTTTCAGCCGTAGGACTCATGGCGCCGCATGGAAGGTGGTAGGAGATCTCCCCAAGCTCCACGAGGGCGGCAGGAGAGGAGTGCCGCAGCGAGGCCCAGCCGGTGGCAGAGATGGTGAAGCACGCGGTTCGGGGGAGCGCCCGACGACCATCGACGTAGGAGGTATGGAGTGACCCCTGACCAGAGAGCCTAGTCCGGGGATCGAAGGACAAGGCCAAGGGGACCGGCACGGCCAAGAGGCGCGCAGCGTAAGAGAAGCAAGAGGCTCGTAGCGCCAGCGACGATCCGGCAAGAAAAAGACGACGACGAAGTGCACCCTCAGTCCCCCGCCCCCCCGTCCCCCCCCGGGTGGTGGCGAGGTAAAGTGGTGAGGGGGGGTTAAGCGCTAGCCGCAGCAAAGGCATGAATAAGTCGCGGACATAAATGCAGATTTCGAAGTGTAAAGTGCTGGGCGGTGGAGCCCACAAAGGGGCGAATTGTGCTGATAACAGATGATTCTTTAGAAGGGGAACTTCCGGACAAATTCCTCTCATAAGCGAGGAATGTTCATTGTGTGCTTTGCAGTCCGCACGTGGTAATGTAGATAGCATTTTGCAGCGTAACACTAGGCCTGAGTGCGGCTGGCAGATACGGCGGCTTGCGCGCTTGGAGATAGCAATGTGCCCAGGATCACACAGATCGGCCAAATGAGAGGCATATGGTTAAAGAACAATGACTCTCGCTGAGCGGCAGCACGCTCCGCATAGGCAGCTTGACAAAGGCCACTATTGAAATAGAAGCTCGTGGAGGGAGTCAGCTCGTATTCAAGTCGCTTAGAGACGCACAATATTCTGATCCAAGCTTTGGAAAATGCGTCCGGTTCGGTCGGCTCTTGTAAAGAGCACCGCCCCTGGGTGAATTGAGCATGAGTGAAAGTGCCCCGGGTAGAGTTGTGCAAACAACCTATTGCGACCGGCTCAGGCAATGATGGAAGTGCCCCGGGTAATGCTGGGGTGACCGGCACATGTAATGTAGAGAGTGCCCCGGTCGGAGTTGTGCAAAACTGGCTGCGATCAGCACAGGTAATGAAGAAAGTACCCCGGATAGCACGGGGTGAGACCGGCGCATGTACTTAAGAAAGTGCCCATGGTAGCGTTGTGTGGAAGACTGGTCGCGAACAGCTCAGGCAATGAGGGAAAGTGCCCCGGGTAGCGTTGTGTTAATACAGGTCGTAAACAGCAATGATATAAGCTGAACTGACGTTGCGCATGCGTGGCAGGCTTGTAATCCCGTCATGTAACGTGAACAACTACAATGAGTGGGGTCACAAGAAAAGCCGAAAGATGTGAAGCAAACGTGGGCAGATAGAGCTTCCCTTTAGAAATGATCGGTGCAGAAAAGAGCCACTGATTTTGAATCCAAAAAAAAAAAAAAAATGATGCCGTTATTGCGTATGCCGCATTGCGCTAGAGGAAGCTCAATGCCGAGGTAGAGCTCGATCAAAGAACCGCCATCACGATATAGATGTGGTAAGAGGCATTAAAAACTTTTTAAGAGAACAAAAAAGTCATCGAAGACAACAATGTTAAGCCGGTAAGCATGCAGAGGCTAAACACGATTTGAAGGGTGATAAAGTAGCAAGGTCACAAGGCAGTTACATTTAGAAGTGTTTGCTAAGGCCGCTGCACCCCTCGAAGGAGGGTGAGGTGCGGGGGCAGGCGCCATAACCTTTGAAGCGCCCAGAAGCCAAAAGGGGAAAACCGCGATTCACAGCCTCCCGCCAAATGAAGGAGAATGCACAGTGGCGCCAAGAGGGCGGCCAATGGGCAAGGAGAGCGAAATTCGAACACCACGGACACCGCAACTGACCTCCGTCGACCCAGTGCCATGGCGGAGAACACCAGGATGATAGCACACTTTTGTGCGTTGCCACAAGCGCTCCATTGTGTCATGTTTAGGAACGCCGTCCAATTTAATTGGTTTTAGACCAGTCAATGCTGTCTTTGTCCTTAAATGCGTGACAACGTTTAACAAGCAAGAGAGCGATGTGTCTAAATGTAAGCATCGCCGTTTTTTTTTTGAACAGCTGAGGCTTGTGTACGGCAGCAGGTATTGCCTGGGTTAACTAAGATTTTCCGTCAGTTGAAGGCCCTCGTAGTATGATGCCCTACTTGCGCGGGTCACGGCGACAGTCTGTTAAAGAAATTGAAGTTGTCTCCTGGTAGAAATTCCAGTTGACCAGTTACATTCAGTTTGTATTCAAACAAACTATGGCACAGTAAAGCAACTTGTTTTTTATATAATGCTTGACGCCACACTCCTGTCATTTCTAATCATTGGCAATAAAAGTGTTCTGGCGTAATTTAAAGGTACTACGGCATCCGCCTCTGAAGAATGGAAGGCGGCGTGAGCTTTACTGAGGGTAAACCTCATCATTCGTCAGTGCATGTTTGGGTGTGATATTGTATATCACTGAACCTTCCTATTTGACTAAACCAGAAATAAGTGGACCTCCTCAAATGCACCCATAAGACACGGTTAACACGAAAATGTTAATGGCACCACTGGCAAAACCCTAAGCTGCAGCTGGAACTTTACTCCAGTGGTGCTCACGCTAGTGAAGATACACGTGCTTCAATCATAATATTTGTATCAGCGTGCCAAAAAACTTAAATGCATACATTTATTAGTACAATGCAGAGGTTAAATAGTTTATTTCGACATCTGTATAGATGTACAAATATATTTATCTGTGTATGCACACACAACTGAATCCAGTCAAATACAGTTGTAACGGATTCTCAGCAATTTCAACAAAATTCACCGGACATGAAACATTCAAGAATACCGACATACCTTGAATTTATTGTCACAAGTTAAATACAAGGTGCCAACTTTCTGTTTTTACCTTTCTTGAACATCTGTATAGTATGGAATGTGAAGCAAGGTCATTTCATGCTAACCATATACTTGGCTTGTTAGAGCGTAGATCATGTGCCCAATGAGGTTGTGCAAATCTCGTGCAATTTTCTTTCATGCATTTACGGGGATGTTCAGACCAATTGTTGGCGTGACGATTCCGCATCCCGGCGCTAAATATCAGATGCTTATTGCCAGTGCTACGGCATGTGGGTTACCGACCTCTCAAAGATGAAAGGCGGGGCTAGCCTACTCGGACTTGAAAAGGGCGACTGTGGAGCCAAACTCAAATCACAGCAATGGCCACAGGAATCCGCGTGGCCACTAGATCCAGGCACAGAAGCTTGCCAGCACCAGGGTGCCCATCCCCACCTGGGCAGTCATTTTGCCCCAGGGGCACACATCCGTGCAGAGGGCGGATCACGACTATCCAATAACCCGTCACGCCCGGCCCACCATGAAGCGAATGTTTTAGGTCGACCGGCAACAGCGAGGGGGATAGTTGCAAGTGGGCAAATTACAAAAGGCAGACGGTGAGTACATGAGAGCATAGGGCAATCCTGCATCGGCAAAAAAAAAATTACAAAAAAATAAATAAAATAGAAATGCATACGACATGGCGCGGCCTAATAAGGCCACAGGAAGGAGTCCAGACAGTGGGCAGGTTGAGCATACCATAAACCACAGTCCAGCCTCGACAAGGAGGCTCAAACATCCTGTGATTCTGGGCAAATCACTTAGTTTCCCGGGCCAAAGGGAATGACGGTTGCGCTGGGTACGAGTGGCCCCGAGCGCAGATCCTGCGCCCACCCCGGTGTGGGTACGGGGGCCGGCCTCACAAATAAAGGAAAAAGCACAGCCGCGCACAAGTGCACAAGGCCGTCTCAGAATATGTATGGCGGTTTTTCACCTTGGGTTTGCCCTGGTCGCCTAGAACCATTCGGCCACGACCGAGTCTAGCTGGCGGAAGGAAGGATGAGAGTCAGTGAAGTGCCGTGCGGTGACGCAATTGCGCATGTAAGCCACAATAATCACGGGAGCTGGGGGGAGCCGCAGGAAGACGTGCGCCTCCCTGCGGCGTGACGGAAATTGTTACAACGGATGGCTAAGGAGACACACCAACAGGGCGGTGTGTAGAAGTAGGCCACTCATTTTGGGATGCCGCACGGCAGGGTGAGGTGGCCAAGCCAAGGAGGGGAGTAGCGAACGGAGACGGCGCTCGCGGCCCAGACCCGGCCGGACGCCAGGGCACAAAAAAGGTAGCGAGTTGGGCCTAACTCCTTGGAGAAGCTACCCCTCCCTACACGCAAAGGGCGTGGGTGACCAGCCAAATGGTGGTTCCAGAGGTAACACGACAATGAGGACTACCAAGGACCAACAAAAGAACTGGTTTGGTAGGTGTGCCATCTACGAACTGAATGTACCACGATATGATCTGCACAATATGATGATTGACATGTTTATGACCCAGATATGATTTATGACAATGATGATGACATGTGTGATTTATGACCCAGATATGATTTATGACAATGATGATGACATGTATGATTTATGACCCAGATATGATTTATGACTATGGCGATGGCATGTATGATTTATGACCCAGATATGATATATGACATGTTTATGACCCAGATATAATTTATGGGATATTATGTTGACATGTATATGACCCAGATATGATTTATGAACCGGTGTAGATACTTCCCACAGTATGGGGGAGTGCGGGGGTTATGCTCTTTTAATCACGGCTTCCCTCACTAAACCTCACCGGTGGGTGGCGCGGGGAGCTGTTCTAGGTTGAAAACCCTGAGAACCCTGATTTCAAGTTTTTTTAATTGGGCGCCTGTTACCTTTACACATAAGGCAAACAGAGAAGTATCTAGGAAGCTAAAGCTTTGTAAATTGAAATTTAAACCCGCGGGAACCGCTCTGGCATCACATGGCTTTGCTTTAAAGTTGGGTCCGTTTCAAGAAGTATTTATGACTTCAGATAAGATTTCCATGCAGACTGCACACAGTTGTGTGTGCGTGGGGAGAGGCGGGTATATGCAAATATTTGAATTATAAAGTAAAACTTTGGTCTAAATTGAAAAAAGCATTATAAATAGAAATGGCATTTGAAACCAGATGGCAGAGTTTGTTTTAATTTTTTTATTTTTCTTTCCTCTCCGTTGTAAAGGTTGCCTTTGTAGCTTTAGCGTTTGTAGCGGGCATTCTGTGTTCACTTCCTGTTGAAGAGGAAAAGTGCAAGCCATATATCCAGCCATTGGAGCTGCAGACCGTTATCCTCACTTCCAAAGTCATCATGTGGGTCCTGCAGTTTATTCATGAGCGATACCTACAGTACCACCACAGCAAAGTGAGAAGCCGCGGCTACCTGTCCCTATACCGCGCCACAAGGCACGTGAAGAGACTCCCGCTGCTGGTGCATTCTGCAGGTGAGCAGACCCATTTACACACACTGTGCTCTGGGTATTCAGTCATCCAGCTTGTAGACTTCCTGCTTGATGATCCTGTCCTGTTTTGTTTGTATTGTGTACTATGCTGCTTGAAAGGCCCAGAGTGGTTTATTGACAAATTCTCTCAGGATAATCTTAGTGGAGGGTATGTTGGATAAGAATCCTTCCCAAGTTGCTAATTTATTAGTGGCATGCAGATTTCATTGTGAAGGACGTTCAAGATTGTCTGCTCAAAGAACACATACACCTTAGGTGGCAATAAAGGGCAACATTTTAATTATCTTTCCTTTAGGAATTGGTTTCCGTGATCCTAATGAGTGAATTGTAGACTCTGCCGAGCTGAGGAGCACCAACAGTGCTCCACTTTTTATTCTGCAGCAATAATGTTTAGCATGACTGTGAGGGGACTGTCTGACCCATAGCAGTATTCAAAGCACAGGTACAACCTGCTTATTGTGCCTTTTTGGAGAGGCCTACCAACACTCTACTCTTTAAATCCATTCCGCTCCCCTTAGAAACATGCCTTCTTTCACCCAGGTGCACAAGGTGAGCGACTTTAAAATATGCCTTTATCCACTGTTTAAGTGGTGGATGCTTGTCATGATGTGTTTTCCTCTCAAGATGGCAGAGCATTCATAGGAAACCCTCTACCTGTGAGTTTTGACCAACATTAAAATCGCCAAAAATAACTAGCTGGTTTTAAGACACTTAGCTAGGAGCTGGCATAACATTGTGTTCTTACTCCAGCCAGCTACCCCAGGTTTGGGTGGGAAAAAGTCGGCACACCAGTCCTCTCCCCTATTTTGCTGGGTGCCAAAACCTTGAATTCAGTTTTTGAGCTGATTGGAGTTGGACCTCTGTTTATCTCACCGAAAACGATCTGTGGACTTGAATAGTGCTTACAGTTATTGTAGGTGCATGCTGCTCAGTTCTTCAAACTGGGCACAAGTTGGAAGACCTCTGCCTAGGCCCAGACGTGACTCGTATGTCCTCCAGTTGAAATGCATGCCTTCAGGCCGTAAGCACCTCCTGTAATGACTCAAATCCACGTATTGACTGGACTGGTGTGTAATTCTACTCTTTTTCCTTATTTGCTATTTTGTTTGTCTCCCACTGTTCTGCAAAGGTACCCCATTTTCCAACATGTATGCTGCAGAGCACATTGGCTCTGTTGTTCTCATAGTGGATGGTGGTTACTGCCACCTTGAACTGAGCAGCTGTGTGCCACCGCACCCTACGCACACGCCTCCACAACGCAGGGATTCAAGACCAGGCTCTGGAATGGACCTCTGGAATATCCTTCCTCTCCGGCAGAACCCAGAGCGTCCGCCTCCCCCTTTCTGTTCCAAAGCTGCCGAGATCATCTGCAGAGTACCCCAAGGATCATCCCTCCGCCCAGCATTGTTCAACATCTACATGGCTCCGCTCGCCCACGTCGCCCGACTGCACGACCTCAACATTATCTCCTACTCCGACGACACCCAGCTGATCCTCTCCCTCACCAAGGACCCCCCTCACCTCCAAAACCAACCTCCACGCAGGAATGAAAGCCGTCGCTGAGTGAATGAAGAACAGCCGTCTGAAGCTGAACTCGGAAAAAACAGAGGTCCCCATCCTCAGGCCCCACCCCCTCAGCCTGGTACGCCTCCTGGTGGCTGACCGCACCGGGAGCAGCACCAACACCCACCGACCACACACGCAACCTGGGGTTTATCCTCGACTTAACACTCTCAATGACCAAGCAAGTCAACACAGTCTCGTCTTCCTGCTTTAACACCCTCCGCATGCTCCGCAATATCTACAGGTGGAACCCCACCGAAACAAGAAGAACGGTCACCTAGGCCCTTGTCAGCAGCAGGCTGGACTACGGAAACGCCCTCTACGCAGGAGCCTCAGCCAAACTCCTGAAACGTCTACAACGCATACAGAACGCCTCTGCACGCCTGATCCTCGAAATCCCCCACCACAACCACATCACACCCCACCTGAGAGACCTGCGCGAGGATCATCTTCAAGCTCCTCACCCACGCACACAAGGCACTCCACAACACCAGACCAGCATACCTCAACAGACGACTCACCTGCTACATCCCGAACCGCCAGATCTGCTTCGCCGACCTCACCCTCGCCACCGTCCCCCGCATCCGAAGAGCGACCACCGGCAGCAGATTGTTCTCCCACCTCGCCCCCAAGACCTGGAACACCCTCCCCATCCTCCTACGGCAGACCCAGGACCTACTAACTTTCAGGAGGCTACTCAAGACCTGGCTTTTCGAGCAATAGCAGCACCCTACCCCCCAGCGCCTTGAGACCAACACGGGTGGGTAGTGCGCTTTACAAATGTCTTGATTGATTGATTGTGGGAAGATTATAGTTGTTGGAATCTGGCATTTTAGTACACTGGGAGAGGAGCCTATTGTCCCTCTCCTTGTAAAACTCATTCAGTACCCATTACTGGGGTCTTTGTAGTTGTGTTATAATGTGTTGTAGCTGGGTTTTATATAGCGCTTCATACCCCTGCTGAGGTGGTAAAGCTCATTGTTATTTTTGTGGATGTATTTATGCATGGAGTTAAATTATGTAGCCAGAAAGCAGTTTAGCAGAACTGCAAAATGAGCAGAAGATTCCCCCTATAGGGTGAAAATCTAGGTCTATAAGCTTTTCTGAAGGGAGAATGCAATTTGATACAGGTTAGATGACGAAGAAGCGAGTTCCACGGTCTAGCTGCCACAACCAAGAAAGCTCTACCTCCCCATCTTTTCTTCTGGACTTTAGACACCGACTGCCGTTTTGGAATATCCAAAGTAAGACTTGTCGGTGCATTCTGCACCAACTGCAGTGTGGCTTGGATGATGTTATTGTTACCTAAATAAAGTGCATTACAATAGTCAATCCTTGACTTGACCTAAGCCAGGGCTACTTGTTTCCGTGCCGAGGGGGATATGAACTGAAAAATTTTCTTAAACATTCTGATGATCCAGAAACTAGTTGACGAGGTGCGGTTGGCCTGCCAGTTCAGTGATAGCTCCCTGTTGAGTGATATGATAAAACAGGAGCCATTCCCAATTGAGGGTTAGCAGTATGGAGAGGCACTGTGACCTAATTGCAAGAAATACGGCAAGCAAGCCAATTTCTGAAAATATTTGAAAAGGTGCTGTGAGTAACGCAACGATAAAGTGAATACTCCTGAGCCGGCTAACCCTCAATTGGGAATTGCTCCAATTTTATCATATTACCTTGGCTTTGCTCCCAGGCGCTTGTGTGACATAACGTGCCCCTGTGCGCCCATAATATTACCTCCCCGGCAATATCGTGTTTGCCTCACTACGTGACCCTGGCTATTAGGCTTGGCTTAAATTCCCTCAGGCATGTAATTTTTATGTCCTGATGATGATTCCAATATTGTCTCTATGGGATTGAAACCTTGTCAACCTTATATGCCCTATAAACAAAATTGAAATAATTACTAATGTGCAAATGTGTCTCTACATATTGTTTGCTTGTTGCATTTCTTTATACAAGTTACAAGCATTTCTTGTCCTGCCTCAATCAATCAATCAGGCGTTTGTCAAGCTCAACTACTCACCCGTAAGGGTCTCAAGACGCAGGGGTGGGGGGTTAGCAGGCTCCAGTCTATCAAAGGGGGTGAGGTCTGTCGAAGAGCCGGGTTTTGAGGTTTCTCGCGAAGATGTGGAGCAATGTTGTCTGTCTGAGGTTGAGCGGAAGGGCGTTCCAGGCTCGGGCAGCGAGGAAGGAGAAGGTGCGGCCTCCCGATCTGGTCTTTCTGGTGCGGGGACCACAGCGTAGGAGAACTGGGCTGATCGTAGTGTCCTCTGGGGTGCGCGGAATTTAAGTCGGCTGTTCAGGTATGCTGGTCCGGTGTCGTGGAGGGCCTTGTGGGTGTGGGTGAGCATTTTGAAGGCGACTCTAGCTTCGATGGGGAGCCAGTGGAGAGTGCGCAGGTGCTGGGAGATGTGGCAGTGTCTTGGCAGGTCAAGGACCAGTCTTGCGGCGGCTTTCTGGATGTTCTATAGCTTGCAGGTGAGGCCTGAACCTTTTCTGTAAATTTGTGAATTTCTCTTAATTTTTTGTTTTCTTTATATGTGTTGCATTGGATGCAGGATTGTTTCCCACTTTATTCTAGTGTTTTCTGTTTTGATACATTATTAAATTCTCTAAAGCTTTAATATAGCACTGATTTCAGGCCTATATTAATTGTTTTCTGTGTGAATTTACCTTGTCCGGGACTACTTTATTCAGTGTATAGCACCAGAGACTGTAAAGGTTTCTCGAATTATTTCTGTTTGCTGCATTTGGAAGGCCCAGAGGGAAACCCCACACCCATATCCCTTTTTCAAGTAAAGGCCATGTGCATTTTTAGAGTTCCCCATGCTCCACGGCTTAACGAACTGCTGTTTTCACACTGAAAATTATTTGAATGGCTGCCATATTTTCAGATTCAGGTTCCTGGCTGCTTCAGAAGTTTTATGCAAAGAGTGATGTCAGTGAGGAATGCTTCAACTGTCTGTGGAGGGTGTGAGTAGATCTGATTGACTGATGTTATTGAATGACTCCGGGGTTAGTCCTGTCAATTTCAAGTATGAGTAGATGCGTATTTTGAAGAATTATGGTATGTGATGTGAAGAAGCGGTGTTGGCTGCTTTTTCGAGTGGTGTTGTGAATAAGCAACGCAAATGGCTTAGTTAAGTATTGTTGGGAGTGACTGAGTGTTTAGGATGCAATTGAAATTGTGAATGCCTGCGATGTGGCAGGCGTAGCAGTGCACAGCTGAGTGTGAGAGATGTGAGAACAGCATGAATTATTGTTTATGTATCTGTATGTATTTTAAATGGTTGTGGGTGAGTGAATGGTGTGAACAATTGTCTTCGAGTGTGAGTGGCTGCATTTCGGTGCCTGTGTGAATGAAGCAACTGCGGCAAGTGCTAATGGTGGGTTCAATGAATGGCTAGAATTGCTTAGTAGCTATTGCTGAGTGCTCTAAATGGGATAAGGTGAGTGGTATCAGTGTCTAGAAGTAGTAAGTCAGTGGTAGGAATTTTAGCTGAATAGCCTAGGTAAAGTGATTGAGGGTAGTCCCTGCAGAAGGGGGTGTGCTGCAAGTGGTTTTGTGAGTAACCGAGTGATTAAATGCATGGCATCGTGTATAAATAATGTACTGTGCTCATGGTTGTATGAGTGATTTGTGCTGCAAGTAAGTGTCGGCAACTGTCACTGTTGCACATGCCATAATGTGGCTTAGCATGTTCTGAGTGTCTAACTTGGGTTGCATGTGATGACATTTGTGGTGTGTTGAGTGGCTGCGAGGGAATTGGTGGTGGCATGAGCCGATGATATTGCAATGGTGGGAGAAATTTAGTTACTGGTTGACTGGATTGTGAGCCCTGGTCAAGCAGTAACCAAAATCCTTGTTTGGGTAAGGCACAAGCAAGCCCCAAACTAACCTGAGTTCAATGCCCTAGTAGCTTAGCACAGAGCAGTCAGGTTTAAGTTGGATTCAATGTGTAAAGTATTTGCGCAAAACTTCAAACAGTAAAACAGTGAAAACACCACACAAAGTATCCCACACAAAGTTAAAAAGTAGAATAACATGTAATAAATAAAACTAGACTAAAATGACAAAAATCTAATCAGTAGAACCGAAGTTGTGATTTGTTAAAGAATAAAGTGTAAAATAGCTCCAATAAGCAGAAAGCGCCAACTGTGGCTAGCTGGTTGCAGTGGGCCAGGTCAAAGTCAAAAGTTGAGGCCTACTGCCATAGAGCGCAAGTCTGGTACAGTCCCAGATTAGTCTTGCTGAAGTTTTATTTTCTCAAGTTTTGTGCCAAGAATCCCGTTTGCATTGGAGAGGGTTGTGGGGAGCAAGGAGAGCATCGCGGGCAGTTGTCGGTGTGGTGCGAAGAGCAGTCAGAGTGTCACGGATGGGCGGGTTGGTGCTTTGCATTGGCGGTTCCTTGTGAGTAGTCGATGTTTTGGTGCGCAGAGGCAGGCTGGTGGCAGCTCACGCTGGTTTTGGTGCGAGCAGCACAGTCTCAGTGTGAACGAGCCTGTTTGCAGCCTCAAAAAGCCAAAAAGCTTGATTTTAAGCTCACTGAGCCTGTCCCTGAGGCTCAGATCAGGAGGTCAACAGGCTAGACCTTGGACTCAATTTGGGGTCCTGGGTTCAAGATGAAGTTGGAGGTCCAGTTCTTCTTCCCTAGGCAAGCGGGCAGAAGGCAGCAGGTCAGCACAGAAGGGCAGCAGTCCCTTTAGAGCAGCAGTCCATCAGAGTGGTAATCCTTGTAGCAGCAAAGAGGTACTTCATCCTGGCAGATGATCCATGGGTCCAGGAGTGTACTGAAGAGTTGGTGTCTGAGGTCCAGTATTTATATACAGTTGTGCCTTTGAAGTGGGGTGAAGCTTCTAGATGCATGCCTTTGAAGTGCACTGATGCCTTGCCTTCTTGGCCCTGGCTCCAGACTAACTATAGGGGTATGCTACACTTTGTGTGGAGGCATAACACAGTCTATTCAAGTGTAAGTAAGACTGGGCCCAGCCCCTCCTTCCCATCCTGCCAGTGATGGCCTATCCAGTCTCACCTACACTTCCCATTGTGTGTTGCTGTCTAGGAGGAATACAAAAAGCGCAACAGTCAGCTACACCCAGTCATTTGAACCAGGTTCAGGCTGCAGGGACCAAATGGCTAAGGCAAGGAAATGCCAACTTTCTAAAAATACCATTTTCAGAATTGCAATTTAAAATCCGACTTTACCGTAAGTTAAGATTTTTATTTGTGATTCCAGAGACACCAAACATGAACTGGTTATCTTTTTCCATTCGGAAATTACACTTATGAAATATATTAGGGCAACTCCAATGTTATCCTATGAGAGAGATAGTCCGTTATCCTATGAGAGGGATAGTCCTTGCAGTGGTAAAAAACACATTTAAGGGTTTTCACTACCAGGGCACGTAAAACTTAAAAGTACATGTCCTACTTTATAAATACACTGCACCCTGCCCTCTGGGCCATCCAGGGACTGCCCGATTGACTTATATGTGCTAAAAAGGAAGGATTGTGCCTGGCAAAAGGTTTATTTTGCCAGGTCAAAATGACAGTTAAAAAACTTCACACATATACTGCAATGGCAGGCCTGATACAAGTTTACAGGGCTACACAATCAGTGATGCAGACTTTCTAGTAGCATCTAATTTACAGGCCCTGGCCCTGGCCCTGTAGTGCAACTTTACTAGGGACCTATTAGTAAATTAAATATGCCAATTGGATATGAGCCAAAGTAACCTGTTTAGAGGTGAGAGCACAAGCACTTTCGCACTGGTTAGCAGTGGGAAAGTTCACAAAGTCCTAAGGCCAACAAAAACGAATTCAGTAAAAAATAGGGGGACGAAGGAAGGCAAAAAGTTTGGGGTTGACCATGCAAAAAAGGCCAAGTCCAAGAAATGGATATGTTTGCTTGTTGTTGCAAATGAGTGATGTTTTAACTTGATGGTGATTTTATGGTAAAAACAGTTTGTCCTTTGGGTGTTCTGTGAGTGGTGACGTTTTTGTGACTGAGATATTGCACATGTTTAAATGAAAGGCTGCAGAAAGGCTGCAGTGTGGCAAGTGGTTTTGAGTGAACGAGTGGTTGTGTGTGAGCTATATTATGGAGTGTGAGGCTGGATTACAAATGAGGGTGCTATAAGACTTAAGGTGAGTGAATGTGTGAGCAATTGGTTTTGTTATAGATGAGTTCTCGAGTTTGTGTGTGGGTGTGCATGTGGGTATCTTGAGTTGTGATTGCAGTCGCTAAGCAATGTAAATGTCTGAGTTGTGATATAAGTGGCTATGGGAAAGAGAAAAAGTAAAGAGGTTTGTTCCTTCTTTGAGGGGTGAGGCTGTCATTGAGCTGTTAGTTGATCCATGTGCGTGAATAGTAGACAAGTTGTGTGTGAGTAATATTAGAAAATAATGCATGTTGCTGGTATGACCAAATAAGCTGTGTGAGTAAACCAGTGTTGAGGCAATGTTGTGTGAGCGATGTTGAGTTGTTCCATTGGTGGTGAGTAAGGAATGATTGAAGTGGCCTCAGCAAGTGTTTGGTAATGTGAGTGGATGTGATAAAAGACTTCCATTGATTGGATACTGATGAATGGTTTGAGTATGTGGTGTGGACAGCAGCTATGCACAAGTGATAGTATTAAGCAGTGTCAGCTGGCTCAGTCTAGTAAGTAACTTTGGGTATATTGGATTAGTGACTGCAGCAGAGGTTAATATAAGTTTCTTGTGGAATTATCTTGTCTGCGATTTCAACACAGTGGTGTGCATAGTTGTCCGGATGTTGTTTGAAGATGTGTGACAAGAGAATGGTGTGCAGTGTAAACAGCTGCAGGTCATAACTTGGTGGACATGACTGAAGTCAGGCAGTTGAAATCATTGAGTGACTGCTTAGTGGGTGATATGGGTAGATGTGGCTGAAGGATATATCAGATAAAGCTCTTAGAAATGAGTTTGTGATAACATTTTGTTGCAGGTGACACTGTTGTGAGTTAGGGAAAGGTTAACTAGGTAAGAAGCAACATGCTGGTGGTTGTAATCGGGTTGTATTTGGTACAGGGAGTGGGCTTTAGGAGGTCCTTTGAGATAACACAATGTCCTAAAAGGATATAGAAATTGGTATGAAAAGACAATGGAGTGTACTGTATGCACAGGGCTTTTGAGTGAGGAGTTCATACTGAAAATGCTGCAAATAATGGGTGCCAGTTGACCTCATGAGTATCACAGGAACACCTGGTTTCCACTCAGAGTTTTTCATTTACAAATTTGCATATTGAGATTCTTGTAGTTTATTATGGTTTCTTTCGACTGAATGAACTGGACCAGCACACCTGAATCAATGGTTTTCTAGGCAGAAATCCCAGAACACTGACCATGCTGTAAAATCCTTTGCTGCATGGTTGATCACAAACAAAATAATCATTGCTCTGGGTGGTTAAATTGTGCTATTCTCTGCATCCCTGGACTGCATTGTGTACTGTACAGATACACACATAAAAACTTATAAGCACATATGTGTTTGCTTTGGTTGTTCTGTGAAAACAAAACAAGAAAGGGATTATGATCTATTTACGAGAAATATTAAATCACAGTTTGATATACATGTGAATGTCCTGTTTTAAACTCGCAATCTGTAATCACAATTGTAAATTACCCATTCACTGTTTTAGGAGCGATGCAATGCTCACATAGTCACCGTCACAGCGTCAGCGGATGATGTAATAAAAACAGGAAATATATAAGTGGAAAAATGCTGAATTCTGGAGTGCAGAGGAAATCCGGATTGAATGACAGCAAATCACATTTTCAAAATGGTAAATTAGTAGCCAAAAGGAGATTCACCCTACAGGAACAGAAAAAAATTATTTAGTGACACTGAAATAGAAATGGCGACTAGGAAGGAGAGGTGGACTCACATTCATCAGCGTTTTAATGCCATAATTAATAGAAGCATCGATGAGATTAGAAGCTGGCGGCATTATCTTTGTTCATTAACCGAAATTCTAATTGCCACCAGAAGGATTCAAGCAAGCCGGGCCGAAGAAGGCTGAAATGCCAGGAACCGGTCCCCGGTAGCTTGTCTCCTTTCTGGTGAAGAATTGGCTTGGTAGTTTAGTCTGCCCTGTTCCCATGATGCACTGGGCCAGGGACAGACTGATTTGCATATAGCCAGGTTCTGAGCTGGGATGGGGCAGTGAGATAAATAACGGTGATGGATCAAGCCCTGATCTTTGGACTGGGTAAGAGTGGTCTGTTTAACTCAGACACTCTGTTCATCACCACCCCCTTTTCTAAATCGTTTTTGGCCACTATAGGTGTGGCAGGGTATACTCAGACATGAGTCCCTTTCTCACTGCTCCATCAGGATTCAAGCAAGCCGGGCCGAAGAAGGCTGAAATGCCAGAAACCGGTCCCCGGTAGCTTGTCTCCTTTCTGGTGAAGAATTGGCTTGGTAGTTTAGTCTGCCCTGTTCCCATGATGCACTGGGCCAGGGACAGACTGATTTGCATTTAGCCAGGTTCTGAGCTGGGATGGGGCAGTGAGATAAATAACGGTGATGGATCAAGCCCTGATCTTTGGACTGGGTAAGAGTGGTCTGTTTAACTCAGACACTCTGTTCATCACCACCCCCTTTTCTAAATCGTTTTTGGCCACTATAGGTGTGGCAGGGTATACTCAGACATGAGTCCCTTTCTCACTGCTCCATCAGGATTCAAGCAAGCCGGGCCGAAGAAGGCTGAAATGCCAGAAACCGGTCCCCGGTAGCTTGTCTCCTTTCTGGTGAAGAATTGGCTTGGTAGTTTAGTCTGCCCTGTTCCCATGATGCACTGGGCCAGGGACAGACTGATTTGCATATAGCCAGGTTCTGAGCTGGGATGGGGCAGTGAGATAAATAACGGTGATGGATCAAGCCCTGATCTTTGGACTGGGTAAGAGTGGTCTGTTTAACTCAGACACTCTGTTCATCACCACCCCCTTTTCTAAATCGTAAAATCCTTTGCTGCATGGTTGATCACAAACAAAATAATCATTGCTCTGGGTGGTTAAATTGTGCTATTCTCTGCATCCCTGGACTGCATTGTGTACTGTACAGATACACACATAAAAACTTATAAGCACATATGTGTTTGCTTTGGTTGTTCTGTGAAAACAAAACAAGAAAGGGATTATGATCTATTTACGAGAAATATTAAATCACAGTTTGATATACATGTGAATGTCCTGTTTTAAACTCGCAATCTGTAATCACAATTGTAAATTACCCATTCACTGTTTTAGGAGCGATGCAATGCTCACATAGTCACCGTCACAGCGTCAGCGGATGATGTAATAAAAACAGGAAATATATAAGTGGAAAAATGCTGAATTCTGGAGTGCAGAGGAAATCCGGATTGAATGACAGCACATCACATTTTCAAAATGGTAAATTAGTAGCCAAAAGGAGATTCACCCTACAGGAACAGAAAAAATGTATTTAGTGACACTGAAATAGAAATGGCGACTAGGAAGGAGAGGTGGACTCACATTCATCAGCGTTTTAATGCCATAATTAATAGAAGCATCGATGAGATTAGAAGCTGGCGGCATTATCTTTGTTCATTAACCGAAATTCTAATTGCCACCAGAAGGCAGGAAACATCTGCAACAAGTTTTGGGCCAAGCAGGGCAGCAGGAGCTTCTTTCCATCCTGAAGCAGTAGCTGGTGTCAGCTGGTGTCAGGAACATTGACCCATCTGTAGCTGCTCCTGGTTTGCCAGATGGTAACCCCACTTTATAAGTTTATCAGCATCACTTCTAGAGAACCCCCAATTAATTGGACGATTATATCAACAAAATCTTTAGTGGTCCCTCACTTTTGGGCACTGCACCACTGCCACATTGTAACAATACCTCCTAGGTTCTGCTAGAGAAACAAGAAAACTCAAACAAACCCAAACCACTTTTAATATTCAGTTTATCAAAGCACAGAATGATGGAGCCCGGAAAAAGCAAGGGGAAACAGGATAACACAGGGAGAGTGTATAATGATAGAGGCAGCGAGTGCTGGGGCTTGGACAGCAATCAAGTACGGGGTCGAGAAGGCACTGAATGGGAGAACACGGAAAACACCCAGGGCCAAGGAAGGAAGATGAAGCACACGGGAGAGCAGGCGGAGACAAGATCTCTGCATTGCTGTGGCGGGGGAGCGGTAGCGCATTCCTTTGAAGTCTGATGCGAGGGGGCGGGAGAGCGGCAGCCTTTGAAGTCTGATTGGGGGGAGTGGCAGCCTTTGAAGTCTGATGCGAGGCACAGACAAATGGTGATATGTGACATGGTTGTGCACGCGCAATGGTGGTATGTGACGTGGTTGTGCACGCGCATAGATCACATGAACTGTGTCTAATCCGCCGTTTTGGTAGAGGGTTCTTTTCCCCTTACTATAATCTCGGCGGAGCAATGCGCAATCGCATTGGCTCAGGCGAGACCTAAAAAGCTGTGACGTTCTCTGAATCTTTAGCCCACTCCCTGTACAGGCAACCCTGCTGGAGCTAGTGAAAAAGCATTTTTTTTAAAGACCAGCAATCAAACAGGGCGACGCAGGGGGCAAAGCAGAACCAATTTTACGTCTGGTCAGGTAAACGTCAGGCTCAACAAAAATGCTACTGATGGGGTCATCCATTGAGGGATACCCAAACAACTACCTCACCCAGTGACATAATGACTCCAAACTTTCATCAGGCTTTGACTCTGAATAGGGACATACAGGACATATCTTATCCTTAGAGGAAATTGACTTGTTAAGCAAGGTATTACCGTTTGTCCCAACACAGTTGAGAGCATTTGTTAAAATTCTTTATACAAATTAGACAGGGAAATTTCTTTCTCAATTTGACAACAATATTATAGATGCACCCAGCTTCTGTCCTCCCTCGTTCTTTAACCCGTTTTCTACAATGCCTACTAAAATATTGACCTTTGAGAACCTGGTCTGGGAAGAAATCAAGCAGACCTTTGAATTTGGTCCATACAACTTTACTAGGTTAGAATGCCTGACACTAAACATAAAGCAAAACAAGGGTGTAGTAAAAAAAACGCAGATCAAGGGGGAGGCATAGTGGTCCTAAATAGAGAAAATTATTGTAGAGATTTTAAAACCGCTCCCAGTACAAATCATAACACCACTTAACCAGGTTGAAGATTTTATTCTAGAAATTCGAAAAGAAGCTGAAGATACAGTTTTTTGTTTTATAAACAATCCTTTTATTTACAGTTTTAATGCAGACAACAATTGACAATAATGCACTGCTTTGTTGAAATCTGCCTAATTATTGCTGCCTGCTGTGTGCCTGGTTGCCGCTCTGATTATTTTGCACTTTTGTTTTAAAAATCGCCGCTTTTTCTGTTTCTGCGCGTTTCCGCTGTGCATCGTTGCTGCACTGCTTTGTTGATATCTGCCTAATTATTGCTGCCTGCTGTGTGCCTGGTTGCCGCTCTGATTATTTTGCACTTTTGTTTTAAAAATCGCCGCTTTTTCTGTTTCTGCGCGTTTCCGCTGTGCTCCCCCCTCCGCCTCCATTTTGTGTGTGTTGTTGTTGTGGTCATCTGTAGCCCGCCCCGCCTCCCAGCTGAGACGCCCTCGCCCCTCCCCCTCCACCATCCATATATGACAGTTCTTCCCGCGCGCAGCGTTCACGCGCAGCGACCGCGCCCAATTCGCGCCGAAGGTGCGCCAAAGGTAAGCCCGTCTACGCCCGTCCGCGCCTGGACCGCGCCCAGCGCCAGACCCCCTGGCCCTCACATTGCCCAGCCCTCCCGCATTACCTACGATGCCTCCACCCTCCTAGCCCTTAACCCCGGCCGCTCCACCAACTGCGTCCAAGCCGCTCCTGGACACACCCATGGACCTTTCTCTTGCTACTCCTGCAAATTCATCGGCACCGACAACATCTCCGCTGCGACCACACCACAGATTCCCGACCCCAACCACCTGCAATGCATCTTGCTCAACACCCGATCGGTCCACAGGCACGCCATTGACCTATGGAATCTACTTGACACCACCTCTCCGGACGTCGCCTTCCTAACGGAAACATGGATGAACGCTTCCTCCGCCCCAGACATCACCATTGCCATCCCTGAAGACTATAAGATCATTCGCAAGGACCGTACCGGCCACACAGGAGGAGGAATCGCTATCGTCCATAAGAAATCAATCCGCATCTCAACCAGCTCTGACGCCAACCTCGCCAACTCCGAACACCTTCACTTCCAGATCCACATCGACCCCAAGACCACACTCAGAGGCACCCTCCTCTACAGACCACCAGGACCCCGCGCAAAATTCAGTGAAGACATCACGGACTTCATCACTCCACACGCACTCCCCTCCAAAGACTACATCCTTCTGGGAGACCTCAACTTTCACCTTGAAAAGATCAACGACCGCAACACCACCACCCTCTTGGACAACCTCGCCAAACTCGGACTTAAACAACTGGTCACTTCCCCCACCCACGTCGCAGGTCACACACTCGACCCCATTTTCACCTCCAGCAATCATGTCTCCTTCAGCCACACTACGGATCTCCTCTAGACTGACCACAGCTGCGTTCACTTCACCTACAACAAGCCAAAACCCATCAACCACCTCCAACCAACTCTGCAAAGAAACTGGAACAAAATCACCATCGACCAGATCTCCTCATCGCTCCTTCTAAACACCCCAGCCCACTCTTCTAACCCAGACCAAGCCGCCGCCAACTTCACCCTATGGTTATCCAACACCGCCGACACCTTAGCACCACTGAAAAAACGTCAAAGCAAACCTGTCAGCAAGAAGGCCTCATGGTTCAACAATGATCTTAAGAAGTCCAAGAAACTCTGCCGCTCCCTTGAAAAGGCCTGGAAAAAAGACCCAACCACTAGCACCAAGGACGCCTTCAAAAACGCCACCCGCACACACCACCAACTAATCCGAAAGGCCAAGAAAACAGCATTCAAGGATCGACTTGACAACAACGCCCACAACAGCAAGGAACTTTTCAACATCGTCAAGGAATTTACCAATCCCTCGGCCAACTCCAACGACATCACCCCCTCTCAAGCCCTCTGCGACTCCCTAGCCTCATTCTTCCACAGCAAAATTGCAGACATCCACAACAGCTTCGACAACCAACCCGGAGACCAACCCACCCAACCATATGCTGAACATTCTCCCCCCTTGAACACCCTCAACGAGTGGAACCCAATCTCCACTGAGGACACCATCCACCTGATGAACTCCATCCACTCAGGATCCCCCACAGACCCATGTCCTCACCACATCTTCAACAAAGCAGACTCCGTCATAGCACCGCACCTCCGAGATGTCATCAACTGCTCCTTCAACTCCGCCACCTTCCCGGAAAGCTGGAAACACGCTGAACTCACCGCCCTTCTGAAAAAACCCACAGCGGACCCCACCGAACTCAAAAATTACCGCCCCATTTCGCTCCTTCCATTCCCGGCCAAAGTAATCTAGAAAGCTGTCAACAACCAGCTCGCCGCTTTCCTCGAAGCCAACAAATCCCTCGACTCCTCACAATCTGGCTTCCGAGCAAAACACAGCACTGAGACCGCCCTCATCGCAGCAACAGACGACATTCGAACTCTACTGGACAATGGAGACACAGTCGCCCTCATCCTCCTCGACCTCTCTGCAGCCTTCGACACTGTCTGCCACAGCACCCTTTTACAACGCCTCAGAAACATCGGAATACAAGGAAAAGCACTTGAATGGATCACCTCGTTCCTCACCGGAAGAACCCAGAGAGTCCGCCTTCCACCATTCAAGTCCGAGGCCACTGAAGTCATCTGTGGCGTACCACAAGGATCCTCACTCAGTCCCACCCTCTTCAACGTATACATGAGCCCCCTCGCGGCCATCGCCCGCCAACACAACCTCAACATCATCTCTTACGCGGATGACACTCAACTGATCCTTTCTCTCACCAATGACCCCAGCACCGCCAAAACTAACCTACACGAAGGAATGAAAGAAGTTGCCGAATGGATGAAACACAGCCGTCTGAAACTGAACTCAGATAAAACAGAAGTCCTCATCTTAGGTACATCCCCCTCTGCATGGGACGACTCTTGGTGGCCGGAAGCCCTTGGAAAAGCACCCATCCCGACAGACCACGCACGGAACCTAGGCGTTATCCTGGATTCTTCACTCTCAATGAACAGACAAGTCAGCGCCGTATCCTCATCCTGCTTCAACATTCTCCGCATGCTCAAAAAAACATTTCGCTGGATCCCCACCGAAACCAGAAAAACAATCACCCATGCTCTGGTCACGAGCCGACTGGACTACGGAAACACCCTCTACTCAGGTACTACCGCTAAACTCCAGAAGAAACTCCAACGAATCCAAAACGCCTCAGCCAGGATCATATTAGACATCCCATGCAACAAACACATCTCTGGCCACCTGAAAGACCTCCACTGGCTACCCGTCAATAAGAGGATCACTTTCCGACTGTTAACCCACGCACACAAATCACTCTACGACATCGGACCAGAATGCCTCAACTCACGACTGTCCTTCTACACCCCCTCCCGCCAACTACGTTCTTCCAGCCAAGCCCTCGCCACTGTACCTCGCATCAACAAGTCCACCATGGGAGGCAGATCCTTCTCATACCTGGCTGCTAAAACATGGAACTCACTCCCCACTTACCTTCGCCTTACCCAGAACCACTTAGCATTCAGAAAGCAACTTAAAACGTGGATATTTGACAAGTAATCCTCCTCCCCTCCCTAAGCGCCTTGAGACCCTCTGGGTATGTAGTGCGCTATATAAATTCTTTGACTTGACTTGACTTCTCACATGAAACAAATTTAAAAGGCTTATAGCATTGTTCAATGCATGACATAAAGAATCCAGCTATCAGTCATCTCCCTCCTCCTCCTGCTATCCCAAATCTTGCTGTGTTTCTGGAGGCATTTACTGCAACAACAACAAAATGTGATAGATAGAATACTTGAATTAATCTCAGCCACTGGCAATCACTTGGGCTGCATGCAAATTCATTGTTTTTCTCTCACCATGCCAACTCAATTTGGACCTATCCGTATGCATATCAGCCTTGACCCTGCTCTTCATGGGAGCAGTCCTGCCCAAAGTGCAAATCCAGGTCCTCCCTGAACCGGGAAACAAGCAACCTAGAACCGATTTTGCTCTGAAAAGGGGTCTATAGCCAGATATTGCTTGATGTCAATGGCAGAGTGAGCAAGGAACCCTCATATGGGCATACCTGTCGCACTTAAGGCATAAGCTGCAACAGCAGACCGAGTAATTACTAGTGGCTGAGATTAATTCAAGCATTCCAATCATCACTTTTTTGTAAACTTTAGTGTGTCACCCTAAGTGGGACAGGTATGCCCAGATGTGGGTCCAGTGCACACTGTGTCACTGGAACCAAACCAACTGTTAGTTTTTTCGGGGCGTAGCACCTTGCTTCATAGATCAGGCTTTCTAAAATATAACACCTGTTCAGTCATCTTTTCTAATTCATTAGGTGTGGAGGGACCGGACCCCTACAATAGTGAGCAATGTCCCTCCCCCACCCCCCCCCCCCCCTTCCCCCTCCCTTGTCAGGCCCAGTCAGAAAAAAGCCTTTTCTGTTTGCGACAATCGTTCACATTCAACAATATGTAGTAAAGCTAGGTTTGGTTGAAATTGAATTGGATGTCCCAGGAATGTTCTAAAGACTAAAATTATCTCTCAGAAGAGCCTAATGCAGTTGCATAACCAAATTGTTCATATGAAATATCCCACCTCTTATTGATATTTTAAGCAATTTGGGCCCTGACCTCTTGGGAAGTGCCAACACGTTTTGAAAATTAAATAGACTCTGGAGGTCTTTAAATTGTATTAGCCAGAGTCTGCAAGACATTGATGTCTCTCGTGTGGCCATGAACGCAACCATCCACTCCTTATCCTTTAATGGACCGATGTCTCACTCGCATTTTCCTCTAAGCTCATCGAAGATATCGGGGTGTTTATGATCGATGCTTTATAAGCACTGGATATTTTACCCCATTGGAGAATTGGGACATTAGTATTTGTGCTCCAAGTATTCCATATTCTTGTATTTCAGTAGCGAAGGACAGATGCAGCGCTTGGATATACCTGAGTAGGAGGACTTTAGCAACCCATTTGTTTTCTTTATATCCGAAAAAGATTTTATTGCCATGCAAGTAACACATCTAACAATAAGGTGATTCCCAGGTGTTCCCAACTACAAACTCCTCAATCCACATTGGAGTTTGACCAGGCATTTTCTCATGCCAGCCTGTTTGCTTATTGGAGGTCTTCCAGATCTCAAGAGTAGTCCTAGTAGCTGATGGCAAGGCCAGTGACGATTGCTGTTGTACAAGTAGTGAATTGAGGAGGTAGTTCCTAGTGCCAGTTTGACTACATATGCCGAATCAGGAAGTGAACCAAACTGTGGTGCATAGATTCATTTATTGACAAAGAGGAGATGGGCAGCTCTGTAGTAGGTTACATGGTCTACCATAGCAAGTCCCCGTTCATATGTCAACTTAGAGCATTTTGTAAATGAGACACGTGGTTGACCTTTGGCCCAAAGAAACTCTCTCAGAAGTGGGATAAAGGTTGGTAATATATTTTTAGGTAGGGTAAAAGGGTTGTTCTGTAAAATATATTAAACTTTATGAAGTGTGGTAATTTCCAGCAAGGCAATTTTGCCTTATATTGATTTAGGCAGGGAGAACCAATGTTGTTTATTTTTAGAGATCTTTTCCAGCATTGTGTGTGTATTGTCTATCTGGGCTACGCGATCTTGGTTTGTAAGCCAGACTCGAAATATTTTATGTGCTCACCTGCAGTCCGAGAGTCTCTACTCAAGTCATGGTTTTATCATGGGTTCAAAGCGGAATGTCTGGTCTTTGACCTGCACTGAGGCCTCCGATGGAATTGGTCAGTGTTATTAAGTGTTTGCATCACTACCACACTGGAAACCAGGGGCTCGTCGAGATATGTTTGAAAATCGTCAGTATAGAGGGTTGCGATGATGATTCTTTTTTTTTTTCACTAAAACACCCCGTAAACCATTGATGTACTCTATTGTGGAACAAATGAGACTATAGATGGATTGTGGAATGGAATTCAGTTTCTTAATACAATGGATGTACGGATTACCATGATTCTCATGTAAACAGTCGCAATTGCACATTGGAATATGAACCCAGTTGTTTGGACAGCCCCTTTTATTGTGCCTTTTTAATATAACCTGCAAATCACCCTCGTTTTCCTTTCCTTTTACCATATTATTATTCATTCTTCTGTTGATAACCTTTTTTTCTTTCTTCAATACTTTCTCCTCTATAAAACCTCCAGCTCCTCTTCCTTTGTTCTTGGTACCCTAGTTGTCTTCACGGTTTTCTCTACTCTATACTCATTTCATTTCTCTGCTTCCTTTCAAATCTTTTCTTTTGATCTGTGATTTAGTCCTTCCTTTACATCCCTTTGGAGGTCCACTTTTTCAACCCATCCTGCTCGTTATGCATAGGTGACAATATCTCTACACTGCTCATGTGTACATATATTCTTAGTGCAGGCCATCCTTCAGACTAGAACCCCTTCTCTGACTGGATGGACACGGGTCTCTCCTCTGAGACCCTCACTGACGCCTGGAACAGATACTTGCAGGATTGTCTCACTTTTGTTTTCTCTCACTACATCATCACTTGCTGGGGAGTTCTTTTGTTTTCTGACCTCCCCTGGAATGGTATCTGCTTACAGTACTGTGTTGTCGTTATTGTTACTAGCCCTTGCTTTTCCTTGACCATCTAGTTGCTGACTCTCCCTCCGCTATACTTTTCTGGCCCAGTGTATGTATACAGCAACCAAACTATCCTTTCTTTAGTTCTCTGATATATAATTTCAAAGCATAACCCGTCCATCAGGCTTGCTCCCTGTCGCTGTGCAGACACTTTCTGGTGATCAGCTCTGCGACCTTGTTTGGGCATCCTGGACGGATCCCTTGCTCGTCTTTATTCAGGGGGAGTCTTCCCACATTAAAACCCACTTTACATGACCCTTTCCAAACCCCACACATCCCTCTATTATTTGCTATTTTGCATTGGTTGTCATTATGGGAGTGTACAGTCACTAATCACATGAATATAAGGGAGGCAATTGCCCACAATGACAACATTTCTTTGTGCAGGTCCTGAAGTTGCAGACTTGGGTCTCTTTGTTTGTCCTTGGTGCAAATTGAATCATCTCTGAGGTTCTAGTGCCAGGGGTGCTTCTTTAATTCCTAGATTTAGGGGTGTGAGTGCAAATAGCCAATGGGCCAGTAGCCCCAGCAGCTAATCTGCCCCTGAGGTGACCATATCCGGGGGTGTGTGACACCTTTGCTACCCAGAAACCTCTATTCTGCCGCTTTTAAAAATGGCAGTAACCTTCCTTGGCTGTACAGACCTTGTGGCACACCCTAGAGGTATGGCTAGCCTTCTGGGGTGTACACCTCCTGACTAGCTAATTTTCCTGCCTTCCCGGGTGCAAATGGGCCTGAGGGCAGGGAGGGTGGCTGTTTCTTCCTTTGGGAGACAGCCTGGATGCATTTCAGAGGCGATATAAACTTTGAAGCTCACAGCCTTGATGTGCTACTTCACTAGCCATCTTATCTGGGAGGGAGGTATCACCTCTTTCATGGCCAGGCCTTTGTTTCTGACTCTGGGGAGTGGTAACAGCTCCTGGCAGGGGGGTCTGATTACTGTCTTGGCGACAACAGCTGCAGGCTGTCAGCCATGGCACAGGAAAGGCTAGGGCAACCACATCAAATTGGACATGAGAATCATATCAGGTCTGATGTGACAAGTTGTTTGATACTAAACATCACCCTTTTCAGTGGGACCATAATGGAGCTGCCAACCCAAAGGGTGCCCGACTAAATTATCCTATGGCCTCCATAACACTTACAGTAGCCATTAATGGAAAGATGCTACTAAAGGGATATATAAGCTTAAACGTATATGTCCACACCTTTAATATAATGCACCCTGCCTCCTTGGTTCAGGAGGCCTAACTTTGGGGTGACTGACATATATTAAAAAATAGGGCTATGACCTTGCTACTCATTGTGAGGGCAAAGTCAAGTTTGAGCAGTTTGCATTGCTCATGAAGTCTGCAATGACGTACTCTTGTCTTCTGTTTACTTCAGTCAGTTAGGGTGCCACACACAGTGCTTTAGGACCTGGTATCCCTTTTAACCACCATGCCCGAGGTACGATTGGTACCATTAACCAGGAGCTTATAAGGGGGCTAAAGTCCTTGTGAATTGGGGTTGCCAATTCACATGCATGACATTTAGGGAGTTGGAAGGCTTCAGCGCACTTTCAGAGTCATAATCATCAGCACTGGGGCAAAAGTTTGGGGTGATGTTACAAAAAGGCCAATTTCCTACAGTTAGAAATTGAGTAAAATGAGTAACCCACTGAACATGGCCTATCTTTTGCAGTCTGACTCAGCAAGCCTTTATGCTGGATACTTTCCCTTTTCTTTTAAGTTCAAAAGTAAGTTTATTAAGATAAAGAATTACATTAATGTACAAAATATAAGAACAGTGAAAGTAAAAGGGTACATACAATATATCAGTTGGAAGGGATAAGCACAAAGAGTGTAAATAAATAAAAAAACATATCATATGCATGTAAAATAACAATATTGTATGGTACATCGGTATGAAGAAAGAGATCTACAAAAAGTTATAATACATAGTAGAGTACAAATAAAACTATAGAATAACAAAATGGAGGAAGTCATGGAGGTTTAGTGACTTCTTGTTGCAGAGGCGAAGGGAGCACAGAGCATCTAGCACTTGTATCAAGGAACAGTGTAACTGGTGCCCACAAGTCTAAACGTTTGGATGCCATATGTTTCGGATACACAAATGTTGTGTCTAGCCTATGATTGTAACAAACAGCATACCACTATTGCTTGATCTGATAATTTAGTGAAATCTTTCCTATTCTTGGTTATTTGTTGGAAGGCCACTGCTAATAACAAGTCAATTACTTTTACGTTGGAGTCACAATTTTCCCATATAGGAGATAAGCTACCTAAAGAGATATGTGAAATAGAGAAGAGGTGACTGGAGTGAAAACTCGAATTAAGGTGTGACCATACCTTTTCCCAAAAAACCTGGACAAACTTACATGTGATGGACAAATTAAATAAGTCAGCATGTGGTAACGAGCAAGACCAGCAAGTATCCTAGAGCTGAATGTCTTGCATTGAGGATGAGTGGAGATAATAGAAGCCTATTATATATAAAAAAGAGTGTCTGTGTGGTGTATGCAGCTCTAGAAGACTTCCTAAATTTAAGCCATATTCTATCCCAAAATTCCACAGACGCAGAAGTTTCAAATTCCGTTTCCCACAATAATTCTACCTTAGTTTTGCCTCTTGGAGTAGGTGAAGTATGTAAGAGTTTATATATAGTGGAAGCCCTAGATTCAAGAAGCAGGAGGGTTCGCAATTTATCTGTATGATCAAGTTCAGGAGGAATACTATGATGGGATGTTGTGTACTGTAGGCGAGTAGATTGGATAGTTTGTGTTAAGAGTGAATATTTGGAGCGAAAGGTTGAAGGGAAGCCAAAAACAGTGCTAGCTTGTGCAAAGGGTATAATCTCATCCTAATTATATAACTGATTCACCCAAATCAAGCCTCGTCTCCAAGATTTCCCAAATAAAGGTCTATTATTTATTAAAATGTAAACGTTGTGCCTTATAGAAAAATTGAGAAAGGAGTTCAAGGGGGTCGGTGGAATACTCTTGGAAGTATGTCTGATTATGGGAGTGGAAACCGACTGCGGCTTGCGTGTGAAGGATAAATATTCTTGAAAGGAGAAGGGGGAAATAAAAGATCATTCAAGTGTAGCCCAAGGAGGGCAATTTATGGAAGGATCAGAGAGCCAACGTGACGACTAATTTCTTATGAAGGACTTATGGAAATAGGAAAGTCAGGAAAGTACGTCCCACCCTCTGATTTTGGACAAATCCATTTTTGGATGGACATACATGATTTCTTGTTCCCCCATAAAAAAAAAGATAAGATGGAATTAAGTTTTTAAAAATATTTGAGGGGATCAACAGTGGAATATTAGAAAATGTATATAAAACTATGGGGGAAAGCATCATTTTTATGGTGTCTAAACAACCCCACCAGGACAAGTATAGGGAATGCCATTTCGTTGTTAAAGAGGACAACCTTTATATGCAATTTTCCATGCAGCGTGATACTGTTCCCGATATGGATGGAGTAAAGTGTAGTCTTAAATATTTAATGAATTGGGGGCTCCATGCGAAACCTGAAGTAACAAAGTCCGCTTTAAAAGATTATTTTGTTAAGGGTAGTATTTCGCACTTGTCTTTATTCAATTTGTATCCAGAAACATACGCAAAAGATCAACCTCTTCTAGAAAAGCAGGGAGAGAAACTTGAGGTTGCGAAAGAAATAAAAGCACATCATCAGCATAAGCTGCCATTTTAATATTAGTCTCCTTAAAAGTAAAGCTGTGAATGTTAATATTCTGATGAATCCTTAGCAAAAAAGGTTCTAAGGCGAGATTAAAAAGGAATGGAGAGTGGACATCCTTGTCTAACTCCTCTACCAAGGTTAAATAGGAGGAGATACCACCATTCGCTGTTACAGCTGCTCTTGGATTATAATACAAAATAGAGATTAAAGCAATAATTTTTGGACCAAAGCCAAACCACTGAAGTGTACCAAAAAGATAGGGCCATTCGACTCATTCGAATGCTTTTTCTGCATCCAAACCTATGGCTGCCAAGGAATGAGAGGTGTGTGGCGCTTTGGAGAGGATATTAAAAAATTAGCGAGTGTTGTCTTTAATGAGTCTTCCCTTTATAAAGCCGGATTGCTCTGTTCCCAGCAAATCAGGCATCTGAGATTCTAAACGTAATGCTAGAGCTTTTGAAAAAAATTTGTAATCTATGTTGACCAGAGATAGGTTGATAATTTTTACAATGTTGGGGATCTTTACCATCCTTAGGTATGAGGCAAATAAGAGTATCGGAAAAAGAGCCAGTAGACTCTCCAGACTGTAAAAAGGCATGTATAAGGATATGTAATTTGGGAAATCAGTAAGTGGGCGAAATGATTAAAGAATTCCACAGTGAAGCCGTCTGGGCCAGGAGCTTTATCTTTTTTGAGTATTTTTAAAGCAGCATGAAGTTCTTTCTGTGCAAGGTCAGATTCTAATAGTGAAACATCTGGGCTTGTGTCAGGGGAACAGCAAATTTTGGAAAGAAATTGAGAGATAGAGTGGTCAGAAGAACGGGTTTCAGATGTATATAGTGATTTATAAAAGTGAAGGAATTCATTCAGGATCTCTTCATCTTTGAATTTCAGTGAGTCATCTTGACCAAAAATAGATTCTATATTGAGTTTGTTTTGTTTAACCTTCAAATAGTTAGCCAATAATTATTTGAAAATCCCTAAGATAAAGAAAAAACTTAAACAGGCGACCGTGCAATATTTCGCTGAAAATGAAGGGACCGTCTCCTCGCCCTCTGTCCTTTGGGAAGCTTATAAAACAGTCCTCAGGGGGGAAGCGATAGCAGCGATAACGGGACACAAGCGGGATTCTAGACGTGAACTCACGGAACTAGAACTAACACTTCACAACGCGAACGTTGCACACATGTTGAATCCCACACCAGAAACAACACACTTATTACAGCTCCGCCAACAGCAATACCGGGATCATCTCAAAACAACCGTCCAAAGTTATCAAGCAAACACGGTACATAGAGTATACGATGTGGGAGACAAGGCGGGGAAAATGCTAGCGTGGCTGGACAAGAGAGGGGGTAGTAACAGAGGCATACAGAGACTTTACACGCATGATGGTCAACTACAGACACACCCTGAACAAATAGTACACACTCTGGCAAGTCACTTCCAGGACATATATACCCCGGAACGTGACGTCACTACACAGACGGCGACGATTTCCCTAGAGAATATTGCCATCCCTGCGCTCGCACAAGAGGCACAGCAAGACTTAGAAACTGAACTTACAGAAGAGGAAATTCAATTAGCGATACAAAATTTGCAGTCTGGTAAGGCGTTAGGCCCCAACGGCCTGCCTGTGGAATGGTATAAGGCGGTGGCCCCTATGCTGAGTAAACCGTTGCTGAATATGTACACTGACAGCCTTGATAGGGCGACACTACCGCTTGATCAGCGTACTGCCACCATAGTGGCTATACCTAAACCGGGTAAACCACCGACTGCATGCACCTCCTACCGCCCCATTTCGTTGCTTAACGTGGAGGCGAAAATCCTAGCAAAGATCCTGGCCAGCCGTCTGACACAACACCTTCACACGCTGATACACCCTGACCAGTCAGGCTTCATGCCCCACAGGAACACGGCAATGAATCTCAGGAGGGTCCATGGGGTGGTGGCGCGTGCACACCTTCTTACTGAGCAGGCGGTGATCCTTTCCCTCGATGCCAAAATGGCTTTCGACCTAGTGGAATGGGAGTATCTATTTGCAGTGCTTACTCGTATGGGCTTTGGACCGAAATTTAGAGCATGGGTACGCCTGCTGTACACGTTACCGGTAGCGCAGGTGGTAGCAAACGGACACATTTCAGTGTCGTTCCCACTGAAGCGGGGGACTAGACAGGGATGCCCGTTGTCTCCTTTGCTCTTCGCCCTGGTGCTTGAACAATTGGCAATCCTGATTAGAACAACACCGCTGTTTCGAGGTATCAAGTGGGAGGAGGGGTGGGAAGATAAGATCTCCCTATATGCAGACGATATGCTCATCTACATGGTTGACCCTGACAGCGGGATCCCTGCCCTGCTTCACCTCTGTAACACACATGGGGAGTCGTCGGGTTATACTCTGAACTGGTCAAAATCTGTGGTATATGTGCTCAAGGGCCCGGCACCATTGTTGCGGGAGGACTGCCCCTTGGCATTAACAACAACCTCCTTTAAATATTTAGGTATTTTCATTACCGGAAGTGCCGCTGACTTCTTTGACGCAAATTTAAAGCCACCTCTGGAACGTTTACGTGCTGACGTTAAACACTGGGCGACTTTGCCCCTGACCCTTCTGGGAAGGGCGGCTTTGTACAAAATGATGGCACTCCCCAGATTCTTATATGTCTTGGAAAATACCCCTTATTTGGTTGCACCACGCTATTTTAAGCAGATTGCGGCGCTGGTCTCCAGCTTACTCTGGAATAATGGCCCGGCACGTATCGCCCATGATAAACTGGTGAAGAGTTGGTACGAGGGAGGGATTGCACTACCCAATATACAATTATACTACTGGGCGGCCCAACTTAAGATAATCAATCAATGGGTCCATACCCCACGTGAGGACCCGGCGTATAAAACGGATTGGTCTCAACTAGGAACAGACGGCATGCTTTCAGTCCTATACAACAAATCCCAGGTTGGAAAACTGATTGGCCCGACGCAACACACAGCTGCATTGTGGCATAAAGCACAAACACGATTGGGCTGGGCAGGGAAACTCACCAGACTGACACCACTATGGGATACAAAATCATTGGGAAACCTCAGATTATGTAAAGGTTTTACACAGTGGGACCGTATAGGAATCTCCACGATAGGGGACCTGTGGGAGAAAGGCACAGTGATTGCATTACCACAACTCCAACAGCAACACGGTTTAGGCCCCAACGAGACGTTTAGGTACGTACAGATACGCCACGCACTACTCCAAGCAATTCCACCAGACACTGATCTACCAGAGTCGTCGCCACTGGAAGACAGACTGGATTATATGCCTCAGAGTGCAACTTCTCTTACATATAAAAAGTGCAACTTCTCTTACATATAAAAAGTTAGTCAACAACCTGGCAGACCCCACATTACACCTTAAGGAGAAATGGGTAAGGGACATAGGGGAGGTTGATGAAACAGAATGGAATGAAGCGCTAGCCTCACCGAGGGAAGTGGGCATATCGGCGAAATTCAGATTAGTACAACTCAAAATTCTGCACCGAGTTTACTACACGAGAACATTACTTCACAGGATACAACGGACACCACACCCATTTTACCTCAGGGGATGCGGGGAGGAAGGGAACCTGTACCACACCCTGTGGGAATGCCCGCTGATACAAGAGTACTGGAAACAGATTATGCGTACTGTTTCTCAAGCAATTAAGGTGTCTGTCCTTCCTGAACCTCGAAAGTGTTTATTGAACATTTGGGACCCCAATGATCTGGACAGGTATGGACTGTTATGGGTCACGCTAGCCATTACAGTAGCCAAGAGGGACATAGCACAAAAATGGGGAGTTCCAGAACTACCTACAGCAACTCGATGGGCCAAGAATATGGACTTGTTGATGGTAACGGAAAGGGCGGTGTATGTGCTCAGGGCATGCCCCCAGAAATGGAACAAGATCTGGGCTCCCTGGAACACTTATAGAGGAGAAATCTGTGAACCTTTGCCAGAGAACGAGGATTTAGATTCTGAGGAGGAGGATGATTAGGAGGGTGGGTGTTTAATTCTTCATGCACCGGGCTGTCGCACGATTATGCTTTCTCAGGTACCGAATTGTAATTAAACTGAATGGCTGCTAAATGTTGAAGTGTACAGAAGACACACTATACATGATGACAAATATTTTGATTTTCTTTACCTTTTGTTTTTTCTTGTTACTGCTTTTTAAAATTTTCACACATTATTGAACATGACATTAAGGTTAGAAGGGGATACGTTAGATAGAACTGAGACAGATTAGTACCGTTCCAAATACTGTAATAAGGGCAATTGCTGTTATAAATCCCAGTACCTGTTGGGACTAAATTTACTACATGTTCGAGCACGCATTACCATACTGTATTACCAGTCTAATATGAAGTAGAACCAAATTGAATCCTTCTGCAATATTGTGTATGTCACTGATGCCTTCATGTCAATAAAGATTTAAAAAAAAAAAAATAGTTAGCCAATAATTTTCCGGCTTTATTCTGACCACCATAGAATATTGCGCTGGATTTCAATAAAAAATTTGAAGCACTGGTAGTAGTATCCTGGTTAAATTGAAATTTTACTTTTAGGAGTTCAGATGAACAAGCTTTTGATTTGTAGGAGTAATAAGAGTGTTCCAATTCCTTTATTTTGGCTAACAGGGCGTTGGTTACTTGTTGTGCCTTTTTATGTTTTTTAGAGACAAAACTGATAATAAAATCTCTGGCTGATGCCTTGAAGTCGTCCCAAACCACATGAAAAGACATGATATCCGACTGAATAAAAATGAAATATTCTTTAAAAAAAGAAGTAAAGGATGATGTGAAAACCGGATCCATAAGTAGGGCAATATTAAAACGCCATTTCCGGGACTATTTGGGTTTGTGCAAACCATAAGGTGAATAGTGATGGGGGCATGATCAGATATTAGTATAGAACCAACATCCGCCGCCATTAGTGATTGAGAGATGTTATGAGATGCAAAAAAATAATCTAGACGTGACTAAGTATGATGTGCTGGTGAGTAAAAGGAATATTCTCTCAAGGTGGGATTGCTGAGCCTCTATGCATCTATGAGTTTGTGTTGTTTCATTGTTTATGTAAATAGTTTGAGATTTATGAGGGATAAAGGGAGACAATGATTTCCAATCTAAAAAGGGATCCAAAATGTCATTGCAGTCTCCTGCAAGAATAAAGTTGTTATTGTAACATTGTGTGATTTGTTGGGCCTGGGAAGTCCAGAAAGAGGGATCACCAATTGTGGGTGCATTGATATTCAATAAACAGACTGGAGCATTATCCACTACAAATTTGACAAATATCCATCTACCTGTGTGATCTGTACAATGTGATAGTATCTTAACGGAAAAAGATTTGCGAAAAAGAATAAGGTCTCCATTGCGTTTGCCATCACCCGGAGAGAAAAGAACCTCACCCACCCATCCTCTTTTTAGATTTGCAGATTCTTCAGCTGCCAAATGAGATTCTTGTATACATGCAATGTCTGCTCCTAATTTAGCCAAATGTCTCAAAACTCTCTTTCGTTTGATAGGTGAATGTAAACTTCTGACATTCCACAGTATAACTTTTGAAGGCATAGAAAATTCTGATGAAAACAACATCTTGAACTATTTAAGCTATGTTTGACAACAAGCCAACTGTACGTAGAGCGAAATAATTGAAATAGAAAAGCAAAGTAAGAGGAAGAAGAAAAGGGAATACAGCGAATGATCAACATCTGAAATGGAGAAGAATGTTGTGGAGTAGAGAAAAGTGTTGAGGAAAGCAAAGTTTGGGATAAAGCATTCAGAGCAAAAGAAGGAGAAAAAGAAAGAAAAGTAGTACAAAAAAGGCAAAGAGCAATTGAAAAAAAAGACTTTCACATAATCCAAGACATAGGAGGGGTGGAGGGATGGAAGGCCACACGGAACAATGACGTGTCCAAGACCCATGCGGGAAGGAGCACAGAACAAACAGACTTCATAACATAGGGGAGAGAATAACACGCGGGAGCTACCTGTTTGGAAAGAAAATAGGTTAATTATATAATGAAAACAATAACAGTGTAAGTTAACTTTTGTTTACATATTAATAGGTGACAAATGAATCAAACACAAATTCAAAATTCATGAAAAATTTGTAAACATAACCGAATCCACAAGTTGTCTATTTGGAGCTTAATGAAGAAGTAGTATCCATTGTGTCAGCATGGTAAGAGTATAGGAAACTCTTCAGCTTTATTGGATCTTCATAGGTGGTAGTTTTATTATTAATGGTCACTTTAAATAGGCAGGGGTGAAAGAGACCATATTGTGCACCTATTGAGCGTAATTGCGCCCTTAGTGCTAGGAACCCCTTGCGTTGATCAGCAGTCGGCTTAGCATAGTCTTGAGAGAAGAATAAGGAGTTTCCTGACCAAGTTATGCGATTCATTGCTCTAGCCACTGAAAGAATGTTTAATAAGTCGGTCTATTCAAGAAAATATAAGATTACTCCTCTTGGATTTTTGCTGAGGAAGAAGACGTCAGATGTAATGGTTGACCCAGTCAATGAGCTCTCTGGACGTTTAGAATAGTGCTCTCAGGTAACTTAAGAAGCTTTGGAAGAAAAGGATTTGAAAAAAGTAATTGGATCCAAACCTTCTGTTCCCTCAGGAAGACCATAGATACGAAGATTATTTCTCCTATTCCTGTTTTCTAAATTTCAATTTGCTTGTGTAGCATGGATACCTGGGAACATAAAGAGTCCACTCTGGAAGTAGAGGAAGATAAGGAACCAATATTCTGCTCCAATGTAGTAACTCGTTCATCCACATTTAACCATTTATCAGAGAGCATCTGAAGCTTAGAGTTGGTTTCCTCAACAAATGGGCGTAAGGCCCTAATTTCTTCCAGCAACAAGTTCATTGTGACAGAAGTAGATTGCTTAGGAGGAGAAGGAGGATCTTTCTTCAACATTTTTGTTGATGCTTTAGTGACGCTAGAGGCTAAAGTAGTATGAGATGTCGATGCACCCTTAGGTGAGGTATTGGCTGAGTCATCCATGGATAGACAATTATAGCGTGAACTAGTATGGATAAGAAATCTACGAGATGCAGGTTTAGATCAAGGGAAACTCTTAGGTAGTCTTCCCATAGATAGGAAAATGAACTTTGACAATAGATATCAGTAATGACTAAATATCAAGTTGCAATAACCAAGAAAAGTAACTCCGTAACAAACATACAAAAAGATGGTCAAGGTCTTGTGCAACAAAACAATTTGCTGTAGCAATGCAATTACATCCCTAGTAATGGTTTGAGAGTAAAAAGAAGAAAGAGTGGTCATAAGATACATCATCAAGAAAGGCATCAAAGATGGCTGGAAAAGAGTCGTATAAAGTTGACTCTGTGCCGAGAGTAAGCGCCCTCAAAAATATTTCATGACCAGTCCATTTATTTGTTTGAGAATGACACATATAAAAAATGAAGTATGCATTGCTTAAATAAAGAGCAAGTCACAAATAAAACAACATAGAAAGGATATTCATAAAGCGGTGATGTCCTCACAGTTTAAATGAAGCAGGTTAGGTTGGAAGTTCAGTCAGGGTACTGAAGAAGGTACCTCTCCAATGGCTAATCTTGAACCCGCAGACTTCAAAATTATGTAAGGAGCAGTGAGAGGCACAATTTAAAGTTAATGTGAAGAGAGATATTATTTATGCCCTGTTATCTAGTGCTCGTTTCTCATAAAATTATATAAATGGGCGCCACACTGAAGAGGAGTTTCATCAGTGGTGAAGTACAAAATGGTGGGCACAAGCTCAGCGGAGCCGCGCTGCACTGTACCCGTGGATTGATAATGCCTGCCTGCCTCAAGGTACCATAAAAATACCATCAGTAGCACAGGATATCGCAAAAGTCATCCTCTGGCAAGAAGCGAGTTGCGTCGTTGGAATGCCGCGTTGGAGTGAACTCCGTCAGCGGCCTAAGAAACAACAAAATGGTGGACGCAAGCTCATCGGAGCCGCAACTCACTTGCGACACAACGTTGCCTGCAGACTTCAGAGAACTTCAAAACAGGATTCCTCCAGCTCCTCAGGTATTCGCACAGCACATCCTCTATTTTGGAGGTGGTGCGTGTAAAAATTGCTGTGTTCGCTCCATCTGTGCTCCCGCCGCCCCGGGAGGGTCACAGATCTGCCGCCATCTTCTTTGGATGCTAGCCACACTCCCATACTTTCCCTTTTCTACAAAGAGCTGTGGGTGTACATCTGATACTTGGCATCTTGTGACTATTTGAGCCCTCACTGCCTCTCTTTAAACCCTTTAACTTCTGATTGAGCCCCATTTCCCACCTGTCATGCCATTTGCCTCTATGCCCATCTCATGCTCTTTCCCCTTTGTGAAGCCCTATCCAGTCCCTGCATTATTGCCCACCCCACACCCATCAACCTCCATTGCACCATGTACGTTTCAGACAGCTAGGAGAGTTGCAGGCTTGCAGAAAGTCTGATTTGCTGCTGCATGAGATCCCACGACTGTGTTTCCTACACCAAGAAATTGTTCCTATTGTTGGACGCAAAAACATTAACAGCAAAGTGCATATTTTGCCCCATACCTACTTAAATTGCCAACATTCATTAAGTTCCACAAACTGCTGAATTCAAGCTTACAGACTTTTAAGTATTCTTAAACTAGCTACTACCCACGAAACAGGGCAACATCTGTTCATCCAGTGACTGTTCTGCCATTTTTACTGCCTCTACACATTGTGTCCTTTTAAAGTGACTTAAACCCATGTCTTTTATATGTAAACATGTTTTGTTTCGGTCCTCTAAAATGAACACATTTTCTAAAATTCCTAAATTCGGTTAAGTTCAAGTTCAAGTTTGACATTTGTATAGCGCCCTATATACCCAGAGGGTCTCAAGGCGCTTGGGGAGGGGGAAGTTTATTTGTCGAATATCCAAGTTTTTAGTTCTTTTCTGAAGGTGAGGTGGTTCTGGGTAAGGCGGAGATGGGTGGGGAGAGAGTTCCAGGTTTTGGCCGCCAAGTAGGAGAAGGATTTTCCTCCCATGGTGGATTTATGGATGCGTGGGATTGCGGCGAGGGCTAGTGTGGATGATCGTAGTTGACGGGGGGTGTAAAAGGACAAGCGTGTGTTGAGGCAGTCGGGTCCTAGGTCGTAGAGGGCTTTGTGCGCGTGGGTAAGGAGGCGGAACGTTATTCTCTTGTTGACGGGAAGCCAGTGGAGGTCTTTCAGGTGCCCGGAGATGTGAGCTCGGCGGGGGAGGTCCAGTATTAGTCTGGCTGAGGCGTTTTGGATGCGTTGGAGTTTTTTTGGGAGTTTGGCGGTGATTCTGGCGTAGAGGGTGTTTCCGTAGTCCAGTCGGCTGGTAACCAGTGCGTGGGTGACCGTTTTTCTTGTTTCGGTGGGGATCCAGCAGAAGATTTTTTTAAGCATGCGTAGGATGTTGAAGCAAGATGAGGTGACGGCGTTGACTTGTCTGGTCATTGATAGGGAGGAGTCTAGGATGAAACCTAGGTTGCGTGCGTGGTCGGCAGGTGTGGGCGCATTTCCCAGGGCCGGTGGCCACCAAGAATCATCCTAGGCGGAGGGGGATGAGCCTAAGATGAGGACTTCAGTTTTGTCCGAGTTCAGTTTTAGATGGCTGTCTTTCATCCATTCAGCTACTTCTTTCATTCCTTCGTGTAGGTTCGTTTTGGCGGTGCTGGGATCGTTGGTGAGGGAGAGGATGAGCTGTGTGTCATCTGCGTAGGAGATGATGTTGAGGTTGTGCTTGCGTGCGATGGATGCGAGGGGACTCATGTATACGTTGAAGAGGGTGGGGCTGAGTGAGGATCCTTGTGGTACCCCACAGATGACTTCGGTGGCCTTTGATCTGAAAGGGGGAAGGCGGACTCTCTGAGTTCTTCCGGCGAGGAACCGGACTATCCAGTCTAGTGCTTTACCTTGTATCCCGACGTTACTGAGGCGTTTGATAAGGGTGGTATGGCATACTGTGTCGAATGCTGCGGATAGGTCAAGTAGGATGAGTGCGGTTGTTTCTCCATTGTCCAGTAGTGTTCGAATGTCGTCCGTTGCTGCGATAAGGGCGGTCTCCGTGCTGTGTTTGGCTCGGAAGCCGGATTGTGAAGGGTCGAGGGATTTATTGGATTCCAGGAAGGTGGCGAGCTGGTTATTGATGGCTTTCTCGATGACTTTGGCAGGGAAAGGAAGGAGTGAGATGGGGCGGTAATTTTTGAGTTCGGTGGGGTCTGCTGTGGGTTTCTTCAGGAGGGCGCTGAGTTCGGCGTGTTTCCAGCTTTCTGGGAAGGTGGCAGCGTTAAGGGAGCAGTTGATGACATCTCGGAGATGGGGTGCGATAACGGAGTCTGCTTTGTTGAAAATGTGGTGGGGACATGGGTCGGTTGGTGATCCTGAGTGGATGGAGTTCATTAGACGGATGGTTTCTTCAGTGGTAATTGGGTTCCAGGCGCAGAGGTTATTAGAGGGGTGTTTAAGTTCAGGTGAGGGTGGAGGGGCTTGGATTCCGGTCTCATTTGCGAAGCTGTTATGTATGTCTGCGATTTTGTTGTGGAAGAATGAGGCTAAGGAGTCGCAGAGGTCTTGGGAGGGGGTGATGTCGTTTGTGCCGGCGGGGGGGTTGGTGAATTCTTTGACAATGTTGAATAGTTCCTTGCTGTTTTGGGCGTTGTTGTCGAGTCGGTCTTTGAGTGCTGATTTCTTGGTGGATCGGATCAGTTGGTGGTGTTTACGGATGGCGTTCTTGAAGGCTGCCTGGTTGTCAGAGGTTCGGTCTTTTTTCAAGGCTTTCTCGAGGGTGCTGCAGGTCTTCTTGGAGTTTTTGAGGTCCTCATTGAACCAAGGGGCTTTATTGTTGATTTGTTTGGACTTCTGTTTTTTCAAGGGTGCTAATTCATCAGCGCTGTGGGTGATCCATTGAGTGAGGTTGGTTGCTGCAAGGTTTGGGTCCGATGATTTTGCAGGGAGGTTTTGTTGCAGTGATGTGAAGAGTTGGTCGGTTGTAATTTTGTTCCAGTTTCTGCGCGGAATTGGTTGAGGGAGGTTGTGGGTTGTAGTCTTTTTGTAGCTGAAGTGAACGCAGCTGTGGTCAGTCCATTGGTGGGCTGTGGTGTGGTCGAAGGAGATATGTTTGCTGGAGGTGAAGATAGGGTCGAGCGTGTGTCCTGCGTTGTGAGTGGGGGTGTTGACAAGTTGTTTGAGTCCGAGATTGGCGAGGTTGTCCAAAAGGGTGGTGGTGTTGCTGTCATTGTTCTTTTCTAGGTGGAAGTTGATGTCTCCTAGCAAGATGTATTCCTCGGAGGGGAGGGCGTGAGGGGTGACGAATTCAGTGATGTCTTCGCAGAATTATGCGCGGGGTCCTGGTGGTCTGTAGATGAGGGTTCCTCTGAGTGTGGACTTCGGGTCGGTGTGGATCTGGAAGTGGAGGTGTTCGGCGGTAGCGAGGTTATCGTCGGAGCTGGTAGAGATGTGGATGGTGTTCTTATGGACGATGGCGATGCCTCCTCCTGTTTGTTTGGTGGTGCGATCTTTTCGGATGATCTTGTAGCCTTCCGGAATGGCAATGGCGATGTCGGGTGCTGAAGATGTGTTCATCCAGGTTTCTGTGAGAAAGGCGATGTCCGGCGCTGTGGTGTCAAGTAGGTTCCATAGTTCGATGGCGTTACTGTGGACCGAGCGAGTGTTGAGTAGGATGCACTTCAGATGGTTGGGGTCGGAGCGCGGTTTGGAATCTGAGGATGTGGTGGGTTTCTTAATGCAGTTGTACTTACAGGAGAGGCAGGCGAATGGTCCATGGGTGCGTCCAGGTTCCGCTTGGTAGCAGTGTGGTGATCGGCCGGGATTAAGGGCAGTGACGGTAGCTGCATTGTATGTGATGCGGGAGGGGTGGGGTTTGCGGGGGCCAGGGGGTCTGGCGCTGGGCGCGGGCCAGGCGCGGACGGGCGTAGACGGGTTTACCTTTGGCGCACCTTCGGCGCGACCGCTGCGCGTGAACGCTGCGCGCAAATGCATCTGTCATATGTGGATAGTGGGAGGGGAGGGGCGAGGGAGGGTCAGCTGGGAAGGCGGGAACGGGGCGGAGACTCGGGCAGGGTGACAACAATAATATCAACAACAAAATGGCCGGCGGGACGGAGCAAGCAGGCAAAGTTATTCAAAGTGTGCAGAAGACACGAAATAAAAGTCAGTCAGGGCAACACAGCGATGGCACAATTATCTCAGCAACTACGTAGCAGGCGAGGTGATTCTGCGTTCTAAGGCACATAAATTACAAAGATAACAGTCTTGCAATGCGAGTAGCCTAGATGAGTAATATCGATGTTTGCAATTAAAGCGTGCAGTCAGAGATGATTAAGTAATTAGCAGCGATGAATGCAGTTCAGGCGGTCCAGTAATGCGGGATAGTTAGATTGCTAGCAGCGGTGTAAACAAATAGAGCGCTCCTACAATGCGAGGTGATTAAATAAATAAATCAATAGCAGCGCTGTATGCAAATAAGCGGTCCTGCAGAGCGATATGAAATAATGGTAGCGGCGAGTGCAGGCAGCTGGGGAGAGCAACGATACCAGGTTGTAAGGGGAGGCAGGTCGGGAGCAGCGTGGTGTCAATTTTCCGTATGCTAAATTAATTTATTATTATTATCTGTACAGTTCTCTCACGCCTCTGTGTGCATATGTGACCCCCATATTGATCAGAGCCTTCATCAGGCCTCCCTTCCTCTCTATAAAATATATTTCCATGGTACGCTAGTCACAATTACTCAAATCACAAGCTCGAATGCAAGAGTTCAAGTAAGTTTGTTCATTATAAAAAAGGAAAATTCATCATGACTATTCATGAGTAGAGGGGCAGTCAGGATGCGAGGACATTGGCTGCAGGACCTGACGGTAGGGCCAGACCTTCCAGCAATCCGAGCTGCACTGCCGGAGGCCTGCTAGCAGTGTTTGGCTGCCTAGCAAGCAAAGGTAATATGTCACGAAAAAAAGACATAACTTCACTGAAAAAACAAACAGTTAACGTAAACTTATAGTTTTAAAAAAAACGAACGGCCTTCAAATTCACCAGTTAAGGGTTAGTAATCAAACCCTAACGCCCTCCCCAACCCCCATGAAAACCATACCTCTCTTCCATGCACGATAGCCCTATTTCCTGGTGTCAAGAAAATGTGGAATGGTAGCTGCTGAATAGATATAGCTTTCAAAATCTCAATGGTACAATTTTTATGCATATTTATTTTCATTAAAATGTCGAGCTGCCTCGGTAACAATGCAGAGGGAAGATGCTGCTCAGTTTGCCTTTGGTTTAAAAAAAAAATGCAGGATGTTTTAGTCTGCTGCACAATTTCCTATTCCATTGCCACTCTACTCCAGGGGCCAGACCAATAATACACGATTCACATTATTATTTAGATTACAGGGATCATTTGTACACTGACTGCCTGTGTTTACCAAGTATCAATAAAAAGGTGTAAAAAGAAAATAAATCCTGTACTAATAATAATCTGCGACGTAGCTTGCTCGCAGATCTCTGTGACGCAATCTATGCTTATTCACTTAAAACATAAAACTGGTTTATTATTTAAATGTTGGTTACTGTGCAGTAGGTGGCTAATTATTCTGAAGTTATCTAACTGGTTTAACTTTGGCAACAAGAGTTTAGCCAAAGTGGTGGACATGCTATTGGAGGAATCGGCAAATCATTCTGAAATCATCAGGAACAACCTCATCTTGTGAAATAATCAGATACTCTTTTTCAAATTATCCTCGGTCATCGAGCACAACTTGTAAATTTTGCTGATGGCTTCAAGAGCTTGATTATGAGAAAATTACCTGCATGGTAATAGGCTGATTATCCAATTACTCTTTTCGGCTTCTACTGTGATTCTTTTTTAATAGGGATGCATGTCATCTTGTCAATGCCCGCATTTCTGATTGCCAGTAACTCTCTCTACCCATGTGGCGATAGGGCTTTCAGGTCCGGAAGATTCAAGATTTGTGCAGATATAACAACCTGCTACAGTATTTACGATTTCAACATGTAAATCAGGCTTCCGTTCTGTTATATCCTATGTTCCTTCTATGTTCCTTCATTGCTAATGCTTTTCCTATGTTTGGCATCCTAGCATCTGGTTGCTAGGTTATTGTGGAATGTTCTGCTCCTGTTCTTGAGTTGAAGACTGGAGCTGGTTGAATGTGCACTCTGATGGATCTAATGCTGTACTTGAAACTCTGAATTAAACTTAATTCCTAAGTTTACCTTCTTCTCCTGTGATTCCTTGGATACAACATAAATTGGCGACGAGGTGGTCAAGTCAGCATTACCTGCGAACCTACGCTCAAGATTTTCAATTTTATACAGATTTCATCAGACTCCAGCGCTCATTCAATATTTTACCTTCCTCCAGGAACTTAAACCTTCTGTCAACTTCCTTCAAACTGAGTACTTACAAGGAACAACCTTTTACTTCATATAAAAGTAAGCATTTTACTTTATTACTTGTGATTTGATTGCACCAGCGCCTGTACTCCCCAAAGTGTCTTGATTGCACCAGCGGCTGCCCACTTATTCAATTATTATTTCACCTTTCATCATAATCTAACTCTGTTTCATTAACTATCTACCAGTAAAATTCTCCATGACTTCTATCAAGTCAGCTCCTTTGGTGATTTATTGCACCAGCGCCTGGTTAATTCCCTCCACTGTGTGTTGATTGCACCAGCACCAGATTTGATTATTTCACTTTACTTCTCATGAATTAATTTTTTTCTATCTCTGATTACCTAACTGTATTTTGAATTGTGCTCTTGATAGCACCGGCGGCAGACCTGACAGCGTGTATTACCTAACTGTCTTTGAATTGTGCTCTTGATGGCACCGGCGGCTGACCTGGCAGCGTGTTTATTTTCCTAAATGCTGATAGAAACTACACAATCCCCAATTCGTTTTTAACTCATTTTCTCAAATTTTCTTAAAAATCGTCACTAATATACAGTGCCTTTCTGCCTTATAGAATTTTCGCCATTCAAAATCGCCATTACCGTTTCTGTGGCGGTTTGTGCAGCACGAGAAAGACGCGCGCTGCATTTCTTCTCCCAGCCTCCATTCCTTCCATCAACAAAGCGCGTCATGATTTGACGGTGAGGAACACGTCATCGCGTACGTACAACGTAGCGGCCATTTTGTGGTTGCTTAGTTACCTTCATCAACATCACGATCGCGGATTGCGACTCACAAGGTACTTCATCATTATTTTACTTGTTGTCCGAATCTACCATTTAATTCACTTGTGTGTTTCCTACGCTGACACACACAGCTGCTCCTGCATATTTAATACAACGTGTGTCGTCAACATTTTTTCTGAAACAAACTCGTGTGTTTGCCACGCTGACACACACAGCTGTCTCTACATAATTTATTCTACGTACATCTTCTTCTACGCTGATACACGCAGCTGATTTTGCTCATTTACCACAACGTGTATTAACTACGCTGATACACACAGCTGACATCAAATACTTGCTACAAGGTCTATTCTTCATTTTCTTCTACGCTGATATATATATAGCTGATTATAGACTGTTGCAACGTATATTTTCAGCCAACGTTATAGATTAACCTCAATGTACAGATTATCTACGCTGATACACACAGCTAATATTTATTTTTACACTACAAATTCGTGTATCTTCTACGCTGATACACACAGCCAATTCTATAGGTTGACTTCAGTGTACAGATTATCTTCGCTGATACACACAGCTGATATTTCATTTTTACACTACAGATTAACTTCAACGTGCGTTATTTATGTTGATACTCACAGTTAACATTGTTAATTCTATATTTTATTACAGTTGATATATATATATATATTGTATCAAGTGTGATTTTAATCCTGTAATTTTATTAATTCAGAATGGCTCAACAGACTGCAGTTCTTCCTTCTTCATTTCTTCCAGAACCAGGTACACCTAAAATTAAATGGTCCCACTGGTTTAAAGCCTTTAATAGCTATATAATTGCCATTGATGCCGTGAAATTTCCTGCTGCTAGGAAAAATGCAATGTTATATAGTGCTTTGGGTGCTGAGGGTCAAAGAATCTTTGATCACCAACCTCCTGTTACTAGACCTCCCTCAGATGACTGGAATGAGTACACTGAGGCTATTGCTCGTCTAGAAAAATATTTTAAGGATGAACCAAGCGTAATTGTCGAAAGACATAGATTTTACACACGCAAACAAAGGGAGTATGAGAAAATTGACATATTTTTAGCTGAGTTGAGAATTTTGGCTGCAACTTGTGAATTTGAAGGTCCTATTGATCAGTATCTCAGGGATCAAATTGTTGTAAATTGCTTTAATAACAAAGTTCAGGAAAGGATTTTGTGTTGTCGTAACCCCTCTTTGCAAGAAACTTTGGAATTAGCTAGAGGTATAGAAAGATCTGCTTTTGCTTCCAAAGAGTTAGGCAATAATAAATCTACACATGTAGATTTAGTAAAATCCACTTCCTTAAAAAATTCTCAACGTAGTCAACCTCCAAAACTCGATTGGAAGAAGTCTGATAAACCTCCCACTTGTTACAGATGTGGATCAAAATTACACCTTGCTAATTCAACTTCTTGTCCTGCCTTAAAAAAACAATGTACGAACTGTAAAAAGATTGGTCATTTTGCTACAGTCTGCAAGTTTAAATCCAAGACAATGTACCTTGAGGTCTCGGATTCTGATAATCTTAATACATGTGAAGAACAGATTGTAAAGAAAATATTGTTGTCTGTAGACATGATAGATGATCATGAAGATCCATCTATTTATGATCCAATATGTGATCTTAAAATTGGTCAGATTCTTGTTAAGGTCACTGTAGATTCAGGATCCCCCATTACCATCATTGCGGATTTCTTGTTTCTTAAACATTGGGACACAAATTCACTCCTACCTCCCGATATACGTACAGTTGCATTTAATGGCAAAGTCATTGATTTATTGGGTTTCTTTAATGACAGTTTAACCTTTGAAGACCGTTCTATTCAGGCCAAAATCTACGTTTCAAAAAAAGGTTATAATGTCTTGGGTTGGAAAGATCAAGGTAAATTCCCTTTAGTGTTAAGACCTGGTACCAGAAATCCTATTTCTTTAGACCGTACCTTCAATATTAATACTCTAGTTACTGAAGAACTTTCTTTAGAAAGTATCATAAATAAATACAACAATGTTTTTTCTGACAATCTTGGATCAGTTAAAGGCTATGAACATAAAATTATTTTGAAACCTGATGCTGTTCCAGTAATTCATAAGGTAAGACATGTCCCTCTAAGCATCATGGAAAGACTCAAGGCTCATCTTCAACAACTGAGCAAAGAGGGAGTCATTGAAAACATTGACTCTTCGTTGTGGGTTTCTCCAATTGTTGTCGCACTTAAGAAGAACTGTGATGAACTCAGGCTATGTGTAGACTTGAGAGCTCTAAACAAAAATATTCAGGTAGATTGTTTTCCTCTCCCCCGTATTCAAGATATGTTGGCTCAGCTTAGAGGTACAAAGGTTTTCTCTACCATAGACTTACGAGCAGCCTATCACCAGATAGAGTTGTGTGAAGAATCTAAAGATTTAACTGCTTTCAACACTCCTTTTGGTTTGTTTAGATATCTGAGGTTACCTTTTGGTCTTGCTTCAGCGGCCTCAGTTTTTCAGAAACTAATGTTTCAGTTATTTGGAGAAGTTCGTGATGTCTTGGCCTACCAAGATGACATTTTGATCTCCACTAACACTGTGGAGGAACATCTTATCAAACTTGATCAAGTTATTGGTATTTTAAGTGACCATGGCATGACTGTTAAAAAACAGAAATGCAAATTTCTCCTTAGTGAGGTTGAATACCTTGGTCATACCATCTCTCACAAAGGCATCGCTCCTAAACATGATCTTTTACAAGGCATTCGTGATTGCGCTCAACCCATTAACAAAGATCAATTAAGATCATTTTTGGGTTTGAGTGAATTTTATTCCAGATTTGTACAGAATTTTGCTCATGTTAGTGAGCCTTTGAGGTCACTTACTAGGAATAATGTCAAATTCGTGTGGGATGAAGTACATAGAGTGGCTTTTGAATCCTTAAAAGAATTGATCATACGTGCCCCAGCTCTCAAACCGTTTGATGGGGACTCTCTCTCATTCATTACAGTGGATGCTAGTAATACCGGTCTAGGTGCTGTTCTCAGTCAAGCTGATGGTGGGACTGAAAATGTTGTTGCCTTTGCTTCCCGTCTACTCTCCCCTTCTGAAAGAAATTATAGTACCATCGAAAAAGAAGCTTTAGCTTGTGTTTGGGGAGTTAGACATTTTTCCACATATGTTTGGGGCCGTGAGTTTGTATTAATTTCAGATCACAAGCCATTGATTTTTATTTGGAATGACAAAGGCTTAAGGAATGCTAGCCCTAGATTGAGTCGTCTTCTTTCAAAACTTTATGACTTCAATTTTGTCATGAGACATATCCCTGGTGGAAAGAACTTCACTGCAGATTTTTTGTCCAGGTGTCCTTCAAGTGAATTAAAGTTTTCTCCTGTCCTTGATGACAAAGAAGTAGTAGTTAATCTTTTGGATGGACTAGTTTTAGCAAAGGATGTGGTTTCTGAATCCGATTGGATTAAAGAATCTTTGCAAGATTCTTCTTTTCTTACACTTAAAAAATATATTGCTGAAGGTTGGCCTAGAGAAAATCTTATTGATAAGGATCTTCTTCCTTTTTCCAAGGTTAGAGATGAATTAAGTTTGGAGGGTGATTTCCTTTTGAGAGGTGTCTCCCTCATTCCTCCTGTTTCCATTCGAGACAAGATTATTGAGATTGCTCATAAAGGTCATGGAGGGATTACAAGTACAAAAAAAAGATTGAGACTTCACTATTGGTGGCCAGGGATGGACATCTGTGTGGACACCTTCTTGAATGGTTGTAGTGAGTGTTCACATGCAGAGAAATCTTTGCGGACTGTTAACAAACCCTTGTGTCCTGTTACTTTCCCTGACAGTCCATGGGAGAAATTAGGTATGGATTTCTTAGGGCCCATTGGTGGTTTAAACCAGGGCTTCAGATTTATACTCACCATTGTAGATTATCACTCCAAGTGGGTTGCCTGTGAGTTTTTAAAAGAACCTAATACTCATAATGTCATAAAATGTCTTAAGAAACTTTTCCAGTCCGAAGGAATTCCCAAGTTCTTAGTTTCCGACAATGGGGTACAATTTGTATCTTATGAAATGAATAGTTTTTTGGATAACTTTGCCATTAAACACCTTACCACTGCTTTGTACTCCCCACAGGGCAACGGCTTAGTGGAGAGAGCGAATCGTGTCCTGAAGGACGCAGTCCAACTAGCTATTTCTTCTAACCTTTGTGTTCAGGACGTTGTCTACGACAGAGTTTGGTCGTACAACAACACACCACACTCTACCACTGGGGTAACACCTTTCCTCTTATTAAGAGGGAGACAATCCTTTAATGAGTTATCCCCTGGTTGGGTTGTTAGCAAAACATCTCAAGGTAAAGATGTTGTTGATCTGGATATTGTTAAAGATAAGGTTGCTTCTGCTCAGCTTAAGTCCAAAGTCAGATATGATCTGAATAAACATGTAAAAGAAATTTCTTTGAGCATTGGTGACAAGGTTAGAATCCGAAGACCTTGTAAGGCCAAAGGCTCAAAGTTTTATCCAGAGACGTCTATTGTTCAAATTGGCAAACATGCTGTTAAAGTTACTGGTGGTAAATGGTGGAGTAAAAGGGCCGTTTCTAAAGTAAAGGGGTCAGACGTTGCTTCTGTTGATGTTTCAGATTCAAACGGTATTCCCAATGTGGTTGACCCTGTCACTTTCTCTCCATGTAATCTTCCTTCATGTAGTTCCAATGTGTCTGATGGGGCTCTATCATTCTTTGACAATCCTAATATTCATGAGGAAGATTCCCTTCAATCCACTGCTTTGACCAGTTCTGATGATAATAACTCGACTTCTCTAGATAAGAGTGAAGTTGCTTCAGGCCCTTCTGAGGTCTCTGCTTCCTGTTTAAAATCATCCAGAGTTAAGTTTATACCGAAATACTTGAATGATTACATTACCTAATTGGTTGTCCAATTGCAAATTGTTGTTTTTTGTTTATCTCTTTATTTTAATTTGTTTTGTTTATTGTGGGAAAGGAGGTGTGTTATATCCTATGTTCCTTCTATGTTCCTTCATTGCTAATGCTTTTCCTATGTTTGGCATCCTAGCATCTGGTTGCTAGGTTATTGTGGAATGTTCTGCTCCTGTTCTTGAGTTGAAGACTGGAGCTGGTTGAATGTGCACTCTGATGGATCTAATGCTGTACTTGAAACTCTGAATTAAACTTAATTCCTAAGTTTACCTTCTTCTCCTGTGATTCCTTGGATACAACACGTTCTCATTAGGTGAATGGGCGGGCAATATCTCTGGTCCTGAACCTGTGTGAAAAATTGAAATTAAGAGCATGTCCTTCCTTGGAAAGGGACTATTCATGTAACCCATACTGTTATCTGGATCTCTTTTGGGTGCTTGTGTAAATTTGAGCTTTGTGTGTTACTGTGGGTTAAAGATTTCTGCTTGAGGGCACTGCTCATTGGAAGTCCTCTTTAGCAGTGTAAACTTCTCTTCAAAAGTGCATAAGCATAGTTAACTTCCTTGCCCAATCACTCCTGGATATCTTTCCTGAGGCTGCCACAGACATGCCGATTTGTGGCAAATATGATAGGGGCTTGAGTGGGAAACGCAAGACCGTATGCGATGTCCTGATGGGGCTTTGCATATAATGACGCTGTGTTCCTCTTGTAATTTTATCTTTAAGGAATGCTTCACCTTGTAGTGTTACAAATGTCACCGCTAAACTACTTCTACAACAAGAGAAACTAATCTCCAGAGTGTTTACTACAATTTATGGCGAAATTGCTGGCCAAGGGCACCACCAAGGGGACTATTCTGATGACAACTCTCTCAACCTAGACTATAATGGTATGGCTTCTTTAATAATTCTCAGAGAGTTTTGCTTGCAAATCGCACACCGAGTTCTCATGGCTAAATTTTTATCATTTTGGAAAGAAAGAGAAAGGAAATTTGCCACAAAACCTTGATGCCTTGGCTGTCACCCTGTACAAAGAAGAGACAAAGAGACCCGAATATCTTGCTTTATTATACAAACCTCAATCTTACATAGCAAAGATTAGGACATTATTTATGGCTAAAACTGTTGTTTGGACTTGCCACCCGATTTGCAAAAAACGGTGTTTTTTCCAGTCAGGCAGCTTGAGTCAGCTCTACCTCTTGCTCCAGGTCGTGCCAAAACTGGAATCAAAGTTGAGCGACTCCAAGCTATAGCACCGCTGAAGTGGGGAATCCTCGCACTCTCACTTACATTAAACTTCTTACACACTCCCTTTGCTCTTGATGGAAAAGAAATATCAACTCGCTCTCGCTCAGGCTCACCAAGTGCCCAATTTACTTAGTGATTGACCACTTTCTCCTCATATGACGACTGACTCCCATCATGCCTCGCAAAGGTTACAGGGCACTTGCGTAAGCACAAGCATGCCACCTGCTAGGAAAACCAGCATTGGCATAGCCAATAGGTCTCGTCTTTGGGACATTATAAGTGTTTAGCCATGCAACAGTTGATGTTGCACCAAGAATATTGCACTGCATAATTAAATACTTATAAGGTCCCAAATGCGAGACCTATTGGCTATGCCAGTGCTTGCTTCTCTTCAGGCCAACCAGTCTCCACCACTAAATGATCAATAGTGGTTATATAGCTTACTAAATCTTGATGGCCCTGTTTTAAATTCAATAACTCACTATCTAGAGGAAGAGTACGTCACTTCTGCATTTGTTCCCTGAAAGCAGAAAAGTTACACAAGTAATCATTTCTGTGAACTAATAGAGTATTCCAATTGACAGTATTCCTACGAAAAGTAAGATGGGACAACCTCTACTTTAGTTTGATCATTTGGAAAATCAGAGATTTACATAGCAAAGGCAATTAGCATTGGGTGAGAAAAAAGGCAATGTTGTTTAGGATGGCCAGTAAGTCTTTCTGGAGGGGCTAGAGATTTTATAGGTATTACTGGGTATGAATGGACATTAAACTTAGAATCTTGGATTATAGGTATTAAGGCCCAAAGATAAGTGACTTCAGACACCACACTTGATAGCACTTGACTGCAGCCTTTCCTTTAGATTTTTAGTAGAAAATATATATCTAGTTTAAATGAGGTAGTGTTAGGTCTTGTTTTCGGACATCACTGAACTGACATCCTGTTGTAAAAAAGTTACTGCATCCAAGATTTAAGATGCAGTGGTAGATGAAACAATCCCTCAATTTGAAAAGATAATTTGAGCATGGCAATCTGGCAGAAAGCGCTAACCTTTTTCCTAGCAGGTAATCAAGATACAATGGGATGATATGTCCTTTCACACTTCCTTGAACCCACTGCCAACCATGCTCTGAAGGATATGTTGGAGAAGTAAACGCAGAGGAAAGAGGAGTGTGTAAGAGAGAAAAAGAGACAGTGGATATCGACAATATGCCTGATTGCAAAGCCCTCACCCCCCGAGCAGAGATGTGGACTCTTGCTGTGATGTTTCTCAGGGTCCTTGAGCAGTCAGTGCTAAATATCATATGATTGGTATTCCAATGAAAGTGATGTCTGCTACTTATTGGATATATGATGCTGCATGATACATGAGACTTTATGAGTGCTTTTGAAGGTGTTCCTGGCAAATCACTGCAACACATGGGCATATGAAATATTTTATGGGTAGATGAGGCTATGCATCAGGCGAGGGCGTGGCTAGAGGAGCCAGATGGTGGACGTGCCTTGCGAGGCTCCACTGCAAAACCCCTGTTATCTGGCATTTATCCAGGGTAGAACATGCTATTGGGCGTTGTACAGAACAGAAGGAAAGAGAGGCTGTGCCGCGGGGATCGAGCGTATGCCTGAGGCAGCGAGTTGTGGTGAGGCGGAGATGACAAAGAGCATGACTAACTGCTGGAGATTTATATCACGCCGAACTGTGTGGAGAGAGATGTGAATTGTAGGGTCTAACTACAGCGACTGATCGCCATGGCGATTGAGAAGTGGAGTGATGTGCTGCTGGCCTAGGCCTGACCCGAGGTAAGAAATTCCTGATCCACACCCGTTACCACTGCCATAAGTGGATTAGGACAGGTCAGGCCTCCATGCTTATTATGGACATCTCTGAGTAGCTGCGGCCTCTGAACACCAGGACCCTGAGAGAGAACTTATTCACCACTGACACAGGAGCTGCGGCACTGCGGCGCTTCTCTGAATAATACTTGCGCCCGTAGGTGAGCCCTACAGGACAAAAAAGAAAGGCAAGCAGGAATACAAAAGAACAACAAGCAATGGCCGCGCGGCCGTGAAAGTGACAAGCCACGCGGCCACAAAAGTGAAAGTAATGTGGAGGAAGAGATAACAAAAGGCAGATGGCGGCTGCGCGCGTGCACGCAAACTTTAGGCCAGGAAAAGCGTGTGTGTAGCACTTTGAAAACCCCCTTACTATAAGTCGAGCAACAGCGCATGCGCTGCTCTAGGTTCGACCTAAAAAGGGCTAACAATAATAATTGTTCTTCTCTCCTAATTAACTTTGTGCCCTCTTTTGACATCCAATCAACATATAAGAGTACTCAAGACTTTTTATGCATACTGCTTTTGTATATCATTATCACTTGTGATTATTGGCTAGGTCTCCAACTATGTCAAACATGAACATATCACAAATGATAATCGCTTCCCAAAGGTCCTTCATTCAACCTGGAGCTCCACACCTGGAATGGGAAGAGTGGGTAGAGATTTTTGAAAACTATTTACTAGCAATGGATGGTTTAGAGTTCCCCCTCCAGCAAGGAAGAAAGTGTTGCTCCTTAGTGTAATAGGAAAGGAAGGGTAGCACATCTCGAAGTACTTGCTATAAGTCTGTTATGAACAGGGAGGTGAAATGTTGCATAGTACAAAGCAGTCTAACTGTGCTTGGAGTATAGATGTGCTAAATCAGTCAACGCGGCAGTGTTGTCACAAATTCGACACAGAGCCACAGAAAGCTTCAGTCAGTAAATTAAATTGTGATTTAGATTGCGCGAATTACCAGTAAAGGTGTCAATTCAGAGTGATGACAGGAATTCAATCAAAAACCAGATCCTAGTGCAGTGCTGCAGTAGAAAGATGCTCTGTAGTATTTGGGCTGAAAGTTAACCCTCCCTTTCTCAAGGAAGCGATTGCTATTGCCAATGTAGAACGAAGAATCCAAGAAATGTATGAAAGAGATGCAATGACTGGAGATAAAGAAATCTGCAGTTTTGATGGAAGGAAACCAGTCAGAGAAATAAAAGCTGTGGTAAATAAAACGTTTTCAGATGTTTGCAAGAACTACAATTATAAGACAATGAATGGGGAGAGTGGTAATATCACAAGAACAAGGCCTTGTTACAGATGTTGAAGCAATTTGCATTCAGATTATAAGAATTGTTAAATTGTGAGGAAATAATCTCAGAATTGTGAAAAGGGGGCATTTAGCACAAGTATGTACAGCAATGTGTTAAGGGCGTATTGCTACTGTGGAGGAAACAACAGATGACACTACTCACAAAGTGCTCAGGTGGAGAGTGGTACAGATGATAATGATATTAATGTGGCAAATTAAAAGAGAATCCCCTTGGAACGAAGAACTGACCCAAAGCGGTGTTTGCGATAGAGGACAAGGAAATAACATTGATGGTGGACTTGGAATAAATGTACACAATGCTATAAAAAGATGTGCTTATCGTCACCTGGCCGGATATAAAGTTAGAACTTAAGGCTATACATTTAAAATGCTCCCACGGGGCTAATATCCACGTTACAGGGTTCAAGGAGACAAGGATCAAGTTCAAAAGACTGCAAATAATAGGCAAGGTGTACATTGCACAGTTAAGTTCACCTATCCTAGGTTGGACACCACCGTACGCTTATGTATTGTGGTTAACCCTAGGCCTGGTGACCATAGGACAATTGCCGAAATGAAGAGTTGGATGATCTGCTAAACAAATATAAGAATGTGTTTGAAAACCGATTAGGGTGACGCAAAGGAATAAGTGCACAAAATGATCTTGTGTCGTAAGACATGTATCCCCATAGTAATTAGGGGAGATGTAAAAGAGATCTTGGATCAAGTGATCAGGAATGGGGTTATCAAACCTTTTGAAGCTGCAGAGTGGATTTCTGCAGTTTTCATTGAAAAAAGGCTGATGGGTCCTTGAGATTTTTTGTGGCCTTCATGAATATATTGTCACTGCCCGATTTCCACTTCCAAATATCAGTGAGCTGATTGTGATGTTACATGGGTAATTTTCCAAACTGGACTTGAGGAGTGCTTACCACCTGATCAAACTACACCCAGACTCAAAAGCATTAACAGCTTTTATCACCACTGATGGTGTTTGTGAATTCACCAGGCTGCTGTTTGGGTTGTCCTCAGCAGCCAGTATTTTCCCAGAGATTCAGTATTCAGGTTGGCATCAAACACTTTGTTTTTTCCAAGATGGCATCTTATTTTTTGTTGATTTTTCGTAGGTACATAATGTAGGGTTGCAGCAAGTCTTAGATAGGGTTTCAGCGTCAGGTCTCACTCTGGGGGAAAAAAAGTGTAGGTTCTTTGTGCAAAATGTAGAATAGTTGGGCTACTTGCTCTCTGGGGAACGGATGAGGCAAAAGTCAAATCTAGCTAGTACTATTGTGAATCCTGGGATTCCTGTTGATATGGATAAGCTCTGATCCTTCGTGGGCCTTATAGAGTACTACTCCAAGTGTTTGAGAGGTTTCGGTGATCAGACTGAGAGTTTGAGGGTGCTATTACGAAAGGGAAAGACTGAGTGGGGTCGAAGATCAACCGAGGGCATTCCAGGAAATAAAAATTAAAATAAGTGGTGCAGGAGTGCTAGTTCTGATCCCATTAAAGCGGACAATTATTCTTAGAGCTGATGCCAGTAGGGGTAGGGGCAGTACTTTCTCAGGTGCATGGTAAGTATGAAGAGACTGCTGTGTTTACCTCTCGGTTATTATCAAATACAGATAGAGACTGGTCAGTAATAGAGTCTGAGCCCTTGTACATATTATTTTTGCATATATACCTGCGGATGTAGAATAATTTTATGTACAGACCATTAAGCAATGTTGAAATTTTTGAGTCCTGGTACGATGAATTGTTCAGTTAGACTGGCAAGATTAGTAGCAAAGTTGCAGGATCATGATTATGTAGTGGAATATGTTCATGGTTGGTAGAACAAAGTTGCCATCTTCTTGTTAAGATTACCTGATGTCTCAAAAGGGATTGTAATTTTGAGACAGAATTGATAGCAATTGAAGGGAATGCCATCAAAGGTTTGAAGATACCCTATGCAAACAAGATTGGATAGTAGCAATGAGCGAGGACAATGGCTTGCAGTCCTTAAAGACTCTTATAAAGAGAGGTTCATGCAGGGAAAGTGTTCTTCCTGATGAAAATCAGACATTTGGGAAGGTAATAAGCTAAGTTTAATTGATGAATTAGCGTAATGAAAGGAGACAGGTTTGTGCCCCCATTTGATGCGAAGAATAAGTTGAAGTTGTTAGCCCATGAAAGAAAATTTGAGACAATAAATGACGCTCAAACAATGTAAGGAAAAGTTGTGCTGGTCTGGTCAGGCGAAGTAATGGGCAGAAGAGTGTGTGGCGTGTAGGGAGGACGGAAAACGTCTTAAGGTCAGTTTGGGTGCATTAAAGAAAGGCTAGAATATCTGTGATTTGAATTCTGTGTGGAATAATTTCATGGACCTTTCTTCCAGCAATCAGAACATGATAGGTATGCTGCAGTAGTGGTGGATGTCTGTTCCAAACAGACTTAGGTGGTGTTTCTAAATGTATAAAGACACTTTCCACAATCATTGTACCCAGTGAGATTTTTAGGAAGGAAGTTGTTGGACTTGGCCCTTTTTGGCAGGTTCACCCCTGAAATTTATGCCTTAAGCTCTGACGTGGTAGTAGTGATTTTAGGCCACTGCACACTTTAGCACTGTGACCCAGTGTAAAGTGTGTTCGCTCTCTGAGTGCGTGTGGCGAGAGTGGCCTGCCCTCCCATAGGAATGCATGGGGGATATGTGTGTAATTCCTGGTATGAGGGGAGTGCAGGGTCAAGTTTAGTATGTGCTCAATAGTGTGCGCAGATTTATTGTAATTATTTTAGAAATGCCACTTTTAGAAGTTGCAAAAACCACAGTTGATGGACAGAATGCAGAACAATGTCATACATTCACCCCAGTACAGAGATCTGGGCCTAAATCCATCGTTTTTTTGCACTCCACACCACCCCAGTTCAGACATGGCCATATGCAAATCAGTCCGACCCTGTGCCTCTTGGGAACAGTCCAGCCCGAACTGCCAAGCCATGCCTTCCCTGGACCGGAAACAAGCTTCCGAGAACCGGTTTCTGGCATTCCAGCCGTCTTCAGCCCGTTTGCCAGAAACCGGTCCTCGGAATCTTGTCCAGGCCTAGGAGACCTTCAGGTTGGTTGTAGGCTTTTGTTGGAGGCTGATGTTAGCCATCGTGCCCTTTCTTTGTTTTGTGAACTCTATGTTGGTTCTTATTGTTTCCCTGTCGCATTGTGGAAACGTGTAATATTTTACATTAGCATAAGCTTTTGCTGTGGCTTCCATTTCGTTTCCTTCGTCCTCTGCTGTTCGTCTTTTCACTCTGCTTGTGTCATCAACTTTAGTTGACCTCTTTCGACATGGTTTAGCAATGTACGTGCTGGGGGTCTGTAGCTGCCGGTGCACCTGGTCTTAGAAGCTATCTATTGATCGTTTACTACTGCCATAAGCATTCCTGCTCCCCCTCCCTATTTGCTGACCAAGTGGTCATCCATCTGCCCTTGTTTGCCGATAGCTATTTCTGTGTTTAAACTTGCTCTTTCCATTTCTGTCCATATGCTTACACTGCAACAAAACTGTATATAAGAACAATGATTTGTGAGTTCAGGGTACCTCCTCCAACAATACTTGAGAGTGTTGTGTGGACGTGGTCCCGCTCATGAGTGATTAATAAAGTTGTTGTTTTACTTCAGCTCCAGTGCCAATCTCTCTTTTTTTAGTCTTTGGACCCGTGAACGAGAGGGTGACTGTTGGACTTGGCCCTTTTGGCAGGTTCACCCGTAAACTTTTTGCATTCTCCTAGCCTGTTTCTGTAACCTGGTGTTGGTGATTTTAGGCCTCTGCGCACTTTTTCACATTGGTCCAGTGTAACATGTGTGCGCTCTCTGTGTACGTGTGGTGTGAGTGGCCTTCCCTCCCATAGGAATGCATGGGGATATGTGTGTCCATGGTAGTTCCCGATATGTGGGGAGTGCATGAGCGGGTTTGGTATGTGCGAACTCGTGAGGATAAATGCTGTGCCAAGGTGTGTGCAGATTGATTGTGGCTAGTGGAGAAGTGCCACTTCTAGAAGTTGGCATGTCTGTGTGCAGTGTGATGTGAATTGCCGGTCTGGCTTGTGAGTGACAGGGGGTGGCTGGTGTGCTTGGCTACAGGAGCCAAGGTGAGTCTGCCCGGTGGTGAATAGGGAGATCTGCATGTAGATGGGAGGGAGGAGTTGCACCTGGGACCTCAATAGGGCTGTACCTTCCCTCCACAATGCTGGCTCCACCCCCTGTGGTGCGTCTGATATCCCTAGCCTGTCCAGTGAAAGGGAGAGAGGGGCTGAGCAAAAAAAAAGTGCTCAGAGTGTAGGAAGGTGGATATATGACTATGGTTGCCCCCAACTTTTTGCCTGGTGTTTTGCTGGTTTTTCAACTTAGTTGACCTGGGGCCCTGCTATTCAGGACCCCAGGCCCACTGCTCTCTCTGTAAAATGGGTTCCATGTACTTTAGGTGCATTTACCAATTGGTACTGGGCCACCTTATCAGTCCCTGTACAGCATACCTTAGGTATCCAGGGCATAGGTGTACCCAGGGCCTACCAGGGGCTGCAGCATGTATTATGCCACCCCTGGCTGGCCACCCAAATCTGACACAACTGGCTGCACGACAGCTGAGGCAAGGTGGTGTAATCACCCTTTGCTTTAGATATAGTATCTCTATATCTAACCCTAAAATGGACACATATATTCCTATCAGTCACTCCTATGGCAGGCCTTATCAATCCTGAAGGCAGAGTGCTTGGAATTATGTGAGATGGTGCTCTGGCATGAGCTGAGCCTGTTTGCAGCTTGCGGAACCAAGTCCTAATAGCTGTTCCATGATAACGCGTACCATATACTCTTAAGTGCCTTATAATCCTCGCGGTTATTTGCCAACTTTGGTATCGCTTTATCAAAACATGTTGAGTAAGGTGTCATACGAATTGGAATACTAACCCCTCGCCAATTCTGGCGACGGGGTTAGCATTCCACCCTTTTAGACGGACACAACATGTATGTAACTGTGAACCCCGGTTAAAGTTAACTCGAGCCTCAGCATCACAAAATGGATGCTGCCACCACAGACACAAGTCTGACCTCCTGCTGCTGGGAGTCCTTCCAGCGAGGAGAGCTCGGTCAAAGGGTTTCCTGTCAGGGGCGGTGCTAGCACCATCCCAGACAGGGTTTTGTGTATCCCAGGTAGGCAGGGCTGAGAGGAAGGTGACTGCAAGTGGCACCCCGGTGCTCACTGTGCATATGCCGGCTCAAACCAGTTCAAGGGGCACCCCAGCCCCTAAGCTGGGGAGAGACCGGACAAAGGAGAGGGGTGTAACCACCCCCCTCCTGGTCCCACACACGGGCCAGGAGGCGTTGCCGGCGACCAGGCTAGAGGTGCGAGCTGTCCCACGAGGGTGTCTGCTGTCGGCGATGCTGGAACCAGGATTGGAGCAACAAGCCTTGGCAAAGGCAAGCCCACGCTGTGAAGTCAAGATGGCGTCTGGAGAGGACCAGGAGGGTCCGGTGTGCTCCTCTTTTGGAAGGGAGCAAGGTACAGTCTGGAGCAACTAGACCAGCGGTGAAATCGTCGTGGTACGTCATCAGGAGAGTCACTAGTCGTCGGGCAAGTGACCGGACAACGTGGCAAGCAGCGGAAGAGCAGAAGGGCCCCACGCAGATCTCGTGGATGCTGGGGGGCTGGACTTCGGTGCTGGAGCTGCTCTGGGTTGGGGCTTCTCAAACCGCAGGGCACTCACTCGAGGATCCCTCGGCGGTTGTGCTGGTTAAGCGTCGTGCAGGTTTAGAAGATGGCCGGTCCCTCAGGTCTCGTCGCACCCACGAATCTCAGCTGGGCTGATGATGCAGGTAGAGGTCGGAGATGCCAGGGAATCCGGGTCTCGTGGAGCTGGTCAGTCTTGATCTGGAGGATGGACGTGCAGCAAACCGCGATGCTTAGGTGGTGCCTGCGGGTGCAGGGTGGCTACTCCTTAGCCACAAGGGAGAGTCTTCAAAGAAGTCAAGAGTTCCTTTCGTGGAAAGTAGTTCAAGATTCAAGATGATATAATTTGGGAAGGGGGCCCGCTCCTACCTTTATCCTAAGAAAAGGGGCTGGCACGCGACTAGGTCCTGCCATGGGTGGGACCAGGAGGGGGGTGGTTACACCCCTCTCCTTTGTCCGGTCTCTCCCCAGCTCAGGGGCTGGGGTGCCCCTGGAACTGGTTTGAGCCGGCATATGCACAGTGAGCACAGGGGTGCCACTTGCAGTCACCTTCCTCTCAGCCCTGCCTACCTGGGATACACAAAACCCTGTCTGGGATGGTGCTAGCACCACCCCTGACAGGAAACCCTTTGTCCGAGCTCTCCTCGCTGGAAGGACTCCCAGCAGCAGGCTGTGGCTCCAAGTAAATGTTCTTGTTTCGCTACTTGAATCTACCAGGGGTGTGCTGCTGCTGGGGCCCAGGGGAAGGCTTACCTCCCTGGGCCCTGCCCTGCCCCTGGATGCATGGAGGATTTTCCTGTGTAGGGAGCTACCTGCTCCATTTCCTTGCCCTAGAACCTGGGACTGGGTTTCTTTTAGCCCTGAGAGGCCTTGCTTGTCTTTGGGAGTACCTTTCTCTGTTTTATTTATTATTTATTGCATTTATAGAGCGCACTGTCACCTATCGGGCATCCTGGCGCTAAAAGTGAATTGAACCTGGCCTACCTCCTTCAGGACCTCAGAATCCCTAGATCTTAGGAAATAGCCATGTTTTCAGCTTCCTTCCGAAAGGCAGGAGATCATTGATTTGTCTCAACTCAACCGGAAGAGTGTTCCAGAGCTTAGCAGCTGCGACCTCAAAGGATCTACCACCAGCTCTAACTTTTTTAAATCTAGGGATTTTTATCAGATTAGCCCCAGAGGAGCGTAATGTTCGAACAGGAACATACCACTCAAATTTGCGTTGCAAGGAGATAGAACCCATTCCATGCAAGGCCTTAAATACCAGACAGAGTGATTTAAACTGGATCCTTTGTTTCACAGGCAACCAGTGCAGCTCTGCCAGAGCTAAGGAAGCAGAGGACCTTCTAGACCAGCCTAGTGCTAATTTAGCTGCAGTTGACTGTAACCTCTGCATCCTATCAAGCAGAAACCTTGGGGACTCAAGGAGGAGGGCATTGCAGTAATCAACTCTGCTGAATACCGAGCTCCGAACTATCAAGGAGCGCGCCAGAGGTGGCAACAGAGGAAGGATCTTTCGAAGAGAACAAATAATAGCCAGGCAGCACCCTACTACTTTCGTCACATGCACCTCCAAGGTGAGAATGTCACCTCTAAATTGCGGACAGATTTCACAGGCTGAACCAAGTTGGAGGGGTCAGAGGGCCAAAAATTCCTGGGCAGCCCGGAGGGGATCCTTTCTGGGGAGCAGTATAGGAGCTCGGTCTTAGACGCATTGAATTGCAGCGAGTTGTCTCTCAGCCACAATGTAGTATCTCACATGCAGCTGTGAAATTCGTCGAGAGGTTGACTGAGCTCCCTCCAAAGAAAGAATTAATTGAGTGTCATCCGCATAATTAACAATCTCAATATTATGACGCTTAATGACATTCATCAGAGGTTTCAGGTAGATATTGAACAAAATGGGGCTGATAGCCGAGCCCTGTGGAACACCATGTGAGACACTAGTAAACTCAGATTGAAAGGAGGAAAGGGAGATTGCCTGCTGCCTGCCTGATGAAAACGATTGAAACCACCTCAGGGCACAGCCCTTCAATCCCACCTCCTTAAGTCGTCTCAGCAGGATACCATGGTTGACCGTATCAAAGGCAGCAGACCGGTCAAGCAGAATAAGTATGGCTGCCTGCCCCCTGTCTGCCCTCCTCCGAAGTTTGTCCATCACGGTAACCAGAGCTGTTTCAGTGCCATGGGCCGGTCTAAACCCAAATTGTTCCACCTCCAGGAGCTTAGCTTGTTCTAAATATTTAGACAGCGTGTTACTCACCACCCGTTCAACTATTTTAGCAGGGAAAGGACGGAGAGAAATGGGTCTAAAATGTTTAGGACACTTAGGATCTAGGGAGGGCTTTTTAAGCAAAGGTGTCACTGAGAAGGCACCACCCCCTCAGTAAGAGACTGATTGCAATCAGACGAAGCGTGGGGAACAAAACTGCTCTAAATTCTTTCCAGATCTTACAAGGCAGCGGGTCCAAAGGAGAGCCAGAGGCAATACCATCAGCCAGCCTACAAAATTCCTCGGGTTCCAGAGATGAAAACTCGGAAAGAGAGACCAAAGTAGCCCCCTCCAAGGTTGCGTCACCAGACACAATACAGCTATCCTCCAAAGCAGGGATAGTCGTCCCGGCTGGGAAATGTGGGACACCACCGAGATCCATAATAATGCCATTGACTTTATCATAGAAAAACCTGTCAAGATCATCACAAAGACTTTGAGAGGGAGAGATCACACTCTTGACGCAGTCTGGATTGGTCAGGCAGTTAAGAATGTTAAAAGTACTTCTAGCGCTATTGGGGGCATTAAGCATTAAGCTGGAAAAATGGGCAGCTTAAGACCTATTAATACTCTTCCTGTATTCTGCAATTTTTTGTCTCCAGGACAGCTTGTCCCCATCCGGGTAACCATGCCTCCATTTCCTCCCAGCCCGTTTACATTCATGTTTAATGGTTTTTAACTCGTCGCTGAACCAAGGGGCAGAGGGTCTACCCCTGTTCCGAAGGTTCTTAAGAGGAGCATGAGAGTCAAGAGCCAGGGGAATTTTCCTACAAAAGGCGGAGTAGTTCTTTTCCACCTGAACTTCCGGGGAGAAACAATCCTCCACCAGAAACACCGGGTCCTGGTCACTTTTACGCAGAAGAGCCTTATAGTCCCTGCCCAAGAATACACCCACCCGGTTGCCACTCCGCTTATCCAGGTTGGCGATATTTATGTAGAACCTGACCAGAAAATGATCGGTCCAGTCCATAGGTAGGATCTCCCCAATGTACACCTGTTCCTCCTCAGAAAAGATGAGATCTAACAGATGCCCTCCAGTGTGGGTGGCCTTAGATACTCGTTGCAGGAGGCCCAAATCCTCACAGGACCGAGTGATATTGGCCAGGCAGGTGTTCAAGGGGCCATTTGCCCAAAGATTGAAATCGCCCAAAATCAACAGTCTGCGGTGCATAGCGGCCATGTTGGTGAACATCTCCAGCTACAAATGTTGCTGTTGCACGCTAAATAGCCCCGGGGGACGGTAACAGACTGGCCACAAGGACTCTTGATTACAAACCCAAAGATTTCAACTCCTACAACACCATCAATATCGATAGTGGCTAGGTTCAGGGACTCTCTATAGATCAGTCCAACCCCCCCCCCCCTTCTTCCTTGTTCTAGGTTTATGGAGGATTTTATAGCCCGGGGGGGCAGGCAGAGCCAAGATCGACGTTGCAATCTGACTGCGTCCAGGTTTCTATCATGCACAGAACTTCACTTCATGCACTGGATTTCAACCCTATGCTTGGGCAGCGATCTAACATTCAGAAGCCCACATGGTAGGATGTCCTTAACCAAGAGGTCAGCCAGTAGAGAGGCAGTCTTCGCCAAATATAAAACTCCCCTACAGCTAGTCTCTCTGTTAATACAATGAGGATTTGCACTGGAGTAACCAAGCGAACAGCTTACCTTCTCCAATTCCAAGAACGCCGAGGAAGAGGCAGCATGGCCGGCGCTGCGGGCGTCCTTAGTGCGGATGGGCGCGGACGGGCTTACCTTTGGCGCACCTTCGGCGCGTCCGCTGCGCGCACGCGGCTGCATCTCTTTTTATCTGCACGGCCCCCGACTAGACCGCTACCTTCCAGAGAGTCTGGACCGCTCGCACAGACGGTCCCCACCAATCAAAGGAGCGGAAGATGTCACGCGGGAAGGCCGAGTGCGGAGGAATCACTTCCGCACCCCAGCTGTCAGCCTCTGCCCCCAGGAGTCCGCCCCAGCAGCCCCTAAGCATCAGGAATATACCACTAAAACCAGGTAAAAGTACTAGTTAAAAACACTGGCAGTTCAAGAATAGATACACCGCCGAGCAGCTCGAGTAGCCCCCTGCAGCGGCAGGCCACCAATCACTTGCAAATAGCCGAGCACTCACTTCAGCGTCCCTTTTATCTGCACGGCCCCCGACTAGACCGCTACCTTCCAGAGAGGCGGGACCGCTCGCACGGACGGTCCCCGCCAATCAAAGGAGCGGAAGATGTCACGCGGGAATGCCGAGTGTGGAGTAATCACTTCCGCACCCCAGCTGTCAGCCTCTGCCCCCAGGAGTCCACCCCAGCAGCCCCTAAGCATCAGGAATATACCACTAAAACCAGGTAAAAGCACTAGTTAAAAACACTGGCAGTTTTGACACCAGAGATGCACTGCCTGCGTTCCCCTGGGGCGCCGGAGCTTCGCTGCCCCGGGGATGCACTGCACTGCTGGAGGGGGAATCCCCTGCGTGGGGACTCCCCGTGATGGCGGTCTTGCAGGTGCCACCCCGCTTATTTGTCCGTTGATTGCAGGTGCCCACCCTGCATAATGACCGCTTCTGGGGGTTCTAGTGCGCAGGTGCCCACATTGCGTCTTCGTTTCGTTTATAGTTGCTGCCGGTGCCCACCCCGCTTATGGCAGTCCTAGTGGGTGCCCACCCTGCATACCAGCTTTGTTTATTCATTCCGAGGAAGCCTACCCCTCATCGAACGCTGCCGGGATTGCAGCTGCAGTCCAGCCGCGGCCGCCCCGGAGGTCCGGCAACTGCCGGTGACGTGGGCGGGCCGCAGCAGGACCGGAAGAGAAAGGAGGCAGCCTGGAGCCTTGCTGGCTCCGTACTGAAGCCCCGGTCCTGAGACGGGGGACTGGGTGAAAAATGGTGCCGAAGTGAGGCTTGGCTCCCGTAAGGAGGGAGAGCCCTGCAGGTGCCAGCAGTCGAGGAGAGAGTAAGCATGTGCGAATTTTGCGAATTCGCGATCTGCGAATTTGCGGATTCGCGAATTCGCGATCCGCAAAATTCGCGAATTTGTGCGGATTTTTGGTTTTTTGCGTGTTTGCGGGGTTTTTTGCGTGTTCGCGGGTTTTTTTGCGTGTTTGCGGGGATTTTTGCGTCTTCGCGAGCCGCTTGCATAGCGAAGTTACCCATGCAGTCGTTTATGGGAGAGGGAGAGAGAGATAGATAGATAGATAGATAGATAGATAGAAAGAGAGGGAAAGAGAGAGGGAGAGAGAGAACGAGAGAAAGAAAGAGAGGCCGGATCTCTGAAGGGCCAGATTCCTGAGTTGCCCCTACAGAACATACAGCTTTTTATTTTTAGCAAAATGCATATGAAAATTGTGCTGTAAAGGTCTCTTTTAGTTTAACCCCTCCTGACAACTCAAAATGGGTGTATTTGCCATCCTCTCCCTTCTTCCTGTTTTTTATATCTGTAAGTGCTTCCTGATGAGGTTTAATTCCTTGGACAGGTGCCTCGTTGCCTACTTGTAACTATTCTCTGACCCTGCTTCAAGGGTCAGAGCAGGGTCAGAGAATAGTTGCAAGTAGGCAACGAGGCGCCAGGAAGCAATTAGCAGCAGGTGGCCAAGTTGAAGTTAATTTGTTTGTAACCCTTTTGTAAAAGGTTACAAAGAAATTAGGTTCAACTTTTGCACCTGCTGCTGTAACCCTTGCTTGGCTGAAAATTAGTCCCCGCTGATTCGCGGATTTTACCGCGATTTCGCGAGATTCGCGGATCGCGAAATCGCGGAAAATCCGCAAATTCGCCCGCGAAACGGATTTTACGCCCACCCTTAGGAGAGAGCCCCGCGATGGAGTGGTTGCGGCGCCGGGGGTCGAAGCACATGGTTGGTGCTGGCCCCCGCCGCGTATCAGAGACCACGCCAGGAGCCCGGTAAGGAGAGAGCTCAGGGTTGTCCTAGTTGTTTCTCGAGTGGCCCCACTTGGCAGCGGGCCGCTCCCACGGGGAAGGCATTCAGTTTAAGAGCAAGATGGCTCCAATGATTGGCCCCTGAGTTGCCTAGAGCCTGTGTGCGCTCCAACTGGGGGCAAGTTCTTTTCAAACCAGCCAGAGGGCACTGTGGTGCCGTGCCCGCATTTGTTGTTTCCAGCTGCCCCGATGGGTAGAGGGCAGCTGCTCCAGTTGGCCATAATTCCTGAGAGGGCCCGGAGGGGCACATGCTTTTCATCGGGTAGGAAGCCCATTGAGTCCAGGGGCACAGTGGTGCCCGAGTGTTGGCTGATCCCAGCTGCCCTGCGAGAGCGCAGGTAGCTGCAACGTTTGGGGCAGTTCTGGAGAGAGTCCCTGAGAGGGATAGAAAGGGCACAGAGGTGCCAGGCCTTCCACTGCTGCACAGCACTTAGTGCCAGCTGCATTGTTTAGGCTCCATGTGATAGTTCTCAGCTGCCCAGCAAGTAGTGGGTAGCTGCCACGCTTATGTTTTGCGCAGATGGCACTCCCTTGACTTTCGCTGCATTGGCAGCGCGCCCTGACATTCTGGACACAGGGCATTTGAGCCCCTTCTTGGGTGGCCAGTTGGCCAGAGGGACTGGTAGATGTATAGGGCACAAGGCCCTAATGTGATTGATTTGCTCATGCGGTGTGGTGCTAGGAAATGTAATGCATTTAGTATGTTTTAAGCACCCTGTTTGATACCTCTAAATATGGTTTATGACTATGAAGTTGTTTTGCATACCATGTGTTTATGCTAGTGAGATGATGATAGTTCACTGTGTAAGGTACGCCCCTAATGTGAGTTATACTTAGGAGGTAGGGTCTAATGTGTTTAGACTAGGGAGGAGATCGCATAATGAGTTTATGCTGGCGAGGTTGGCGCAGAATGTAATTCGCGCCTGATGTGACTGTGCATAATGTAGTTTATATTACAGGTTGAGGTGGAGCACAGTGATTACCAGTGGTTACTGGTTGTATGTTTATGATCTACTTTACTTTTACCAATTTCTGCTAAGTGCTGATCCTGACATTGGCCCACGTGACCCTGTCATGTGTAAATAATCCCTGGTTAATATTCCCCGTGCCAGTTGGCACAGTGTATGTTATGTGTTTACTATTCTAACGTGTTATGAGAATACAAAGGCTATTTTTATATAACCTTGTGTGGAGTTCCTTTTGTAGTGTGCCTGGGATGTTGTTGCTCTGTGCGTGCACAAATACTTTACACATTGCCTCCTGGATAAGCCTGACTGCTCGTGCCATGCTAGGAAACAGGGAGGGTGCCATGCTACCAAGGGGGTGAGCAGGGGTTATCTTTGGCGTGTAACTCCCTTGCCCTGACTAGAGTGGCTCTGCCTGACTTTGCCGCAAGCCTTAGCCAACCAGAAATCCCATTTCTAACAGTGACCCTGCACCAGTGTGCTCATTTTTGGGTTCATTTCCACAGTTGGTGCCCGGCACGTGGGGCCTATCGGAGACGCGGCCGTCCGAAGAATTGGTTTTGACGGAGGATCGAAATATTACTGAGGATGTGCACTGCATGAGGAGACCCTTGTCTTAGCAGGCCGACGTGACTTTTCAGTTTTTTCCGATGTGACCCTCTGGGTGGTGGCCGGTCTTGACTGGAGCTTTCTTTGGCGTATTTTGCTGTGACCATTAGCTCAACCAGAGATCGGCAGGTGGGAGTTGGCGACTTCTATTTGGTAAGGTCGTTGAAGCGGCACTCTTGATTTAACTGGTTTTGGTTTTGGTTTGGATTTGGTATTCATTCTTTCCAAAGACTGAAGGCATGTGGAGATTTTTCTCCTTTTGGAATATTTGTTTGGAGCAGTTAATATTTTACAAGAATGCTTTAGATGAAAGTCAGCTGACTCCTTTAGAAGGGACTCCAAATAGAGAAATGTATATTAAAAATGGTATTTGTCCCATAATGTTGGCTTCATTGTGGAACAAATACACAAAGAAAGAGTCCGATTTACAATGGCCAGTGAATGGGTCATTCAATTTTAAGAAAGTTCAGTATGTAGAACAGTGTTTATTTAAAAGAAAGAGTAGACAGGATATGTGTGATTGTATACGTATGTGGGATAAAGATGTGTGAGAAAGAGCAAAGGTAGCAGAAGCTATAACAGAAAAGGAGCAGCGGAAGATGATATATCAGAATGTGGTGGAATTAATAGACAAAGAAGGAAAGAATAGAAAAGGAAGATAGAGAACGTTGATTAGCGATAAATGGCCAGTATCCTATTAGGCCCTCTATCTATCCACTACTTAATTCGCCTCAGGATGATTGGATCCTATTAGAACAACCCTCCCTCGTATAAATTTCCCGCTCCAAGTGCCCCCGAGGATGAGGCTTCTGATGATGAGGTCTCTTCCTCAGAGGATAAAGATAAAGACAAAGACAAGCAAGTTGGGCTACAGACTCCCTTTACTTTGACTAAAGCAGAAAAAGATGCATTAAAAAGTACTGCTAAAGACGAAGCTCGTCGGACTGCTACAGCAACGATCCTCATAAATATGGTTAATTCTTGGAAAGATATAGACCAGTTATAATTCGTAGAAAAATTCTGTTGGGAGGTAATATATGGTTGGCGGCATATTTCTGACGAAACAGAACCAGCTGATCTGAACGTTGATTATAAGCGGTTAGTATATGGGATTTACCTTTTTTCAGATATACCTGATACGATTAGACCAATAGTTAAATTACAAAATAAAACATTACATTTACGTAAGGAGTAATAATTAGCTAGAAAGAGTAAAGTAGTAGAAGCAGTTCAATCACAGGTGGAGAAAACAGATGTTCAGGTGAAAGAAGACAATTCCGGCAGTAATAAAGTTACTATGAAACCAATGTGTGAAGCCGCACCCCTGTATGTTCCCCCGAAGGGTGCGGCAACAAGTGATGATAAAACTTCGGATGATGCAAAGGGATATTGTATTTATAATTTGGTTTATACTCCTTGTAGGATAGTAGGGTCTGCTTCCTATGGTCACCCCCAATTTTTGCTGTGATTATCTGGTTTTTCGACTTCAATGTGGCTGTGGGCCTGCTAATCAGACCCACAGCCCAGCTGTTCTCTCTTTAAATTGATACCACGTACTTTAGGTACATACCAGATTGGGTATTGGGTCACCTCTGTGAGCCCCTGTATAGTGTACCATAGGTACCCAGGGCATAGGTGCATCCAAGACCTACCAGGGGCTGCAGCAAGTATTATGCCACACCTGGCTGGCCCTCCAAACTGACACCACAAGCTGATCACTCAGCTTGGGTAAGGTGGTGTAATCACCCCTTACTTAGATGTAGTACACCTATATTTACCTTATATATCGACACATATGAACCTATAAGTCACTCCTATGGTAGTCCTCAACAATCCTGAAGGCAGATTGCTTGTTTTTTTGTGAGAGGGTGCCCTAGCATGAGCTGAGCCCCTCTGCAGCTTTCGTAACCATCTCCTTACAGCTGTTCTATGATATAGCCATACCATATACTCTTAAGTGCATAATAATCCTCGGGGTTAATGCTAACTTTGGTTTGGCTTTATCAAAACATGTCGTGTAAGGTGTCAAACACTTTGGAATACTACCCCCCTCCCGCAAATTCTAGTGGCGGGAGCAGCATTCCACCCTTCTAGAGGGAAAAGACATGTATGTTCCTGCTTTACCTGGTTAAAGTTAAACAGAGCCCCAGCATCACAAACTGGATGCTGCTGCCACAGACACAAGTCTGACCTCCTGCTGCTGGACAAAACTCCGGCAGGGAAGGCCTGGACAATAGGTTTCCTGTCTAGGGAGGTGTCAGCACCTCCCCAGACAGGCAGATGTTTATTGGGACAGGGAGGGTTGCATCAGCAGATGCTTTTTGAGACACTGCCTGGGGCCCACAAGGTGCTCCATGCATAGCCCGGTTAAAAACCAGTTGCTGGGGCACTCCAGCCCCGCTCTGGCGCGAAACTGGACAAAGGGAAAGGGGTGTACCCACCCCCTTCCCAGGTCCACCCATAGGAGGGACCTAGCAGGTAATCCAGCCCCTAAAATCAGTATAAAGATTGGAGCTGTGTCCCCAGGACTTTAGATTATCCTGGAAAGAAACTTTGATACAAAACTCTTGGACCTTCGACATTCTATGCTGACTAGAAGACAGAAGACATCTCCCTTGTGGTCACCGAGTGACCAACCTGTGCAAAGAGGCACCATCAGTAACTTGCCGGTCTGCTTTGTCGACCCTTCGCCGGAACCCGAAGACTCAGCGACACAGGAACTGGACTCTCAGACTTCTCCGACCCACATCCACAGCAAAGCTGAGACCCATGGCGAACACGAGAGACGTGGGACCGGACACCCTGGATATCCTGCATTTTGCTGATTGCTCGACGACCGAGGTACCCTCGCAGTTGTGCATTGGGGTACGAGAAGCCCCAGACCCGAGCGCCATTTGCAGCGAAGCTCAGCCCTCCACACTCCACGAGTGCCGCGGGGGGCCTGCTCTTCCATTTCAGCTCGACGAGTCTTCCCAGTTCTTTGCCCGTTGGCTAGTGAGCCCCCCTGAAGACTTTCTTTTTGAACTAAGCTGCTTTCCTGGTTGCTCCAGGCTTGCTCCAGCTTCCCTTCAAAGGAGAAGCGCCACAGACCTTGCTGGTCTGCAACAGAGCCAATCTCGACATCCTGCGTGGGTTGGGGTTGCCAAGGCTTGTTGGGTCCAATCCGGATACCGACTCTGCAGTCAATTAGATCCATCGTGGGACAGCTCGTATCCGGCTCCTGGTCATCTTTGATGCCTCCTGGACTTCGTGGCTGAAGAGACAAGCTCACCTTATTCACCTGAGATCATCGCGACATCGCCTGGTTCCTTCCTGGTCACTGGCTAGAGACCCAGACTCTGTCCCCTCTGCTTCCAGGTTCTTCACTTCATCGATCCACCCTTGGATCCACCCGGACACTTTTCCTCTGGTCGCCTGCAACACTTCTTTGCAGATCTCCATAGAAAACAACGACGAAACCCGACACCAAAAGGCACCTTTGCACCCGGCTTCCCTGGGTGAGGTAACAAGAGTACTCCGGTGCTCCCATGGGTCTTGACTCTCAAAGTGTCCTAGTTAAAAGGGTTTTATTGTAGTCCATCCGGAAGTGTCCTTAAACAGTAACTTTGTAACTTCTTTGTTCTCCATTATAAGTCAATGGTAACTCGCGACTGTGTTTAGATACTGCACGCTTCTCCCGTGGGTCTCCTACTTCCTTACCTTTGGTTGTTTAGTGTAGCCCCAGCGATTACCTAGGCCCTAGGCCTACTCACTGTTTCTGTAGTGCTTCTTATACCACTTACTTAGTATATGGTTTGTGAGGCCCCTAGGGCATAACTGTATTTGTGCAACTTATCGTATGCTAATTGAGTAACTTGTGATGCACTTCGATCTCTGACTTCATAAAGAATGCAGAGGGGTTGTGTTAGAAATAAATACATATATATTTGATACATACCTTGTGTGGTGTCCTTTCATTTGGTATTCAAGGGATTATAATTGGTAAAATAGCTTGCTTCATATGCTCTCTGAAGTCTTAGCCTATGACTGCTGGTTCATGCTACCACTAGGATAGCTTGTCTATAAGGTTGACTTTACAACCATCATCAATAAGGGTCGATTAGACTGGTGCAAGGTGCCCACTAGAATATATCATATGCCAGGCTAACTTCTCACACTCCTTGGAGCAGAGGAGATGTTATGGCTCTTAAGGCTGCTTTGCCCGGCCCTCAGAAAAATGCTGCCGCCTTCTATGAGGAGGTGGAAGGAGCCATCAGCTCCTACACTATGACCTTTCCAGATATTGATATGTTCTTCTGGCTTATTTTGCCCCCTGATATGTGGAGAACAATACGTAAAATAGATCACAATGTGGCTTTTGGTGATACCTGGGAACATTTAGAAGAAATAGATGCAGGCTGGGAGCCAGCGCAGAAACCTCAGAAGGAGATATTAGATCTTCATAAAGCTATTGTGGCTAAGTTGGAAGACTCTCATACCCCCCTAAGAAAATAGATTGAACTATGTTAGCATCTTGTAAACGGAAAAAGGATGAGTCAGTTTCTGATTTATTTTCAAGATTTGAGGAGACATTCCATGATTTTAGCGGCCAGTCATTGGCCGATGATACGGGTAAGCATTTGTTTGTTGACAAATTTGTCGCTAATATGTTACCGGAAATGGTTAGTCGCTTAAAGGCTAGCGAGAGTTCTTGGACCACATCTTCCCCAGTTTCCCTTTTGACCATGGCCCAATATTATGAGCGACAGGAAAAAGAAGCGAAAGGCAGGGAGGATAAGAAGGTTAAAGACTTCAAGACAAAAGTTATGATGGTCCTAGTATATGTCCACCATTTAGGGGAGGTGGAAGAGGCGGACGTCTAATGTATACACCCGGAGCGCTCCCTCAAGCAAATTGGTCTCCTCATCAGTGTGCCTATTATAAAGGGACTGGGCATTGGCGTTCTGAGTGCCCTCTTTTGCAAGGTCAGCAGTACCAGCGGGGAAGGGGAAGTATGAGAGGACGCCCAGGGAATTCAGTAAACAGAGGAGGTTCAGGAGCTCGTCCCAGGTTTGAGGCAGTTGAGCAAGGACCAGATTACTCCAATACTTTTGATCGACTAAATCAATACCAAATGTCTGATTATTCTGTTGATGCACTTGCAGATTCCGATTAAGCATAGAGATGCCTAGTATGGGGTAAGGGACCATGTGAGGGGCCAGTAGATCAAATGGGATCTTATGTTGAGGCAAATGTCTTGGGATCTACTGATCAGTTTCTGGTTGACACAGGGGCTACCAGCAGTGCTCTTGTCTAAAAGATTGGTTCCTAGGGCTCCCCTCTCTGACACAATGATGACATCAACAGGAATCGATGGAACACCTACACCTAGCACGCTATCACAGCCAGTTGAATTCGGACTTGACAAATTCACTGCAGCATGTCCATTTTTGCTTTCCCCTAACACGCCGGACAACATTGTGGGTATCGATATGCTTAATTATTTTCGTGCTAGAATACTTTGTTCTCTGGAAGGTGTTCGTGTTATTTTGAATTACAATTATCCAATGGTGAGAGATCCTGTCTTATCAATGAGGATGCCGCTCTGGCGTCCCTACCATATACCTTTTGGGCTAGATCAGATACTGATGTGGGTCAAATGGTAATTCCACTAGTGCAAAGCCAAGTAGGGAAAGGTGTTTCATTGCCTTGACTGCCTCAATACAAAATATCCTGAGAAGGTGAAGATAGACTAGCACACATTGTTCAGGATTTGATCAAAGTGGGTGTAGTAGAAGAAGTCCCTTATAATACTTGCAATAGCCCTAGCCTTCCTAGTGTGAAAATAAACACTGACACTAAAATGTACAGATTCAATATTGATTTGCGGGAGGTTAATAAAAGTGTAGTGCCCCAATAACCGGTAGTTTCTGATATCACAACCCTTCTCGCTATGGTCCCACCCACTGCCACTACATTTTCGGTGATCGATTTAAAAAACGCATTTTTCTCAAAACCCATTAACCCTGGAAGCCGTTATCTGTTTGGATTCACGTTGAAAAATCGTTCCTTCTGGTTCTGCAGAGCTCCACAGGGCTATACAGAGAGTCCTAGCATTTACAGTCAGGCATTAAAAAGACCTCTTGATTGCTTTCCTGTACCAAAAGGGATGGCCGTTATAGAATACGTTGATGACATCTTGTTAGCTGCAGATACCCCATAGCAGTGTGAAGAAGGAACACTGTTATTGTTATAATTTCTTGCCTCCCATAATCACAAAGTCTCGCGAAAGAAATTGGAATATTGTAGACAGCAGGTTATGTTTTAGGTCACCTCCTGTCTTAGGAGGGACGTGCACTCACACCAGATCGCATTCAGACCATTTTAGATACTCCTGTGCCCCGTACTCAAAAAGATGTCTGTGCATTGATTGGCCTTACTTCCTTTTGTAGGCAGTGGATCCCCTGTTTTTTGCATATTGTCAAACCTTTGTTAGCCCTTTTGACCAAAGATACCCTGTTGCCCCTCCCATGGACTACTGAATGCCAGAGAGCCTTCCAACAGTTACGTCAAGCCCTTTGTTCTGCACCAGTATTAGGTACCCCAGATTACACTAAATCTTTCACACTCTATGTACACGAGAGGGAAGGTTGTGCTCTCTCTGTGTTAACACAGATTTACGGTGATAAACAACATCCTTGTGCATATTTCTCAGCTGTCCTTGACACAATCGCATCGCGCACTGCCTGGATGTTTCCGAGCGGTGGAGGCAACGGCTGTATCTAAACGTCAGAATGAAGGAATAGTTTTGTCACACAAACTGCTTGTGTTAGTACCCCATTCAGTTGATGCTTTACTAAATCAGACGAAAACACAGAATTTGACTAATGCATGCTTGACAGGATATGAATTGACACTTTTGGCCCCCTATATCACATTGAAAAGATGTTTAACACTAAATCCTGCTACACTAGTACCATTTCCAGCTACTCAGCCTCAGTCGCAAGAACCACATGATTTGTATATTTCTCAGTGAAGAGCAAACAAAGGGACGTGTTGACCGACAGGATACTCCTCTCTCTATTGTTGATGGGGAGTTATGGGTTGATGGGTCATGTTTGAAATTACCCGATGGCACTACGTCTGCTGCCTATGCTATTACGACACTTCAGACAGTAGTTGAGACAGCTCGCATTCCACATAAGTCGGCCCAAGCGGCCAAACTGATTGCACTGACGAGAGAATGTAAGCTTAGTACAGACTTACTTGTCAATATTTTCACTGACCACCGGTACGCATTTGGAGTGGCACACAATTTTGGCCGCTTATGGAAAGAAAGGGTTTTTCTCACCTCACATGGGACACAGATGGGGCATGGAGAATTAGTGCATAATCTTCTTACTGCCCTAACCTATCCTAAGAAAGTGGCAATTGTTAAGTGTAGTGCACACAAGAAAGTGGCTGATAAAATAGGAGCAGGTAATGCCTTTGCGGATCACACAGCCAGTGAGACCGCAATGCAGTGAAGCACCACATCTATGTATGTGGTTAAGTCACAAGCTGAACGTTGGCATGATGCCAGGCAGGAAGTGCTGCGTAAATTGGGTTCGTGAGGAGCACTCCGTTATATTTAGTAGTATTTATGCTGCTTATCAAATGGTGCTACGATTAATCAGGGTAGTCACTCCTGTGTTTTATGAAGTGGTTATGATGGGTTTTTGGACCCACCTAATCGTGCACTGTTCACCTGGTGCTCCGCACCTCAAGCTTTCAACATGCTATCAACACACTTTATGTTGTACATCTGTTTTGACTTTTATTTTTTTGTTATTGCATCTTTTCTTATATAAAGAAACCTTCTTGACAGGAAGTGCTGGACATGCAACAATCTGCCTCTGCTGATTAACTAGACCAGTGGTCTAAGGAGGGAACAATGGATGATGAGGGCTGTTGGAGGAATAAAGATATGACCATATGGAGGTTACCCACAGCATACTTATACCCCTTGATTTACCTAGCACATGGGCCTGCACATTGCGGTGCATCGTCAATGGCAAAACAACTCATGCAAGTTTAGGATCATCCTGATATTGCCGGCACTGCTAAAAAGATAGTCCAGTCTTGTCTGGTCTGTCTCCAGTATAATGCTGGAAAGGGAACACAAACTCACACAGGAGGGTTTGTGACACCATCTGCACCTTTTGATGTCCTACAAATGGACTATGTTCAGTTTAAGCGCTGTAATAATGTGAAATATGACCTAGTAGTGGTTTATGCCTTCAGTAAATGGGTGGAGGCTTAGGCTACGGAGGATAATACAGCTCTCACAACAGCAAAAGTTCTCTTAAAGGAGTTCTTTCCCCGCTTTGGCGTTTGTCGGGTCCTATGGAGCGACAATGAACCTAATTTCATTGGGCAAGTTGTAGAATATGGTTGGGGATTCACCCAAAGTCAGCAGTGCTGGTGGAGTGTTACAACTACACCCTGAAACTGAAAATGGCTAAAATACAGGCTTCCATGTCTTTGAAAATGCCTGATGCACTGCCCCTAGCCTTGCTTTCTATCAGATCGATACCACGTACACGATCTGGCCTTACGCCACATGAGATTGTCTTTGGGAGGCCCATGAATATTTTGGGGGTTCCTAAGCCTCTCCCTATACATGATGTTCCCCACATGTTGATGAGTGACTATTTGTCCCAGTTAACTGACAGCTTGTCGTCTACTTATCAGCGTGTGGGAAGCTCTTCCAGACAGGTCGCGGGGTGTTGGTTATGATCTGCGTCCTGGTGATTTTGTCCTTACAAAATCGTTTCAACGGACAAGTTGCTTGGCACCTCACTGGCGTGGCCCAGAGCAGGTCATCCTTCCTACCAAAACTGCAGTCCGAATGACCAACAGGAAAAACTGGGTCAATGTCAGCCACTGCCGAAAGATTCTGCATACCTTCGTGAGTCCTGCTGTGCTGACGGATCATCGTGACATTTTGGTCACCAAGAGGGGACAAGCTATGTCACCTGAAGGGCCATGGGAAGTCTTCCCGGACCATACGATTCCCGTCGCATCTAGATATCTGCTTCCAGTAAGTAAGACACTTCATCACAAAAAGAGACTGTTTGAACCACTGTCCTGGGTGGTTAAAGACTGACTACAAAGAGGAATAGCCTTTTAGTGACTGCTCGTCTCAACGTTAGTGAAGAAACCAACTCCTGCCCAGGACCTTAGGGCATCCTCTATTTTGTTGTTTGACGACGAGATGAACATGCCTGAGGAGAAGAAATCAAGAGCTGCAAAGATCTGTAGAGGCTGCACAATGTTTATTACTGGATTGACTTTGACTGCTGTTATCATTGCTACAATAATGTGGGTTGTGAAGGAAGTAACTCCGGCTCAAAACGTATTGCCTGCTACCACCCCTGTCCCCACTGAGCATTATTACTTCACTCTTCCCTATCAAAAGAAGAAGCTTTGAATGTCATATCTCATTAACACTGTCATACAAATGTTGCATCATACTCATACTTCTACAAATACTACCAACTGCTGGGTATGTGGAATAATGCCATCCCATCAGAAAAAGGGAGGAACGCCTCACATTCCCCTGCCATTTTTACATAATGGCTCTTGTAGAGCCTGGTTCGCACTGTTGTGGGCCTCTGCTGTTCGTAATATTGCTCCACCGGATGTAGGAAGACTTAATGCACAGTTAAACAAGGTTTGTTACCCTGATGATGAAGGCCTCCCACAAGCCAAAGGAACTATATGGGAAATGGAGGAGTATCGCAAAAGAAATTCCTCCGCAAGCTATGTTTATCCCAACACTCGAACGGCCAAGGGTAATGGGCCTCCTGTTATCGCTGTTACTAGAGCCCAAGCAAATCTTTGTGTGAGCAGTTTTGGCAGTATCCCGGTGGGAATAAGTGACTGTACTACAGTATTAAATATCACTGGAACGAACAATACCAGTTTTCTATTGTCACATAACACTTATTTTATTTGTGGAAGTAAAGGTTACTATTATCTACCAATTGTTACGAGAACCACCAAGTTGCGCAAGCACCCTCTTCAAAGTTCATTCTAAGAGAACATTACTGTAGAAAAGTAGTTTTAAATTTCCTCTCCCCAAGGTTATTATATCAACATCAGTCAATGCTTCAACAGGAGTTTCAAAGTATGGATCCAAAGCCAAGTCTTGTGCTTCACATTCTTTATTGATCAAATATGTTAAAAGTTTCCCAGCTTTACACTGCCGACACGTGTTTCGCCCTCTCCAGGGCTTTTTCAAGGCTGGAAACATAAATTTTTTTACAATAAGTACATCTAATAAAACTATGTATACACTAAATATGTACAATATCCCTAAATATATACAATCGAACTGTTAGTACGGTCTCATATATACACTATTTACATTAGCATTCGATAAATGTAAATAGTGTATATATGAGACCGTACTAACAGTTCGATTGTATATATTTAGGGATATTGTACATATTAGTGTATACATAGTTTTATTAGATGTACTTATTGTAAAATTTTTATGTTTCCAGCCTTGAAAAAGCCCTGGAGAGGGCGAAACACGTGTCCTGTTGAAGCATTGACTGATGTTGATATAATAACCTTGGGGAGAGGAAATTTAAAACTACTTTTCTACAGTAATGTTCTCTTAGAATGAACTTTGAAGAGGGTGCTTGCGCAACTTGGTGGTTCTCGTAATTCTTGGTACTTGCATTAAGTTGCATTGCTCAAACACCCCTGGTGGTGGGTGTACTATCAAGTTCTCAGTGCACCTCTTTTTGATAACTCACGTATAACGTATCCAGTGAGAATAACATTAACATTAGGTGCGGACGTTTTCTCTTATGAGGAACACTACCACCAAGTTTGTTGTATAATTATCTACCAATTGGATCGTCTGGAATATGCTATGTGTCCTTTTTGTTTCACCCTGTGTTCTTAGGACCTGCATCCTATCATAAAGACCAAAAATTGTTTCATGACATTTCTTTGAACTGATTCAAAAGAACTATAAATAATGACGAAGTGGATCAAACTGAAACTGCATTACAACAATATGTTGACTTTAATTTGGGACTCTTTTTCTTTGTTGGTGCACCTTTAAATAGTAGAAATATAAGACGCTTGACCAGAGTGGTTGAGGCTGTGACTAATCAAACAGCAATGGCTCTTGAAAATATTACAGAAGAACTCCAAATTACAAGACTTGTGACTTTGCAAAATAGAATGGTATAGCTGATCGTAGTGTAGCATGTCGCTTTATTGGGAGTAGCTGTTGTGTATTTATCCCTGACCACTTCCCTTCTGTTTACAATGTCATTTCCAAACTGCAAAAAATTGCCACTGAGATACATCAAGACCCAGGAACATGGACTTGGACTGGATGGTTCTGGAACTTATTTTCGGTATGGGGTCTGAAAGTATTGTCTACCCTATTCATAATTATTACAATTATCTTCTCTTGTTGTTTATGCATACAATGTGGACCAATACTCTGTTCCGTCTGTATTTCCACTTGTACTACTTGTGTACCATCTAAATGAATGTCCGAAATGCAAATGCCCGTTTAGCAATAGAACAAGAAATTTGTGAAATGATGTTACCCCTTAGAAAGGACAAGAAAATATCTTAGCTTATGCTAAAAGGGTAGTCTGTGTACACGTGTAATATTTTACATTAGCATAAGCAACAGCCATTTTTGCTGTGGCTTCCATTTTGTTTCCTTCGTCCTCTGTTGTTTTTTCACTCTGCTTGTGTCATCAACTTTAGTTGACCTCTTTCGACATGGCTCAGCAATGTACGTGCTGGGAGGTTTGGAGCTGCCAGTGCACCTGGTCATAGAGGCTATCTATTGATTGTTTACTGCTTCCATAGGCATTCCTGTTCCCCCACCCAATTTGCTGACCAAGTGGTCATCTATCTGCCCTTGTTTGCCGATAGCTATTTCTGTGTTTAAACTTGCTCTTTCCATTTCTGTCCATATGCTTACACTGCAACAAAAGTGTATATAAGGACGATGGTTTGTGAGTTCAGGGTACCTCCTCTCACAATACTTGAGAGTATTGTGTGGACGTGGTCCCACTCAGGAGGGATTAATAAACTTGTTGTTTTACTTCAGCTCCAGTGCCGATCTCTCTTTTGTTAGTCTTTGGACCCGCGGACGAGAGGGTAACCCTGCACCAGTGTGCTCACTTTTGGGTACATTTCCACAGCGTGACGATGTGTTGTTTAGTGAAAATGTGTCTGTCTTGGTTTGAGATTCTCTTCCAGCCTTGTTCTTTGTGTTCTGTTGAGTACATGTCATGTTTTCAGTTTTGTTCATATGAAGAACAGGAAATAAGTTGTTACTTTATCTTTAACCCTTTTTGTCATGATGGGCGATTTACAAAGGCAATACACCATTACTTTCGCTACACCCTTCTGGCTGTGGGGTTATGTAGAATTATTCTATGCTTCCACATGTCTTCTGAAAAAATGGTGCCTCACTTGTGTGGGTACGCCTGGTGCCCGCGACAGGAAATGGCCAAAATGCTGCATGAATACATCACATTTTACCACACAATATGGAACCTTTTTTTTTTTGCTAAGTCGGTAGCTGCGGATTTTGGGCACTAGTTCTGCTGGCACCTAGAGAAACCCAGAAAACTAGCACATTTTTTTAATCTAGACACCTGACGAAAACCAGGGTGGGGTGATTTGCATGGCTATCACAAGGTCTATTTTACCCAGAATCCCTTGCAAACTTCAAACTTTGACTAAAAAACACATTTTTCTTGCATTTCTGTTATGCAAAGTTCTGTAATCTGATGGGAGCCACAAACTTCCTTCCACCCAGCATTCCATCAAGTCTCCCGATAAAAACAGTACCTCACTTGTGTGGGTAGACCTAGTGTCCAAAACGCAACATGGATACATATCATTTTTCCATTCAAAACTACCCCTTTTTTTGAAAAGTGGGTAGCTGTGGATTTTAGGGACTAGCTAGGCCAGCACCTAGGAAAATCTATTTTTGAAAACTAGACAAGTAGGGAAGTCCAGGGATGTGTTACTTGTGTGGCTCTCACCAGGTAATTTTACCCAGAAGCATTTGCAAACGTCAAACTTTGGTAAGAAACACACATTTTGGGTGGGCCAGGAGACCACAACACAAACGTTTATATCAAACAAACGTAAGCGAAGATCCTAAGGCCCCAAGATTTCACGGTTTCTGTGGAACTTTAGTCAGCTAACTATTGTCCTGATGAGTTCTGAAAAGTAAATGCGTTTCAAAACATTTACATTACATCCCCTCCCTAAGTTGTTTTCAAAACAGGTTATGATTCACCAGGAGATACCATATATGAACAGACATGATCTCTGCTTATGTTTGCTAAAAGTCCTATCCAATCATGGGATCTGTCCTGCGTCTTGTTCCATGTTGTATATATGTATGTACATATATATACATATATATATAAACGTTCAATGTCAATGCTTCGACTGCACTAATTTTGATACATAATGAAATGTACATTCTCCTTATACTAAAAATGTGGAAACCATCATCATACAAAATATTGTCTCCTGTTGCTTTTCTCAATAACATTGATTATGATACAAGTTAATAATGGAGTTTAAAAGTAGAAGTTACTGTGAATGAGTCCAATGGGACATTTGTTTGACTTATTACACTTACTTTGGTTCTCGTGGGAAATCAGGATGGTTGTTATGTTGTATACATAAGCTCCCTAAAAAACAGTTAAGAAACTAGTCAAGAATTTACGTTTTTGCCAAACAGCGTACTCTGTGACAATGAGGCCTTTGTTCTGTACCCCATTATGTGCAGTGTGGGGACTAATATGCACTTGGCAATCAGTGAACTAAAAACCTACCACGCTCTTAAGGTAGATAAAGGTATTCAGCAGGCCATAAGCAAGTCAATGATTTTCTCAAGTAAAGGCAAAAAAAATCTACGACTGCTCTCCTAGTGAAGCAGTGGCCCATGGAAGGTGGGTATCCCTGCTTAGCCATTGAGCCATTGAGAAGTTTACCTAAGGGTAGCTCCACCTCAGTCAATTTCCCAAAACTTTGCTTTTGTGTGACACAACATAAAGCAAGTAGGAAAACACAGAACCTGCAGCCTTGCTACATCCTCAGAGTTTATGGAGTGGAGGCTAATGCTTATTTAGTAGTGAGAGTTTCAGTACAGTCAACTGAAAGTCAAGGAAAGACATGAGTCTTCCTGTGGTGGCCTGACTATGAACAATATATGCATTGTATGCTGCCATCTAGGTCTGGTGGTAAACAGCTTCTTATACCAAGTGCGAATTTTACAACTCCCATTGTATGATTGAAGAACTTGATCTTTCTTATCCACTCTGCCCATGTACTTGTTGCAATCAAGTATACAGGTGGGCTTGTGAACTTCGACTATGACCCCAAACCGCGACTAGAGAAGTGCTCTCATCTTGAATTGTAGTGAGCATCACGCCTGTCAGACAACTTGACTCTGACCACTTTGTTGGATGGCATCGCAGTGCTCTGGGAATTTTGGGGCTTCCTACAAACAAGCTCCTGTGGGAATCCTTTGCGGCAACAACAAACTGTACCTCATGCCACAGTGCCAGCTTTGTATAGCTCACTAAACAGCTTACTCCAGTATAGAAGTTGTCCACATACAGGTCATAACGTTTGTGAAGGCGTGGCTGGACAAGCTCCCATGCAATCTTTCCTGTGACTCCTCGCACGGGAGGGCAACCTACAGGGTTTAGAGTGGAGTCCTTCCCAGTATACACTTTCAAGCTTTACATGTATCTAGTAGAGCTCTCGCACAGCATGTACAATTTGCTGCCATAGCATGTTCTTTTGCTTGCAATTTCCTGCCAGAACAGCAGCCTCCCTTTGTATAGGATCAAGGATTCCTCAATTGCTATATATTCTTTAAAGGAGTATATATTTCCAGAATCCTGGAAAATGGTCCACAACAGGCTGAATTTAGAACAACCTGTCATGGTCTGATGGTCCCGGTCAATGCAGCAGAATTGTCATTGAAATGCAGCATAAACTGCAATAGCAAAAAATGATCTCTGCTCATATATGGTGCGAAGCTGGGTGTTACCCAAACCGTGCGAGAAGACCAATAAGACTTTAAGCTTGCTTTGTGCACTAACCCCATTTTGAGCATAAGGCCCAACAATATCTTCAACTCCTCAAGTGAAGTGGAAGTCCAGTGGTGGGCCCTAAAATGAAGCCCTAGAGTGCCTCCATGCTCCCTCAGAAATTGTGCAGCACAATTTGTTTGATGTACAGTTTGCTCAAGGAAGTCAACATCCAAAAAAGCGAAGGACGTAGTCGATTGGCAAAAAATTGGTCTTACCGACTTTACAGCCAGCGTCGCCAGTGAACGACAGAATTTGGGGCTGAAATAAATTGGGGGGATTCAAAGCGAGCACTCTCTCTGTGCTTGCTGCCACACATGCCCGCTCTCTGGATTTGTCTACCCTACTATGGTTACAGTGCTGCACAGTATGCTGGCAAAGGAACAGCATGACTGCCATCTCCATGTCTCTCAGAATCACTGGAAGACGAGTCGTCAGATGGCACTTCCATATTCTGCTCCATTTTGCTCTATCTCAAATGCTGTCTCAGTATCTGCTGTCTCTGCCAACTGGCTAAAACCCTCCTTCTAAAAGATTGTCCTACGTAGAAGATAGAAGTATTGTTCTAAATCAGTCGGTGGGTGTGTGTGTCTGTGAGGTGTGTGCAACAGTAAATTAACAAAAACATACTTTTTTGGTCAATCTACAGGCTCACCAAAAGATGCTAAAAAAGAAGGAAAGAGACGGTATTACTTTACCTTGCCCCATTCCCAATTGCACAGCATACTTTTGTCATGGCTTACGCAAACCTTTACAAATCTACCTTTGATCACAAGAAGCACACATTCACACAGTAGCCCCTGCAACTTTGTGCACAGGCGTGCTCCTTGTGAAATCTCACATTGCTATCACCAAGGTCACTGAAACTATGCGTCAGGAGAGCACCAAATTACGAGACCGGGTTGACTAAATTATGCAGCATAATGAACACTTGTTAAAAAATAGTATTACTTCATTATCTTTTTAATTTGTAAACACAGGAATTCTGTATTTTCACCTTATTATTACCAGTTTAGCAATCTAATGCATAAATAACTGAAAGATGACCATCCATCCTTTGCCTAGGCCCTTCTGCATGCCAACTCACATATACTGCATAAACCACATAAATCTACCATAATCTGCAGATGGCAGATTTACATGGCATATGCAGTAAATATATCATTTTTTGAATGTGCTTCTTCTCCTTGTGGTTATTTACAAGAACAAAGGTCCTAAGCTCAAAACAATTCTTGGAAAAAAGGGTAACAAATGGACCACAATCAGAAACCATGTACAGTTCTTCTACTACCCAGCCGGGCATAGAATTTATTTTAAGAATGTTAGACACAAGGTCAATTTGAATCTTTCAATCACATAACAAACATAATTTTGTTTGAAGTAAGGCACAAGCCTGTACCGAACTCATCAGAATATAGAGAAAGATTGTGAAAAAGGGTGCAAAGGAAAAAGAGTTTTTAACATCAGGCAAAGGAAGAATTGAGCAAAAGAGTGGTACTGCTTCAGAATTAAAAATTGGCAGTATTCCCTATCGTAGAACATACATCAATAATCCACAATAAATAGCAATGTATGTCTACATAGCAGTGTCGACGGCGTTTCGATCCTATGCTCTATAATAAAAGGATCATCATCAGGACTTAATATATGCCTGGAATTTAAACAATCAAGCCTGTAAAAGAAAACAGGAGAAAAACAGAGAGACAGCCATATATTAGAGAGCGCTTCTCTGTCTATTTTTCAAAGATAAGAACAAGAAGTCAACTTTGTCACACAATACTTGCCATGCAATTTCGGAATCGCAGTGTGGTGGTGTTTGTCTTGACTGACGGCGAAAGAATTGCGCAGTGGTTGGACTGTGCCTATTTTGTAAAGGGTAGTCATTTCCGTGTGAGTGAGGAGATGACATCCTGTGATTATACGTACTGCTAGGGTATCGGGTATCACGAACATCAGTGGGGAATAGGTGAAGGAGTGCTGGTATTGGATTGTGCTCAGGTAGAACAGTGCTAGAATAAAATGAAGTAAATGAAGCAACACTGGCGTACCCAGAAGAATGATTGATGAACGCACTTTCATTTGAAGTTGGCCTCGTTTTTGCAGTACAGTGATGGACAAGAGGCTGTGAAACAACAGTCATGGTTATACTTTTGTAATGCCCAGGTTGGTGCTCGTGAGCTGGCGTGCGTTTGGCTATAATCCTTACCTATAACTTGCTTGAGCTGGTACAAATACCCAATTCAGGCTACCTCGTGGCGAGGAGATAATTAGAGGAACGATCTGCGGGCGAGATGTTGTCCAGAATAAGCACTGGGCAGATTGTGAACAATGAGCTTAAGGCGCGGGAGCGGGTAAATTGCTCACCTTCACATGGGAAAATTAATTCCCGTAGCAGCGCCAATCGGCTGAGTAAGGTCGAATGAGCGCCGAGCTTGGCGTTCTCATTCGAGTTCCTGGGGCTCTGTGACGGCGGTCGGGTAGATACACCAATCCGCTGTGAAGAAACGGGGGAGAAGGAGACCGTCAATACGCGGTATGCCTCTCTGCTGACTGTGTCAGCGCAACGGGTTCGGGTAGGGGCTGGACAGAGTCTCACCTCGTTTGTGGTCTAGACGTCGTTACATCTGTTCCGCGCTGGCGATGCAGCTTCTGTGCCAGGAAGTCTGCATGAACAGCTTTGAATGGGTGGCGATCATGTGACCTCGGTCACGTGGTCTTCTGTATTGGCGGCGGACATATTGGAGTGGTGACGAGTTACTCGTGCATTCCTAAGGCAATAGTGCTCATAGTATACAGTGAAAACCTGGCTTAGGAAGTGCCCAATTTTAAAAGATGGAATTCTTTGCAAAACCGCTTGGTTTTGTCAAAAAGTAAACCGATTGGTTACTATCGCGATTTACAGTGAGAAGGTGGTGACTAGTCGGTCGCCATCTTGGAGTGGGGAAATAGTGAATTAAAAGTGCTTAGGGAGCGTGCAAACGGAGTGAATAGAGGCACATGCAATTTTCAAACGTCATATGGTTAAAATTGCTCAGTATACTATATACACAATGATTAACAACATACATGTACTTTTTAACACAGGTACCCAGCTGACAGATTTTTCTTTACAATCAGAGCAGATTGGTCCAGTCCTCATTCCTATTCAAACCAGTCCTGATGGTATTAAATTGAATGATGGATTTCAGTTCCTCTCTGTTCATTATCTGGGATAAGTTCCCACCTCTTTGTGGAAGTTTGATGGACTTCAGAATGGTCCACCTGATGTCATCTGCTGTGTGGTTCAACTCGGTGAAATGCTCTACCAAAGGGGCATTCGGCGTATTGCATCTTATCCTGCTTCGATGCTGGCTGATCCTGGTCTTGGCCTTTTGGCTTGTCTGGCCTACATACATTTTATTGCATGGGCAGAAAGTAGCGTACACAACATTGCAAGTGTTACAGTTTGTGAATGATTTCATCTCAAAGTTTACCCCATTATGGGAGATACTCCTGGTTTCAATTGTAAAGTCGCAGACAATACAATGCCCACATTTCACGTGGCCCTTCAGTGGTGGCATCCCCCAGTTAGAGTCAATGGTGGTACAAGGGGTAGGGGTTGGTAGGGCCGCCCGCACCAGATGGTCTTTAAGATTCTTGTTTTTCTTAAATGCGAAAAGAGGTCTCTCCAGGGTTATGATTCCCGCATTTATGGTGGGCCAGTGCTTCAAGATTGATTTTCTAATTTTATTAGATATGGGGCAAAAAGTGGTCACGCATGCAATTCTGTCTTTATTTTCTTTTGGCTTTGGTGTCAATAGGACCTCCCTTGGGCAATACCAAGCCCTTTTTGAGGCAGCTTTAACGATTCTTCTAGGGTAGCCACGCATTTTCAGTTTGTGTGATAAAACTGCTGCTTCTCTGAAGTAGTCAGTTTTGTTGGAACAGTTACGTCTTATTCGCAGGAACTGCGAGTAAGGTAATGAGTCTTTAATGCTCTCGGATGACAGCTCTCATAACTAAGCAGAGTATTCCGCTCAGTTGGTTTCCTGAAGAGGCGCGTGAGCAATTTGCCTTCATGGTGGTATATTGATAGGTCAAGAAATGCTAGTTGGGATTTGTCATGGGTCATGGTGAAAGTAAGGTCTGCACAATTGTTATTTAACCAGTGGAGAAACAGGTTCAGCACATCAATATCTAGGTTCCAAATTACAAAGATGTCGTCTATGTAACGACGCCAGAGGGAGATACCGGAAAAAAATGGGTTGCTATTATGAAGGATGACACCAGTCTCTAGCGCATCCATGAAAAGAATGGCTAGGTTGGGGGCAAAAATAGCCCCCATGGATGTCCCCTTGATCTGTTGGTAGTATGTCCCTTCGAATGAGAAAAAGTTTTTTGACAGACATATCTCAAGTAGTTGAAGGATAAAGAGGCTTGGAACCCTGTGTGGACGGGGTCGTGTATCTAAGATTTTTTGAATCACCAGTAGTGCAGCTGTTTGAGGGATATTGGTGTAAAGAGATTCTACATCTAGGGTGCATAGTGTATGAACAGTAGGGTCGAAGGGATAATGCTCTATTAGATTGATCATCGCCATACTGTCTCTGATGTAGCAAGCAGTGTTGGGAACAAAATCTTTGATAAAGAAATCTACGTATGCCCCTAAGGGTTCCAAAATGGACCCACAGGCTGACACAATGGGTCTGCCTGGTGGATGCTCAACATTTTTATGAACTTCTCCTTGTGGGTCCTATCTGCCTCCCAGGGATAAACACAAATTTGGAAAAATATATATGTGGCCCCGAATGGGGGTCGACCCATGTGCTGAAGATTGACCCCTACCTACCACACATTACCCAAAAAATATCTCGTGGCCTGTAAAGAAGAAGGGCTAACGCCCGGTCAATTTAATTTTTACCTTTTCTTTCTTCCTCTGCCCGCCCCCCCCCCCCCCCTTTCTCCCTAGGGTAATACATTTATTTTTTAATTTACCGGGAGTGGGGGGGGGTTCAGCCCGTTACAGCAAGGGCCGTCCACCCCAACCCCCAAACAAATTTCCCTAGTGGCCTAGTGCTTTCCTGACTAAGAACTGCGACACGACTGTGATCAACAATCAGAAAACTGTTTCAGGATTGCCTCGTTTGAAAGGGGAGGCTCTCCCCATTCAAACTAGGCCTCCCTGAAACCTGGGGAGGCTATTCTCAGCATTATTTCCCCACCAGAGCGGGAGAGAGCACTCGCCTGCTCATTAGTGTCGCTCCGATGGAGAATCTGTGACGTCCGCGCACCGGCGGGTGAGGGGTAGGAGCTGACATGGAAGAGATTCCACATCACTCCGCCCATTAGGAAATAACAAAAGGTCCCTCTGGTGCAAGCACCGTAGAATCCCTTGTAGCCCTCTCAGGACTCAAAAAAACTACTCGCCCACTCCCAATTGTGAGTGAAATTTTATCAGGTCGAGCTATTTTTAGCACCTACTAGTCCCATTTTGTGAGTGAACTTAAACTGGAAAGGAACAGGTGTTCTTTTCATTCAGAAAGTGAATGAGCAATAAAGATGCCATTAAATCTTGTTTTTATCTTGACACATTTGCTATCTGTTCAAGGAAAGAGGTCAAATGTCAATTAGTCTTTTTACTAATTGCTACTTTCTTTTTTCTTACTACAGTTAGAGGTTTTTGTCAAGTGAGCTGTCTGAAGATGTCATTTTTTTTGCTCTAACACATAAGATTTAAATAATTTGCCTCTAAATGAATATTGCAAATATTTCAAAATATTTCAAGAATTACAAATGTATATTTGTTTTGTAATTAGGAAGTGTGACGCAAAGAGTTAAGTTGGAGCAAATCAAATCAAAAAACATTACTTGGTGATGTGCAAATTCCCCATATTTGCAGAAATTTTATTTCCAAACTTTATTGTTTGTACACTATATAGTTTTATCATTAAAACCGCATGTCAGTGGGAAATAGTGTGGCCATTTCAATGTAAAATCTGCTGATTCCAAATGACCATGTGCTACCACATCATGTTTTAATTATGTATTTATTAAAAGTGATAGCTTTTAAAAATGATATGAGAAACATTCCTGCCCCCGCCCTGATGACAATGCTATTATTGAACTAACAGGCAAGTCAGTGGCCATGTGTCCTAGATTTGTATTATATCAGGTGCAAATGTTTAGTCTATTAAATCAAACAAAATAGTTTTTTTGTACAGCAGACATGCTGAACTCACATATGTGAAGATACTCTCATATGTGATAATAAAGAAAATGGCGGCTCAACAAATTAAAATATTTTCCTACAATCACATCATTTGAAACCAGTTCATGTGTCAAGAGCATTACAATTAGGTCTAGGAGATTATTTAAATTCCTGGACCTGCAGGTCTAGTAACATTTTTATGATTTTTTCGAGGCCTGCCTCTCTAGTGTCGGCCAGTGGCGGCTGCATTTAAAGGGTTAAGAAATGGCTTACCCTGTATTATTCCAAAGTAGGTTGTCATCCAGTTCTGGTCCTATTTACACGAATCTCTGCAAGGTTAGTTATGCTGTGGTGCCTAGTCTGTTTGGATGTCAGCGTTGTCACCAATAAACTACTTCTACAAGAGTAAACAATATTCAGAGTATTAAATGCAGCTCCCATACTTAGACCAGGCTGCAGTTCGCACACATTGGTGCATCGAAAAGTCAGTTTGACACACACCATGTTGAATACAAATGACAATCGGGGAATCCTGGTTCCCAGGCAGAAAGCAGAGCCTGGTCTCGTATGCGACTGCTTTATTTTTAACATATTCTTGACAATGCTGAAATAAAACAGCGGGATTTACTTAAACGGCGAAATTTACTGTGGCTGAAGAGGCAGAGCAATACTGACATTGTACAGATTCATATTACAATTGGATAGGAAGTGACAGTGACGCTAATTTTTTAAAAAGCTAAGCTCTGTGTGGTCCTCCATTTGTATAAGTGTCAGTGATCGTGGTCTGTTAACTTGCCATGAACATAATGAACGTGCGTATACAATAATTATCTAGCTAACAAAACATATTACAGAGAGCCGCGCAGGACGTGTCCATGAACTCACAGCTACAGCACAATAAGAATATCCAGAAGGGGGCGCTCTCGTGATGCCAGCAGCCTTCGCCAATGGCAAAAGAAGTACGATCTTGTATTACCTTGGGAATCATTGGGTCTCCCAGGTAGTGCACGAGCCAACGCGAAAATCGGTGCTGTAGGGTGACGTTGTTATAAATAAATCTTGCAATCGCAGTAGGGTTACAGGTGGCCCCGGTCTTGGCTGTATACACAAGTGACCGTGCTATGTCAATAGTTTACCTTTTGGAAATGTTAAGATGGGGAGGAAAAGTGGAGTGACTGTTTTATATCAAGAGCTTACATTTTGTGAACTGTGAGGTGGAGAGGAGAAGGAAAGAAAATACAGTTTCAGCCGAGTCAGTGCACGTGTGTTTTTCACTATTGCATCCCGGTCTTTTCTTTTCACTCGCCCCCCACTGGTCAGTTGGAGCTGCTGGTCAAAGGTGGGGTCATCCGATATTCATTTTTGGGGACCGTCACCCGCACTTATTTTAAATCATCGTTCTTCCGACTCCAGAACAAGAGAGAGCGATGCAAATAAAATGGGGTAGGAGTAGAAGGGTGACTGAAAAATATTTAAAGATAAAGAGATTAAAAGAACCTCCCAGAGTGAGCCAGCGGTGCAGGCAGTGCTCGGTGATGCAGTAGCAGCCGGTAGTTTAAGCAGAAGGGGGGGGGGGGGGGGCGGATGGGCCACACGCACATACATACTCAACACCCCCCCCCCCCATCTACATCCACACTCAAACCCATACATTCAAGCAGGCACACATACACCTACCAGTCACAAGCTTATACACAGGCACACACCCAGTCACAGCACACACGCAGGACTTTTAAGTGAGATAAAAAACTGGGGGTCTCTTAAAGGGGTGTGGCCAATGTAATTAAGGGCGTGGCTTAAAAACACTTAAGCTAAATATCTGTGCTTTGAATAGTGTGCCGCCCGACTTGTATTTTGCTGTTTCTGTCATTGCATCCAGATGTATGATACAACAAGTAACCTACCTGCAACAAGTCAGGACTATTGGCTTTGTCAATGATTGTTAGTTACCAGGGCCCAAGTCCTAAAAAAAGAAGTGGGGGACGCTGGCGTCACAACAGAAAGTGACGTCACGATAGATGGCTTGCACTCAGTTGCAGTTTAAAGTTATCGAGCTCCTGGTAAAATAAGTGGGGGGACGCTGTCCACCTGCGTGGTATCCCGACTTGAGCCCTGTTAGGTACATAAGATAAATAAGCAGCAACTGTGGCTTGTATATAATATTGAAAAAGCTTCCACGTTAAGCCCTGGTGACACCACAACGATGTTGCTGCTCCTGAGTTTCACAAAGAGAATGGTAATCCAGAGAGAAAATGACTCTCTTAAAAGGATGTCCCTTGCCCTACAACGCTCACCTGGCATGACGAAATTCTGTAACTTCTCTCCTAGTGAGAAGTGAGCAGTGTGAGCACACGCCCTTCGATGTGCCTGCTGTCACTGTAGTCCGGGAAAACAAGCATTGGAAATGCAATAGGGCTCGCATTAGGAACGTTTGAGCTATTGGTCTTATAAATGAAATTTTTCTTATTTATGTATTATTTTTTAAAATAGCTACTTTAATAGCTTTGTCATTTACAATGCCAATAGTTATAACTTTCACAAATATGACACCTATAGCATTTGTAATGCAACATGCTTTGTATTTACGTGACTTAGATGTATTGATATTACAAATAACAATGGCTTTTAATTTTTTTAAATAATTAATACTTGAATAATTTATTTAATTTGTAATGGCAATAGCTTAAACTTTTGTAAATAACTTTTGTGAAGATTATGTTCAGTGTTTTTTATTGTGACGAAAATCCAAGAACAGAAGTGAAATTTTTACATCTTTTTGTGATTTGTAATAAAGGATGAAAGCTTGAAAACAGTTTGAAACATTGAAAGAACATATTTGAACCAGTGATGCTGTGTTTGCGCTGAGTGATGCTGTGGTTGCGCTGAGTGATGCTGTGGTTGCGCTGAGTGATGCTGTGGTTGCGCTGAGTGATGCTGTGGTTGCGCTGAGTGGTGTGTGCATCGGTGGAGCATAGTGGGTGCATTGGTGGAGCTGTGTGGTGGGTGCATTGGTGGAGCTTAGTTGGAGCATCGGTGGAGCTGTGTGGTGGGTGCATCGGTGGAGCTGTGTGGCGGGTGCATCGGTGGAGCTGTGTGGTGGAGCTGTGTGGTGGGTGCATCGGTGGAGCTGTGTGGTGGGTGCATCGGTGGAGCTTTGTCGGTGGAGCTGTGTGGTGGCTGCATCGGTGGAGCTGTGTGGTGGGTGCATCGGTGGAGCTGTGGAGCTGTGTGGTGGGTGCATCGGAGGAGCATCGGAGGAGCTGTGTGGTGGGTGCATCGGTGGAGCAGTGTCGGTTGAGCTGTGTAGTGTGTGCATCGGTGGCGCTGTGTCGGTTGAGCTGTGTGGTGTGTGCATCGGTGGCGCTGGGTGCATCGGTGGAGCTGTGTAGGTGGAGCTGTGTGGTGGGTGCATTGGTGGAGCTCGGTGGTGGGTGCATCAGTGGAGCTGTGTGGTGGGTGCATCAGTTGGGCTGTGTGGTGGGTGCATCGGTGGAGCTGGGTGGTGGGTGCATCGGTGGAGCTTAGTGGGTGCATTGGTGGAGCTGTGTGGTGGGTGCATCGGTGGAGCTTAGTTGGTGCATCGGTGGAGCTGTGTGGTGGGTGCATCGGTAGAGCTGTGTGGTGGGTGCATCGGTAGAGCTGTGTGGTGGGTGCCTCGGCGGAGCTGTGTGGTGGGTGCCTCGGCGGAGCTGTGTGGTGGGTGCATTGGTAGAGCTGTGTGGTGGGTGCATTGGTAGAGCTGTATGGTGGGTGCCTCGGCGGAGCTGTGTGGTGGGTGCATCGGTAAAGCTGCGTGGTGGGTGCATCAGTGGAGCTCTGTGGTGGGTGCATCAGTGGAGCTCTGTGGTGGGGGCATAGGTGGAGCTCTGTGGTGGGTGCATCGGTGGAGCTCTGTGGTGGGGGCATAGGTGGAGCTCTGTGGTGGGTGCATCGGTGGAGCTCTGTGGTGGGTGCATCGGTGGAGCTCTGTGGTGGGGGCATCGGTGGAGCTGTGTCGGTGGAGCTGTGTGGTGGGTGCCTCGGTGGAGCTGTGTGGTGGGTGCCTCGGTGGAGCTGTGTGGTGGGTGCATCGGTTGCATCCCACACTCATTGTTTCAAGATAAAAGTATGCAACTTGCCACCATGCTTGAAATGAACGCAGAAAGAAAGCTTACTAGTTAGAAAGTATTAGGCAGAAATAGGGTTCGCAGTAGGTCTCACATTTGTTAAAGTTAGAGCTGTTGGCTTAGACAATGACAATGTTTCTTACTTTTTGTTTTTTTAATGTGGAGTCATTATATTTGCATAGCGCCATTTATATTTCCTACTGCATTTAGCCATATACATTTTTTACTTTATGTTTTGAAAAAAAATGAAGCTGAAACTTGTTTATTTCCAAATTTATCCAAGCAATCCATGCACAGTCATACTGGGATGTTTGATGGGTTTTGGCACTATAAGTAGCTGTCCGTAACATAATGAAAACTATTCCTAACAAAACATTTGCATTGTAATACAAACACACGTGGATGTCAAAACCTATTTAAGCTTCTTTAGAAAAACACTACGGGCAGATTTACAAGTCTCTTGCGCCACTTTTGCGTCACTTTTAACATCGGAAAAGTGACGCAAAAGTGGCGCAAGGGGCTTGTAAATCTGCCCCTATGCCTTTTTTCACCCCCACCCCACATGCCATCCTTCAAATCAAGCATTATGAATAATAAAAAAATACAAATTTGACATTGTTTTTCATATTTTAAAATACACATAGCCTGATAATTAACTCTCTGTGCCTATCTGTTAAAATCAGTAAAACAGAAGAGCTTTCATTACTTTGTTGGCGTGACTGAACAGCCTGGTAGACGCTATGCAGAACATATCAGAAGGAATTACGCACACTATTATTGAAACAGGAATTGAACCTTGTTCAGGTAGGCAACATCAAAGCCACGGCTCTATTTTCAAATTAAAAGAATCTTGAGCAATGTACATATCTGTTTCGATAAACATGACTGTAGCTTTGAGAGAGATAAGAATGAAAAACTCCCGAAAGTGTCTGCTTTGCCACGGGTGAACACATTCCACCTGATAAGGTAAGTCTGTTAGCTAAGAAACCCTCTGCACAGATTACTCTCAACTTCAGGCGAAAGGCTGCAAATCTAGTAAGGGAGGTCAGTGTGTTAACGCGCCATATTCAGACTGTTTGTGAATTGCAGGTGGCTCATATGACATGGAGACTTCTCAGGTGCTTAATGCACCTGCAGCAGAGATCTGAGTACCAGCGGCAGGTTACAAATAAGAATTCTATTAAGGAAGCACACAAGGTTAATGAGACTGCGGCTTAGACTTGAATTCTGTAGCTCACGTGTTCTACCTAGAACAAGCTAGCTCACTAGGCAACAGTCAAAGAAATCTGTATGTAGCCTATAGGCCACAGTTTAGAAGTGCAGTGTGACAGCTCAGAAAACTGTTTAGACACATGCATGTCATCTTCAAACCACTTTTTAAAACTGAAAGAGATAGCTGATAGGGTTCACCAACCAGCCACACATATTTTTGCATAAACTGCAGGCTGTACAACAGAATTCTAGGTAGAAGATGAGAAAGGCTCGCGCACCAGTACCCGAAGGTTCAGGGTTTTACTTTCAGTTATACACCTCAAAGGGTTAATGCAGCTTCAGTGGATATCTCTTCGTCATCTACTGGTTAAAAGACTCGTAAGACAACTCAGTGGGTTAAAGCACATGTCGTAAAGATCTGCATGTATCCTGCAAGTGACAGCATCCAATACAATAATGCAAACATGAGCGCCATGCCTTTGGCCAACGAAAGCACACACTGAGAGGTGAGAGAGCGTTTGGTTTGTGGCTTGCACAATTTCACTTGTCAGAGATGTATAATACTGGACATCTAAATTTAAAGTAGTAAAGAATGCCGGGGTTGACAATTTAAGATCACTTCTTTGGAGTCAGGATGCACAGATTGATTTTTATGCATTCTATCGCTGTGAGCAGATTATGCAGTGACGGAGGCATTTTTGAGCTGCCAAGCACAGACCTGAAAGCCACTGTTGCCCAGAAACTAAGAATTGGAAAATCGGTTGCCACTAGGTACTGCGTGTCACGTATGTGTATAGAAAGCGCCACATCAGCCACTTCCAAGCTCTGTACACACACATGAATTATAACCCAGCGTCTTGGAACTCACCTTCTCAAAGCCTTCTAAAAGACAAAAGAGGTTCATTGAATTTGAGCCGGTGGTCGGCAGATCTCACCCACAGTGCAAACCCTGCTAAACTAAGCCACTGTGTAACAGAGGTGTCTGCCAGGGCACCTTGCTCACTGCCTGCCACCGACTCACGTCAGGTTGTTACGTGCTATAGGACACCTCATTATTGCACTGCACTTATTATGCTTTGCACTGTCATTTTGTCAACTTATGTTGACAAAAATGCCCTGCTGTCGGCGGTCGAAGTACATAAAGACCAGTATAAAAACAGTGACTGAGAAGAGCAGCATCCCATGAGTGGTGTGTGCAGTGGCTGCCAACATTGAGCAAAAAATAAAGTGAAAGCGTGCAGTAAATAACATGCCCTCGGCATTGCTGTGGTGGGGAGGGGGGTGGGGAGGGGTGTTGGGGGCGGGGAGAGGCAAGAAGGGAAGAATAGGGGAGAGTAAGGGTGACGAGACGCACGGGGAACAGCAGCCTTTGATGTGCCGGCCGGCCGTGGGCAGTGAATAATTAGGGGAGGAGAAATGCCAGATCGCACGCTGGGGTAAGCTTGTGGAGGGAGGCTGGTGGCTTTGATGCTGTGCACGCGCTTTTTCACGTGCACAGCATCAAATCGCCCGTTTAGTTAAGCTCTGGATAAGCTCCAATATGTCTCGACATCTGCAATGCTTGCGCATTGGCAGAGTTCGAGCCCTACAAAGGAACGCCTGTGCCACGGTGCCAAAAAGAGCATTGTTCAACTTCAGTGCACTGTATGCTCTCCATTCTTTGGCATTTATTGGAACTGGCGAAGAAAGGGTTGTTTACAGGAATAATGAGTTTGACTGCTGTAATGAGGTATTTAGAGGACTTTAATAGACAGAAAGAGAAAAACATCTGCGATGCCAGTTTAGTGAGGGGGATGCCATGGTTAATGTGTTGTGAGGCTGTATCTGACAAGGGCTAACAATGAAACTACACTTTGACATTTGTATGTATTTTGACAATGAACTCTCATGCAAAACTCAAATCCAAAAGGTTACATCTGCCTGTTTTGGCAAACTAAAGATGATTAAAAAAATCTCCCCCTATCTGTCTTGGGACTCGATGAGGACTGTTGTGCACGCCTTCATCACTTCACACCTGGACTATTCCAACAGTCTTTACGTAGGGGCGCCTGCATACCTACGCCACCGACTGCAGATTGTCCAAAACGCGGCGGCAAGACTGATTTGTCATGTCCCCTATCGGCATTCCATTTCCCCGTACCAGAAGAACTTACATTGGCTCCAGATCTCTCATCGTATACAGTTCAAAGCCCTGGTCCTGGCCTTCAGAGCACTCAGTGGTTATGGGCCAGGTTATCTCCGAGACAGATTGAAGCAGGTTCAAATAGTTCGCTCCCTTAGATCCAACCGCCTCCGTCTCCTACTACCTCCCCGCTTTCATCGTACTAGAAGAGGAGGTAGAGCTTTTGCAGTGGTCACTGCTAAGCTGTGGAACTCCCTACCGCTTGGCCTCAGACTCACCGAATCAGAACCCCTTTTCAGGTCCAAATTGAAAACATACCTGTTCTCCTGCTACTAGTTGCCTTGATCACTGCAGTTCCTGTCCTCAGCGCCCGGACAACCCCGGTGAGGGTAGCCGCGCGCTTTACCAAATTCCATAATAATAATAATATTAATAATTGCTTGGTTAGACAAAGTGAAAACCAAGAACATAAATGCATATCAGGGTCCTTAAGGTGATCAGCAATATCATGGTACAGGGCCCATGCCACGCTAGAAGCGGACATGACGTTTTGGAGGTGAGCTCAGCTCCCAAACCACTGGAGATGCTAAGGCTGCACACACTCTTGTGGGATATAATGACTAAAAGCTAGTTGGGAGAGCTCCATGGTTTCCCGATTTTGCAGGCAACTGTTTTTTGTCCATATCACTAGAACATGTGTCTCTAACCATAGGATAGCATTTCAGAATTGTAGCCATTTACCTCTCACTTCAACACTGCATCATACAGCACAAGCAATGGCACTCATCAGGATAATCCGAAGTGCATTTGAGATGTAAATATTAGTAGAGCTGTGTACACCAGGGACGTCCTAAACAGTGCTACTAACCCGGCCTAGTAGCCTGGAAGACCTTTGCTACATACCAAGCATGGAAGTGCACCATCTCCTCTTCTCGTAGGCCATTTCATTCTGCTCTTCACTGTTTACATATGTTTTGCAGTGCCTCCAGGGCAAATGGAGTAAACCAAGTAGAGGGTGTAATTTTCACTGATATTGTCTGCTCCATTAATCTCTATCCTCCCTCTACTGAAGCATGTACAGATAGGCATCTCAGAAACATTAGCCACCCCATTGCTTACCATTGCTGTTTGATGTGAGTTTTAGCAATGTTTGCAATTTGTTCCCTATTGAGTGTTGCAGTCACAACTTCTTCCCAGTCTATCATATGTCGGTGGTGGTGTGTGGAGACATCTTGGTTGATGTTTGTAAGACACTATAATGCACTCATTATCAAAACTAGGGTGCATGTTTCTGGAGCACACTTGCTGTTTTTTTTTGCAACATTCTGTGATGAACTTTTGCGTTCTTCGGGAGCCAGTATTGCTTTTTTGCATGGGTAGATGCTAATTTGTATATGGAAATGCGATCTGCTTTGAATTTTGAAAGTGAGAATAGATTTCACTGCTCTGTCTTTCAAAACGCAAACTATGTTTGCTATGGGAGGGCGGGAGTCGTGAGAGTCCCGCTCTGTCAAAGCAAACAGCAGTATACCGGGGGGAGCCACCCCTAGACACTGCAGGAGCCGGTCGTAGTAGTTTCCAGGGCCCTTGAGGGCACCAGGTGGAGGGCCACGCAGTCTGCCTCCCGTAATACACAAATTCCCAGGGGTGGTGATTCCCGGAGTTTGAGGGGGGTCGTTGAGGCCCACATACCTGCGATTTTGTAGGGGGGTTGGATGCAAAAGTGGTGCAAGGGGGTTGTAAATCTGGTACACAGTGTTTTGTTTTACTTTCCTTTCTGTCATGTAGAGGATCCAGGGTAAATAGAACAGTTTAACCCTACCCCCAAACGGTTTTCTGCCTGTTACTATAGTAACAGTTCATGGAACGCTTACGTGAGCACAGAGGTTAGAAGTTCACCACACTATGTTGCTAATGGCGTTGTACTTTTTATTCTTTTAATTGGATCCGTAATTTGTAGCTATACACTCTGGTAAAGATCTGGTGAAGAGCTAGCCTCAGAATTATACTTCAAATTATAAATATCAATTCTATTGTGGACTGCTATCCCCACAAAAAAGTTTTTTTTAATTAACTTTTATTAAAACAAGAACTAACTGGAAATATAACTAAATGATAACACAATAAATAACTAGAACTATAACTTTAACAAAACAATATAACAAACAACATATAATATGGAGTCCAATAGAAGTACTGTAGTTAATCTGCAAAACAAAAAAGAAAATTAGCGTTTAAAATTAGATGGATATGCCTAAATGAGGTCACACAAGTCAAAGTAACACTTGACAATATTTTCTATATTTTTAATGTGTGCAGTGTACCTAATAGATTTCACTTATCCTATAGGCTTGCATTCAAACTGTGTCTGTATAGAAGTTCCTACTGCGTCATATTTATATTACAGATGAACATGTCTTTAAAATGATTCACAGATGAGACAGAATTAGGTGAGAGATGAAGTCATTATGCAGGACAACATTTTTTAGGGCTTATTTACAAAACTCTTGTGCCACTTTTGTGTTACTTTTCTCATGTTGAAAGTGGCGCAAAAGTGGCGCAAGGGGTTTGTAAATAAGCTCTTTTATTTCTAATGCATTTAATTGGAGGTATTGTATATCTAGGCCGCTCTGCTTACCTTGTGTGAACACTGTGGCCAACAGAGTTCACAACTTAAACTCCGCTTTGGTTGGTTACTTGCCGGATATGAAGACTGCTTTCAAGAAGAGACCCCAATAAAGAGTACTGGTGAGGAACTGCAAGTATGCGGAAGGACTTGCAGACTAAGAATCCGGTCAACTTTGGAAGGGAAGAGTTAAGGATATTGAGAGAGGTTCCTTCTGTTTCATGAGAAGGCCCATGTACCAGTGGAGCAACACCGTCAACCTCTACTGCACAACCTAATATTCGCCCCCAATTTGGAACCCTTTAAGATAAAAAGTAAGAAGGTTGGGAGCTTTGTATGCCATCCTAATACCTAATCATCCATTAGTTATACAGAGATCCACCCTGTATCAGACTCATCCGTACAAGTGTTAAATGGACATTATCTGACACCAAAAACCCCTCGAAGAAATTATATATGTTATTTTTTAACTTCGTCGACTACTCATATTGAGAGTATTTACCTTAACGTTGTCCGTTAAAAATTTGTGAATCTGCATGGCTTCAGACAACTGGTTCATGCCATATTTGAGACATCGGTGTAATCCGCTGGAACAGTAGGATATACTTTTCTTCAACCTCAGCACTTTGCTGCTGATTTATGTGGCATTCTGCAAACTGAAAAAAGAGTTAAAGATGTATATGTTGTACATATGTCGAAGATTAATTTAAATGTGCATAAAACATTTGTTCTCAATAGGATTGGGGATGAAAAGCAATCATCAGAGGTTATATTTGGCAAGCAATATAGGAAATAGCATTGCATTATACAAATGTTAGGCCGAGATGGGTCACTAACTTCATTTACAAACTCCTGGCCTTGATCTGATAGAACCCTTTTAAAAGCACAGTTATCTGTCTGCAAACACATGAAATACACAAATGCTTATCTCCGAATGCTTTTCAATCATGAAATGTTAAAGTCAAAGCTGATAACTCCATTAGGTCCATTGCAATTTTCAGCTGATAGTATATGGAGAGCAGTGTGTGGATCTGGTATGTCGAGTGGTTGACCACCATCTGGTATAGTGCATGAGCAGGAATAAACAGCTTGTGGCGACCAGGACGTCCCATGGTTGAGATATCTGTATAATGAGATAGAACAGGGGCCAAATCAAGTTTAAGGTTATTAAAAAACTTGGAGAGCGTGCTAAAATACAACATTGGCTAATCGATTACATGTGCAGTGTATGGGGAGGAAGTAGCACGTGGCACACTACTTTCAAAAAGTTAAAGGCGGCAGGATTAAGTGATTTGTCCAGCAACATCGCCTACCAAGGCAGGATATTGGAGGTATAAGAGCTGGAAACCGTGCTAAAATACAGCATTGCCGAAAACATTACTTTTGCAATGCATGGGGTACGTGACGCACTACTTACACGAGAAAAACTACATCGCATTAAGTTGAACAGCATGTAGCACACTGCTGCGGGAATGGCCCGTGGCGCTTGGAAAATTAAAGAAACGTGGCAGGAGTAAGAGATTTGCACAGAACAAAGGATAGCAAATCAAGTTTAACGTTATTAAAAAACATGGAGAGCGTGCTAAAATACAACCTAGACCAATCAATTACATGTGCAGTGCATGGGGAGGAAGTAGCATGTGGGGCACTATTTTAAAAAATTGAAGGCGGCAGAATTAAGTGATTTGCCTAGAAACATCGCCTACCAAGGTAAGATATTGGAGGTATAGCAGCTGGAAACCGTGCTAAAATACACTATTGCCGAAAACATTACTTTTGCAATGCATGGGGCCTGTAACTCACTACTTACACGAGAACAACTACTTCGCATTAACTTGAACAGTACGTAGCACTCTGATGCGGGAATGGCCACGTGGCGCTTGGCAAATTAAAGAAACGTGGCAGGATTAACTGATTTGCACAGAACAAAGGATAAGACATCAAGTTTACCGTTATTAAAAACATGGAGAGCGTGCTAAAATACAACATTGGCCAATCAATTACAGGTGCACTGCATGGTGAGGAAGCAGCATGTGGCGCTCTACTTACAAAATTGAAGGCGGCAGGATTAAGTGATTTGCTCAGAAACAAAAGTTACGAAGTCAACTTTAACGATATAAAAAGTAGGAAAGTGTGCTTAAAAACAACATTGTCAAATCAAACAAAAATTTGCATGTAAGCGGTATTTAAAGATCATTCAGAAGAATTCATTTAATTATTCTTAGAAAAAAGTGCTCACCTACGAAGAAGTGGATAGGAACATTATCAATGACTGTGACTGCGGAATACGAAAAGTTCGAGAAGGTTGGCAGGTTATAAATGCTTTGCAGAAGGATGATTGGCTGAGCATGGTGTCACTGGGTGTGAGAGCTGTGATTGGGCATGTTGTAATTGAGCATGCGCAAATAAAATGAAACACGTTAGGGTGCATGTCCAGACGGTGGAACGTATTGTGCGCATACATAATATTAACACGGATGCGCTACCACAAACGTGCATACGCAAAGTGAAGGCAACTCCTAGGTGGTAAATACACAGATGGACTACGGATGACGATAGAACACCGGCTCCCACAGGGGGCGGGGAGCCGGTGGGACAGTGGGTGAATTGAAGACCCTCGCACAGTCCCCAACGATGATCGTCAGAATACATTTTTTAAAAAGGATGTCCCCAGGGAATGGGGTCCCCGGAGCCTTGAAGTGGCTTCAGTAGGGGGGCTATGCAGCCCTCCGCCACAAAATATAAATATATAATTAGCCATGCCCCGTGGGTGGGAACCTCGGTGCCTGGAATTGATCACGGGAGGTGGGGCCACCTTCCCATAAAGAAAAATGTATACGGATTCTCCGCTTATTGTCATAGTACCATAAGCGCAGCCTTCCGATCACGTGCTGAATGCTAATTGGCTGTCAAGTGCTTGTTAACATTCAAAACTTGAAACTGTTGGCAACCATTTTATGCCTCGGTAAAAGGGAGAGTGAAGAAGCGTGTGAAATGTGAGTTTAAAACGTGAAAAGGGGGAGGGTAGACACACCCTGACCCTCTAGGTCTGCTCAGGTGGTTCCACAAGGACCCCCTGGGCCCCAATTATTATTATTATTTTTTGGTAAAATCGCGCGTTGCGCTTATGATCTGCGCATTCTAGCGATATTAAAAAAAAAAGAGAGACGTGGGCTTCCGCGCGTCTTTGGTAATTTGCATTCTTTCGACTGTTTAGAGGTGATGCAGCAGTGCTGGATCCAGGATCCACGCCTGAGTAAGAAAAAGTAATAATAACACTATTTACCTGCTTAGTGAATTTCCTTTCATAGGTTGACATTGACTGGTTTCAGTTGCAAATTCTTCTAAGTGTGCAGTTTTCTAACTTAAAAATATTCACCTTAAATCATCCGAACAACGAATTCCGATTTATTCATTTGTTATCAGGAGAGAAACCAGTGCTGCATCTTTTAGCCCAGCACTGACCATGAAAAGTAGTTCCAAGCATACTTACAAGTAACTTGTATTTCCTTCCATAGGAATCCCATTCCTATAAAAAGAAAATAACACATTTAGATTTGTGGGTCAGGCTCAAGGGGATGGGGTCAAGGGCCCAAAAAAAATAAAAAGGAGGTCCACACAATGTAATGTAATTAAAAAATTAAATATCTAAAAATAAACAGTTTTAAAAAAAATTGTAAATCAGTATCAAAAAAATAAATATAAAAATAAATATATTTAAAAATTGTCATTTACAAAACCTTTAAAATTCACAGAAAAAAACATAGGTTTCAGACATGTTATAGTTAGGAATTAGCATTTAAAACACCTTAGAAATTCACTGAAAAAAAAACAGGTTTCAGGGGTGTTATAGTTAGTTGGACAGTTCACTCTTACAAAACCATTGAAATTCCACCATTATAGTTAGTTGTACTAACTATAACTCACGTGCCCGCAATCCACTGCTGATGATGTCACATATTACATAATTCATGACAAGGATCTCAAATGACATCACTGATGACATCATCCATGTGACAAACTGACACACCTCATCATACAGTAGCATAACCATTCAACGCTCATTATAAAATATGAAGTACCGTATTTGAAACCATTGACACACCAGTACAAGTTTCTAAAAAACCCTCAGTGATTCCTAGATCTACACAAACATCGAAACACTTGCCTAGTGATTCACTCATACACGCTAACAAAGATCAATAGAACACTATAAAATATACTTCTACACCTACATCAGCATTACACACCAGCACATATCCTATTCACTTATGCAGACATCCTACTCACTTATGCAAATAATTGATCATACTTATATTTACTAAGCTACACACTTATACAAACACCACTTTATTTATTCATATAGATAGTAACTCATACTTTTTTTGTATTTTTTATGGGGAGAAACAAAAAACAGGGAATTATAAACGACTCAACTTGAGCAAAAAAAAAACAGGAAAAAAATTAGGGTTTCTTCGGGCACTTGTGGTTATCACCAGCAATGTTGATGAGGGTAATACTCTTCTCACCATAAGTAATGGTTTTGCCACAATATATGCAAATGATTTTGAAACCACCAAACTTAGTTTGTATATTTGGAACCATCTGACTTGCTTCTGGACCCGATGGAGTGGGTTCTTTGGTTGTTGAGGTGCTGGCAGACGATTGTGGAAGGTTTCTGCACAGTTCTCTCACCTCTGCTGCAGAATAATTATTGGGGTGCAATCGTTGCATGTGCCGAATCATTGTATGATTTCCAGATGAATATTTTTTTGCAGGGTTCCCCCGGATAGTACAGCGCCACAGATGAGACAAGTCACCTTTGCAGCGTTTACCTTCTTTGCACCCCTTGGGATATAAAAAAAAAACTCCCATATAAAGTGCTCCTTAGGTTTATAGGGGGCTTTGTCTTCAGGCAGGAAATGCCTTGTCTGCCTTCTCTCCTCCTCCTCCTCCTCCTCTTCTTCTTGACCACAAATGTGATGTTGTGGTGGTCCTTCTGGTGGTGGTGGTGGTGCAGATGCTCCAGCTGCTGCTGCTACTGTAGCCATTTTAAAGTTCAAAATATTAGTCAGAGATCTCCAAACAGGTCTTCCTCAGTCAAAGGACAAAGTCAGAATAAGGAAAAAAGATGGGTGCTTTCATCATTAAAAAACCAAAAGTGTTCTGAACCAATGAAAAGTGTTATTTTCAGGTCACATGACCTGACGCGCTTACGCTACGCACCCCGGGGGGCGCCCGGGGGCGCGTAACGTAAGCGCATTAAGGCGCACCCTGGGGCGCTTACGTAGCGTGATCGTATGTGCTCCGGCGCTTCCGGGTGCGCTTACGCCGTGCGTCATAACACGCATCACGCGGCTACGCGATACGTCACGATGATGTTTTCGTTCGCGGCAATAGCGCAAACGGGGCGCTCACCAGTACGCGAACCGGTGCGCGGCAAAACTGCGCTTACCGGTAAGCGCATCGGTATGAACCCCGGGAGTGCTCCGGGGCCAAAAAATAAAAAAAACATAAAAAAATAGTATTATATAAATATACAATATAGGATTCATTAAAAAAATATTACATTTCATAGCTAAATACATTTGCTATTAAAAAACCTTTGAAAATCACAGAAAAAACCATAGGTTTCACACCAGTTATAGTTAGGAATTAGCATTTAAAAAACCTATGAAATTCACTGAAAAAAACATATGTTTCACACCAGTTATAGTTAGGAATTAGCATGTAAAAAACCTATTAAATTCACTGAAAAAACCATAGGTTTCACACCAGTTATAGTTTACTGACATAAAACCATTGAAATTCCCACGTTATAGTTAGTTGGGCTCACTATAACTTGCGCGCCTGCAATGCACTGCTGATGATGTCACATATTACATCACTCATGACATGGTCAGTGACATCACTCATGATGAACCATCCAGTGAATGTGTGTCTTTCTGTAAAATAAATATGTTTTATATATGTATTTGTAAAGGTCGATGGAAGAATACATTTTTAAATAAGTGTCTAAATGGATGTTTTAAAAAAAAATGTGCATTGCGGGTGCGCAAAATATAGTTAGTACAACTAACTATATAGGAGCAATTTCAATGGTTTTGTATGAGTGAAATGTCCAGCTAACTATAACACCCCTAAAACTTATAGTTTTTTGAGTGAATTTCAAATGTTTTTTAAAAGCTAATTCCTAACTATATAAGGCCTGAAACCTATGTTTTTTCAGTGAATTTCAAAGGTTTTTTTTAATGCTAATTCCTAACTATATAAGGCCTGAAACCTCTGGTTTTTTCAGTGAATTTGCAAGTTTTTTTAATGCTAATTCCTAACTATATAAGGCCTGAAACCTATGTTTTTTTCAGTGAATTCGCAAGGTGTTTTAAATGCTAATTCTATTAGCAGATAACGTTTAAATATGTTAATATCCTTGTGGGACCACCTGAGCAGCCCTAGGGGGGCAGGTTGTTTCTACCCTGCCCCAACACTTTCAAACTCACATAATCTTCAACCTACACCCACTGCTCTCTATCTATTACCATACTAACTCTCCACAAAACCTCTATCTAAACCCAAAGGTGAAAAAGTCACCACTCAATATTGCACTTAACCAACATCTCAACACTCAAACTTGTTATTTAAATGTATTTTTTTATTTGTCTTTTTAGACCATCGTCCACACACGGTGCGCGAACCCCGCGATTTAAAAAACAAAAATAATAATTTTTCGATCTTCGGGGTCCTATAGAGACCACATGACAAAACCTAGGAGGGGTCAGGAATCTCTACTCTGCCCCCTTTTCAAGTACTAGCCTTCTGTTTACAGCTACCTTCTGCCACAAAAACAAGATGGCGGACAGCACTTCCTCATCTCGACTGACTGGAATGTTGACAGACGTCCAAAAGCCAATCAGAATTCCGCCTGCGCGCGCTAGAGTCCGTGCACAGTGCAAGGACCGTGCATGAACCGTGTGCGGAGGGTGTCCCGCCCATAGATATATAATTTAGGAAAATTCAATTTTCTCAACAACTACTGGAGCGATTTTCACCAAATATAAAAAAGGCACTACTGCATACCAGTCCCTACCATTTTGCCAAGTTTGGTGTAATTCCATTCAGCCGTTCGGGCTGTAGCCGTGTCTAAAGGTCCTATGGAAAATTGCATTGGGCTACATTTCACATTCAATTTTGCAAAAACTACTGGAGGGATTTTACACCAAACATAGCAAAGGCACATCTCCATTCCAGTCCCTACCATTTTGCCAAGTTTGGTGTAATTCCATTCAGCCGTTCGGCCGTTCGGGCTGTAGCCGTATCTAAAGTTTCCTATGGAAATTAACATGGGAAAAACACGTTTTGGGACCACCCTTTTTTCTCGGCCTCCGCTTGACGAGTCCCCCCGAAACTTTCAGGGAATGTTCAAAGCATGAGTGATGTAATATGTGACGTCATCAGCAGTGCATTGCGGGCGTGCGAGGTATAGTTAGCTGAAGTAACTATAACTGGGGAATTTCATTGGTTTTATATGAGTAAAATGTCCAGTTAACTATAACATGTGTCAAACCTATGGTTTTTTCAGTGAATATATATATATATATATATATATATATATATATATATATATATATATATATATATATATATATATATATATATATATATATATATATATATATATGAATATGAAATCCTGTATCGCTTAATGCCAATGGCATCACAATTCCACTGCTCCGGAAAAACGAACAAGTCAGACCCAAGATCTCGTGCAAAATTAAGTGTTCTTTATTTTCATCAAATAACACCCAAGCTGTCCTGCATATATATATATATATCATGTGAACAAGCCTCTCTCGAGGTGAAACGCGTCATGGCGGAATTGCAGGCTTTAATTTTGGCACGTAATAAACTGCACTAAGAAACTGCACCTACTTTGTGGTCTCGCATTTCTTCGTTGTTCTGCGCGGAAGGCAGATTGGACTACGACGATCTTTTGGAACATATATATATATATATATATATATAATGGTTTATATTCTGGGGGGGGTTGCACCTGGCACCTTACGTAAGCCATTTTCTGCCCCAGGGACCTCATCAGCAGGGGCCCGTTGTATTTTTTGGGGGGGTTAGGGGGCACATGATCATATACCGGGCTGTTTCGGAGATGGGGCAATAAAGCCTCCCTCCCTAACCGTTTTTATCCCAGGGTCACCATCCACCGGCGCATAACATCTTTTTTAGGGGAGTTGGCTGCCCCTTCTTGAGCCTTTAGAGGACCCAGGGACTCCATCCCCCAGGGCCGCCAAAGTAAGTTAAACGGAGGGGGGAGTCACGCATCCCTCCTCCTTGAGCCTTTAATGGCCCTGGGGACCTCATTCCATGGAGCTTGCTCACATACTGTGTCCTGGGGAACCCACCTGCGGGCCACAGCTTTTCCCTGCCTGCTTGCTGGGAGCAGACTTTGGATCTGTTTCCCTGCCTGCACAGAAACGGGCTGGAAAACAGATCAAAATATTGCTCCACTTTAACAACAACAAAAAGAGGCCCTGGGAATGGATCCCCAGGGCCTTAAGAGACTCGGGGAGGGATCTGCGCAGCCCCCACCCTTTTTTGTAAATGTTGGCCCCGGGAAATGGGTCCCCAGAGCCTATAGTGGGTTGGGGTGGCCCCCGATCCCCTCCCCTTTAACCCCTTCCCCGCTCATGATGGAACCACGCCGTCATGAGCCACGGGCGGCGTGTGCTCATGACGGCGTGGTTCCGTCATGCTGCAGCCGCTATGCCCATGCGGCACTGATTCCCTGCCTGTGCGGGCGAATTAGTTAGTGGGGAGGGTTGTGACGGAACAACACAGTCATGAGCACAGCTCGCCTGTGGCTCATGACAGCGTGGTTCCGTCACGAGCATGGCGGCGCCGCGCTTCTCCCCCTCCACCCCCCCGAGCGCCACAGCAGAATTACAGCCGCAACCAAGGGGTCAAATTAAAAAAGTCTATTGGAGATGGGGTCCCAGGGCCATGCCCTTATGGCCAACCCCTGCGGAGCATGGCCAAAGGCTGAGTGAAGCATGGGGTTGGCTGCCCTTGGGGGGTTGGAGGGAGGGTTGGACACAGGGCCTGTCAACAGGCCAAGCACTGTGGCCAACTGTGCACAGCCAAAGTCTGTGTGCAGCGACCAACCCTCGTCCTGGGCGACCAAAGGTCCTGCCAAGTGTGGGATTGGCTGCCTTTAGTGAGTTGGCCACAAGGACTGGCTGCTTGGGCTGTGCACAGCATGGGCTTGGCTACATGCTCAGGCCAGGCCCTGCAGCCAACTCCCAGTCGTGCACAGCTAAAGACCGTGCTGAGCAGGGGGGGTTGGATTTACGTATGGTACTTAAATATTTTTTTATATTTTTTTAAATCACCGAAAAAAACAAAGGTTAAAGTAACATTATAGTTAGGTGAAATGTTCAGTAACAAGTTAATATTTTAAACTCTAGAAAACACTGATATTCACCAGTCATAGTCATAGTTGTCTTGAGTAACTATAACTCGTGTCCTAAGTTAACTAGAACTCGCTCCCTCGCCATGCACTGCTTATTACCCCATGTTTTACATTTCTCATGACAGCTTATATGACATCACTTGTATTATTTGCAGTTAAATTGTTAATAAGAAATCTGTGCTTGGGAAGAGCGTGAGTTAGTTACCTTAGGGCCCGAGTTATAGTTACTTGTTATAACTATAACTTTAAATGGTGAATTTCAATGGTTTTTAGTTTAAAACATTGTTACCCAACATTTCACTTAACTATTATGTTACTTTAACCTTTCTTTTTTTCTGTGATTGTATGTATATCTATTCATGTATCTATACACACACACACACACTCACACACACTCACACACACACAAACACACACGTACAAACACACACACACCCCTCCTACCTTACTTAGACTTTCCATGCAAGGTGACTGTATGTATTGTAAAAGCACCCAAAAATAAAATGTGTGGTAAATGCAGTCATGGTAAAAGCTGTGTAGTAAAGGCTCTGCATGGTTAAGGCTGCGTTGTAAAGGATGGTTCAACTAGTTGACTAGTTGACTTCACTTAAGAGTGTCTCTGTACTAGGTATCTTTGATTGGCCGAGGGTCTCATTTGTTGCTCTTCTTTTATGCCACTGTGCTATGTACCTGGGCATAGTGCCACGTGAGGATGGCATCCCATTTGACTTTCTAAAGAGTTTTCTGCTTTTGTCCAAAATAGTAGAGCATCTCCGTCTGCCTGCTTCCCCCTTGTGTGCTTCTGGTAGCCTTCATCAGTGCAGCCACTTGGTGGCCTCTGCTTCTGTAGGTGGTGTCCCTGGTAGTGTCCTATGTGGCAGTGGTTGGCTCTTGCTGTCTTCCCGGAAACCTTGTAGCAAGTATCGTTGTTCTTGTGCTGTATGTTGGGGGATTAGTATGTCAGGGGCATGTAGGTAGGTACTGGGACTAAAGGTCCATGATCTAGTTTTCTCATAATGCTTCTGTAACCTGTTTACGCCTCAGATGCATTCGCATACACTTCTGTCTAGGCTTTCTGATGTGTTGTCCCTTATTAGGCAGCGCAGCAGGTTTCTAAAATGATTGCAATTCGTTGGGTGGCATCAAGCTCACAGGTTCATTGGAGAGAAGTTCTCTTTGCTTGGGGTTGTTGTGGAATGCTCTGGGTATGTGCGGGGTTTCCAGAGCGTGCTGGTGCGCCGGTGATAAAGTTTGGATTGTGTTCACATGTGGCATCCTACCTTTGCAATGAATCAGAGCATGTGCCTCTTATTTGAAAGCGGGGGTCTCTCTGGCGGTAGAGATGTTCCTTTCTGGTACACTTGACTTATCTGATGTAGTAACTATTACCTTTTTTGAATTGGCAGTTCATCATTCATGATCCAGGGACCTACAGTAGTTGAAGTAGTAAGGTTGTAGCTGTTTGCACAGGTGTTAGTTTGTAGTTAGGGTTATTGTGATGTTCAGAAGAGAGGTGACAATTGGGAATAGAACATATTGTGATTATTGTATGGAGATCACATGAACAACAATGTCTAATTAATTGGTGGTTGCAGATTAGGCCGTTGTCTGCCCCTTACTGTTTTTTCCCCAACTTTTTCGAACATCAGGCGTCTCATATTGTTTCTGGTGGCTCTTGTACTGTCAGCCCTTCTGTACCCTGCGCGTGGAGCTTTAGTGTCAGATTTTGCATTCATATTTTTGCAGCTTCCTTAGGACGGTTTGTGTATTGTGTAAATGGAATGTTAGCTTAGCACTCAACTGCTGTCCTGATATTTGGTTTTCTGTGCCAAGTCAAGTCAAAAGTCAGTCATCTGCGCATATCTGTGGGAAAGGGTGTGTGATTTGTGTGTGAATACAGTTTGTTGCCAGTAGTGCTGTGTTGTGCGGATATTGGCAGCTGCAGTTTGCCTTTTGTTTTTGCATTCTGAACGTATCTGGTCATGTTAATGTGTTAGTGCTTATAAATACTTTTGTCGGGATTTGTGTCCATCTTTAACACATATATTCTGGGTGTGTTTTTGCGCCTATAACCAGGGAACTTTGATGTGTATTTGTGAATCTCACAGGCGCTTTGTAAATAATTTGTCCTCTAGCTTTTGGGCTTGGGATACTGTTTGGCGAAGATAATCTTTATCATTACTGAATAGCCTCTGATCTATACTTCTCTGATATTTTTCCTATTTCTGATTCTTGATTGTTAATAATGATGGATGGGGTAGGAGGGATTGGCACAGTCTGCTGCAGGCCTACCCTGTCTGGGATCCCCTGGTGTTTTTATCCATATGATTTGATTTTGATCTTATGACTGCCAAACGAACATCTACCTGCCTTAGTAGACCATTACTCAGAGTTGAGGTACTGGACACCTCCTTGAGGAACTTTTCCACCCCACACAATGGGAACCCATCGCCCCCCTAAATACCCTGCCCCGTGGGATCACAAATCGTGTCACAATTTTGCGTCCATTGTTCAGTGCTCCTTTGTGCGCTCTCTTGTTTTATATTATGCAAACACCCACAGATGTACATAGAGAGCAGGACTGTTGTTTCTGTACAGGGATCAACCTGGCCCGATTGCCAGGCTGCCCTTCCCAGCAAAAACAGTGGAAAAATCATGAAAAGCCAGTTAACTCAATTCATTCAAGAAAACAATATACTAGATCCCTCCCAGTTTGGCTTCGGCCCAGGACATAGTACGGAGACAGCCTTGATCAAGGCCACTGAGGAGATCAGTGCAGTGATGGATAAAAGAGGTGTCTGGAAAAACTAGGGGTAAAGGACCATGCTCTTTCTTCAATTTCATCTTTTCTGCAGAATAGAAGACAGACGGTGTCCCTGGATAAGTTTAAAGCAACTCCATATGTACTTCCATGTGGGGTCCTGCAGGGTTCGTCCCTGAGCCCACAATTATTCAACATTTATTAGTCGGATTTGGCTCCGTTAATCCAACACTTTGGTTTCAACTTAACATCTTATGCCGATGACCCTCAGATTGTGATCGCGGCTCATAAAAATCAAGCCTCCCCTGCTATGCAGTTTCAGAACTGCATGAGGGAAATCAATAGTTGGATGGGAAGACACTGCCTCAAATTGATTTCAGATAAAGCAGAAGTAGTGATCTTTGGCAACCTTCATTCAAGATGGGATGGACTATGGTGGCCGGCCGAAATGAGCGAGCCTCCAAAATCAGTAAAAAAGGCAAAGACCCTCAGGGACAGCAAACCAATGCCGCAGTTTTGGCTACATCTTATGTGATAAGGAAACTGAAGATCTTACCCTATATTCCCACAGATTCCAGGAGGACGGTGGTAACTATATTAATACTATCAAAACTAGACTATTGTAAAGGCCTTTATCTCGAATTACAGAAACAACTTCTGAAAAAACTTAAGATGCTGCAAAATGCAGCTGCCAGGCTTATATTAAACTTACCAAAATATCAGTCCGTTGCGGAAGACTTTAGGAAACTTCATTGGTAGCCAGTGGCTAAATGTATTAAGTTCAAAGCACTGTGCCTGGCCTATAAAGCACTGAACAATTTTGGACCTGCATCTCTGAAAAACCTTTTCCCCTTGTACCCCCCTTGCAGACAGCTAAGGTATACTAATGCCAAATTGATGTCACTACCAAGGATTCGAACCTCGAGTTGGAGAGGTCGAAGCATAGGCCATGGCTCAGCTAAACTGTGGAATACGCTCCTGGTGAATATAAGAGCTGCCAATTCCCTAGCCTCCTTTAGAAAAGAATTGAAAACCTGGTTATTTGTAAATTAAACCTATTACCTCCTTCCTTTAGGGCTTACGGTCAGCTTTAGTGCCAAGACACCCCCGGGTAATCGTGTGCTTTATAAGTTATATTAGCATAACATAACAAAAGTACAGTGTGTTTCTCTCTGTTTTTTACCAGGCTTCACTTCTACATGATATAATTGGCAAAAACTTACCATCGAATAATTGTGTAGTAGGTGTGTTAAGGGTTGATTGTCCTGTGGTTGTTTTCTAGTGTGGAATGCATACAACTTATTATGGTGCATATGAACGTATTGTGGGATAATATATGCAGAGGTTATACTGTAATTTAATGTTTATTGTATTTATTTCACCAAATCAAAGTAGAGATTGAGGACTAGAGAAGCTAATCCATATCCCCAGGATTATATGTAATGATCAAATAGGACTACCTATAATTACAGGGGGAGGGGGACTCAAAGAAGTACGCTAGCTGGCAAACCTGTTGGTTTGTTCATGAAGCCCTCACCCACGCTCGTTCCGGGCACCGCAGAAGGACGATAGGTCCAAGGAGGATCTAGACCGGGAATACCGGTCTCTTTCTCTGCCAGGTGACCCAAGGAAGCTTTTGACAGCAAACAGCCTGTCAAAACCAGAGGGAATCCCCCTCTTACATGTAATCGCACCTTAGAGAGTGCGACACATAAATCAACAACACAAACACTATAATTTAGTTTTTTTGCACTTTATACACATACTCACTTGGTCCTGAGGAAAGCCAATTTTAAATTTAATAAGGCCTGGCTGAAACATGTAGACCACACAAGACGCAGGAGGTCATAATTCGCACTCCACCGCGTCTAACTGCCTTTTTATTGCTAACAGAGGCCCAGTCATTAAACTTATTTATTTACCCTCGGGTACTGGGACCTACTGTATAGCTTTTAACTTCACTTTCTCACTCACGACACTGCACACTCAGCGAATATACCAGCTTTGCAGTAATCTGGCGTCGAAGCACACCCGGGACACATTCGGTGTCACTGTGGTGGGCCCGATGATGAAGCATGCCACCAACCAGGTTGGTGGGTGAGGGCTTCATGAACAAACCAACAGGTCTGCCAGCTAGCGTACTTCTTTGAGTCCCCCTCCCGCTGTAATTATAGCTAGTCCTATTTGATCATTACATATTGTATTTATTTGGCAATATTTGCGTTTCTCTATTATTTGTAACCTTTCTTTCTGTCTTTCCTTCTGCCTTTCTGTTTTGTTAACCTGTTTCCATTCCTCTCACTTGTTTGTATTTACAGTCGAGCTTACCGTTGACTGAGTATCAGAGGACGTGTGTCCAACAGTACATACATGGTGCTCGCTCCGCATATTTTTTTCTGGCTGCTGTTGTCATACATGTATTGAATATAACGTTTTTTTTCTCGTGGTTCCAGGGAACGCGGCGCTGCTGCTGCTGTTGTCCATGCAGCTGTCCTTCGCGCAGGGGCGCCCCCTGTACATCTACCTTATCCTGGGAGTGCTGGGCCTGGAGCTGCTGGCCACCCTGCTCTGTCTCTCCGTGTACACAGGTGAGCCTGCGCCATTGTCTCCTCGTCTGGTGTCACCTGCACACAATGCCCGCCAAACCCTATTGTTACTCTGCAAGTGGAGCGTGGCTCAGCCCCTGGAGGTGGGGAGAGGGGGAGAACTGAGAGGGGGGGGGGCAGGTGGGTTGTTATGGTATGAGAATGGGGTTACTGTGCAGCCACTTTGAATGGAAATGTAAGGTTAGGACGCAATGCCCTAACGCAAAAAGGTGGCCTCTCAGAATATGATGAGGTGAGGGGGCTCTTAGCGTTCCATTGATGTAACAGATACATAATCATTGGCCTTGGGCTGAATGGGGCTCCATGAAGCGTTGGGGGCCCTCTGGACTGCAGAGACCTGCGTTACGCCCCTGGCAGGGCGGTTTCCGCTCCTCGCTCACCGGCTGGAGCAAGTGTACACTCGACAGGAAATATTTTACTGCGAGACACATATCACGTCCGTGTTTGCTCGGAACTCTAAACACATTTTACTGCCCTACGAGGCTGGAGGGAACCGAGGCTGTGCTGTGTGGTTGAGTTTTATCGACGAGGTTAATTAATGAGCGTTATTCGTTGCTTTGAAGCAGCACAGGGGAACTGGCCTCTTCTGGACGCAGGTTGTAAACAGACCTCAAATATTTGCAGGGATATATAGAATGTCAACTCTTAAAATGCTCCCCCGTCTGCCTTCCGTCGTCGCCTGCCCGATAGCCTTTATGGGCTCTTCGTTATCTGAGGACAAGGTCGCGTCATTTCCCCTTTTATTCTTCGTAGGGTTAGTGTGTGCTCTGCTAATTGGCCGTGGCCCCATGTTGCCATCATTTTTCACACTACTGAGGTGCCCTGGCAGTTTCAAGGGTGGTCAGTTTGATTGTTTATTTATTTTTGTTATAGCTCAAACATGACTCTCCTAACTGTGTACAAATGATTCCATTGGAAACAATGGGGTGTTACATCCAGAAAAGCAGGGTGTATGTGGGCTCTGATTTCGTAGATATTGTGCAGGTGCAGAGGGTTGTGGTGTTCTGGAGCTATTGAGTGCTAGAATGAATGGTATGTCAGAAAGACAATGACGTCATTTTCGAGGCACATTCTCCACCATAAATGGTTGTTTTACTCTTTGATATGGGCGGAAGGCTGCCCTATACTACCCGAGATTTTAACTTTTTTCTTTTTTCCGTTAGATTATTGTAAAAATAGTGTATTGTAACGATTTTAAGTAATTGAACAATAAAGCTAAATTCAATTACTACCCGAGTCGGGGACCATCCCTTTCTTTGTGAATTAAACCGGTATTTATAAATGTTTCTATTCTGTGAACTGGGACTGAAAGCTTGGGAGATTACGATGGGTGACTACTTGTTGACTTATGACGAGCGAAGTTTTATGTGCCATAGACTACTTTAGACTCTACTCTGACTTTTTCATGGAGCCAAGACAGCCCAGAAGAGGTGGGAAATCAAGACTGGTGCCAACCTATTTCCACACCCACCAGCCAGTTCCCTGTCACTCACCTATGTTTTTGAAAGCAACGAGCTGCACCTCACAGGCCGAAAATGGGCTAGAGAGATGGTGTTGACAACTTACAAAGCCAGACATGCAGGGCTCGAGTCGGGGTACCACGAGGGTGGACAGCGTCCCCCTACTTATTTTACTGGGAGCTCAATAACTATAAACTGCAACTGAGTGCAAGCCACCTTTAGTGACGTCCCTTCCTGTCGTGACGTCAGCATCCCCCCACTTCTTTTTTTAGGACTTTTGCCATGCAGACGTGTACGTATGTGCTATCCTGAATCAACGAGTTGGCTGCAGTGAGTTAATGCTCACTCCTCCCATCTGTTGGGGTCTGCAGGTCTAAAGTTCGAATTCCTGAAAGGCCTACCTAGCCATGCATCTTTCTCATGTCGTTCAAATGAGTACCATTAAACTGGATATTTGAAACAGTTGTTATTTACAAGAAGTATAGAATAAAGCAATATACAATCAATGCATTTTTATTATGAATTCCCATGCATTCCAGTAAAACTTGTAATTCTGTTTTGTGATGGGTTATGTACACAATTCTTCTTGAAGATCATTCTGGACTATTTAGTGATATTAGTCTTTGCAACCAGATCTCACCCTCCATCCAAATCTGAATGGAAAACAACTAGCTCAACCTGAATGTTGTTTAAGGAAAAGTTATTTTGATAGATCCATGTCCACTTCATCCAGCTACTAGTGCTACCTCAAAAAAGCTTCCAGTTGCAAAAATTGGCAAGCTGGGAGAAGGCTCAGCGACCTTTTTTCCTAAGCACGGACTTGCAAGATGCATGTTACATGGCTGCCTGGCCAACCTGCAGAAAGCCAAAGGGTGTGTCCAGCAGCAGAAAGATATTTCCCTCACACCCCCGGATGTGCTTGACAACAGCCAGTAGGAGAGAGTGGAATAGGAAAAAATAAAGCAAACTTCAAAATAGGATAAAATCGTTCAAGAAAAAAGCTAACACAAAACAAAATTAGACCTAGAATCTTGCGGAAAAATAAAAACAGAAATCAGTTAAAACTCGTAAATACAAACAAATGGCTGTCTGAAGCCTACTTCCGGCTACTAATCATTTTTAATGAGTGTTCTTAAAGACTGTAGTTTTTCAGACCCACAATAAATTGTGCTGCCCATATATCTAAACCTGTGTAGATAAGTAATCGTCACCCTTTCCTGTAAGTTTTTTATGGGGCAGCTATTCTTATTTAAATTGTATCCTGAAAGCTACTGGCAGCCATTGGAGTAATGAACGCTAATAAGAAATATGACTTATCGGCCTAGCCCAGCCTCACCTTTTGCCTTATGAAGCAGTTTGTGCAATCCGGGGCCCTTAAAAAAGATATTAGGACAAATCGGCATAAAGCTTGTTACTGTATTCCAGCCTGTTGTTGATTACGGTTCCACCTTTGCAGCATATAGGAGACTTAGCAAAATCTGCCTTTGTTTTTGCAGTTGAAATAAAAATTGCCCTAACTGTGGTTCTGTCCTGCTCCTTATGGATGAACTTCTGCATTCACCACATTCCCTGATTCTCAACCTTAGTGTAGAAAATTGTGGCAACAGAAAAAGCTTTGAGGAAGGTGGTCTTCAGCTGTCTGATAACATTGTAGAGAGAGCTAGCCTTGGATATGCAGAGATTCAAGTGTGCCAGTTCATGTTTCTGGAAACATTTTACTGTGTGATGCAAAATAAAACTTCTGAACAATGTAGCCTGCGTGATCATGTAGCCTGTGTGATCATGGATGGTCATTGATGATGGCAAATTACTATTCTGATGACGTGGTAAACAAACAGATGAAGCAGACAACCTTGACAGAGTAAGAAGACAAATAGAGAATACAGAAATCTTGGGCCTCCTAGAGAAAAATGTCCCAGCACCTAGATAAGGAGACCTCTCCTAATGTTACACTGCACAAATTCACTCAGACGAACTGAGTGACAGTGGGTTCAAGATAATGTTGCTAATCAGGAAGAAGGGATGAAGTGGCAGGATAATTTGAGCATGACGACTCAGTGAACTGAAAGGTCTCTGCAGGACCCCAAATCTTAGATGCCCCTGGTTAGAAACGGCATCTTGAAGGGTTTAATCCTGAATAAACATTTGATCATGATCACAAACACCCAGATGCCAACAAATGCAGAATCCATAGATGCGCTAGAGAATCAAGCCTTTGCATTAATTGTTGAACTCTAAGACAAAAACTGGGAGAGTAAACCCATCGGATTTCCATGCTATAAATAGGAAGGATTTTACTTTGAGGAAAGAAGTATTCCAATGTTTGTGGTGGTGCTAAAATTTCTTGGTTCAAAATTTTAAAATGTAAACATTATTGTTTGTTGATTGATGTTAATGAGTATTTAGCAGTGCCATCGAGTATACCCCGCAGGCATGAGAGGAATGATCATGTTCACACCTGGTTCCAATTCCCTAATTCTGTTCAGCATGCTTGCCAATTGATCAGAACCCCATGTTTCCCAGCAACCTGGAATGCAGAACGCAAACATGTTCAGGCTCTCTTTATGATGAGGGAAAGAGCAATGGAGCTACTATTGCTTTGAATAAATGGCAAAGTTTTGTGACATGAGAAAGTGTATGGATGTGAGTCTGTCCCCTATACATCCCAACCACAGTCGTAAGCCATACATAGTTCAATCGAGAAACAGTTTTTGAAACATCTTGTGGAACCTTCGACAAATTTGCTTTCCTCGCTTTTCTTGCCACCATATTAAAGCTAGAGTTCCTAAGAGACCTCTTGCTGTCTCCATTCCTTAGACATGTCTTTGCCTGTCATCTGTAGATGGCAGTTTTACTCCTAGCATGCAAAATATTTACTTTGTTAGTTCTTTCATGAATGTGATTGCTCGTTATGTGTGTGTACTCGTCCCATGAGGTTGTTAATGCTTCCAGAAGCCTTTGAGTGCACATGCCAACCACTCTACCAATGTCTTATAGTTTTGACCACTCTCTTTTCCTTTTGATTTCTAAGCTTTCATTGCATTTCACTTGGAAGCATTAATACTATCAATTTCCAGCAAAAGCATTTTTTGTGCATAATGCTAATAAATGAAGGGCATAAAAAAGCACTGGTTGATTGCGTTTTCTTACTAAAAATTGTGAATGTTCAGCACTCATTGTTCATTGGTGGTGACATATAAATGGCATTACAGTGAATGACAGTTTCATTCTTCATGCATCCACTTTTACCATCCCGCAGTATGCTTATGTCTTAATCTGAGAGCGCTAAATAAAGAGAACATAGTCTTGAAGACAAGTCCAGTGAATCTCCCGAGTTTACTTTAATCACTCAGGAGCGACCACAGTGGTCCTGGGTATTCCCCTATCTCTCCACCTGTCCCCACCCTGACAGTTAACAAAACTAGCTGGTGGTGGTGTGAATTGTAAAAATACAGATTTATAGACCCGTCTCAGCCTTCTGTTTCAATTGGGTGGCCTTGAGTGACTAAAATGTAGCTTTTCGTCCTCTTTCCAGCACACGGTGAAATCTGATCTTTTTCGTTAGGCCAGGTGTTGTCTTTTTTTAGGAAATCTTATTAAGCAAGTTCAACTCTAAAGCCAAATTTATTAACGTCAGCTGCTTTTAATGCACCTTTTATGGCCGTAGCGTAGATCTGTGCATGTGGCCATTCCAACGCTGCTTAGCTGTCATTGGCTGAATGTGACCGCCATCTTAACGACGGGGTCCCTGGGCTATTTGGAGCTTCGCGACAGGTTCCCTGCTCAAGCCTCTGCGCAATACGAACTTCTGATAAGCAGGGAATTTGTCTGGCTTTGGTAGCTTTAACGGAGACTTAGAAATCTCAGCAGTTGAATTTTCTCTTGGCGTTCTGCTTTTAAGAACTGAAATGTTTCAATGCCTTGTATGTTTTAACTTGTTTCATCGTAAGTGGGGAAAGAAATTTGGTGTCCAGTTTCAAGGAACGCGTTGGCCTTTCAAGGAGCTGATCCAGACAGATTACTGTGAAGTGGATGCAACCTGCCTGAAATGTGACTCGCAAGGACCCTTGTTTACTTCCAAAATCAACATTAAAATGAGACCGCTGAAGGAAACCTCAGTGAAGCGTGGGTCCTTCAGTAGAAAGACAAACAAGGGCAACTGATAGTGACTTGTTGATCCAAGCAACAGGGACATATGGAGGAGAGTAGGATAAGGTAGGGAGTGACGCGAGGGAAGCATAGACTAATGTGAGAGAAAGATATATTTGAAATAATAGGAAGGAAAACAAAGGGATTCTATTCACTTGTGATGTCTTATATCAGTTCCATGTGTTTTGGGGATACGTTATTCAGCTATCGGACTATTAAACAAATGGAAATGCTGTGTATGTTTTTTTAATTGTGTGGTGAAATAAAAGAATGCTTCTTTAGATAAAGTGAATTCCTAAAATTATAAGCATTGCACTTCTAACATGAGTTTTTAGGATGTACTAATAGAAACAAAAAAGCAAACAATGGACTGACTTTGTGAGCTAAGTACATTAAAAAACAAACATTGGCTTTGGCAATGTGGTTTTGCCATGTTGTACACCAGTGTGACTGCGGTTCCGCATGGATAAAAGTAAGTGACATGGAGTGTCCTAGAGTGGAGTGGGGGGAGTAGAGTGTTGTAGACTGGATTTGTTAGAGTAGTGTGTTGTGGAGTTTGGTAGTGGAGTAGTGTGTCTTAGAGGAGAGGTGTGGTGCCGCGGCCAGGGCGACTGACGCTGGAATCTGGGGATCACGGTTCGATCCCCAGCTCCGGCGGCAGGTTAGCCCAGCACCATGTGACTCTGGGCAATAGCTTGCTTAATCTTCCCGACTGCCCCAGGCGCCTAGAGACCCTTACGGGGGATTGTCGCGCTTTACAAATGTGGTTTATTATTATTATAGAAGAGTTACGTGGTTCAGTGGCAGAGAATGTTATAGATTGCAGTTTTGTAGAGTGGAGTGTTGTGTAACGGCATAGAGTGGAGTGGAATAGGGCGGAGTGGGTTAAGGTAGTGGGGTGGATTTAAGTGGAGTAGATTGGGGTGGATTGGATGGAGTAGTGTGGATTGAAGTTAGGTGGATTAGAGTGGGGTGGATAAGATTGGTTTAGGGTGGGTTGGGCTGGATTACAGTAAGGTGGTTTGGAATGGGATCAGTTATAGTGGAGTGGAGGCGAATTTGACTGGACTGGAGGGGTGGATTGGATTGGAGTGGGATGGATTAGATTGGAGTGGAGTGGAGTGGATTGGCCAGAATTGGGGTGTATTGGAGCGTGGTGGGCTGGATGGATTGGACTGGGGTGCATTTGATAAAGGGTAGTGTGGGGGTGGATTAGACTGCAGTGGATTGGGATGGATTGGAGTGAGGAGGACTGGATGGGGTGGGTAAGATTGGAGTGGAGTGGATTGAAATGGGGTGGGTAGGACTGGTTTTGGGGTGTGGTGGGTGTGCTGGATTGGAGTGGGGTGGGCTGGAGCGGAGTAGATAGGATTGAGGTATATTGGATTGGGGTGGATTGGAGTGGTTAGGATTGAAGTGAGGTAGATTTGATTTGGCTAGATTGGGGTGGATTGGAATGGGGAGGATTGTTTGGGGTGAGGTGGATTGGATTGGAGTAGGTTGGATTGAATTAGGGTAGACTGGGTGTATTGGAGTAGAGTTGGGCGGATTAGACTGCAGTGGAGTGAGGTGGATTGGCGTGAAGTGGATTAGACTGGAGTGGATGGAAATAGGGTGGGATGGATTGGGGTGGGGTTAGGGGGACTGGATTGGGGTGGGATTGGTTGTAGTAAAGTGGGGTGAGGTGGAATTGAGTGGGCAGGATTGGTTTGGGGTGGGGTGGTTGGAGTGAAGTAGAGTGGATTGCATTGGGGTGGAGTGAACTGGTTTGAGGTTGGTGGATTAGATTGGGGTGTATTGGAGTGAAGTAGATTTGATTTGGCTGGATTAGGTTGAATTGGATGGGAGTGGGATGAATTGAATTGGATTGGGGTTAGGTGAATTGGGGTGGGTTGGATTGGTATGGGGTTAGGTGGATTTGATTAGAGTGGAGTGGATTGGAGAAGGTGTATTAGAGCGGGGGTTATTTTGGATTGGAGTGGGGCGGATTGGAGTGGGGTAGATTGTTTAGGATTGGAACGGGACAGATTGTTTTGGATTGGTTTGGGGCTGATTAAAAAGGGGCGGATTGTTTTGGATTGGAGAGGCGAGGATTGTTTCAGATAGGAGGGGCCAGATTGTTTTGGAGTGGAGTGGGGCCGATTGGATTGGGGCTCATTGTTTTGGATTAGACTGCAGCAGATTGTTTTTGATTTGAGCAGGGCAGATTGGAGTTGGGTGGATTGTTTTGGATTGGAGTGGGGAGGATTGTTTTGCTTTGGAATGGGGCAGATTATTTTGCTGTGGAGTGGGGCATATTATTTTGCTGTGGAGTGGGGTGGATTATTTTACTGTGGAGTGTGTCAGATGGGTGTGTGCTGATTGAAGTGGGCAGATTGTTTTTAATTGGAGTGGGGCAGATTAGAGTGGGACCGATTGGAATGGGGTGGATTGGGAGGATTGGAGTGTGGTAGATTGGATTTGGGTGAGTGGTTCGGATTGGATTGGATTGAGTCGGGTGGATTGGTGTTGGCTGAGAGGGGCTATGGTGGATTTGAGTGGGAGCGATTGGGGTGTACTGCACGATTATGTGCTCAAGGATCATTTCAGAAATTACTTGTAAGAAAGAAACACTGTGGCTTTACAATAATCTTCATCTTTTGATAACCGCACCCACGATCAAAAACAAAAGACAACATGAGTGCAAAGTGAGAAAAGAAGACTTGCCAAAATAAAAGAAAGTTAACTATAGAAAATAAATCTTTGCAATTTTGTTTGTCCTGCTGAGCAAATTTTTGGCAGTCGCCCTCCTTCTGTTTGCAAGGCACTAAAAGTTAAAAAGAACAACATAGTACCTCAATCACGTTGGGAGCTGCTGACCGGCACCAATTAAGCTGAATTAATCCGTACTTGGGCCCTGCTCCACAGAGAGGTGTGCAAATGATGTAAGGCCTGCCTTGATGAATTACGAGGCTGTGAAGAAGACTGCAGCACAAGGTAACAAATGGTAAACAACGGGCGCGTTCCCAAGCCTTTTTTTGTATACAAGACTTACTCACAAGCGAGACACATTCACCAGTGCACGATTTCACAGTCTCAACCCTGAAAAAGGTGTTGGGAAAATCCTACGATTCCAAATATTTTTTCAGCAAATAAGGTTAAGCCATGTGGAGGTTTGTTAATACTTACAAATTATCACATTGAGAAATTGCTAAGCTACCCTCCAAAACTTGCCAGAATATTTCAATTTGTGCTAAACATATGCTGTCCATGCATATGTCAAACAAGTTGGATTCACAGGTGTAGGAATCTGGCTTTTTATGTAGTGTGCCAAGGTAAGGGCACACTGTATAAAAAGTCCAGACGGCCTTTATTGGTTTATAGGGCTTACTTTAATGCTATATTTGTGCTATATTTGTGGTAGTGTGGTCGAGCATCTTAGGTTTATCAGATGGAAGTGTTAAGCCTTTATTGCACGTACAGAGTTAATAAATGATACACAGACTCAAGAAAAAATTCACGACCAATTTAGAAAAACAACACAGATTTTTATATAATTTTAGACACCAAGATCATCGGAATCAGGTAAGTACTATCCGAGTTAGGAATTTTACAAAGAAACAGTAGAATACTCAAATAATGGTTTTGGAGGTATGAGCCTCAAACGTGGTAATGTTATGCTATAGAAGGAAAGTCCTATACTGCATACATATACTTGCAAGTGGTTGTAGAGGGTGTCCTTTAGGACTTAAGGTGATTGGGGCCCTAGGTCCAGAGAACCACCAGCAGTTCGGAGTTACCTGCCCTGATTTGTCCGGGTGCAGAGGTGATAGTCGCGTTGGTAGCCTCCAGCGCCATACAGTTTAGTCCGAAGTACTTGTAACGAAAAGGCTGCAAGTGGGGAATTGGGGACAAGTCCAGCAGAAGACAAAAGGGAGGCTAAGCTTGTAAGGGTCTGTGGAGCAAGGAGACGCAGTCCGCTTCTGTGAACCCGGGCTGAGGGGTCTGGGTGCAGAGGTGTTTGGCCAGCTGGCCACTTAAGTTGAAGGCTCTCAAGGTTCTTGGTCTTGACTTGCAACGGGGAAGAAAACAGACAGCAGGGCCACCCTTGGTGTGAGCCTAGTTAGTCCTGACATCCCTCGGTGGGCAGGTGGTTTTCGGCTGCAGTTTTGTCTTGCCTGGACACTCAACAAGCCTTGGTCTAGCGTCTCAAAACTCACTGGAGAGACGGGCTGACCTCTTGGAGCCACGGTGACTGTCTCCTGGTGAGATGCTCGCTCAGTGGGCCAGATGGCCAGCTAAACAAAGTACCGGACAAGTGCAGTTGGTGCCTGCAGATGAATGGGGATGGCTCCTCCACCCTAAGGGAGATGCTTTGTGGTTGTTTATATACTGGACAGACCTACAAGGGTTTTGGGAAGATATTCAGCTTTTGGACGAGTTGGTCTGGCAATTGTCGAGGTTACCAGCAACCAGGGAGTGGAGCAGGTCCTCTGTTCTTGCGGTCCTTATTCAGTCCCCAGGTAGACGAATTTCAAAACTCTGGTATCAGGGGGACCTCTAAATACTGATTTTAGGGGTGTTTGGGGGGAGTCTAGGGCAGTAACCAATGGGCTACCCACCCCTGTAACATCTACACCCCCTATATGACCACTTCCTGCGATAAGTGGGCATATCTTGAACCAAAGTTCCTAGTTTCACCAAAACCAAGATGTTGACACTCTTCTTCGACTGTCCGCTTCAGATGGCCCACCTTAGTGGGTTGCCTAGCCTGTAAGTGTGACATGCCTTCTGACTATCTAATTTCCCACCTGCTCTGGTGCCACATGGGCCTCAGGGCAGGGTTTGATATTCCCCAGGTCTGGGAAGAAGCTGTGGTCTCATTTTAAAGATGGTAGAGGCTTTGAAGCCTCTGGCCTTGAAATGCTAATCTGCTATCCGTCCTGTTAGAGGTGGTGTGATCAACTTCTGCCAGACAGGCAATGTTCCTGGCCTCAGAGCATGGGCTCTCACCTACAGGGGGTCAGAAACTTGCCTGTGGTGGCAGGCCGGAAGATAACAGTCAGCCAGCACACTCTGTGACAAGTAAGGTATCAAGGAGCACCTCTAAGGGACTTCTGGGTGCATTTTATAATAAATCCAGTACCTGCATCCATACAGATTTATTAGGACAAAATGTTTCGTACCAGACATCAGTATTTTCAGTGGAGGCATTGCGTAGCTGGGTAGCTTGTAATGACCAGTGTCCTGTACATAGCTTAGGATGACTTACTGGTCCCATGCAATGCCTAGCAATTGTAAGGCACCCCTAAGGGTAGGGTACAGTGTATTTAAAAGGTAGGACATGTACTTGTGAGTTTTGTGTGTCCTGGTAGTAAAAACCTGCTAAATTCTATTTTTACTACAGCAAGGCCTATCTCTCCCATGCGTGAGCTGCCTGCACCTAAGCCTAGGACAGTGCTCACCGAATGCGCAACTCAGCAACCTCGACTTTCACATTGGCTCTGAGTTTGTCGCAGGGCCTCCAAAGAACCGCCACTCTGAGTCTGGGGCACCTCCTCACCATAGTCTCTGATGCATCCCTCCTATGCAGCCCCGGCCCTGCATGGCTTTCTACCGACGCATTGCCTTCAGTCCAGCGATTCCTCTTCGATGCACGGAATCGACGCACCATGCTCTTGACATCAACACATCACCGAAGCTTTGTCACCGTCAGGAACCAAGACCTCTCACTAGCATCAGACACATTACCTCCTATGTGCAACGCATCGTCTTCCGGGGTCAAAGTTCAACAACCCTGCACCGCCTTCCGTAACCAACCCATTCACTTGCATCCTCTACGCCTCACCTCCTCTGCGTGATACATCTTCTTTGATGTCAGAAGCATCCAAGGTACTGTAAGGGGGTCTGCGTGATTCCTGTATCCGACCCACGCTTCACCGCCGTTGGACTGAACTTTTGGATTTGTCATGCACAAGCGGGACAAGATAGCCCCAGTTGGAGCTGTAGACTACTAAGTTTTATTGAATCTTTAAAAATTCATATATTGACTTGTGTATGTTGGATTTTTGTCATTTTGGTCTAATTTCCTAAACTGGTGTGGAGTACTTTAGTAATGTTTTCACTGTGTTTCTGTGAGTGTGTGCGTACACACATACTTTACGCATTTCCTCTTTAGTTTAGCCTGACGGGTCGGTGCCAAGCTACCAGAGGGTGAGCACAGGTAAACATTTAGTGTGTACTACACTTACCCTGATTAGAGTGTGGGTCTGTACTTGGACAGGGTGCATACCTCTGCCCAATATGGATCCAGCTTCTAATGTTGGTGATTAGCGGTGAGGATAGGACTTGTATTTTTTTTGTAGATTTATATAGCGCAAACTCGACCAGAAGGTATTGGAGCGCTTTACATGAGCACCAGTTACGTTACACAAGGACACATTCATTTGTTTTTGGTAGGCATAGGGAGATTAAGTGATTTTCCCAGAATAACAGGATGTAGAGTCGGCCCGAGCCTCGAATCCTGGTTTCCCAGCTCCAAGATCGGCAGTCTAGCCGTGAGACCATATCCTCTCCCCTATTTGTGCATTACATACTGTGATTGGTGTGCACTACTTCCATATCTCCGACCACTACGTACCAACATACTATTTTTAACTTTTTTTCTCTTTGGCACCCCTTTGATTTTTTGCAACAGTAATGTCTCAGTCGGGAGAGCCGTCAGCAGTAGAAGAGTTTGAGCAGCAGAAGTTGAAAACGTACACGGTGTCCCAGCTCAAAGGTTTCTGCAGGGAGCTCAAATGTGCATTTTACAGCCTCACTGGAAGAGCAGAAAAAGATGTTGAGGTCCTGGTTAGCAGTCAGCGATGCAGCTATGTACCTGGAGGATGAGAATGTTGTTGTGGAGGAGGCAGAGGAGTAGAAACCAAGCTTGCATCTGGAATGGCAGTGGGGTGGGGGCAGCCTGAATAGTGGAAGAGTTCCCTCCAGAGCTGGCAGTTGTTTCTTCCAAGAGCCTGTCTGCAGCAGAGTAAAAAAATAGGTGGGAAGAAAGGAAGCTCCAGTTGGAGCTGGCAAAAGTCAGTGTGGATGTAGAAAAGCAGAAATTGGCAATAGAAAAGGATAAATTAGCCGTGGAAGAGGAGCTGAGTTTGAAGGAGCTGGATTTAAAAGCAAAGAGGGCTGAATCCTGCACAGGTGGTGGCAGCTTTTCTTCAGTACACTCAAAGGGAAAGGTACACGTACACAAAAGTCTGGTTGCTCATTATGAAGTGGAAGAGGACATAAATCGGTGGTTTCAGGCTTATAAGATTGCTTTGCAAATGTACAGCATTCCCGAGAGGGAGTGGGGTGCAGGTTTATGGAAGCAGTTCTCAGTGGAGGGGTGGGACACCTCACTAGCCTTAAGGGTAGAGGATCAGATAAAGTACACCGCCATGAAGGAGGCCCTGGTTAGGAGATGTGGTCTGACCCCAGAGAAATGCAGGCAGAAGTTTAGGGCGAGTGAGAAACTTGGTCCTCAAATATGCGTCGAGTATGTTGATTCTTTCTTCAGAGCACTGGATGGTTGGGTGAAGGGCAGTGAGGTAACAGAGTACCAGGGGCATTGCAATTTGATTGCATGTGAGCACATGTTTAATCTTTGTTTTCCAGACCTAGGTCTGCAGTTAATTGATAGTAAGCTTACTGATCCCAGGAAGTTTGTTAAGGAGACAGACCTCTGGCTCAGCACCAGGGTCCAAACAAGTTGTATGTGGGAGACTCATAGCAGGATATTATTGTATTTTATATATTTTTCGCTCGTATAGCATTAAGGAGACCCGATGGTTGTCAGAGCTCTTTACATAAGAAACAGTTGAATACATAAGCACTTTTATTTCATTGCATCACATTTTTAATCAGATAATTTTTACATTTGCAGGTATAAGCTACAATCAAGGGAGAACATTTTCTTTGATGCAATTTGGATATTGTTGGTGTCCATTGTCACAGAGTCGCTGACAGTCCTATTAATTCTTCTCTCATTCAAGCTGCTGGGCACTAGATGATCCAGTCAGTAATCCAGCAGCGCCTTCTCCCAGGCTCCTTAAGATTTTACAATTTTCTTGGGTTATTGTAGAAGCACAAGTTAATGTGTGTGTATATATATATATATATATATATATATATATATATATATATATATATATATATATATATATATATATATATATATATATATATATATATATATATATATATATATATATATATATATATATATATATATATATATATATATATATATATATATATATAGTTAGATCTGGGGGTCTCTAGTTGTCACCTTTGTCCAAATAAGGACCCTTACTTCTAAGTTAGGATAAGGGGATTACACTCCTTAATAACCCCTGCTCACCCCCTTGGTAGCTTGGCACGAGCAGACAGGCTTATCTCAGAGGCAGTGTGTTAAGCATTTGTGAATATACACAGTAATACAGTGATGATTCTACAGATGGAAACAACACAGGTTTTATAAAAATAAGTATTCTTTATTTAGACTTAACACAAGACCACAAACGACAGAAATCCACAATACTACACTTAAGATTACTTAAAAGATGATTAAAGTCTCTTAGGTCAAGTTGCTGTTAAACGCGACAAAGTTCTCAACAAAGTACCTGGATGCGTAACGCAAAGTGGACAAAAGGCTCGCAAAATGGTAGTTGCGTCCTTCCTCAATGCTTGCGCAGAGTAGGAGACTCGTCGTGAGCCTTACCGGTGCGGAGGTGATGAGTAGATTCTCGGCCTGCGGGCCCGTTGCGGTGCACAAGATGGCGCCTTGATGCGATGATCCGGTTGCGATGCGAGAAGATGGCGCCCTTGATGCGGCGATGCGATGACGATCTGGCAGCCTTGTGACGACTCTGTATGTTGGAGCCGCGACAGGCCCTGCAACACGCTTCTCCCGTGATGCGATGGCGACTCTCTCGATGGCGTCACGCTTCTCCAGTGATGCGACAGCAGGCAGCTTCGATGAACACATGCTTCTAGGGAGATGCAACGAAGGCTCGCTTCTCCGTCGTTATTATTATTATTATTATAGAGGCTTTTGTAACGCGCTCTGCTACTAAATAGTATAGTATCCTGGCGCGGAGAAGAAAAAAAGAAGGGGGCAGGTCACAGTAAGTGCAAACGAGAAGCAGCCATTAGGCATTGGTGTTAAAGAGGTGGGTTTTTAGGCCTTTCCTGAACGCCATGATGGAAGGGGCTGTTCTCAGTTGCAGAGGCAGGGCATTCCAAGCTCTCGCTGCTCTAACAGAAATGGATTGTCCACCTAGCCTGCTATATTTGAACTTTGGTACAGTCATTTGATGAAGATTGCTTGATCTGAGAGGGCGGTTGGGTGTATAGAGAGAAAATCTTTTTCTCAAATACGTTGGGCCTGTTAGGTGGAGTGCACGGTAAGCTAGCACTAGGATCTTGAATAAGATCCTTTGAGCCACTGGAAGCCAGTGGAGGTCTCGGAGTGGTTGGCGGACGCTAGATCTTCTGGGGATGTTAAACAGCAGCCGGACCGCAGCATTTTGGATGACTTGGAGGCGGTGGATCAGATAGGCTGGGAGTCCACAGTAGAGAGCATTCGCATAATCCAGTCGGGACAATATCAGAGCGCGAATGACCGTCTCCTTAGCTGATCGCGGAAGCAAAGGAAGGAATCTGCGTAGAGTTTTGAGAGTGGAAAAGCAGATTCCGGTGAGTTTTTTCAGGTGATCTTCAAATCTGAGATTATTGCTAAACCAGATTCCCAGATTTTTTGCAGGTCCACCTGTGGATTTGGGGCTAGGAAAATCGGTGGGCCAGAGAGAATCGTAGAAATTATCTGGGAAGGAACCGTACAGCAGAATTTCAGATTTGCTCTCATTACACTTAAGTTGAGCCAAGGCCAGCCAGCGGAAGACCGATGATAAGCAGAATTGGACTCTCGTCGTGTCCAGGTTGTTTTTGGGCCATGTAAACAAGAGCTGAGTATCATCGGCGTAGGCCATAATTTTGGCTCCTAGCTGTTCCGCAAGATAGATAAGGGGGGTCATATAGACATTAAAAAGCAGGGGGCTTAAGGTGGAACCCTGTGGTACGCCAGTAGAGAGTTTTTTGGGAGAGGAAGAGAAAGGCGGTATCCACACTTGCTGGGACCTGTCATCTAAGAAAGATCTTACCCATCCGAGAGCAGGGCCGGTTATGCCTATGTCTGCTAGTCTAGTAAGTAGAAGGGAGTGAGGGACCGTATCGAAGGCGGCAGAGAGGTCCAATAAAATCAGCGCCGCTCTGCCACCTCCGTCTAAACACTCACGGATAGCCTCAGAGACCTCAACTAGGGCCGTCTCTGTACTAAAAGCAGCTCTAAAGCCTGATTGCGCAGGGTGAAGAGCTTGGGAGTTTTCTACGAATCGGTCCAGCTGTGAAAATGCAACTTTTTCGCATATCTTTGTTAGAGCTGGCAGTAAAGAAATAGGCCGGAAATTGGTGGGAGTTTTTGGGTCTAGGCCATTTTTCTTAAGGAGTGGTAGTAGTTTTGCCTGTTTCCAGCAAGCTGGCACTGTGGCGCTGGAAAAGGAGAGGTTCACAATATGTGTCACCTCTTGGCCGACTGTGTTAGCCAGGCCCGCAAGGACTCTGGCTGGGCAGGGGTCCGCAGGGGAACCTGATTTTAAAGTAGCCAGAATTTTCATGACCTCAGTTGTATTCACTGGAGTGAAGAGGGCAAACTGATCCGTAGAAGTGGGCATAGTGGGGATAGGGATGGTCATGGAGGCTGGAAAGTTGTTACATACAGTAAGTAGATCTTCTTGGATTTTATCAATTTTTTCCACAAAAAACACAGAGAGTTCTTCACACCATTTTGCCGATGAGGCTAGAAGAGGGTGAGCGGCGCAAGGAGAGACAAAGCTTTTGACAACAGCAAAGATTTCTGCGCTGTTGTTATTGGCCTTGGAAATACGCCCTTCATAGTATGAGCTTTTTGCCATTTTAATTGCAGCATAATACTTCTTTTGAGCTGTTCTAAGTTCTTTCTTGGCCTCAGGGAGGTATGCTTGTCTCCAACGTCTTTCGAGTTTTTTACAGCCTGATTTAAGGTCGCGGAGGGTGTTAGAAAACCAGGGTTTAGAGGGGGAGGAGCGGACTCTACAGACGCGACCTGATTTGGTTGAAAGAGCGACACCTTCTTCAATCCATGAATTGAATAAGCTCACTGCTGGTTCGATTTCTGAAGGCAGTGAGGGGCGAGAGGTATCGAGATGATCACAGAGCAAAGCTAAATTAATTTTCTGTGTATGAGCCATAGGATGGTTGGTCTCAGCAGGGCGGGACAAGGGCCAGGAGAATCTTATTAGCATGTGATCAGACCAGTTTAATTTCTCAGGTTCAGACATATTAATGTTAAAATTGGTACATACCAAGTCAAGGGCGTGACCCCCTGAGTGGGTGGGAGCCTTGATCCACTGTTTCAGTTGGGCCATCGCAAACGCCTCGTTAAGCCGAACTGTGTCAGATAGATCAAGGTGGTCCACATGGATATTAAAGTCCCCCAGAAGGAGATATGTGGGGTATTTCAGGGCGCGAGGGACTATCATGTCCTCTAGTGACTCTAGAAATTTTCCTGCGTGGCCAGGTGGTCGGTATACCAGAGATCCACCTAAAGTAAAATGAGCCCCTAAAGTGAGAGAAAAATGGAGTACCTCAGCCTCAATGGATGGGCCCATAGGGTCTAGAGAAAAGGTCCATTTATCCCGAAAAATGGCTGCTACGCCACCTCCTCTGCCTAGGGGGCGGTCTTGTCTGATAATTTTAAAGCCACGTGGGATGGCAAGTTCAATCACTGGGTTACATGTGTCATTGAGCCATGTTTCTGTGACAAAGAGAAGGTCAAACTCGTTGTCACTTAGTAGCTCGAATATTTCATTAGAATGTTTTACCAGTGATCTGGCATTGATCAAGCCGGCCCGGAGACATGACGGGTCAGTGGCACACTGTGTAGGGGTTGGAGAAGTAGGTTGAAAGCGAAATGTGCATAATTGACAAGCGTACTGGGCAGTATCTGCCAGGTCCCATTTACTCGAACAGGAGCATGGTTTAGTATTAAGTGCAATTAAATACTCACGACAGTAGGGAACACGCGGTCGATTACAGGGTAGGAGGGCAGCTGCAAGGGGACTGGCGCTGGCCGCGTCCGGGACACGGACGGGCACAGACGGGCCCTCCTTTGGCGCTCCTTCGGCGCGTAGACGGCGCTCCCGCTGCGCTCGTCCGCTGCGCGTCCGGTAACGACACATAATGTAGCAGGGGAAGGGGGTGTGGCCTGCGATGTGGGCGTGGCCCAGGGACTCGCCTGAATGGCGTTTGCAGTGGTCGTTGCAGCCGGCGCTATGCAGCGCTTCACGGCTGTTTCCAGAGGGCTTAGGTAGGTTATCAATAGACAGGTTAAAAAACAATCAATTTCAATTTTAAAATTTCGCGCTGTGAAGCTCCCGGCGTGTGCCTGCGGAGTCCTTCAGTTTCTCAGGGCGGCGCTCTCAGAGGCGCGTATTTATAGGCTGCCTAGCGGAGGGGGCGTGGCCTGCGATGTGGGCGTGGCCCAGGGACTCGCCCACGTTGCGACGATTTTAGCTGCAGCGGCGACACGCTTCTTCTTGATGCGTCGCGCTTCCAGCTCCCAGTGGCACGCAAGTGTCTGGAGTCAAAATTCCCAGCAAGGAAATTCAGGAGGGAGCTGGAGGTGAAGTCTTTTGTCCCTGAGACTTCAGCAGGAGGCAAGCACAGTTCAAGCCCTTGGAGAATATTCTGTAGATGAAAGTCCTTACAAAGTTCCTTCTCCTTTCCCTTAGCAAAGAAGCAACCACTGTAGGCCAACCCAGCAACCAGCCCACTGGCAGAGGGCAGTCCAAACTCCTGCAGCTTCCTTGGTTCTTCAACTTGGCAGAAAGGTTTCTTGTTCCAGAAGTGATCTAATTTCTTGGGATCAGAGTCCGAATATTTATCCCCCAAAATCCTTTGTTCTCTGAAGACAGAGAGGCCTCTGCCTAGTCCAGACCAGTTCCTGAGCACTTTGTTTACATGACTCTCTTCTTCCTTTCACTGTGCAGGGCAGAGACATCAGCCACCCCACAGGAGGTGGAGCCACCACAGGGGAGGGAAGATACAGCTCTGAAGCACTCTGTTGACATGATTACTCCTCTCCTTTCACAGTGCAGGGCAGAGACATCAGACAAGCCACAGGGGGTGAAGCCAGCATTGTAGAGGGAAGGCTCAGCCCTATTCAGGTCCCAGGTGAAACTCCTCCCTCCCATCTAGATGCAGACCTCTCTATTCACCACTGGGCTGCCCCAGCCGGTTTCCTGGAATTCCCCAGCCCTTCACTCACAAACCCACACAAGAAATACACAACCCAGCAGAGGCAGGCTCAAATGGTTAGGCAAGCAAATACCGGCTTTCTAAAAGTGGTATTTGCAAACACAGAATATTAAAATAAACTTTACTAAAAGATGTATTTTTATTATTCTGAGTTCAGGCATACTAAATTTGAATTTCTATCGTGTTCCCTGAGTAAGTTAGGATTATAAGGATGTAATAATCTTAACTGCCCATTCTGGCCTATGAGAACAGGTAGCCTTCAATAGTGAAAAACGAAAATGGCTGTAATTCACTATTAGAACATGCTACACGCATCAGGGCATGTCCTACCTTATACTTACAATGCACCCTGCCCTTGGGCCTACCATAGGGGTGTCTAATATGAAGCAAAGGGAAGGTTTAGGGACTGGCAAGTGGGTGCACTTGGCCAAGTCGATATGGCAGTGCTAGACCACACAGACCTTGCAATGGCAGTCCTGAGACACATTTTACAAGCTACGTCTGTGGGTGGCACAACCAGTGCTGCAAGCCCACCAGCAGCATTTGACTTACAAGCCCTGGGCACACATGGAGCACTGTACTAGGGACTGACAGATAAATCAAATAACCCAATCATGGAATCCAATCAGTATATCAATTTAACATTGGGAGCACTTGCACTGTAGCACTGATTAGCCGCGGCACAGTGCCCAAAGCAAAAATCCAGCAAAAACATATCAAAACCGAGGAGGCAATCCGTCAAAGATGGAAGGGAGACTCACTGCAATGATGCTAGGTCTTATATATATGTATATATATATATATATATATATATATATATATATATATATATATATATATATATATATATATATATATATATATATATATTATCGATACCTCCACTCCTCTCTGCAGTGCCCAGCCGGAACCCCGCCAAAGGATGAACAACAGACTCCAAGTATCGTGGAAATGCAGGTCTTTATTTTCCAAATTAGTCAGACGCGTTTCAAATACCTATGTATTCTTTCTCAATTATATACTACTATAATAAAGGAAGAACTTTGAGGCGGGTAAACTCGGGAACCACAGCGCCAATCCACACACCCGATACACCGTTGTAATCATCAGGGTGTGCAGTTGGTTATAGGCTATATACATTTTTTTTAAAAAACGTTTTTTTTAAAAATGTACATAAAAAAAAGTAGTCCCTCATAAGTAGCACCGGCCCGACGTGCATGCTCACGTCAGGAGCGCGGGGAGGAGTGGCGTCCAGGAGCGTGACGAGGAGCGGCGGACATGGCGCAGGGGAGGAGCGGTGACATGAGGAGCAGCGGACAGGCCGGAAGAGCGGTGACCAGCGGCGGTGAGGTGACAAGCTGCGGACAGGCGGGAGGAGCAGTGAGGTGACGAGCAGCGGACAGCGGCGATGAGGAGCGAGGAGCGGCGGACCGGTAAACTGAGGAGCGCGGGGGAGGAGCGGCAGCTGAGTTAAGGGGACCCATGGACAATGTCGGGGCAGGCAGGGGTCAGGGCAGGCGGGGGACGGGCCCGGCGGGGGCCCGGGCTTCTGGACAATGTCAGGGCAGGTGGGGGTCGGGGAAGCCTGATTGCTCCCGGACACGGTCGGGACGCGCTGCTTGTATATATATATATATCAGTCGCACCCCAATTACAGCGCATAGTGGTACATTGTAGTGCTGTCAGTTTTTAACTGTGCCCATCAGAGAATGGAGGTTACTATAATGAATCACCGGCAATGGATGTTTTTATTACGATGAGGAAATGAGAACTGCCACCATACAATGATGGCGGCATCACAAGCGGAAGAACTGTCAGTGAATTCATAGTCCTTCATTGCTTTCCACTACGCAGGGGAAGCTAAAGGAACTACCTAACCACCTACACGAGAAGTAACAAATTTTCACTCTAGGCATTTGATAAAGGCTGAGTAGCTGAAACTTGTCATGCGGAATGAATTAAACGCAGGTTTTAAAAGAACTAAATAAATGCATTTAAACACCGGTGGAGTGCCCCGGTCTGTTCCTGGTGGAGGGACAATAAATGCGTGCAGGCCACATGCACGCCGTGAACACTTGTCTAGAAGGAGTGTGGCAGGTAGTGGCACTTTAGTGAACTGTTGTTGTTCAACCTGCTTGAACCGTCGCTGCTAAATGGAGAAACATGCCTGCCAACAAGTATGTGGGACATGATGACATGGCAAGGCAATGGTCACTCAGACTAGCACCTTCAGGTATTTTTTATCCAACTGGCAAGAAACGGCTGACGAGGGGAACTGTGTAAAGCAGTCGCACCCCAATTACAGCGCATAGTGATACATTATAGTGCTGTTTGTTTTTAACTGTGCCCATCAGAGAATTGAGGGTTACTATAATGAATCACCGGCAATGGATGTTTTCATCACTATGAGGAAAATAGAAGTGCACCCATGTAATGATGTCGGCATCACTAGCGTCAGAGGGACATTTGTTGGAAAATAAATGTGTGCAGGCCACATGAACACGGGGAGCACCCGTCTGCAAGGAGTTCGGGAGGTAGTGGCACCTTTTTGAACTATATATATAGGAAATCCGCAACATTCTGTTTTGAATAACTTTGGCGCCGGTAGACGAATCTTCGCGAAATTTTCAAAACTTACGGTCCGCTCCGGTCCGATCCTATCCTGAAAGTTTCACAGTGATTCGTCTAGTGGGGGCTGAGAAAAAGGGGGGGCCCCAAAACGTGTTTTACCCATGCAATTTCCCATAGGAACTTTAGCCACAGCTACAGCCCGAACTGCTGAACGGAATTACACCAAATTTGGCAAAGATGTAGTCCTCGGTTCAGACTTGTGCCTTTTGCTTAAATGGTGTGAATCTGTTCAGTAGTTCCTGCGAAAATTACAGTTAAAAGCATTTATATATCTATGGGTGCAGTCGATCCGCGGACCCTGAGCGCACCATGAGCGCACCATAAGCGCACCCTTCCGATCACGCGCTGAATGCTAATTGGCTGTCAAGAGGTTGTCAACATTCGATAGCAGGAACTGTTGGCAGCCATTTTGTGGCTTGGTAGGAGCGAGGCTGAAGAAGTCAGTGGAATATTTGTGCAAAACGTAGAAAGGGGGCAGGGTAGAAATACTTTTACCCTCTAGACCTGCTTAGGGGGTTCCAGAAGGACCCCAAGGGCCCACAAAGTTTGTTTTTTTTGTTTTTTAAAAGACCCGGCAGGTGGGTGTACGGTGCGCGGACTCTGCCGTAAAAAAATAATTAAATAAAACAGAGCTTTTTTTATAATTAGCCCCTGGGGGGGCTAAATACCCGGGTCAACATTATTAAATTTTATTGGGGGGGCCCCCCAGCCCCAGGGATCGTCACCCCCTGGGGCTAAAAAAATAAATGGTGGGGGGAGGGGTCCAAGGGCCCCAAAGCCGTGGGACCACCACCCCCCATGACTTTATGTATTGTGGGAGGGGGACTGCGTGGCCCCCTCCTGGAGCACTCGAGGGCCCGTCACCTTCCCCGGGGCTACAAAAGAAATGGTTGGGGGGCTGCAAGGTCTCCAAAGCCCCGGGGACCACCACTCCCCGGGGCTTTATGTATTGTGGGAGGGCCGACTCCTGCAGTGTCTTGGGGTGCCCATCTCGCCCTCCCTTACCAAGTAAATTTGTTCTCTCTTTCAAAATCTAAATCAGATTGCTTTTTCACATGGGGAGCTGCATATTAGTAGCTCCCCATGTGGGAAAGCAATGCCGGCTCCCAAACGCGTAGAAGTTGTGCACCAAAGGCGCTGGAGTCGTGCACTCTACTGATAATGAATTGTGCAACCAGAGTGTGCACACCAGGGGGCCGCACTGAGCGCTGCGTTGGGTGCGCGACTTCTAATTTTACCGTAAAAAAAAATAGCCTCTATCAGTAATTTCTATTATCCCCGGGGACCCTATCCCCCAGGTCTTATAAAAAATGCTGGGGACTGTGGGGGGAGCCACAATGCCACCACGGTCCCGCCGGCTCCCCGCGTCCTTCGGGAGCCGGCATTGCTTTTCCACATGGGGAGATACTAACTTGCATGTGGAAAAGCAATCTGGTTTGGATTCTGAAAGTGAGAACAGATTTTACTGCTCTGTCTTTCAAAATCCAAACCAAGTTTGCTAAGGGAGGGGCGGAAGACGCACAACTCCCTCCCTCTCATAGCAAACAGCAGTGTCCCGGGGGTAGGCACCACGGGACACTGCAGGAGCCGGCATGGCAGTCCCCAGGGCCCTCGAGGGCTCCAGGCGGAGGGCCACGCAGCCTGCCTCCCACAATACACAAATCCCCGGGGGGGTGGTCCCCGGGGGTTGGAGGGTCGTTGAGGTCCACACACTTCTAATTTGGCAGGGTGGGCCTTGGACGCGAAAGTGGGCAAGGAGGTTGTAAATCTGGTACACAGTGTTCTGTTTTACTTTGCTTTCCTTTCTGTCATGTAGAGGATCCTGGGTAAATATAACGGTTTCTGTACAGCCAGTACCTTTCAACCCCCCTACCCTCAAACTGCTTACTGCCTGTTACCACAGTAACAGTTCATGGAACACTTAAGTGAGCACAGAGGTTAGAAGTTCACCACACAATGTTGCTAATCGAAACAGTTAATGTGCTGGAGGTTTAAATGTTTTCCATAGGAACCGTTAGTCGTAGCTATAGACTGTGGTAAAGAGCCGGTAAAGAGTTAGCTTCAGTATTATAATTTTAGTTTTAAATATAATTTCTATTTTTCAATGTTTTATAACGATTTGATTATCACACTAAATAATAGTGAAATGTTGTAACGTGACGTATATACTTTCATTTTATGAACTTTTATTAAAACAACAATAAATAACTGGAAACGTAACTTAGCAATGTAATAAATAACTAGAAACTTAACTTTAAAAAAAAAATGAAACAAAATGTGATCTGGACTCCAATAGAAGTTGGGTAGGTAATCTGCAAAACAAAAATAAAAATAAGTGTTCAAAATTAGATTGATGTGACTAAATGAGGTAAAACATTACAAGTTAAGGTAATACTTGGCAATATTTTTTAATTTGCACGTCTGCAGTGTGCTTGATTCATTCCACCTCTCTTATAGGCTTGCGTTCAAGAGGTGTCTGTACGGAAGTGCCTACTGCGTCAGATATACAGTATGGATCAACAGGTCTTTAAAATGATTCAGAGATGAGACAGAATTAGGTGAGAGATCAAGTCATTATGCAGGACAATATTCTTTGGGGCTTATTTACAAGCCCCTTGCGCCACTTTTGCGTTACTTTTCCCATGTTAACAGTGACGCAAAAGTGGCGCAAGGGGCTTGTAAATAAGCCCTTTCATTTCTAACGCATTTAATCGGAGGCATTGTATATTTAGGCTGCTCTGCTTTCCTTGTGTAAACACTGTGACCAATAGAGTTCACAACTTGAACTCAGCTTTGGATGTACATGGCAGAGTGAACAGCAGCGTCCATAATTTTAAAAGAGAGAGAGAAACGATGTGAGAGAGAGTGAGAGAGAAAGAGAGAAAAAACGACATTAAAACATGAGAGAGAGAAAGTTATAGATGGAGTAGTTAGTACTGGAGAAAATCTTCATAGCTCACCTTTTGCCTTAGTTGTGTGTCCAAGCATGTGCTGGTTCATAGTGCACCCTCCAGTTTAGTGATCTGAAAGATAGTATATAGAGTTAGTAATAGCATAGTACATACAACTGCACAAGTATATTTTTGGTTTATTTATTTGTACACTCAGGGGAATGTATTTGATCAACTTCCACTGTAAGGAGGTGCCTGTGCGCTGTTTTTCTTCCAAAGTACTATTACCCATGCACCCCCACTACATAGCGGTGAGTCATCAATATTGCGTACCTAGACTGTTGCACCCCATTGACTCGCAGAGTCTGGAGGTGTGTGCTTTTTCTTGCGAACTCAGAGGCAGTTTTACAAGCTCCTTGCGCCACTTTTCCCATGTTAAAAGTGACACAAAAGTGGTGCAAAGGGCTTTTAAATCTGTCGCTCAGACTGTTGTAACCTATCTATTGTCACTTCTCGAAGGTAATTGTACATTCCTACGCAGTGAAGCTGCTGCACACTACCCACTATCTTCTTTCACAGATGACTTGTCATTGTTTCGGAAACAAGCTTCTTTGCTCACCTTGTGCCATTGGCGTGATTCAAAGAGGGTGCACCATGTGTCGAAGCAGCTTTCTCAGACGTTGTTACGATGGCCACGCATCATCGCAGAATCCACGAACATAGAGCTTTGGAGGTGTTTGGGGGGGATGACGCCAATTTGTGAAACACAACCTGTAAGATAAAAAGGAAGATAAGATTGTGCGTCATTTGTTTATGAAAGGAGAGTGGAAGTGAGAGAGTAACTGAAAAGAATATTCGCAGCTCACCTTTCTGTCACAGGTGTGTTTTTCACCACGTGCCGGGACATAATGCACCCTGAAGGTCTACATCTAAAAGATAGTAAAAAAAAGATGCTATGATTGGTATTTGTTACTATCTTAATGTGGAGTAGAATTACATCGCCCTTTCACACACATTCCCTCTCGCATTTAAAAACCACTACTATTTGTACAGTTTATATACCGGACATTTGACCGTTCCCGCTATTGGAAAAAAAATTATATAAATGCAATAAGATTCGGTATATAGGACTGCGTACGCCTAAATCGCTGCGTCGCTGTTCTGTATCCAGTCTGCTGCACCCCATCAACTCCCTCCGATGCGCACCCAGGCCTCACTGCTCACCTTTTCGTGGACAGGACACCTTCTACATCATGCAGTCCCGCTCTGCCACCAAGAAATCTGATATATGGTGGGAGTCTTGATATCGGTATGGCTAACGACATACCCGTGCGCCCATCATCATCGCAGGTTCCTCACCCGCTCAGTCCTTCTGATACCACTAACTCGGTGACCAAAGAGGCCACGCACATAGTGGTGGGCCCTTGTACTCGGTGGTTCGGGCCTACATGAGGCGTCTGAACCACCAGGATGGACTATCACAGCGCTTGGGATGGGATCAACTCTAAAATGGTGTAGAGCACGTGCGATCCGTATCTTTTATTGGTAGGGTCACGTGTGTAGTGACGCATGTGCTGGATGGGTGTGGTGTGGGTGTATACCAGCCATGAGGAAGTGTGTGTGTGTCGTTCTGACAACTAGACCTGGAAGTAAGAAATCAGTACAATGGAAATCTGGGCAATGTTTTGTTTTTGTTTTTTCCTGGTATTGTAAGTTAAGTTGGCTGGCCTGACGTATGCCAGTGCTGCGCGAGGCTCTGAACGATCACTCCGGAGCTATGGGCGTGGTTCTGTAATGAGGTATATAAGAAATCAAGTGATTTGGGTATCCGTTTTGTAGTGCTGACGTCACCCGGGTCTTAAACGCAAATGTGTCATTATATCTGTAAAGTTCCACAACATGGCCAACATGGAAGGTACGGGTATCACTTACTCTATATTCATTCATAGTTGCATACATAAAAGATAAAAGATGGTGGACATGACGCACTTCTGGGATTATGAATGTTGTACATTCAGTGGAGTGTTGTAGCTGTAATAATACAGGGCTGTTAAAGGTTTAAATTGCAGTTTTTGGCACATGAAAGGCAGATAATATATACACGTATGTGGTCATTCAGGTATACTGTTGAACTTGGTGCTGGAAATCCGTGTTCGAGGCTCAGTGTTGCTTCCACAACCTGTTACTGTAGAGAAAAGACGTAATCTACGTGTGCCAGAAAATGTACTGTAAATACAGTGCTCATGTAAATTGCTGATATAGTTTTGGGTTGATTTGCGTTATATAAATATGCTAAAAAAAAAAAATTTAAATGAAGGAATAGCCCACACTTACTGTCAGAGGTAAGATGGTTGTATACGCTATTTATATCACAATATAATGTGGTAGGGCCCAGGAGCAGCATTTTACGAACATAATAAATACACAGACACAGATAGATAGTTGAAGTGTGTACGGGCACGTGTGATCGATTCCATTGTATTACTTTGCTGTTGGTAACAAGTAGAATAGTAATTATGATATCATACATAGATATTCAATCGTAAATGTTTTATGCTTTCTGCTGTACAAAGGTAAGAGCACTATATGTAAAAAAATACACAGAAGATTCTATTGTAAAGTGTTCATGAGTTGTGGTGCACTGAGGTAGGGTCGGTTTGTGTGGAACCTGCGATGATGTGTGGTTCAGGCAGACCGCAGTGCTAACAATGTCTCTTGCTACTGAATTTTGCCTTAATAAGGCCACGTGGCGATTATTTATGGTGCACAGAGTTAGTGGTACGTCTGGTAGTCCGCGCGTTGTCTACTGGACTGCATAATGTGTAATCACGATTGAAATAAAAGAAGAAACATGTATGGAATACATTGTCGAAATGTGTATGTTGCCGTGACATTATAGTTCAAGTTGTGACCTGTGTAGACTGCCATTGATTGCGCCTTTGCAATTGCAGAGTGAATTTTGTTTTTTAACTAAACCTAGAACTGATATAAAAGACGTTTTAGAAAGATGGCTATTAACGGGATATTGTATAGGGTTTGATAGACATTTTATTTAGTTTGGTACTGCACTCTGCAAATAATGAATAAAGTGTCAGTTGAATAATTACATAATACGCCCACAAGGCGATGAATTATGGTGCACTGAGTTAGTACTACCTTTGGGACTGAGCGTGTACGTAACCTGCGATGATGCGTGGTCCGAACAGTCCGCCCTGCGGGTAATGTTTTTTGACTACTTAATTTTGCCTTACTAAGGGCACGTGGCGATTATTTATGGTGCACTGAGTTAATGGTACGTCTGGTGCTCAGCGTGTGCTCACCCTCCGATGATGCATGGTTCTAGCAGTCTGTACTCAAAGCATTGACTGTTGCATACTGTACTGCATGAACATTGAGGGGGAAAAACCTACCATCAATGGTTATCAATTGCTCTGCAAACTAGGTCTACTGATTGCTCCCCATAACAAATTAAACGATTGCATTTCACGCCGTGTATTCTAACTTTCTCAAAATGGGGATGTATGTCTGCTGGTGATGCTGAAGGTAATGCCCCAGAGGTACTTGGTATTGCCGGTGGTGGAGGTACATTTTGGCGCTGTGTTCTACATTCTTTGTGAACATAGTTCACTGGATGCTGGGATTAAAGACGTTTGCGCAAACTAGCAGTGCCACAGGAGTATTTTTTGTCTGTGCCTTAAATAAATGAAGGCTAAATTCCCTACTGTCTGTAGTGTAGATAGAAAGCTGAATTCAAGTTGTGAATACTACTGTCCGCAGTGTACAGTGAAGCCACTAGTCAGCACAGTTATAGAAGAATGCTTTTTCACTTATTTAAACAAAAAGTAAATACATACAGTGTAATTGTCTCTGCATTAAGTAAATCAAGGCTGAATTCCCTACTGTCTATAGTGTACTTGTAAAACTGTATTCAAGTTGTAAACGCTGCTCTCCACAATGTAGATCTTAGGGTGGAGTGCATCATCTATAATCATGATTGAAGTGGAAGATAGAACATGTATAGAATACATTAATAAAATATGTATGTTTCAGGGACATTTAAAAGGGACAGTATGTCTAACCGTGACATAAAACTGTTCACTCTTCTTTGCGATAATTTATGGTGCACTGAGTTAGTACTATCTTTGGCACTGAGCTTGTACATATCCTGCGATAATGCGTAGTGCAGGAAGACTGCACTGGGAGCAATGTTTTTTGCCTTGTGAATTCTTTCTTAATACGGCTACGGGGAGATGACTTGTGCTGCAGTGAGTTAGTGGTACCGAAAGAACTCGGCGTGTGCGCATTCTGCGATGGTTCGTGGTTCGGGGGGGGTCGCAGTGGTATAATGTGTCCTGTCTACTGGAATGTGTCATGTACAATCGCCATTCTACCTGAATCGTGAGGCCTCACCATGTAGATCGAAGGCAGTAGTGATCACTGACATCAAGAAATTCTTGTTGTCGTATCTTTTAACAAAATCTGAGGACTTAAAGTACAATTATCTCTACCTTAAAAAAATCAAGGCTAAATTTCATGCTGTTCGTAGTATAGATTGAAAGCTGAATTGAAAATGTGAACCCTGCTCCGTACTGTAGATCGAAGGCAGAAGTATTGACAAATGATTTTTGTCACTTATTTTTACAAAATCTGAACACATACTTTACAATTTTCTGCATTAAATAAAGGAAGGTTGAATTCCCTACTATTGACTTCAAGTTGTGAACCCTGCTGTCGGCAGTGAAAATTGAAGGCAGCAGTTGACACAAACATTGAGGAATGCCTTTTTGTCACAATTAACAAAATCTGAGGACACAGTAAAATTGTCTCTTCCTTAAATACATCGAGAATGATTTTCTACTTATTGTAAAGCGCTCTGATATCCTTCGGGATCTTTTTCGTGCTATATAAAACTTTATAAATAAATAAATTAATTAATAAATGTTGTCTGTAGTGCCTCTGGTATCCAGTAGTGAATTCTGTTGATCGCAATGTACATTTGAAAACAGTACTCAGTACACTCATTGAGGAATGTTTTTTGTGGCATCCTTTAAGAAAATTGTCTCTGCCTTACATAAATCAAAGATAACTTGAACGCTGTCCGTAGTGTAGATGAAAAGCTGAATTCAAGTTGTGAACCCTGCTGTTCGCAATGTACATCTTAGGTTGCACTGCATTATCTGTAATGTACTCCATACATTGTCAGTCAGTCAGTCAAACAAGCTTTATTCGATTTTAAGTAATAAAATCATAAAAGCATATAAAACAAATTCATCATCTAATAACACAATATAAATACATCTATGTACGACAATCCACTAAATTGCACTAGTAATTTCATACTATACTTTCAGAGAGGTAATTCATCATTTGGAAGGATTGTGAAGTCAACTTTCCCTGGAGTTCACGAAATGCTAACTTTCCTGATCCTTGCATTCTTTAAGAATCCCGCCATCGAGCCAATACAATAAAAACTGTCCAACATTTGTAAGTAAATGAAAGCAGGACGACATTGCCTCCACCCTCCCTTTTTTAGTAGTGTTTTAACCATCATTGCCTTTCAGTAAGGTAAAACTTACAAAATAAAACCATGTGGATCGTACTTTGTTGTGATACGTTATCACACGGGCAGTGACATAACTTTCTTGACCTGTCGTTAATGTTTGGGTAAGGGATCAGATGGTGGAAGGTCCCAAATCTAAATCTCGTCAAGACATATCTTTTGTATCTGCTTGGTACGTATTGCAAGTATGGTTGGATACTACACGTGGTTATAATCAGCTGATGTTTGATCACAGTTAGTTTGTTCAGGGCAAGAGCTAGCCTATTTTCTTCTAGATGGGCCATGATGATTCCTTTAAACTCCTTACGCTTAATAACATTCAAACTTTCAGGCAGGGAAAAATATTCGGGGTGGCCGATATGCATAAAATCTTCCACATATTTTATTCATAGAAATTTACACGCATTATCAAGTTTCTTGGCATCCCTCATTATATCCCTGTTTAGGGTAGCTCTCTCCGTAGTCCAAATTCTATGCCATAAGAGGGCTGGCTGGGCCCTAATCAGGTCAGAAATGTATGTGACTCCCAGCTCTGCATGGCAGTTAAAAACAGATGCGCTAATTGGAATGCTTAATAAAGACCGTAAAAAAGCGTTTTCGGTACGCTGGATTAGGGTACAGTCTTGGAATCCCCAGATTCCTTCCCCGTAAATGGCTATACTCAAATTCTGTGCGGTAATTCCTCTGCATGATTTCTAAAGGCCTTTTCCCCAATTTTTTTTAAAAGTTAAAAAGGGCTGCTATAGACTTCATGTATAAAAGATTCCTTGCCTTAACTGCTGGTGGTCAGGAACCTGTCCTGTCAAACAGCACACCCAAATAATGAAATGAATGGGTAGTTTCAGCTTCGCTCCCCCCCCCGCCTGAAATTTTCTTAATTTATTTTTTAATGTTCGGCAGGCCATTACAAAACTTTTCTTGGCGTTCAATCTCAAGCCAAGCCTATCCATAAATATAGAGTAAAATGAAAGCGCCCTCTGTAGTCCAATTTGGCTGCGGGCCATAAGCACAGCATCATCAGCATAGAAGAAGGATGCGATGGGGCGGGAATTTACATATGGCGGGTCCCTAGTATGTGGCACGAACTCCTGCTCCAAAGCGTTGGTATATAAGAAAAATAGGAGTGGTGCCAACACACATCCCTGCCTTACGCTTTGCTCAATTTTAAATGGGGCAGTGCATTCTCCCATACTTCCATAGCGGACCTTTGCCATGGCTCCAGTATAAAGATACTTTAAAAACTGAATTAAAACAGGATCAACTTTTAGATCCTTTAGCACCCCCCATAACTTTTCGTGATCTACGCAGTCAAAAGCTGCGGAGAGGTCTACAAAGGCCAAATAAAAGTGTTCAGATTTTGCCCTAGTATATTTACCAATTAAAATACTTAGATTTAAAATCTGCTCGTTTGTACCTAAACCTGCCATAAAACCATACTAGACGTCGCTTAAGATCCCTTCTTCTTCGGTCCATCCCTGCAAACGATCTAAAATAATCCTGCCTGCAACCTTCATCAAGGAGTCCAGCAAATATATTGGATGGTAGCAGGCACGGTCATTTCGGTCGCCCTTTTTGAAAATGGGAACTATAATTGATTCGGACTATGTTTTAATGAATCCTCTCTCGCAACATCCTAGCAATACCCTTGTTAAAATGGGGCCCCAGACCTCCAAATTTTACATGTAGAGGTCGATCAGTATCCCGTCGGGACCGGCCGCCTTTCCACTCTTTCTAGCTTTAACTGCTGCATTAACGTCCTGCAACGAGATATCAAGTTTAATAGGGACGAATGGGGCGATGTACCAGAGCCTGATGTACTATTGCAGTTTCTCTACTAGGATTATTAGCAACCAAAGATTTTGGGGGATTACAACTTTTCTTCTGAGAAAGTATATTATTGCTTCCTTGCAAATCATTTAGGATATGATCAGCAATTTCCTGTACACATCCGTTATTGGATTGTGTACGAGAAGCATTAATCAATGGCTCTTTCCCTACCAATGTAGTGTTGTTGGCATTGTGCTCAATCCGCTAGCCTGGTCTTGTAAATGGGGGGAGTGGGGAATTACAGATTCATTATTTGTTTCCTCTACGCTAGTAATCTGTCGCTCAATATCTCCAACGGCCCCAGTTAAATAATTTAAAAGTGTCATGTTTATATTTCTATGTTTACTAGGTGCATTGGGTATCTGGCTCGCAGTGTGCTTTCTTTTCCCCATATTTCTCCCTCCAATAGCTAGCAGGACCTTAATGTCACAATGTACAGCTCTTTGTAGCCTAGCTATACAATAATGCTCTCCCTCTTATCAAAAAATCCTTAGATCTTTGAAATCCTTTTTTTTTTTTTTACAATATCCAGAAATACAGGTCCTAGAAACGAGATAGAATACTGTTGAAATCAAAGTAGACCAGGCGTGTGCTCTTTGGAGAATACCACAAGATGCCACGGGACAAAGTGCAAGATGTTAAGTTCAGGAATCCAGAGCAAAATAGCAGCAAGGGAAGTCGTTGTGTACAAACGACAGTTATTTTAAAGTGCTTCCTTAGGTGTCAAAATACGGATTCGGCCACTGCCACGGTACCTTTCAATTCAATTCCTGAGTTGCAAATGTCAGGGGGGTTGCCCATCCTCTTCCGATTTTCTGGCGGGCGCGGGCGGCACCTATTAAGCCTGGCTAAACAATTATACCTTCACTCTTATCAAAAGTCCATTAAACCCCCCAAAAAACCTTTTAAGTGTAACCCAATGTGCAATTCCTAAAAACAAGATAAAAAACAATTAGATTCAAGATAGGCCAAGGGTACACGCTCTGAGAGCACCACGGGATGCCACGCTACAAAGTGCAAAGTGCTCAGTTCAAAGTCCGGACAGGATAGCAGCGAAAAAGAGGGTTGTGGTGTGCAAACTGCAATTACATTAGGGTGCTTCCATAAATGTCAATAAATGAAATGGCCACTGCCACAGTACCTTTCAGTTAGTTTGCCCTCACAATGTAGATCCAAGGCAGGTGTCAGCACAGATATCGAGGAATGATTTTTGTGACTTACGTAAAACAAATCTGAACACCTACAGTAGAATTGTCTCTGTATTACATACATAAAGGCTGAATTCCCTACTGTCAATAGTGTAGGTGGAAAGTTGAATTCAATTTGTGCACCCTGCTGTCCACAGTGGAGATTGAAGGCAGTTGTTGACACAGACATGGACGAAGGCTTTTTGTTACTTATTTAAGCAAACTCTGAAGACATATAGTACAATTGTCTCTGCATTAAATAAATGAAGGCTGAATTTCCTACTGTTAAATGTAAATGTAAATTGATACTTGTATAGCGCGCTACTCACCCGCAAGGGTCTCAAGGCGCTTGTACGAACACCGCTGTGGAACCCATTCTGGCTCTCCCTGTGAGGCGTCCACTCCTGGGCACCCCCAAGGTGGAGGCCAGGCATCCTTAGCGTTGTGGGGGCCGTTGTGGAGATTAAGCAAGCTATTGCCCAGAGTTGCAGAGTGGGACTCCATGATTGGAATAGGCACCGAGGCGAGAATTATCGAGTCCGTGGAATTTTGAACCCAAGACCCGCCGAGGCGGGGAATTGAACCCTGGTCCCGGGCTAGACCTCTGCATCAGGGTCTGCCACTCTAACCATTGAGCCACACTTCTCCACTGTTAATACTGTAACAAAATCTGAGGACATAGTACAATTGTCTCTGCTTTAAATAAATCGAGGCTGAATTCATTCAATGTTTTCTGTAGTGCTGATGCGCAGCTGGTATCAAGTTGTCAATTCTACTGACTGCAGTGTAGATTGAAGGCAGTACTCAGCACAGATACCGACAACAAATTTAAATCCAAAGCTGAATTCAAGTTGTGCACGCTGCTGTCCGCAGTGTAGATTAAAGACAGTAGTCGATTCAGACATAAGTCTGCGGTGCTGTGGCGCTGAGTTCTCAATGGGCCTGTATCAAGGAGGCACGTGGTCATGGCGGCAACCACGTGGCAGGGTGTGGACCTTCGCTGTGGCGCAGTCTCTTCTCTTTGCAGAAGTGAACCACGCCCAAGGTGTAGCCTAATTATTTATAGTCTTACGTTGACGTTGTGCACGTTGGACCAGCCCACTCCGCTTCTGTTTCAGAGGGGCGGGGGTGAACACAGCTACATGACGGAAATATTCAACAGTGTCTGAGATAATATGGTTGCGTTCAGTATTCAATACACTATACGTATCAATGGTACATCTACACACGGAAACGTTTTTGGTTTGTATAGTGAATTGTGTATAGTATTTCACCAGTAGTGTTAGCGTTGTGTACATTATTGTTGATGTTCGAGTTCTTTCTCTTATACATACTTGGTTGCCACATCTCTGTACATTGAGCTAGTGTGCTGTTGAGGGGATATATTATTTTGGAAAGTTCGGTTGTCCTGTTTTGCGCTGCCTCTGAGGTAGTAGGGGGGAGCGGTCCGGGGGGGAGGGGGGTGGTTGTGGTGGTGGTGGCACTGGGTGTTGTGATTTTGTTAAGTGTATAATTAGAACCTCTATCACATATTGCTCTTTAAATATGGTTGTGAGTTGGATGTAATTCACACAGTACATATTCGACGTTCTTACAGTAGTTAAATGTTGATGTTAATTTGTTAGTGGTAAATGGAACTATTGCCTCATTTTTTAGGTAGCATTGCAGATTTGGTTTCTTGTTTAAAATATGGGGAAGTGGTCAACATTATAGGTAGAAATTGTCATTTAAAATAACCTTTCAAATTCACTGAAAAAACCATAGGTTTCAGGCAGGTTATAGTTCGGAATTATCATTTAAAAACCTTTGAAATTCACTGAAAAAACATACGTTTCAAGCAGTTTTTAGTTAGGAATTATCATTTAAAAAACCTTAGAAATTCATTGAAAAAAACCATAGGTTTCAGGGGTGTTATAGTTACCTGGGAATTTCACTCATACAAAACCATTGAAATTCCTCCTTTATAGTTACTTGTACTAACTGTAACTCTTGCGCCCGCAATCCACCGGTGATGATGTCACATATTACATCATTCATGACATGGTCAGTGACAACACTGATGACATCTCAAATAACATCACTGATGACATCACTGATAACATCATCCACGTGACAATCAGATACACATCATCATACACTACTATAACCTTTCATCACTCACTGTAAAATACAGAGTACCATATTTTAATCCATTGACACAGCAATACAAGTATCTAAAAACCCACTCAGTAATTCCTAGATCCACACACACATCTAATCACTTACCTATAGATTCACTCATACATGTTGTCAATGATCAATACAACACTATCAAATATACTTATACACTTATATTAACATTACACACCAGCACACATCCTATTCAGTTATGCAGTCATCCCACTCACTTTTGCAAACAATGTATCTTATTTATATTTACTCAGCTACACACTTATACAAATATCACTTCATTTATTCATATATATAGTAACTCATACTTGGTGTGTTATGAAATCACTAATACAAGTTTAAAATTATCTATACAGCCACTCATGCAATCAATGAGTTTTTTATGTACACTTAATTATATACAACTGTCACATACACTGTCTTTTACTTTTTTCTACTTTGTTGGACATGTACCATTGAGAAATGTTTTTGCTCATCACCACACCCATAAAGATATTCACTCCCCCAAACAAGTATTATAATACGTAGTCTTAACCTCATATACGTACTGAATTAACTATTCACATATCTTTGGGCATTGACAGATCCCCCCACCGAAGCACACAAACATTCACTCTCCATCTCAAATAATCAGTTAACTATTCAATAACTAATATAGACTTTCACATAGCTAGTAACCAACTGGTGCAGCAGTTTACATAACAACTGACCAAGTAATACAGATATTCACACAGTTTAGTCACTATCCAATATAGTTAGTGAGACACTATAAATTAGTGAACTAAACAGTCAATCACACTGCTATTAAATCCTCTATCCAGATTTTTATATATCCACTCATTCTTCAATGCAGATTGCTATATATATAATACATATTTAAATATGGAATCAAACCACATTCACTGGATGACGTCATCAGTGATGTCATTTGAGATGTCATCAGTGGTGTCACTGACCAGGTCATGAATGATGTAATATGTGACATCATCACCAGTGGATTGCGGGCGCAAGAGTTACAGTTTCTACAACTAACTATAATGGAGGAATTTCAATGGTTTTGTATGAGTGAAATGTCCAGCTAACTATAACACCCCTGAAACCTATGTTTTTTTTCAATTATCATATATATATATATATATATGCGCAGATGCAGCTCTCTCCTCAAACCAGCGCAGCAGCCGCCACAGCAGAGCCAAGAAAGAAAGCCACGCCACTCCAACGTCCGTTATGGGCTAAAACGATTTATTATGCGTTCAAGGCCACCAGATCTTACGCGTTTCGGGCGTCCGCCCTTGTTCACAGATCAAATGTCAGTAAGTTCAGAATGGCTTAAATACACAAAGTTTTTCCCGGGCATTTTTTTCACCATCACGTGATAAAGTGACATAAAAGACACACTACCAAACTCAGGCTGAGGCAGTCTTTCCTCTAAATCAGTGCCACGTTAAAACAATACACAAATGGAATAACAGCCTAAATGCGTTATTTACATCTCAATCAATATACAATGTACAATTCATTTTTTTGATTAAAAAAATAAATAAATATATGTAATCTATAACAATATATATACATTATAAAAAACATGTGAATTGGGACAATGTGCAAACAACGCAATATTGTAAGTTGTTGATAGTTCAATAACTAATAGCTGAATGGCAAAGTATATACAAACAAGATTATAATGATGAATCAATAAATCTTAATGCCAAGTTGATACAGCAATATAGTCCCAAAGTAGACAGACAATAAGTCTGCCCAATTTAATATCAGCATAAATGCTTATTGTATAGATTGTGATGAGTTGTGTGTATCGTGGTCACCAGAAAATATCGTAAAATACGAAGGAGTTGAAGGGCTGCCTCCAATCACGCCCCATCAGTCTGTGTCCGAAATCGAACGTGCTTCAAGTGTTAAGGAAATGTGTGTACCTCCTAAAGAGATAAAAAAGGTAAAAAAGGGGGAAAAGTTTGTTTTTTGTGACAATAATTTTATGTAGTTTTTTTCTTTTCATTTTATATATTGAGAAACCATAGTAGGTATAGGAGTCAAAACTCCTAACCGCTATACACCATGAAAGCCATGATGAAAAAAGATTAGTTCAGTGAAAATAAAATTGTACAGAAATTAAGAAAACAGAAAAGTCAGATCTTGGCATAATGACTGACATTCAGTATAAATTAACTAACAAAGAGCCATTACAGGAACACATGTAGGTCTTCCGTGGTGTTAAGACCGTTTGGAAAGCGACTGTCCAGTTCAAGAATGAACTGGGATTCCAATCGCCTCAGCATGAGATCCCTGTCACCCCCTCTAGTAGGTTTTGGTACTGAGGCTATGACAAAATATGTTAAGCAGTCAAGATTGTTCTGGTGGATGGTTTTAAAGTGGCGGGCCACGGGATAACTGCTATCGTTATTAACGATTGCTCGTAAATGTTGGAGAATTCTGACATGCACCTGCTTGCCTGTGCTCCCCACGTATCTGAGGCCACAGGTGCATGTCAGAACATAGACTGCAAAATCTGTTTTGCAGTTGTGTTTCCCTTTGATTTCCACAGGGTCAGGTCTAAAAGGTGTAGAGTATTTGGTAGTGTTGATCCCAAATTTACATGCTCTACAACTAGAACACCGTGTGAAACCAGGCCTGGTCATCCAGTTATCTTGTTTGATTAATTCAGGAAAATCTCGACTCAATTGGGTTCTCATGCTGGAACCTTTTCTGTAGGTGATAATAGGTCTATCCGCTATTCTTGGGGCCAGTACTAGATCAGTTTTTAGGGCTGGCCATCTTTGGTTAATGATAGATCTAATTTTGCGTTCCTGTTTGTTGAAGGTCAGAATCAATCTAGGTGGACTATTACTCGATTCTGTGCTAGCTTCAAGATTCGACTCTGAACTGGATAAAAGCGAATCCCTGGGTCTACAGTTAGCTTTCACAATGGATTGCCTAAGTACTGATTCTTTGTATCCCCTTTCCCTAAATCTGTCAAGGGCTTCAGTAGCACACAGTTGAAAGTCCTCATCACTACTGCAGATTCGTTTAAGCCTAAGCAGTTCTCCGAAGGGGATATTATCGATGACGTGACGAGGGTGGGAGCTGCTGGCGTGGAGTATGCTGTTGCCAGCAGTGCTTTTACGATGCAGTTTGGTACACAATTTAGAATTTTTCACAAACACTTTAACATCAAGAAATTCCACCTCTGAGTTGTCAATGTGTGATGTAAAATGTAAATTCTCATTGTTATTGTTGATCAATTGAATAAAACTTTCCGCATCAGTTCTCTCCCCCCTCCAAATTATAAAAACATCATCGATGAAACGCAACCAATGCAATACATTGTTGGACATGATTTCACTGAAGTTGACATTCAGTACCTGCTCCTCCCACCAGCCAACGTGCAAGCACGCATAGCTGGGGGAGAAGCAGGCGCCCATAGCCACTCCTCTTTGTTGTAAATATATTTCCTTGCCAAACATAAAATAGTTATGATGCAGACACCAATTGGTCAATTCTATTAACATTTTGTTATGATTATAACAATTAATAGGTCTGGTCCCCAAAAAATGTTCAAGTGCTCTAAGTCCAGCCTGATGATTGATGCTGGTATAGAGTGACTCTATATCAAGGGTGATTAGTAGTAAATCATCACTCCAGGGAACGTTGTTAATTCTGTTTAGAAAGTGACCAGTATCTTTGATGTAGGAGGGTAATGTTTGCACCAAGTTTTGGAGGAAATAATCAATGTATTCACCAATGTGTTCGGCTATACTGGAAATTGCAGAAATGATCGGCCTCCCAGGGACCGGGCTCACCATCTTATGCACTTTAGGCAACAAGTAAAGTTTTGGCAGTACAGGGTTATCAACATTCAGAAAGTTAAACTCATCTTTAGAGAGCATGTTTTCCCTTTTCCATTTAAACAACAACTTTTTGAGGCTTTCCTTTGACTCTATATACGATTTCATGTTTGACTTGCTGTAACAAGTTCCATCATTTAATTGTCGCAGAGCCTCAGCAACATATTCTTTCTGTGGCCAAATGACCACGTTACCGCCTTTGTCTGCCATGGTCACTATAATGCTCTGATCTTTACTAAGCTTATTAATTAGTGTAGTATAAGCTAGTTCTTGATTACTCCTGTATCTTTTCTTATGTTTGACTTTGTGATACAGTCCTTTAAGATCCTCAATGACCATGTCATGAAATGTATCTATAGAGTCACGAGGCATAACTGGCATAAAAGTAGACTTTGGTTTGAACGGACTTAAGTTCATTCCTACCTGGGATATTTCTGCTGTTCGAAGTTCTTCTTGGGTCGATGTTGCTTCGGCTGCCGGTGTGTCATTCATAGCCAGTTGATGCAATGTCAATAAAGTTCTTGTTTCTCCTGCCGGAATATTAAGAGAGTTTGTTGCAGTTCCAGACTGTTTGGGAGGGTTGTTTTTGTTGCCGTCCTTGATTTCAAAGAATTTCATGAGCTTTAGTTTCCGAATGTAGAGAAAGATATCCACACGTGTTTTTGTGTAACTGAAGTCTGACACCGGACAATAACTGAGCCCCAAACTTAAGAGTTGGTTTTCAGCCTCAGTTAGTGCAACGGTGGATAAATTGATGATTGTATTCTTTACTGTTTGTTTTTTCGCCAGTACTGCTTCTTTTGTTTTTTTGGAGATTTTTTGTTTTTGCTTTTTGCGGCGTTCTCTCCGTCGTTTGTTTCGTCTTGTTTTGTTACTTTGTTCTGGGATTGCTGTTTCCGATTCCTGGGCCTCAGCGTTTGTATCCTGTCCGAGCGTAAAAAATCAACCTCCTCTCCTAGGTCTAGAACAGCCATTTCTGTTGAATCCAATTGCTTACTTCTGTTCTCCCAAGATGAGCCGCTGCTGAGAGATTCATTGTCACTACTTTCCAAAGTTGTGCCCAACCCGGCTGAGGTGGAGGCAGCCGCTGGTGTTTCTGTGGAGGGTGCAGGTTTCTTAGCTGACTGTTGTGCCAATCTCGTTTTTTTGGCATTTTCATATTTCTTTGCGAATGTAAATATTCGCCCCTGGGCGTAGTCCTCCTTGTCACGGGCAAACTTGTAGATTTTGCGATTTTTGATTTTTTCCTCTTGCTGCTTGAGACGCTCGTCAATTTCTTTGCGTAATCTGTCAATCAGATCATTGGGTTCAAAGGTAGCGAGTAATTCGTTGATGGATTCAATTTCTTTCATTATGGCATCTCTATCAATTACAGCATATTTGACAAGTAGCTGTATTAATCTGCTGGATGAGTCTAGGTTGATTTGTCCCCACTCCTTTAACATCTCCGGGTTGGGATTTTCGTAACTCGGAGCCAGGAGAATGCGAAGGCCACGGGGGACCCGCCCTTCCTCCAGATATTTTGAGAGTGATTTGTGTTCCCACCACTTGGTGAGTTCTTGCCGCATACATTTCTCCAAACGTTTCATGGCCGCCCTGATTTTATCCTCGTCAGAATTATCATTGTTGGTCGTAGTGGGTTTGTTGGCTCCCTTTTTCTTATTGGTTGTAATAGGGAGATTAGAGTACAGCATATCTGCCGCCGCTTCTCTGTCTTTTAAAGTTTCCGCTGACATATTTGCGGTGTCTTGAAATAACGCGAAATACAATTGCCGCAGTCAAGTGTCGAACGTGATGGGTTTCCGATTACTGACCGCCCAAGCCCAAGGACTCCTCCCCTCCGTCTGCTTGCTCACAGTCACTCACAGTCACAGTCACTCACCGCGGTCGCCAGTAGGTATATATAGTTAGGATTTTTTCTCTATGGGACTTTTGAAAATTCTATGTCTAATAACTTTGGCGTTTGTTGACGGAATCGGCTGAAATTTTCAGGAAAATGGCACATTTTGTTTCTGAGCAGCCCCTGAAAATTTGGGGGGGTTTCGTCAAGGGGGGGCCGAGAAAAAAGGGGGGTCCCAAAACGCGTTTTTCCCATTCATTTTTCCATAGGGCGGTTGGCCTCACTTTTAGCTCGAACGGCTGAATGGATTTGCACGAAACTTGGCAAAATTGTAGGGACTGTTAGCCCGATGTGCCTTTGCTAGGTCTCAATATATGTGCTCCAGTGGATTTTGAGAAATTAACGTTTTAAAAAACAGATATATCTGTGACCGCGTCCCGGGTAGCGCTCCGGTTGGCGAACTTTTCGCGTAACGGAACTTTGTGAAGCTAAGCTGATTGGCTCTCCGGTGTCTGTCAACATTCTAACCAGTCCGGAATGGCCGCCATCTTGTCTTCTCGGTAGGATCGAGAGACAAGAGGAGGAGAAAAGCGAAGGGGGAATTTAATGAAAGGGGGCAAGGTAGACCCCTCCTGACCCCCTAGGAATGATGTTGGGGTTATTAAAGGGTCCCGTGGGGCAAATAAAAAAAATGTGATTTTTCGCGGTAGAAGCGCTTCCCGGTTCGCGAACCGGGTCGTGAACCGGGTCGCGAAACGGGAATTCGCCATTTTGTGTTTCGTTTTAATTAAATTACAAGATGGAGTTAAACAATGTGAGAAATGGGTATAAGGGGGTACGGGAGACGTATCCTGACCTCTTATGTTTTCTGAGGGTGGCTGAGAATGCTCATATATGTTGATACATGTCTTCCAGCGGCTGCGCGTGAGCGTTTTTGTTTTTTTTGCTGCGTGACGTCTGTTAACGTTCGATTCGAAGGAAATCAGGAAGTGTTGACCGCCATTTTGTCACTGCGAGTAAATATATTGTTAAAAATAATTGTTATAAATTAATCCGTATTGATAAACATTGTCTGCGCCATCTTGCCTTTTTTCCAATGCCACACTTTTGTCGTGCATGGCAGCCATTTTAGATGCCTTGACCAGACCCACTCTCTGCACGCCGCCGATCCTCAGCATGGCTCCCCACCCTCGCAAGCATCTCCCCCACGCACTGGTCACCCCCGCTCTCTCTCTCATGCATGGGCCATAAACCTCCCCCCATCTGCGCTGCTCTTCCCTGAGAATCACACCCTGTGCCCGCCCGACACCTCCCTTTCACCCTATTCACTACCGCACCCTAAGACACTCCTCTTCCTTTGTGTCTGATTGTCCAGGCCGGTCCCAGGCTATCACCTAGCCCTGCGGATGTAGTTTATGGCCCCAACTGTAAAGAATCACCCCTCTTCAAAGGAGTTACAGTAGATCAAGGCCCCCACCCCATGAGATCCGTCACACCACACGCGTTCCTACTATCTGATAACGATCCTGTATTGTGATTGGGGAGGGGATTCTCACTGTAAGGGTGTGTGGAACCGAGCCTGAAGCGGAAGATTCCAGGGCTGCCTTTTTGTACATCAAAGTCTTCACAATTATGTGTCACATTAAAAATATATAGCACTCCAACAAAGTAGTAGGATTATAACACTTTAATAACTTATAAATATATACAACGCTCCAACAAAGTAAACACGTTAAAAAAATTTTTTTTTAAACAAAGCAACAATGGGCTGCTTTAGTCTGTCTTTTAGTCAGCAAAATCTGTCGGCCTGTGAGGTGGCGTCAGTAGCGGTCCGTTGTGCGAATAGGCCGAAGGCAGCACAACGCGCCGAGATCCGGACGGCACCCAGGTGGTGTCCAGTAAGTTGCCGCACTGGTCTGGCCATCCTACAATGCTGCACCGAAAAACGGCGTGGGGCGCCCCGGGGGGGGGGAGGCGGCGCGAACAGGCCTCCCCCGTCTCCCCAGGTGGAGGCTCCTCTGCTGCAGTGGGGCGCCCCTTTAGCGTTTCAGTCGCCATTCAGCTGTTTACCGCCCGCTTTTGCGGCACTGTGCCTTATCCGCCATTCAGCTGAGTTGCGCCCGCTCTTGCGGCTACAGCGTCTCGCCCACCATCCAGTTGAATTGCGCCCACTCTTGCGGTGCAGCGATAGGCGGCTGCCACAGGACTCTTAAAATCGCGGCCGGCTCTTCGGATTTGGGCCTGGTCCACTAAAATGGCCCTGGGACACATTTGAACTCGGACATTTGCCTGCTAGGGCTTGGGCCCCATTCCCGAAAGCGTCCCCTCAGCCTTGAAGATTCTACAAAAGTCATCGGGGCCCCCGACTCCCGCAGGCTTCCGGTGGGGAGCGGCTGCCATGATTGCTTGCGGAATGGCCACGACGGAGCTACGAGATGGTGGTGCTCTCATGCTGACGCCAGCTTCAGTCTGAAACATCCAGAAACACTGTAGACTACCAATTCGATGACTTCCGGTGGAGCCCCAACGTGACCCGGTAGGGAAGAACTTGCCCTCCCCTCTTTTGACTGATGGTTCTTGTTGCCTGTCCCCTCTGTTGTCATCTAACGGAACCTTTTTGGACTGCCGAGTGAGAAAAAAAAAGGTGGGGCTTTCATCATTTGGGAAAAACAAATGTTTCAATCCAATGAAAAGTGTTATTTTTAGGTCATATGATCAAGCCTTCCATCATTAGGAAACCAAAAGTAAAATGAACCAATGAAAAGTTTTATAAACAAGTCACATGACCTGTTATGCGGCTTTGGGCTATAAAAAGCCTACAAAATCCGTTGGCCTGTGAGGTGGCGTCAGTAGAGGACCGATGTGCGAATAGGCCGAAGGCACCACAACGCGCCGAGATCCGGATGGCACCGAGGTGGTGTCCAGCAAGTTGCCGCACTGGTGTGGCCATCCTACAATGCTGCGCCGAAAGACGGCGTGGGGTGCCCGGGGGGGGAGGCAGCGCGAACGGGCCTCTCCTGCCTCCCCAGGTGGAGGCACCTCATCTGCAGTGGGGCGCCCCTTACCGTTTCACTCGCCGTCCAGCTGAGTTGCGCCCGCACTTGCTGCTACAGTAGGCCGAAGGCAGCACAACGCGCCGAGATCCGGATGGCACCGAGGTGGTGTCCAGCAAGTTGCCGCACTGGTGTGGCCATCCTACAATGCTGCGCCGAAAGACGGCGTGGGGTGCCCGGGGGGGGGGGAGGCGGCGCGAACGGGCCTCTCCCGCCTCCCCAGGTGGAAGCACCTCATCTGCAGTGGGGCGCGCCTTAGCGTTTCCCTCGCCGTCCAGCAGAGTTGCGCCCGCACTTGCTGCTACAGTAGGCCGAAGGCAGCACAACGCGCCGAGATCCGGATGGCACCGAGGTGGTGTCCAGCAAGTTGCCGCACTGGTGTGGCCATCCTACAATGCTGCGCCGAAAGACGGCGTGGGGTGCCCGGGGGGGGGGGGGCGGAGGCGGCACAAACGGGCCTCTCCCGCCTCCCCAGGTGGAGGCCCCTCATCTGCAGTGGGGCGCCTCTTAGCGTTTCACTCGACTTCCAGCTGAGTTCTGCCCGCTCTTGCGGCACAGTGCCTCACCCGCGATCCAGCTGAGTTCTGCCCGCTCTTGCGGCACAGTGCCTCACCCGCTATCCAGCTGAGTTGCGCCCGCTCTTGCGGCTACAGCGTCTCGCCCACCATCCAGCTGAATTGCGCCCACTCTTGCGGTGCAGCAATAGGCGGCTGCAACAGGACTCTCAAAATGGCGGCCGGCTCTGTGGATTTGGGCCTGGTCCACTAAAATGGCCCTGGGACACCTTGGAACTCGGACGCTTGCCTGCTAGGGCATGGGCCCCATTACCGAAAGCGTCCCCTCTTTTGACTGATTGTTCTTGTTGCCTATCTCTTCTGTTGTCATTTAACGGAACCTTTTTGGACTGCCGAAAGACCGCTGGTTGGTGGAGACATTTTGACTATATCCTGGACCTGCCCGGCCTCGCCCAAAATGGCGCCGGTATAAATGGAACTCGTAACTCCTTGTTGTGTACTGGTTGCCCAACCTTGATATCACGAGATACGTATGCAGTTTTGAAGCACATGGCGGGCGGGGACGAGTACTGATTGAACATTTGGACATCCCTATTGATATTAAGTTCTGATGTGTTATTGATTACTGTACTATTGAAAGTTCGAATTAACGTCACCCATGGTACTTGCCCGCAAATGTATATCTAGATAATTTTATTGTAACTGGCCCTGTCGTACTTTAATTATAAAATGTACGTCCACCGATTCCGCAACTGTTAGACACCTTAGTTTTTGCAACCTAATGGGTCGCCCGTTACGTTCTTCTACAGTGTAAATGTCCCCTCATCATATACGATTCCAGTTTGCTCCGTGGCCGGCCCATGTGGTTATAGGCCCGTATTTGTATACTGACATTTTCACAATAAAGGTTTTTAAAACAAAACATGGTAGTAGTACCTAGATTGGTAAAGTTTTGAATAATAGCCACTGTTTTCGAATCAGTAAAAGGCAAGTGAAATAAAGCAGCCCGATTACATGACGGTTAAAAGGTATAATACGCAGGAACGCAGTAAAGATAAATGGTCAAGGGCTGTTGTGTTTTCCACTCCTGCAACATAAAGTGATCGATAAGAATCCGATATTCATGCCTATCAGCGACTAAGACAGCAGGCCGAGCCTCTTTTGTCCAACGCCCTTTTTCTCGAAATAGGAATATTTTACTTGCAGGACAGTTGTAAATTTCCCGGGAAAATACATTAGCCTGGAACATTGTTAGTGATAAACTGTAAATGCATCTGGGTCCTTTGCTTTACAAGTCAGAGTGAGAAGAAAAAAGGTGGGGCTTTCATCATTTGGGAAAAGAAAATGTTCGAAAGCAATGAAAAGTGTTATTTTTAGGTCATATGACCAAGCCTTCCATAATTAGAAAAACAAAAGTAAAATGAACCAATGAAAAGTTTTATTAACAAGTCACATGACCTGTTATGCTTACGTTACGCGCGGCGCGCCGCGCCCTGGATCGCTTCCGGGAAGCTGCGCCTCGCGCACCGGAGCACTTCCGGGTGCGCTAACGCGGCGCGTCATATGACGCATTACGCGACAACGCAGGTCCAGAATATAGTCAAAATGTCTCCACCAACCAGCGGTCGGAACACAACCCCTTTCAGCAGTCCAAAAAGTTCTGTTAAATGACAACAGAAGGGACAGGCAACAAGAACCATCAGTCAAAGAGGGGAGGGCAGGTTCTTCTCTACTGGGTCACGTTGGGGCTCCACCATAACTGATCGAATTGGTAGTCTAAAGTGTTTCTGGATGTTTCAGACTGAAGCTGGCGTCAGCATGAGAGCACCACCATCTCGTGGCTACGTCGTGGCCCTTCCGCGAGCAATCATGGCAGTCGCTCCCCACTGGAAGTCTACGGGAGTCAGGGGTCCCGGTGACTGTTGTAGAATCTTCAAGGCTGAGGGGACTCTTTTGGGAATGGGGCCCATGCCCTAGCAGTCAAGCGTCCGAGTTCCATGGTTGCCCAGAGCCATCTTTGCAGGCCAGGCCCAAGTCTGTGGAGCCGATCGCCATTTCGTGAGCTCCGTAGCAGCCGCCTGTCGCTGTACCGCAAGATTGGGTGCAATTCCGTTGGATGGCGGGTGAGACGTTGTAATAGCAAGAGCAGGCGCAATTCAGCTGGCCGAGCGAGGCACTGTGTCGCAAGAGCGGGCGCAAGTCAGCTGGTCGAGTGAAGCGCTGGGGTGTAGCTGAGAAACCTCCACCTGGGGACGTGGGGGAGGCTCGTTTGCGCCGCCTCTCCCTTCTAGTGCACCCCACGCCGTCTCCTGGCGCAGGTATATGTGATGGTCGGACCAGGGCACCGCAGGACGTGTCTTCAGGTCAAACGGATTGTGGGACAAGGTGTGGAGCAGGCGCAATTATCTCGGGGGCCTCAGTCAAGCGGTTCAGGGAGGCACCGCATCACATTGTTTTCCAATGCAGTCAGTTCCACAAACAGCCCCCACTTACTTTGAGAATAGTGAAGCTGCAGCAGGTGCAAATAAGCTTCAGACAGTGTTACAAGCGCTGCTCGGAACCCTCAACAATGGCACCCAACATCCAGGACTTATGCCATTTGTGCAAGGCAGTGACATCGAAGCATCTCAGGGACCAAGCAACATACCATATCCAGAGTCCTTACCACAACCTCTGCCTTCCTTCTTACCTAGTTATTGTTCTTTCACTCCCACTCCAGGCTTTTAGTCTGGGGATGGAAAACCATGAACCTACACTCACCTATGAAAATCTTACTATTGATGGTTGATTTTGAGCCCCAAATACAAAGGCTTGTTTGGATCGATGTTGCAGCAGGCTGCCATGTAAATAGATATTTAATAAAACGTTTTACCCTGTTACTTGTTGATTTTGAGCCCCAAATACAAAGGCTTGTTTGGATTGATGTTGCAGCAGGCTGCCATGTAAATAGTTATTTAATAAAACGTTTTACCCTGTTACTTTGCTGGTGTGTTGTATATATTGATAATATTTGCATAGTGTTTGTCGTTATTTTGGGTGGGGTGGGCGGCGGAGCCGAGCTGTCTTGCAGCCATCATGGTGTCGAGCTCAGTTCCTCTCACTAGTTTCGTATTTCTCATGAGGGGTTGTTCATAATGTTTCTATTTTAGCGAGGTCAAAAAGAGATCCCATTAGTGGCCTACTGATTTTGCTTGATTCCTTTTGTTTTTTTAACGATTTTTCACTATCTGCAAAGACTAAACAGAGTATTGCGACTCTGTGCTTGTTTGTAAATAGAGAATGAACCAAAGAGAACCAATTCCAAAACAATAAATGCTAGGATAACAATCAATCAAATGGAGAGGGAAGCAGGCACGACGGATTACAACGGGGGCAAAGGCCTGTGTTACCTACCCTTCACTATCTGCAAAGAGAGAATACTCCTAAAAGAAAAGAGGAGGGGGGGGGCAGCGTTCAAAGCACATCAGCGTGCATAAACACGAAAATGTTTTTACCTACCACGTACTTGACATTTTACAGCTTTTGATATTTGCTATTAAAAAACCATTGAAATTCACTGAAAAAACCATAGGTTATAGACCATATATAGTTAGGAATTAGCATTTACAAAACCTTGAAAATTCACTGAAAAAACCATAGGTTATAGACCATATAAAGTTAGGAATTAGCATTTACAAAACCTTATTTTACTCACACAAAACCATTGAAATTCGCATATATAGTTAGTTGCACTAACTATTTATCGCGCACCCGCAATCCACTGCTGATGATGTCACATATTACATCATTCATGACATGGTCAGTGACATCACTGATGACATCACTGATGACAACTCAAATGACATCACTGACAACATCACTGATGACATCATTCATGTGATAATACGATGAACCTCTTCAGACTCTAATATAACCTTAGATACACTCACTGTAAACAGACACTCACAGATTGTCACTCATCCATGGAGTTACTGATACACCTAGTCAGTCATGCAAAGAATCAATCACACCTCCATTTCCTCAACTATACAGTTATACACACCTTACTTATTCAAACATATTCTAACACATATTTACTCACTTTTACAATCACTGATACAAGTTTTCAATGATCCATGAAGCCACTCACACATTCACTAGCTCTTATACACAGTAATTTATATATGTCAACTCTCACATGTACTGTGTTTTACATATGTACTTACTTTGACATGTAGCACTGAGATATCCATTCACTCACCAATACACTCATGCACACAGTCAACCACCCATACAGCTGTTTCCACATGCAGTTTTGAACCCATACATCTAGTGAATCAACTGTTCACACATCTATCCACAGAGTCACACACCTCCCAGCCACCCACACACTCACTCTCCCATACAAATACTTGGGCAACCAATCAATAACCCATATAGTTTCTCATATAGGTACTGATCAACACATGCAGCACTTTACAGAACAACAGATATAATTATGCACAAATTAAGACAGTTTAATCACTAACCCATGCACTCAGTGAGACACATTTAATCACTCTCTCATACAGTCAGTCATGCACCTACTAAATCCTACATCCAGACACTTATACATCCACTCATTCTTCAATATGTAAGACATATTTTAACTTTACAGAAACATACAGTCACTGGATGATGTCATCAGTGATGTCATCAGTGATGTCACTGACCATGTCATGAATGATGTAATATGTGACATCATCAGAAGTGGATTGCGGGTGCGCGATATATAGTTAGTGCAACTAACTATATATGCGAATTTCAATGGTTTTGTGTGAGTAAAATAAGGTTTTGTAAATGCTAATTCCTAACTATATATGGTCTATAACCTATGGGTTTTTTCAGTGAATATATATATATATATACATATATATATATATATATATAGGAATGATGTGAAAATTGAGCACATTTGTTTTCTGACTTTAGAAGGAAACTGACTAGCGTTCACAAGTCAAATGTCCTCCAAAAATGGCTGCTATGTGGAGTATAGTGATGTTGCAGTTAGGTCCACAGTCTTGATATTTGATACAGTGCAGTTCTTCAATAACCATGGCTGCTTTATGGGGAAGCCTTTCTCCTGCCATGCTTGGCATCAGAGCCTTTCCTAATTCCTCCTTTTTCCATTACTGTGCGCTGGCGGGCCTGAGGTTTGGGGTGTAGGGTTAGGATCTCCAGCACAGACCCACTGCTCTGAGGCTACATGTTGGAGTGCCAACAGGACAGAGTAGAGTAGGCCAGTTCCTCCTGCCGTGCTTGGAGCTGTTACTGGGTGCAGCGGCCAAGAAGGGAATGAATTGCCCTATTCCGCCAGAGCTCTGCGACCCTTCTTTAACCCAGTTAAGGGGGCATCACATGAAATAAGGTGGGTCTAAATCTGCCCACTGTCGGAATCTGAGCATCGGGGCCAGTGGTGTAGCCATCTGTTCGCTGAGTCCAATAGACAGCTGGGGACTACTTTCAGTATTCCAATGGCCCAGTACAACAGGAAACACCTCAGGAGAAAACTACACTCCGCCAGTTCCGTGCTGCCTTCTGTAAATCAGGGCTCCACATCCCTGAACGGATCCAGTGCTGACACATCACCGGCAGCTTAGTTGAGGATCAACAGGATAGCTCATTGGTGGCGGAGTGGGCTTCGTAGGTGATGGTGTAGTCAGTAGCTCAATGAGGGAGCTCCTTCGCATCCACCATCTTAGTTCAAGACAGTTCTCAATATAACACAAATATTATTATTTCATATCATTATTTATGCAGTACTCCTTTCCTTACAAATGTGGCACACTAGATCTTCTTGAAGTCAAAGTCCAATGACTCATTTTATCAGAAAGCATATTTCTATTCATTTTTTTAATTTATTGGTTTTTAAAGAGCTGGCTGATGAAAGATACGCACTTTGCACCACAGGCAAAGAATGAAAAGGCGACTGTTTCAGAACATATCTGTCAATTATTTGTATGATAAACAACAGAAGAGTGTGGCCAAACTCAAAAGAAAAAACGTCGAGAAGAAATCACTCTTGAGAGTTAAAAGAACACTCACTCACAACCTAGTTGGTGACATGCTTCATCATCGGGTTCCCACCAGAGAGGCTGAATATCTGGTGTGCTACGACACCTGGTTACAGCGGAGCAGGTTTTGTGTAATCCTAATGTGATTAAGTGAAAGTGGTTTAAAAAGTGACAAATTCAACCATGAACAAACTTTTTCGCGGTCCTGAAGTATGGAATTGCAGGTCTACTGCGGGTGACGACCTTTGGCGTAAGTGTGACTACAAGTTTGCGCCCCCCCACCAGGTCCCATGGGGTATAATTGCCAGGCATTTTAAATACACAGGGCTTTCACAAATGTTGACGGCTTGACTACAAACTGTAAGTTACACCGGTTTCCAGACCACAGTGGTTTTTCTAGATTTTTGGTCCTGACGAAAGCCTCACAAACTGCATATGGAGGCAGAAACATTTAACAGTGTTCAGTTAACTACGAATAACGTTTGTTTATGGTTGAATTGGTCACTTTTTAAACCACTTGCACTTAATCACATTAGGATTACAGAAAACCTGCTCCGCTGTCACCAGGCGTTGTAGCACACCAGGTTCTGTTGTTTATCAAAGATTATTAATAGGGGGACTAAGAGTGACTCAGCATTCTTTCCCTCTTTCTCCCGTTGTTTACATATATACATTATTTGTATGAACCCGCTTTCAACAACTTCTGCTACAATAAATTCAAATAATTTCCACAGCAGTTTTTAGAAAATCCTTGATACAAATTGGGTAGGAAACCAGAAAAGATCAATGACCAGGTGTGATTCGCAGCCACAAGCTTTCTTATTTGAGAGGGAAAAAAACTTTGAATTTAAAAATACGTATTTAACTTGCACCTCGGAAAAGAAAAGGGCTCATGAATGTTTGCAAAAGACAAAATAGCCTTATGTGTGAAATAGTCTGAATCCAGTTGCAACAATTTTTTGCAGAAAAGTGGTTAGGAAGTGACTGACTGGATGTGACTTTTGAATCGTCATACTAAGAGACCAATGAAACCTTGGCACACATCAAAATCTAATTTCACCATCCCAGATTTGACAGATGATGAGTTACACTTTGAATTTAACCCTTTTCTGAAAACATTTTGAATACCAAAATCTTAGCAGCCGTTTATATCTTGAAAGGTGCATACATTAATTAAGAAAAGAAAAATGTAATCGGACAGATTTCATAAGCATCAACAGTTCCTCTCTCATTGCTGTCCAGTTGTATAAACTGCCTGTTATGTGTATCCACCCACCATAAGGAAGAGGCAGCTGGCCAGACCTAAATGTCGAAGTTATGGATGAGCTGAATATGTCTGACTTTGGAATGATCTGTGTCAAATTGTAAATTGGAAGCCTACAAAATATACATAGGAGCAGTGGCAGTGTGATCCTTTCAATAAGATTCTACCGCTTTACTAAAGAGAGGGAAAATTAGCTAATTTTTTCACATGTGAAAAATGGGAGCATTCAAGAGGTATCAAAATCATACTTATGTGTGCCCTGGTTTTGATGCAGTGGATTATAGCTTACTTTTAATTAATTTGTTGACCAAAATTGGCGTTAAGGATCCTGCAGTCCAAAGATTTGGCTTTGCTCTGTTATAATGCTCTACCAAAGGGGATGATGGACGGAGCATTTGAGCACCACAAATACTCACCCCCAGTCAACTGATCTGGGTTTAATCCATCATCATTCTTTAGCTCACTCCACCACCCCAGTTCAGACATGCCCATATGCAAATCAGTGTGACCCTGTGCCTCATGGGAACAGTCCAGCCCGAACTGACAAGCCATGCCTTCCCTGGACCGGAAACGAGCGTCCTGGGACCGGTTTTGGGTTCATAACCCCCATTAGTGTTATAAAAACTAAAAACAAGCAGCCAAGGGGATCGAAGCACTCTATACCCAGGGTATGAGATCCGATTTTGTTGGCTAAAGTTACGAGCTGGAGTCAAGCCAGCAGCCACTTCACAACAACCACTACAGTCTTTTCAAGAAAGTGAGTCAGCCAAGTCCTACCCCAATGAGGCTTTCAGGGTAACAACTGTGGTAAGCCCAGAAGTACTCAAAGCACAATCCTGGTGATCACACAACACCTTTCAGAGGACGATAAGTTCATATCTCCTCAGTGGGAAGACATAACCTCAGACGAGTGGATACTTTCCACCGTTGCCCAACAACTATTACCTGGACTTTCATAGCACACCACCCAATATTGCACCATGCTGCTACAGCATCAGCCAAGACCAATTAGGATCTCAAGGATACCTATTTCCACATTTGCTGCCAACCGGCACATCACCAGAATCTCAAGTTTGTGGTTAGTGGAAAGCATTACAAATTCATAGCACTACGCTTTGAGGTCACAACAATGCCCGCATGTTAAAAAAAAATCTGACAGTGGTTGCTGCACATCTTTGGTACTATTCATCTCTTTTCATTCCTGGACAACTGGCTGGCAAAGAACAACAGCTGAGAGTATTGACCAGCTCACTCTCAAATAGGAGTGTAGCTACTCCACACATCGGGGTTCACAGTCCGTGCCAAAAAATCTCACCTCTGTCCACAGCAAACACATTGTTATCTGGAACCAACCCAAAAACAGTAACGGGCAAAGCCTACCCCAACAACAGCTTTTCAGATGCTGTTTACCCTCTACCGTATGTTGTGTCTTCTAAAAGTGAGAATGAGAATGAAACTGATGAGAATGACGGCATCCTGCATTGCAATAATACCAAATACACAGTTGCACATGCTCCCTCTGCAGGAGTGCCTTGCCAGACAATGGTCACAGGCGACTGGTTAATGGAAGGATCTACTGTTGGTGTCTCCATCACAGGGTAGCATGCACATCTAGGCCACCTGGCAATCTAGGTCCATATATTGGAATCAATAGCTGTTCAGTTAGCACACAGCACTTTACAAACTGATTTGCATGAAAACTGTGCTCATTTGCAAATCGCACTGACAACATGACCACAATGTATTTCCTTCCGAAACAAAGGGACACTCACTCCCCACAGGTGTCCAGGCTTATGCATACTATCTGGAATTAGGCCATTTGACATCAAGTCCATATCTTAGTAGAACATCTCCCAAGAGCCGAGAACAATTTGCTGACCTGCCCAACAAGCACATGAATGGAAAATGAATCTCCAGATACTTCAGCTATATTTTCATCGCAGGGGGACCTCTGCAGTCAACATCTTTGCCACTCACAAGAACTACCTACATCCCTACAAGAGGCTGCCGCAGTGCGCAGACCTCCTCGCACATCACAGACCGCTGCAACACCCCAATCTCAGGGCATTGAATCTTGCAGTTTTAGAGCTGAATTCTTAGAGTTTGGTTATCTTCAACTCTAAGAAGAGTGAATGCACATTATTAAGAATATCTGTGACCCAATGCATGTTACATTGTCTCAGCAAACCCCCTCCCCATACCAGCATCTGTTCAAGATTGATATTTTGTTGTACTTGCAGAAGGCAAGCTTAGTGTTCAGTTACCTGCTGTGGCGGCATACTTGCAAAATATATATCACTAGTCATTATTAAAAATACTAGCTGTCAGACACTTTATGGAGTGCCTTAAAAGAATTATCTCTCATAGAGTACCACTAGTCCCATCATGGGACCTCAACATTGGTCTTACCATGCACATGGGGCCGCCATTTGAGCAGTTACACGCTTGCCCACCACATGTTCTTTCATGAAAGTTAGCCTTCCTTATTGCTCTCATTTTAATAGAGTTAGTGAACTGGAAGCTCACTTCGGTGGAGGAGACAATTGTTAAGTGCTCAAAGATGGGGTCGTCATCAGAACATACCCTTACTTTCTGCTTAAGGTAGTCTCTCCATTCCACGTCAATCAAACCATTGATTTGCCAGTTTCTTTTCCCCCCCAACCTCATTTGGTTGCAGAAAGAGTCTTACACACTCTAGATATCAAAAAGCCTGCATGTATTATATGTACCATACTAAATCCTGTAGAAAGAAAAAAACTGCTTTTGGTAGCTTTTTCTTAAGTCCAACTTAAGGAAACCCATTTTAAAGCGGCCTTGTGAAATGGATTGTCAAGTCTATCCAAGTTCATATGCCAAAGCGAAATGCATACTGCAATCTGTGCTTACGACACATGTTACTCTTAAAAAGGGAGCCACTATGTAATATAGGTAGAGCTGCAAAATTGTCTACCATCCACACTTTTACCTAGCATTATTCTATGCACATTAATGTCTGTCAACGAGCCCAAGTTAGGCAAGCTGTTTTTAAAACTGTTATCCAAACATCTTCCACTACAGCTCGCAAGCCACTGTTTTGAAGTGAAAGGCACTGCTTTTCAATCTATGCAAACTTGATCATCAGACGCACATGCTGCAAATGGAAAATGTTACTTACCTCTATGAATTGGTTTGCTGCTAGAACTACTATAGATTAAAATGCAACTTCCCGCCTCCACAGATACAATACTTTTTTGTATTATCTCTAGTAGTATATGTGGGCTGGCTTGCTTTGCATCATTACACTTATTCTCAGACATTTGGTAAAATACACTTTGAGGTAGAGTTTATATCCTAGTGCATTGTCTGTTTTGTCAGAGGTCACACAAGTCACCTCGAACCCTCTACTTCAAAGAAAATCAACTTGCAACATCCATGCCCAACACAAAATAGCAGGAGTGTGCAAACCAGGTGATCTGCAGTACTATAGGTTGCAATTTACGTGTTACAGTTAAGTAATGTTTTCCTTATTCCCTGGTGCTAAATTACTTAACTGTTTACATTTAAGTTTGGTGGTTGATGGAGTTCAGACAATGTTGTATACGCTGTACATGTTCTTTTAGTTGGATAAGAGTGACATGATTTAGTTCTTGGCAGAGTGTAATACACGGGTTATTGACCTGCATTGGTCAATATGGATGGAGTGATCTACTGAATCAAGAGTTGCCAGTAGGTCCAAGAGGCAAACAGTAGTAAAACCTCCTTTTTCGGCATTTTCAATGCATTATGCTCGATGTATTTTTGGAGGTTTTAGTTGGATAAAGTTGTCCACAATGGACCGTACGTTTTTGAAGGGGAGACAGAGCTCCTCTTTCAAGGATAAGAATTGGCTGGTTACTATAGATTGGTAGGAGTAGGGACATAGTGTTAGTTACATTTTTAGGACTTTGGCAAGAGTAAGATCTACTGATGCAAACCAGATGTATGTGCCTCGGGTGTGCACAAGATCAGTTTGCACTAAACTGCAGTGAAGGGGGAAGTATTCTCTTGGGTTTAAGGTGTGGTGTGGGGTATGTTAGCTCTCATCATTATATTAAGGCAGTTTTGTCCCTGGGTTCAAGAATAATCTTTCTTGCAATAATAATAAAACAATGTTTTCTGCTGTTAACTTCTCTTCACTCTATTTCGTTTCAAAGTGCTATGGGGTTTCATTTTTGTGGGTGATTTGTGTGACACTGTGCAGGAACTGTTTCAGAAAAAGACAAGGGAACCCACAGGCAATAAGGACCTCGGGCATCAGTATTTTAAGTCAACTGTGGTCCATAAAAACGGCGAATAGAACTATGATAAATATAAACTAGAGTCAGTGATATATTACTGCTGTCCAGACGGATAGTACATTTAATAAACGATCAAAGCAAATGATAAACACACAACAATAAAGTGGGACACTGTCCTGTGTCCTACACAATCACAAAACATATAAAAATACACAAAAACATTCAGGTGAGACAGGAAAAGCTTGTAAAAAATGAAATTAGTAGTAACAAGCTTAAAGGCGACAGTCGTGGCACTTGTTTTATTGCAATAGATTAATATGCCAGCTGTTTTAGCAAGTCGACGACGTTTTGATCCATTGACAAGATACTAGGATCATCATCAGGACGGTATTATACAAGCCTGAAAATTGGTGCCTGTAAAACATTTAAGGGAAGAAAGGCAATGCAAGGAAATTTTAGATATACTTAGAAAAGAGAGGTAGAATCCTAGTACAATCTAAAGTGCATGCCGGCGTGTGGTGGCAAGCAATCAATTTGGTGCACATTGGATATACAGACATTGTCTGAGGGGATTTTGTGTGGAAGAAGAATTGCTCTCCCTGTCGTGCGTACATGCCAGTGTGTTGTAGCAGACTCATGAGTGGGAGCAAGGTGAACTTACCGGGGTGGAACTGTTGCATTAAAAGGCCAAGGAATTCTCGTGGAGTTTGGTGCACTAAAGGCAATATAACCATCGCTGCGAGATACTGGTGCATGAATAGAGTGCTAAGATGTGCGTTCATAGAAGTGAAGAACCATGATTAAAGACCCCGAGAGTGAGCGTCCACGGATGGTGGCTAAAACGCGGAGGTTTGTGTGATTCTTACTGAAGGGACTGTGGGGGTAGTCAATTGGCAATGGCGGTGCCCGGGTGGGGAGGTTGTTAGGTGGGCGCTTACCTTTTGCTGAGGCACTCTGCGAACCAGGGTGGCGTCAATGCACGAGTGTCCAGGGGTGGTGTAGATGACAGCTCAATTGCGGGCCTGGGTGGAAAATGGAGCCTTAAATAAATGGTTGTAGGCATGAAGGGATGTATGCAACCATAGTATAGGGGTTGCTTACCTCAATTAGAGCCGCCGGAATAGGTAAAGAGGGGCGGGGTGTCGATGCACAGCGCAATAGTCTCGGTGGAAGCTGGGAAGGGAGAAGAAGGGATTTAGGCAAGTACTTGCTGGTGGCATTTGGCGATGCGCTTACCTGCTTGAAAATGAAGAAGCATGAATTAAGGTCTTGAGTGACAATGCAGGGATAAACAGGATCACCAGGAACTGAGCGCGTGATCTCTTACCAATTACGTTGACTGTGCTGACGATTGAACATTTCCAGATAATGATATCTAGTGGTTGTGGTACTGTTTCGGTGAGAGGAGTTTTCCATGCTTTCTGTTTACTTATGTGGTTCGAACGCTTTGATTTACCTCCATGTGGATGTCTATGTGCAAGTAAGAGGGCTTATTTCAGCACTTATCTTGTTATAGAGTTAGAAACAAATTAAACTGTGATAAGACATTGGAAAGACTTTTAGGGGTGTGAGAGTAGCAGATACAGTAATTTATTGTGGTATTAGGGCTTGGGCTCTGTGCAAACCTATGTTGTAAAGAGAGTTGTTTTTCACGTTTATTGAGGTTTTGTGAATAGCCTCTAATCCTCATTCTTTTTTTAGTTATTTGAATATGTGGTATAAAAGAAATAAGTAGCTGGCCTAGACTATAAGGGTGCACTTGATTGAGAGACGTATTTCTGTCAGCAGCATGTGTTATAATTCCTTTTGTAGCTTAGCTGCTGAGTGAAGTTATTTAATGTAGTGGTACTGTGTTTTGGGTGCATGGGTTTCTAAAGAGAGTGAATTGTGTCTTTGGGCTGTTAGGTAAAGGAGCAGTTGACACTAACAGTCCCGACATAGGCACATGGTCAGAATACATACGTTCAGCTGTCAAAAAGCTAACTCATAAAATACTAAACAGGCAGCTAATAAATACGTTTTCCTTTTATGATTATTCATCTGCAATGCCCAAGGCAAGAAGCTTGTTGTTGGTGTGATTAAATAGTTGTTTTTAGGATTAACGACTTGCAGATAGATGTATGCCTTTGGGCCTAAGGTAAGAAGGTGCCTAAATAACTAAGTGTCAATGGAAAAAGAAACCAGGATTTAAAAAGGAGAAGAACTTAAAGTCTACAAATCCTGGTAAACAGCGACTGCTCTGTTATGAGCGGACTAGTTGAGCATGTGCAGTGTGTGATAGCTGAGGATTGTGATGAAAGAGAAGCATTCTTCGGTCGCTCGAATTGCTTGCAGGGTGGTGGGGCAATGGTTCCATCCATCTGTCAAATATTACAACAGTGATACACTGTACTCATCGGTATACTTTTATTTTTTTGTGTTGCACTTTTCATCTGAGAAGAAATTTCAAACTGATATGATCAAAAAATTAGTCTTCATTAATAAATAAGGGATTCTGATAAATTTGAGAATTCTCAATGGATGGGAAAATGTTCGATAATGATCCAGCGGACACTACTCTTTATCCCAGGCTCATTCGTGCAATAAATTCCCTCGGTGCCATACGTTTATCTCTTGCAGCTCCACTGCTGTTCCCGAGCTTCTTTCAGACTCTCAAATACAGTGCCTTAGATTATCATTCGCCCCTCTTCTTGTCCAGTATCCTTGCCAGCTACTGCATCATCTGGATTCTATGTTACTAACCTTCTCAGCATTGTGTTCTTTACCCTGACACCTCAGCTCTTCACAGGTTGGTCAGAGACGTTAACATTGGCTTGTGATGCAGTCATGGGGACAAACCTGCAGTCCGTAGAACACTACACCCAGCCACTCCTCACTGGGCAAGCATGGGTCAAGCATCCCGCAAGCCAGTTTATTACCTTACAGCTAATGGCAAAGAGCTGTACACCTCGATTTCTCCTGCATCCAATAACTTGTGAAACTCATTTACTCCAGTGGTGGCACAACTGTCAATGTATTACTTGCTTCGCCCTTATCAGACAGGTTCCCGTTAGATCTGATATTTGAGGACCATTAAAGTTGCAGCTAAAATCCGCCCGTTCCCTTTTAGAGCAGTTAAACATGGCTATTGTCGCCGGGCACTCGTGTGCCATTTCATCCAGGCATTTATAAATACATCAGGTGCCTGATTATGAGTTGGTCGGTTAATTATGACCCGTCCATAAACCCCTCTTTGTGCATGGGTCGAAATTGTGAGCTTAAAGGTATTTAATGCATTCGATAATTATTGGATGCATTAAGTAACTCAGCCTTCGTTTAATTTCGGCAGGTCAACCATGCCGAAATTTAACAGAGGAACAACATACAGGAACTATTGTATCATGCGAATTTTTGTGCATTAAACACCAACATCTGCATTCTATTCCCCAATAGCTCATAATAGGTGTTCGTAATCGCACCCAATAAATAATGTACCCCATTGTATTGTTGTTTATCCGTTGAGATAAATACCACCTTAACTCGTAATCAGGCCTAAGTAGTGCACCTCTAGGACTGCTTCACATACTCATGAATGCGTTAGTGAATTGGCCCCAACGGTTGTAATGCATTTAAGTATGAAAAATACATTTTGTGTGTGTCCAAACAATAGTCATTAAAAAAAGAAGCAACCAAAACATTTATTTAGGGGTAGATTAAAGTTTATTAGCCAAATTCGTAAGTGCAATTATGTTTGTGAAGTAGTACTCCTGTAGTATAAATTCATATACTCATAAATGCATTTGTGGATTGGTCTCTTGCGCTTTTCTGATTGTCAAGAGTCCTTAGAAATGGCAGCCATGCCTTTCAGACATCCCCTTAATATTTCCGAGCGACACCATATTGGGAGTCTAAGGCAGCATGCCGCCACTTGTCCTACTCCAGTCATTTTGGTGAGTCGATGCATATAAACTCCACCTCAGCTAAATGTGCAGTCAAAATTAAGGGTAAACCTAGTCCTGGGCAAAATTGACATACTTTTTTATAGTTCCAAGCAACGAAATATACATGAAATGACTGAGTTTATGCGACATGTAGTTTCAGTGAGATATTTTAACGAGATGTACCGTTCAGGTAACTTTCGAATATGAGCTGTATTTCAGGTATATTTTTTTTTTACCTGAGCAGACCGTTTCAACAATTTTGAATAGTGAAATTGCAGATCAGAATACGAGCAGCAGTGTTTTGAATGCAAATGGCAGTTTAATTAATGTGAGAAGTCAACAAACATTCAGTTAAATTCTGTACCCAAGCCGACCATTTGGTTAATTTGGTAGTGCAAAACTACCAGTCTGAAAATTAGCAGCGGTGTTTTGAATGTGAATGACTGAAAATCAACTCGAAATTACATTTTCAGGTTGAAATTTCAATCTAATGCACCGTTTGGGTAATTTTTTGTGTGCGAGATGCATTTTGCATAATCACGCTTCATTTCACATAATAATGTGGTAATTTCGCCAAATTACGCTACTTCAAATTACGCAATTTTGCACACCCCTAATTAAACCTTGGTGACCATGCATAATCATGCATAGTGCTTAAACCTAAAATCAAGGTAAAATGCGGGATTTTTCCTTTCCAGAGAAATAAATGAAAACGAAAAAATAGCCAACAGCTTTTCCAAAACTCTTTTTTTCTCAATACGGACAACCCTTTGAAATACTGACCCGGATGCCACTTGTACCTCACTTTGTATTTCAAAGACACAATCTCCTTTGCTGTAAAAAGTCAAAAGTACTACTTATGGTGTTCCTCAGACCGTTCAATGGAGCAAATGTATGCCATTGTTTGGAGCAGGTTTCAAGTTATCTCGTGTCTCTTACTTGAATTCAATTCACCTATTTCTGAAAATTTCCCAAAAATAAAATTAACTAGATTTCTTCTACAGAAAAAAATTATGTCCAGACATAAACCAGAGTACAATGAAACTGCCGGCCTGTCTGGGTGAATCCTTCACCCAGTCCACGTCCTGAGGAGAACCTCGTAATCATCTATGGTTCGAAACGTGTTGACCCCCAGCCTGTGACAAGGAAGAAGGGTGCAGCCAGGGAATAATTAATACCACTGCCGTTGGCCCTAGCTGTCAATCCTAAAAATACCTAACTACAGGTTTTGTGAGACAGGCAGGCAGTTTCATTGTACTCTGGTTTCCGCCTGTCCATTGGTATACAATCTAAAGGACTGGTTCTTTTTGTGAAATGCTTTTTATGTTCCAATGTGTATTGTATGTAATAATTTGCTTGTTGGTGTCTTGAACTTTGAGTATCTATTGTGAACATTTTCTACACTTGTATATATTGCGCACATAATTGTCTGTTGTTGATTCGACTGTTTTGACAAACATGCCTTTGAAGACATACGGATAAATCAATGAAACTAAATTAAAAATGAAAATACATTTTTTGTAAAACAAATTTCTGGTTCACGCAGTACAAATTGGCTGAGTGTGTCCCAACTAATTACAAAACAAACCTGACTAGCCACTTTGTTCTGTTTAGCGATTGTTGAGGTCCAGGCTGGTCAGTGACAGGACCCAATACCTTCTTTTGTTGATCAGCAGGGAAATTGGCCTGTACTTTTTTGGGTCAGACCTGTCCCCTTTTTTGAAAATAGGGACTATAACACCAACAGACCAAGATTGAGGGGGACCGACTCAAATTATGCTGTTCATCATGTTCGTCAGTAATGGTGCCCATAGGTCTGTTATTCCCTGAAAAAGATCTATAGGGACACCATTCGGTCCAGGGGCCTTGCCTGCACTACGCTGCATGTTATGTATGTTATGTTAAAAAATTTATACCGCGCACGTACACCGAGACGGTTTCTTGGCGCTCATAACAAACATAGCTAGCCAGGGCAGAAGAGTTACTCAAAAGCCACCTTGAAAAGGTGTGTTTTTAGGGTTTTGCGGAACAACTCATATGAGGTAAAATGGCGAAAGGAAGAAGGGAGGGAGTTCCAGTAGGAGGGGCCTAGGAAAGAGATGCATAATCCTCCATGTTTTTTACAGCGGAATGATGGAGTGGAAAGAAGATTATCGGCAGAAGACCGTAAGTTGCGGGTTGGAGAATATCGCTTAAGCTTGGAGGAAATGAACTCAGGGGCCTGGTTATGCAAAGATTTAAATAGGGTGCAGCCGAGCTTGAAGGAGCATCGTTTAGCCACTGGGAGCCAATGAAGGCTCCTCAGGAGGGGGGAGACGTGCTGGTGTTTGGGTTGGTGGTACACCAGGCGCGCGGCCTGGTTCTGGATCAGCTGAAGTTTTTGGAGCTGATAGACAGGAATCCCCACATACAGGATGTTGGCAAAGTCAACTCTGGAGATGACCAAAGCCAGTATTACTAGTGTGAGTGCCTCTCTGGTTAGAAATCTGCAGATCTTGTGAATCCTGCGTAGCTGGAAAAAGCAGGATGATGTTACTGCTGAGATCTGAGGTTTCATGGAGAGATCCTCCGAGATGATCACTCCCAGGCTTTTCACAGAGCTGACCGGGCAAGGGGGGAGACCCAAAGAGGGGGGCCAGTAGTTATCATCCCATGGATTGGTGGGACCACCCACCAGGACAAGTTCCGTTTTAGACGGATTCAGCTTGAGCTGGCTGTGAGCCATCCAGTCAGAGATGAGTAGCATGGTTGTTTGGAAGTTGAGGCGAGAGGAAGGTGTAGTGTCCAGAGGGAAAATCAGTTGTAAATCATCGGCATAATTGTATATTGTAGCGGAGGAATGGCGAAGAGAAGCCATGAGTGGTTGCATATAAAGATTGAAAAGGAGGGGGGAGAGAGCAGAACCCTGGGGAACACCACAAGTGAGGGGGAGAGAAGAAGCAGAGAAGGTGGAAAGGTGGACTGCCTGGGAGTGGTCTTGCAAGAAGGATCGAACCCAGTCAAGGGCAGTGCCCCGAATGCCGGCGTTTCTGACACGGTCGATCAAGATAGTATGATCGACCGTGTCAAAAGCCGCCGACAGGTCTAACAATACGAGGGCTTGGGGGATGTTGTTATCGGCTCCAGTTCTAAGTGTGTCCATCACAGCTGCAATCACCATCTCTGTAGAATGCAGGGGGCGAAAGCCCGCCTGCTGGGGGTCAAGGAAAAAGGAAGACTCAATAAAAGTGCTCAAGCATTTAGTGACGTAGGTCTCTAAGATCTTTCCCAAAAAAGGGAGAAGAGAAATAGGTCTGTAGTTGCTTAGCACTAGGGGGTCTGCACTGGGCTTTTTCAGGATGGGTAACACTACCGCCTGCTTGAAAGCTTCTGGGACGACGCCTGATGTTAAGGAGGAGTTGAGAAGGGCTAGAGCGGGGTCAGGGCGGTGCATAAAGATTTCTTTGAAAATATGTGGGGGGCAGCAGTCCTTCGGGGACCCGGAGCTAACTTTGTGAAGAAGACTGTTGAATTCGGTGATGGAAATGGGAGGGAAAGATAGGAATTTCTGAAGGATTTCTGGGGGGAGGGGAAATGATTTGGAAGGGGAAGGTGGAGAGATATTGTTTTTGATTGTGGAGATCTTATCTTGAAAGAAAGCATTGAGCTCATCACACAAGGCCTGAGTGGGAACGGGTGGGAGGGTGACACGATCAGGAAGGGAGAGCTCATTGACTATCGAAAAGATGTCTTTGGCTTTTGAAGCCGACTCCAGGATTTTACAAGAAAAGTAAGAAGTCTTAGCCTCTAGGATGGAAGATTTATATTTGCTGAGTAAGCTCGTAAATTCAGTCTTGAGTGCTGGGTCATACTTGTGGCGCCAGCGCCGTTCGGCCTGGCGAAGAGCTAATTTGTCTAGTTTCAGCTGGTCAGTGAACCATCGCTGGGCGTCGTGGGGGCGTGAGACTTTAATAGCCTTTAAAGGGGCTACAGTATCGGCAGCTGTCTTCACCCAGTGCTCGAGAGCGGAGGCTTGGTGAGAGACAGATTCTGAGGCTGATGGAACTGAGGCCGCCAGAAGAGAGTGAAGTATTGACACATCGGCGTTCTTCCAATTCCGAGCTGTGATGCTAGCGGGGCGCGGGGGGCGAAAAAAACTAGGAAGATCAATGGAAAAAGAGACAAAGTAATGGTCTGACCAGGTGCAAGGGGTGATCAATGGAGGCGAAAGATCGAGGTTGGCCGTCCAAACCTGGTCAAGTATATGACCCTTGCAGTGGGTGGGAACAGAGATCAATTGCTGACAGTTCAGGCTAGTGAGGGTGTCTGAAAACAGCTTAGAAAGTCTGCATTCTTGGGGGTCGGTGGGCCAGTAATTAAAATCGCCCAGGATAAGAATTCTGGAGTGATTTATAAGAAGCTGGGAAAGAAGTTCCCCGACTGCTTCAGCAAAAGACGGCATGTTGGTGGGAGGTCTGTACATGAGGACACAGATAAGGGAGGTGGTGGTTGAGCGAAGCTGGATAACAAGGGTTTGAGAGTTGGGAATGGGAGTGGAGTTTAAGGTAGAGAATACGTGTTCTTTGCGAATAATAGCTGCTACTCCGCCGCCAGCTTGCCCCCCAGGGCGATTAACATGTAGAATGTAATAGCCGATGGGGAGGGCGGCTAGAATATTGGGCGCAGAGTCTTCTGTCAGCCAAGACTCAGATAAAAAGAGGATATCTACATTAGTATCATCTAGTAAGCTGTAGATTTCTAGTTGGTGTTTCACCAAGGAGCGCGTATTCAGGTAGAGGATAGTAAGAGTACAGATGGCAGGTGTAGGTGATGGGGAGTTAGCGAGAACATGGGAGGGAACAGGTCCGGGCGGGGGAGGGAGAACCATACAGGGAGTGGTGGAAATGCCGCACTCCTGAGCCCGCCTGATGGCCTCGGGTGGCAGAGGGATTGGGTGTTGAAGGGAATATAAGTCCGCAGGACTTATATATATATATATATATATATATATATACCAGAACGTTTGGGCAGGGTGAGGGGCCGCAGGACGCAGCCGGCCGCGGACGGGCGCAGACGGGCAGGACTTTGGCTTGACTTCGGCGCGATGTCGGCGCTCCCGCTGCGCTCGTCCGCTGCGCTTCCGCCATGTCGTCATCTTATGTAGATGAGGCATTAAGCCACTAGACCGCTAACCTGCGCTGTAAGAGGCAGGGCGGAAGTGGATCAAACAATGCAGGGAATGGCGCTCTACAATGCGACCCTCCGCACAAACGGCACTCAGCCGGGGCGGACCGGGGTCTAGAGCGTAGAGAAAACAGGTGAGAACTCTCACAGTCCCTAAGCGTGAAGCCAGATAGGATTTTAAAAATTAATACAGTGAGTTAAAATACACAGCGCGAAGTGCGCTAATCCGCTTTAAAAAGCAATTAGTCAGCTTGTAATCAGCCTTGCAGGATAGGGAGATAGCGAGTATCCAACCCGGCCTGGAACGCCACGTCTGTCAACTGTGGCCCGAGTGAATCAGAAATATATACACCACAGTCAATAGCCACTAGACCGCTAACCTGCGCTGTAAGAGGCAGGGCGGAAGTGGATCAAACAATGCAGGGAATGGCGCTCTACAATGCGACCCTCCACACAAACGGCACTCAGCCGGGGCGGACCGGGGTCTAGAGCGTAGAGAAAACAGGTGAGAACTCTCACAGTCCCTAAGCGTGAAGCCAGATAGGATTTTAAAAATTAATACAGTGAGTTAAAATACACAGCGCGAAGTGCGCTAATCCGCTTTAAAAAGCAATTAGTCAGCTTGTAATCAGCCTGGCAGGATAGGGAGATAGCGAGTATCCAGCCCGGCCTGGAACGCCACGTCTGTCAACTGTGGCCTGAGTGAATCAGAAATATATACACCACAGTCAATAGCCACTAGACCGCTAACCTGCGCTGTAAGAGGCAGGGCGGAAGTGGATCAAACAATGCAGGGAATGGCGCTCTACAATGCGACCCTCCGCACAAACGGCACTCAGCCGGGGCGGACCGGGGTCTAGAGCGTAGAGAAAACAGGTGAGAACTCTCACAGTCCCTAAGCGTGAAGCCAGATAGGATTTTAAAAATTAATACAGTGAGTTAAAATACACAGCGCGAACTCTTCCTTACTTCACTGAGTGAGAAGAAAAAAGAAGCTTGCTGACCTTGTTTCATATTGAGAATTGGGGTTTGGGGCTTAGAGGCAAAAATATTCTCGAAAGGGGCAACCCACACTTCTTTGTCTACATTATCTACTGTAGGATCTGCAGGATTTTTAAAATGTGGTACATTTAATATCCTCCAGAAATCACGGCTGTTACCCATTTTTGCTGCCTCTCTAAAGTCCTCCCGTATAGTTTCTTTTATTGCTTTATCTCTATTTCTCCTATTAAGTTTATATGTAGCCCGCAGTCCCCTGATTTCATCCTGATTTCTGGGTCTACTTTTCAGAGCGTGGATCAAAGCTCTCCTTGCCGCTGAGCAGGGTGAGTCAAACCATCCCCTTTCGGATCTTTTATTAATATCTTTAGTACATGTAAGAGTCAGTTTTGCCTGCTCTAGGAGATCACAGAAGGCCTTTACTATTTCATCTACTTTGGTCACAGGTTCTAAACATGTTGCTATGTTATTAAGTGTTGCAGATATAATTTTTGCAGTCAGTTTAGATTGATTTACATGGGCCCATTTTAATTGTATTCCATTCCTTCTTGCCACTATTGGGGTATCCAGGTTTTGAATTTTTTATGGTTCCCCTATAGATGTTTTTGTCTGTAGTGATAGGATCTCATGGTTGGTATGAATTGTAAATTGATTTTCGAACCTGGTGGCTCCTCAACTGATAGGGGCAGTGACTAGCATATAGTCAATGGTTGACTCTAGGTCATTTCTTTGGAAGGTTTCACCCATCTTCCCCGATATTGTTTCTGGTTCACCCGTCATTACCATGTTTCTCTCTGCTAGCATCCTATTTAGACAGTTGCCATATTCATTGTATAGCTCAATCAAGTTAGGAATTGTTTTGTATGGGGGAGTCCGGAGCCCCTGACTCTCAAAATTAATTTGAGTGGTTTTGGTGGGTTGCTGTAGTAACCTAACAGTAGAACAATTTCAGAGTTTATTATGGTGTCATTTCCCAAATGTTAGAATATATATCTGACTATAAATTCATTATTGAAATTTAAAACAATACAATCTCCTGCCAATTCTTTTCTCGCTGGTCCCACCCACACAGCCCTACTAGCCATTATCATCTGACTTGAGAGATTCCCGACTCTCCCATCCCCCCCCCCCCCCCCCCCGCCCGCCCATTCAATTTTTCTGTCAGCCAGTGTAATGCTTTATGGATAAGTTTACTCGTAGATTCCGATTGGCCTTCATCCATCCTCGGCGCATTCCCTAGGACTAATACCAGGGGAGCAGCTGCCGGCGGGAGATGTAGGGTATGTAATTGACTTCGTAGTTGGTCGGCATTCGCCCTTTCGTGTCTTTGGCGTTCTATTTGGTTGTCTGGTCCCCTCTCTACACCATATTGTATTTGCCCTCCAGATTTAGTAGCTGCATTGGGGGAGGTAGTGGTGTAAATGTAAATGTAAATGTGTTGTATTTGTATAGCGCGAACAGTAATCCGGAGGCATCCCGGCGCTTGTACTCCTACCACAAGGGAACCCCTCCTGGCTTTTCCTTGTGAGGTGTCCACTCCTGGGCATCCCATGGTGAAACCAGGCATCCCTTGTGCATCGGGGGCCGTTGTGGAGACTAAGCAAGCTATTGCCCAGAGTTGCAGCGTGGGGCCCATGCTTAGATTCGGCACTGAGGCGAGAATATCCGGTCAGAGGAATTTAAGCCCGATCCCGCCGAGGCGGGAATCGAACCCAGGTCCCTGGCCAGCTTTCTGCATCAAGGTCTGCCGCTCTAACCATTGAGCCACACTTCAATACTCATATCACTTGCCTGTTTCCTGCATGGTTGATTGTTACTAGTTCTACTTGAGGCAGCACTCACGTTTTGCTTTAACAGGCCGGCTGGGGGCATTACTGTAAAAAAGTGGGTACTCTGTATTTCGGGCAGTGGTAGAAGTGGGCGGGGACGGAAGGGCACGGCGTGCCCCTACTTCTAATAATTAATTCTGTCCATTCCCTTACTTCTTACTTTCAAAAAAGCATCCCGGGACGGCAAGAATAGTCCTACTTAAAGCGATAACTTTTTTTATTATATCTTCCAGGGGCTGCTCGCACTTCTCTGTTGAACTCCAGAGGCTACAGCAGCCCCTCCCTGAGCTCGCACAGACCGAGGGCAGGCCCATTGTCATTCCAATTGAGGCTGATTATCCCCTTTCGAATGACAATGTTCCCCCCTCTGCCTTTAGCATATCAAGTGTCAGTGAGATCGGAGTTGGTGATTACAGAGGAGCTTTCCCAAACAGAGTACTGTGGGGAACTTGACACCTTGTGTAATTTGTCAATGTTGTACACAGAGTGAACTGGGCAGGAGCAGTGACTGGACAGAAGAGACAACAGAAAAGGAGAGGTACTAGGGCAGAGAGGTGACCGGGCAGGAGAAGTAACAGGCAAGTGACAGGCAGGAGAAGTGATGGGCAGGAGAAGTAACGGATAGGAGAAGTGATGGGGCAGGAGAGTTGACGTGTCAGGATCAGCGACGGGACAGGAGAGGTGACAGGAAAGGAGAGGTGACAGGGCAGGGGAAGTGACGGGGCAGGAGAAGTGACGGGGCAGGAGAAGTGACGGGGCAGGAGAAGTGACGGGGCAGGAGAAGTGACGGGGCAGGAGAAGTGACGGGGCAGGAGAAGTGACGGGGCAGGAGAAGTGACGGGGCAGGAGAAGTGATGGGGCAGGAGAAGTGAAGGGGCAAGAGCAGTGATAAGGCACGGGCAGGAGTGGTAACCGGCAGGAGCAGTGAACGGATAGGGGCAGTGAACGGATAAGAGCAGTGAACGGGGCAGGAGAGGTGATGGGCGAGGAGAAGTGATGGAGCTGGAGCAGTGATCGGGCAGGAGTGCTGACCGGACACGAGCAGTGAACAGGCAGGAGCAGTGAAAAGGCATGAGCGGTGACGGGGCAGGAAAAGTGATGGGGTAGGAAATGTGACGAGGCAGAAAAAGTCACGGGCCAAGAGCAGTGACGGGGCAGGAGAGGCAACAGGAAAGGAGAGGTGACTGGGCAGGAGGGGTGACTGGGCAGGAGGGGTAACTGGGCAGGAGGGGTGACTGGGCAGGAGAGGTGACGGGGCAAGAGAGGTGACGGGGCTGGAGAGGTGACGGGGCTGGAGAGGTGACGGGGCTGGAGAGGTGACGGGCAGGAGAGGTGACGGGGCAGGAGAGGTGACTGGGCATGAGAAGTGACTGGGCAGGAGAGGTGACTGGGCAGGTGAGGTGACTGGGCAGGAGAGGTGACTGGGCAGGAGAGGTGACTGGGCAGGAAAGGTGACTGGGCAGGAGAGGTGACTGGGCAGGAGAGGTGACTGGGCAGGAGAGGTAACTGTGCAGGAGAGGTGACTGGGCAGGAGAGGTGACTGGGCAGGAGAGGTGACGGGGCAGGAGAGGTGACGGGGCAGGAGAAGTGACAGAGAAGTGACGGGGCAGGAGAGGTGACGGGGCAGGAGCGGTAAACGGGGCAGGAGCGGTGAACGGAGCAGTGACTGGGCAGGAGAGGCGACGTGGAAGAAGAGGCAACAGGGCAGAAGAGGTGACCGGGCATAGGAAGTGACGGGAAGGTGACATGACAGGCAGGAGATGTGACGGGCAGGAGAGGTGATGGGCAGGAGAGGTGTTGGGCAGGAGAGGTGATGGGCAGGAAAGGTGATGGGCAGGAGAGGTGATGGGCAGGAGAGGCGATGGGCAGGAGAGGCGATGGGCAGGAGAGGCGATGGGCAGGAGAGGCGATGGGCAGGAGAGGCGATGGGCAGGAGAGGCGATGGGCAGGGGAGGCGATGGGCAGGAGAGGCGATGGGCAGGAGAGGTGATGGGCAGGAGAGGCGATGGAGCAGGAGAGGTGACGGGGCAGGAGAAGTGACGAAGCAGTAGAAGTAATGTGGCAGGAGCGGTGATTAGGCATGAGCAGGAGTAATAACCGGGCAGGAGCAGTGAACGGGGCAGGAGCAGTGAACGGGGCAGGAGCAGTGAACAGGGCAGGAGCAGTGAACAGGGCAGGAGCAGTGAACAGGGCAGAAGCAGTGAACAGGGCAGGAGCAGTGAACAGGGCAGGAGCAGTGAACAGGGCAGGAGCAGTGACGGGCCAGGAGAAGTGACGGGCCAGGAGAAGGGAGGGGGCAGGGGAATTGACGAAGCAGGAGAGTTGATCGAGCATGAGCAGGAGTACTGACTGGACAGGAGCAGTGAAAGGGCAGGAGCAGGCGTTTCCCAGGGCTACTGGAAGGGTAGGGGGGCCAGTTTAGTTTGGGGGGACCGGTTTTGTACATGTTCAGGAGTTTTAACTGACTTTGTTTGTCTGTACCTGGAGAGGAGCGCCGCCACTGTTTTGTTGCCCGAGGAGGAGACAGCCCGCGACTTGCCGCACCCACTGCGCGGGTGCCGCTTCGCGCTTGGACTCAGGTGAGGTGTTGGACATCAGAGAGCTGCTGTCGCTCTCCTTCCTGTCTCGGGGTTGAGGAGGGCATCAGGTGGGCTGCGTCGAACGCTGCAGGGACTCCAACTACCAGGAGCCCCTGCTTCACCTGTACCACCTGGTCCACATTCGCTGGTCAGTCCCGCCCCCTGGACAGAGCGTGCTCTATTTATTAGTTCCGGGCCACCGCTGCGCGTGAGCGTGCCGGGAGAAGCCCGGGACAAGGGCGGGCCGTCCGGGGCTGGACAAGGCTGGGCTGGGCCACCCCTCTTTCATCCTGACATCCGTTAGTTCCACCATGGACTCATAAGTAAGAACTGTTGTGAACATTATTTCAATAGCTTGTTATTACATTATACGGTGGATACCTTACAATGAGCTCAAAACCTAGTCTGGGTGGGAAACTGGTAGTGGGGGGTTCATCCACCCCCTTTAAAGGGACCCTAGATAATTACATCACTAGGGTCGTGACAGTTGTAGAACGAGGGATAGAGCAGGCTAAACGGCGCATATCAGCAGAATGGCATAACAAACGCTCTTCCTTAGGCGTTATTCAGAAAGCCGTATCTCCAACTGTGCATAACGCTGCCTCTGCTTTATCAATGGATATTGGTATCCCGCCCCAACTCTAAGATCTATCTGCAGCTAGTTTGGGGGTTTGTAATTTTACCAACATTACAATTGACTCCCCCATGGATAGTTCCTTGGAAGAACAACTTCCAGTTATAAATGTTAGCACTGGAACACCTGCGCCATCTCTCCCCAGAAAAAGGAAACGGGGTTTAAACAAACAAAAAGGTTCGAGAGCAAAAAACCCAAAACCCACACTACCCACCAAAATTCCTAGCATTGATCCACAAAGTAAAATCGATCAAAATTCTTTGCATGCCCTTTCTTCAGATGATCTTTTTGGAAATATAGAGCAGCTGTTGAAATCTCTATTGCTCCCTCTCGTAGAAAGGGTCAAGCGAATAGCAGATCAACTTGGATCAGTTCAAGCCACTGGTATCTCGAATATGAATTTACTTAAAGAATTATCTATAACTAGGCATTCTTCAAATACTCCTGTACCCGCACAAAAGCCTAAACTCAGTGAGTGCCAGTCTAGGGGCAAGCCCCAATCAACTGCCAAAGATATTCCTGTCACTGGCCAGCCTATTCAGCCAGCCCCACCTATTTCTAAACTAGGAGAAACCCGGGACTCAGAGCCATCTTGTAACAGGAGACAAGCAAATGATAACTTTGGGGGGAGGCGAATGGCGATTAAATATCCAAGAGGGAATGTGCAGCATGTAAATCTTCCACCCGAATCAGAACCCTACGTAATTGTATTAACTGGGGTCCCAGAATTAAAGCCAGGGCAATTCGAAAATTACCAGGTCCTGAAAAACAAGGTCACTCACTGGCTAAGCATTAATAGGCCACTACCCGCCAGCATTGATGGCAAAATTTTAAATGTCAAGAGGTTACCATGGTTGGGACAAAGACCCAGGATATACCAGGGGACAGCTTAATTATAAACTTTAAATACTACAAGGCCACAAATTTCATTCGAGATTGGTATAGCGATAGCTATGAGGGAGGTATATCAACAAGATCACTAAGCTACTTCTACCCAAGAGCCTGGTTGAAACTCACAACCCTATGAACCCCAGGAGTATCTTGGGCCCAGTTTTCAATATTGCTACCTCCAATCGTTTTGTGGCTCTCTCGTCTTTAGAGGAGATAGACTGACTTACAGACAAGCCAGATAAGATCCAAAAGCCCTATGTAATTCCAACCAATATAGGCATTGAGAATGTAGTTTATAATGTCCAGAGGACCGAGCCTCAGACTAGGTGCACTGCAAGCCATATGGACCCAGAGGAGGTGACGCTCATTAGTGAAGTGCTGGCAGGGTCCTTGGAGGACACCTCTAGCACAGTGCAGAATAGTTTTTGTATAGTCGATGAGGTATCTGCTCCACAAGTAATTCATAAGGGAGCAGATGCAAATTCCACTGTAATAAACTTGCTTTCATGGAATATAGCGGAGCTTCAAAAAAAAAATGGCCATCCCAGAATGGAACAAATTTATTGATGCATATTAGATTTGCATGTTCCAAGAAACATGGAGTACGATCCCACTTTATAAAAATGGATATGCCACTTATTTCATCCCGGCATCTTCAGTAGGAAGGGGTCGCCCATCTTGTGGCCTTCACATATGGATTAGTGTGGCATTGAATTGCGCTGTTACTGTGCATAACTTACCTTCAGAAGACATACTACATATATCTCTCAAAGGCCCCCATGTGGGAAATTCTATGGAACTATTCTGTGTATATGCTAGAGGTGCCCCGGGTGGTCAAACCTCACCCACAATAGAATTACTAGACGCAGCATTAACAACTGTTTCTCCCCTGTCCAATGTAATTGTTGGGGGAGATCTTAATTGCACATATGAACCGCTAGCTGAAGAAGACCTCCTTGGCTTCAGCGCAGAGGATATGAGGCTATCTATTCCTCTTTTAAATCTGGCACCCATTAACAAATGAACAGCTAGAGCAATTCAAATAAACGCATTGACACTAGAACATAATCTGCGTGCACTAAATGGGAGGACTATTTCAGACCCCAAGTGGGGAAATGACATATAACAGACTTAGTTGCCCGTCACGTATTGATTATATTTTACATGACACCCGTTCATGGGACAGACTAGTGGATATGGAGGTTGGGAAAACCCAGGATAGCGACCATAACCCACTCTGAATGAAATTCAGATGGGGGACTGAGAAAGAAATAAGGAGCGGCCCTTTAATGGTTGCAAAAGAAGTAATTCCCTCCAATTGCAACCGTAAGTTAAAATGGAATAGGGTAATGTGCGAAAAGGAGAAATTTAATAGTAATAAAGAGCTTGTGAGACTAGAGACCTTTTACCCCTTATGCCTTATGCACAGATTAATGGCCAAAGCTCTATTCTAATTGATTCCTACAAGAACCTAATAGAGAAAATTTGTGTTTTTTTTACTATTAGGGAAATTAGGGGGCCTACGATGACGGGAAAAAAAAACCAATGAATGGGACCCCATGGTATACAGCGGAATGTAGGCAAAAGAGAAAGGCCATATTGACCTCCATTAGGAGAAAGGATGCGATATCAGTGAGGTTAGCTAGAAAAGAGTATAATATTTGCATTAAATTGGCCAAAAGGGAGTGGGAGGAAGAACATTGGCAGCAATTAAAGCAAGCGGCCAATTCGAAGGACTCAACTGTGTTTTGAAACTTGGTAAATAAATTAGACAGAAGGGGAGTAGAGCCCGTACTTAATCACATAACGGAGCATCAGTGGTATACCCACTTCTTTAAATTGTATTGTGGTGAAGTAGTTATGGATCATCCATCATGGGCATCTACCGAGCTCTCTCTAGAGAACCAATCACATTTAGACCCCTTTACTGCCAGGGAAGTGCATGATGCTATTATAAAGTTATACCCCGGTAAAGCTGCGGGCCGGATGGGTTACCAGGCGACCTACTTTTGAATGACCCCAAGTTGTGGTCCGACTTCATCGCCCTCCTAATGAATTTGATTCTTCATAGATATCCGGTCCCTGAATCACAGAAGGGCGCTGAAGTAGTGACCATATACAAGAAAGGCGATAGGGAGGACCCTGCCAACTATAGACCAATAACTCTAATTGACACCATCCAGAAAGTAGTTGGCAGGGTCATTGTCACTAGAATAGGGTCCTGGTGCGAGGAGGGTAATAATCTGACCCATTTCCAGGCGGGGTTTCGCCAAAATGTAGGCACGATGGATCAGGTTTTCAGGATTTGTGCGATATATTGGAAAACTGTGTCCATCGCTAAGGGCAGCCTATATTTGGCCTTTGTTGATTTAAAACCCGCGTTTGACGTGGTCCCTCGCGATAAGCTCTGGAAGGTGCTGCTAGACATGGGGTTTCTGTGTTATCTTCTGGAGTTTATTGTAAGGCTCCATCAGGATAATTACGCAAGAATCCGCTGGTGGACCCAAGGACAGCTAACAGGGAGGGTGCCTGTGAACAGGGGGGGTCCGCCAGGGCTGTGTGATGGCTCCGACATTGTTCTGGGCTAACTGTAAATGCCACCAAAATTAAGTTAATGGTGTTATCTTCCCAAAATAAAGCTAGGAAAGTACAAATAACCCTTAATGGGTCCGCGCTAGAGGTGGTGGAGGAATTTGACTACTTGGTAGTCAGGATTAACAGCAGAATGAAATGGGACTCCCACGTGGCCAAAATGCTACTAAACCTCAAAAGAATTTCTGGAGCAATTCTGAGGAATCCGCGTATGTCAGTTAGTAGGCCCATAGCTCCGACTCTAGCTGTCTATGAAGGCAAGGCGCTGGCCTCAGCGGTCTACGGTTCTGAACTATGGGGTTGTGAAAGCATTAAGGACCTGACAAGAGCTGAGAACAAGTTTGTTAGAGACTTAGTTTCCCTTCCTCACTCAACACCTTTGAAACCCCTTTTTAATGATACAGGCAAACGTCCACTTGCTGACATAGTACGCCTCCGACCCTTGCTGTTCTGGGTGCGCCTGAGAAGGACACCAGAACTGGAAAACTATGCTAAGGTCTTGGATGAATTGATTGTCCTGAATAGCTCAAACAAGATACATTGGCTTAATAAACTAAGGCAGCTGATTGTGAGCTTGGGATTGGGCGAATTTTGGGATTCCCCTGGGAGTGGGTACAGGCCGAGGATCTAAAGAGCACTAAGTGGGGGTGCTTACTACCAAATTCCTAGAACATAAGCCCACCAGAAAGCTAGAGCCCTTTCTGGACTTTATTCAAATCCTGAGAGATAGATCCCTCTATCTGAAAATGAGATACGGCATACTCCCTCTTAATAAATTTATAGAGTGGTGGAAAAGATTGAGGGACCAGTGCTTCACCTGCCCAGGATGCCCATGTGTGAAGGAATCCCTACCCCACTTCCTGTTCGCTTGTATGGCATACAAGAGGCCAAGAACAAGGTGGCTAAAACCAGTATGCAGGGAGTTGGGCGTTAGAGTTTTTAGGATTGCCCTACGTATCCTTTTAACAGATACTTCATCTCTGTATACTGTATTTGGGGTTGCAAGGTTTCTTGCCAGTGCTTGGTTTATACGCACAATGCTGCTAAATGAAAACAAAAACTAGATCATGCCTTAACTTTTAATTTATACATACATTACTGTGGCTGCACTTTACCCTCTTATAACTACTCTTTTTAAATTGTACATAGTTTTTTATTGTTTTTATGTTAAGAATTAGTTAAAATATTTTTTAAGTAACATATTATGTCTGGAAATGTTTAAATGTTTGTACTTTTATGATATGAATATATCGAATAAAGTATTATGAACATAGAATAAAAAAACACTGCTAAGTTCTTTGTATATTCAGCAGGTTTTGGTTAACAATACAAGTGCCAAGATAACTTTAGTTATCAATGTACCTGCTGGATAGAGATGGGAGCATGTTTTGTCTAGTGGCTGTTTTACTCATCTAATGTAGCGCAGAGGGGTAATATGCCTGCTGCAAAGAACATGTACCATGCATATCAAAGAGCAATATGTTATGTGCATAGTTCAATGGGTACTGCCGTGTGTTCACTTACCGAATGAAAGGACACTTGAATACATATGGCCTGGCAGTTCGGGCTGGACTGTTCCCATTGGGTGCAGGATCAAGACTGATTTGCATATGGCTGGGTCCATACAGGAAAGGCATGGGGAGCAAAAAAACTATGGATTTAGGCCTAGATCTCTGTACTGGGGTGAATGTATGACGTAGTTCTGCATTCTGTCCATCAATTGTTCTTTTTGCATTTGTCACCCCGAGTGGAACAGGTATGCTCAGACGTGAGTCCCGTGCTCTCCATGCCACTGGAATCAAGCTATCCTGGCTGATGAGGGCTGAAAGCCCGAAACCGGTACTAGGATGCTTGTTTCCAGTCCAGGGAGGACCTGGCCTGGCAGTTCAGGCTGGACTTTTCCCATTGGGTGCAGGATCAAGGCTGATTTGCATATGGCTGGCTGCAAACTGGAATGGCATGGTGAGCAAAGAAACAATGTATTTAGGCCCAGATATCTCTACTGGGGTGAATGTATGATATCTGTTCTGCATTCTGTCCACCAGTTGTTCTTTTTGCTATATTGTGATTGAGCAGCTCGCTGGCTGACATGAATATGAAGGAGCCTTTGTGGGTTTCCGTGAGTCTAGATTCTCCTGAAGAGTCCCTTTCTCCTCTGAGCCTTGCTTAACACATGTGTACAGGAGGAGCCCTGTATTCATGACCTCAATGTTTGAGAGAAAAATTAATCATGGATTTCTGAACACTGAGAGTAAAAGCATTAAGGTAACATGTTGTTCCTGCTTATTTTTCACACGCTTTACATAAACCTGTATTCCCTATGAGTGTTTGCTTTTTCCTGAATTAAACCTCAGATAAACATGTTTATCCATTGTTTTTATTAAATAACGTTATAAGCTGTAACTGGTCAGTGAAATGGTAAACATACAACAAATTGGTATGGTTTGCTATTTCTAGCCACACCCCTGATTCCGCCCACTGATTCAATCTTCGGTTATTCCCGCCCCCTGATTCTCCACCCACAATTCCCCTACTTTTTTCCCCACTTCGACCACTGATTTCGGGTAACCCCCTCACAAACCCCCTCCCATCTACACAACTTGGGTTACTTTAGGTTTGAGTCTCTTGTTCCGAACATCTTCTTACATTTGACTCATTACCCTCTAGACCTTTCCCTAAGAACGCCATTGTCCCTAATAACTGTTCATTTTTCTCCAGCTGTAGTTCAAGGACCAGTAGCTTCCCCTCCACCCTTGCCAATGTAGCTGTGATAGGATTCAACATCGTAGCTACTAGCGTCTCTGGTCTACGCCACATATCCTCATTTGTCAAAGGGTCAGTAGTTGTTATAGCGGCTACTGGGATACGATCTTGATCCTGGGTATTCTGGGAACTTTGCTCCTCAACATGGTTCCCTCTCAGTTTATCTTTTTCTTTAGTTTGCCTGGGGGCCTTCGCTGGTTTCTGATTCTGTGCCTCCCCCCCCCCCCTCTTTTCCTCTTCCCTGTTTTCTCCAAGGTACCTCCACTGGCCTTTTCTCACCCTGTGCCCCTAGTAAATATTCCAGTCTTTGTTACCTTTATTGTTTGGGTGGGGGTTTCATCCCCTTCTCCTACATCTACTACGGCCTCCCTTTGAGTTTGCTGTGAATGTTGTATTAGAATAGGGGATGATGACTTAGGCATAACAGCGGGGCTTATCTGAGGGAGCGGCTCCAAGGATAGGCGCTGTTGCGTTATCTCTATTTCATGTTCCAAGACAGAGGTAGCTCTGCTTAAAAAAGAATTGAGTGCCCCCACAGTTCCCTGGCCCCTGCGTCTGCTCATCGTATACCAAACAGGCAGCTCCACAACAGGTTTGATTAGTTACCCTAGGGTTACACTGCTCGTTTATTTAATAATAGATACGAAGTGTATGGGCCAGTACCTTGTACTTGTGGCAGGCGCTAAGAGGGTAGTCACAGCCCAGCCTACTTCAGGCTCTGACAGGTGTGGACGGGCATGCCCTTGGCCCGGGCTTCGCCCGCGCCCCATGCTGGGGGAATCTGCGGGCGCTTTATGCGCGTAGGAAGCCCCAGGGGGCTGCTGGTACTTGCAGTCCTCTCTCCTGGCGTGTCGGGTCTGTTTACTGCTCCTCCGGGTGGGGTCATGTGCGGCTTCTGTGTCACCTACAAGAAAGATATTTTTAATGGTATTTATGGAAATGTGATCAATTTACCTCCAATTCAATTTCATTTGAGTTTATGTCAAGGCCCGATGATGGCAGCGCCGCCTCAAGGTGGTAGGTCTCGTCATGGGTCGCCCTACTTACATGATGCTTGGAGAGGCTTGACTTCTCCACATACCGTGGTGTATATGCTGTGCCCAAGAAAAATTGCGTTTTTGATTAGCAATCAAAAGCAATGTCTCTATTTTCACTCTGACCGAACACTGGTATTCAGGGTTCCTCTGCGCCGTGCGAATGGGGAATGTAGATCCTTGGCAACTTATACCGGAACCTCTGGGAGGTGGGTTGAGGCTAGCCCTGTTGGTGTGGGGTGGCAGGTTGTATGGTTTATTGGACACAACTGCTGGTAGGTGAATTGTTGGAGTTCCGTACGCTTGGTAGGGGGAAGCCTAGTTTCGCTATTGTGATTACCTTGGTATTTCCTTCTCTGTCCATCAATTGACCTGTGTTTTGTAAATACTGAGTAGACACCACAAGCATTGTTAGACTGGATCCGGTTGAAGGAGACTGGGACGAGATAGTCACCTTGGGTTGAACAATTGTTAGAATTTCCTACTAATGTGATCATCTTTTCTTGTTCTCATTTGGGGTGGGCCATTACTGAGTGGTGAACCTCTGCTGCATCTTATGTTTAACTGATTACAATCTATAAAGAATGTTTGCAACAAAACAAATGCCGATTATGGCAAATCGGATATCCATGCTGCAAAGCTGCCATTTTTGTGCTCACCTTTTTTTCAACTGTTAAACCACACGTGCATTACTCTGCTTGAAGGCACAGCAAGCCGTGCGTCCACCCTTCACATTACAAGTTTGTCACACAAAATTGAAAATGCGATCCTGTCAAAATAAAGTTGTGAGTTGCAAACTAGTTCCTGCCTGTGGTCAGCCCCGCTGTGCTCGGGGCTGACGATCCACCCCAGAGATACAACCTCCCGTGACAGCAGTGGCCCTTTGTCCTTCCCCTTCATGCTGCTGGCAGGGCTGCACCTTTGATGTGGTAGTCTGTGTTTTTTTTCTACCAGGAATCTTGGATGAGTTTGACTTTGGTTGTTTCTTGCGAGTTTGCAAATGAATAAACACCTGTTGCATATGGTCGGCTTTAAGAAAGGAGCCCTTCGGCTCCATGCATATCAAAGTATCTGCTGGCTGCCCCTCAGCCCCAGGTACTCAAAGAAGGAACGAGGGGGGCGTCCTCCTCTGGGTAACTGGACAAACACGCCGTGGCCTTTGTCATTTACAGTGTTTGAAGTTGGGATTCCTTCTGCGAGCCTTGCTGTGCTTGAATGGAAACATGCATCTCTAATAGGGGGCTTCACACCTGTTTAAAGTGACTGGGCCTGCCTTTAATCCTTTATAAATCCAGCATCCATGGGGCTTGAGCTGTAGGACTAACTTTGGGGCGGCCGAGGTGCGCAGTGTCCCATGGAGCCCACGGTGCACCCTGATGGCTGGAGCGCACACGGCCCTGTGGCGGGAAAGCCGGGCGTGTGGGAGTTTTAGGTTTCGCTGGTTGGGTCAGGTTCCACTTACGAATGGGAGGCAACCTCTGTTGTGCCGTCCGAGGTTGATATTTGAGGTCACTGATGTAAACTGCTTAAGAGGCCCTGATCTGCGAACAGGCAGCTATTAAATGCAGATCAGCGTCATGGGCAACATCTACCGCTAATATTTGAAAGAACAGAATCTGTGTGTCTAAGGAATTGTTCGGTGAATGGAACGTGAAGGCTTTTACACGCACGCACATTTACCCACACCTCTCAAAAGTGACTGCCATTGAACGCCAGGGGACGCGCAGATCAAGGGGGTGGCTGCAGGAAGCAGGGGGCCCTTGATGGCGTTGCTGTTAAGATGTTTTGTTCAGGGCCCTTTCATCAGCCCACATTTCCCCGGCAGTAATTGCCGGGATGTTTCTTGATGTTCGTGGGTGTCTATCTGTCGATCGGCGTGTGAAATGTGCATTGCCGTCAGCAGTCTGTTTGGTGGTTTTCCTTGGCACGAGAATTATTGGGGCTGCGGGGCGGCAAGCCACCGAGCCTAATGCGGGGCTCACTGCATTTAGCTCTGCTTTCCTCAAAACGTGCGAAAGAGGGTTTTTTATCTAGCTGGCTACACGTGAGGAAACGTGTTTTTAATTGGCGTATTTACGTTCCTCTCCCGCGGAATGAGGCTGTCACACTGATAAACGTTCGATCCTTCTGCAGAAACAGTGTCGTCTTTGTCTCATCCCAATCTCCCCTACTCTGATCAGCGCCTGGACACGTTTCTGCGGTGCCATATCCCTTGTCTATGCATCTCAGCCTATGGGCGCAACACAAACACACAATTTAAAAGAAGGCTTTGTGTATTTGCAGAAGGATCTGTGCGGATTAAAGGCCTTCGCGCTCCTCGTTTCAGTTCACACATTGTGGGGAGGAGGGCGCTCTTATTATTATGGGGGTGGACCAATTCTGCATCAACAGACGTTTAATGTGGGTGTTTTAATATTCAGTGTAAGGTCCCTTTGTATGCTAGTATATTATTAAATATATCCATAGCTTTCTCAGCATTAAATTCAAGTCTCCTCAAATCAACGTGGAATTTTATTTCATATGAAAACAACATGTAGAACAGAATAGAAACATGCATGCCTTGCCTCTGTCCACAGAAACCCGGTTACAGGGAATACACTGGCACAATATATTACCTGAATCACGTTTAATTGCCCTATAACAGACAATTGTATTCACGGAGTAGCAGATAACTTTTGAATGTGTATCACTATTTGATAGTACAGTGGGTTAAGGCGCACACCGCAAAGAAACTGCAAATCGCATGTTTGCACTCCTGTAGTGTCGACTTGGCGTTTCACTCTTCTGAGTCGAGAACATGACCGCAATAAGGTAAGGTAAAAGCTGCTATTTGCAGAGCTGGCTATGTTATATTATTCTATATTAGAAAGCACAACATCCAGCATAATACCTAGCGAATGACTAGGCCCTGAAATCTTCTGTAAAAGAAAAATTATTAGACAGATCAAAGTACCAGTGAAAGAGATTTCCAGAGACCTGGTACCACCTCCAGAAAAGCTGGTTGCCTGTTGCATCTCTGATTATGCTGGAGACTTCCAGCAGTTTGTCACTGGATAATCTTAGGGTTGTGGGACATGTAGCTGGCTTTATCCAATACTAGAGTCCGGATTACCGTAGCTTTTGGATTTATATTGTATTGTACTGCTTTTTATAGAACTACCATCCCTCTCGACGGGGCACCAAAGCATGTTATGGTTTGTCAACTAAGTGGCTGCTTTGTGCATGGTTGTAGAGGGGTATTGGTAGAGGTGTCACTTGTGACTTTGGTGTAGTCAGTCAGTTGAGTCCTGGTTTTAGGAACAGCTAAATATTTATTGCAAGTGGATCGTTATGGGTACTTCAGGGATGAAAGAATACCTTATAGCAAATTAGGTGGCCACATTGTTGATTGGACAGAGTGGGTATAATAGATGGTGTCACCAGGGAAGATTAGGGAAAGGCATCCCTGCTCTAGTGTGGGTAGATGGGCCTCCCCTCTACTGCGAGATAGACCTGAGGGAAGGTGAGCCTTACCATACTCGGTAAATCAAAATACAAACAAAGCAGTGTGCAATGCTGCATACCTGGGAAAGTTAAAGTGCAAAGCAGCCTTTGCAGCCTGGTACCAGTTCACCATATGTATGTATGTATGTACGTATTGCGTACTTTTATAGCGCAGACTGTCACCCAGAGGGTATCCTGGCGCTTCTACTCTATCTAACTTTACGCAATCACAAGATTACACTGCCCTGGGGAAGAGATGGGACTTCAGTCCTTTTCTAAAGGAGGTAAGTTCCCTCAGATTTCTCAGACACAGGGGAAGAGAATTCCAGAGTTTAGCGGCAGTATAACCAAAGGAACGGCCACCCATCCGTATCCTCTGAATTCTGGGGACTACCGCCAGGCAGGCCGAAGAAGACCGTAAAGGTCTGGCTGCTGAGTACCAAGAAAAGAGTTCTTGTAACAAGACAGGCCCCTGTCCGTGCAGGGCCCTAAAAACTATGCAAGACGCTTTAAAGCATATACGCTGATGGATTGGTAGCCAGTGAAGATCTTTAAGCGCCAAAGTAGAAGAGGCTGAGCCAAGCCGCGAAAGGGCCAGCTTAGCAGCCATGTTCTGTACGCGCTGCAACTTACCAATCAAAGTGCTGGGGGCACCCAGAAGCAGTGCGTTGCAGTAATCAAGCCTGCTAAGAATAATACTACGCACTACCTCTTGTCTAGCAGGTGCCGGAAGCATGGGAAGGATCTTACGCAGAGTCCGGAGCAGCATCATACATGTGGCAATTGTCTTGTTCACAAAGGCCTCCAGCTGTAAGTTAGGTCCAAACATAACACCCAAGTTGCGGGCAGCATCCGTCGCCACAATCGTGCCCAAGGAGGAAACTGGCCAAAAATCCGCCGGCAGGGGGTGAGGGGTTCGGTCCATTGAACAGTGCAGTACCTCAGTTTTGGAACCATTGAACTGGAGGGAATTATGTCTCAGGCAGTCCGCGGTGGCTGTCATGCAGAGATGAAGTCTCCTTAGAAACGGCATCTCTGCCTTCAAAGGAGATTATGAGCTGCGTATCGTCGGCGTAATTAATTACCGATATACCAAAAGATTTGATCAGCTTGATCAGAGGGCGTAGGTACAGGTTAAATAAAATCGGACTGATTGCCGACACTTGAGGCACGCCTTGCCCCACTTTCTTAATGCCAGATCTAAAAGGCGGCAAAGCCACCATTTGGCGCCTGTTCTGAAGGTAGGAAACTAACCAATCTCGGGCCAGGCCAGCTACCCCAATCTCTTCCAGTCTGCTGATTAGAGTGGCGTGGTTGACCGTGTCGAACGCGGCCGAAATGTCGAGCAGCACTAAAAAAGCTGCCCGACCAGTTTCGACCCGCGAACGAAGATCATCCAGGGCCACCACCAGCGCGGTGTCCGTGCCATGAGCTGGTCGGAAGCCGAACTGAGCCACGTCCAAACAGACATTAGTCTCCGGAAAACTGGACGGAGACTTGGTGACAAATTTCTCCAAGATCTTAACGGGGTAAGGGAGCAGTGAAATAGGCCTATAGTTCGCCGAACAAGTGTGGTCCAGCGTGGCCTTCTTCAGAAGAGGAGAGACCACTGCTAGTTTCCAACTTTCAGGAACCGTGGCGGTACTAAATGACTGCAAGCAAATAGAGTGGAGAAGGGGAAAGAGTTCCTCCTTGAACAGCTTCCAGAATTTATGAGGTAGCGGGTCCAGCGGGGAGCCTGGAGACACACCTTTGGGGACAAGACAAAAATCCTTGTAGGAAGGGAGAGTGAAACTGTCCAGCCGTGGACACCCTATAACTTCCTTGAAAGTCCCTAGAGTTGGTGAAGGTGCTAAATCATCCGAGGGCTGGAAACAGGGAGTGCTCGGATCGGAGAGTCCCCTCATAATGTTAGCGATCTTATCTTCAAAGGCAGATGCCAAGGAGTCACATAGGGACTGAGAGGCCGGGATGTGATTAGTGCAAACACAACAGGTGATGGACAGAATGTGGATCAATGTCACACACTCACCCCAGTCCAAAGATCTGGGCCCAAATCCATCGTTTTTTTGCACTCCACACCACCCTGGGTTAGACAATGGCGATATGCAAATCAGCTCTGACCCTGTGCCCCATGGGAACAGTCCAGTCCGAACTACAAAAGCCATGTCCTTCCCAGAACGGAATCAAGCATCCGAGGACCGGACCGGTTTCGAGGTAACACCTCTCATCAGCCCGGCTAGCTTGACTCCAATGGTGTGGAGTGCCTGGGACCCACGTCTGGGCATCCCCAGCGCACTTAGGGCAGAATATGCAAACACAACAGGTGATGCACAGAATGTGGATCAATGTCACACACTCACCCCAGTCCAAAGATCTGGGCCCAAATCCATCGTTTTTTTGCACTCCACACCACCCTGGGTTAGACAATGGCGATATGCAAATCAGCTCTGACCCTGTGCCCCATGGGAACAGTCCAGTCCGAACTACAAAAGCCATGTCCTTCCCAGAACGGAATCAAGCATCCGAGGACCGGACCGGTTTCGAGGTAACACCTCATCAGCCCGGCTAGGAGTGAAATAGGCCTATAGTTCGCCGAACAAGTGTGGTCCAGCGTGGCCTTCTTCAGAAGAGGAGAGACCACTGCTAGTTTCCAACTTTCAGGAACCGTGGCGGTACTAAAGGACTGCAAGCAAATAGAGTGGAGAAGGGGAAAGAGTTCCTCCTTGAACAGCTTCCAGAATTTATGAGGTAGCGGGTTCAGCGGGAGCCTGAAGACACACCTTTGGCCACAAGACAAAAATCCTTATAGGAAGGGAGAGTGAAACTGTCCAGCCGTGGACACCCTATAACTTCCTTGAAAGTCCCTAGAGTTGGTGAAGGTGCTAAATCATCCGAGGGCTGGAAACAGGGAGTGCTCGGATCGGAGAGTCCCCTCAGAATGTTAGCGATCTTATCTTCAAAGGCAGATGCCAAGGAGTCACATAGGGACTGAGAGGCCGGGATGTGATTAGTGGCACAGGCCGGATGGAAAAGGTCATTGACAATTTTAAAAAGGGTCTGTGATTTGTTCCCTGCCTGAGCCAACATATCCTCGAGATACTTGGCTTTGGCACACTTGATCTGTGCTTTGTAGTCCAGGAGTGCCTGTTTAAAAAGAGCCCTATCTGGCTCTAGATAGTGCTTCCTCCAGGCTCTTTCCATCTGTTTACACCGCAATTTCAGCTGGAGAAGGTCATTAGAATACCAAGGCGTGACATGCTTAGGTCTATCCTTCGCCTTCCGCAAGGGAACTGCCTCATCCAAAGACTCTGTGATCTGTTGACAGAGTCACAAATAGCTCTCTTCCACATCTCCCCCCAGGGAAAAATCACCAGATAGTAGAGTTGGCAGTGTGGAATTTTTCAGAAGTCTAGACCACTGCCTACTAAGTTTGGTGGCACCTGAGTTGTTATCACTAGGAGAGTCAGCTGGGAGATGTAAGGAGAAGTGGATAAGGGCATGGTCAGTCCAGCATTGAGAAATTATATCCCTGATCTTCACCTGAGTATCATCCGCAAATACCAGGTCCAAGGCATGGCCCTTCAGATGAGTTTGGGAGAGCACCAGCTGCTGGAGATGGATATTACTGCAAGCCTGTCACAGATCTCTATAGGCTGTATCAGAGGGCCCATTAGGCCAGAGATTGAAATCTCCCAGAACTATAAATCTGGCATGTGTGTTGGAGAGGTCATAAATAAGATCAACCAGCTCGGGCAGAGCTGACGGGGCACTACCAGGTGGTCTGTAGCAAAGCAACCCAGAGTACATGGCTCCTCCCAGGCCTTTTAAGGAAAAGCCCATAAGTTCAAAACTTTGGACCTCTCTGACCTCAAGCTGGGATAAAGCCAATGTGTCCCTAAAAATGAACCCCACGCCTCCTCCTCTGCTTCCCACTCGAGGATTGTGCTTGATCTTATAGCCCGAGGGGCAGGCCAGCCCGAGTTCTACCTCACTGTCGGCTCTAGTCCAAGTCTCCGTGAGAAAAAGCACATCCAAATTATAAAATTCAATTAAGAGTGAAATTTCCACGTGAAGTTTACAGAGGGACCGGAAATTAAGCAGACCACAGGATAGCACCCTAGGGTAACTGGTGGGTTTATCCGGCTGGCTGCTCAAATTAGAACGCTGACCAATCCGAGTAAGCACTTCCCTAGAGTAAACTAGGCGAGCATGGGCAAAAGAGGCAGCGTGGCTGGCGCTGGTCGCGATCTGTGCGTGAACAGGCGCAAACGGCCTTGCCTCTGGCGCGCCGTTGGCGCACCTGCTGCGCGCTTGGCTGCTATGCATCTTAAATGCCGTTAGGCGTGGGAGTCCTACGGGGAAACCTCTGGACCCACGACCAAGATGGCGCCCGCAAATCGGCACCCTCCTGGTTCCCACACCTAAGATGGCGGCCAAATCGCCACGACGCGGTCAAAACGAGCTCTAAATCGTCCTGAATCCCGCAAAGTGCGGGGTGAAAACCAATTATTGTGCAGGTAAGGTCTAAAGGATATTTATCACACCCAAAGATGGCAGAAGTTAAAATAAGCGCCTGCGTTCTGAGTCAAGCAGCGCGATAGTGGAAAGTGATTTTAAAAAGAGTAAAAGCTCAGCAAAATAATGGCAAGGTGAGCGTGCGCGCTGTATTAAGTTTAGTCTACCTATGCCGGTGAGGAATCCTGCTTTTAAGTGCTCCTCCAAGCGCGGGAGTCCTACGAGGCAACCTCTGGACCCGCGACCAAGATGGCGCCCGCAAATCGGCACCTTCCTGGTTCCCACACCCAAGATGGCGGCCAAATCGCCGCGACGCGGTCAAAACGAGCCCTAAATCGGCCTGAATCCCGCAAAGTACGGGGTGAAAACTAATTATTGTGCAGGTAAGGTCTAAAGGATATTTATCACACCCAAAGATGGCAGAAGTTAAAATAAGCGCCTGCGTTCTAAGTCAAGCAGCGCAATAGTGCAAAGTGCAAAGTGATTTTAAAAAGAGTAAAAGCTCAGCAAAATAATGGCAAGGTGAGCGTGCGCGCTGTATTAAGTAGAGTCTACCACCATAATGGCATGTTGTTGGCATGCTTGAAGTTGTATTACTTGCAGGTGTTGTTTGCTGGGGTGCCACTCTCATTCAAAGCCAGACACAAAGTTATTGAACGTTGGAATGATGAACCACTGGCATTAGAATAAGTAATGCTCAATAAGAAAATACATATGATTCTGGTTCATAAGAATTTTAAGGATTTTGGATCACCTGCATGTGTCAGATAGCTCCTTTAACAGAAAATACAGATCTGTGAAGCACATCCTGCCTTCAGAGTGCAATCAATCATAAATGTGTAAAGCGCGTGGCTTCTCGTAGTGTGCTGGTGCTAAGCAGACTAGAAGCTGACCGGAGCAAGAGCCAGCCAACTGGTAAGCAGTTTGAAACAGCTGTTTTGAGACTACATTTGAAAGAGTATTTGTCCTTCATTGAACGTAAGTTCAAGGGAAGTGCCTTCCAAGCCCTGGCCGCAAGTAGGGTGAAGGATGTGCCAACCCATCTTTTCTTCCTAAATCGAGGGACCACAGCCAGCACAGTGCCTGAGGAGCAGAGAGATCTGGCAGGGTGGCATGGAATGAGCCTATTTGCTAAGTGATTTAATGCCACTGCTGGTGATTCAACACCACTCGTGGTGATTTAACGCCACTCGTGGTGATTTAACGCCACTAATTGTAATTTGGCCTGGCTTCAGAAAATGAGCAGTTAAACTGGTGGAATCAAACCCAGAGTGTTTGGTTATAAATGGAACGTTGACGGAAAAGGCAACAATGAAAATGCATGTGCCAATGTCCGGGAACAAAAACTGTTATCTCCTTCTGCTATGTGACAGAGCAATTTCAAGATGCTCTGACATGGCTCTCTGAGAGCCTGTCATTGCAACACAGGCTCTCTGTTCTAAAGGAGGGCAGAGGGCGCAGTTTCTCGAGGGGTTGGTGGCACAGTCGGTGGCACAGTCGGGTTGTGTGGTTGGAGACAAGTTATTTTTTGCATTTGGAACATGAAGGAGAAAGCCAGGTTATGTATTGTTCCTCATCACTCTTTTGCTCTGCGTAACAGTTGAAAGCAAGGGCAGATGAATCGGGAGGTGAGGGGGACAGTTGGGGGTCAAACAAAACAAAAAATGATACATGGGTCAAAAGCGAATAACGGATGTTTTTCACCTTGCGGATCTTGGTAACATCATAGACAAGTCGAGCTTTGCTCTTGTTGTCCATTTGAGGTTACTGAGAACCCCTTTTGCAAAAACAAATATTAGTATTATTATTTATTCAGCGCTCATTCACCAAAGCATCCTTACTAGCAACATCCAGAGAGAAAAGAGACAAAACAATTACAAACTCAACCGATCAGCACACAAAAGGAGGTTAATCATTGGGAGCGAAGATTCTTAGGCACTTTGATTTCCTCTTGGGATTATTCAAATAAATCCTTTAATCAGACCCATTACAGAATGAGATGGACCATACACAAATGATTCTTGACCTGCACAGTGAAGAAGTGCAGCCCACAGTGGGATGTAGACACTGAAAAGTCATATGTTCTCTAGGCACCATAGCCTCATAATGGCAGCTTGCCCCTCCGGACGATATCCCTAGGGACAGCATCAGTCTTTATCACTTTTGAAATAAGGACAATATAAACTTTGCTCGACAGGCTCCTGAAGTATTCCAAACCCAACGTACTGTACTTTTACCAGTTCATGCTTTGTCAAGTAGGGCAGATGAACAGTCTCGTAGGAAACCCTTCTCCTGGCTTGTTGCTACTCCTGGGGAGCACATGATCTGGAGCTGGCAAGGAACATTAATTCTCTAAAGTTTGAGATCTTTTGCAAACTGCAGACAGAGAAGGTTTCAAAAGCAGCCACTGCTGTGAACACAGACTGGATTCTGAAGCATTCTTTCCTGCCCTCAAGATAGATCAGTGACAAAAGGCTCATAGCACATTTCTTCAGTAGCGGATTCGCAGGCTCTCTCCTGCCCCTTTCAGGAGCTCCAATGAAATTACTGAAGACAGCCTTTGTGAAAGCTAGAGCCTGAGAAGGATCACCAGTAGACAAAGCCTTATGTTCCTTACATCAAATTCCTCTTGAATCTCACCCCACAAAAAAAGTGCTCCAAACGTCCATGAGGATAAGAAGTCTTAGAACTTTGGAAGTCCCCTTTACCTCAGAAAGTACTCTCCTACCTCCTTATAATATTACAGAATAAGACCAGACATTTCTAACAGACTAGAGTCTAATCCACATTTCTTTCCATGTCAGCGGACAAAACCATGTTTTGTAACAAATACTACCAGGCTTAACGGACGGGGTGAGCAATTTTCTGCTCAATAGTTGAGAAGAATGGTATGTTGCCACTCTTTCACTCCTATTTAATGAAAGGTTTACTCATAGATTCAGTAGTAACAGTTTAAGCTTTAATCTTTCTTGATTATAAATAGACATAGGTGATACATGTTTCGCTCCAGGGATTCAACCAGCAAGCTTTCTTAAGGAAAATATTATAAATGTCACTCTTACAAAGGCGCATCTGACAGTAGGGGTAGACATTGTCATATTGATCACTTGTTGCGGTCCATGTTGTGTTCAAGTCTAGATATTGAGATTTTGTCTCTGCCTGGGCGCCCACCTTTGAGAGAACACCTCATTGTGGACCTGATGTGGCAGAGTGAAGGCCACTAAGGTTGATTTGCTCTTACCCCTTCTTTGTGTGGTAGGTGAGGCAGCATGGCACTTTCTGAATTGAGTTTCCTCAATTGAGTCAGCTGACTTGAGACTTCGGACATGCCCTCTGGCGACCCATGCACCAGGGGTGTCAATGTCTTCTTTTTCCAGCTCTGTGCAGTAATTGGGAAGGTTAGTTTTTTTAATTTAACCTCTCCCCAATACTGGCACTGTTGGAGACCAAGTGAGTGTCACTAAGGCTGGGCCGGCATGTGATCCCTGGACAAGGAACCAACCTAGATGCATTAATTAAGTAGGGGGCCAGGATTCCCTTTCTAACCCCAACTATTTGCCCAGGAAGCAACAGTGCCCCCCTGCTTGGGGTGCACTGTGACTAATGATGACTTTTTTAAACTGCTGTGGCTCCACATAACAGCATCCCCACATTGAATATAAACCACTAAGAACTCAATTGATGTAGTGCAGTTCTTGATTCCATAGGTCTGCATGCATCACTTCATCTCTCAAAAGAATGAGGGAGGTGATGATGGCATGCACAAGGCGAAGTCATTCACTTCACCAGTGGGAAAACTTCAAGTGGTGTAAGACCCAGTGTAGGACAGTGCCTCTTTTTGCATGGTTAGCCCAAACTTTTTGCCTGATGTTATTTTGAACTGTAAGTGCACAAGGCCCCTGATAACCAGGTGATAACCAGGTTCCCAGTACCAGATCTTTTCCCCAAACCATGTACCATGATTGGCACCACTTCACCTACCCATTTAAGTCCCTAGTAAATGGTACCCCTGGTACCAGCTGCATGGGTATTGAAGAGAGCACTTTGGGGCTGCAGCACTGGTTGTGCCACTCCAGGGACCCCTCACTAAGGCTATGCACTGTGCCATTGCAGGCTGCATGTCTTGGTGCAGAGAAATCTGAAGAGTTGACATGGCACAAAGCCCTGTGTGCCATGCCTGCCATACACTGTGTAAGATATAGGTAAGTCACCCCTACTGCAGGCTTTTAGCCCTAAGGCAGAGTGCACTATTTCCTATGGGAGGGCATATCAGTGTGAGCAGATATTCACTTACAATGTCCAGTCTATTCTGAGATGTTGTAAGTGCACAAGACAGCCATAAAGAGTTAATGGGCTGGATACTTGTCAACATGAGTTTCCTAGCTCAATGATGGTTTCACAGATTTCAAAGATGTTTGATACTAAATCAAACTTGGCTTAATACATCCTTAATGATGCCAGTGTTGGTTTTAATTATAAATTCACACAGGAGACCCTTTTAGAGGTTCCCCTGAAAACCTATCAAGCACTGGTGTGGTCCCTGACTTGTTTTTGCCAGACCACCACCACCAGACTTGTTTCTCACCTCATGGTGTGAGAGCCAGCGCTCTCAGAGGATGGAGACAACGCCTGCTCTGGGGGGAGATGCTTCACACCTCCTCCAGGACAAGATGACCTACCTAGACTTGAAGCTTCAAAGGCGATCACATCTTTGAAATCCATCCCAGGAACCTCCAGATAGTGGGGGAAGCCAAGCCCCCTTTGCTGCTCCACTTTTTTTGCAGGAGGAAAGGCAGGAACGTTTAGATTAGGGGGAGAGTTCCCACTTAGCCTGCACCACACCTATGGCGGGCAGGCAATATGAACCACCCCACCTGAAATTCCACCATCTTGGGATGGTGAAAAAAACAACCTATTAGGCTCGGTTAATGCCCTTACCCACGGGAAGTGGTCACTACAGGGTGTAGATACCCTAAAGGTAAGTAGCCCATTGGCTATTACCCATCTCTTCTTGTAACACTGCTAAATTCAGTATTTAGGTGGCAATTTGAGACCTGTATATCAGGTTCAATGGACAAGAGAAGACCAGGACAAAGAAGGCCGGCTACACAAGAACTGAAGCCCTGCTGCAGAAGTAAGAGGCGCCAAACCCTGCCTGCTGCCTCAAGGACTTGACAATTGCTGCCTGCTGTGTAGTCCTGAACCTGAAAGGACTCCAAGAAGCCGGAGAACCTTCAGTCTGCAAGAAATTGCCATGAAGCTCTTTTGGAGTGAAGGTATCGCTCCCCTGCACCCCCCATGCACCAACCCCATGAAGTCCAGTTTGTCCACTTGCTGCTCCCCGACGACCTTGATGCAGCACTGAAGCAAGAAAAGGTACAAAAGCTCCAGAGGGTCAGATCTGACTCCACACCAAGTTTGGAGTCACCAGGACCTACTGGCGCAACACGCACCAATCCCCAGGACACCTACCCCCAATGCAAACACTGAAGAGCCCACTGTGGACTCCCAAAGCACCAGAAGCAAGCACCCGTCAATGGACATCCAAACACCCCAGGCCCACTTCCTGAGAGGCACAGCTGTCCAGAGATCGCCTCTCCAAGTTGCCTGCTCCTGAGAGCCAGGACTTCAAGACTCACAATGCCTGGCTGACCAGTTCGCTCTGTATCCAGCCCGACTGGCCCTGGCACTGACCAACCCGCTGTACTCCCACGGTTCCCAAGCACTTGCGACCTCCTCTCGCAGAGGAGACCCACCGGACTTAGCTGTAAGTCCTCCTGTGCAATGTGTTTTCAAGTGGCCTCCTATGTCTTTGTTCCCCAACTTCCAAGAACCTCAACACTCTGCTTCTGCCCGATCCGGGACGCTTCTGAACTTCTCCTGCTGGAACTTTGGACCTGGTCCTGACATTGACCTAAAACGAGAAGGTGAATGTTGTGAAAGTATTGCCTGATTTTATATACATTTTTCTGCTTTTTCCCCATTGTTTTCAATGGTGCGTAATTGTGCACAGAAGTGATATATTTTCCGAACTGAAAAATCATAACTCTGAAAGTACTTACCTTAGAATTGTGTTATTGGCCTTAAAATTCCACAAAAATCAACATGATTTTTAGGTCGAGCCTGAGCGCTGCTCTGGAGATCTGGTGTAGGTACTGTAAGGAGGAGAAGACCGCCCACATTCTTGATTGGATTGTGTCTTTGTCCTTCATAAATGCTTGTGTCTGGTTCCTTCGTAGGTTTTAGTCCCTCTTTAGTGACGTCAATGTCGTCATTTGTAACCTCCCATGTTTACTGGCCCCCTTTGCTCACTACACCATCAGGATTCAAGCAAGCCGGGCCGAAGACGGCTGTAATGCCAGAAACGGGTCCCCGGAAGCTTGTTTCCTTTCCAGTAAAAGAATTGGCTTGGTAGTTTGGTCTGCCCTGTTCCCATGATGCACTGGGCCAGGGACAGACTAATTTGCATGTAGCCAGGTTCTGAGCTGGGATGGTGCAGTGAGCAAAAAAACGGTGATGGATCAAGCCCTGATCTGTTGACTGGGTAGGAGTGTTCTGCTTAATTCAGATACTCTGTCCATCACCACCCCCTTTTCTGAATCGTTTTGTCCACCATAAGCGTGGAAGGGTATGCTCAGACATGAGTCCCTTGCTCACTGCACCATCAGGATTCAAGCAAGCCGGGCCGAAGACGGCCGTAATGCCAGAAACCGGTCCCCGGAAGCTTGTTTCCTTTCCAGTAAAAGAATTGGCTTGGTAGTTTGGTCTGCCCTGTTCCCATGATGCACTGGGCCAGGGACAGACTAATTTGCATGTAGCCAGGTTCTGAGCTGGGATGGTGCAGTGAGCTAAAAAATGGTGATGGATCAAGCCCTGATCTGTTGACTGGGTACGAGTGTTCTGCTTAATTCAGATACTCTGTCCATCATCACCCCCTTTTCTGAATCGTTTTGTCCACCATAAGCGTGGAAGGGTATGCTCAGATGTGAGTCCCTTGCTCACTGCACCATCAGGATTCAAGCAAGCCGGGCCGAAGACGGCTGTAATGCCAGAATCCGGTCCCCAGAAGCTTGTGTCCTTTCCAGTACAAGAATTGGCTTGGTAGTTTGGTCTGCCCTGTTCCCATGATGCAGTGGGCCAGGGACAGACTAATTTGCATGTAGCCAGGTTCTGAGCTGGGATGGTGCAGTGAGCTAAAAAACGGTGATGAATCAAGCCCTGATCTGTTGACTGGGTAGGAGTGTTCTGCTTAATTCAGATACTCTGTCCATCACCACCCCCTTTTCTGAATCGAGGGACGGAGGTCCAGCGCCTCCCAGGCATGAGAAGAAGGAGTTGGGTGGCCTGACGACCCGACTAGAAGTGCAGAGGCTGACAAGTGAGTGTTCTAAAGGAATATGTTGTCTTGGTGGAGGTGGCGGGGAAGCTGTCAGTGCAAGTTGTTAAGATACTGGCAGGTTTTCGGAGCTAACATTGCCAGGTTGGTCTGTTGTTTCGATCCCACTCATTACTCATTCAAGTTCAGTTATGGTGTAGGAGGGACTGTTATACAAGTTCCGGACTAGAGCAAGTCGAGAGCTACACCTGTCAAAGTGGGTCATCTGACAAGTGATAGTGTTGGAAAGTTTGATACCTGGAACTACGGATTCTAATGTTGCATTTTTTTCTTCAATGGATTATATTTGTCGTAAATGCTTTTGCCTGAAGCTTTCAAACTTTTGGTAGCAGGTATTTGATAGGAACATGCCACAAAAAGTGTCTAACAGCAGGGTTTTAAGTGGGATGAAAAAACTGGGCGGCCTCTCAAAGGGGCGTGGGCAATGTAATTAAGGGGAAGTTGCTTAAAAACACCTGCGCTAAAAATATGTGCTTAGCATAGTGTGGTGCCCGACTTGTATTTTGCTGTTTCTGTCATTGCATTCAGATATATGATACAACAAGTAACAGCATACCTACAAAAAGTCAGGACAATTGGCTTTGTAGATAAATAAGATAAATAATCAATAACTATGGCTTGTGTATAATATTGAAAAAGCTTCCACTTAAATCCCTGGTGACACAACGACAATGTTGCTGCTCCTGGGTTTCAAAAAGAGAAGGGAAATCCAGAGAGAAAATCACTCTCTTTAAAGGATTTTCCTTCTCCCTACAGCACTCACCTGGCATTACATCATGCCGTAACTTCTCCACTAGAAGTGAGCAGTGTGAGTGTGGTATCTCCCATTCACCGTGTTCCCCCCTCCTTGACAGCACTGCGTGTAATGGAACTGCTCGTGGTGACATCATTTCGAATGTCACCACGACTAAGATTGCAAGGCGAGCGCTGCAGTGCGAGAGAGGCTGTCACCCGTTGTGGCTTGGAGCTGTGGCTGAGGTTGTTGTGTCCCTTATACCTACGGACTAATAAAGACGCATTTTACCCCCTCTCTGTGGCATTCGTCATTTGGAACCACTACTACACTGGCGACGAGGGTCAACCAGGGACAACAGCCTCAACACGCAAAAGAAGGGAAGATAAACATATTACCCTGACTAAGCTAAGAGAGAAGCGAGAAGGAAATTAACCTTGGTGAAGTATTGGCGGAGCAGAGAATGTAATCGGAAGGGGGAGAATTAGGCGGTGTGTCACTGGGCAGCAAAAAGTGACGGAGTAAGAAGAAGACGAGTCGCAGTTCAGCGGAGAGGTGGTGTAAACTCTGAGGAAGCATTGGTGAGGGGCAGAGCAGAGAACACTCGTAATCGGCAAGTGGAGAATTCGGAGGAGTGTCGCTGGGCAGCAGAAGGTCACGGAGAAAGAAGCAGACCAGCGGTGAGTCGCTGTACAGCTAAGAGGTACTGTAACTGTTTCAACGCTGGGCCGTATCGGTGTGAGGACCGGTGGACTCTCGCTGAACTTCAAAATAAAGTAAAAAGAGGAATGATGTTGTGGAAATGAACGGCGTGGGAGCGGCACGAGCGAGAGAATAAGCAATAAGGATGTTTGAGGCATGACGGCTTAGGGGGCTAAAACAAGCGGAAACTCAACGCGATTTGGAGAAGAAACTCACCTTCTTTTCGGCGAGCGGGCGAATGAAGTGCTTCCCCTCTGAGGCAGTTTACCGTATGATCACCGGTGAAAGGAACTTTCGTGACGCACCTCAGCTACCTTGAGGAGAGAGAAAGAGGATTGAATCAGATTGGCCGCTTGTGAGTCTGAGTGGTGTTCCTTGAGAAGGGAAAACAACAGCATACTTCCAAGCGAATTTTCTTCACATGGAGAGCTGACTTTGGCGCCACAGTGCCACCTAGTAGACTAAAGTTTACTGTTCTTATCCACCAGACAATGAGAGACTGTTAGTTTTGCATAAGGGTGTTTTTTTGTTGTGAGGATCACATGCAAACCATTCTGCACTTCGTAAGGGGGTAATAAGTTGGCACTCATTTCTACCCCTTTGTGCATCTAGGATATATGTTTCTCTCATTCAGGATGGACTCTTATGAATAAGTATCAAGATGCAGAGTGTGACACCTCCACCTTTCTTTCTGACTAACCCTGGGGAGCCTGCAATACAATGGAAACAAGCATTTACAATGCAATGGTTTTGCCTTTGTTAAAGTTAGAGCTATTGGCATTGCTCTTGACACTCTGAAGCTCCACTCTGCACTCTGAAGCTCCACTCTGCACTCTGAAGCTTCACTCTGAAGCTCCACTCTGAAGCTCCACTCTGAAGCTCCACTCTGATGCTCCACTCTGAAGCTCCACTCTGAAGCTCCACTCTGAAGCTCCACTCTGAAGCTCCACTCTGAAGCTCCACTCTGAAGCTCCACTCTGAAGATGCACTCTGAAGCTGCACTCTGAAGCTCCACTCTGCACTCTGAAGCTCCACTCTGAATCTGAACTCTGAAGCTCCACTCTGAATCTGCACTCTGAAGCTCCACTCTGAATCTGAACTCTGAAGCTCCACTCTGAATCTGCACTCTGCACTCTGAATCTGCACTCTGAATCTCCACTCTGCACTTTGAAGCTCCACTCTGAAGCTCCACTCTGAAGCTCCACTCTGAAGCTCCACTCTGCACTCTGAAGCTCCACTCTGAAGCTCCACTCTGAAGCTCCACTCTGAAGCTCCGCTCTGAAGCTCCACTCTGAAGCTCCACTCTGAAGCTCCACTCTGAAGCTCCGCTCTGCACTCTGAAGCTCCACTCTGAAGCTCCACTCTGCACTCTGAAGCTCCACTCTGCACTCTGAAGCTCCACTCTGAAGCTCCACTCTGCACTCTGAAGCTCCACTCTGCACTCTGAAGCTCCACTCTGAAGCTCCACTCTGCACTCTGAAGCTCCACTCTGCACTCTGAAGCTCCACTCTGAATCTGCACTCTGAAGCTCCACTCTGCACTCTGAAGCTCCACTCTGAAGCTCCACTCTGCACTCTGAAGCTCCACTCTGAAGCTCCACTCTGCACTCTGAAGCTCCACTCTGAAGCTCCACTCTGAAGCTCCACTCTGAAGCTCCACTCTGAAGCTCCACCCTGAAGCTGCACTCTGAAGCTGCACTCTGAAGCTGCACTCTGAAGCTCCACTCTGAAGCTCCACTTTGAAGCTCCATTCAGAAGCTCCACTCTGAAGCTCCACTCTGAAGCTCCACTCTGAAGCTCCACTCTGAAGCTCCACTCTGAAGCTCCACTCTGAAGCTCCACTCTGCACTCTGAAGCTCCGCTCTGAAGCTCCGCTCTGAAGCTCCGCTCTGAAGCTCCACTCTGAAGCTCCACTCTGAAGCTCCACTCTGCACTCTGAAGCTCCACTCTGAAGCTCCACTCTGAAGCTCCACTCTGCACTCTGAAGCTCCACTCTGAAGCTCCACTCTGCACTCTGAAGCTCCACTCTGAAGCTCCACTTTGAAGCTCCACTTTGAAGCTCCACTCTGAAGCTCCACTCTGCACTCTGAAGCTCCACTCTGAAGCTCCACTCTGCACTCTGAAGCTCCACTCTGAAGCTCCACTCTGCACTCTGAAGCTCCACTCTGAAGCTCCACTCTGAATCTGCACTCTGAAGCTCCACTCTGCACTCTGAAGCTCCACTCTGAAGCTCCACTCTGAAGCTCCACTCTGAAGCTCCACTCGGAAGCTCCACTCGGAAGCTCCACTCGGAAGCTCCACTCGGAAGCTCCACTCGGAAGCTCCACTCGGAAGCTCCACTCGGAAGCTCCACTCTGCACTCTGAAGCTCCACTCTGAATCTGCACTCTGAAGCTCCACTCTGAATCTGCACTCTGAAGCTCCACTCTGAATCTGCACTCTGAAGCTCCACTCTGAAGCTCCACTCTGAAGCTCCACTCTGAAGCTCCACTCTGAAGCTCCACTCTGAAGCTCCACTCTGAAGCTCCACTCTGCACTCTGAAGCTCCACTCTGAAGCTCCACTCTGAAGCTCCACTCTGAAGCTCCACTCTGCACTCTGAAGCTCTACTCTCCACTCTGAAGCTCCACTCTGAAGCTCCACTCTGAAGCTCCACTCTGAAGCTCCACTCTGCACTCTGAAGCTCCACTCTGAAGCTCCACTCTGAAGCTCCACTCTGAAGCTCCACTCTGCACTCTGAAGCTCTACTCTCCACTCTGAAGCTCCACTCTGAAGCTCCACTCTGAAGCTCCACTCTGAAGCTCCACTCTGAAGCTCCACTCTGAAGCTCTACTCTGAAGCTCTACTCTGCACTCTGAAGCTCCACTCTGAAGCTCCACTCTGCACTCTGAAGCTCCACTCTGCACTCTGAAGCTCCACTCTGAAGCTCCACTCTGAAGCTCCACTCTGCACTCTGAAGCTGCACTCTGAAGCTGCACTCTGAAGCTGCACTCTGAAGCTGCACTCTGAAGCTGCACTCTGAAGCTGCACTCTGAATCTGCACTCTGAAGCTCCACTCTGAATCTGCACTCTGAAGCTCCACTCTGAAGCTCCACTCTGAATCTGCACTCTGAATCTGCACTCTGAATCTGCACTCTGAAGCTGCACTCTGAAGCTGCACTCTGAAGCTGCACTCTGAAGCTGCACTCTGAAGCTCCACTCTGAAGCTCCACTCTGAAGCTCCACTCTGAAGCTCCACTCTGAAGCTCCACTCTGAAGCTCCACTCTGAAGCTTCACTCTGAAGCTCCACTCTGAAGCTCCACTCTGAAGCTCCACTCTGAAGCTCCACTCTGCACTCTGAAGCTCCACTCTGAAGCTCCACTCTGAAGCTCCACTCTGAAGCTCCACTCTGAAGCTCCACTCTGAAGCTCCACTCTGAAGCTCCACTCTGAAGCTCCACTCTGAAGCTCCACTCTGCACTCTGAAGCTCCACTCTGCACTCTGAAGCTCCACTCTGCACTCTGAAGCTCCACTCTGAAGCTCCACTCTGAATCTGCACTCTGAAGCTCCACTCTGCACTCTGAAGCTCCACTCTGAAGCTCCACTCTGAATCTGCACTCTGAAGCTCCACTCTGCACTCTGAAGCTCCACTCGGAAGCTCCACTCTGAAGCTCCACTCTGAAGCTCCACTCTGAAGCTCCACTCTGAAGCTCCACTCTGAAGCTCCACTCTGAAGCTCCACTCTGAAGCTCCACTCTGAAGCTCCACTCTGAAGCTCCACTCTGCACTCTGAAGCTCCACTCTGAAGCTCCACTCTGCACTCTGAAGCTCCACTCTGAAGCTCCACTCTGAAGCTCCACTCTGAAGCTCCACTCTGAAGCTCCACTTTGAAGCTCCACTCTGAAGCTCCACTCTGAAGCTCCACTCTGCACTCTGAAGCTCCACTCTGAAGCTCCACTCTGAAGCTCCACTCTGCACTCTGAAGCTCCACTCAGAAGCTCCACTCTGAAGCTCCACTCTGCACTCTGAAGCTCTGCTCTGAAGCTCCACTCTGCACTCTGAAGCTCCACTCTGCACTCTGAAGCTCCACTCTGAATCTGCACTCTGAATCTGCACTCTGAAGCTCCACTCTGAAGCTCCACTCTGAAGCTCCACTCTGAAGCTCCACTCTGCACTCTGAAGCTCCACTCTGAAGCTCCACTCTGCACTCTGAAGCTCCACTCTGAAGCTCCACTCTGCACTCTGAAGCTCCACTCTGAAGCCCCACTCTGATGCTCCACTCTGCACTCTGAAGCTCCACTCTGAAGCTCCACTCTGAAGCTCCACTCTGCACTCTGAAGCTCCACTCTGAAGCTTCACTCGGAAGCTCCACTCGGAAGCTCCACTCGGAAGCTCCACTCGGAAGCTCCACTCGGAAGCTCCACTCTGAAGCTCCACTCTGCACTCTGAAGCTCCACTCTGAAGCTCCACTCTGAAGCTCCACTCTGAAGCTCCACTCTGCACTCTGAAGCTCCACTCTGAAGCTCCACTCTGAAGCTCCACTCTGCACTCTGAAGCTCCACTCTGAAGCTCCACTCTGAAGCTCCACTCTGAAGCTCCACTCTGCACTCTGAAGCTCCACTCTGAAGCTCCACTCTGCACTCTGAAGCTCCACTCTGAAGCTCCACTCTGAAGCTCCACTCTGAAGCTCCACTCTGCACTCTGAAGCTCCACTCTGAAGCTCAACTCTGAAGCTCCACTCTGAAGCTCCACTCTGAAGCTCCACTCTGCACTCTGAAGCTCCACTCTGAAGCTCCACTCTGAAGCTCCACTCTGAAGCTCCACTCTGAAGCTCCACTCTGAAGCTCCACTCTGAAGCTCCACTCTGCACTCTGAAGCTCCACTCTCCACTCTGAAGCTCCTTTCTGAAGCTCCACTCTGAAGCTCCACTCTGAAGCTCCACTCTGAAGCTCTACTCTGAAGCTCTACTCTGCACTCTGAAGCTCCACTCTGAAGCTCCACTCTGCACTCTGAAGCTCCACTCTGAAGCTCCACTCTGAAGCTCCACTCTGAAGCTCCACTCTGCACTCTGAAGCTCCACTCTGAAGCTCCACTCTGAAGCTGCACTCTGAAGCTCCACTCTGAATCTGCACTCTGAAGCTCCACTCTGAATCTGCACTCTGAAGCTCCACTCTGAAGCTCCACTCTGAAGCTCCACTCTGAAGCTCCACTCTGAAGCTCCACTCTGAAGCTCTACTCTGAAGCTCCACTCTGCACTCTGAAGCTCCACTCTGAAGCTCCACTCTGAAGCTCCACTCTGAAGCTCCACTCTGCACTCTGAAGCTCCACTCTGAAGCTCCACTCTGAAGCTCCACTCTGAAGCTCCACTCTGAAGCTCCACTCTGAAGCTCCACTCTGAAGCTCCACTCTGCACTCTGAAGCTCCACTCTGCACTCTGAAGCTCCACTCTGCACTCTGAAGCTCCACTCTGCACTCTGAAGCTCCACTCTGAAGCTCCACTCTGAAGCTCCACTCTGAATCTGCACTCTGAAGCTCCACTCTGCACTCTGAAGCTCCACTCGGAAGCTCCACTCTGAAGCTCCACTCTGAAGCTCCACTCTGAAGCTCCACTCTGAAGCTCCACTTTGAAGCTCCACTCTGAAGCTCCACTCTGAAGCTCCACTCTGAAGCTCCACTCTGCACTCTGAAGCTCCACTCTGAAGCTCCACTCTGCACTCTGAAGCTCCACTCTGAAGCTCCACTCTGCACTCTGAAGCTCCACTCTGAAGCTCCACTCTGCACTCTGAAGCTCCACTCTGAAGCTCCACTCTGAAGCTCCACTCTGAAGCTCCACTCTGAAGCTCCACTTTGAAGCTCCACTCTGAAGCTCCACTCTGAAGCTCCACTCTGAAGCTCCACTCTGAAGCTCCACTCTGCACTCTGAAGCTCCACTCTGAAGCTCCACTCTGCACTCTGAAGCTCCGCTCTGAAGCTCCACTCTGCACTCTGAAGCTCCACTCTGAATCTGCACTCTGAATCTGCACTCTGAAGCTCCACTCTGAAGCTCCACTCTGAAGCTCCACTCTGAAGCTCCACTCTGCACTCTGAAGCTCCACTCTGAAGCTCCACTCTGCACTCTGAAGCTCCACTCTGAAGCTCCACTCTGCACTCTGAAGCTCCACTCTGAAGCTCCACTCTGATGCTCCACTCTGCACTCTGAAGCTCCACTCTGAAGCTCCACTCTGAAGCTCCACTCTGCACTCTGAAGCTCCACTCTGAAGCTCCACTCTGAAGCTCCACTCTGCACTCTGAAGCTCCACTCTGAAGCTCCACTCGGAAGCTCCACTCGGAAGCTCCACTCGGAAGCTCCACTCGGAAGCTCCACTCGGAAGCTCCACTCTGAAGCTCCACTCTGCACTCTGAAGCTCCACTCTGAAGCTCCACTCTGAAGCTCCACTCTGAAGCTCCACTCTGCACTCTGAAGCTCCACTCTGAAGCTCCACTCTGAAGCTCCACTCTGCACTCTGAAGCTCCACTCTGAAGCTCCACTCTGAAGCTCCACTCTGCACTCTGAAGCTCCACTCTGAAGCTCCACTCTGAAGCTCCACTCTGCACTCTGAAGCTCCACTCTGAAGCTCCACTCTGAAGCTCCACTCTGAAGCTCCACTCTGCACTCTGAAGCTCCACTCTGAAGCTCCACTCTGAAGCTCCACTCTGAAGCTCCACTCTGCACTCTGAAGCTCCACTCTGAAGCTCCACTCTGAAGCTCCACTCTGAAGCTCCACTCTGAAGCTCCACTCTGAAGCTCCACTCTGCACTCTGAAGCTCCACTCTCCACTCTGAAGCTCCACTCTGAAGCTCCACTCTGAAGCTCCACTCTGAAGCTCCACTCTGAAGCTCTACTCTGAAGCTCTACTCTGCACTCTGAAGCTCCACTCTGAAGCTCCACTCTGCACTCTGAAGCTCCACTCTGAAGCTCCACTCTGAAGCTCCACTCTGAAGCTCCACTCTGAAGCTCCACTCTGAATCTGCACTCTGAAGCTCCACTCTGAATCTGCACTCTGAAGCTCCACTCTGAAGCTCCACTCTGAATCTGCACTCTGAATCTGCACTCTGAATCTGCACTCTGAAGCTCCACTCTGAAGCTCCACTCTGAAGCTCCACTCTGAAGCTCCACTCTGAAGCTGCACTCTGAAGCTGCACTCTGAAGCTGCACTCTGAAGCTCCACTCTGAAGCTCCACTCTGAAGCTCCACTCTGAAGCTCCACTCTGAAGCTCCACTCTGAAGCTCCACTCTGAAGCTCCACTCTGCACTCTGAAGCTCCACTCTGAAGCTCCACTCTGAAGCTCCACTCTGAAGCTCCACTCTGAAGCTCCACTCTGAAGCTCCACTCTGAAGCTCCACTCTGCACTCTGAAGCTCCACCTGATCTCACTCTGAAGCTCCACTCTGAAGCTCCACTCTCACTCTGAAGCTCCACTCTGCACTCTGAAGCTCCACTCTGCACTCTGAAGCTCCACTCTGAAGCTCCACTCTGCACTCTGAAGCTCCACTCTGAAGCTCCACTCTGACTGCACTCTGAAGCTCCACTCTGAAGGTCCCTCTGAAGCTCCACTCTGAAGCTCCACTCTGAAGCTCCACTCTGAAGCTCCACTCTGAAGCTCCACTCTGAAGCTCCTTGAAGTACACTCTGCACTCTGAAGCTCCACTCTGAAGCTCCACTCTGCACTCTGAAGCTCCACTCTGAAGCTCCACTCTGCACTCTGAAGCTCCACTCTGAAAGCTCCACTCTGCACTCTGAAGCTCCACTCTGAAGCTCCACTCTGAAGCTCCACTCTGAAGCTCCACTCTGAAGCTCCACTCTGAAGCTCCACTTTGAAGCTCCACTCTGAAGCTCCACTCTGAAGCTCCACTCTGCACTCTGAAGCTCCACTCTGAAGCTCCACTCTGAAGCTCCACTCTGCACTCTGAAGCTCCACTCTGCACTCTGAAGCTCCACTCTGAATCTGCACTCTGAAGCTCCACTCTGAAGCTCCACTCTGAAGCTCCACTCTGAAGCTCCACTCTGCACTCTGAAGCTCCACTCTGAAGCTCCACTCTGAAGCTCCACTCTGAAGCTCCACTCCACTCTGAAGCTCCACTCTGAAGCTCCACTCTGCACTCTGAAGCTCCACTCTGAAGCTCTACTCTGAAGCTCCACTCTGCACTCTGAAGCTCCACTCTGAAGCTCCACTCTGAAGCTCCACTCTGCACTCTGAAGCTTCACTCTGAAGCTTCACTCGGAAGCTCCACTCGGAAGCTCCACTCGGAAGCTCCACTCTGAAGCTCCACTCTGCACTCTGAAGCTCCACTCTGAAGCTCCACTCTGAAGCTCCACTCTGAAGCTCCACTCTGAAGCTCCACTCTGCACTCTGAAGCTCCACTCTGAAGCTCCACTCTGAAGCTCCACTCTGCACTCTGAAGCTCCACTCTGAAGCTCCACTCTGAAGCTCCACTCTGCACTCTGAAGCTCCACTCTGAAGCTCCACTCTGAAGCTCCACTCTGAAGCTCCACTCTGAAGCTCCACTCTGAAGCTCCACTCTGAAGCTCCACTCTGCACTCTGAAGCTCCACTCTGAAGCTCCACTCTGCACTCTGAAGCTCCACTCTGAAGCTCCACTCTGCACTCTGAAGCTCCACTCTGCACTCTGAAGCTCCACTCTGAAGCTCCTCTCTGCACTCTGAAGCTCCACTCCGAAGCTCCACTCTGCACTCTGAAGCCCCACTCTGAAGCTCCACTCTGAAGCTCCACTCTGAAGCTCCACTCTGCACTCTGAAGCTCCACTCTGAAGCTCCACTCTGAAGCTCCACTCTGAAGCTCCACTCTGCACTCTGAAGCTCCACTCTGAAGCTCCACTCTGAAGCTCCACTCTGCACTCTGAAGCTCCACTCTGAAGCTCCACTCTGAAGCTCCACTCTGCACTCTGAAGCTCCACTCTGAAGCTCCACTCTGCACTCTGAAGCTCCACTTTGAAGCTCCACTCTGCACTCTGAAGCTCCACTCTGAAGCTCCTCTCTGCACTCTGAAGCTCCACTCTGAAGCTCCACTCTGCACTCTGAAGCTCCACTCTGAAGCTCCACTCTGAAGCTCCACTCTGAAGCTCCACTCTGCACTCTGAAGCTCCACTCTGAAGCTCCACTCTGAAGCTCCACTCTGAAGCTCCACTCTGAAGCTCCACTCTGAATCTGCACTCTGAAGCTCCACTCTGAATCTGCACTCTGAAGCTCCACTCTGCACTCTGAAGCTCCACTCTGAATCTCCACTCTGAAGCTCCACTCTGAAGCTCCACTCTGAAGCTCCACTCTGAAGCTCCACTCTGCACTCTGAAGCTCCACTCTGAAGCTCCACTCTGAAGCTCCACTCTGGAGCTCCACTCTGCACTCTGAAGCTCCACTCTGAAGCTCCACTCTGAAGCTCCACTCTGAAGCTCCACTCTGCACTCTGAAGCTCCACTCTGAAGCTCCACTCTGAAGCTCCACTCTGAAGCTCCACTCTGAATCTGCACTCTGAAGCTCCACTCTGAAGCTCCACTCTCCACTCTGAAGCTCCACTCTGAAGCTCCACTCTGAAGCTCCACTCTGAATCTCCACTCTGCACTCTGAATCTCCACTCTGCACTCTGCACACGCAATTTTGGGTGGGCGACAGGTAAAACACCAAGGCTGTCTAACCTTGATTCCACCTCATATCTCTTTCATGAACCACCATACATGTCCTGCCCATTTATTTCACTCATGCATGGGTTTTTTTAATCCCTGCTTTCTCCCTTTGTCAGCGTTTTACCGTCATTTTCTTTATCAGTCTTCACCCCGTTTCTCTCTCTTATTTTGGATGGAGGCTGGTGTTAAAACAATAATAAGTGCGGGTTTTCAAATACGAGCGCTGGTGGACCCCTGCAACCAGCTCAGCTGCTCAAAGTAAGCACGGTATAATCTTCATGCCTCCTACTTTCCCTGCAGCCAACCATCTCCTCGGATGACAGGCTGCCGGCGATACCTCCCTGCAGCTTGGTTTGACCTTCATGCCCTTTCCCGGCGGGTGCCCTCAATCCCGGACCAGATTCGGGGGCGTTCCCGAGAAGAGGCTTTCGGCTGACGTAGCCAAAAGCCAAAGAATCTCGGGAACGCCCCCGTGTCTGGTCCGGCATTGACGGACAGGCCCCTCGTCCAATGGCTAGGCTCCATTTATGGAGCCAGCCAATGAATGACGAGGGCCGACCCAAAACCACACACAGTACTCATTAGGTTTTTGCCTGCGCAAAAAAGATGCGCAGAGCGCATCTTTTTGGCGAGGCAAAACCTAAAAATGGAAAAAGGTGTTTCTGAATTATGCGACTGTATGTGGCCCCAATCTAGGGTTAGAAAGGAAAGTAGCCTTACTGTCGTACTACCTAGGAGCAGAGGGGGAAGAGGTGTTGGAGTTCCTCCCAGATCTAGGTGGGCAGGAAGCGAGAGGTTTGAATGAGTTGGAAATTAGTCTAAAGAAATTAGATCGACACTTCCTTCCGAAGACCAGCACCATAATAGAAAGGTACCATTTTGGGAAGAGAGTACAGAAGGAAGGGGAAACTGTAGAAGATTTTGTGTCGTATCTACGTAAACTGGTCACGACATGCAAGTTTAGGGGTGCATGTGAAGAGAGAATCAGGGACCAGTTTGTGTTAGCATGTAGGACGGAACGCATACGTGAAGAGTTGTGGTTGAAAGATGACCCGCCACTGAGGGAAGTCCTAATAGTTGCGAAACAGGTGGAACACATGTTGCAGTGCGTTAGCGAAATCAAACAGGACAGTGGTGGGAAAGGAAGCGAAGACTAAATCAAAGTAAGCAAAGTCGTGACTGAATGTGAAGGTGGGTCTGAGGTCAAAGGTCAGAAGATAGTACATAAAGAGCAGCGAGAGAGCAAAACAGGATGGTCATTCAAGGGTACCTGCTATAGATGCGGAAAGCAAGGACACATGGCCAACGACAAGGAGTGCCCTGCACTCAAATTCACATGCAACAAGTGCGGCAGGAAAGACCATTTCAGGCAGTACTGCAGGAGTGGGCAGGGGTTTAGCAAGCAGAGTAAAGACAGGACTAACACAGTGTGTGACGAAATAGTCTTGCAAGTAGGTGGAGATCAGGTCTGCAATCCCAAAGACACCATAAAAGTGAAAGGCACTGAAGTGAAAGCATTGTTTGATTCGTGTTCCAGAATAACGATCATTAGTGCCAAGGAATTTTCACGGGTGTCCAAGGGGAGGATTAGATTGAATAGGATGGATGTAAGGCCTGGGGGGTATGCAGGTCGCCCCATTTCCATGAAGGGTTATTTCTGGGGCACAGTAGAGTACAAGAATAGAGCAACAGTGTCCAAAGTCTATGTGTCTACGGTTGGTGACAACATCCTGGGCTGGCAGGCACAGAAAGAGTTAGGGGTCTATCTAAATCCCAACAAAGATCCTCAAATTCTAATACAAGAAGTGCAAGAAACGAGGGAAGACTTGTGACAGAGTTCAAAGAGGTATTTAGAGAAGAACTTGGATGTTTGAAGAATTACTGCCACAAGATCAAACTAAAAGAAAACGCGAAATCTGTGGTAGCCAAAGTAAGGAAGCTACCCATTGCAATCCAGGAAGCGGTGAAGATTGAACTGGAGAAACTGTGCAAAGCAGGAGTCATCGAACCTGTGGAGGCAACAGAATGGTTGGCGCCAATTGTAGCAGCTCAGAAAAAGGATGGGTCGGTTCGTTTGTGCATTGACCTTAGGTCCTTGAACAAAGAGGTTGTGGTTGACAGGTTCCCACTGCCCAACATCACTCAAATGGTGAGCATGCTAGAAGGCGCAAAAGTGTTTTCAACACTTGATCTCACCTCAGCCTATTTCCAGATCAAGCTACATGAGGAGTCGCAAGAACTTGCAGCGTTTGTGACGCCCATGGGTGCATTCAAGTTTAAGAGGATGCCCTTCGGCTTAGTATCGGCTGCAGCCGTGTTCCAGAGACTCATGGGCAACATCTTGAGAGAGATCCCTGGTGTCCTGTGCTACCAGGATGATTTGCTGGTAGCACAGGAACAACGAGACACAACAAGAGGTTGAGACAAGTGCTAGCCAGGTTTAGGTCACAAGGACTAACAGTGAGAAGAGAAAAGTGCAAGTTTGGCTGCAAGGAACTGGATTTTTTGGTACACAAGGTGACAGCAGGGGGAATCCGTCCAAAAGCAGAACTTCAAGATACCATTACGAATTTGATGCCCCTGAAAAGCAAAGACGAAATCAAGTCCTTCATGGGAATGTTGGAATTTATTTATTTATTTATTTTTTTCAAAACCTTTATTATACCTTTACAAATTTACACAGCAGTTTGCCTACAACCCAAAGGGCCGGCCGCTAATGAATGAGCATTGGAAGTCATGTATATAGTAAGTCCATGTTATATTCATGCTGCGAAGGAAAAGGTGTATCATATGGTCGGTGAAAGGTATACAATCAATATCATGTTGCAAAACAGTTAAGGTTTTTTTTCGTTTGTTTTTTATGAAATTAACAAAAATAACAATCAGGAAATCACAATGCGGTCATCTAGAATATAGTGCAATTTAGCCGTATGAAAGGTCCCAAGACAGTGCGTGCTGCCATGTGTTGTCAGGAGTTCAGGCCTACATGAAAGGTGGCAACATCCCTTCATCTACGTGTAGTTGTATAGCGTCCCTACTCTCCCTCTACCCCTCAACCTACCCCCCCTCATCATCCGATTCCAACTGGTCGTCCTCCGGCAGAGGGTCGCAAATTTCACCGCGATACACATTCCATGGGGACCATATCTTATTCCACTTTCCAGGGCATGCGCGGCTCAAGTAGACTGCCCTCTCTGTCACCATCATCTTGTCCATATTCATGCCAACTGCGATTTCGTCGGCAGTTCTGCCGCCCCCCAGCACTGGGCAATATCTCTCTTAGCCACTATCATGCCTAATGTGACCCAGAGTTGGCCGCATCTGGACAAGTCAGTCGGTCCCCACACATTTAATAAACATAGCCTCGGTTCTGGGAGAAGTGATGTCTCCAGAGTCTGAGACACAGTGCGTAATATTTGTCTCCAGTATTGTTGTATACGAGGGCAATCCCAGAGTGTGTGGAAAAAGGACCCCTCCTCCCCACAGCCACGTAGACAGAAAGGATGTTGTATTCTGTGGATGCGATGTAAAAGTGTTCTCGTGTAGTATACTCTGTGGAGGACCTTAAGCTGTACAAGTCTCAGCCTAGCTGGGATGCCCACCTCCTTAGGGGAGGCCAGCGCCTCATTCCATTCGTGTTCATCTAGGGCGTCCACTTCCCCTTCCCACCTATCTTTCAGGGGGGCCAACGGGTCAGGCAAGTTATTCAGGAGTTTACGGTAAGTCAGTGATGTCGCTCTTTCTAACATAAAGTCAGTCAGAAGTCGATCTTCTAGCGGAGATGATTCCGGCAGCACCGACTCGGAGGGGATGGCTGCAAGCAATGCATGGCGTACCTGAACATAGCGGTATGTTTCGTGTGGACCCAGTTCATATAGTTCCTTCAGTCGGTCGAGTGAAATGACTTCACCCCGTTCCCACATGTCGCCCACTGTGGATATCCCGATGGAATCCCAGTGATAGAAGCCCCTACTGCATCTCAGGTTTCCCAAGGCACGGGTGTCCCAAAGTGGGGTGAGCTTGGTAATTCTCCCCTTCCAGCCCAATGTGGCTAGTGCCGCATACCATATCGACACAGTAAGTTTGGTAGGCCCCGTTAATGTTCTCACTTTACGTTGGTCGTAAAGCGGGGCCAGCATGTTATTGGTGCCCAGTTGTGCCCTATCCGCCTGGAACGCTGGGTCAGTCTGCGAGACATGTATACACTGGTTAATGGGCTTAAGATGTGCCGCCCAATAATACAAGTGAAGATTCGGCAACGCAATTCCGCCATCGTACCAACCCCTGTGTAGCTTGGCTTGCGCTATGCGTGCCGGGCGATTGCCCCCAAAGCAGACCGGAGACAACTGCTGCCACCTTCTTAAAGTATCCCGGTGCCACCGGAAAAGGCGTGTTTTCCAGTATATATAGAAAACGTGGCAAAGACATCATTTTATATAGCGCTGCTTTTCCCAGCATTGTTAAAGGTAACCCTGCCCAGAACTTGACATCTTGTTTGAGCCGTTCTAACGGCGGCGTCAGATTTAATTTCGTATATTCCAAGGGATCCCGTGTGACATGAATACCTAGATATTTGAAAGAAGAGCCAGCTATTCTCAGGGGGCAATCGGGGCCGAGCGTTGGGATCTGGCCTTTCAGAACGTATAGCTCCGACTTGTTCCAATTAATCGTGTAACCTGAGATTTTACCGTGATCGTCACATACATTCAAGAGGGCCGGTACACCATGTTCGGGGTCAGTTAAGTACACCAGCATGTCGTCCGCGTAGAGGGACAGTCGGTCTTCCCAACCCTCCTTCCAGTGTATTCCCTTAAGTAAGGGCGTTTGCCTTATTAAGTTAGCCAGTGGCTCTAGGGAAAGCGCGAAAAGCAGAGGTGATAGGGGGCAACCCTGTCGGGTGCCTCTCCCCAGCGAAAATGTACGAGAAATGTGGCCATTCGCCACTACGTGTGCCATCGGTTTCGTATACAACAGTCTAATCCACGATATGAATTTCGAGCCGAAGCCCATACATGACAGAACCTCAAAGAGATAGCCCCATTCTACTAAGTCACAAGCCATTTTGGCATCCAGGGCCAATATAACTGCGTGGTCTTGGATCAAGTCCGCCCTCGCCAGTACCCCATGTACCCTGCGGAGATTTAGTGCCGTGTTCCTGTGGGGCATAAATCCGGATTGATCCGGATGGATAAGATCAGGCAGATGTGCCATCAATCGGGTAGCCAGGAGTTTAGCCAAGATTTTACCTTCTGCATTGAGCAGGGAGATGGGGCGGTATGAGGCGCAGTCATCCTGTGGCTTCCCGGGTTTAGGTAACGCCACTATAGTGGCCGTCCTTTGATCGAGTGGAAGCTCACCTCTATCTCGGCACTACATGTTGAGTAGGTATGGACTGAGTTACTCGGACTGGGACTGATACCATTCCACTGGAATGCCGTTTGGTCCGAGAGCTTTGCCAGGCTTGAGTGCTCGTATGGCCAGCTGTATTTCATCGCTGGTTATGGCCGCATCCAGGTCCGCTATTGCCTCTGGTTGCAGTACTGGGAATTCCATTCTACTTAGTGCTTCCTGTGCCATGTCAGCGGTCACTACCCTCTCCGGAGTATACACCTGTTCAAAATGTGTCGCCAATGCCTCCACTATGTGTTCAGGGCTTGTTTGTGATACGCCGTTGCTGTCTCTCACTGTCGCCAACATCTTTCCTGCCTTGTCACCAACGTCGTATATCCGATTTTGTGTATCGGCAATATGTCCCTTCACCATTTGGCGAACATGTTCTGTATATAGTTGTTGATGGAGTGCAAGGGTATGTGCCATGTCTACTGTGGGGTTAGCCTCATGCAAAGTTGTTAAACTGCGTAGTGTCAGTTCAAGCTGAGACTGTTCAGCCGTCTGTTCCTTTTTATAGGCCCCGATCGAGCTTATAGCTTGCCCCCTCAACACAGTCTTGTAGGCCTCCCAGAGCACCTCGGAAGAAGCCACAGTAGCCACATTTTCCTCGAAATATTGTGTTGTAGCCTTTTGGAGGGTTTTCCTGATTTTCGGGATTTTGAGGTATGACGCCTGAATGGGGTATATACGGTGGCAAGATTTTTCCTGGGTGGAGACTGTTAGGGTGATCGGGGAGTGGTCTGAAATGCCTCTCGGGTGTATGTCTGCAGAATCTATGTGCTGTAACCCTCCCCCCAATGCCAGGAAATAATCTATCAGAGTGAGACTGTTGTGGACTGTGGAGTGAAACGTGTATTGCCTGTCTTGGGGGTGTACGTGACGCCAGATGTCCATCAGTCCCATCGCTGTCAGGAATCGCTGAAATCGGGAGGGCCCCCCTGTCGAAGTTGTCACAGGGAATCTGTCCAGCTGTGAATCTACCACTGCATTAAAATCCCCTCCCACAATTACATCACTTTCAGGGAGAGACAACAGAAAGTCGCTAAGAGCTGGAAGCATTATTGAATGAAGGGACGGCGGGATGTACACCGATACCACAGTTAGGGGGCGACCCTCCCATTGCCCTTGCAAGGCTGCGAAGCACCCCTGACCATCTGTTTTTGTGCCCATTGGAATGAATTGTGAGGATTTTTTAAGCAAAATACCAGTTCCCCGAGAGCCCGATGTAAATTCCCAATGTGCCACTATCTTGTACCCTCTCCTATCTAAGGCCTTAGTGGCCCCCCCCATCAGGTGTGTCTCCTGCAAGAGCGCCAAGTGAGGTTTTTGCCTCTTTAACGCATTTAGTACCAGGCCACGCTTCACCTTATCCCCAAGCCCCCTCACGTTCCACGAGAGTATTCTAAGGGAGGAACCTCCCGACCGTGACTCAGCGTTCCCCACGTGGCTCAGCTGCTCAGTCGCCATTCCCAATCATGTAGACACATACAAACAATTTTAGAAGGATCAGTCGTACCTGTAGGCCTATCCTACCAGCTCTAGCACTTCTACAGTGAGTACCCATTCCTGACCAACATATTGAATTCCCAACCAAAAACCAACCTCCCCCCCCCCCACCCATTCCCTCCCTGCCTCCCTGCTCAACGGACCTTCAACTGCCCGCCTCCCCAACTTAGCAGAGCGCTTAACCCATCTCAAAAACAGAGTACTTGCACGTTGGGGGAGAGTGTCTCCCCGGGCAGGCGGCTTCCCTGCACCTTTCGGAGTATCCAGGCCGGCGCCCACTAACGACCTGTGTGTGTGTTCATTCAGGGAGCCAGTGTTCAAGTCATATAAAGGCCGGCCATGTTATATTCCCCCGGCTGCCGCAGATAGATCCGGTGTCGGTGATGTGCTCGCGCCTCTTCTCTCCGAAGTTTGTGAGTTGGTCCAACTATTGTTTCGGTGTCTATGATGCATTCTGTCGGACTTGCGTTCTACTGTGCGCCAGCCTTCGAGCCAGTCCCTTGCAGCCTCAGGGGAGTCAAAAAACCAGACTTTCTTATCAGCGACCACCCGTAGCCGAGCCGGAAACAGCATGGAGTATGGTAATTCCTGCTCACGCAGTGTCTTCTTTACTTCCAAAAAAGTTCTTCTCCGTCACGTTACCTCCGCCGTGTAATCTGGGAAAAAGGATATGCGTGAGTTTTGAATTTGAACGGCTGGTGCCACTCTGGCTGCCTGGAGGATGGTAGTGCGGTCCCTAAAGTTAAAAAGTCTCGCCAGGATCGGGCGTGGTGAGGCCCCTGGTTTCGGTGTTCCTCCTGGTACTCTGTGGGACCGGTCCACGGAGAAGAAGGTCGAGAGACCTTTTGGGGCTAGCTGGTTCTTGATCAAGTCCTCCACATATAAATCCATAGCTCCCGTGGTTTCAGATTCCGGGACACCCAAAATGCGAACGTTGTTTCGTCGGGAGCGTCCTTCGTGATCGTCCAGCTTCTCCTTGAGCAACTTATTGTCGGCCTGCAGTTTCTCCATTTCCACCTGCAAGTCTGAGACGTCCTCCACCAAAGATTTAGCGACTACCTCCACTTGTTTCACCCTTTCGCTCATTTTCTGGAGGTCCGCTCGTATCAAAGTTACTTCCGTTGCAGTTGCTCCCACCGTTGCCTGTACTTGGGCCAAAGCGTTCAATACGTCCTCCAAAGTAGCCTTCTTCGCTCCCTCTCCTTCAGAGCCTTTGCCCAGGGATTTGCGCTGTTCCGTTTGGGAGAGTAATTGTTTCTCATAGGCAAATTTATCAAGCTTAGCTTGGGTGGAGGTATGTCTGGACCCCTTGCCCGCCATGTTACCACTCCGGTACTTTCAGCCTGAGGCGGTCCCTTGTAACGGGAGTGCCCGTGGTGAGCGGACTGCCGGGCCGTCCGAGTTGCAGCGGTGCCCAATCTGCGTAGTCGTTTGGCTACTCACGGTCGGGTCTGTACTCCTTACTTCAATTGTGATGATCGCTCAAGATCTAGTTCCAAGAGTATGGTACAGGACGCCCGGCCCTGCAAACGAGAAGGTTCGCGCCCACAGCGGCGAATGTGATAGAAAATGGCGGCGACCACGCACTCACTTTTCAGATTTCAGTGGCAATTAGTAGCGCCGTCTTCCACAGCAAAGTCTCGCCTTTGGAGCAAAATGTCCAGCCCTTATGTGAGCGCTAAGGAGCTTCAAACTTCTAACGCCCTATCGCGGGGTCTGGACTCGCTGCGGACACTTCCGGTTAACAGCACCAACAAGGTTCCACTTCCGCCCGGGCAGCTCCCAAACCAGTCGCCGCGGCTGTATTCATGCCACCAGGCCGCACCCAGAGATCACTGTTTCTTCCCGTTCCTGTGGCACCGATACTCCCAAAGTTCTCCTCCAAGTGCCGTTCGGTCACCGGGCCCTGGACACCCCGTCTGGGTTCGTTGTTGTGCGGATAGGCATGCGGATTGATGCGGAAAGCTGCCTTACTCCGGGAGCCTCTCTAGTTTGCTGCCGCCATCATCGGCTGCTAGCCACGCCCCCCAATGTTGGAATTTTACAGCAAATTTGTACAGAACTTTACTGGAAGGACGTTTGCAATACGCCAGTTGCTAAAAAAGGATGCAGTGTTCGGCTGGAGTGAGTAGTGCCAAAGAGAGTTTGAGGACGTGAAGAGAGCACTTGCAGAAGCCCCCAGCCTCAAGTCCTTCATACCCAATCGGGTGACCGTAGTCACCACCGACGCAAGTGCCAAGGGGCTAGGAGCGGTCCTCACTCAAATAGGAGCAAACGGGGAAGAAACAATAGCTTTCCCGTCAAGATCACTGCAGAATTCAGAGAGTGGCTGCTCTGTGATCAAAAAAGAGGCCTTGGCGGTATTCTGGGCAATGGGCAAATTCAGGGACTTCCTATGGGGAACAAGGTTCATTCTTCGGACGGACCACAGGCCATTGGTAGAGGTGTTCGGCAAGAAGGGTCTAGATGCCATCTCTAGCAGAATCAGGCGTTGGGTTGTAAGTCTCCAAGAGTACACGTTCAGTGTGGAATATGTCCCTGGAACACGGAATTTTGCTGCAGACTGCTTGTCACGTCTAGTGACGGAAAAAGATGGAGTCGAGGCAGAAGGAAAAGACGAAGAGGGGAAGGAAGACTACCAAACAGAAAATGTATGCACAATAACCCAGAGAGCCATAGGTGAAGGAACATGGAAAGAAACAATTAGGACAGACGAGCTCATTCCCAAAGTGTGCGAGAGGGTACAAAGCTAGTGGAGACATGAAGATAAAAGGGACGAAGCTCTACCGCCGTTCTGGATCGTCAAAGATGAACTGTCAGTGGTCGACGATTGCTTGTTCAGAGGGACGAGGTTGGAACCACCTACAGCGGTGAGAGAAGATCTGGTGAATATAGCTCATGACGGTCACCTGGGCATCACCAAGACCAAACAAAGATTAAGAGAAGACTACTGGTGGCCACGCATGGACCTTGCCATTGAAAGGAAAGTAAGAGACTGTATCCCGTGCAGTGTCAGCGACAAAGTTTTGAGACAACAAACGCCGCCCATGGTGTGTAGGCCACCCCCGTCGGGCCGTGGGAGGAGTTAGCATTAGACATAGTTGGCCCTCTGACGGGAGAAGTGCGCACACCTTACATTCTGGTGCTCATGGATCTATACTCCAGATGGCCGAAGGTGAAGGTTGTAAGCAAAATCACTACGAAGACTGTCGAGTTCATTCAAGAATTGTTCATCAGAGAGGGGCTACCCAGCAGTCTACTCACGGACAATGGGGTGCAACTGTGCTCGAAAGAGATGAAAGACTTCCTTGAAGAGCGGGGGATCATACACAAACGTTGTGCTCTGTACCACCATGAGACCAATGGGATGGTTGAGAGGTTCAACAAGACTCTCAAGGAGAGCATTCAGTTGGCGAAGAACAGCGGCCTGAACTGGAAGGAAGAAGTATGGAAACGGTTGGAAGCTTACAGGTTTACGCCGCACCAGACAACGGGCGTCACCCCTTTTGAGTTGCTCAGAGCAAAAAACACTAAACTATCACCAGGCTGGATGGGGTGGCACAGGGGATGGTCAGACCACTCCAAAGAATCGAGGGGGCTAGTGAGACAGAGCAAAGCCATGGCAGAGAGGAAAGAAAGGTTTGATAGACTTCACTCCACACAAGAGACTGGGTTCAAAGTAGGGGATGACGTTAGGATCAGAACACCTACTGGCGTGGTGAGTTGGTCAGAATACAGCACGCCCACGAAGATTGTAAAATTGCTTAGGAATGCTGTAAAAACCCAGGAAGGAAAGATCTGGAACCTGGGAAGAGTTGTGAGGTATCACCCTCCTAGGCAGGATACCAGTAAGGAGGGAGGGTGTGGTAGCAAATCAGTGGTGGGCAAGGAACCCCCTCCCAATGAACATGGGACGGTCCCACACCCGGTTAGCAGAACAAGCCGGAGAGTGACCAGACCGCCCAGACATTGGGAGCAATATGTGACGATGTAACTTTTTGTTGTATATCTTGTTTTCTGATATTTCATTTCATAGGGAAGGGGGGATGTGTGGTATCTCCCATTCACCGTGTTCCCCCCTCCTTGACAGCACTGCGTGTAATGGAACTGCTCGTGGTGACATCATTTTGAATGTCACTACGACTAAGATTCCGAGGCGAGCGCCGCAGTGCGAGAGAGGCTGTCACCCGTTGTGGCTTGGAGCTGTGGCTGAGGTTGTTGTGTCCCTTATACCTACGGACTAATAAAGACGCATTTTACCCCCTCTCTGTGGCATTCGTCATTTGGAACCACTACTACAGTGAGCAGCGCACATCCATGTGCCTGCTGACACTGCAGTCCGGAAAAAAATGGACCGCCTGTGCCAGGGCACAAAACAGAGCCCGATAGGGACCCGTTTCGAGGCCCCCTTAAAAAAATTGCAGGTGCTCGGCACTGGTGAGACCCAACTCACTTAAAGCCCTGTCTAACTGTAAGGTTATTGAGATAGCTTGCACAGGGGTTATTTTTTCCTTCCTCGTGGTCACAGCCAGCAAGGATCGCACTCCGCCACAAACCGCTGCACCTTCGGTTCAGTGCTTCGAGGCTACTGAGGGTTCACCCCACAGCACTCATGGCACAATGGCAAAGTTCTTTCACTTTTAAATTATTTTTTCAAAATGTGTATAATGAACGTATGCACTGATGTAACAGTTGCATGTCCATGCCGGAAGGGACAAGCAATACTACAAGAAGTCTTTCAGTTGGTTCGGGGTGAACCAACAGTCAACACTCGATCAATGGTGAAGAAGGTGCTCATAGGAAACGCACGTCAATGGGACTTGCGAGAGAAAGAGTAACCCATGCCACTTGGCAGAGGCAAAGCCTAGTCTCACGGCGGTAACTCTCCAATAGCTCTCAGCATCCCAGTGTGCACGCTGCTCTCTTCTCAGCTGATCATAGTTGCAACAGCCGAGCTCGGCAGAGTGTAAGGAGGATGGACCGAGCACCCCGCGCGACTGCAAACAACTCCAATCCATTATCCCTTCCTGGATCTGCATTCCGTCATGTGGCTTGCTGGTGTTTTCAAGGACAGGGCCTTTTTGTCCTTGGAATGCTCAGCGACCTTGCAGCATATCTCGCTGTGCTTTGGTTTTTAGTAAATAAAGCGGGAAGCGCTCCCTCAGTCACACACTGGGTCAAATAAACACATGTATGACTTTCTTTCCACCTCGTGCTCTGATGATGTTGTAGGTCATCCCTGAGGTTTAAGTGTACCGGGCCTGCAATAGATTTCGCATTTGCGAGAGTTTAAGCTATTAGTATTGTAAATGAAAAAGCCTTTTGTTTATATTTTAAAACCCAAACCAGAAATAAGTAATTGTCATATACAATGCCAACCGCTCAAACTCGAGTGAATGCCAGACCTGTTGCATTGCTAATGCTTGTTATAGATTGGTCTCACATTTATTCTTGAGTGTGTGTCTCATTTATTTCCTCTGCGTGTACAGCAAATGCTTACCACTACCCTCTGATAAGCCCAAGTGCTTGCCCACACTACCACAAATAGAGCATTAGAATTATCTGCTTTTACCTCTTTATACCTTTTGGGAATTCACTGGACTCTCTGAACAGTGTACTTCATTTTAGTACTTCGAACGCTCCGCTCTGGCGAGGAAAACCTGGTAGCTATCCCGAGAGCAAAAAGAGCAAGGACCGTAGGACGCCGCTTTTCAATAAATGCGGGTCAGCTATGGAACTCCCTCCCAACATCAATGAGGAAAGAACTTAGCTTGACCAGATTCCGAAAATCTCTGAAAACGTTCCTTTTCCCCCAGAATGACTAACATCTCTGGATGCGGTTCAGAGGAGGTCTGTCTGTGTGTACATGTAGCGCTGGGACGCTCAAGGGCAGCCATGCGCTTTAGAAATTCTTTTTCATTTCATTTCATTCATTTCACTATAGGCTAAATTTACCCCATGAGAAACTTGCTTTGGTACTGGCTTCCTGGAGGACCCAGCAGTAGTAGGAAGTACCAGTGACCGTGGAACTACTTGTTCCGCTTACCAAGAGTTAAACCCCCTCCTTTGGGAGTACTATCATGGCGTAGAATCTACTTTTGGATCTCACTGACGCTAAGCAAATATAATAAAAATAATGGAATACAAAAGTACTGGGACTACCCTTCAGCCCTAAGAAGAATAGAACGATAATTAGAGCCAGATTGTGTTTACTCCTTTCTGAGAGTTTACCATTATGAACATCTGGGAGGCGAAGAGGACAGTATGTGTCCCCTATGCAAAATCGATCAGGAATCATTGCTCTACCTTATTTGCATCTGCAGCAAGTTGGTTGTTCCGAAGCAGAAACTCTTGCAGCAATCTTCTTTTGCTTAAACCGCAGAAACTGTAAAGAAGCAGCGAAAGCATGTTTAAATGGAGCAATCCCTCAACTGACTGGTAGCTTTTTTTTTTTTTTATTTCTGAAATTCTTTATTGTATATAGAAAAATATAATTTTACATACATGGAAGAGGCTTATACATGAGTGAAAAGAAGAAAAGAGAGAAAAGAAGAGAGAGGGGGGGGGGGGGGGGGGCATTACATACTCTTGAGATCGTTCGCCAGTTCGTGGTCTCATAGTCCAAAAGTCTCATAGTCTGGTAGTCCATATTGCGCCCATTGGTATACCTTGGCGTTTGTTGTCAGGCGGCTTGCTCCCCGCGCCACCCCGGGGGACAGTAGAGAGAGGTCTAGGTTATAGGTTATAGGTTGAGTAGGAGATGTGCTCGGTGCTCTGTTGGCACTAGCCTATTTCGGCCTGTGGCCCCAGATGTTCATGGCGGCTTGTGTGATGATGACAGGTAGTGATCTAATGATCCCCACATGGTCGACTGTTTGTGCGTCTTCGGTGTGTATTTTGCTGTTATGTTGTCCGCCCCCCTCAGGAACGTGACCCAGTTGAGCCACGCCTGTGGAGACGCCTTTGATGTGTCCTTCCAGTTAGTTAGGACGACTTTGACTGCGGCTGTCAGCATGAGATCTATGAGGTCCCTGTCCTCCGTTTTTGTGATCGCCTGGGATGTAAACCCTAGTGCTAGGCCTGTGAGGTCTGTTTGTATGTCTGTGCCTGTGATCTCGTGGATAAGTGTTCTGATCTTCCCCCAGAAGTCCTTGATTTTTGGGCATTTTAGTAAAAGGTGTTCTAAGTCTCCCCTTTCTTCATCACAGTTCCAGCACGCGTCGCTGTCTCTAATGCCTACAGTGGCTAAGCGAGCTGGTGTCCAGTATGCCTTATGTATCAGCCAGAATTTTGTCTGGTTCAGCGTGGCCGTTATTTTTTTCCGACTGGTGGACCTCCATAGCTCTGCTCTGGCTTCCTCACTGAGTGCTTGACCTGCTGCCTCCCCCCAGAAGTTCATGACCTTGTCATTGAGTCTGGTGTGTTTGGGGCTTAGGATCTTGTAAAGGTGTGCTACCTGGTGTCCCAGTGTGTTCAGACTGTTAGCCAGCTGTGACTGGTAGCTTTTTAACATTTCTGGACAGAGCCTTACATATGATCAATTTAACTTAGTTTTATAAAATGTCTACACCTTCTTTTTTATAAAAGGGCAAAGGCCCTTTGATCTTTTTTCTATTTATTAGTAGAATTATGTTATGCCTTTTATCTGGCATTTTGTTGCATAAATAATTGTTCAATAAAATATATGCATTCATTACTTTTGGATCTACATAAGTAGTGGCATAGAGTTGCTGTGAACGAGATAATGACGAATGTGAGGAAGATGAAGTAACCTTGATTGATGTTAAGAAACCATGTAAGCATTCTAGACTGCGCCTCATTTAGGGGGGCCTTGCTACTTCAGTACAAGGATTGCCGGGGAGGCCTTTCCTGAAAGAAGTTAGGGTATTATTCTGGACTGACTTAAGGCAAGAGTCGGGGGCTCTCGGGCCAAATCTCAACACATTTTCTTACTCCATATTTTCCTTTTTGCTTCTGACTGTCTGTACATTAAGACATTTGCTTCTTTAATATGTATGCATTCATTTCTTAATTGTTATTTTGTGTAGGCCTTTTATGTACTGGACTTTTTATTTTTCCTTTGTGGGCCTTTACATATGTTCTTTGGCCTCCAATAAGTTTGGCCTCCAGAACTGAGGCCAGCCCAATGCAATGAATTATACAAAGAGGTTTTGAACGTGTTTCTTAAACACCATCTCGTATTTCCTTTGGCTCATCCGACTGCCTTGTCGCTCTATTTGATAAATATGACAAACGAATATGAAGTCAGTTCCATAACCCTTCTCTGATACTGCTGCTCGTGGGTATTTGATTTCCATCAAAGGCTGACCCTGTGAGATTGTGTCAATAGTGAATGTTGTATTGACACTTACTATCACTTGACAGTGACCACATTGTTGAGATCTTAAATCTCTAATTTGCTCTCACTCCAGGGGAGTCGTCACTGTTAATAATCATTGTGGCACTGCAAAAAAGTCACAATGTCTTCCACTCTTGACGTGTTGCCTATGAAGCCATTGGAAAAGATGGCCCCGCATGCTGCGGGTCGCTCTCTTCTCCAAAGACTATGTGTCTGTGCCGTCACTCAGCCAGTTCTCACTCTATCAAAAAAATCCCACAGCTCTCCCTCTTTTTTGCCAGAGGTTTGACACATCCTTATTTAAAACAGGAGTTATTTATTGTTCTACACTTCTCTAATTCCCTGGTTACTTAGTCAAAGAAATCAAATCCATCAATCAGAGTTGGTTCGACATGACCTTGTGACACCTCTGACCTGACCGCTCATTTTTTTCTTTTTAGCTTCTAGTTTGCCAGCCTTCTTCCACATTGGTTCATTCACATAAACAGACATTCATTCTTGGACTGTGTTTTCCTGCTTCAATGTATATCTTTTGGTTTTATATTGGAGTTTTCAGTATTAAGTAGATCTAACCCACTTCAGCGAGAGTCATTTGGCTACTTAGGAGGAACTCAAATTGTGTATGTTGGTGTTATTGTCAAATGGTAAGATGAATCTAGCCAGCCTTTAACCCCTTCACTGCGGCGGCTATTCCGCCGCAGTGCTAAGGGGGCGGGGCGGCCGCGCGGCGGCCGCATGCTGGTAACGGAACCGCTCCATCACCAGCGTCGGTGGCGCTGTGCTTATGACGGAGCGGTTCCGTCACGGCCCGCCCAGCTCAATAGAACGCTCAGCGCAGGCGCGGAATTCGCGCCGCGCATAAGCAGCGAGCGGGCCATGAAGGAACCGCTCCGTCATCAGCACAGCGCCACCGCAGCTGATGACGGAGCGGTTCCGTCATCAGCAGACAAGGGGTTAAATAATGTTTGTGTTGAATAATGGAATGGTAATGACATGTTTTTACTGTAGAAGATGTGTTTATTCTCTAGCTGCAAACTATCGGCAAGGAAGGGTACCGTTGATGGCAATTGCATGCGGTATAATTTGCTCTTGTATGATTTGGGCACAAAGTGAGGTCAGTCAAATTACAGAGAATAAGAGTTCTGTGGAAAGAAAGCGGTTTTAGCCTCGGTGATTGACATTTAAAGGTACTTAGCCTGGCTGTGTCCGGAAATAAGTGGACCGTACTCTGATGGAGTTTTGGTAGAGAGTCATGGCATACTTTGGGATAACAATTGTTATCATCTCTTACAAGTCGGTTCTTAAAGAAAACACTGGCACACCCAATTGGTCTTGCTTTTTGGCTTTGATAATAGACTTTGTTAAGAGACCGAAAGGCTTTGTGAATGTTCTTTGATTCTTTTTGTGCATCATTGGCAAAAAGTAAAGAAAATGGTTATTGTTGATGATGAATTCAGCATCGACCCAAAAAAACGATCATATAGACACAAAATAGTGTTTCACAAATGTCCATTTATGTACCATAATGCTACGGTGACCACTGATTGAGCATGGGTACGTGTGCATACTTTACTATTCATGCATATGTTGTGACGCTGCTGTAATTTTATTTTTAAATTTACTGTTTAAAGATGGCGGATACCAATCTTAGTACAGCAGATTGCAAAAAAAAAGAGCAAAAGCGCATGAAAGAGAAAGGAATGGCCCTTTAACAAATTAGTACTTTCAGGCCCTCTAGAAGAGACTTATTGTTTTTCCATTTTTTTAAAGAGTACAGTGGGAAGGAGCAAAGAAGAAACAAATGAGTGGACTGGGAGTAGAAAATGTAAAAAAATATATAGTTCACAATAGGAGTGGCAAAGGAATACAGAGATCCAATCAAAAGGTTGGTAAAGAAGCAGTGATCCAGGGAAGGCAGAAACACAAGAAGAGGAAGGAAAGACATAAAATAAGAAGCAAGTAAAGGAGATTGGCAAGAAAGCCAACCAGTGATCAGCAACAGGCTGATCCAAAGGCTGCTATAACTGCCTTCAACAAACAAAACCTGTCTGTAGGCGGGACCTAAACACGTTTCCTTGCACTGGATGGCATAAGTGACCCACATTTCATAAATTTTATATACTACAGTTTATGGTTGCTGTTTTAACTTAGAAAATTAATAAAAATTGGTTTATAACTAAAGTTTTATACTTGTGGTAGTGGCTACATGGGTAAATAACTATTTACATTCACAATATAATTTATAAAAATGATCTGGAGGTTACGCAGCCATTTCAGCTCAATTTACCGAGATGAAACATTTTGCTGTTTCAGAGAAATGTTTTTTTTTACATATTCTATTGAAAAATATGCAATACAAATACATAGTAAGAATGGATAAGCAAGGGGAGAGAAGTAATGTTGCTGTTTCACTGATAACCATTTTCAAAAGCTAGTTCATGCAACAAGATTTCCAATGTCATTACAAGAGCTTGCATTTTCCTGAATGTGCAATTAAACGTTCTTCCTATGGTAACTCTGGTTCACGGATATATATATATATTCACTGAAAAAACTAACGTTAAAGGAACGTTACAGTTAGATGAAAATCTCAGATAAAACATACTGTATTAAATAAACAAAGCCACTGAGATTCATGAGTTAGTTATTTCAAGTAACTATAACTCCTGCCCTAAAGTAACTATAACTCATCCCCCCCATGCACAGTGTGGTTAAACAATGATGTCCTTTCAGATTTTGCAAAGTAATTATCAATGATAAAATTGATCAGTTCAATAGTGACATAATATGAATGGCAATTAACAGTGCGTGGCTAGCAACCTTTAAGGGGTCAGCACATCAACATGTAAAAATCAGACCTATTGGCTTTGTCAAAAAGTCACCAATTACTGTAATCAATTGTATATTGTATAAATTCACACAGTGCAGTATTTAATAAAAGTGATTGTCGTAACACATTTTTCATAATGCCATATTAAAAAAAGAAATCAACTTGTCTTTGAGCCTATTTGAAAATATTTTCCAGGCCACAAAATGCAATCCTAAAACTCGCCACATGGGGTCACTATACTCCAGTTGAATGACATACGGCTCCAGTTCAGAGTTCTTTGAAAATATGGAAAGCTTTCCTTGGATCATCGATTTAATGATAAAGGATACTTGCTGTGTGTTTTTTCAATGTTGCTGCGGGGGGCTTGTGCACTCTCTGCAGCCTCACACATTAAAACAGTGGTTGCTGATGTCCCTGCCCCTTCAAGGGGCACCACCAGGAATTAAAAATATAATTTCAAATGCCCTAGGGCATTATGGGGTTTTCCTTTTACGGAGCATTGAATAATAAACGAGCAGCTTGTACCTGCTCATTTATCATTCTGTTTTGTATTGTATTTTGTTTTAAGTTGATGCCCTGGTACCCACTTATGGCACTCACATCGTCCTCCATTTTGGGGCTTTGGGGGAAGCCCCATGTCCCCGGCCACCACCTGCTGTCACCCCAGCTAGCATCCTTACTGGGTGCCAGCAGGAGGAGCCTTTTTAGGTCTCATAGAACCAACGCGCATGCGTTGTTCTTCGAGAGAATTGTAGGCAAAACAAGTCTTGAAACCAGCGAGGATTGTCCCCAATGCATGTGAGGTAATCAACTGTGACGCTTCGCCAGCGCGCACCTCACTTCTCAAACTCGCTCGCACATCAAAGGCTGCTGGTAATCAACCGTGACGCTTTGCCAGCGCGCGCCTCAGTTCTCAAACTCGCTCGCACATCAAAGGCTGCTGCTCCCCTTGCCAATGCGCTCCTGCCCCGCTCCCCCCTCAGCAATGCCAAGAGCTTGTTAGGCTTGCTTCCTTCCATCGGTGCTTTCCTGTCTGAATTCTCCTTCCTCCCAGTGCCTGTTTTCGTATCTTTCTTCTACCCTCCACCACGTTTCCGACTCTTTCTGTTCCTTCTTTGCACTCCCTTTTCTGCCCTTCATTCTTTTGCTCCGGGTTTGATAATGACGCTTCGCCAGCCCTCGCCTCACTTCTCAAACTCGCTCACACATCAAAGGCTGCTGCTCCCCCACGAAGGCGCTCCCGCCACGGCCCCCCACAGCAATGCCAAGAGCTTGTTAGGCTTATTTTATTTGCTGCTCAACACCTCACTGTGCTTTCCTCAATGCTTTGCCCCACTACGCCTGTGTCTTGCCACATGTTCTGGCGCTCTGCCCACATCCCTAGCTGCACCTTTCAAGAACAGCGATTTCATCTTGCTCATTCCTAGTCGCTCCTTGTTCACTCTCGTAATTATTCAAATCTCCCTCTGCAGGGCTCCAAGTGCCCTCAGCAGTTATCCGGGTTCCTTCAGACTTCAGAAATGCTCTTCTGCCTTCATCTGTGCTTATTATAACCCAGAGGTGGGCTGTGCGTGCGCTCAGCTGCTCTCTACGGTGCCTCCGCCATGGGGTCCGTGCCCTCCCTTGTCAACGCTCTGTCATCCATGCCTCGCTCTCACTCACCCAACTGCCACCTCACCCCAGCCTGGCTCTTCATACCCCAGCTGTACATGTAGCCACGCTGTGCACTCATTATACTTAATTCCCTCATCGGTACTCTGCATCACCTCAGGTGAGTTCAGTGCTCATTTCATGTCTGCTGCTGTCAATCACCTCAGGCGAGAGGAGGGCTGCACGTCTACAGTTCGCCCACGTAGCCACGTCCTGCGTGCCCGTTGCATGCTCTCTGGGACCCGGGGTCACTCACCTGCGCTCTCCAAGCCTCCCCCTCCTTACGGCCCACGGACATCTAAGCCCTGCATGCCCACATTTTACAGTGAGCACCCCATCTGTCCTCTCTTGCACCCATACAGTTGCTCCTCACACTTCCTCCCTGGCCGTTTTATACACAGACACATGAACACACCCATGATGTGTGCAGACACAAACACATGCTCTGCACTACCACAGCTGGGTTCTGTACGACCTATCGTGCATCATCAGTCGTAAAAAAAGTTTGTGAGGGCTGTGAAGGATTGTACAAAAAGAAAACAGTTGTGGATTTTATTTTGCCACTCCCAGACTCTGCCTTTGAGCTGCTGGGCGGTTACAGGTGTCTTGACCCATCTTCCTGTGTACACAAATGCTTAAAACCTGCTACGCCGTACAATCGACTACTTCTAATTTTGAATCCCTGGTTCTCTAATCAGAACTAAACTATCTTGATGGACCCTTATATTTTTAATGTTCTTGCAATATATACTTAAAATTGTTTGCAAAGCTGAATATTCTGGAAACACGTGACAAGAACGTTCTTAAAATATATTCTAACAGAAAATGTACTGCTTGTTCGCCCCATTAGCATACATCTCTTAACATGAAAACATCTCACGATGTCGGCGATCATTGTACAATGAAAATTATCGGCCCACCGGGCCCAGATGCAAAATATCACTCTGTAAGCTACTAGAAGGACACAAAAGCAGTTCTTCATTATTCTTTAATTGAGGTTATTCAGGAAACTTGCTGTTCCCTTCCACCGCCAACTTCTCTAACTGCCTGTTCTCTTCTCCTGTGCTGAACTGCTGATCTCTTCAACACGCATCCTTCTTTAACTCCCTGTTCTCTTATAATATGCTGATCTGCTGCTCTCTTACACATACATCCTTCTGTAACCGCACACTCACATACATACAACCATGCACGCACACACATACAACAACACACACACAACCACACACATCTATCCATCGCCCCCACTTTATCTGTCGCCCCCACTCTATCTATCGCCCTCACTCTATATATCCTCTATCTATCTATCGCCCTCACTCCATCTATCTATCCCCCTCACTCAATATATCCTCTATCTATCGCCCTCACTCCATCTAGCTATCGCCCTCACTCCATCTATCTATCGCCCTCACTCCATCTATCACCCTCACTCCATCTATCTATCGCCCTCACTCCATCTATCTATCGCCCTCACTCTATCTATCTATCTATCTATCGCACAACAACAGCATCACTCAGGGGCACCACAACATCACTATGCGCTACCACAGCATCACTGAACGCCACAGCATCACTTGTCGCCACCACAACATCACACAGCGCCACCACAGTATCAATCTGTGCAAACATTCAACAACAACTGGTTCAAATATGTTCTCTCAATGTTTCAAGCTTTATTACAAACGTCACAAAAAATGTTGATATTTCACTTCTGTTCTTATATTTTAGTCACGATAAAATACACTGAACATAATCTTCACAAAAGTTATTTACAAAAGTTTAATCTATTGCCATTATACATTGCAATAGCTTTTAAGTATTAATTATTTTTTTTACAAAAAACATTATTTGTAAAATCAATACTTCTAAGTCACGTAAATACAAAACATGTTGCATTAAAAATGCTATAGGTGTCACATTTTCAAAAAATAAAAGTATTACCATTGTAAATGACAAAGCTAATAATTTCACAATTTTCAAAAATAACACATAAATAACAAATTTGTCATGTACAGGACAAATAACTCAAACTTTCCTAATGCGAGACCTATTGCATTGCAAATGCTTGTTTTAATTGGGTGCTTCGGTGCCCGCCTAGGGCACCCACAACACATTCCAATGTTTGGGTCTCATGGCAGAGCCTAAGATCCCCGCGGCCCCTGCATCCTGCTCAGTCAGTACCAATAGTCAGTGCCACAGGAGCTGGAATTTATTTTTTAAATGGGTTCCCTCGTGCCCACCTGGGTCATCTATAATACATCTACGCATTGGGGGCTGCAGGGAAAGCACTAAGGCTCCTATGGGCTGTTCCAGCTCCCCAGCCAGCACCCTTTGTGGATGACAGCGGGAGCTGGCTTCTTTCCTTTAGTACTGCCGGGGTGGGAGCATCTTATTTTTTTTTTTTAATTTTTAAAACCTTTATTTGAAAAAAGTGCACACAGCTATTCAGCCTGACATCCCGGAGGCAAGGCAGCATAACTAGACAGGAGAACAATAGTGCAAGAATCAATGTCACAGTACAATGAAGGTTGATTTTATTATTTTGTCGTTTCATAGAGAAACATAAAGAAAAAGGGCGCCAGAAAAGGCGCAAGGAGAGTGGCAATGGAGGAGGAGAAATCAGCGAGGCGTCGCTAGAGGGGCAGGGGGGGAGCATAGGGAACACAAGGACGGAAACAGGAGAATAGACCAGGAGAAAGGAGGGGGGAGAAGAAAAAACAGGATAATATTTACAATGTGGTACAGTTGGTGTCACAGGCTATGGCGACAGATGTTCCTCCAACGAGACAGGTTCCGGGGGCACACAAATGTCTCCCCTGTACGCATTCCAGGCCCCCCACACTTTCAGCCACTTTTGGGGCTTACCCCTGGCAACATAGACCGTCTTCTCTCTGAACATGCACCAATCCATGTTGGATTTCCATTGCACCACCATGGGAGCTACAGAAGCCCCCCACTTCTGAGCGATATCACGTTTGAGCATCTTATTTTTGGTCTCCTGCCAGGGCGTGAACAAAGTTGTGTCCCCTGCCCGGATGAGTGCGGGCCGCAAATAAGGTTTGTATTACCTGCCCACACTCTACTGGGCAGGTAACACAGCAGGCATGAGACCCTGGGACACAAGCAGAAATTGGGCCCCTGGGAATGGGGTCCCTGAGGCAAATTTACAGCTCAGGGGCATATCTCTCTCCCCATAATGTAAAATGTGGCCCTGGGGAATGAGGCCCTCGGGTCTCTAAGAGGCTAGAAGATGGGTCTGCACCAACCGCCCTCCCAAAAGCACAGTCTGCCCCAGAGCTCAGAGGGAGTTCCAATGTTATGAAAAGCGGCCCATGTAATGGGGTCCCTTAGGCCTTAAAAATTATTTGGGAGGGGAGGAAGTGTGCCCGTCCCCCCAAAAAATAATAGCAATACATTTATTGGCCCCGTGTAGTGTGTGTTAACAGACATAGGGTATCCCTACCCTGCACCCATAGGTTTTTTACAACCTTTCTGTAAGACAGGGAAATAAAAAGGCTGCCGTCTCAACTTTGTTGATGTGGTGGAGGTCAGTCAGATAACATCTTTGATCTGTTAGATCCTCAGATCCTCCTCTGTGCGATATATACAAATAGTTTGAACGTTAATTTCCCAAAAGCTACTGATAGGATTTACACAAGTTACGAAAAGCATGCTTTCTGGGCCAAGATCTACCTTTCTGCCAAATTTTGGTGAAATTCCTTACAGCCGTTTTTTGTGTTATTGGTGAGCTATTTGTGATTTGGTGTAAATCTGTTCAGTCGTTTTTAAAAGAATAAAGTTTCTTTGCATATCTGGACAATTGGGTTCACAGGAGGCTGGCGAGAGTTCAGCGATTTCGCAGTTTCAATTAATAGAGTGATCTGATTGGCTGAGGGGGCTTTTTTCCCATAAGTCACCTCACTCCTGCAAGAGCAAAAGGTTCCTGTGTACTCCTGCAGGAACCTTCACTCGGATTGGCTGGTAGCAACATGAACAGCAATGTAATGTTGTGGCCTCCAGTTTGAGACACGGGGACTTGGTCTTGTATCCTGAATCTTAAAGGAAATTAAAAATAAAGTGTACGGGGCAAGCAGGAGCTACCTGACCTAGATATGACCCCACTCTCCGGCCAAAAAAAAAAATCTTTGGGTTTCCGCAATCCCTGCAGCAGCCAGCATGCTCCCTTGAACTCCATTGGGAGCTTAGGGGTCTGCACTGGCACTCCCCAGTCTCACAGGATCGGAAATTGTTTCATAAGAAGAGGGTAGGCTGGTGGGGGGTTTCTGAGTCTCTGCAGTGGGTTTCCGCGAAAAGGCAAAAGTCATGGGCACTGATGGGTTTACTGCCTACAGCCAACTCAATGTTGCACACAGTTGAAGGCTGCACATGGAGTGGGATCAGAGGCCTGCGGGGGGTTAGCGCAGGGCCTGGTCACATGCCATGGTCACATGCCATGCGCTTGGTTATGGATGGCAGAGGGTATGCCTAACGTATGGTAATAAAATACTAATTTGCTTTAAAAACAAACCTAGAAATTTACTTGGAAAAAAAGATGTTATAATTAAGTACGTTAATAATATCTTTCTTTGTATTTAAAAAAACTCAGAAATTCACAGAAAAAACGGTTAAAATGACGTCATAGTTTAGTGCAAATGCCAGTTTAAACATTTTAAACTAAAAAAAACACTGACATTCAAGAGTTCTAATTAATTCAAGTAGCTATAACTTGCACCCTTGCAATGCACTGCTTATGACGTCACACATTACAGCACTCATTACATGTTTTGTGACATCATGATAACATTGCCGATCGATACTGAACTGAGATCATTGACGGCAACACTGTGCATGGCGAGATGCAAGTTATAGCTGCATGAAATAACTGTAACTCTTGAATTGCAGTGTCTTTTTCTTGTTTAAAATGTTACGTTTAAACTGTCATTTTCCCCCTATCTCGAACGTCACTTTAACCTTTATTTCAAAACTCCCCCAACAATACTACCCCTCCCTTCTTTTTCTCCCCATCTTTTTACGTTGGGTAACTGCAGACCACAAACTTAGCAACCACATTATGTTTTTTAAGGAGCTCGTCAAGTTCCCTTTAATGATGCTCTGACCTCCGGTGTAATTTGGCTGATCATTCTGCAAAGACGCAAACAGATTTCGCATCGAATTTCCCTATTAAGCTTTTGTAGAGGGTTTTGGCTCATTTTGTTGCCTGAAATGACACTGGGCGCCTTGAGTTTTAATCCTTCCTGGATAGCTTTGTTTGATCTTGAGCCTTGAAATACCCAGGGCAACACTGTTTCAGTGATCTTACTAGAGAAAGACCCAGAGGGCAAGCAGGATTCTCATTAAAATCTTCCCACAAAAAAAATCAGTCCTACACGATAGTGTTCCCTTGTCACACAAAGGGTATGGATGCTTTCACTGTAAGTTCTTTGGACCTTCACATCCAGAAAACAGCATATGTGTAGGTAGAACAACCAGAGCCCTCTTTCCTAAAGTACTTCCTTCCTTATGAAGTTTCTTGTACTGGAGCATGTTTTGTACATTTTACTGTGTCAATTGCAAAACACTAGAAACTGAATCCGTTTGATGGTAGTCATATGGTCAGGTACTGCCGAGTCCCCCTCCTCCTTTACTTCAAAACCCTTGGGGTGGGTGCCCCTCCCGGCCCCAGTGTGGTCCACCGCCGTCCTTCCCCCAAGGCAACAACTTAAACAACACACCAGCTTGGATTAAGAGTCGTAAACCCCGGACATATTTATTTCATAACAATAAACAAAACATTAAAATATTATTTACATCATTTATACAATACGCAGAAAGTCCGGTCCATTACATTGATAGGTACAGTGTGTCATTTTTAATTATCCTTAACATGTTTCTAATACATAGCCATTCCTATCATAAGCTAAGTGATCAACAACATTATCGTTCTGCGTATCCGTGTTTGAGCATATGGCAAGGTCAATGACTGGCCCAAGATCCAGATCAAGGTAGGTCCCACCCTCATACCGGAGTGACCTTGCGCATGGGGCCCAGTTCACCGGAAGGCTACCTCACCCCGGGCACCCCCTGCGCCCTCAACATTATCTCCATAAGGGGCCGCACAGTTATGCCCAGCTTACTTGCGCATGTGCGGGGGTTGGCCAAACAGCCTACCGGAAGCGGAACTTCCCCTCCCCCGCACCCTTCCAGCCTACTGGCTGTAACTGCCCCTGAAGTTCCATGAGAGACCATCTGTCTCCCCCCAGGCGTCCCTATTTCACAATGGTGATGCCTGCTAAGGACTATAAACTATGCTCATCAATCATGACCTTACCGCCTGACCAAGGAATAATACATATATCTTTACAGAAAATATGAAAAGATACCGCCCTAAAAGTAAAACAGTTGGTTAACACAAACAATTGCTTTATCAACATTACCTAATAAACTAAAAAGAGAACAAGAACATAACATTATCAAAACTTCTGCCTCAGGGGTTCGTGGGCGGGGAAAAAAGATGCAAGTTGGAGCCTCAGCTCGAGGCCCTTGTGTCCCTTCAGGCTGTGGCGCGGCGGAGAAAGAGACTGATCCTACCGCTCCACAGCCTTTCAAGCCAATTTCATCTGGGAGCCGGTTGGAACCAGCTTTCTCGGCCGTTTACCTGACATAAGACCTGGATGCCCAAGTCAACGCCCAGCCAGCCAATCGGCTGCAGGCAAGGTCAGGGGACGTCGTGTCACTACTGTGCATGATGCAGCCCCGCCTCTTGCCTGCCTGCGGGGGACCAGCGCGACCGCCATACTCGGCCGCGTGCCTGATTGTGGGCCTGCTCAGTATTAGGTCAGGAACTGCCGAGTCCCCCTCCTACTTTACTTCAAAACCCTTGGGGTGGGGGCCGCTCCCCGCCCCATGCGGACCACCACCCCTCTTCCCCCAATGGCAACAACTTAAACAACACACCTGCTTGTGTTAACCCGTTGGCTGCTGCCGTCGGCCAACGGTCGTCGCGAGCACTAATTCGCCACGCCACGCTTCGGGTGGGGCCACGTCCGTTGGCAGACGCGGCCCCACCCGTTTTTCGAACGTTCAGTACTGAAGCAGAACGTTCCAAGCAGCCAACGGGTTAAGGATCGTAAACCCCAGCCATATTTATTTCATAACAATAAACAAAACATTATATGCATCATTTATCCAATACGCAGAAAGTCCGGTTCATTACATTTATAGGTACAGTGTGTCGTTTTTAGCTATCCTTAACATGTTTCTAATACATAGCCATTCTTATCAAAAGCTAAGTGATCAACAACATTATCTTTCTGCGTATCTCTGTCTGAGCCTACGGCTAGGTAAATGACTGGCCCAAGATCCAGATCAAGCTAGGTTACACCCTCTTACCGGAGTGACCTTGCGCATGGGGTCCAGTTCACCGGAAGGTTACCTCACCCCGGGTACCCCCTACGCCCTCAACATTATCTCCATAAGGGCCCGTGCAATTATGCCCCAGCTTACTAGCGCCCTTGCGCGTGTGTGGGAGTTGGCCAAACAGCCTACCGGAAGCAATAACTTCCCCTCCCTTGTACCCTTCCAGCCTCCCGGCTGTAACTGCCCCTAGAGTTCCATGAAAGACCATCTGTCCCCCCCTCAGGCATCCCCATTTGACAATGGTGATGCCTGTCAAGGACCGTAAACTATGCTCACCAATCACGTCCCTACCGCCACAGGCCAGTATAGTTGCCTGACTATCTAGCCTCCCCCCTTTGCCTCCAGAAAAGTCATGCCCTGCTCCGTGTCCTCACTAGCCATGCAAGTAAATTTTCCATGAACACCTAATTACCCCGTTTAGAGAGGTGCATGCCATCCTGTAGGAAAAACGGCTCCCCCGGGATGCACCCTTGTGCTATTGTCTGCAAGTTCGGGGATCGGAATAATTTATCAATTGGGTTGTTGATCCTTTTCACTGAGTGGTTCAAGGCCCACACGGACTCGTCCCTCTCCACTGAAATCTGGGAATCATGTGACCATACCAGTATTGCTTTCGGGCATTTCTTTGCCAGCCACCCCACTTCTGTAATCAGAGCCTCCACTAAGCCCTTCCTGCCCAGGTATACTAGGCCATTACCCCCAGATGCAAGATGAACACTGCAGGGGGTACTTGGGTTTTGCCCAGCAAGCCTACCAACGTATCTCTGAGCTGGCCAAACCGTAGCCCACTCTGCTAGTGGAAAGAAACATTAAAACCTGCCTGCCGTGCTCTGTGCGCATAATCGCCTGCAAAGAAAAATTGTCTCACCCTTCTTACATATGAGTGGCCAATAACCCACACATCCATTTCTCTGTGCTCCCAGGCTGGCACCTGGTCCACAACAGGTGCTGACGGACGACGAACCGCTGCAAACTTTCCCCTGCCGGACAGGATGTAGGAGCTGCAAGTCAAACCGGGAAGAGAAAAGCAACTGTAAGTGAAAAACACCACAACTCTAGAGCATATGCAGCTGTAAATAGGGCTTATAACAGTCTGGGGACCACCTACAAATCCTCTGTATCGCGCTCCTGGAAAACCCCCTGGCCGCCGCTACAGTGGTGGCCCCTATCCTGAAAGAGTGGGTCCCAAAACTGCCTGGATCTAAACCAGCCTTCTTGATGGCCATGTCCATGACCCTTCTGAATTGAAATGTAGTAAGCGGGGTCCCATCTGCATGCATTAGCAACTGCCCCAGTGCCCCTTGGCCTGTGTTCCAGGAATGCCTCAAGGTTGGCGATGGGGCAGCAAGTGCTCCCTTCCACCCTTAGCAATACCACACCTTCCCCTCTACCATCCTGATCAGTTTTTGACCTGGGAATGGATAGAAATACCGAGTCTCCTTGCACTTTTAAGTGGCTGAACTGCAATCCCCCCTGCCAGTCCCTTTTATATTTTTACACCAGTTACCCAATCCTGAAAGCGCCATTGAACGCTAGAGAAAAAGCAGTTTTAAACAGGAGCGTTTCGCACGCTGAGTCACAAACCAGATTCAGCACGCCCAGCAGGGCAGCCAAAATTTCGATACCTATTGGTCGCCCCACATCTGGCTGTGAACCTTGCAAGCGTTGCCACCTTTTCAGCACTTTCCTCACTATAAATGTGCTAATGGGGGTCACCCCTGCCTTTTACTCTTGGGAAAAAGGAATTTGCTGCTATGTGTCATCGTGCTGATGCCACTGAGCGCCCCCATCCTTCATTGCTCTCAAGTAGGAAAAAACTGCCCCAGTATCATGCCAGGTCTCCTCCCATCCTTCCCACAAAAATTGCAGTAAGCCCAAAATGCCCCTTTTGTATGCCTTCCTGGTCCTGGGTGCTAGGCTAGCTGCCACGAGGTCCGGTTATTGGGGACACCAAGCTGCCAAAGCTGGTCTGTGAACGGCGTTGGTTTCTCTGACACTTCTGGGTGGTGGGACCTGAACACCTGCATCTTAAAGCGAGAGAGCGCATCAGCAGCATTTTCAATACACCTGGAATATGTTTTGCTCTAAACAGCAGGTTTAACCTCATGCACAACAGTATTATTTTATTCAATAAACACAAGTCGTGCTTACAGATTGCTGATTGATGCAGTTCACCACAGACCTATTTTCACACCAAAAGTCTACAGATTGGTTTCTCAGCTGCTCTGGCCATAAGGACAATGCCACTAGGATGGGAAACAACTCCAGGAAACCAATGTTCCCCGTAAAGCCAGCTTCCATCCTCCATGCCGGTCAAATCCTTCGCTACCTGCCACGTCAGTCATCACCCCGATCTCCAGACTGGATCTCGGTGGGCTGGGCCACATTGCCTTCCCATAGAAATCACACAGGAATGCCACCCAAATCCGCATGTCCTACCTGACCTCACTGGATAACCTGGTGTGATGATTTTTTTCTTTGAGGCCTGACATAGACTATGCAATGGTGCGTGAGAATGGCCGTGCCATGGCAATGACTTACAAAGCAAAATTTAACAGTCCCACTGTTTGTTGTAGCTGGTGCAGTGTAACCTTCCCCTTCCTCAAACAGTGTTGTAATGCTGACCTGAATGCTGCGATTTTTTCTTTTGGCAATCGTGACACCCCTTGCATTGAATCCAATGCCCCACCCCAAGAATTTGATCTCTGTGGTTGGCCTGACCATCTTACCTTGCGCCAAAGGCATACCAAAGTCATGCATGAGCGCACAGAAACTCTGCAGCGCCCGGCCACATTCCTAGGAGCCTGGTGATCCCAAGAAAAGGAAATTGTCTATGTAATGTAGGACTGACTGGTGGCCCATCACCTGCCTTAAAACCCATTCTAAAAAATATCTGAACTTCTCAAAGTACGAGCAGGAAACAGAACACCCCATAGGCATGCATTTATCCATTTAGTACTTTCGTTGGAACTGGAAACCCAGCATGTGGAAAACCAGCAGGTGGCAATCCAGTGGATGTACTAGTAAAAGGTGGAAGGCTGATTCAATATCCGATTTTGCCAAGGGTTCGTCATGTCCCAGCCCCCTAAGCATCTCAACTGCCTGATCAAAGAATGCGTACCTGACCGTGCACAGCTCACCGTCTATGGCGTCATTCAAAGATTGGCCTTTGGGGGCTGAAAGATTGTGAATCAGTCGGAACTCCCCCCTCCTCCCAGCGGACCCGCCCTCCCTGCTCCCCTCTTAAGGGGACCTCGCCTGCTTCCAGGGAGCGACCACTGCGCCTCCGGCCTGGTCGCCCCCCTGTTCCTCACCGTGCCTGCCACTGCAGCCCAGCCTACCTGCTGACCCTCGCCGACGCCGCCAGCAGCGCCCCAGCCGCCGCTGGGCCGCCCGCTCTGCCGGTCCCGTTCCCGCGCCTCCTGTCTGCGGCCCCGCTCCCCCGCTACACGATTGGTTAACCCCTTCCCGCCTCCCAGCGGACCCGCCCTCCCTGCTCCCCTCTTAAGGGGACCTCGCCTGCTTCCAGGGAGCGACCACTGCGCCTCTGGCCTGGTCGCCCCCCTGCTCCTCACCGTGCCTGCCACTGCAGCCCAGCCTACCTGCTGACCCTCGCCGACGCCGCCAGCAACGCCCCAGCCGCCGCTGGGCCGCCCGCTCTGCCGGTCCCGCGCCTCCTGCCTGCGGCCCCGCCTCCCCGCCACACGATTGGTTAACCCCTTCCCGCCTCCCAGCGGACCCGCCCTTCCTGCTCCCCTCTTAAGGGGACCTCGCCTGCTTCCAGGGAGCGACCACTGCGCCTCCGGCCTGGTCGCCCCCCTGCTCCTCACCGTGCCTGCCACTGCAGCCCAGCCTACCTGCTGACCCTCGCCGATGCCGCCAGCAGCGCCCCAGCCGCCGCTGGGCCGCCCGCTCTGCCGTTCCCGCGCCTCCTGCCTGCGGCCCCGCCCCCCCGCCACACGATTGGTTAACCCCTTCCCGCCTCCCAGCGGACCCGCCCTCCCTGCTCCCCTCTTAAGGGGACCTCGCCTGCTTCCAGGGAGCGACCACTGCGCCTCCTGCCTGGTCGCCCCCCTGCTCCTCACCGTGCCTGCCACTGCAGCCCAGCCTACCTGCTGACCCTCGCCGACGCCGCCAGCAGCGCCCCAGCCGCCGCTGGGCCGCCCGCTCTGCCGGTCCCGTTCCCGCGCCTCCTGCCTGCGGCCCCGCCCCCCGCCACACGATTGGTTAACCCCTTCCCGCCTCCCAGCGGACCCGCCCTCCCTGCTCCCCTCTTATGACGCCCCCTCAGCGACCGCGCAGCGGACGCGCGCAGTGGGAGCGCCGAAGGTGCGCCAAAGGTAAGCCCGTCTGCGCCCGTCCGTGCCTGGACCGCGCCCAGTGCCAGGACCCCTGGCCCCCGCAGCTCCCAGCCCACCCGCCGGACGTACGACGCCGCCACCCTCATCGCACTCAACGATGGACGAGTCCCGGGATGCTGCCGTGCCACCCCGAGACGCTCCCACGGACCCTTCTGTTGTACCGCCTGCAAGTTCACCTGCATCCGGACCTGCCTCGCACCAGCACCCGCCAAGACGAACACCAGCAGCAACCACCTCAAGTGCATCCTGCTCAACACCCGCTCAGTCCACAGACACGCCATCGAACTCTGGAACCTCATCGACACCACTGCTCCTGACGTTGCCTTCCTCACGGAGACCTGGATGAACGCCTCCTCAGCACCCGACATCGCCATCGCCATCCCAGAGGGCTACAAGATCACCGGAGGGACCGCACCGCCAACCAGATAGGAGGAGGCATCGCCATCATCCACAGGGACACCATCCGCATCACGACCTACACCGACGACATCCTGACCACCGCCGAACACCTACACTTCCAGATCCACACCAACCCGAAGACCACCCTCAGAGGCACCCTGATCTACCGTCCCCCGGACCCACGCACCCAATTCAGCGAGGACATAGCCGACTTCGTCAGCCCGCATGCCCGCCCCTCCGCTGACTACATCCTCCTGGGGGACCTCAACTTCCACCTGGAGAACAACAACGACCGCAACACCACCACCCTGCTCGACAACCTCGCCAACCTCGGACTCAAGCAACTGGTGACCACCCCCACCCACCTCGCCGGACACACACTCGACGCCGTCTTCTCATCCAGCAAAGACATCGCCTTCAGCCACGCCACAGGACTCCACTGGACGGACCACAGTTGCGTCCACTTCACCTTCAGAAGAACGACGACCCACCACCACCAGCAACAGGTCGCCCGCAGAAGCTGGAGCAAGATCACAGCCGACCAGCTCGCCGCTTCCCTGAGCCAGCACCCTCCCGCCAGCTCAGCGAACCCCAGCCAGGCCGCCGACAACCTCACGAAGTGGATCAGCAACTGCGCGGACGAACTCGCCCCACTGAGGACCCCGCCCAGCAGACCCGGCAGCAAGAAGGCCCCGTGGTTCACCGACGAACTCAAGAGCTCCAAGAAGAACTGCCGAGCCCTCGAGAAAGCCTGGAGAAGGGAGCCAACACCGGACAACATGACCACCCTCAAGCTTGCCACCCGGAAGCATCACCAACTGATCCGCGACACCAAGAAAACTGCATTCAAGGACCGGTTGGATAACAACGCACACAACAGCAAGGAACTCTTCAACATCGTGAAAGAGCTCTCCAACCCCAACGCCGGAAACAACGACATCACCCCATCGCAAGAACTCTGCAACTCCCTCGCCTCCTACTTCCACAACAAGATCGCGGACATACACAATAGCTTCAACACCCAACTGACGAATGCCACGTCCAACTCGACCGAACCACCGCCCCCCACCACCACCTTCCGCGCCTGGACTCCGATCTGCACCGAAGAAACCGTCCGCATGATGAACTCCATCCACTCCGGATCTCCGACCGACCCCTGCCCTCACTACGTCTTCAACAAGGCCGACGCCGTCATCGCACCCCACCTGCGGGACATCATCAACACCTCCTTCACCACCGCCACCTTCCCTGAGAGCTGGAAGCATGCCGAACTCAGCGCTCTACTCCAGAAACCAACAGCGGACCCCACCGAACTCAAGAATTACCGCCCCATCTCGCTGCTCCCGTTCCCAGCCAAAGTCATCGAGAAGACCGTCAACAAGCAGCTGGCCGCCTTCCTCGAGACGAACGGATCCCTCGACCCCTCACAGTCTGGCTTCCGAGCCAACCACAGCACCGAGACCGCCCTCATCGCTGCCACCGATGACATCCGAACCCTGATGGACAACGGAGAAACAGCGGCCCTCATCCTACTAGACCTCTCCGCGGCCTTCGACACCGTCTGCCACCGCACCCTAGTGCAGCACCTCAGCAACGTCGGAATCCAGGAGAAGGCGCTGGAATGGATCATCTCCTTCCTCGACGGAAGAACACAGAGAGTCCGTCTACCACCGTACAAGTCAGAGGCCACCAAAGTCATCTGCGGCGTCCCTCAAGGATCCTCGCTGAGCCCAACCCTCTTCAACGTCTACATGAGCCCCCTCGCGGCCATCGCACACCAACACAACCTCAACATAATCTCCTACGCCAACGACACCCAGCTGATCCTCTCCCTGACCAACGACCCCGCCGCCGCCAGAGCCAACCTGCACGAAGGGATGAAAGAGGTAGCCGAGTGGATGTCGACCAGCCGCCTGAAGCTGAACTCGGACAAGACGGAAGTCCTCATCCTGGGATCCTCGCCCTCCGCCTGGGACGACTCCTGGTGGCCCCCCGCCCTGGGCACCGCACCCAAACCGACAGACCACGCACGCAACCTGGGCTTCATCCTGGACTCCTCCCTCTCCATGACCAAGCAAGTCAACGCCGTCTCCTCGTCATGCTTCAACACCCTGCGCATGCTACGGAAGATCTTCCGGTGGATCCCCACCGAGACCAGGAAGACTGTCACCCAGGCACTCGTCACCAGCCGTCTGGACTACGGCAACGCCCTCTACGCCGGAACCACCGCCAAGCTCCAGAAGAGACTCCAACGGATCCAGAACGCCTCAGCCAGACTCATCCTCGACATCCCACGACACAGCCACATCTCCGGACACCTAAAAGACCTGCACTGGCTCCCGGTCAACAAGAGAATCACCTTCCGTCTCCTTACCCACGCACACAAAGCTCTTCACGACCAAGGCCCGAGCTACCTCAACAACCGCATCAACTTCTACGCTCCCAAACGACACCTCCGATCAACCAGTCACGCCCTCACCGCCGTCCCCCGCATCCGAAGAACGACAACAGGAGGAAGGTCCTTCTCCTACCTGGCCGCCAAGACCTGGAACTCCCTCCCGACCGACCTGCGCCTGACCCAAGACCACCTCGCCTTCAGGAAGAAGCTCAAGACCTGGCTGTTCGGGTAGCAGCAGCACACCCCCCCTAGCGCCTTGAGACCCTCCGGGTAAGTAGAGCGCTCTATAAATGCCTGTGATTGATTGATTGATTGACTGCTCCTTCTTGGGAACCACCCCCAATGGGGAGCACACAAAACCCTCCACTGGTATGCTATCAAATGGACCTGCTACTCTGCCCAAACTTAATTCTTTTACAATTTTTGCTGCCGCCACCCAATTATTGGCTCTCACAGATAGCTGGTTCTGACAATGTGACACTCCTATGTAGTCAGGAGCAGGGATTCTGAAACCGTCTCTGAAACCTTCCATTAAAATTCTAGCTGATGTGGGGCAATTGTATTTATTCAACCATGGGATCAGAGCAATGGTTATGATGGGGTCTGGGCCTTGGTGAGGGGTACACCCTCAATCTTGTTTTTTACCTCCTTTGTCCTTTGATTTTTTTAAACACTTGAACTCAGGGTGTGAGGTGTGGCCACAGAAAGAACATGCATGCTTAAATTTACATGTGCCTGCCGCCCTGGTGCATGTACACTTATTAAAGTCCCAACATGCCCCCTTCTTTTCTACGCCCCCCGAGCTGACTGAGGGCCTAACCGAAAGGACTGTGCCTTTGAGCTGTCCTGTGTCCCCTATCTCATGTGATTTAACCATGAAATGATGTCAATTTGGTCCCAAGTAATGGCAGGGTCAGTTGCCTTTGCTCTCCTAAAATCCCTATCATATTCTTTCCATCCCACACCACTATTTTCATCATGCGCACAAGCAACCGAATTCTGGTACCATGCCATTTGTGCACCCAGGCCTGGGAAACGTTCAGACATGATTCCCATATAATTTGAGAAGCCCTTAAACCAATTGACCAGGGTCTCGTCAACCTTCTTCTTTTGTAGCCAATTAGACCACTCTCTTGGGTGCGTCCACTCTTTGTACTTTTTAGCTTCCTCTCTCTCAGCCTCATTTACAAGCAAGAAAAACATATTCACATAACTCCTGTTAGTTTTGGAGGTCTCTAGTTGGCACAGGTAGGTACGTGTAACAAATAGGGACCCTCTCCTCTAGTCAGGATAAGGGGATTACACTCCTAAAATAACCCCTGCTCACCTCCTTGGTAGCTTGGCACGAGCAGAAGGGCTTTACTTCAGAGGCGTTGTAAGTTAAGCAGTTGTGACCACATAAGGTAACCCAGTGACAACACTAGAAATGGACACCACACGTTTTATATAAAAAATAAGTAGACTTTATATAGAGTTACCACAAGACCATAAACAACAAAAATACACACTATGATTACTTTAAGATGGTAGATTTAAGCTTATTTCAGTTCAGTTCTGAGATGTGACACTCTGCGTCAATGTACCTTAAGTTGCGTAGCGCTTCCACGACAAGCAATGTCGCAGCGATGGGAACTGCGCAAAGTTCAGATACAAAGAAATAAAGACGTGAAGATCTACCAGATGTGGCACGCTTCTCGGGGATGCGAGAAGTTCTCGGTTTGATGCATGGACTGCAGAGGCGACACCCTTACGATGCGACAACAACAGCTCCAGCGGCGACGCTCTTCTCCCACGATGCGTGAAGCTTCCGCTTGATGTGACAACTACAGCGGCGACATCCAAGATGCGACAGCAGCAGCTCCGACGGCGGCGCGTTTCTCGGGAATGCGAGGTTCTCTTGGTCAATGCAGTGCAATGCGACAGTTCCAGCGCCGACACCCTCCTTCGGAGTTGCGACGGCAGGCACAGGGACGGCGACACGCTCCGACCTCGGTGCGAGATTCTTCTCCTGATGCGGTGCAGTGCGACAACTACAGCGATGACACCCTCCTTCGGAGTTGCGACGGCAGCAGCAGTTACGGCGACACGCTTCCTCTTCGTTGCGGCACGCTTCTCTCCAATGCAGTGCAGTGCGACAGTTTCAGCGGTGACACCCTCCTTCGGAGTTGCGACGGCAGGCACATCGACGGCGACACGCTTCTTCTCATTGAGTCGCGCTTCCAGCTCCTTGCGACACGCAGTCCCTCAGAAGGCCCAAAACAGCAGCAGGCACTTCCAAAGAACTCTGGGGAGCTTGGGGTTGAAGTCTGTTAGGCAAGTTCTTTTCCGAGCCCTTGGAGATCCTTCACAAGTTGAAAGCAAAGTAAACAAAGTTCCTTTCTCCTTACTTTGGCAGTAAGGCAACCACTGCAGGCCAATCCCCCAAGCAGCACTTCAGCTTCGAAATAGTCTCTCCTCAGTTTCTTCAGGTTCCTCTCCTTAGTAAAGGTTTCTTCTTGTAGTCCAAAGTGATCTAATCTCATGGGATCAGGGTCCCAATATTTAAACCCCAAAATCCTTTGTTCTGATAGGGGCCTTTGCCCAGTCCAAACCAGTTCTGAAGCACTCTGTTTACCAGACTTCTCCTTTCCTTTCACAGTGCAGGGCAGGCACATCAGACGCCCCACAGGAGGTGGAGCAAGCATTGTGGAAGGCAAGTGCAGTCCTGGAGCACTTTGTTTACAGGACTCCTTTTCTTCTTTCAGTGTGCCGGGCAGAAACATCAGCCGCTCCCCAGGGGGTGGAGCCAGCATTGTGGAAGGCAGGCACAGCCCTATTCAAGGTTCAGGTGCAACTCCTCCCTCCCATCTAGATGCAGATCTCTCTATTCACCACTGGGTGACTCAGCCTGTCTCCTGGAATTCCCCAGCCCTGTCACTCACAAAACCAGACATAGGAATACACAACCTAGCAGAGGCAGGTTTGAATGGTTAGACAAGCAAATACCTACTTTCTAAAAGTGGTATTTGCAAACACAGAATATTAAAATAAACTTTACTAAAAGATGTATTTTATTATTCTGAGTTCAGCCATACTAAACTCAAATGTTTCTACCATGTTGTCTGAGACAGTTAGGATTATAAAATGTAATAACTCTTACAGCCTATTCTGGCCTATGGAGAACAGGTGCAATAGTGAAAAACGAAAATAGCTGTAATTCACTATTAGGACATGCCACACACACCAGGGCTTGTCCTACCGTATCCTTACAATACACCCAGCCCATGGGCCTACCATAGGGGGGACTGATATGAAGAAAAGGGAAGATTTAGGGACTGGGAAGTGGGTGCACTTCCCAGTCAGCATGACAGTACCAGACTGCACGCAGGCTCTGCAATGGCAGACCTTAAACACATTTTACAAGGCTGCTTCTGTGGGTGGCACAACCAGTGCTGCAGGCCCAACAGCAGCATTTGGATTTACACGCCCTGGGTACACTCAGTGCACTAGACTAGGGTCTGACAAGTAAACCAAATAGCCAAACATGGAACCATTGTTTAATACATCAATTTACAATAGGGAGCACTTGCACTGTGGCACTGAATAGCAGTGGTACAGTGCCCAAAGCATCTAATACCAGCAAAAGTAAAAAATGGAAGGGAGACCCACACCAATGGTGCCAGGTCTAACAACTCCCTTTACAAATGTCTTCATTTACTTCCTGTGAAACATGCCTTCCCAATCAATCGGACATTTGTAGAGCACACTACTCACGTGCAAGGGTCTCAAGGCACTCTGAGAAAACTGCTAGTGCTCAAACAGCCAGGTCTTGAGAAGTCTACTGAAGGTCAGTAGGTCCCGGGTCTGTCGCAGGTCGATGGGGAGGGTGTTCCTTGTCTTGGTTGCGAGGTGGGAGAAAGATCTGCTGCTGGTGGTAGTTCGATGGATGCGTGGGATGTGGCGAGGGAGAGGTCAGCGGATCAAAGCTGGTGGTTGGGAGTGTGGAAGGTGAGTCGTTTGTTGAGTTATGTTGGTCCGGTGTTGTGGAGTGCTTTGTGAGCGTGGGTGAGGAGTTTGAAGGTGATCCTCTTGTTGACGGGGTGCCAGTGCAGGTCTCTCAGGTGGGCAGTGATGAGGCGGGGGTTGTCGAGGACGAGGTGTGCGGAGGCGTTCTGGATGCTTTGAAGTCTTTTCAGGAGTTTGGCTGTGATTCCTGCATAGAGGGCATTGCCGTAGTCTAGCCTGCTGGTGACGAGTGCCTGGGTGACCGACCTTCTGGTTTCGGTGGGGATCCATCTGTAGATCTTGGGAAGCCTGCGGATGGTGTTGAAGCAGGAGCAGGATACGGCGTTGAATTGCTGGGTCATTGACAGTGATGCGTCCACGATGAACCCCAGGTTGCGTGCGTGGTTGGTGGGTGTCGATGCAGCTCCAGTTACCTCCAGTAAGCGCTTCAGAGCTGCGTTGCAGAGAGGTGTAAAAAGGGGCGTGGCCTCAGAACACCTCTCTGCAACGCAGCCCCCTGGCGCATACTGGAGGTTTCTGGTGGGCTAGTTGGCCACCAGGTACCGCTATTATTCAAGAGGAATTTGTTCCCCCTCTGCAAGCGCGCCAGGGGGCGCGTTTGCAGAGTGCTACCAGAAGGCGGCGTGGCCTCTGGCTCAATGCTGGTCTTTTCCTTTTTTTCGGTGTAAGAAGGGGGCTGTGTGGCTCCCCTTCTTTTCCTAATATTTTGACCCTGGGGACCCCATCCCCCAGGGCCTGCCCCCTGAAAAAATGTTTTATTAAAAATTCGGGAAGGGGCCGTGTGGCCCCCTCCAGAGGCCATAATCGGCCCCGGCGACCCCATCTCCTAGGGCACAGCTTTCCAAACTTTTCGTATTAGTGGCACGCTTTTTTGACATGCATCATTTCGCGACACGGTAATGCGAGCGAGCATAGCGACCGCGAACCACCTACGAGCAAAAAAAAAAGTGGACCAATGGTGCATTTTCAAGCAAATTTGAGAAAGTAGAAAGGTTAATAAAGCAATTGTGAATCTGTTCTAACAAAGACAGTGACTGGCAAAACTATTGCTTGTTCTGCTGACATCCTAGGTGCGCAAAAAGAAAGACTAAATGAAATATACCACCAAGCTATGAATGTGACACTACTACGAGGCTAGTTTCTCAACACACCAAAAAACAACTATTTGCATTAACCACTACGGGCCCCCAAACCATCTGAAAAAGGTTGGGGTTAGGCCTTTTCTAGTTATCGCCGGCTTGCTATCAAATACTCTTTCGGGAGACTTGTGACAGGCACACCAGCTCTGTCCTTTCATGAAGGCACTAGAAGACACTCACTGTTTCAGTAAAGCTTGGATTGTTTTACTGTCAGAACAGATTTGTGTTTCTGTCAGGTCCGGGTGTCCTCAGGATCGTACGATGCTCAATGGGTTCCACCACTAGACAGCCCCTAGGTATGAATTACCACAGACTCAAAGGAGTGGTCAAGCGAGGGACAAAAAGGGAAGGGTAGGATGGGGACAGCGGTTAGAGAGAGCTGTAACGAGAACAAGGCACATACAATGCGGCCACCTTAAACATAGGTTACAAGTGCTAATACTGATTATTGGTACATAAACATATAAGCAGCAATACCTGTAAAGGGAAAGAAGTGTGCTTTGCCTGGCAATCTGGATGTGCAGAGAACGTAACAAATCTAAAATGTAAAGAACTACAGGTTATAGCATATCAACAGATCAGTGACATATCACCACAAATGGCACTGCAAACACGTACCAAATGATACAAGGAGTAGGCTTCAACAGGGAGCTATGGGTACAGCCTGCCAGGCGAAGCTCAATAACCCCTGTTGCAAGGAAACAAAAGATTGCGCTATGAAATTCAGTAATCCAATTCATTGATAGCGCTCCGGGTTAATAGCACCCTGAAGTATGCAATGTGACAAATACATCCAATGATCTTCTTTAGAGAACAGTAACACAGCACTGTTATAAATAGGACACAATAGTCAAAGTGCTGCACTTGCATTCAGCAAAAAGAAAAAACGAACTACTACTCCAGCAAGTAGTTCTGACTTGGTGTAGGTAACAAAGAACTTGCCATGATACGAAAACAAAGTCATCAGTAGTACTTGCAACGTTCCCACTCCATTAAGAGTTATCAGTCGATAAAACAGTCTGAACGTAATAGTGGATACAACCAGAACAAGAATACTCTCTCAACGCAGAGAGTAACTCCAAAGCAATCTCAAGAGGACCCGAAAAGCGGGCAAGGAACAAACAGTCAAGAATATTCTCTTGCTGCAGAGAGTCACACCATATGCTCAAGGAAGAACTCCGCCCAATGCGTGATAACGGGAGCTCCTTTCATGAATAAAGCAGAGATCAGGAGAATGAACCGCTAGAGCCAAAGGACTCGAAAGCAGAACCAAATAGCAACAGGAACACGAAGAGTAAATGAATCACTCCCAGGACATGGACAAACAAGAACTGGTGCGAACACCCCTACCGTGTCTTCTAGGTGAAAGCAGAATCAACGGCGGAGCTCCGCTGTTCCCGGCTTCGTCTTGTTGCCTTGCGTGATGACGTCACCTGCCTCTTCCGCCGCGCGCTTCCCCCTAGGCTCATGGGAATCGTAGTTTGCCTGCAAAACATTGTCTCAGGGCAGTGTTCGAGCCCGCACTCCGCCATGGGATACAACAGTTTCCCAAATACTAGCTTGAGGAATTCTCATGCTTTTCTGTTGGGTTGGCAGTCATCTCTCAGGCTAGTGGAGATATATTCCCGGGGACTACAAATAAAATAAGAGTGATACTGCGCAAGTCATTAAATCTTCATGCCTCACGTTTCTTAACTGCCAAAAGTGGGAGTGTTCGGAAGCAAGCTGAACATCAGTGTTAGGAGGCGTGAGATAAAAATGATAATTATCGCTACTAAGTCCTGTAAGTTAAATAAAAATACTCAATCATTCTGTTTGCCCTGGGAGTCCCTAGGGTCGAATTACCCAGTCTGGCCTCCCTGAACTTGATGTTCGATTTTACAGGAGGGTCAGCAGGTTAACATGGGTGCTTTGTTCAACCTTAAAAACCGAGAGTCTGTCTCCTGGACCCCTCCCCCTCTTATGCCTTCTTTGTTTTGGGGAGACGCTTCTCTCGTTGGTGCACTGTTCAGTGAAGGTAGCGTGTTAATTATCACCCTGTCACAAGAAGGTGATGGCTTCAGTGAGTGGTGAGTGCCTGTGTGCCTGAGACTGCGCATGCTGTGCTTCTATAGTGTCTGCTCCGGGGCCTTCTTACTGCACAGACTTCTTGGGCCGGATCAGTCCTCTCATAACTCGGCAGTGCACAAGAAGGTTGTGAACACGGTGAGTGCCTGTGCGCCTGAGGTTGTGCATGCGGCGCTTTGTATAGTGCATGTGCGCCCGAGGCTGTGCATGCAGCGCTTTGTAAAGTGCCGGCTCCTGGTCTTCCTGATGCGCAGCCAGGTCATGCCTCTCCTAACCTGGCAGTGCACAAGAAGGGAGTAGTCGAACCATAGCCCAAACGTCACTGAGCGAGTGAATGATGCCAGTGAGTCTCCTTTTGACCTTTAAATCCGTCGATCCTACTCTTCGACACACCCACCATTTGCAGGCGACACAGTACTGTGTCAGGACACAGAGTTTGGAAAGCTCTGCCCTAGGGCATGGCCCTTTTTTTTGAATAATGTATATTTTGGGGAGGGGGTGCGGCCCCCCCTCCCAGGCCACTAGTAGCCCCAGAGACCCCATCCCCCGGGGCTGGCCCACTCCGTTGGGGGCTGTGGGGGGTCCCCAATCCTTCCACCGTCCCGCCGGCTCACCGCCTCCTGCAGGAGCCGGCGTTGCTTTTCCACATGGGGAGCAGCTTTCATGTTGCTCCCCACGTGGAAAACCAATCTGCTTTGCTATTTGGAAGAGCGAGCAGGTTTCCTGCTCTCTCTTCCAAATAGCAAAGCAGTTTGCTATGACAGGGTGGGAGCCGCGAGGCTCCCTGGGACACTGCAGGAGCCAGCCCTGGGGGGTGGCGGTCCCCAGGGCCATCACAAGGCTCCAGGAGGGGGGCCACGTGGCCCCCCTCAGACCATCTGCAAAACCCTGGGGTGTGGTGGTCCCCGGGGCTGGGGGTCCATCACGGACTTTAGTGCCCCGAGGAGGTGGCGGTCCCCGGGGCTTGAGCCACCCACACAGGGTATGTAAATTAAAAAAAATGCCCCGGGGGTGGCGGTCCCCAGGGCTGCGGGGGTGCACATTAACATTAAAGAATTAAGCCCCGGGGGTGGCGGTCCCCGGGGCTGCGGGGGGGACAGTGTGCCCCCCGCAATTATACATACTTTTGCCCCAGGGTGGCGATCCCCGGGGCAGTGTGGGGGGGATTGGGCCCCCCGCACGTTTTTTAATCAAGATGCCCAATATAGCGCTCTTTTTTTTTTTTTTTCCTTGGCAAGATTTGCGCACCCTGCGAAGATTTTGCCGATTTTTAAAAAAAATAGTTTTGGCCTTGGGGGTCCTTGTGGGACCCCCTGAACAGGCCTAGGGGGTCAGGGTGTTTCTACCCTGCCCCCTTTTCGCGTTTTGTGCGTTTTTTTAATAGGTTTCTTGTGCCTCGGTTCTAGCTCATGCACATCAGGGTGCACTCAGGATGCGTGGATCCAGCGCGGCCATAGATGTATATGTACTTTTAAATTTCATTTTCTCAGGAACTACTAAATTGATTTACACCATTTAAGCAAAAAGCCCAAGTCTTAACTAAGAACTACCTCTTTGCCAAATTTGGTGTAATTCCGTTCAGCAGTTCCAGCTGTAGCCGCGTTGAAAGGTTCCTATGGAAAATTGCATGGGGAAAACACGTTTTGGGACGCCTCTTTTTTCCCGGCCCCCGCTTGACGAATCCCCTTGATATTTTCAGGATAGGAGCAGACCGGAGCGCCCCACAACTTTTGAAAATTTCGCAAAGATTCGTCAACCGTCACCAAAGTTATTCCATATAGAATGTTGTGGATTTCCTATGGAAAAGTAGTAAAGTGCCTGTGCTTTCCCTTTTAACATGGTTGAATTAGCATAATCCTAATTGGTAGAGTTAAATCACCTATACGACCCTACTATATGGTACAATATGTACCTAGGCCCTAGAAGTTCAATGTCAATAGTGGACTGCACCATCTATTCTTCCATCCACTATAGTTATAGTGCAAACATGGTTTCAGACTTGCCAGTGTACCCTGACTGTAACAGTGCAAAACCTGCACTGTGACCTCTAAAAATACACCCTTTGAAGAGATAAAATTCTCTGTTTTAAATGATAGTAAGTCACCCCTATGTGAATCTAGTAGTATACAAGATAGGGTGCATGGTATTTATAAGTGGGGTATGTGGAAACATTAATATCATGTCCCTACAGTAATAAGACCCAAAACGCTATTTCACTATTGCAGGCCTAGATAGCTGTCCTATGTAGAAACCCAGTGTACTGATTAATATATTTTTATTTTATATTTATATGGCGCACAAATTATCCCCAAAGGGATCTCTCGGCACCCGGGGAGCAGACGACAACATGCAGAATAATTCATCTAAGATAGCCAGCTTTTAAATTTTTTCTTAAAGATCGTGAACGTGGGACAAGCTCGCATATCTTCTGGCAGTGCATTCCAGTATTTTGGGGCCAAATAGGAAAAGGCGCGCCCACCCATTATAGCCTTTTTAATTCTCCTGGTTGGAGGAACTTATGGCCACTGGATCTTAACTGCCTGGCCAGTGTATACTGTATCTCTGGGATGGTACTAGCTCTATCACTAATTAAGCAACTATTTTTGATAGTTATTAAAAGATCTGTTCAATAGGGAAGTCGAATTTATGATAAATACTAAAGAAATACTTTTTAGAAAGTTACCTTTTTGCTGCCCGAATTTCTTGGAGGCTAATTTGCATTGGCTCTCCTTCTTCTCCCAGTCAATGATTGGTCAGGAATTGGTGTGAAATGCCTCCCAGATGCAAGAATAGGCTGATCAGAATGAGCAGAGAGGACTCCTCTGAACTCCAGTGAATATGAGCGAGCCAGTGTTAAAACCTGCTTGAGTGTTAAATCCTGCTTGGCCTGTCTTCTGGGTTCACATATAACACTTGGGGTGCACATGGAATGGAGAGAACGGGATGCCAAGACAATTTTTGTGTATCCATTGTCTGGTTGCAGAGGGCTCTACATTTTTCTTACCAAACTCCTGTCTCTGGGCTTATTTTTTTTTTTTTTCCTTGGCAAGATTTGCGCACCCTGCGAAGATTTTGCCGATTTTTAAAAAAAATAGTTTTGGCCTTGGGGGTCCTTGTGGGACCCCCTGAACAGGCCTAGGGGGTCAGGGTGTTTCTACCCTGCCCCCTTTTCGCGTTTTGTGCGTTTTTTTAATAGGTTTCTTGTGCCTCGGTTCTAGCTCATGCACAGCAGGGTGCACTCAGGATGCGTGGATCCAGCGCGGCCATAGATGTATATGTACTTTTAAATTTCATTTTCTCAGGAACTACTAAATTGATTTACACCATTTAAGCAAAAAGCCCAAGTCTTAACTAAGAACTACCTCTTTGCCAAATTTGGTGTAATTCCGTTCAGCAGTTCCAGCTGTAGCCGCGTTGAAAGGTTCCTATGGAAAATTGCATGGGGAAAACACGTTTTGGGACGCCTCTTTTTTCCCGGCCCCCGCTTGACGAATCCCCTTGATATTTTCAGGATAGGAGCAGACCGGAGCGCCCCACAACTTTTGAAAATTTCGCAAAGATTCGTCAACCGTCGCCAAAGTTATTCCATATAGAATGTTGTGGATTTCCTATGGAAAAGTAGTAAAGTGCCTGTGCTTTCCCTTTTAACATGGTTGAATTAGCATAATCCAAATTGGTAGAGTTAAATCACCTATACGACCCTACTATATGGTACAATATGTACCTAGGCCCTAGAAGTTCAATGTCAATAGTGGACTGCACCATCTATTCTTCCATCCACTATAGTTATAGTGCAAACATGGTTTCAGACTTGCCAGTGTACCCTGACTGTAACAGTGTAAAACCTGCACTGTGACCTCTAAAAATACACCCTTTGAAGAGATAAAATTCTCTGTTTTAAATGATAGTAAGTCACCCCTATGTGAATCTAGTAGTATACAAGATAGGGTGCATGGTATTTATAAGTGGGGTATGTGGAAACATTAATATCATGTCCCTACAGTAATAAGACCCAAAACGCTATTTCACTATTGCAGGCCTAGATAGCTGTCCTATGTAGAAACCCAGTGTACTGATTAATATATTTTTATTTTATATTTATATGGCGCACAAATTATCCCCAAAGGGATCTCTCGGCACCCGGGGAGCAGACGACAACATGCAGAATCATTCATCTAAGATAGCCAGCTTTTAAATTTTTTCTTAAAGATCGTGAACGTGGGACAAGCTCGCATATCTTCTGGCAGTGCATTCCAGTATTTGGGGGCCAAATAGGAAAAGGCGCGCCCACCCATTATAGCCTTTTTAATTCTCCTGGTTGGAGGAACTTATGGCCACTGGATCTTAACTGCCTGGCCAGTGTATACTGTATCTCTGGGATGGTACTAGCTCTATCACTAATTAAGCAACTATTTTTGATAGTTATTAAAAGATCTGTTCAATAGGGAAGTCGAATTTATGATAAATACTAAAGAAATACTTTTTAGAAAGTTACCTTTTTGCTGCCCGAATTTCTTGGAGGCTAATTTGCATTGGCTCTCCTTCTTCTCCCAGTCAATGATTGGTCAGGAATTGGTGTGAAATGCCTCCCAGATGCAAGAATAGGCTGATCAGAATGAGCAGAGAGGACTCCTCTGAACTCCAGTGAATATGAGCGAGCCAGTGTTAAAACCTGCTTGAGTGTTAAATCCTGCTTGGCCTGTCTTCTGGGTTCACATATAACACTTGGGGTGCACATGGAATGGAGAGAACGGGATGCCAAGACAATGTTTGTGTATCCATTGTCTGGTTGCAGAGGGCTCTACATTTTTCTTACCAAACTCCTGTCTCTGGGCTTATTGTGAGTACAGTCAGTACCTGCTCCAATTAGATTTTAGTGTTCGATGTGGGGGTACACTAGGATTAGCCACACATCTCCGTCACTCAGCTCCCAGAATCTTAGTTCAATCTGACAGAAGGCTGTCACCTTTTTAAAAAATGCCATGACACGTTGAATTTTGGGCCTGTTTGCTATATGGGAAACAGGAACTAGTAAAACTGTGGGTAGGATTGGCCCTGGGAACTTTTACTACATTGGTTAGGGAGAGGTCAGGAGTCACCCCACCCACTAGGTCATACTAGTCATACATGTGGCATCTCCAGGAACCCACTTCAGAAGACGTTTTGGAACTGCGGAAGATCAGAAGAGGACTGGACCTGCTGTGTGTGACCTGAGGAGCACTGAACGAGTGGACATGTTCACCTTTGTCCCCAGGTGAAAAAAGGGAGCTCTAAGGGTCAGTTGTCTCACTACCTTTGTGAATACAGGCTGCAAGAGGTCGTTTCCTGGAAGTACCTAGCTAACCAGTGACAGTGGGACCTGGACTAGACCCTGCTATTGACTTCTGCATGACACCTTGTGAGTCTCTAAGTGCCTCGTCTGAGGTCCTTGGGGCTTTAAAAGTATACTCTTGTGATAGATTCAGACTTAAAAGACTAAGCCAGAAGGTATATTTTTGTCCAAGATGATCCTTTTTGGTGTATCTGACCCGCGCTCCATTGAGGTGAGCCGCAAATAACACCTAGGTCCCGGTCTATTGCAACCATAAAATAGCATTGGCTCTATCAATATTTATTTATTTGACTTATTACTAAATCTACAGAAACATTACTGCACCATCACATAAAAATTCATCAAAGGGCCACATTCCAATCATTGTAATATAACCAGTTATAAACACAAAACTGTGTTCCATCATAAAATATTTCATAGTGAAGCCACATATCAATCATTGTTAAATCCCAGTTTTTCTAAACCGTGAAAATGAGCCTTTTAACACATAAAAGTCTATCATAGCACCACTTATCAAACATCACGATTTTAAAAAATTGCCAATGTGCTTCCTTAAACAATTTCAATGAAACACTACATTTTCTTGATTATACTTTTAAAAATGATCTAAAAGAAACTTTTGAACTTATAACACACATTTACTGATGAAGGATTCATCATAAGAATTAATGCCTCAGCAAACGTTTCACAAGCATATATTACCAATATAGGACTAATGTTTTTATTTTACACATTACCCAAACCTGGACAAGAAAAACAAAACACGGGTGACGTCTTGCACCATGGCATGGCAAAATTGACAGCTCTGATGGCCAGCTGCTCCTCCTTTTTTTTACCCACATATTAACTCATAAAGGAAGCAACCTAAAATTAAAAATTCATAAAAATATGCCGAACTCGCAAATCTAGATTTGCTCTTAAATAAAATTGCATTAAACCACATCTAAAAAATAAATTATTAATTTGCAGTATTGCAGCCTGCCTGCAGTGATCTAGATCGCTTTGGTAGTATTCTGGCTTCAACAGTTTTGTCAAGTTAAAAGACAAACATTTAATTGCGTTTATATGCAAACATTTCTTCTATCGGGACATTCAATTTCTCAACAGAACACAAAAATATTTTTTTTAAGTAAAACCTTATTTGAATCGAGGGTCAAAACTTTTCAGATGTATTTCTTAAGATAGTTTTCTGGGCGGGAGAATTGCCGAAAGCTGTAACTTAAAATCTGACCATATGCTCTAAAATGAGTTCTTTTAAATGAAAATTCAATGCAAATCTTTTCAATCGAAGAAGAATGCTCCATACCTAGGTAACCTTTCCATAATTTAGATTCAATACTAGCATATATTTTCAGGGTAGCGAATGAAAGAAGTAGTTGAGTGGGAATTTATCTACCACTGACAGGATTGAAAAACTTGTGAAGGCCCGTCCTGTTGCTGTTGACTTAGTAATTTGGCCCTTTACATGATTCGCCCAGGTTAAATTGTTAGAAATGTTCATCCCATATTCACTTTAAACGTCTGCTATTTCCAATTTGGAGCCCTTATAGCAATACTGACTTAACCCCTTCGATGCTGATGACGAGCTCAGCTCGTCATCAGCTACGGCGCTCGTATGCTGATGACGAGCTGAGCTCGTCATGTAACGCGGTATTTTCAAAAACGCCGTACACAGCAGGAGAAGCCGCCACAGCGATGTGGTTAAAGAATTCAAACCTGTAGCCCTCATAATCATAATTTGTATCTTTACCTTGTGTTGTGTTCCATTAAATTATGATTTTTCTGAGAAAGCCACTAGTACCTCTGCTGCTTTTGAATGCCAATGGAAGTAAGGGACATCAAGATTAAATAATTGGTGTACATCAACATGAAAGTATACTACTGCCCACAGGGATATGGAATTCCTATAGTGCAACGCCCAGGATATATTGTTAGGAGTCGAGGACAACAAGTTGTTATGTGTATTTTGTCCTTGGGACAAGTATGCCTAACCCCCTGAAGCAAAAACCCTTTGGCTGGCAGTTTACAATGCCACATTATGGATCAGGGAAGGCCATTATCTGCAGCTAAGGTAATTTTTGCTTTCATATGTTAATGCTGTTCGAACTGGTATGTATGGTTCATTCATGTAAAGCCTTTATTTTTAGGGTAAGCGTTCTGGGGAAATGTTGTAAGCTCGGACTGCACTACTGACAGCAGTTCCAGTATAAACATGTGTACACGTTTTCAAAGTTTAGCAGTACAAGGCTATGTATAATGCTCCTAGAATTCTCTGATTTAGATGCAAATATTTGCAGAAGCTTGAAAGCAAGATGGATGATTCTTTGCTTTCAAAATAAGATGTTCATAAAAAAATGCAACTAGGAAAAAAAAATGTTGCTACACTACTGTAAAATTTTAGGTACCATTTCTTTGCACCATCATTTAAATAATGTGTTGATGTATGCTAGGATTTCAAAAACATTTCCCTAATGGAAAATCAGTGTAACCATTTTCAACAAGATTATGGGAAAAATAAAAATTAACAAGCATTTTCAAAGTCAGTAGATCTGAAATTGGTAGTCCGCCTGTTCGTTTTTGTCAATATGTGTCTTGCTTTTGCATGCTTTTTGTACCTTATTGGCGTGGGAGCTGCCAAGCCCTTATCAATATATAAAGCGTTGGCAAAAATCAACAAAAATAATTGCTTAGTTTCCAAAAAGCAGATATTGCACATGTGTGTGCCAATATGCTCCTTGTGAAGGAGCAGAATGCTATCACTCATAGTAAAGCCAGCTGATAGAGAGGGAGAGATAGAATTTTAATAAACACAAACGGTCTTGGTTGATGCCAGACTTAATTAGGGGCCCAATTATTAAAGAAATCACAAAAGTGCACCCATGGCATATGTCCTTGCATTAGTGCAGATTTAATGAATTTGCTAGAATTTACATCAGTAGGTCAAGAAATCGCAGTCCCAGAAAACCCTTAAAACATGCAAGTTAGTAGGTTTGCACAGACTAAAAAAAGGCATTCCAATCCTGGAACTATTGCTTGCCACTACCTTCAGCCCCAGTATATAGATGTGCGGTAAAAGTGGCATAATAGGGGAATCGTTAGTATTCAAGCCCTACTATGGTATGAGCTCTGGCATAATCAGAGAGGCTATATCAGAGCTCTTATACAATGAGATTGCTGCCATAATTTGTAACTGCACTACATTGCACGAAAGGGACAAGTGGATTTTGTTACAGGGCAAGTAGATTTATGAAACCGGCCCCATGGACAAGTACATACATTATTAAATTCCACCCCACCTGTGCACAATTTCAGGAGATATGTATTAACATCTTTAATATTTTTGGAAAGTCGGCCAAATAACGTGAATATAACAGAGGAGATCGGAAATACCCAATTTCAGACCATTAAGAACATTGATTTTGGAAGGGATTCTTATTCAGATCCTAATAAGACCTTCAACCAGTTTTCACAATAAAAATTCACCAAAGGACAAAATAAAGAGCTAGGGATACACCCAATGTATTCGTTTTTGCCACAGCTTTGGTCAGTTACCATTATCAAAAGTGTTACTGAAGTCAAAGAATGCCTCATATAAATCTGACTTTCTTATTTTCACATATTTTCCCCAATCATCAATAAACAAAATGTTATCCACCGATGAACATCCCTCCCTAAAACCATATTGTTCAATTGAAAGCAAATCGTTTAGAAGCACTAGGTGGATAATCTTGCTAAAAGATGTTTTGCGTAGATTTGCCTGTTGTGTCCAGATAGTTATCGGACGGTAACTTTTAGGGTCGGTCTGATCGTCTGTTTTGTATAATGGTTTGATTTTGCTACCCTTCCAGGATTTTGGAATTAAATCAGTTTTTAAATAAAAAATGAATTAGTCATATAAGATAGATTGCCCAAGAATTAATTCATGATTTGAATATGTTGACCGAGATTTCATCTGGGCCTGCCAGTCTTTTGTTTTTTCAGCTCCATAATTACTAAGCACATTTCTTATGTCAACATATATTGCCGTACTAAGTTACTAGTTGATGGGTTCCTCATTTCTAACAATGGAAAAGGTACGCTAGTTACTGTGTATAACTGTTCTTTATGGATATACCAGTGCTTTTCACCTAATGGAGTTGTGTTTTTTAAAATGATCTTTGCCCAGACATTTTGCTATAATACACCAGAATTTACTGGTGTTCCTTGTTGTAAGAACACTTGTACTTGACCACCTTAGACTTGCAATTTTAAATTCTTTTTTTTATTTTAGAAAGAAAGATTTCCACCCTTTCAGGCATCTTTTAAGAGGTGAACAGTGATTTTTAGTCTTTGGACTTACTAATAAGTTTTGAATAAAGGAAAGAAAGACCTTTGAATATAGATATGTGTATACTACCTAAAGAATCTTCAGCAAGTTGTATTTACAGCCTTTGTGCCTCATCCAGAACTTCCCCTGAGTGTAAATTCTATTGTTAATGGCTTATCTTCTAAAAGAATTCCTATATTTAACTGACAATGATGACTCCATAAGGTCTCATTTAGAACAACACAAGACAATAATTTTGAACCACATTAATGTATAAGGGTACAATTAAATAACTATTTTACATTTCCACATTCCCATGAACAATTATCTAAAGGATGGTCATCATCAAATCTAGCGTTGATTAATACTAAATTGAATTCCAGTCCCCATATTATTACTATAGGAGCACACTTATCTTTCCTCTTATGTGGGAGAATAAGGTCTGCTAAACCACATAGTGTGTTTAACTAATTGAAACCACTCTTCTCATAGACATTTGAAAAAATGTTGGTAGTAAACCCCCCCCCAACCACTAATAACTAGCACTTGGGAACAGACGTTCTGCATTTAGAATAGCTTCTTGACACACTAGCAAAGCTGTGGCAAAATTACAAGAGGGGGACAAATTAACATTGCAGATAAGGTATTCTATTAACCTACCATACCTATCTAAGATTGAACAATAAATCATCAGAAGAAAATTTCAGAAAATGCCAATCTAGTAGACCGCCACTTGATTTCAGATTTCAGCAGAATACATAAACACCCTTTAGCATGACCCTTATTAGAGAAAATGTGTGAATGTATATACTTGAGCATCCTTTTTGATGAATAACTAAATTGGACTGAAAGTGTCAGAAACAGACTGAATCAGATGTCCAAAAGTATAGCTGGCCCCTGAAAGTTTGCTATACACCTAGGAAATAAAATGATCAAAGAAATGTTAGAAATGTACACTGCGAAAATATTATCCATAGCGACCTGTGGTGCACCAATCTGGGGCATAGCACAAGCTGAATCCCTTCAAGTTATAGAGGACAAATTCTTAAAAAGATTATTGGCTGTTCCTGGTTCGTGACCAAATATCCTAGTCCACAAGGAAGTAGGCTCCTCATTTATAATTGATACCATAAAAATGGCTCCGTTAATAGCGTGGCTATCAATTTGGAAAAGGGAAACGGTCAAATTAAATCGAAGTGTGCTAAAGGATAATCTATCTTTGGACAAAGCTTCCTCAATTACCTGGCTGGCCTATGTGAAATGGTCTTTAAATGAGCTGGATCTGGAGATATTGTTCGATTCACCGTCCCAGTGCATATCTTTTCCTAAAATCAGATTAAAATAACTTTTTATTGCTAAATGTACCCAAGATAGATGGCTAAAAAAATAAAATGTCAGTCATCAGCTTCCGAGCTTCATCATCTGTGGCTTCTGGGCATTTATCCTATCTTTCATTTGTTACCAATTCCAGATACCTCTTTGTACTGGTGAGGTTTAGATTGAATTCTATTCCTTTAATGGTTGGGTAATGGTCTGCACAAGCTTATTCTGTAAAACAGTTGCCCTTATGTCCTTGTGACGGTCTTTCCAACCATTCTATCTCTCATCTTCTATTTTTTTGTTCATTTTATAAGGCTGAGAGGAATAAATTTACTATCCCAGTATTGCGAAAACTTGGCTTATGCTCACACAATCAGGCTCTTGAAGTTTTACGACAAATGGAAACACCATACATATGCTTTATGACTGCATCCTTTTTAGTAGCTGTTTTAAAGATTAGAAAGGTGCATACCATAAGGGGCACGTTTTAAGATCTGGTATTTACTGTGTTTGTAGCCATTTGTGCGTACTAAAAGATTCAAAGAGCATTGTTTTATTACCTCCACCGTAATGTCTTGTTTAACATTTATAGATCCCAGATCATTATAACTTTTACATTTTTATCTGCTGTTTTTATCTTTACTAGTTTTTTTCAAATATATTTTCTGGTGCTATAAATGGCTTTCTGAATCAATAAGTTATTGTATACAAACTGGTTGAGAGGATGTTTTTTCTTGGATGGATACTATTTATGATTTTATGTACTTTTATGCATTTATTTAAATGCAAAATAAAGTTGTTGATGATGATGGTGTGGAGTCGGAAATACCTTAAAATTATCCATTTTAAAATCTCCTCATATCCAAGTTTCCTGCAAGCAAATAATCAAAGGCGAATCAAGTAAGGAAACAAAATTTGCTTAAGCAAAATCGTTCTTCAAGGCTCTTTGTACTTTTTTGCGTTCTTTTCCTTTAATACTTAAAAAAACTATGTTTCTGTTTCCCCATTTTGGATTTTTGTTATTTTTATATCATTTTTATTATTACATTTTACTCTATTTTTCTAATTTGGTCTGGGATTTTCTATTGCTTTATTTACATTTTGAGTTTATTTCTGTTTTGTTACAGCACAACTACTTTACACATTGCCCTAAATTAAGCCCATCTCTTCTGTGCCTTACCTGACAGGGGGTTATGCTCAGGTTAATTTAGTGACTTTGAGGGTTCATGCTGACTAGGGCTGTCATTATTCCTTCCGGTGGGTAGTCACCAACCCCAAACAATCTAATTTCTTACAAAATATTGTGGATTGACTACCTGAAAGGTTTGTGGCGCGCTGTTTTCGCGTCACCAACATGTTGCACAGCCTTTGAACAAAATGCTTAAGAAACCAGTTTATACCAAAGTAATCAATTTTAATCCAATTATTAGTCAGTGTTTTCCATGCTTTATCCATTCACATGAGAAGCTGACGAGATTCCAACGTTTTTTAATGCTCAAGAATTTCCCATCCAGGCCTTATTCCCTGGCACATAGGAATACTCCTTTCCTCCAGGACATCATATCATTATTCACCCAATGCATTTCGGTCTAATCAGACCTTTGTCAGGGGTATCTACAATGTTAAGATAAACATTATCTCTACACGGGTTTCATGAAAAAGAAAAAAAAATAATGTATTTCATTGGTGCTACATCCCTATAATACATTAAGCAACAATTAAGCAAAAATTCGAAATCAATTAGAACTAACCTCCCCTTGTGCTGCGCCCCTGTTGTTGCCATATGTCTCCGATCCAGAGCTTCCCTGAATCCCGACCCAGTACATGCTACCAAATCCCCTTAAAAATCAGCAGTAACTCATTTTCATTACTTCCATTGAACTCCCCAGGTGATAACCAATTCTGTAGACATCATGCGAGCACACAATCCTACCATGTGCTTCCAAATTTGTGTCTTAAATAAAAGAATTACAATCCATCCCAGTGCATACTGCCATAACCCTTTCTGAATTAAGAAACTCCTGCTAAACCTGATTGATACCTTTGTTGATCTTGATATCATAACCAAAATGCATGACCTCCTCATCCACGTTTGAAACAAACTGACTTGAACGTGCTCTCGCAGCCGGTTTCACTCCTCCCCGCCCCCTTCACCAATAAACACGTCAATACCAAACACCACATGACCTTACAATTTCGCCCTATGAATCCTAATCTGTGTCATCAAAATACAAAAAGTAATAGTGCCACATAGTGCTATTTATCCATATTCAACTACATAATGCTTAGTGTTCCAGTAATTAATGTCCGTTATATATAATCGTATACAAAATGATCAACTCTCCGTTCATCCGGAAATCCATGTTGAGTCATGTTGCGAACACATGTCGTGGAGTCTCTTCCTTGAGCTTGATGTTTCCAGCCTACCATTGATGTGAAAATGTCTAGTTTTAATCCTCATTTCATATCCATTTTATTGTCAGGGTGCTACCAGAATGGGGACAGAAATATAGAAAATGCCTGTGAGTGGTCTGAAGCACACCCTGTTTTGGCTTGAAGCCCATGATTATTCATTGCGCATGACTACCTCGCCATGACATACTTGCAGCTTCACCTCTGAATCTAGTGGCATCCTGTTTGTCAGTTCATGTATCTCATCTCTGCTGTATGAGCGGCCTCAACCCCGTTTATTTATTTTTATTTTTTATAATTTGGTTTTTTTCCTCATTCAGTGGCAAAATATGGTGTAATCATATACATGTAACAGCTGTCCAATATCTATATAATATAGAATGCTTGTATGGCTCTTTGCATCTCTTCCTACATCAGCATCACCAGACTTGAGACCTGAAACTACCGGAAGAAAAAGACATCTGCACTTCTGCTGCTAGACAGCCAAGGTGTGGATCTCTTTCTGGGCTCACATGGGCAGACTCCTTCTGTTCCCCACTTCTGGAAGGAGTTGCGTATCTGCCTCTTCCAATACGATCATGTTACTGCTAACGTACAGTCACTGCACTACTTCTCACACCCTCCTGAAGAGATTTCCCCCTGCTCGACATCCTTTATAGAACTTTCTATTTAGGCCGAGTCTACCAGGCAGCAAAGCTGTCTGGTTGCAAACGCTATATTGTAGACTTACAGAGAAAAATCAAGGGCTTGGAGCCTGCCCATTGTTTATCATAGGTTGGATTTCCTGTTCTTGTACCAGTTTGTCAGCAGTCTTTTGCTGTTACTTCCATGGAGTTTAGCCTGTCTACTACCTCTTTTGACTGGCTAGCTTCTGTTGTTCCACTGTTTGCTTTTGAAACACTACTTATTTATTTTGTGTGAAGCACTCCATGGGAGTGCATGTTTTCCAACTGTATCCATTATGTACTTCTCTCCCCATGAACTTTGTGTTGCTGTCTTTCGCTTGTGTGCTTCTCAACACCAGACTCTGTGTTGCACTCACCCTTGTATGCTTAACCTGATGCGTTCTAGTCTGTGTGCTTCTTTGACGCCTGCTCCATGTGCTGTCTCGCCTGCTGCTTCTCCTCCTCATCCCTGTGTTGCTCCCCCCCACCTGAACCCTCCTCACTTGCCCATTGGTTCTCCTCTCTACAAACCTCTGTGTTGCTTCCTCTCACCCACACCCTCCTCTGTCACACGTTGTTTGTTCTAGACTAGTCAATTTGTTGCGGAGCCTAGAACTAATTGAAATACAATTTCAGTGAGTGGATTCTTATTGATATTTTTCCGTAGAAAACGATGGTGAAAAGTCTACCACTCTATCATGACGCGTTAATCCAATATGGCAGATTTTTAAAAATGGCTGCCCATTATTTGAGATATAGGGTATAACTGTTTATATGCCCATGTGTGGTATCATTTTATATGTTTTTAGGGACGGGAAAGTCAAACATAACATAAAAGATTGTTTCTGATGACCATAATATCAAATAATCGCGGAATATGTCAGATAGACAGAGCTTGTATAATTTTTTCGTTGACTTCTATGACAAAGTGTGAAGGAACGTAAATATTACAATTAACTTTTGAAATAAAAAGTTTGCTATTTTTTGTGTTTTGTTTTGTAACTTTGTTGTTAATGTTTGTTTTTTTGTTAATCAAAAATGTTTCATTTATGTGTTACAGGTTCTTGCGAGTTGCTGTGAGATACAGTGAAAATGGACGTAGAAAAGTGTTTCATTTGTGATGTGGTGTTTCAAGAAGATGACGATGTATCTGTACATACTGAAAGAGGAGTGACTGGAATTCAAAATACATGCAAGGAGAGAAAAAAAAATATCTAAGTTTCACGTTTGTGTTTGGCAGAAAGTTCACAAGAAATGTAGAGCGCGTTTTGTTAACCTCATCGCTGCTAAGGAGTTTTCCCTGCTGTGGTGGACAGCAATAAAAACGGGTGTGGTCATGACGAGCTCAGCTCGTCATGAGCACCTGAGAGGTATATGCCATGACAAGCTGAGCTCGTCATGAGCATGGAAGGGGTTAACTTGAAAACTCCATTCCAGGAGAAAGAATCAGATCCCACAACTTCTTGTGTTCTACGGTCGTGTGAAACCCCATTTGATTTTAGAAAAAATTGTTTTTTCTGTGGTACTGAGTTAAGTTTATACTTCAGGGAGAGGAAAAAAAATGTGTGGTTTAATGCACGAACAAATCATTTGTTTTACAAAACTGCAACGAACGCAATGATGAATGGGCAGACAAAGTTAAAAGACGTATCCAAAATGTGTCTGATTTACATGCTGTAGATGCATGCTACCACAGTGTTCCGTCAATTTTTATACTGGGAAATTCAATCCCAGGCAGTTCACTGATAACCCTCCAACATCTTCAGGTCAACCAGAGGACTCCGTTTGCCTGGAAAATATTCTTCAAGTAGTTAAATACATGGAGGAAAATGATGAAGAACAAACTACTGTTGAAGAACTTGTTAATAAAATGCGAAAATTACTGCCAGAAGATAGCGAACCATACAGTTCGAAGTACATGAAACCAAAACTCAAAGAGCATTTTGAAGATGAAATCTTCATAGGAACAGTTGCAGGGACCGGTGATATCGTTACTTTTAAAATTACTGTTGCTCATGTATTGCAAGAGTACCAAAGTCATAGCCACGAAGATGTTGAAGAGGATCGAAACAATGTTCTTATGGCAGCTGCTGAAAGAATAAAAAATGATATTAAAGACATACCTGTAGAACTAGAAATATATCCACCCATTGAAAACATGAGTAGTGTTGACTATAATGTGAGCTATATTCCTGATACGTTAAGGCTCTTATTATCAGTTTTTCTTACTGATAAAACCAACAGAGAGAGAGAAGTAGCTTCTATAGGACAGGCAATTATGCAAGCTGTGCGCCCACGAGTCTTAGTTGCTCCGTTGCACTTAGGGTTTTCAGTTCAATTACATGACAATACATGCTCGAGATTTGTAGTTGAAGCAGTAAATCATATGGGATTCTGCAGCTCCTATTCAGACGTTCTTCGTTTTGAACGTTCAGCTGCAGCAGAAAGAGGAAATACTATACCTGTCCTTGTGGAACTTTCTGAAAGTCCTCTGAAATTCGTTCAAAATGCAGCTGATAATATTGATCACAATATTATTACAATAGATGGCCATGGTACTTTTCATGGGATGGGCATTATTACCACTGTGACCCCAACTGGAAAATTGTCAACGGTCATTAAGGCGGGGTTTCACATGACTGTAGAACACGAGAAGTTGTGGAATCTGATTCTTTCTCCTGAAATGGAGTTTTCAAGTTAACAAAACGCGCTCTACATTTCTTGTGAACTTTCTGCCCAACACAAACTTGAAACTTAGATATTTTTCTCTCCTTGCATGTTTTTGAATTCCAGTCACTCCTCTTACAGTGAGTACAGATACATATCTTCTTGAAACACCACATCACAAATAAAACACTTTTCTACGTCCATTTTCACTGTATCTCACAGCAACTCGCAAGAACCTGTAACACATAAATGAAACATTTTTGATTAACAAACAATAAAAACAAAGTTACAAAACACAAACAATAGAAAACTTTTTATTTCAAAAGTTAATTGTAATATTAACGTTCCTTCACACTTTGTCATATAAGTCAACGAAGAAATTATATAAACTTTGTCTATCTGATATATTCCGCGATTATTTGATATTATGGTCATCAGAAACAATTTTTGATGTTATTTTTGACTTTCCCGTCCTAAACACATATAAAATGATACCACACATGGGCATATAAACAGTTATACCCTATATCTCAAATAATGAGCAGCCATTTTGAAAAATCTGCCATATTGGATTAATGCGTCATGATAGAGTGGTAGACTTTTCACCATCGTTTTCTACGGAAATTTTTCAATAAGAAGCCACTCACTGAAATGGTATTGCAATGAGTTCTAGGTTATCCCATTTTTTGAACTAATTCGACTAGATATTCTTCCCACTCCCAACTTCTGTGTTGCTTCTGTCCCCATGTTGCTTTCCCCATATGCAATCTCCATGTCACTCCCCTCATGCGCTCTTCAAAAAAGCATATGCGCTACTATTTTTTTGTTTATATACGGATGCAATTTGTATGTTATTTTGTAAGCGCAAACAAGCGCGATGCGCATGCTTACAAAATAAAGTTACCACCACGTCATATTGCCTTTTTTTAACTTTGTTTTCTTTAGGCATGCTGCACACTTTGGGGATTCTGTACATCATAGTTAAAAACCATTAGCAATGCCAATAGGTCCTAAAGGAAAGACCTGCCTGCTTTGCCAATGCTTGTTTACCTCCCTTCCATCTTCTCAGTTGTTGTCATATTATCTTGCAAACCCTTCATCTGTTACTGGGCTCCATTGCTTGGTAGCCTAGGCTGTACTGTAACTTTATATGATTATATTGCTGTATATAGACCAGTGAAGGTCTATACAGGACAAGCTTTGCGTCTTGCATGTTTACCCTGGTTGTAGTGTTAATTGATCAAAGTTTACACTAAGGAGGATCTTTTGATGTAGAGCAGCACACACATTCGTTTTACAAAACACACATTCTTGTACACACTTTTGCTATGGTACTCACAATAATGTTCCCAAACACTTATGTTAATGAGTTTAAATCCTCTACTGTTTCTATTGTTGTGTTGTGTGTGAATGGTGCTACAATGCACGCATTAGGGTTAACACAAAATTGTATTGTTTTGTGCTTACGTGTTAGTGTCTGCAGAATGGGGTTACTTTTCTTGCACTTGTTTTAGTGCATACACAGATCTATTTTGAGATTGTTGTACACATAATCTGCAAACATGATTGTGGACAGTAAAACAGAACGGCCTCTGTTTGTAAAGCATGGTATATTTATTGTAAGTGCCACTGTAGTGATGTAAATCAGTGTAATGTGCATTGGAGGATGGGATCACATACTTCCATTTCAGTAGGATGTTTAGTACATTTACACAAGAACACTATAACATCACTTCTGATCACCACTTGAGTTAGGATCAGGTGGAAGATAAGTCAAATCCAGAAACCATGATGAAAAAACACCAGGTAAACCCTCCCTACATTGCCAAACTCTGACAGTGTTCAAAAGCAAGACAAAATACAACACAACTCCTCTGCCTGTATAAAAAAAATGGAAGTAAATGCCAGTTTCAAGACCCACTACATAACATGCTAAAGGAAGCCATTGCTATTGATGAGTTTCTTTATTCAAAGCATTTGATAGTACATTTATAGTTCCAACTTTTAGGCCCTTATTATGAGTTCCCTGTTAACTCTATGGTGCAATACTAGGACTGGAATTAAGAATTCTGACATGTAGCTCTCTGTGGGTTAAAGAGAATTACAAGTTATTTCTCTCTGGCAAGAGGAATCCATAAGGTTCTATTTCAATTGACTGTCAACAAAAGTTGGTCAATAACCTCTTACTATGGGCAAGGCACTCGTCAGTTTTGGTGCAAATAAAAAGTAAAAATGTTCACTCTGATTTGTTGTCTTACTGCTTTCAGTGCAAAATAGACAAGCATTTGCAATGCAATAGGTCTCGCAGCATTAAAGTTTGAGTTATTGGCATTGTGTATGACAATGCGTTGCATAAAATTTTTAGCAAACTTTGAATTGGTGAGCAGTTTGAGTGTGTGCAAGAGTATGCTGTTGCTCACAGCTGTTATTATTCACACAGCTCTAATGATGCACCTCACCACAGGGCTGACGCAGTTATTATTCACAAAGCCCAGGCAGGCCATCACAGCAACATTGGATATCTCCGAAATTGTATTTTACAGACTGACATCATAGCACAGTTATTCGAAGAGGAAACGAGCAGCGCACAGCTGGCGAACGCATCCCCTCAGCCGGAGCGAGCCTTCAAAACACAGATGTCTCGACTCGAGAGATAGAGAGAGAGAGGAAGTCGGGGTTCAAGGGAGCGCTCGGTCCCGTGGACTCTGGTCTGACCTGGGCTGGGCACCAGCAGCACGTGGGCAATGTGCAACAGGGGGCACAGTAGTACAACCGGCAGTGCTTAATTTGTAAATGAAAGAGTGCCGGTGCCCGAAGCTCCTGCTGAGAAGTCCACGGCGGGGCAACTGAACTTCAACCTCTTTAATCCTCTATCATGCACCCGCTGCTTCTTTATCTGACTCCCGCAAGTACCTACTATTTCCCTTTGTGACAGTTTTCCGTCTTTGTCGTCCTGTGTCTTTTCGAATTGTGCGTATTCCTTTTTTTGCTCTAGTCTAGGGAATATCTAACGCGGAACATATAATTGCCAGTCCCCAAATAAGTGCTGGTGGCCCTGCCGGCAAACCACCGGCTCAAATTAAGCAAGGACACCCGGGGAGAAAGGCGCGCAGACCCACTCAGGGAAGTATATGACTAAAGTCTGGTGGACAAGTGGACTAACGTATCTAGTGCAGTCATCGGTCTGCGACCGCGTGGTCATGTGTTTAAATCCCATCTGGTCCACTCAGCCTTTCATCCTTATAAGGAGGACAATAAAATGAGTACTTTCGGTTGGGCAACAATAAGATTCTGCTATTTTAGCATCAAGATACCTTTCCTGTGAACGCCATGCTTTATGTTACAAATTATCCTTGAATTACGTTAAGAAAAGCAAAAACAGACTGCACTAAAAGAGCAACGATTCTAAATGAAGGATGCGAAGATGACTAAGGTATAAATAAAATCTAAACACAATGGCCAAAACTTGGTAGAAATCCCTGTTCACCAATTACAAATGGTGTCTGGTTGTTCACGTTGCTTCATGTGGCTCTTCGCACACATGACTGTGCCTGTTCAGCTGGAAGAAAACACAGAAAATCTACTATTTAAAAATAAAGGGAAAAACTTAAATCAACAGACGCCATTAACTAAAAATACGAACTCCAAGCTGCCTGTGGAATCAACGGGAATTTACTCCATGGCAGTTCGATAGCCAGCGCTCTCTAACGAAGGGCGTTTAGAAGAAGAATGGGAAGGTGGCGCACGCTGCTTATTTTGGTCCGAGTCCAAAACCACTGTTCTGAGAGGAACAACGTCCAACGTAATCTTTGCCAAACCGGTCACTGTACCGTGCACCTGCTGCGGTTTTGAAGACAACATTTGGGGGGTGCGCCAACGGTAGGACTGAAAGGCCTGAGAACACCGCAGGCTCACCGGTTGGCGGGTACAGCCGGAAATGGGTGGTGCATGTATGATTCGAGATGACGTAAAATTCAAACAATTCACGGGGATAAAGGCAACTGGGACTGCACCAATCTAATTATTGGGATAATGTAAGCCAGGCTATGGTGCACAGGACCGGAGGTTCAATACCCCTAAACCCCCTAGGATGAGAAACCCTTCAACAACAAACCCACTAATTTGGTCTAGCACCCATCATTATATCACAATCCTCCATTTTCATTTGAATTCCGAAAAACACAATTCAAAGGGCATAGCATAAATCAGTTATTGTCATGATATATAACACCAACCCAGCATGCACCAAGCTCCGAGGGGGCCACAAGCTGATCTGAGTTGGCATCTGAGCTCCTATCTGGACAGAGAGGACGGCAGAACGAGACGGGAGAAGCCCCGAGTTGCTGACACGGAGGAGGACGCTACGGCGCGCGCACTCCTAAAAACGAAACCTATGGTGGGGCGGGACTTCCGTTTTGTGAAGCCCGTGCCCACGGAGTGCCTGGAGGAGCAGTGGTGACGCGGGGCCCCCATGCCCGAGGGGAGCCCCGCGGTCGGAGGCTGCACAAGTCCGGAGTGCCAGTGAGCGGGGAAGGGGGGGATGCCTGTATGTGTGCGTGTGTGTGTGTCTGTATGTGCGACGGCGGAGGGGTGGGGGGGATGTCTCTCCGTGCGTGTATGTGTGCTTGTGTATGTGTGTGCGCATGCGTGCAGGGGGAGGTGTGCCTGTGTATGTTTGCGCTTCCCAGGAGACAGCCACGGCGAGCGCGTTCGAGCGCGCGCGTGGCCTGCGCCGATCGCCTTTTGCGAGATGCGCGCGGCCAGGTGCTGTCTCCTGGGAAGCAGACCCAGTAACAATAGATCTCGGCGATACAGCCCTTACGCGCTGTATCGTTACGAGACCTAAAAACGAGGTGGCCCCTTTCCTCTTTCATCTACCAGTTAGCTGGTTTGACATCCAAGAACACAACCTGAGTTGTTTTGTTTTCTACAAAACAGAATGGTCTCCTTTTTTCCTTTCCTCTATCTCCATTAGATGCTAATATCTGTAAGTTCAGCTTTGACGAGTTTTCTCCCAATCATCAATTACCAGGCTTCTCCGCTCCCCATGTTGCAGTGATAAAAACCGATTAACAGTGAAAGCAAACGAAGGAAGAATGCTTCTTGAATTAGCCACAGATGGACGTTTGATAATTCTACGCCTCGAGATTGGGTTTGTGCACCCTTTTCATAGAGATGACAGCATCTACTTTGTTTCTCCGTTGTGTGCCTATGGAGGTTACATGACTCGCCACTTTGTGGCTTCTCAGTGTGCATTTTTCTGGCGTTTTTAATGGGATGCACGTTTGCAGTGTGTTGCTTAGACTCAAGTATGTCTTTCTGAAGCGTGGCTATTAAATGCAAACTTCTCCCCCTGCATTTATTTTCCAAAGTTGTGATTCTGGGCTCACTACTTAATAATAGGTGAACGTCTGGCCTAAGTAAAGTTACCTTTATGTGGACCTTTAATCTCCAACTCTTCTTGCCGTCACCCATGTGCATAGGAGTAAGTTTCCCTGAACCTTTACCTATCCATATCCATCTTATCATAAAGGAACCTGGGCTAGGTATAAAGGCCATGCACTCCTAGAGGTATCACTAGAGCCACTTTACGTGATAACCTTTTACTAGCTTTGAGTTTCACAACTGAAAAGCAGTCTCCTGTCTCACTGCTTGGTGGTCCTTGGCTGGCTAAAGTCTAGCCTGAGTATATCCTGATCAACAGCAAGGGAAATCTGATTTTATATTTGTTGTTTCGCAGTAAAATAATTAGGATTATAGGTGGAAACACGTTTGTTCACAAGGCTGTGTAGCTATCGAAAGCCGATATTTTTTCACAGCAATTTTGGGCATATGATTATTTGTTTATATATACTCTGTGGATACCTATTGCGATGCCTTTTTCAATAAAAAAAAGTTTACAAAAAAAAACAATTTTGGGCATATCCTCCTAGTGCAGAGAAGGCTACAGCAAGCATACAAAATTAATGTGCAGCCGCCCTCAAATTTTGATGTGGTGCATGGGTGACAAAGTTAATATGCATAGTTTAAAAATTACTGCAAATGTTTAATCTCTCTTCTTTTTAACGTTTTATAAACCGCATAGTAAAAGGTAATCTAACAGAACATGAACGTACTTCAGCACTCCCAGGTTTACTGAATAAGCTCTATTGCAAAAGGTGTCTGAAAAAGCACTGTGAGTCTCCTGTGAAATATTAACAAGAGGCACGAACTGTTAACTCGGCGGTATGCTGATAATGCACGGCTTTAGGCTGCCTATTATTGTATTCTGCCTATCATATCACGCACCTGATATGTAATTTGACCTCATGAGTGGGTTTAGGTGGAAAAATTAGAGCTGTTCGAGATTTAGTAGTATGTTAACTGGATTGTAAATTTATTTTGAGATTAACTACTGAGCACAGAAAGAAATATCACATTGCTGTAGTCTCTTGACATGAAACCCAAAGGACGGAAAAGACCGGATTCATTGTTTGGATAAGGGCTTTTCTACTTTCAAATGCCTTTCTAATCACTCGAAATGTACACTCCAACCCTAAAGTGGGAGTTGAATGTCAGTTCCCAAATGTCTGATTTCCTTCACATGCTATGGGCTAGTCTCAAAATGTTTAGGTCACTACGTGCTCACCCCAAAGGGCAGCGAGGTGCTGTAATCTACAATGCAGAATAACTTGAACTAAACAATCCAAGCAAAAAAAAAAGCAGTGGGAAGAATAATGCAACAAACAGTAAAAGGAACAAAAAGCAAATACAAATTAGCTGAAAAAAGAAGACTGTTTACTGATGCCCATGGTGAAATAAATGAGTTTTAAAACATTTGGGGACCTCGACTAAAAAAAGCCTGTGACAAATGCCATTGAGAGAGGACACCATGCTCCACAGTCAGTTCAGGAAACTTACCAGGAGTCATTCCTGGTGTGCAAGCTGTGGACATCGAGTGCCACAAACGTCTGCCGGTTTTCGGCCAAATATGAGGGCTGGTCCATTTGAAGTGCCTTGTTTAAGTAAAACAGTGATGAGGGGAAACACAAAAGGTACAGAATTGAGTCGACGACAAAAATAATTATTTCTCAGATTCTCTTGGTTGTGCATTGCAATTCTTTTCTTTCTTGTATTCTTTGTACAAATGTGTACAGCCAACGAGTTTCTCCCCAAACAGGGCTTCTTCAGGGCAAAAGATAACGGTAGGCGCAATTCATATTTTCACACTGAGAAAGCCAATGGCGAGTTGTGTTCAATATCTTCCCTTTTCTCAACCAAGTACACGCCACTTCAAATTTATTGGCGACCAAAAGAGAATGGTAGGCACAATTCCAATTTTCACACATCAAGTAGCCCGTGGTGAGTTGTTTCAAAAGTGTCCCTTTTCCAACACATGCGTGTCACTTTCAGTTATCAGCTGACTCTTTTCGTACACGGGATATGTTTTGGACTTAATATCCTAGGGAAGGACTTGCCCATTTGAACGTGCCTGATGCAATCGCAACTACTTAGCTGTGGTTGACCCATGTTATTGACGATAAGGATGCCATTAAACTGGAAGTGGCAGTTTGATAAGGACAATTATTGAAATAACTGGAAGTCTCACGCATTTGTTGGAAAAGGGACACTATTGAAACAACTCGTCTGATTTCCTTCACATGCTATGGGCAATTCTCGAAATGGTTAGTTCACTACGCACTCACCCCAAAGGGCAGGGAGGTGCTGTAATCTAAAATGCAGAATAACTTTAACTAAACAATCCAAACAACAAACAAAAAAACAGTGGGAAGAATAATGCAATAAACAGTAAAAGGAACACAAATAAAATAAAAATTACCTGATAAAAGAAGACTGGTCACTGATGGCCACGGTGAAATAAATGAGTTTCAAAACATTTGAAGACGTATGCTAAAAAAATTCAGTGGCAGGAAACTCACCAGAAGTCATTCCTGTTACCCAGGCTGTGGAAATAGAGTGCCACAAACGTCAGCAGCTTTTCAGCCAAATATGAGGGCTGGTCCAGTGTTGCAGCAAATTTTGAATATAATACGCTAGTGAACCAGGGGTGAGGAAGCAAACCAGAAGTTGTGTGATGCAACGTTTCAGACCCTGATATGAGACGATTTCTTCCGATTGGAGAACATTACTGGTGCTGAGGGCCTATAGATTAAGCAAGAAGAAAACCAAGGCCCTGGTCGCCCTGTGAAAGTCTCTAGAAGAACCCAAGCGTGTTTTTATTTACTTTTGATTTTTTAGTAAATAATCTAAAAATACAAGATTCAGTCAAAATCCAGATGTGAGTTTTAGAGTCAAGACTATATCCAAAACACATATATGGAATTAAGTGAGGACATTATAGTAAGAGAAACCCAAAGTGGATATATATATGATATAATTTTATTTTGTCTTGCATACGTGCATGGGATCTGTTTGCGGCTCCCAGTTGGATATTGATTAAGACCACTGTATGTATGTGCTGCCGTTTCCCCCAGCAGCCCCGACTGGTCATTCTGTGCTTTCACATGTATGTGAGGGTTTATGAGGGTTCGACATTGATTTCTCCTAAATGACCCAGAGCTGGCTTTCAGAGATCTAATATGCAAGAGCGGCCGTGTAAGAAGACCACCAGGAGTCGGCACAATAGCGGCCTCCTTGATTACTTTACAGCCTGCTGCTCGATATTCATGTACCTCCGCGGGGGCGCCATTGTTATGAGTCCTGTTTTGGTCACGTGACCCTGTCAGCACAAAAGCAGCTGGCCAGCGCGGAACAATTGGAGGGTCGTTCTCCCTGCACAGAGGGGGTGCGATAAGGACAAGGAGGGGCGCATCTGGCCTTTATGCCCCGCTGTAAGTGTTAGGCTTCTCTGAGGAGGTTTTGACATGAAACCATGTTCGTCCTCGTGTATTTCTGTTGGGAGCTGGTTTTCGGAGCACGACAGGCTGGCATCTGAGTGCCCAGTGCGTGTAAACCATCACTCAAGTCAAAGTCTTCCTCCGTGCTGTGCATCCCTGCTAATGACGTTCCTGATTCATTCTCCCAGGATGTTTGCAATGTTCAGTTGTAAGCCAACCTAATACCCCAATGGCCACGAGGCAGCATATATAAACGCTCCAAATAACTAAATTCAGGAGGGACAGGAAAGAAACACAGAATCTACCACTTACGGAAGGTGTAGCCACGTGTGCAAACGCAGAATCCTGCGACGTTATTACGGACATACAAAAACCGTGAATTTTCTGTAGAAAATGTGTTTCCTGCAGGAGGGGATTTCAGCAATCCCGTCGAAATGCTCTAAAATGTTGCATTCTAACTGTGGTATTTTTCAAAACACGAAGGCAATGAACGTCATAATCCTCGCTCCGTCACCGCAGGAGTCGTTCCCCCATTAATGATACAAAAGGTTGTCCCGGAAAGCTAGGAGCACGTACCATTAACTAAAGCCTCGAGTGCACTTGTTTCGAATGTAACCAGGTGACTGGGCCTTTTGTCTGCCCGAGGTGCATAAAATGAGCACTGATTGCAACCTGGGTGTCGGTAATTACACTGCAAATATGGCCTGTATTAGACGGTATTTGGATTCGCTCTAGGTGTGCTGCCCCCCACTGTGCAAACACGGAGTCTTGTGATTAGCATAGTGGGCGGTTTCCTGCAAGGTCCCGGTAGGAACACTGCTTTGCACAAGTGAAAAGCTGCACCGTATCCTGCAGTTTATTCAGACTATTTTACAGTGAACGCTGCAATCCTACTTAATTCAGATACATTTTAAGTAATATTGTTCCTAACTTTTCCCACCTGTCTAACCTAGGAGAGTTTGTTGCAAATTATTTTTACAGCTTCAATATTGTCTTTGTGTTGCTATAGGCGATATAGGGTCCTTTGTCTGGATTTGGGTGTGCAGAACAGCCATTTAAGACGGTAACATCCAGAGGCATTTTCCTAAACTGACTGTGATGTTTGGTCACAAAATATTGCATTTCCAGATATATATTTATAATTGATAATCGCTACTTGCTGTTAGGGGTAGTACCCTGTAAGAGTGGAGTGGTGTATGTAACTCCTCTGCTGTCTGAATCAACAAGGTCTCCTTAACATGAAAGATAGCAGTGCTTTACCAGCCCGTAAAATCTGCCTGTCTCCTCTGTCTTCTGCCTGACAATGCAAGAACCAAGGAATGTACTAGGCAAGGAAAATATGGTAAAGGAAAGAAAAGGAAGCGTAGAAGTGAACATAGATACTATGAAAAATGACAGGCAAATGACATTTCAATTGTAAATTATATCACCAATGTTGCTTTATGCGTTTTTATGGAAATCGTGTAAAAAAAATGCCCACACATTTTGCAGCACAGTTTCCCCCAAAATGTGTCAATGAAGTGGAGAACTTCCGTTAACCACATTAGAGAAGATTGGATAACTTGTTCCAATTCGTGGTGCATATTTATTCCAAACATCTTCAAAGTTAACCAGCTACCACTGATAAGATGTGTGTGTTGATTTACAGAATTGGTATTGTCAGCATTTTAACCCTACAAAAAGCATTTATGAATGTGACAATTCTGCCAGTCAAGTGGAAGTTCTACAATTACAAATTTAGGGTATGGAGTAGGTTGATGGTCATTCCTGCAAAAATAGATGAAAACCCACAACATTTGCACATATTCACATGCCACTTTAAGTTTGTTTCTCAACATAGAATGATATTTACACTCATCACAGGCAGGAGTAGGAGTATTTCCTAGGTGGGAAAAAGGGGACACCACCTCATATTCAACTATGGTCTAATGCAGCTAGTTTCTCTGCAAGAGGGTGCCTTTCCCTTAGACTACCCAAAATGTAATTATTCGTTATACATAGTATAAATGAAATTAATAAAAAAAAATGTATAAAGCACGAACAGCTGCTTCCAAAAGAACCGCCCCAGTGCTAAGCTAATAGATCAGAAACAATACAAAAGGGGATGAACTGGGGTGGCAGAGTGGGCTAAAGAACGGTGATGGATCAAACCCAGATCTGTTGACTGGGTGTGAGTGTTTGATTGGTTCAGATGCTCCGTCCATCACCACCCCCTTTTGTACCGCTTTGTTCGCCATAAGTTGGCAGGGTATGCTCAGACGTGAGTCCCTTGCTCACTTTGCCACTGGATTCAAGCAAGCCGGACTGAAGACGGCTGCAATGCCAGAAACCGGTCCTCGGAAGCTTGTTTCCGGTCCAGGGAAGGCATGCCTTGGTAGTTCGGGCTGGACTGTTCCCATGATTCACAGGGTCAGACTGATTTGCATATGGCCATGTCTGAACTGGGGTGGCAGAGTGGGCTAAAGAACAGTTGTGGGAGGGCAGGTTGGATATACAGACGCGGAGGCTGAATATATTGACGAATAACGCCTTTATTAACAGATGTCACAGTCTTGGGTTTAACAACAGGTTCTAGTGTTCCTCCCTCAGTAAATGTCTCTTCAGCTTTGGAAGGCCTGGCCGTGGCACTCAGCGTTGTTTCTATTTCTTCTTCAGCCTGAAGATGAGGATCCTTGGGCGATGAGGACTCCGTGGCGTTGGTTTACCCGGAGGGCACCGAGAGGAAAGGAGAAAAGGAGCCTGTCAGTTTGTCTGTTCTGTATAATTCCCTTTTCCTACACCCGGTATTGCTTAATAGATCAGAAATGGGGGGGGGGGGGGGTAGGTTGTGAATAGGCTCTGGGCGTGGAGGGTTGGTGAAGGGGGGGTTGTGAATAGGCTCTGGGCGTGGTGTTAGGTCAAAGTAGAAAAGGCTGATGGGACAGATGAAAGTGCAGAAGTACAACTTCCCAAAAGAAAACCAATGTGCCGCTTTAAGTGCCTATTTAGTGCGAGCATGCCGTTTCAGACATTCTCCCCGTTTTACTAACCACTTCCACCCTCCTCCCGCAATATCACACTATTCCACCCACCTCCCGCAACAACAAGCAACCCACAATGCACACAGGACCGGTTGCACTCACCAGCCCCGCCGTAACTCTCTTGAGTCACGGCACGCTCTCCAGCCTCCTCCGGGGGACACCACCACTCCTCCGTCCAGCGGTCTTCGGTCTCCCCCGCCTCTTCCTCATGCTCAGGAACGCTGTCTTGACTCTCGGCGTTCAGCTCCGGCACCCGGCTCCGAGATTCGGCGTCTTCCGCGTGGTCAGCCTTGTCCTTCCTAAAGTCCGATTCTCGACGTTCTGCGACCCCTCTTCCTGGTTGACGTCGGTTTTTACTGGTCCTTCCGCCGTCACTCCTCCCCTTGACGTCAGTCCTCGCTGTGGAAAGAGACGAGAGGCATGGATCGCCGTCCGTGGTTCCTGCTGGACGTGGCTAACTGGGCAGTGTTCTACTCGTATAGGGAAGTCTGGGCCCCGTAGTCTGGCCACACGGTGAGCTCCGCCAGGTCCCTTCTCACATCCCCTTTCCCTTGCTGTCTTGATACTAGGGTTTCTCTCTTGGGGATATCTGGGCAGAAAGTCTACGTTGCCTTGCTCAGACCCTTTCCGGTGTTGTGTGCGTAATCTATAGGGTTGTAATGCCAGGAACCACCTTAACACTCTATCGTTGTTCCCCTTATTTCGAGCTAACCATTCTAAGGGTGCATGATCTGTGAATTGGGTAAATTCTCTTCCTTCCAAATAATATCTCAGGGTTTCAATGGCCCATTTCACGGCCAGAGCTTCTTTCTCAATGACTGCGTAATTCTGTTCTCTTGGGAACAATTGGGTCAACCTTTCTTTCAAAGTGCCAGGAAGAGCGGTGTCTATACACTGGACAAACAAGGGAACCTCCGTCTCGACTTTTACAGTTAAGGTCGGCATAGGTCCTTCCCATTTTTTCAACAAATTGACATGGTAGATTTGCGAGGTTCCCCTAGCTGAATCTGATTCTATTCGATAGGTTACCGGGGTGACCTGCTCTGTAATTTTATAGGAACCCTGCCACTGGCCTAGCAATTTGTGATCAGGGGAGGCCATCATCAATAAGACAAGATCTCCTACCTTGAACTTTCGTTCCTTTGTTTTTTTATCATACTGGGTTTTCTGAGCGGATTGGGCTTCTTCCAGATTACTACGGACAATAGTCCGAATCTGTCCAAGATGTGTTTTAAGAGTAGATACATAATCTACTAAGGGTTTTGTATTGTCTGGTTCGCTCTCCCATTTCTCCTGTGCCATCTCTAAGAAAGTTCGAGGTTGATGACCATATAACAATTCAAAAGGAGAATAACCTGTACTTTTTGGGATTTTACAGTGTATAGCAAACAGAGCCAATGGTAACATATCCTCCCATTTCCTGGTTTCTAATTCCAACAATTTCTTCAAGGTAGTCTTAAGGGTGGCATTGTACCGGTCCACCAACCCATCAGTCTGGGGGTGGTAGGCTGCAGTTCTGATTTGGTGTATCCCTAATTGGGTACAGACCTGTTTCATAACCTTGGATATGAAAGGGGTTCCTTGGTCAGTCAGTATTTCTTTTGGGAACCCTACTCTTGAAAATACAGTTATCATAGCCTTGGCAATATTGATAGCATCAGGGCGACGTAGGGCTATAGCTTCAGGAAAGCGTGTGGCATAATCCACTAGTACTAGAACATATCTACACCCACTCCTGGATGGCAACAATGGTCCTATTATGTTCATGCCTACCCTGTTGAAAGGTTCTTCTATGACGGGGAGTGGACGTAAGGGAGCACGGGGTGGTATGTATCTACTATGTCTCTGGCAGATTGGGCATTCCCTACAATATCTTTTGACCTGTTGGTAGATACCAGGCCAATAAAAACGTTCCAAGATTTGTTTCTCTGTTTTGTCGGGCCCAAAGTGTCCTCCTAATAAATGACTGTGGGCCAAAAACAATACCTTCTCTCGAAAGGGCATAGGTATTAGAAGCTGTGGGTTTTGGGTAGGACTTCCTTTCCTATACAGCAACCCATTTTTTTTAAAGAAATAAGGACCTACCATGAAGCGGGTATTTATGGTCTAGGGCGTTGTTCCAAGCTTCCTGTAATACTGGATCTTCCCTTTGTGAGGCACGAAAACTTCTGTCAGTTTCCCATGGGTTCTCCTCAAGTACAGCAGGAAGGACATTCGGTGTCTTTCCCTTTTCTGCTCTTCTCTGCTTTCGACTTTTCCGAGGTTTTGACATCGGCCATTCGGGTTCTTCTTCTTTAGAAAAGGGAGCTTCAGCCCACCAGTCTTCACCTTTTTGGATGTCATGAGCTATCATCTGAGAAAGATGGGGATAATCATTTCCGAGGATAACTTTTTCAGGTAGATTAGGTATGAGGCCTACCTTCAGGGATGTGCCAGGATCATTAACATGTTGTATTCGAATCAGAGTAGTCTGGTATTGCTTAACGTCTCCATGCACACACCGAATAGCAACCATTCCTTCACTGGGTCCAACCCATGGTTCGAAATCCTGAGGACGGACTACACTCTGTCGACACCCTGTGTCGGCCAATGCCAAGGTGGGTTGTCCATTAACCTTCACTGCACAGTGATAAGGGGGTAGTGGTTTTCCTGATGAGGAACAGTAATAATTCCTGGCCATCCCTATCTCCATAGGTTCCTCCTTCTGTGGACAGAATTCTGTCGATATGTCCTGGCCCCCCACAATGGAAACACTGGGGTCCTGGATTCGGGGGTCTGAATACTGGTGTGGGTGTAACAGCTCCTGGGAAGAGAGTCACTGGTTCAGGCTTTTTAAGAACAGGGACTCAGGAGGCCTATGGTTTCCCTGTCCGCTGCCCTCCATGGGGTATCATCTCTGCCCTTTTGGATTTCCTGTGCCCGGTTGTAGGCACTGGCTATTTCTACCACGGTTTCCAAAGTCAATTGAGCCTGTTGCCTGACCCACTTCTGGATTGGGGGGTGAAGGGAGGCCAGATACTGCTCCAAGTAGATCTTGGACATGATACCATCTTTATCGGTAGTAGCTGGTTTCAACCAACGGTCGGTCATGTCTTTTACCCTAAAGTACAGGGCACGTGGTGTTTTTTGGGGTCCCTCTTTGTTTTTGCGTAATTTTATCCTGTACGATTTGTCGTCCACTCCAAACCTCTCCATTATATACCGTTTAATGTCCGTATACGGCACTGTCCCTTGTATAGTGGCTGCCTGGTAAGCAGCCTGCAGATCCCCGGATAGAAGAGGGCCTAAATACTGACCCCACTTATCGGCTGGCCACGCAGCTGCTGTGGCTATGCGTTCAAAGTTTGTAAAGAAGAAGTCTGGATCTTCTCCACTGACATACTTCTGCATAACCATAGAGGGTAGGGTAGTGGGTCCTCTTTGATTTCCCAAGATTTCGGCTAATTTGTCCATAGCGGCTTCATGCGTTTGGCTTTTTCCGGTTATGGCCTTCTGTGTCACCTCATGGTCTTCCTCTACTACATGGAGAAATCTCTCCATCACCTTGCCCAAATGTTCCTGTTGTTCCGCCATGTTCGCGAGTGCAGCCTCCATGTCTCCGTCAGATCCCACTTCTGACACCATTTGTGGGAGGGCAGGTCGGATATTCAGACGCGGAGGCTGAATATATTGACGAACACGCCTTTATTATCAGATGTCACAGTTTTGGGTTTAACAACAGGCTCTAGTGTTCCTCCCTCAGTAAATGTCTCTTCAGCTTTGGAAGGCCTGGCCGTGGCACTCAACGTTGTTTCTTCTTCTTCAGCCTGAAGATGAGGATCCTGGGGCGATGAGGACTCCGTGGCGTTGGTTTACCTGGAGGGCACCGAGAGGAAAGGAGAAAAGGAGCCTGTCAGTTCGTCTGTTCTGTATAATTCCCTTTTCCTACACCCGGTAGTGCCTAATAGATCTGAAATTGTGGGGGGGGGGGGGGTGGGAGGGGGGGGTAGGTTGTGAATAGGCTCTGGGCGTGGAGGGTTGGTGAAGGGGGGGTTGTGAATAGGCTCTGAGCGTGGAGTTAGGTCAAAGTAGAAAAGGCTGATGGGACAGATGAAAGTGCAGGAGTACAACTTCCCAAAAGAAAGCCAATGTGCCGCTTTAAGTGCCTATTTAGTGCAAGCATGCCGTTTCAGACGTTCTCCCCGTTTTACTAACCACTTCCACCCTCCTCCCGCAATATCACACTATGCCACCAACCTCCCGCAACAACAAGCAACCCACAATGCACACAGGACCGGTTTCACTCACCGGCCCCGCCGTAACTCTCCTGAGTCACGGCACGCTCTCCAGCCTCCTCCGGGGGACACCACCACTCCTCCGTCCAGCGGTCTTCGGTCTCCCCCGCCTCTTCCTCACGCTCAGGAACGCTGTCTTGACTCTCGGCGTTCAGCTCCGGCACCCGGGTCTGAGATTCGGCCTCTTCCGCGTGGTCAGCCTCGTCCTTCCTAAGGTCCGCCCTCTCGACGTTCTGCGACCCCTCTTCCTGGTTGACGCCGGATTTTACTGGTTCTTCCTCCGTCGCTCCTCCCCTTGACGTCAGTCCTCGCTGTGGAAAGAGACGAGAGGCATGGATCGCCGTCCGTGGTTCCTGCTGGACGTGGCTAACTGGGCAGTGTTCTACTCGTATAGGGGAGTCTGGGCCCCGTAGTCCGGCCACACAGTGAGCTCCGCCGGGTCCCTTCTCACAACGGTGATGGATCAAACCCAGATCTGTTGACTGGGTGTGAGTGTTTGATTGGTTCAGATGCTCCGTCATCACCACCCCCTTTTGTACCAAAAAGATCAGAACCAGCAACTTTAAAAAAAATCTACTAAATGTCTACCTTTTGCTATACAGGAAGGTTTATAAATTGGCTTTAAAAACAAGCTCTAACACTGTGTGGCTTAAAGCTGGTCTGGCAGAGAACTCCACAGGTTGGCATTCTGAAAGGAAAATTACCTTCCCCCTGCTCTGGGTATGTACCTTGGGAATACATAGAAGATCTTGGTTTGATGATTGCAATGCCCTATGTGGTGAGTATTTTTTAACTTTCTCCTGTATATAAGAAGGACCATTTTTGTATATGGCCCTATGGGTGATTGTTAGACCTGACATCATTGGCTTGAGTCTCTCCTCCATTTTTTCTGTGTGCCTCCACTGTTTTACGATGTTTTGCTGGTATATGCTTTGGGCGCGGTGTCACTGCTGATCAGTGCCACAGCGCAAGTGCTCCCTATGTTAAATTGATGTATCGATTGTATCCATGTTTGGCTTATTTGGTTTACTGTCAGTCCCTAGTCTAGTGCACCAGGAGTGCCGGGGCTTGTAAATACAAATGCCGCTTGTGGGCTTGCAGCACGTGTTGTGCCACCCACAAGGGCGGCCTCGTAAAAGAATGTCTACGGGTCGGTCATTGCGAGACCCACGTGCAGCCTGGTGCTGTCACGCAGGCTGCGCAAGTATACCTACTTGCCAGCCCCTCAAACCTTCCCTTGACTTCATGTTAGTCACCCCTATGGTAGGCCCACGGGCAGGGTGCATTGTAAGTATAAGGTAGGACACGCCTGACCAAGTTGGCATGTCCTAATAGTGAATTACCGCCATCTTCGTTCTTCACTATTGCGAGGTAGCCTGCTCTCCGTTGGGTAGAATGGGCCGCCGGGATTATTAATGCTATGATCCTAGCTGGCTCGGGGAGCATGGTGCAATGTCGAGTTTGGTATCCCTGAACTCGGGGTTTAATTACGCATCCGTTGGTGTGGATGGTTTTTGGACTCTGGGTTGGAAGATAGCACTTTTAGAAAGTGGCTATATTCTTGTCCAACCATTTCTGGTTTCTGCTGGTCTTGCGTGTGTGTGACAGGAGCTGGGTGGCTCCAGGGGTCTGGATGAGTCCGTGTGGGATGAGTGGGACATTTGTGTTGAGAGTAGGGGGAGAGTAGTTGCTGATAGCCTGCTCTGCCTGATACAATGCTGGCCCCACCTCCTGCCAAGCGGCTGATGGCTCTGTGCCTGCCATGGACGATCCTAGCCCCACCTCCTGCCAGGAGGCCGATAGCTCTGCTCCTGCCAGTGTCAATGCTGGCTCCACCTCCTGCTGGGCATCTGAGGACCCAGCCCTGCTCAGTGAATAGGCCAGGTGCTACTGCCTGGCTCCACCCACAACAGACCCAGGATGTTGGGAAATTCCCCTACATGGACAAAGGGAGCAAAGCCGAAAAAGGGGTATAAGAGAAGGACCCCTGAACCAAGAATTTAGATCACTTCTGACAAGGAACCCTGTAACCAAGGACAAAAGGCCTGCTGATCTGAGGACTTGCCTACCCCTTCTGCCAGTGTGCTGTTTGCTGGGGGGAATCCTGCAGTGCTTCTTTATTTTTGCCAAGGAACCAGGAGAGAGGAACTGTGTGTGTACTCTCACGCTTGATAAGAAAATCTCCAAGGACTGGAAGAGTGCCAGTCTCCTGCTGAAGTCACAGGGCTAAAGGACTTCATCTGCTTAAAGTGCTATTTGCTGGAACCGTGAATCCAGCACCTCTGAAAGAACCAGCAATCTCGACGCCGACGAACGTCGCCGAATCCAGCTCGACATAGTGGGTAACGGCCCCAGTGTCCCGCTTTCTCGACGACCGGCCGCCGGGCCCGACCGACACCAGCAGCAACGCCAGTGAGTGGGAGTACGGCTCCAGCTCCAAGGGACCTCGTGTCTGCACCGCTGCTGATCGCATCGCCCTCGTGCCCTCTCGACGCCGTGAGCGCTGCTCACTCTGCGCAACCGCATCATCGACGACGACGCCTGCTGAGGCCTGATCGACACCGAAGACGCGACGCCGGATTGCTCGACGCCGCTGATCATCGTGTGCTTCATTTTCCAAAAGGCACTGTGTTGTTGGGGGTCCGTGTGACTCCGGGCTCGACGTAGCGCTCCTCGCGGTCGACGCCGAACCTTTGGATTAACTTTGCCTCTACGTCGCGTAGCCCCCGTGTGGGTTACCCTGTTGCTAAGAACTGTGTTTCCAAGAAGAAGATTTGCTTGATACGAAAGACTTTGTCCTAAAGAAGAAACTACCTTTGAACTATCCCGTTTTCCTTCCCAGAGCATTTATTAAGATTGTGTACATTTTTGTCGTTATTTGGTCTTGTGCTAAGCCTTATATAAAAATACTTATTTTTATAATACTACTGTGTCGTGTCCATTTGTAGTGTATTCACTTTTTTACTGTATGTGGTCATAAATGCTTAACACACAGCCTCTGAGATAAGCCTGTCTGCTCTGCCAAGCTACCAAGGGGGTGAGCAGGGGTTATCGAAGGGTGTGATCCCCTTGCCCTGACTAGAAAAGGTGTGTCCCTATTTGTCAGAAGTGCATACCTCTGCCAACTAGAGACAGCCGGTTCTAACAGTGATCATTAATGCTTGAATCTTTAATCTTTACCTAACTGGCAACCAATACAATTGCTCCAGACCTTCCGAATGGACTGCCTTTTGGGAAAATTCAGGACCAGTCGTGCCGCTGCATTTTGTACACGTTGCAACCTGTTGAGAAATGTTGTGGTTGCGCCCGAGTACAATACATTGACATAATCCAACCTAGAGGTTATTAAGGCATGCACAGTGTCCTTCCGAGGGACTACTAGGAGACATTTTAGTCTCTTTTTAAAAAGATGTAAGCAAGGAGAAAAAAATAGCAGCAGTGCACTGCACCTGAGGTTGAAATGATAATTCCGTATCCAATTGCACACACAAATGTCTGGACTCTCATATTGGAGTCTCAGGTTCCGTCAACTCATTTGGCCATAGTCTCCTAAATCCAAAAGTGAGGAATTCCTAAATACCAAAATTTCCAATTTTTTTAGCTCAAGTGCAGAAAACTACTTCTCATCCAACTTGCTAATGGCAAAGTAATGTCAAAGTTACACAAAGTGGAAACTGCATTCGTACATTTTATGCATGTGAATAATTAAAATCACTGACTGGCCTAGGTTTACAGTTCTGAGCCTGGTATTCTTTATGAATCCCCTGAAAGTTGGAAATTTTCTCCAACTATAAGAGTAGTGTTGTGGGCTCATTCATCCAAAGAGGCAGCAGAAACAGGATATGCTTGTTCCGAGTTTATTAATAACAGGAACCCCATGTCTGGCAGGCACAGCATAGCAAGTACTTCCAACAACTGAAATAGAACCCCGACAACGTAAACAAATGATTTTCCACAGAATGACATGACACAAAGGGTAGAGGGTGAAGAAGGATGGGAATCACAGTATAACACATTCCCCTTCTTCCAAACTGACAAAACAAACACATGAGGAACCCTGCACAGGACACACCACCCACAATCCCACGGATAAAGTAACGCACAAGGGAAAACAAAACAATGAACGAAAGAGAAGAACAAATGAACTCTCTGCTAACAGTGAAGCAACAAATCAATGAGTTACAAAATCATTAAGCCATTTGGGAGACCCAACAAATCTCCTGCTTCTCTCAGATCTGCCAAACGCCAGGACAGTGCATTTTACATTACATTTGTCAGTTGCAAAGGTGCGGAAGGTTGTAACCCCATTGGTTTTGGGTAATGTGGAAACATCCTCAGAAGAACAAATGCCAGCCCTTTGAAACAAAGCAACTCTTCTCATGTTCCAAACCTGCATATTGTCTAACTTCAATGACCTTGAAGGGGCCACGAAATTTGGGAAACCCAACTTTGCAACCACCAGGTTTGACTTTCACTAAGTCACCAACCCTGAAGAAAACTGAGCTGGCAGGTACAACTGAATCTTTAAGGGGAACAAAATTCTAGTTTTTCCCCATCCAAAAAGGACACAATTTGGAGGAAGGCACCCTACCCCTCATCATCTCAATTGGAGTCCTACTGGTGGCTGTATTAGTTGTGGTGCGATATGCCCAGAGCATGTCTTTAACAGCACTCTGCACATTCTGCCGAGCTTTAAAGGCGAATTCCATGGTGCCCTTAACTAACCTGTTAATCCTTTCAACTTGGCCGTTACTATGTGGGTTGTACAAAGAAATGCGAATGGGTTTAACACCCATGTGGCTCAAAAAGCCTCTGTTTCAGAAGAAGTGAGTTGTGTGCCATTGTCGGTAACTAGTTTAGAGGGACACCTTCTCTTCTAAAAATGTCTTCCAACATAGCAATGGTGGATCTGGAGCTAATGTTCCTCATGAAAATGACCTCAAACCAACGTGACTTAGCATCAACCAAGACCGCTGCAAAACGTTCAAGTTCGGAGAGGAACGAGAAGGGACCAATGAAGTCAAGGCTGAGCTTCTCCCACACCGAATCAGCTTCAGCCATGTGTAGAGAGAAATCCTTGACAACTCCGCCCCCCCCTCCTTCCTCCCCAATTTCAACTTTTTCTCAGAGTTTTTGCAATGAAGGCATTTCTCAACTCAGTCTTTGACATCAGATTCCATTTTAGGCCACCAAAAGTTTTACTTGACTCTCTTTGAAGTAAATATCTGGCCCAAGTGACCCTCATGCACTAAAGTAATGAGTCTGAGCCTCAAGGTGACAAGGGGATGAATTGCTCACCTCTGAGAATGATGCCATTAGGATTGGCAGAGTTCTTGTACAATTTTACAATATGGTCTGACATTGTGAGGATAAACACTCTCCCTCAACACACCGTGGTTAATCATTTTGTGAAGAGCAAGGAGCTCCAAGTGTTTGGCAGAAGCATCCAACCACTCACGTTTAGAAATGGCACTATGCTCCGCAGACGGAATTTCTTCAATGCTCGCAACCACCTCATCTGTGGAAACCTCATCATAAACACACATTTTATCTGGCAGTCTAGAAAGGCAATCCACAACCTTTTTTTCCACCCAGCTACGTATTCAATTGAAAAATCACACTCTTGTAATTTAACAAGGAATTTGGATAAGGCAAGGTGAAGGTAGTAGATCCGTCCTGTCGCCAAAATTGTTGTGGGATCATTCATCCAAAGAGGCAGCAGATACAGGATATGCTTGTTCCGAGTTTATTAATAACAGGAACCCCATGCCAGGCAGGCACAGCATAGGAAGTACTTACAGCAACTGAAATAGAACCCTGACGACATAAACAAATGACATTCCACATAATGACATGACACAAAGGGTAGAGGGTGAAGAAATACTGGAATCATAGTATAACAAGTAGTCATGAGGGGGCACATATATACCTTTCTAAGCTAGCCCTTTGTTAACAAGGCAACATTAGGTAAACACAGAAACAAACTTGTTGTCCCTTTTTAGGTCCTTCCTGAGACAGCACATGCGCTGTCTCTTGAAAGACATTTTGTGAGCTTAGAGCTCTCCCATAGCTTAACATTGGTTGGCTTCAATGTCAGTCTTGTTTGCTTGTTTCCTTTTGGTCAGCGCATGTTTGCTATACTTTCTCTTTGTGTGTTTGTCCCTCCCCTGGATCATGGCCCAAGTACTTGTGTCCTTCCACTGCTCAAGCTTTTGGAGCTACTGTATTCTTTTTGTTGAAGCACTCCATAATAGGGCATGTGTTTGCAGGCCATCTCCCTCATATGCTTCGCTCTTCCCTGCGTCGTTCTCTTTTACCCATGTGTTTGTGCCCCCTCTGTGTTGTTGCTTGCCCCATCCCGCTACCCCTGTTGTTGCTTGCCCCCTCCTGCCTTCCATATTGTTGCTCCCTCCTTACCCCCTTCATGTTGATGCTTGACCATCCCACCCTTCATGTTGTTTCTTGGCCCCTACCACTGTCTGTCTTATTACTTTACCCCTCCAGCCCTCCGTGTTATTGTTGGCTCCTCCCGACCCTCTGTGTTTTTGCTTGCCCCCTCCTTCTCTGTTCCTGCTGTCGATCTTGTTGTTTTCCCCTCGCACCCTCCTCTCACTCTCCGACTTGTTGCTTGCCCACTCCCACCTTCTTCCGTAGTCCGTGTTGCCGCTTTTAGCAAATAAAGTGCTGTCTGTATTCTAGTGCTTTTTGCTATTTTTTTTGTATTTATTTATTTATTTTTAGGAAACTTTCATCAAGGCCCCCCTCTGTTGTTGTTGCTGACCTCCACCCATGTACCCTCCATAACAAAACAATCAAACAAAAAAGTGCTATGATGCAGACACCACTGACCGTGTCACAGCGTTTTTCCCCCCAAACCCTCCCTCCCTCCCTCAGCACTAATAAAATGTACTATGATGCGACCAGCACTGGCTGCGTCATAGCGTTTTTATTTCTTTTTTTTATATCCGGAAATATGAATTTTAGAAAGTTCTATAAGTGTATGAGTTTATCGTACTTGGTATCTCTAAAGTCAGCTTTTTTATAACATTATTTGGTATTAATTATTGCTTATGAGTTAGATGTCATGGAAATGTAAATAAGGAATGTGAAGTATCAAATATTATTAGACAGTTATTTACCATGTTGGAAAAACATCTGATGATGACTAACTGAAAATTGGGCAAGCATAATTTTAGCTTGCACCATGAAAAAGTTGAACATTTTTCGTTTACAGTTTACAAATTATGCACCAAATGTGACTCACGTGCACATGTACACAATTAAATCTGAACTTAGTTCAAGCTCAGTGGGCATTCTGGGTGGAGTGCTAGTGGATTGGTGGGGATATAACTTAGACCTGCACAACTTGATTCAGGTTGTGCATGAAGTATGAAAGATGTTAGATGACTGTTCGACATGGCATCCTTGGCGTGGTTTCCCCAGTCTTTTTGCCTCTGCCTCCTGTATTTTTGCTGTGAGCTGGATTACGTTTTTGCTGGTTTAGATGCTTTGGGCACATTGCCACTGCTAATCAGTGCCAACGTGTAAGTGTTCCCTCTGTAAATTGTGACTATGGATTGGTGTTTTCCATGATTGGCTTGTTTAACTTAGTACTAAGTCCCCAGTACCGTGCACTGTGTGTACCCAGAGCCTGTAAGTCAAATGTTGCTAGTGGGCCTGCAGCACTGATTGTGCCACCCACACAAGCAGCCTTTCAAAGGGTTCTCAGACATGCCACCACAGTGTCTGTATACAGTTTTAACTGCTATGTCTTCCTGGCAAGTGCACCCACTTGCCAGACCCTAGCCTTCCTTTTTCTTACATGTGAGCCACCCCAAGGTATGCCTGTTGGCAGGATGCAGTGTATGTGAAAAGTGTGACATGTCCTGATAGTGAAATACAGCTTATTTCATTATTAAAAGGCTGTCTGTCCCATAGGAAAGAATTGGAGTTTATTTATAACATCTTATAAGTATAACTTCCCATTGGGACACGCTACAAAGATGGAGTTTAGTATGCCTGAACTCAGAATATAAAAATGCATCTTTTAGTAAATATGATTTTTATATTGTGTGTTTGAAAATACCACTTTTAGAAAGTGGGTATTTTCTTGCTTAGCCACCCTGTGGGCCTCTGCTGGTTTGTGGATTGACTATATGGCTTTAGGAGTGGCAAGGTCTGAGGATGTGCATTCACTGCAGACAGCAGACAGACACTGGTGGGGTTAAGGTGTGCCCTGCATTTCCTCTATGAGTCAGGACTGGGCTGAATAGAATTGGGCTGCATTTAGATTAGTGGAAGGAGATTTCCTTGCACCTGAATGGGTCTAGTCTGCTTGCACAATGCTGTCTCCACCTCCTGTTGGGAAGCTGTGCCAAGGGGGACAGAACTGGTTTGAACTAAGCACAGGTCTATTTGCCACCGGAGAAGAAAGGACCGTGCTGTATAAATATTGAGGCCCAGACCCAAGAATTACAAAATACTTCCGGACTTAAGAGAAACCTCTGCCAAGGAGAAGAGCTGGGAAAACTGAAAGAGAAGCACCGCCCCTTTGCTGTGTGCTATCTGGGGTTGGCCTGCAGTGGCTGTTTCTGCCAAGGAGAGGACCAAGACTTTGCTGTGAGCTGTATATCCTGCTTGAAGATCTCCAAGGGCTTGGTGTAGATCTTGCCTCCTGTTCTGAAGTCTCAAGGACACAAAGACTTAATTTCCCCTGTCCTCCTGCATCTAGAACTGTTATTGCAGCTGCCACAGAGTGGAATTTCAACAATGATGCTGGCAAGCGACACCGCAACCTGCAACAAAGCCTTGGGCACTGCTCGTGAAGAGCACGACGGACTGCCCCGACTTACACCGCACCGTATTGACTCAGATGCTGTCATCTAGGCCACTGCCTGCATCGGAGCCGAGGGCGCCGCTCATGGCGCTCACGACACACCACCCCAACTTGCATCGCAGCCCCCACCTCAACAACGCCAGTGCTTCATCATCGTGTAGCTGTTAAAGGACGTGGGTGACTTCCTGAATCTATTGACACTTCACCGTCTTAAGGAACTTCTTCTTCACCACCCGCACAACAGTAAGGAACCGACACATCAACTCCCCTGCACCGTAGTAAGGAACCGATGCATCAACTCCCCTGTGATCGTAAGGAATCATCGCCGCCCAGCGCCAACGAAGCATCACCTCCCAGACACCGTGTACCGTCTTTGCTTTCATCATTTGCCAAGGTAGTGTTCTATGAAGGTTTTTGTGACTCCGCTTCCAACACAGCGCACCTTGCAGTCGGTGCCATACTTTGGATTTTCATCTACCACGACAGTGCAATAGCTCCAGGTGGAGTTCTTTGTTGCTACAAGCTTTATTTGTGTGAATAACCTATTTTTGAGGATATCCAATTCCAATTTATAAACTTTATTTCGATTTAAAAAAAAACACAAAAGTCAGTAAGTTACAAAGACTGGGGTTGAATTTTACAATGACATTACACTATCACAACAGCGAGACTGGGAGAACACTCAAATACACAAAATTTAGTATAAAAAAAAATAAAATAATTTAAAACAGAATTAAAGTACACGACCAAACAACGGGCCGGAGAGCTACATCCCTATTGAGCAGAGCATCAATCAATCATAAAAGAGAGAAGAAGAACATATACAATAGCATCATAATTTAAGTATACTAAAAAAAAATGTTATCTGTTCTTCAATAAAGACCAGCGAATCACCCAATCACCCATGCCCAGCCCCAAAACTTAGCTAATGCAATCACTATAGGGCCATACACTGCAGTTTTTAGTAGTCTATAAGCCTCACGAAAGTCCCTGGTCCCCATTAATAAACACACAGATTTCAGCCAGTGTTGTCTCGGTTGACGGTACACGGGGCAAGCAATTAAAATGTGGGCCACAGTTCCAATCCTGCCTGGGCAGAAGGGACAATTACTATGGTTGTTGTCCGAGTTAGACCATTTTGAAGTAAAGTCATTGGTGGGTAGAGTACCCACTCTAAATTGGTGAAAAAGTTTTTCTATCACGGGAAGAAGTGATTACATCCCAATACGATTCATATGTGGGTTCTGATTTAATTTGCAGAAAGGTGCTAGACAAAGAAGAACTGTTAGTAGAAGCAAACTGCCTAGAATAGACTAGATGCCAATAGGCTGCTTTGAGCTCGGGTTTACTTGGGAAAGGACTATCCACAGGGAAAGTCCATAGCCGACTCAAACCCAGCTCGCAGAGAACATTTTTGATGCACCATTTTGTTGTTCACATCCATGTCTCGAATTTCTAATGCAGCCGATGCATAGATGGCTAATTCGGGAGTTACCCAAAGTCTTCGCCAATAGGATACTAGTCTACACCGGGCGATATCCCGAATAGAGTGGCCCCCCAAGTCCATATACAAGGGAATTAAAGGAGTGGACTTCGGCAACCCCGTTAATGAGCGTAGGAATTTGTTTTGTGCCACCACCAGGACGTCCATATTCACATAAGCCCATAGCTCTGAACCATACCAAATTGAGGCACTAATTTTGGTATTGTAAATGTGCAGTACAGGAGCTACCTGTTTTGTAAAAGAGCGACTGTGTTCCCTAAGCAGCACCCCCAATAGTTGGGCATGTCTGGTCAAAAGACAGTCAATTTGTGGCTTCCAGCTCATCCTTTTATCTAGAGTTACTCCCAGATATGAGAAAATTTCAGTTTGCTTTAGAGCACCCTCCTTCATCCTAACTTTGCCGGTAGGTTTACTGGAGTTCCGGAGAATCATGAACTTGGTTTTATCAACGTTCATCGCCAAGTCATGATCGACACAAAACTCCTCAAATCTATGCAGGGCACATTGGAGCCCTTGACGCGTTTTGGAAAGAATGAGGGTGTCATCGGCGAACATTAGGAGTGGGATCTTTGTTCCACCTAGAGTCGGAGCATCAGTTGGACAGTTTTCAAAATATTTCAAAACCCCATTGATGTAAATGGAAAATAGGGTGGGTGCAAGGACGCACCCCTGTCTTACCCCTTTTTCAACCAAAAATTTATCAGTGGTGTGCCCTGCCTTGTCCCACCAAACTTGTGTAAAATTGTCTGTATACAACTTGACAAAGGTCAAAATTTTCAGTGGCATACCCAACCTTACGAGATTATGCCACAATTTAGAGCGCAGGACTAGGTCAAATGCAGACCTAAGGTCCACAAAAGCTGCTTATATAGACCCTTTCCCCAAAGTGACGGTGAGCCAATAAATAAGGATAAACCTTAGCACCTGACCCACTGTGCTAATGCAACGTCTAAACCCTGCTTGTAAATCCGATAGGATGTGGGACTCATCCATCCAAGACTGCATTCTTCCTAAGATCACTCTTGCCACAACCTTCTGAATGCAATCGATCAGGCTTATGGTCCTATAATTTCCTGGGAGGGAGGGATCTCCCTTTTTGTAGATAGGAAGGATTACCCAGGAAGAGGGGATCGCTGCTCCTTTATCAATGGCGATCATTAAAAGTTGGATATATGTTGCAGATCGCGCCAAGTCTTGTACAAAAAGGTCAGCGGGATGCAATCAATGCCTGCGGCCCTCCCTTTAGTAATTTGTAGAAGAGCTGCTTCTACTTCCTTCTAAGTAATATTGAGGGGAGGGGAATAGTCAAACCCGAGCACATCAAAGGAATCCTGGGGCCCCGTATCTTTTGCAAATTGGCCTCTATAGTGATTAATCCACCGACCAGGTTCCACATGATTGGAGGGCGCTTTACAGATGTTTCCACTCCCCCATTTAACCAGGTGCCAAAATCGCGTCATGTCCCTCCCGAAGCAGCCCTCAAGGAGTTCGGCCCAGTGAGCCTCATCCCAATCACGTTTTGCCTTAGATTTGGATATCTTGTAGACCTGCCTTTTTTCTGTTATAGATACCTGGTCCTTGCTCCTAATTGCAACTGCCAAAGGCTTGTAAGCTAAGCAGCAGGTAGAATAATACCAGGGTGCCGCCTTAGTGGTGGATGGAAGTGGTCCTTTTTTATTTTTAACAATAAAAAAAAACTTTTCAATTGGTTAAAAAGATGCTCGTGTATCAAGGAAAACCTGTCCTTGCCGAGCCCGATATCGTCCTCTGTCTGCAGAGTAAAAATAGTGTTTGCTACCAAATTATTCATAGCTAGCAATTTCTCGGAATCAAGTGCAACCGTACACCATTTCAGGCATCTTGTATTGTTTGTTAGATGACCATCTATGTAGTCTAGGCAGTTTGGCATACTTTCTCTCCATTTGGGGCCGATATCCCGCATGGTAACTGAGAGGGGATTGTGATCACTCTCGAGCCGTGCTACCACCACCATATCCAACAAATCTGGCCACATTTCCATGTTTATTATGAAATAGTCTATACGACTAGAACGGTGTCCATTGTTGAATGTTGGGACCCCTGCTTTATCAGACTTAGTACGACCATTTGCTGCTCCTAACCCATGTTCCAGGCAGAGTGCTTTTAATTGGAGAGCTGCACTGGTCCATTTTTTTATTGGTTGCAATTCCAGAGGTGGGATAGACCACTGGTCATTCTCCACAAAACTAAAATTCAAGTCCTCGCAATCTAGCGGTTCAAAAGTGCAATTGAAATCCCCTGCGATTATAATATTTCAATCGCCTCTGTGATGCGTTAAAAAGAGATCTAACATATCAATCGTGTCAGATGATTTGCCACCTTGCTGGCCCCTGGAATAAACATTGATCAATACAATATCCCGGGAGCTAGCATGCGACAACTTAACAATAAGAATATCCCGGGACTCTATAGGAATCTCCTTAAGTTGGTATGAATGCAGCTGTTTAACCCAAATCAGTTGACCCCCCTTTGGTCTGCCCCTCTCACCCTGTGCCACTGGTTTCGAAAAATTAATATAGCCCTCACAGAGTACCCGGTCCACAGACCGTGTTTCTTGTAAGAATATTATATCTTGCTCATCAATGAATGTGGTCCACTCATTGGTGACAAGTTTGCTGGCAAGTCCCGCAATGTTCCATGAAACTATTTTACAGACTGCACTAGACTCCATTGGAACATTAACAGAACAAGATATCTGAACATATGTATTGTGGATTTTTGTCGTTTTAGTCTTGTTTGTTTTAGATAAAGATTACTTATTTTTCTAAACTGGTGTGATGTCCATTTGTAGTGTTTTCACTGTATTACTGTGTGTGTACACAAAAGCTTTACACACTGCCTCTAAGATAAGTTTGTCTACTCATGCCGAGCTATGAAGGGGGCGTGAGCAGGGGTTGTCTAAGGGCATAACTCCCTTACCCTGACTAGAAGCATGGGTTCCTACTTGGACAAAGGTGCAAACCATTGCCAGCTAAAGACACCCATTTCTAACAGTGACAATATTAGGTCAGATTCTCAAAGCACTTTTTATGCATGTAAATACACTTGAATACATAACAAAGTGAAGTCCAAGTATAAGATTTTTTTTACCAATTCTGTGTCTTGCCAAACTGAGCAAATACGCCTTTGTCAATTCAGCCGCCTTACAAATGAGTGTTCGGATTAAAGATCACTGTCCTTTCATCCCCTAGAGTCACATAGCCAGCATACACTATCCTGGTGTCTCAGCAAAGGGTTAATGATGTTAAAAGTGGCTTTCTTACTTCTCCTCTGGCAGATGTTTTTAAATTAGATGGAGGTGATCATTTATGGTGCTATTAAGTGCATAATCTTGGTGCTCCCCTGAAATGGTAAATAACTTAAAGGTATCTACCTCTCAGGGTGATATTTCTTCTGTGCTTGCAGATCAAGAGGACCTGACTTTCATATGCAATATTTCAAATATGTTGATAGAAATAAGCAAGGTTGGGGTTGTATAGTGCAAATCACTGACCAAAACTTCAATACATAGTTCCAGTCGTAAATTTAGATCAGGTCTCATAATAAATTGGTTCCGTTTATAATGCCCTGATCACCGCCTCCCCCTTTTAACCTTCCACCACCCCATTTATATACAGTGTAGTGGCTTCAAAAAGAAGCATATCTTGATCCCTTTAAAAATCTACTTGTGAAAGAGGCTATTGTCCTCAGAAGCTTGGTTGCTGTTCACGGTGTACAATCTGAACTCCAGTTCTGCATTCATGCCAACCCTAGACATCATCATGTTATTGATATATGACCAAGATGGTCTTCTTGGATTAATATGGATGACACACGCCCAGTTAAAAGCTGTACTTAATATAAAAGGGAGACATGTAGACTCTGTCTTCAACTGTAAGTGGTTACATTCTAAATGGTCAGACAAATTCCATGCTGAAGTGGTGGTTGCAATCTGAAGTTGTGTGATGGGTTAGAGCCAGGCAGCAGTAGACAGTTCACAATACTTCGGCTACGGCAATTTACCTTCTTTCTCCACATGTACTAGTTTGTGAGCACTGAAAGGTTTGAGGGACATATATATGAACCCCATAATTGATGAGATAAAAATTTGAATTAACTACTGATACACTTTAGTTAGAGACATTGGGACATATTCACAAACGGCATTTTGCACTATGTTTTGTAGTGCTGCAATAGTTCTACAAACATTCAACAAAATGCTATTGCGATACCTACATGCTGAGTTTCTGCCTTCGCCTCTCCTCTGATTAAATTGCGTACACTGATTTTTATACACCATTGTTAATAATTAGTTATGCTTAGTAAAAATATTCTTTTACTTCAGGTGGGAATTAATTTTTCAATGGTGGGAATTATTTGTCTCCAAAATTAAGTTTTTAATGTTGCATTTCTTTAGTTCTGCATCTAAAATAAATGCATAACATTAATTTACACAAATATTTAACATACAAATATTTCAGCAGGTTTTGTTTTCTCCAAGTTTCATAAACTTTTTTGTCTATTCTTTACCATTTGGGGACTGCGCAGTCAGGGTGGAGATCTCAGTATGGTATAATAAAGGGAAAAGTTCCCTAAACCTAACCATAGTGAGATCTCTTTATCGTAAAGTATACTGGATTGCCATTGTTTTTGCATTGTTATCTCATCCTATTTCTTCTAATCTCGCCAATTAATCAATCAGCACCTACTTTTAAAAGAAACGTTCTTACAAAAAAATGACAATATTCTTGCCACACACAGTAGAGATGCGTAAAGAGCGTGAGACCCTATTACAGAAGTGTAATTACGATGCATTTGAATCAGGTCATGGTTGTCTGTTCACTAAAGACCATTTTTTAGATTGAAGGCTATTTTCATTATTTTAGGTATTACTTCAACCTAGAGATTAATACTTTTCACCGCTCTATGACCATTATCTTCATCCAATTTCATTTGTGTACAGTACTGTGATGACTACCATTTGAGCTAGATGGTGATGCTGCCTGGTTTGGTAAATGTATAAGCTAAATGTTGGGAGTGCTAATATATATATATTGTGATATGTGATCAAGGCTATCTCTAGCCGAAACGCGTCATGGCGGAGTGGTGCTGGGCTAAACTTTAAATAAAATCAATTTGCACCACGTTGGGTCTCGCTGGTTCCTGATTGACGGTGTGGCTGACTGCGCTGCGCTGCGCTAGGGACTGGACGTACCTCATATATATATATATATATATATATATATATATATATTGCTTGGAGAGAGGTGAGAATTGTGATAATGAGACTATGGTACTTCTTTTACTATTGTCACTCTGTCATTGTTGAATCTTAATGTCTTACGGTACTATGCTGCAGGTAAGCGCCCCCCTTATGTATGCAAACACATTCTGTTCCGAGCTAAACCTTGTCAGACACATATTTAATGTAATGCATTTATGTTTTGGAGATCTTCGGGTGTATGTTTCTGATCCTTTGATACTCTATAGTTATACTTGTTGAAACCACCTACAAAGTGAAAGTCCTGCATAGAAAGGCAGAATCAATTTGGCCAGCGGTCATTTTCTTTAATCCCGCTCATCACCTCAATACAGCTAACCCAAAACTGCTTCCTCATGGTAATTGCTGCTAAGTATCCTAGTGACCCACATACATAAACTACCCTGGGAACATGTGTGCATGTAATTCTAGTTTTGTTTTGGTCTTCTTCCATTTTACAGATGACTGGTGTATCTGCCATTGGAAGGTAGCAAATGTAATAGCTTGAGTCCACCTTGAGTACTTCCCAAGAAGAGAGCTTCCATTTGATTTAATAGCTTTTTTGTACACTTAGTATTGAAATCCTCCCATTTGATAAGTTTACTGTGTTATATGCTATGCCTGAGTCTCTTAAGTCGTTGTTTGTCTGTTCTTTTCCCAGTGAAAATAGGCAAATTCAACAAAGCAATGCCAAGGCCAGATATAATTGAAGAAGAAAAGATGCAAGCGTATCCACGCCATGTAAATTCTGAGATTGGTTTCAGGTAATACACTACTTGCATATCAGCTGCCCCCTTTCTTTTTACGGATGTTAAATGACAAAATAACATTGCTATAAACGAGAACCTATAGTTATTTAATTCTGAAGTAAATTAATCACTTTTTTTCAATGCTGAGAAAATGCATATCATAACCCTTTAGTTGCTAGGCCTCCCCCCATTGTACTAAGCCTTTTTTGTCAATTTGGGGTAGTTCGCGCTTAGGCCCCTGTATTTTATTGTCCATATAAGGTATCCACGCCAAATTTGTGCACTATTCTTCCTACATCATAGGAATTTTAAAGGTACCCAGGGTTTGTGATTTCTCCTGAAGGGGACCCAGAAATTTGCCAAAACATTTAAATAAAAATGTGTGTTGTAACAATGGGGAAAAGTGCTGCAGAAGAAAGCATCTGGTTTTCCCCTTCAAATGGTATAAAAAAAGGGTTTGTGGTGCTGGAATCATCATCTTCCCAGCTTTCAGGGACAAGCAGCCTTTTGTCAGAAAACCAACATTTTTTACACAGTTTTGGCATTTTACTGGGACATAACCTATTTTTGCTACTTTTGTGCTTTCAACCTCCTTCCAGTTAGTGATAGAAATGGGTGTGAAAGCAATAATGGATCCTGGAAAGCTATACATTTCGGAAAAGTAGAAAAAATTCTGAATTCAGCAAGGGGTCATCTGTGTAGAATCTTCAAGGTTTTTTCAATAGAAATCAGTTGAAAATCAGACAAACTGAAAATGAGTTGTCAACGTTTTCACTGTAACTTCTCCTAAGTATGACAGATGTTTGAAAGCAATATACCATTACAACCGCTGGACCCTTCTGGTTGTGGGAATGTATAGAACTTGTAGGTTCACCAAGAACCCGAGGAACCCAGAGCCAATAACTGAGAAGCGTCTTGCAGTAGTTTTTCATTGTGTACCGGGTATACAGCAATTAATTTGGTAAAATATAAAGAGTGAAACATTGACATCAAAAACACCTATGTATTTCTGAAATGGGAACAAAATATAGAGTTTAGAAACAGTAGCTATTTGCACATCTCCGAAATTGTGGTTACACATATTAGCCTGTGAATTATAGGACATTTTTCAAAGTGACGTCTTTTTTACACATTGTCTTATATTAGGAAGACAGAAATGCATAGAAAGTCAATAGGTAATAACAGTTCTCTACAATTCTAGGTTACCCTAAGTCTCCCGGTAAAAATGGTACCTCACTTGTGTGGGTAGGCCTAGTGGCCGTGACAGGAAACAGCCCAAAACGCAAAATGGACACACTACAGTTTTACAGTGAAAACAGACCCTTTTTTGCACAGTGCCTAGCTGTGGATTTTGAACCTTAGCTCAGCCTGCACCTAGGGAAACCTAGCAAACCTATACATTCTTGAACACTGGGTACCCCCGAGGAATCCAAGATGGGGTGACTTGAGTGACTCTCACCGGGTTCTGTTACCCAGAATCTCTTGCCAACCTCAAACTTTGTAAAAACAAAACCCACACATTCCTGTGTTAGAAAAATGTGATTTTTTTCAGCTAAATTTGAGGTTTGCAGGGGATTCTAGGTAGGAAAACATTGGTGGGTCCACGCAAACCATACCTCCCTGGACTCCCCCTGGTGTCTAGTTTTCAGAACTGTGTGGGTTTGGTAAATTTCCCTAGCTGGCCGCCGGGGCCAAAGACCCAGGTGACCCCCCGTTGCGAAACCAGGTTGGTTTGTGATAGGTCATTTTGATGTCTCCACAATACATTTTAGTCCCTTGCCTGTCACAGGTACTTGGCCCACCCATGTGAGTGAGGTACCATTTTTATCGGGAGACCTGGAGGAACGCTGGGTGGTAGGACATTTGTGTCAGCTCAGTGATCCCACAACTTTCCCACACAGAAATTTGCAAAAAATTTAATTTTTTTCAGCTAACTTTGAGGTTTGCTTGCAGGGGATTCTGGGTAGGAAAACGTTGGTGGGTCCACACAAGCCATGCCTCCCTGGACTCCTTCTGGAGTCTTGATTTCAGAAATGTGGGAGTTTGGTAGGTTTCCTTAGATGGCTGCTGAGCCCGAGACCAGAAACGCAGTTGAACCCCTTGAAAAAACAATTCGTTTTGTGTTAGATAGGTGGGCACCTGTGTTTTTGGTCCCGGGTTTGCAGACATCATGGGGAACCTATAAAAAAAGAGACATTTCTGAAAACTAGACACCCGTGGGAATCCAAGGAGGTGTGGCTTGAGTTGATCCCCCAAAATGTTCCTTCCAATCATTTGCTGCACACCTCAAATTTAGCTAGAAAGTCACATTATCCTCTAATATCTGTATGGGGGAAAATCACTGGTATCTAGTGGGCTTTCTGCCCCATGGGGGGCAGAAAGACTGTAATTTTGTGGGGGGGAGGGGAGCATGGGGGTATTGGCACATTGGCATGCCCATCTTGGGCAGCCCCACCCATAAATTGAATGGGGAAAAACCCAGGCATCTAGTGGGTTTTGTAAGGGGTGGGGGCATTGGCATCCCTATATAGGGCAGCCCCCACCCCTAATTCAAAATGCTATAAAAAACATGCAATCTAGTGGGCCTTCTGCCCCCCGCCCCAGGAGAGCAGATTGGGGGCAGAAAGACTGAATGTACCTAATTTTATATGGGGGCAGTAAAGGCCCTTGCCCAAGGGGCAGCTCCACTCTCCCTGGTGGCTAGTGGGTTGATCCCTGCTTGGGATCACCCTCCTGACTTTCTACGTGCTCTGGGGGTTGAGATAGTCCCCTGAGCACGTAGAAAGTGAAACCGAAATGAGCCTATCAGCTCGTTTCAGTTTCGGTTTCTATGAAATGACATCAGTGCAACGTGCGTGCTGATCGTCATTTCATAGAAACCAATAATACAGACTCGGGAGCTGGGAACGTTTTTCCCCAGCTCCCAAAGATTTTTTGGGGAAAAGGGAATCCCGCTGGTGCCTGCACCAGAGGGATTTCCTGTGCCATGGCGTCGGGCGGGCAGGAGCCATCCGACGCAGACGGCTCCCTTGCATTCGGCTCATGGAAGGGGTTAAATGTGCTTTAACCGCATTACCCGTTTCATATTCAGAAATTCCATATCCAAGTAGCCTCACTTGGGTAATTTATTTAATTGTTTATACTCAACACGATTTAAGTCATTTTGAAGATCAATAGTTGGCTGCCTTTTTCTCTGATCTTCACCTCAGCTGTATTGTTTGCTAGAGATGTTTGAAGAATCACCCAGTAATTTAATATAACTTATAGTTTATCTCTATCTTCACTAACCTGGTATGCCACATGCAGAGGAACGCACTGCCATTTTGGCGCTACGTCAAAAGTGAGCTGTCTGAGGCAGAGAAAGTTAATTCCGTAACTTCAGGTGGTTCAAGCATTATTGCTGTGAACTGGAAACCATGCATGATCAGCATACCTGTCATCCCAGGTTAAAGCACAGCTCTGGTACTTGGTGGGAAAATGGATGGATGGACAGAAGCAGGTTTTTTGCCATTGTTTGTATTTGTGACTGCTATACAGTTTTCAGGGATGTGTCTCGTTCCACTCTACCAAAGGCGATCCCTCTCAACTGCATTGTTAGCTGCTGTCACCAAAATTTACAGACCTTCTCCTTTTATACCATATACTTTGAAGTAAACAACAGTATTAGAACCTAGTTTCTAGATTGTATACCTTACAGGTTATCCTCAAGAAGAGCACATCAATATTTCAGGCATCACTCTAAAGGGCCTCCTTGAATTAGTCTGTGACATTATCCTTGAGCACCTAAAGGCATGTAAACTTATTGGGGTACACACAAATAGACAGCTGCTACCCCTGGCTCTGAGGTGAACATTGATTTGCATTATTTTACCCCTACAACCCTTCTTCTCCAACACCTTGTTCTGGATTAAGCATACTCTTCATAAACTACGCTAATTTCTCCATATTTCCTAGATCATTATATACACATGGGGTTCTTCTTATCCCTTATACACATTCAATTACTTTGGGGCTATTGGTTAATATTAAACATGTCCCATAAGATAATTTTGCAGGGGTTCTGTGGAGTCACAGAACTATGCTTGGGATTATGGAACTTTAGTAGGCAGGGACTGAGTCATCCTACTACCTGGTTACCCATGAGCCCTGGACCAACTAGCCATAGTGTCTCACTTGCACTCCTACTCACTCTCAGAGGAACAAGTGATTATACACCCCAACAAACAACACTTCAAACCCTCTCAGGAATGGCATCTTGCAGTGCACACTGTTTTGCTCACACACTCGTACTAGTCCACAATAAATTCTGACAAACACTACAAAAGTTTAAAATGTTTATTTTAGCTATTGTGCTCTAGTATGCAGTATATGTGCCACAACAAGTAGGAAAATGGTTAATACAAATATGGTTAGCATAGCAAGTACTCTGTAAATCATTCAAGGAGCTGTCATTATATACAACAGTATTAGCTAAACTCTCCCTTTCTGCAGAAGCAAAATGATTAAATATCAGACGTTCTGTAGGTGTTGGCAGCGGAGCACATACCCCAGTATACACAGATGAAAACTCTACATCTCAGGTTCTGTCACGATCTTTCCCCTGGAAAGGTCCATCTCTAAGAGTGTGTTCACTATCTGTGCATTCCTATATGACATAAAGTATGTGTTCCCAAACAGCAGCTGCATTTGCGTGTTTTGTCTAGGTGCTAGGGCCTGACCAGAACAGAATAACAAGGGGCATAGTTGTTCGACCTTCTCTACATTTTCAGACTAAATCCCAGGAAAGAACAGAACGTAAAAACAACAGCGTGTTCTGTATGAAAGCACAATGTGGCACAAAGCAAAATATATCTGTAGAGAAACGTGAGCAAAGCAGAGGATAGTCTGCAACATGTTCATGCTAACCTAGGGAAAACTACAATGGGCCTGCACTGGACATATGACACCCTCCCCTTGGTCAGGACAGTAGCACTAAATATTGACAGAAGTCAAACGGTAAACAGAACAAAAGTGCGAAAGCAATTGCAGGGCAATAGTGTCTTCAAAACATTGTGCATTGCCGAATGCAATGAAACTTTTGTTCACAAACATATATCTAATTACAGTGTATCGCCGGTCCCCAAGATGTAGGGTGCCAAATTTAACAACATCAATTCCAGTAACATATCCAAATCTTCCAAATTGGAAATAACTGCCATCCAATTGAGCAGGTCAAAGGAGCAAACATGCTCTTCGTTTCCAGTTGTCCATGGGGCCATCCGAGGAGAACCTGTATGAACTTTGAGGAAACTGAGATCCAGGAGATGCTATGCTGTCGCACAGGGACCGCCTCTGGCCACTGGCCCCTACGCTGGGTTGTATACAAGTCACATACCCAAGGAAAAGTACTGGTTATAGGCCACTAAAGGACCCATCAACAGTTCGAAATCCAGGGCTGCATGAGATGGGGTAGCCAGGAAGACATTCAGGGCCCACTGAAAGTGGCGCCAGATACAATGAAACACATTTTGCTCACAAGTGAAGGAAGCATATCGGAAGGTCAGACAAAATTTGAAACACATTTTGCTCACAAGTGAAGGAAGCATATCGGAAGGTCAGACAAAATTTGACATCTAGAGGCACCATTTCAAAATATTGTAGCATCCGCTTACAGTACAGCTGCAGCGATGCCTGTCCGGGCATGACCACAGATGAAGCAGCCATTGTGATATAGAAGGAACAGCATGACGATGCCACAAACCAAGAAGAGCAGCAGCGGGAACTCACCATATATGCTGGAAAAAATAGAATGTATAAAAAGTGGCATTACTCCGAAAACAGTTTGAAAAGTAACAAGGCCAAAGCCGATGAGTTTAAAAAAGTGTGCCAGGGCCTTGGTATCAGACGTATTAAATATTTGATATATCAATTCCCTGAAATGCAGGGGGAAATTTGTATTTAGTAATTATTGTATTTCAGTAGATGTTCTTGTCAACTGCAGTTCGAAGGTCTCAAGTGCTGCAGTGAGAGTGACTTCATGTTGAAACAATAGCGCTTTGAGTCTACTTACTTTATTGAAGGCCACAATGAACGATCAACATTCCCATTTGGAGGGGGAAAGAGAACGTTGTTGCAACAAGTAACCAACTGGGAAGCATACACTACGTATAGGATTCCCGCCTGCAGATGGCAGCAGTCATAATTATTAAGAAAAAGAAAACTGCAGTTGGAAAGCAATGTAATTGTGGGAATTATAGTGGGAACCAGTGTTCCTTTCAAATAATAAGCCAGATTAGGGGGAGAAACATTTCAGGCACCGTGGATTTTTACTTGTTGACAGACAACGGAATTTCCAGCATTTGAGACCTTCTGTGTTTGGAAACATATCCCACTTTGTGAATGTATTTTAATGATAATAAAACACATTAAATCTTAAATAAACATGTATATCCATAAGTTGAATTACATATTTATTTTAATAAGCTGTAACTGGTCAGTGAAATGCCAAATACTTAAAATTGGAATGATTTGCTCTTTTTGGCCACACTTCTGACACCGCCCACTGACCCAATCCTCGTATTATTCCCGCCCTCTGATTCTCCGCCTACAGTTCCCCTACTTTTTTTTCCCCCACTTTGACCACTGTTTACATCTAGGTTATGTCATGAGTTGGTATGCAACGGTGGAATAAAAACAATCACAGGCTGCCATTGCTTAACCATAGATGATCGATTGAACCACATTAACACTTGAGACAGTGTTTTAGAGTGTGCAAGCTACAAAACTTAAAATATAGATACACGCAGTGCCGTGTAAATAATCATCTGGGTTGAACGCTGAAACTCACGGCATTAGCCAAAGGATTAGTTGAAAGAGGAATGTTTCTCGTCCTTTCCTAAACTTGAAGTGCTTGCCTTTGGATTTTAGCTGTGGTTTGGGGTAGCTTTTGTTATCCTCCCCCAGTTACACCCAGGCTCCTTTATTTTGTCTGCATCGCTCTGCTGATAATGTGCGTTTAAGCCTCCACAATTCGTAAAGCAAAGACTGGCTAATATCTGCAGTCACAGTATTGCAGTGTTATATATTTAACTGTTAAGTCACTGCTTTTTTATTTACTTGGAGCCATCAGCAATATTTTCTCTAACTACAGTTGGTTTTTAATTACACCTTAAGATGGCACATTTTAACTTGTATTTGTGTGTTCTTGCACTCTGTTTTCGTACTCCCACCTCTTCTGCTATTCTTGAGTTTCCATTAACATTTGTGTGTATCGTGGGTCTCACCTAGAAACAGTTTTAGTTGTTTGCTGTCAAAGACCTTTTGTGAACTATACAAGTACTTACAGTCAGTGCTCTAAATGAAAATATATAAATGTGAAGGTAGTCACTATAGAGTACCTGTTTCCTCCTGAGAAGTGACAGTATACTCCCATTAAATGTATTGCAGCAGTGCTGACATGTGCAGATACTCTCCCTTTAAAATTATTTCGGAACAGAACCTGCCCATTTAAATCACTGCTTACAGTGGCATTTGGATAATTCCATTGCTTAACATTGTTGGCTTCTCCCCTACCAGACAGCTGTCTCCTTGAGAAGGACCTATTGTGAACTTACAGTGGGCCTGCAGCCTACCCATTGCTTAACATTGGTTGGCTTTATTGTCACTCTCATTTGCTTGCTTCTTAATCAATGTATGCCCTTCATGTTCTTGCGTTTGTCCCTCCCCATGGAGCATAGCTTCTTTACAGTCTTTTAAATTGGCTGACTTTTATCCTTCCACTGCTCACATTTAGAGAATCTCTTTTTCAGTTTCATTCTGCATTCCGTGAGAGCAGGGTCGGATTGGGATTGAAAATCGGCCCAGGCACACACAAAAAATCGGCCCCCATTTTTATAATGCCTTTCCTCAAATCACATCTTCAGCATAAGTGCATCGAAAAGAAGGGGGGCTTAAAAAATGCATGCATTAGTTTACACTAGTGAAACACACCTGAAAACAAGTGAGGCCCCTTCTACTGAGGCCCCCTGCTCCGCTCAGTATGTGCATATATTAAGGGGCCGGCCAGGAGACAAAGGGAGTGATACCTCTGCCTGTTGTTAAACCGGGGGTGGGGGGCCGGCGGTGTTGGTGGCAAGGGGGTTGGTAATGAGCGCCCATCTGCCTGCAGAAAGGCCACTCAGCCACCCACTGGGCCGCTGGCTGTATTCCGAAAATAGAGACACCGCCCAAATCGGCCCCAGACTGCTCAGAAAAGCAGCCGACAGCAGGAACTCAGACACCGGCCCCTCGGGCATTGCCCGAGTGCCCGCGTTACCAATCGGAGGCTGCCTGAGAGGGCATGTGTTTTCTAGATCTCTCCCCTGTGCTTTGGTGCTCCCACTCCTCCCAGCATGTCTGTAACAGCACAGCAACAGGGATATTTTGGCAGCGGTGTGGCTTAAGAGCAGACTTGTAAGGGTTGTTTTTATTTTATCACCTGTGTTTCACATACTGCTCTTGGGGAAGGGCCTTCTGCTGCGTCACTCAGCTGGAATCTGATGCAGAAGGTGTACTTAGCATGAAGTTTTTCTTTGGAGGACCATAAACGTGCTGAAGAGGCTACTGCAGAAAACCAAATGTCTGAATCCTTTACATTTTGACACTGTAAAAAGAATAATTCTGAGTGTTTCTTTAGTGAACGGTATTTGAAAAACAAACCATAACATTTATAAATATTGAAAACATTGAACTGAGGGTACAGTTTTGAGCTACCATAAGATATGTATTTGCTTTTCCATCAATAGTAACTCTGAAATTGTTTTTCGTTTACAGTATTTTAGCAATACTTTATTTACATACAAACACTAGAAAAGCCAACAACTTAGCACTTACATCAAAAAGGTGAGGCCTGTTAGTTTTGCCAATGCTTGTTGTGTTTGTCCCTGTTCTGGAACACAGTTTATTTTCCATCCTTTTAACTGTAGGTCATGTATCCTTTCACTGCTCACATTCAAGCAATGATTTTTTTTGTTTTTGGCTTTATTATTCCATGGTTACTGGCTGTTATTTTCTTGCACTCTCCCCTTCATGTCCCTGCTCCCGCATTCACTGTGTTGTCCTACTCGACCCCTAGACTAATACATTGTTTCCGTCCTACTCCCCGTCCCGCCTTTATTTTTTTTATTTTTATTTTTTTTATTTTTATTTTTTTTACTGAGGCCCACACGTCTTCCTTTGCTTTCCCCACTTGTTCCCTGTTAATCGTGCTGCTTTTTGGGGGGTCTTCTTTTCTCACTTCCACACCCACTACAGAGTTGCTTGCTGCTCCCTCCAAGTTCGATTAAAAAAATTAAAATAAAATAAATAGCCAGATACTTGCAATTTGTTGTAAATCTGCTCTCTTATGAAAACTCAACTTTGAACTCAACTTTGCACCCCTTTATTTCTTTATTTTTTAGTTATAGTTCCAAGATTGATGTCTGCCATCTTTGAATGGTAAATAATTTTTAAAAAATGGGAGCTATGTCATGCCGTATGCGAGTGCTTGTGTGATGACTCATGTAAGTGCACACTTCATCGTGCTTTTTTGTTTGCCAAACGTGTTGAGCAGCAAACAAGCATTTTTGTTTCCTTTTTTTATCTTTCTGTTTGTTTAGTATTTGCTAAGTCAATAGAGCTGTATTGGCAGGAATAAAATTTGAAGCTTATTGGCTTTGCCTATGCTGTCAGTTACCTTTTTCTGGCAAAACTTCTCTGTTCCTCTGCTTTCTGGAGATGAGCTGGTCTTGAAGGCACATTCTTATTGCTTTAGCAAGAGCAAGGTATTCTGCCTTATCCAGCAAGATGGATGTTTATTTGCAGTGTTTTTATCTGAGCAACCTCAATATGTTTTGATATTGAGGTGCACTAATGATTGCAAGGAGCAGAAAGTGCCTTTTTGGCATCAAGATTATTGAGTGATGCATCCACGCAGGTCATTTACTACTCAGCCCATTCCTCACTGGGCTTCTTAAGTCACATAATTGCTCATCAAGGGTATGGGCCTTTAAATACATAGCCTGGCTTGCTGCACGCCCCGGTACATATTCTTGGCTTCGGTTAGCCTTTCTCTAGAGTGCAAGTGAGATTGTTTCCCTTCAGCCTGAGGCCACCAAGTGTGAAACTGTGCTGTACTTGTCAAACTGTGATCTGTGTCTCCCACCGCAGTTAGAAGGCTCCAAATGTGGTCATGTTAGCCACAAATTACCTCCTGTAGTAATCATACTCTCATGTAATATGATTACTCAGGAAGTGTGGTTTTCTACTGCAGCGCGTCAGTCCTGTTAGGGATGTTTTTTTTCCTTTCTGGGCTACTTGTTCAAGGTGTTCTAAAGCATGAAGAAAACATGATCATCAGCATCGACCTTTTGATGTTTGGAGCTAATCAGTTAATTGAATCCAGAGACTGTAGGTTACAAGTGAGGGATTTGAACGTTAGCTCAGAAGTACAAAAATGTTGGACCAGTGTCAAGGAGCAATGTGTGCTTATTATATGAAACCTCTTGCGGCCCTCACCTCCCTGTTGCCAGCCAGTGGGTTCGATTCAGAATTTGAGATATGTGCAACCTTTTGGGAGCACCCATGCATGGATGGACTTCTGATTTCTGGTCCTGCTGGAGACGTTTCTAGATATTGCACCGTCTTGAAGTACATTTTTCGTTGTAGTTAAATCATGATGTCTTGTCTCAGGTGGTGTCCTGGGATGGCTAATGTTATGGGGGAATGAGAAACAGGGAGACATGGCGATAGGGACCAGTCCTCTCAGCAATGGCAGACCTCAAGACAAAGGGTAAAGCAGACTAAAGATCTGCAGAATAGGGCTGGTGTAGAGAGACAGGCCATTCAATCTACCGAAGTGTGGGACAAGCTCTCAGTTTGAGCCAGGTGACCGCCTTCTAGCTAAGAAGGAACAGTCCAGGCAATAAGACAGCGGAGCGTATCTGTAGTTTGATGACTTGAGTTTCACTAACACTCACCCCCCACGTAGCTCACATGAAAAGACCATCCTGTCACTTTTGTTGAGGTTTGCCTGGACCCAAAAATCATCAGATAAGACTATCTTAGTTGACTCTGTTTAGCCGGATGGGTGCAAGACCTGAACTCTAACTACAAATGAACCTACATACATAATCCAGGACATATATTATGCATTCCGAATAACCTAAAAAATTTCAAAATCCATATTTTCCTCCAATTATCTACAAATCACCACCGTAGGGGGAATCCAAACCCTCCAAACCACATCATCACTCACTAGGGAAAGTTAAAAGACCGCACCTACAGATAAGTCTGCTACGGACGCGCCTTGAAACCGTGTATCATAGCAAGTCTTGTTTTGCAGTTCTGAGCTCACCCAGGGGCAAAGGCAGGCTGTGGTGGGAATGTATGCGCAAGCATTCCCATTAAAATTCAGGAATCTGCAAACAGCCGTTAAACTGAACTCGTGACACCGTATACGTTGAGCTATGCTATTTTTGTTGCATTAATGCACATGCTTTGGAAAAAAAACGGGTGAAGGAACGACTCTCTTATATTTGTGGGAAAGCAGGTGTGCATGTGAAGGTAGTGTAGGTAACTTTAAGCGAAGCTGAAGTATTTGAGCTCCGTTATGTCGTCTTTACAAGGACCCGTCCATGTCTTCCCCCGCATTTCTGACGCCATGGCGGTCACTTTGTTCGTTGGCTTCAATACGGCCGGGGTCTGTTCTGCGGGCCATCAAGTGACCTTTGGTCAGTCGCTGCTCTGCCCGGCTACACAATCCGGCCTTCGTGCTCTGCACCCCAGGGAAATATGTCCAAACAAATCTCTTGGAAATGAGTGCACGAGATTTCCAAACGGGTATCCAGACCCCTGCTGTGCTTCTGTTTGTTTTTTGTAGGTTTACAGAGAGCGACCCTTGCCCAAGGTCACATTGCATAAGAACTCGATGTGTTCCATAAGATCCAGGCATTACGCATTTTGAAGGCATAGGGATATGTGATTTGCCCAGAATCACAGGATTTTGAGGCGAGGTCAGATTCGAACCGGCTTGGGCTCTAGCCGTTAGGCCACATCTCTCCTTTGACATCTCTCTCATCACAGTGAAAAACAGCAATGACTTGCACAATTCGGTTTATAATCTATTATAGAGACAAATGATTATGAATGAAGAGCCGAGCATGAGTGGATCCAGGCCCAGACGGATCGGTTTACACCGCACACGGGTCATTACCGCCTGGCACCATAAAGCACCAGACGCTCATTTTTCAAGCCTTAAAACAAAAGAGGGAACTCCCCGTGCAAGCTTATTGTAGTGTGCGCTGAACGTGAGAAGGGAGCGGGGAATGTCAACGGAGACTTTCCTTTCACCGAGAGGTTTGGATGGGAGAACTCGTCGCCCCATCTTATCTGACCACCAGCTCGTTTTTTCAAAACCTTGACTGGAACAATGCTAAAATGCAAATTAAACTTTATTTAGCGATATCTACTGTCAAGAGGAAGATTGACCTGCTGCCCCCGCTATTTATGGCCTGGGCAATCAAGCCCGCCCTTTCTCCCCCGAACAGGCACAAAGATTTGTAAAGCGACAATGGGCCCATTCATCAGTGACTTGCATACACGCAGCCTCCTTCTGAAACTGCTCTTTTTGAGCGCACATGATTGTTTAGCCGTTTTAGGTAACGTTTTCAGTAACTGAACCGCCAGCCACGTTTATCTTTGCTTCTAAATTATTCACTTTTTTCTTTCATTTTCTCTGACCTGCCCTTTCGCCCACATATGTCCCGTACAAGTCTCCTCTGCTTAAATCTGCAGACTCCAGGCCGCAGGAGCCCAGATGGGCCCTCTTGGAAAGAGTGTCCGTGCCATTGTCTTTGCTGAGCATCTCTTCGTTGGCGAAGAGACCTCCTCTTTGAATACTCTGGCCACAGGGAAGGCAGTGGGCGCCTCTGGCCCATCATTCTGCTCTTGACGGCCCAATGGCTACGGCAGTGCTCTCTATTTCCTCGCCATCTCCAATGAACGGTGTTGGCTGACCCGTCCGGCCCTGTGTCCGAGTCTTTAGAGCTGGCCAATGGGTCCATCTCTTTGTGTCCATAGAGACCCGCCTCTACGCATGCCTAGGCCACAGCGAAGGCTGTGGGCGCCACTGGCCAATATATTCTGCTCTTGACTACTCAATGGCTTATACAGCTGCAGTGCTCGCTATTGTTTCCCTGTCTCCAATGGACTGTGTTGACTGACCCTGGTCTGTGGGAGTCTTTAGAGCTGGCCAATGGGTCCATCTCTTCGTGTCCATAGAGACCCGCCTCTACGAATGCCTAGGCCGCAGCGAAGTCTGTTGGCGCTTCTGGCCAATATATTCTGCTCTTGACTGCCCAATGGCTTATACAGCTGCAGTGCTCGCTATTGTTTCCCTGTCTCCAATGGATTGTGTCGACTGACCCCGGTCTGTCCCCTTCTCTACATCTGGCCAAGGGGTCCATCTCTGCATTTCGGATGTGAGGGGCGCTGAAAAACCAGTGGTGCCGATCATTTGACTGACTTTTTAAGTTCTAAATAGAGAACTATGTCCTGGATAACTTTGCCCCTGAGAGTGATAGCAAGTATTTCATTGGCAAAAAGGGTAATGCTCACTCTTCGGACCTATTATTTTGTGACCCCTCTCTTGTTTTGCTGGGGTTCAATATTTGGAGCTCTGGGACCTGCAGGACGGCACAATGGAAGCCAAAACTCCAAGTAAAGCGGGATGGGTTGTGGGCCTCGGATTTTGAGCTTTACTACCCGGCCCCTCAACTACAATGGGTGGCGCAGTGGCTTTTGGGGGGGATCACCTGTAAGAAGCAGGACTGACTCCATCCCACAGACGAAATGGACTACCTAACAATCATTTTCTCCCCTATGTTCAGGCAGAGTGTGGACTTTCAGACTTGGTACTGGCAGCCAGTGGCTGTTTTAATAAGAGCTTGCAAATCGCAATCAATCAATTAATCAATCAGGGTTGGTAAAGCACAACTACTCACCTGTGAGGGTCTCAAGGGGCTGGGGGAGGTGGAGGTGGAGGGGGGCAGCTCCGTTGAGTGCTGGGGTCATCTTAAGAGCCAGGTCTTCAGGTCCTTCCTGACTGGGGCAATGTGGGAGATTGCTGGAGGTGGAGGGTGAGCGTGTTCCCGGCTTTGGCTGCGAGGGAGAAGGCCTTTCCTCCCGTTCTGGTTTTGTTGATATCTGGAACGGTGGCCAGAGAGAGCTGGGCTGATCTGAGGTGTCTTTTGGATGTTTTGCCTTATGTCGCTGATAGAGCGCGCAGGTCACCCGGCTCAGAATTTACCAGATTTTCACGCACTTGGGCCCATAACGTGATTACGAAATACAATTTTGTAAGTCGGGTGATTTTACACGCCACTATCAGTATTCTATGTGTGTTTCCTGTAACACTATTACCATGGTACCTGACTTACCACAGGCACTTACTCCTCCTGATGGATCAGGAGCTGTCGAGGACAGGTGATAACACTTCTAAAACACTTAGTCTATTCACATAACATCAGTTGTACCTTTTCTGAATGACCACAGACACCTGAGGCGTTTTAAAGTCTTTATATAAGAATGTAAAATTTAAAGTGACAAAATTATAAGGCAAATGCTGATAAAAACATCAATAAGCAGAATCACAAAGATTATGTAACTATGAATGAGGGACAACACCATTTAGGGCAACTGAGTTTTCTATAGGGTAAGGGTAACAGGGAACATGCTATTCAGTTAGGCTTAAACTAAGGACGGTAAGCTTAAAACACATTAGTCAGTGAATTTCTATAGCCTATAAGTGATTCAAACCCTAATCTTAGTCTATCTAACTTAGATCCTAATATTCATCACACTTTATTTAAGCAAAAACAGTTTCGATATGCCCTGCAGGGAAGGGGAAAAATGGAACATTCTAACAACAATTTGCAAATGAATCAGTAGAGAGAACAGGGAGAAATATCATGGGCGCATAACGGCTTTATTAAAGAGCAGGAAGGAAAGGATAGTATACGGACATCCACAGGTATATTTACCTAGGATAGGAATGAGGACTAACCCTGGCCACGGGTCAGCTTCGGGAAAAGACGAGGACAAGGACCCTCAAGGATTTGGGATGCCAGAAGGTGAGCAGGTACAGCTCACGGAAAATCAGGACAGGATACCCCTCAGGATTTGGGTCAGGACTGGGCTCACCAAAGGGCACGACCAACACCTGCAGCTTCGGATGCAACGCCTGCGCTACCCCCTCACTGCACGGAATCCGCCAATAACCCCGATTGGGTTCTCGAATCTCCCAGCCAAGTGCTTCGCCAGCACTTAGGACTATTTCCACCCCTTAGAGTTTGTGGAAAATTCGGACAGAGCGCTCCGCAGCTCTCTGTATCAATCACCTATAGAGTCGTGGGGTCGGTGACAGGTCAGCTATTCAGACAAGTCGGACAATTTTCCCTAACTAACTAGGCTAGTTATACCCTTTTTGGGTCCCCAGACCACCCACAAATGTTGCAAGTGACAGGGTCCCAACTTACGATTGGTCAGGAGAGGCGATTAGGTCATTATTACCTCCTAAAATTCTGCATTCCCATGATGAATATTAAGTTTTCATACCCGCCCCTTACATTCCTGTTCCCAGGCATACGTGTAGAAGAAGACAATGGTGCATACAGTGGACAGAAACAAATGTAACAATTTTAGGTGGATTTCAGCATCTTCTCCCAGGACTGAGGTGTGTTCCCAGGCGCATCTCGCTTCAGAAGCCAGCTGGTTAGGTTCTGCTTCTGCCCTGTGTGGGTTTTCCCTCATCACGTGACAGGGTCGGAACGAGTTTCAATATGGAGTTATCCCCTCACCCAGGCCCATGGATGCGTGGTACATGAAAAGTAAGCGAAAACAAATTAATAACACAGAAAAATAGAACACACTGTACACCATGATATTCTGCACTGCACCCCTTACTTCATAATAACTATAGCGATTAATGATTATGCAGGAATAGATAGAAATGCAAAGCAGCGTAGGCAAGCAGGACGCATGGTTAGAAATAAGCGGCCATATCAGCTACAATGCGCATGAGCGAACTTCTCCCTCCAAATCTGCGAGTGCGTCACATCACATGGGTATGACCGACGCATGCGCAGTCTGAATTTCTGCAAAGCGGCCATTCTGTAGTATGCAAGCGGAGTTACGATTAGTAAACACATATGCAAGCATCTCTAGGACACCCGCGTGTACTGTAAAAGTGTAATATTAATGACGAACAGGATTGTTTAGTACTATTACAAGTTAACGAGGTTCATGAGAAGGAGCAAGTCGCTTTACGTGCAAATTCTCACTCCATCAATCCCCTCTTTGATGATATTTACTATCATCACTATTAATGGAAACAGATGCCAACTTCATTTTTTCTTCACATCTCACTCATCTCTATCTCAACAAATTTATTGTTAAGCCGTTTTTCAGCATCTTTATTGGGATGGGAACCTTAGCCTTCTTATAGATCTGGTTCCTTAATTCTTCTAATTCGAGTTCATCCACATTCCGTTTCACTCCCCTCCTGTTTACAGTGTACTTCTTTCTGCATTTTTGGCATTTGCAGCAAATTATTATAATGAACACAATTAGACTTATTCCAGCTATTGGCATCAGTATCTTTCCCACTAGACTGCGGCCTATGTTAGTAAACCAACTACCTACGGAAGAGAGACCATCAGTCAGTCTTTTCCAGGCACTATCAACCTCCAATGGTTTAAGTTCTTTTTCCAAATTAGTTATGTTTTGCACATATTTCTTAATTTCTACACTTTTATCAGGAATGTAAGTGCAACAATGTTGCGCCTTCAGCATTCTGCAGACCCCGCCCTCTTTTGCCAATAAGGTATCAAGAGCAAGGCGATTTTGTAAAACCAATGATCTGATCGCAACCATTTCAGTATTGACCAGCAGGAATCCAGCAGCAGTGTCAGTTGACAACCGATCCACTACTGTAGACAATTTGCAGATACGGTGAGTATTCAGAACTACCCCCATTCCAGGTATCAGTGCACTAAATATATCACCTATAATTTCTCCTACACTCTCACGTCTACTACGCACTAAGCCATTAGTGTTTTCATTGCTTCCAGCAGCGTTATTCACATGGTATATTTTTGGGAAGACAATGCCAAAATAGCAGCTTCCATACCAGTGATCCGGCAATTTGAAATAAGCCTTGTTTCCACATATATAATAAATTCCGGGAAACACAGGTTCTGACCCATTTTTGAAACCCCAACCTCCAATTACCTTGTAATTATGTTCGCATTCGCTGGAACCGATGAATACATTGTTATAGTAACTAGTCTTTTCTCTATGAAGGCAGAGTTTCCCTTTTCGTTCAAAATCCAACAACAGCGCAGGATTTGCTTCGCCATTTGAGGTGCCCTCCATGTTTTCAGCCCATTTAGGAGTTTTCTGTTTCTTATCATTGGCCTTTCTCTGGAAACTCTCCCTTCTCTTTTCTGCCATTTTCAAGAACATTTTCTCTTGCTCATGTAATGAGCAAGTCAAATTATCTCTTCGAGCCTCATTCAAATCTATGTCACCTATAGTCAGAAAGTATTCTCCCATGTAACGAGTCACCTCACTTCTGACATGCACAATATTCAGGTGCCCCCGAATAGGCAGTTCAGAAAAAATCACTTCAGTGTTTGAATAATAGTACTGTAAAGTGCTTCTATAAAATAAGCTTGCTAATATACTACAGGAAATTCCATAGGTCAGGGGTAAATGATGGTAGGTCACGCCTTCAGCTACAGATGTGGGCAGCTTCATACATACGTAACAATCTTCTATTTCCATAGCTTCTACGTAATGCACTAAAAGGTTTGCAAAGACATTTAAATGTGATCGGTTTCTCATGCGGTGAAAATGTAGTCCTTCCTCATCTGGTGCTTCTAAGTCAGGTCGTGTTTGTCTCAGGCTGACTGAATTGTCACGTCTTTCTACACTTTGTGGTGTCTCTACAGTATTTACAATCTCTGAATCTGGGGTCATTGGTTTAGTAGGGTACAGGTTAGTATCTTTACTTATCATAAAAGGTATAAAGACTGTTAGTCCTATCCATACTACTATAACTATTGCTACACTGCATAAGCATATCTTACTGCAAGTTTTACAACAATTCCCTCTCGGTCTTCCATTTACATTTGAATCAGACATTTTGCTTCTAGGTGGCTTTCCAACCCCCTCTTTGTTTCTTTTTACAAGAGGCTCACGCAGTTTCACCTTTCAGGGTGGATCTTCTACCTCAGAGCTCTGATCCTCGATTGAATCTTGATCGCTTCTGTCACTTTCTTCAGGGTCGTCAATCTCTTCCAACACCAAAAAGGTCCATTCAGGACTCCGATAGTTTGTATTTAGTTTCTTTGCTCTGGTACTGCGTCTATTTTGCTGAGCTCCGTCTCTTTGTCTTTCACTAGCAGCTCTTTTTCGGTCTTCTAGTTTCTCTTCTACAGTTTTCAGTCTTAGTTTCAGCCTCTTTATATATTTTGGTTTATCTTTCTTCTTGAGCCTTTTAGTGGTCGAGGAAACTTGGCCTTCCTCGTGAACTCTTTTGTTTTCACTCCGTTGTGGCACTATTGTTTTGGCAGTGTCCTTTTCCTTTCCTGTCTGACTAGGTACAGGTCTTTCATCGGTTTATTCTGCCTGGTTTCTAAGCTGGCCTTGTTCAGGTATGTTTTGTATTTGATCTTGATTTTCAACCAATTTGGACTCTGCTTCCTGAACACGTTCGTCTATTTCTATCTGTTCCTGTTCATGCACTTCGACCCCTTGATTTTCTTCCGCATGAACTTCAGCTTTAATTACTATCTGTCCCTTTCCAGTTTCTGGAGTCTCTGGAGGAGTGTCGATGACTTGGTCTGTCCCTACTTGGCCTATTTCCTGATCAGGTCTGATGTGATTCTCGATAACCTGACCTTCTTCTTCTAATCCTGTCTCACCCTCACTTTCCCACTCTCTATCTAGGTAGGAATATTTTCTGGTTCTTATTGGATCAAGAATCAGGTCGTCGGCTGGAAACCACTCGTCTTGACTGGTGCTTGGCAGTATTAAGTCAGCTAGATCCGGACCCTCGCCTGGAGTCTCTTCAGCTGTACCACCTTCAGCCTCAGCCGCCTCTTCTTCGGTTACCTTCTTGGTATGGCTGGCATGAATCCACTTCGGTACTCCAGCACACTTTACCGCAGTGGTAGTTACAAGGATCACTTGCCTCGGTTTTCCCCACTTTGGTCCAAGACAACTCTTCCGGGTGTGTTTCTTCAACACTACCCAAACTCCAGGTCTCAGTTTATGGGCTGGAGTGGTTGGCCATTCGTCAGCAGTCTCTCCAATCTGGTGAGAGATAGAACGCACTTGGTCACCCAGCTGCCTGCAGTATTCTAGCACCAAATCATCAGAAATACTCAGCAGTTTGTGTCCAGGTACCCATGCCTGTCGCATCACTCTTCCCATTAGTACTTCATGGGGGCTCAGGCCTGTTTTTCAGTTTGGGATGCTCCTCAATCCCATCAAGACAAGGGGCAAAGCTTCTATCCAGTTCAATTTTGTGGAATCACACATTTTGGCCAACCTTGACTTTATAGTGCCATTCACTTGTTCGACTATTCCAGAAGCCTCTGGACGATATGCCCAGTGTAGCTTAGGCTCAATCTTGAATGCCGTATAGAGTTCTTTTAAGATTTCGTTGGCAAAGTGCCCACCCCTGTCTGTTTCAATTGTCTCTGGAAAACCGAACCTAGGGATTAGCTCTCTTAGTAACAACTTGGCCACTGTAATGGCATCGATTTTCTTTGCTGGGCATGCTTCCACCCACCTTGAGAATAGGCAAACTATTACCAAGACATACCTGTATCCTTTACACATGGGCAACTGTATAAAATCTGCCTGTAGTCTGACAAAGGGGCCTTCTGCCTTTCCAATTGTGCTTTGCTCTACCACAGTCCTCTTTCCTGCGTTGAACTGCTGACACACCAGGCACCTCTGGCAGAGCAAATCCTCGAAATTTCTGAACTTTGAATTGTAGAACACTTTGTCAAACACACGGCACATTGCATCCCTTCCAATATGGGTATCTCCATGAATCATCCGTACCATTGGGGCGGCCATACTATCTGGCAACACAGGCACACCGGTCTTATCAACCATGATACCATCCCTTTCCCTGAGCTGGCATTCCTCAGTCTCCCATCTGTGTTTTTCATCCTCATCTGCTGCCTGCTGCAACTCTCTCAGTTCCTTCCAGGTAGATACATTCTCAAACACCATAAGTTGGCAACTGTGTCCGCCCCCCCATAATTGGATTTTCAGTGACATTTTGTATTGGGCGCAGTATTGGGCAATTTGGTCAGCGTATCTGTTTCCGGCTGTCACTTCGTCATTACCAGATTTGTGAGCAGCACATTTGACTACTGCCAATTCTTTGGGCAATTGGATTGCTTCCAGTAGGGTTTGCACCACTTTTCCATTTCTGATAGGGGTACCTGAGGAAGTCATGAATTCTCTTTGCAACCATAGCTGGCCGAAGTCATGAACAACCCCGTAACCGTATTGACTGTCAGTGTATACGGTTACTCGTTTATTTTTCCCTTGTTTGCAAGCTCTGGCCGATGCGATTAGCTCGGCCACTTGGGCAGATTTAACTTTACTTAAATATGATGCCTCTAGGGTCGTTTCCAGTGTGACTACAGCATAGGCAGCACTCAACCCACCGTCCTCATGTCTCAAGCAGGAGCCATCCACAAACATCACTAGGTCCTCAATGGGGAGGGCCGTTTCTTTTATATCAGGACGAGGTTTTGTTCTAAACTCAGTTAGGTCAATGCAATTATGTTCAATCTCACCCTCCTTCTACATTTTGGGTGAGGGGCAACAACGTTGCAGGGTTTAAAATGTTGCATCGGGAAATTATTACATTTTCTGCACCAATAAGAATTCTCTCATACTTAGTCAGCCGACTAGGAGTGAGATACTGGGTCTTGGTTCGGTCAACAGAATCACAACTGAATGTGGAACATAAACCGTTACAGGATGTCCCATGACAATGTTTTCGCTCCGTTCCAGACTCGTGCAAGTGGCAGCTACTGCCTTCAGATACCCGGGAAGCCCAGCAGCCACTGGGTCTAGAGTGGCTGAAAAGTAGGCCACAGGACGTCTAGTCAGACCGTGCTCTTGGGTTAGGACTGAGAGTGCACAATTGTCTCGTGTATCACAGAATAACTCAAAGTTCTTGGAGTAGTCAGGCATGCCCAGTGCAGGAGCAGAGCACAGACAGTTTCGCAATTTTATCCAAGCTGTCATGCTTTCATCATCCCAACTAACTGGATCGTCTGCCCCTTTCTTGGTCATTTTTATCAGAGGTTTGGCTAGAACAGCAAATCCCACAATCCACTGTCTGCAGTATCCCACAACTCCTAGGAACATTCTGACTTCTTTCTGGGTTCTTGGCAATTCCATATCTCGAATTATTCTAATTCTTTCTGAAGTAACTCTTCTGATTCCTTTCTCTATTTAGTGTCCCAGATACTTTACTGAATTCTTACAAAACTGTAATTTGTCAGGAGATACTTTATGTCCTCCCCTTCCCAAATGATTCAGCTGGGCGATGGTATCAGTAACACAGTCACTTTGACTTTTAGACGCCACCAGAAGGTCGTCTATGTACTGAACCAGGACAGACTCCTTCGGTAGGACTAAGGATTCAAGGCATCTTTTTAGGATCTGATTAAAGATTGAGGGGCTTTCTGTGTACCCCTGAGGGACACGATTCCAGACATAGACATGACTGTCAAATTCAAACGAGAAAAGAAATTTGCTGTCTGGATGCAATGGGATGGAAAAGAATGCGTGGCACAGATCTATGACAGTAAACCATTCTGCATTCCAAGGAATCTGATACAGGATCACAGCAGGGTTTGGTACAATGGGACAACAAGGTACAACAATCTGGTTCACCTTTCGCAGGTCCTGCACTACACTGTACTTTCCGCTAGGCTTTTTAATTCCAATTATGGGCGAATTACAAGGACTGCTCAATACTTCCTGTATTATGTTTGCCTCCAATAATCTGTTTATTTCAAGTGCGACTCCAGCTTTCACTTCTGCACTCATCTTATACTGTCTAGTTTTCGGGTAGGTGGCATTGGGTTTAATGGCTATTCTAACTGGGTCCACATTTGCCATTAATCCTACATCTCTCCCGGTGAAATCCCACACCTCCGGTATCACCTTTTGTTGGAGTTCTTCAGGTAAGTCATGAATGGTTAGAGTTTTAACTGCTGTATCAGGCCTTACCAACATTAGTTTGTACAGGCCATCTTCATCTGGGGTCTGAATTTCAACACCCTTTGGTGTGCAAAAGATGGTACAGTTCATTTTGCACAACAAATCACGTCCCAGTAGATTTACTGGGCTGGAATCGCAGACCACAAATCTGTGCATTTCTTTGAAATTGCCTATAGAAATCTCCATGGGTTCAGTTACAGGAGTGCTAATTATCTGATTTGATACGCCCACTACTTGGATTGCTTCTCCCGAGAGGGGTAGGTTTGGAACGTCCGCTGTTCTTACAGTCGAACGGGTAGCACCAGTGTCCAACAGAAAGGCGATATCATTTCCTTCAACCTTTCCTTCAATGTATGGCCCTGTCTGGTCTACCGGTATGGATACGCCAAGCACGCACTCCCCTTCCTCCCCCCTCAGGCCCCGTCAGTATGGTTCATCACAGAGGAATGTATCATTTAACAGGAACTGTGAGGTTGCCTGATTTCTCTCATTCTGTCCTTCCCACACTTCAACCCTCTCATTCTGTTGGGCCTGATTCTTATAATTAGGTCTAGGAGCTCTAGGCAATGGAGGTGGATTTACCTGTTGCTGATTCTTTCGTGGCCCCTCTTTCTGCACCTGTGGATTTAAACCATTTATGGGGGCATTACCAGCCTGTAAATGCGGACACTCGTCTCTCCAGTGCCCTATCTGCCCGCACCCGTGACCGGGGAACTTCTTCTTAGCCTCTTCTTTACTCATTTTAACTTGAGGTTTTACCTGTGCCCACATTACTTTCTCCTTCAGGGCCTTCTTTTTGTTCTCCATTTCATCCTCGCAGTACTTGGCGTACTTTAGGACATCATCTATGGGCTTTCCCTGCCAACAGATTTTATTATCTCTGATCCACTGGGATATTTCCGGTCTTAACCCCAGCACGAATCGATAAATAAAATGAGTCATGTCCTTCATTTCAATATTATCGATGCCACTGTAGGTCTTGAATACCTGCAATAGCCTCTCATAATAAGAGTGAACTGTTTCATTATGGTCCTGGGTAGTTCTATCTATTCGAGTCCAATCTGTTTCCTTCGCTGGCACCTTGTCTTTTAGATATTGTATGACTTGGTCATATTTTCTCATTACATCTGGGGAAGGAGCTCCGGTTTGGGAGTCTCTTGGTAATTCTTCACTGGGCCAATTAATGGCTATCTTGCAATCAGTCCATAAATCTACAGGAACTACAATGTCAAAGAACCCATCCAGGTCCTTCAGGAGACATTTTTGGACTTTCACAAACCGCTCCACCTGTCTATACCACTCCACTGGCTTCTCCCTTAATCTGGGGAAATCGTTGGTAAACGACACAATGTCATGCCGGGACCACGGGACATGTACATATTTCCCACCTGGCACTTCCCTCATGGGATACAGTTTTTCTGCTTGGCCTACTTGTGTTAACACAAATTCAGAAGCTTTTGGTTTTGCCCTACTGTCTTCCTTTTTCTTTGCCCACCTGGCTTTCCACTTATCCAGATCTCCCCATTTCTGCAGTATGTTCAACAATTCCTTTATCTGAGTTTTCTTTCCTGACACATTCATGTTTTCTAAATCCTTGTCTGAAAATTCTGCCCTATACGGTTTCTGCGGGACTTTTGATCGACTTACATCAATTCCCATGTCCGCAGCAGCGTCCATTAGTTTTTCATGAAGCACTCTAGTATTCCGGGTAAGGCTTTTGCTGATAAACAGCAACTCTTCTTCGCTAAGAGTATTTAATCTGTCTAATCCCACATTTCCGGCCATTAACTCCTCCATTTCTATCCTTAGCCTGTAAATATCCAAAGGTTTGGGCGGGGAAGTTTCTCGGTCCATTTCTTTAGTCCGTCTATCTAGTTCCTCTGGAGTCACCACTGTGGCACTCCGGATCCCGGATGTTGTTTCAATTAGGACTTCCCTGGCCTTAGTCTGACTCCCTGATCGAGATTCACTGAAACCCGGCTCTTTTATGGGCAGATCCATTAGGGAGATTACAGACTCACATTCGCTTGCCTGGTCATCAACGATGAGAGGCTCTTTTCTGGGCGGAGCTGGCATTGGAGTAATGACTGGAGTTTTAGGACTAGCCTGTCTATCCCCATAAAGGGGTATAGCAGGACCGATAGTTACAGGGATTGTCAGGGCATCAGGACTGGGATGTATCTGAGCTATAGTCTGAATTAGATCATTACGTTGCTTAATAAGGGCATCTCTTTCTCTTTCTTGTAAAACTCTTTCTGACGAGTTATCATGCAGTATTTGAGGTACCAAAGGAGGGTATATATTCGGGGCAGTGGGGATGGCTGACCCTGGTCTATCCTCACCAAAAGGTCGGTAATTTGGGACTGCTGTACTAGGTCTGCAAAAATCATCACTATTACTGGGTTTACTACAAATGCCAGCTACATCTGTCTCGCTTGCCCTTCTACTTCTGGCATGGGGGAGAAAAGGATTTTTCGAACTTAGAGTTCCTGAAGCTTCAGCATAAGGAGGTGGATTTTTCATCAATAAATCCTCCAGATATTCATCCTCCGAATCCCCCATGGCCATCAAATGTCGACTCTTCTCTGTCTTTTTCCCACCTGCTTGTTCGGTTACCCCAAACATCGGAAACAGTCCCTCAACCATCATATTCTGTCTCCACTGCTTCATCTTCTGCTCCTTTGTTTCCCGATGTAATTTAGGATACCACTTGCTCACTCCCTTATCCATTCGGGGTCTGTCTCGCTCTAGAGCCTCAATTTCCCATTCCTCTAAAGCTTCATATTGCGTTAGTCTGGGTCGGGGGTGTAATTCATTCATTCGGGTTCTCAAGTTAAACAAGATCCTACCATTAAAAGTACCATCGAGGGGAAAAGCTAGGACTCCATCATCTTCAGTGTATTTTACCCAATTTTCTAGCCACACACAAGTATGGTACCCTTTATCAAACATCATGAATGAGGCGGGTGTATTAGGAGGGGGAATGATCACTCCCTCTCTAGTTCGAATGGGCTTGTCTTTCTTGAAATAATTCTTTATCTTTTCGGCAAAAGACATTTTTCTCTTAACTCCGTACATATTGTGAGGTCTACCTCTACTCATTAATTCCTTATGACAGCCTAGATTCCTTGGATCCGGTAAAAATTCAGGATACCACATACACCTCTCGTAACAGTTTATAAGCTCGGTTCGCTCAATTTTTGTTTACTTTTGTGCTTCCAATGCTAGTGCGTCTTTCAACTTTCATCAACCAATCAGCACTGAGATTTCAAAATCTGTCAGCCAATGGGTGCGCGACCCCTTCGTGAGACGCGGTCTCACTCTGCTGTGCTCACCCCTCCCTTACAACTCTAGCTTCGCTACACACCCGCTGGCTCAACCAATACCAGCGCGGCACGGAGTGACGTTAGCGCAGCCTTACGACCGACTCCCTCCTTTACAAGGTAACGGAAACTTTGAATTTTTCTTAAAGTGCGAGTGCAGATTTTAGTTAATAACGTAAAACGCTTGCCACTGTGCCTAAGGGTTTTAGAAAGAAAGAGAGTTTTTCTTTTACTGCAAGTAAACCACTTTTGTCTACTTTTCATTCACTACGGATAGATCCCTTCCGCCTATCCTTTTCACACAAGCAATAGAGAACCTGCTACTCTTTTGACTAATCCACTTCTTTCCGGGATATATACTAAGTCAATTTTCACCAATGTCCTCCCTTGCTGCCACTCAAGCTCCAAGAACCTATTACTCCTGCCGTCTGTGACCCTTACTAGGTGATATCACAACGAGAGTTTCACCACGGTTTTGGTAGCTAACATTTATACTTCAAATGAATTTTGAAAAAGGAAAACCTGATTAGCGCTTCCAGTTCTGCCTAACCATGCACTAATCTCTCCCTTGGCCAGTGACCTTACAGCCAAGTGGATTCTACTCACCACTTGCTATTTCTTTTCCCTGGGGATCCCCACAACATAAAACACCTACTCACAATTGGTTAGTAATATACTCAATATTGCATGAAATATAAGAAGCTTATTCTTTGACATTTAAATGAAACAACAATCCTTTTTTTGTAGCAGCATATATATATAAATTTCAGCAGCACGTTTTAATTTTCACGGTTCAACAGTAACTCTCTTATCTACCTATCCTAACTAGTCCTAACCATCATTCTGCTACCAGAAAATACTGATAGAGTGCGCAGGTCACCCGGCTCAGAATTTACCAGATTTTCACGCACTTGGGCCCATGACGTGATTACGAAATACAATTTTGTAAGTCGGATGATTTTACACGCCACTATCAGAATTCTATGTGTGTTTCCTGTAACACTATTACCATGGTACCTGACTTACCACAGGCACTTACTCCTCCTGATGGATCAGGAGCTGTCGAGGACAGGTGATAACACTTCTAAAACACTTAGTCTATTCACATAACATCAGTTGTACCTTTTCTGAATGACCACAGACACCTGAGGCGTTTTAAAGTCTTTATATAAGAATGTAAAATTTAAAGTGACAAAAGTGTAAGGCAAATGCTGATAAAAACATCAATAAGCAGAATCACAAAGATTATGTAACTATGAATGAGGGACAACACCATTTAGGGCAACTGAGTTTTCTATAGGGTAAGGGTAACAGGGAACATGCTATTCAGTTAGGCTTAAACTAAGGACGGTAAGCTTAAAACACATTAGTCAGTGAATTTCTATAGCCTATAAGTGATTCAAACCCTAATCTTAGTCTATCTAACTTAGATCCTAATATTCATCACACTTTATTTAAGCAAAAACAGTTTCGATATGCCCTGCAGGGAAGGGGAAAAATGGAACATGCTAACAACAATTTGCAAATGAATCAGTAGAGAGAACAGGGAGAAATATCATGGGCATAGAGGCTTTATTAAAGAGCAGGAAGGAAAGGATAGTATACGGACACCCACAGGTATATTTACCTAGGATAGGAATGAGCACTAACCCTGGCCACGGGTCAGCTTCGGGAAAAGACGAGGACAAGGACCCTCAAGGATTTGGGATGCCAGAAGGTGAGCAGGTACAGCTCACGGAAAATCAGGACAGGATACCCCTCAGGATTTGGGTCAGGACTGGGCTCACCAAAGGGCACGACCAACACCTGCAGCTTCGGATCAACGCCTGCGCTACCCCCTCACTGCACGGAATCCGCCAATAACCCCGATTGGGTTCTCAAATCTCCCAGCCAAGTCCAGCCAAGTGCTTCGCCAGCACTTAGGACTATTTCCACCCCTTAGAGTTTGTGGAAAATTCGGACAGAGCGCTCCGCAGCTCTCTGTATCAATCACCTATAGAGTCGTGGGGTCGCTGACAGGTCAGCTATTCAGACAAGTCGGACAATTTTCCCTAACTAACTAGGCTAGTTATACCCTTTTTGGGTCCCCAGACCACCCACAAATGTTGCAAGTGACAGGGTCCCAACTTACGATTGGTCAGGAGAGGCGATTAGGTCATTATTACCTCCTAAAATTCTACGTTCCCATGATGAATATTAAGTTTTCATACCCGCCCCTACCATTCCTGTTCCCAGGCATTTGTGTAGAAGACAATGGTGCATACAGTGGACAGAAACAAATGTAACAATTTTAGGTGGATTTCAGCATCTTCTCCCAGGACTGAGGTGTGTTCCCAGGCGCATCTCGCTTCAGAAGCCAGCTGGCTAGGTTCTGCTTCTGCCCTGTGTGGGTTTTCCCTCATCACGTGACAGGGTCGGAACGAGTTTCAATATGGAGTTATCCCCTCACCCAGGCCCATGGATGCGTGGTACATAAAAAGTAAGCGAAAACAAATTAATAACACAGAAAAATAGAACACACTGTACACCATGATATTCTGCACTGCACCCCTTACTTCATAATAACTATAGCGATTAATGATTATGCAGGAATAGATAGAAATGCAAAGCAGCGTATTCAAGCAGGACGCATGGTTAGAAATAAGCGGCCATATCAGCTACAATGCGCATGAGCGAACTTCTCCCTCCAAATCTGCGAGTGCGTCACATCACATGGGTATGACCGACGCATTCGGAGTTTGAATTTCTGCAAAGCGGCCATTCTGTAGTATGCAAGCGGAGTTACGATTTGTAAACACATATGCAAGCATCTCTAGGACACCCGCGTGTACTGTAAAAGTGTAATATTAATGACGAACAGGATTGTTTAGTACTATTACAAGTTAACGAGGTTCATGAGAAGGAGCAAGTCGCTTTACGTGCGAATTCTCACTCCATCATATGACTCCACAAACTGGCATCCCCAAACAAACAGGATTCAACAAGGCAAGAGAAATGACCCATTGGGAGAGGGCTGGAGTCATGGTTCTTGGGGATTTGTTCTGACAAGTTACCATTGTCCCTTTTGAGACATTATTGAGGAAAGTGAGTTCACTTGTGAAAATACACTATGGGAGATGGGACGAGATTAAACAGATTGTGAGGTACTTTTATAACGGTTGGGAAGATCCCTGGCTACCCTTAGACAAATAGGAGGCAAAGATTGGACTGGAACGTAATTAGGAGCAATGGAAGCAAACTCTATAGCACCCACATATAGTATCCCTTAATATCCTATTTAAATATATACACTACAAAAGTATGCATGTGGCTTATTTGACCCCAAGCATGATCAGCAGAATATATCTGGGACAACCTCTGAATACCCTAAATGTAATGAATCACTAGCCAGGTTAATTCCTATAATGTTGGAGTGTCCAAAGATGGCTAGATACTGTTGTTAGGTCACAGAAATAGTAATAATTTTAACTTAAATGTGGTGAGCAGTGTAGCATAGAGGATCGCCTCGGTGGGCTTTTTAAACATTCTAAAACATGCAAAGTTGAGTAAAAATGTCTAGATCTGTCCTTATTTATAGCAAGAAGAGCCTTAACTAAACTTTCGAAGGGCCCAGAGCCCAACCAAAAACGAAATGGCATAATGCAGTGTTGCATCGGGCTGAGACAAGAAGAACTGCGCTACACTTAGATGGAAAAAGAAGACTGAGAAAAATAGCCTTCAATGAGACAAATCCGTGACAGTCCTACTTAGATGTAGTAAAGATCTACCACTGTGACATCCAGTTGCATTACATAATATTGAACTATCTATACAGCATTACAGTCTGACAAGATTAAACAAATTCCACATTTCCCCCGTTTTTTTGGTTATTACCAGGTAAACAAAATATGTATCCCTGAGTAAGTGAATATTGTATATCTGTAAAGAAAGATCTTCTCTACTCTTTCTACTATATCCCAAATGTTCGGGGAATTGTTAGGACAGCTCCACGTTGTAGCAGTGTATTCCTCACCTGCTAGGTTTAGTCATAAGAATACTTTGTTCCTATGATGCTTTAAATGACCACTTTATATCTACGATATTCCTGATCAATATGCAGATGCTGTTAGTTGGCTACATATCAATTAAGTTAGTATTTGGAAACTATTGGAGCAAAATATGTAACATATGATACTGTAAGTGCTTAAAAGACAATATAGATAACCAAGAAATACCAGAACTTTAGCTACCTCACAGAGCTAGAGTATCCACAAGAAATTTTGAAAGACTGTACTGCTGAGTCAAAGATGTTTGCCTTTTCACCCGTTAACTAGAATTATCTTTCAATATTTATTGGAAAAAAATATTAAACACCATTCCAGTTACAGCATTGTAGTAGTAGAAGAATATTCGTTATTCGATATAAAAAGCATAAAAGATGCACATATATATACAAATTGAACACTAAATAAAAACTGATATCTCCTTTCTGAGGATGCCCTATTCAACAGTATTCCATCTCTGTTCATGTATTCATAATTATCACCGCCCATTACATTCTTAGTAAGAGACAGCATCAGAATTGATCTTGTGCATTGCAGTCACATATACACCATTTAAAATTGCACCATATTATAACCATCAGTAGTGCAATTTGGATACAGTACTCCTGAATTCAAAAAGTGCATGTGCATCACAATAGTCTTCTATCATATAAAAATAGCAACATTATGTATAAATTATGTATATGTATAAAATACATGACACAAAGAAGAGTAAACCAGGTCTAAAGAAGGTGTGTGTCTGAGCAAACGGCTGTGAAGCAATAGGATCCTATTGCTTCACAGCCGTTTGCTCAGACACACACCTTCTTTAGACCTGGTTTACTCTTCTTTGTGTCATGTATTTATAGTAAGGGGAGTGAGTAAACAGGTCGGTAAATATTCCCCTTGACCCTCCTAACCCTTTTGTTTTTTGCTTATGTATAAAATACAGCATTTGTATTTAACTACTGAACATGCAGTAGTATTAACTCAAGACAATTTTTTGATACGAAGTTAAAAAAACATTATGCTGTTCAGCTTAACACTAGAATATTGTGACTATTCAGGCAAAAACGGCTACAGCTTTACACGTTGAAATTCCATTGTCTATAAGGTGGTTTCATGAAAACATTATTTGCTTCCACGTTAAAGCAGCTGGACAGCGGCATAAGATATGTTTAGAGGACTTAATTTTTTATTGGCGTACAGCACTCTCAGGAATAAGGTGGAGTTTTATTCCAGAGACGCTTACATTCATGAAAAGACAAACTATGGCAAAGTTAGTCGGTCTGGCATTGGCTACCAGCCTTTTGGCTTTGCCAATGCTTGTTTGGTTATTAATTTTGCAAACGTTCATTGTTTGGGAATGCTGCTGGGCCCTTGACAACATAAAGAAAGTGCCTAAAAGCAAAAATATTTTTTTATCTCAAAAAGCACACGTTACCATAGTAGCCTGTAGCATTAAGGGAACAATTTCTTAAAAGAGAAGACTGCTGTCGTTGTGTTCAAAGTTAGCCAGCGGCTGAATTGGGCAGCCAGAAAGAAATTTAAGTAACCAATAGATGAAGAGGGTTGACTGAAAGTATGTATGTGTCTATATGTATATATACATTTTAGACCTAGACATGACCTACTCTACAAGAAATCAACTTGTTATGCAATATTTATACATTGTTTTTGAGCTGATCTAGGATGGGCAGTACTGACTCTGAGATTTTGAGAGGCGATGCACATGTGACGATAAATAACACAAGCAGTGATTCCGATAAGTTTGTATAGAGACAGGTATGACTGATGAGTTATTATATTAAGCAGTAATATGAAATAGCCACAGTTGTTCTGTGCACAGTTGTGCAGTAGTGTGGCTCACTGGTTAGAGGCGGCAGACCCGAGAGCAGAGGACGGCCCGGGACCAGGGTTCGATTCCCGACGCGGCAGGTTTCTGGACCAGGGTCAGCGGACTCGATAATTCTCTCGCCTCGGTGCCCACTCCGATCAGCGATCACACTCGGCAACTCTGGGCATAAGCTTGCCTCATCTGCACTAACGGCCCCACCAGACCGCCGGGGATGCCTGGTCTCACCCTGGAGATACCCATTAAGGGACCATCTCTCAGGGAAGCCAGGAAGGGTTTCGCAGCGGTCGAAGCGCGGAGATACTCCTCCGGGAGTCGATCCTAGCGCTATATAAACTTGCAATTAATTAATTAATTAATTAAGGTTTAGCAGAATCCAATATGTCTATCAAGTGCGTTTGCACCATGTTATTATGCTCAAATTTAAATAATTGCGATATAAGCAAGTTACAAGAATTTGTTGGCACTATTGGTCTGCTCTTCATTGAAGGAATAACAATACAATATTAGTCTGTTGCTTCTATCTGTTATCACATGTGGGTAGGGGTGTATAATAGCTGTGACCAATCGCAGAGTAACCATATGATCAAGGCCATGTTACAGCGGCCGAAGCGCATCATGGGCATTGCACTTTCACTTTATTCTGTTTGAAATTAAATAAAAATATTCTTTGCACCATCTTGGAGTCCATACCTGCTTCCAGTGAGAAGTACTTGGAGAAAGGATTGAAGTAAAAAAAAATCTATATAATATATATGTAAAAAAGAAGCAGAAAACTCTGGGTAGTTTTCAAGTTAGATGGAAAGCAGCTCCTGTATAGAGCACCCTCAAAACCAGTGACACTCGAAACCTGCTCACCTCAAATGTGTGCCTTTCCATCAAAGTCTTTAAGCATAGGATTGGCACAGTGCCATTCACATGAGATAGAAAGGGACAAATTCTTTTGCCATTTCTACAGCAACGTTTTTAAGCATAGGACTAGCACAGTGCTATGCATGCTGAGCTGTACAATGACAAAGGCCTTTTGCCACTCCAGGCACAGTATTACAGCTTTGAATTGGTAAAATACCAACCAAGCCAACCTGAAAGCGGTGCTATCACACTTTAAGCTTTATTTGCCTCGTGTCACACCCCTCGAGGAGAGTGTCTGCTGTTTGTACACCAAGAGAGACCTCCATTTTTATATTGATAGTTCCATGGCCCATCTGTTTGGTGGTAAAATATTCGTTGCCTTTTCAGTAGCAAAGAAAGGAAAGACAGTGCAGAAAAGAACCATCTGCAGGTGGATAGTCCTCTGCATTACAATTCCTCTATGTGTTTGGTATAAAGCAACCACTTGGCGGATTAAGGGCCTATTCCACTCAAGCCAAGACTGCTACTCTGCATAAGCATGTGAAGTGCCTGTCCTGGATAACTTTTAGGCTGCTACATACACTTGAGTGCACACGTTCACAAAGCACTACTACTTTGACAGTTATGTCAGTCAAATGGGCATTTAGCCTGTTCAGTCCTGCAGGACTTTCTGGTCTGAGTCATTCCATAGATCCACCACCTGTAGAGATACAGCTTTGGCTTCTATTCACAAGGTGAGGAATCTGCAGTTAGAAGTTTGCTCTTCCTGGTGGATACTCTATCTAACTGCAGATTCCCCACTTCCCTCTCGCCTCCCTGTTGTGTGGAATGGACTATTTTCCATTTAAAAAGATACCTAACTAGCGATCTGCAAGCGGATGAAGTCAGTTTGTGGATGAGCTCCACGTCTAAGGGCACAGAGAAACATTTGAAAGCAACTGATGTCACCACGCCTGGATGGTGCTTTTATGCAGTCCTGCGTATCACTTCTGGAGTAGAACAGCAAAGGTGCAGACCTGCACAACACCACCTACCAGCACACATGAGTAATGCTTTTGAGTTTCCAGATCCAGTCTGATGCCTGGGCGAATCACAAGGTTGAGGACTCTGTGGTTAAATAAAGTATCCACCACAAAGAGTATTCCCCAAGGTATGTGACTTAGTCTTCTTTCTCTGAGGTAAAGAATCTTAGATTAATTATAGACACTCAATCGTCACTGTTGCCGTAGAACAACTCCATAATCCGATTCCGATTTACCATGAGGAAACTCTCTGGAGACTGCCAATCCTTGTTTCTAAAGCGTACTCACCGTTAGCTACATCTTTTTTTTTCCCAAAGGAATCAAACTCAAGCATTCTATCTTCAATCCTGCAAAAATTTCCAAGTTATGTTCCATTGGGTTGCAAATAGAATATTCCCATATTATGGGGTGTTGTCTGGAAAGTCAATGTTAACTGATAGTTGGTACAGCATTGAGACACAGTGTAGTAGGATTTGTTGTGATGTGGCTTGGTATGTTGCTCTGTGAATGGAGTGTGTGGATCAAAGTCATATTGGTGGGATCATTTCCACACTCAATCAACATGAGCCAAACCAGATCAAACCCCCATTCACCCCCCAGCATGCCCACCCCAGCAAACACCTACAGAGGAGGGCAGTAGACTTGTGCACTCTGAGACAAGAGACACGGACCAGAGGACAGAAATGAGCCTTTAGGACTGCCAGGACTTGTCCTGTCAGAGCAGAGGCCAGTCACCTGGGTGAGTCACTGCACTGTGCATGTGACTACTTGTCTGTGCGACTCTAGCCTTACTAATGCATTGTTCACTGTAAAGATTGTTAACTTTTGAAAAGTTTGAAAGAATATTTGGTTAATTACCTGACCACCAAAGCTTTCTCCAGTCCCGCTACGAACTTTACAGCATGACCACCTTATACTTCAATGGAGTGATCTGGTTGTTGGGGGTGCATACGAGGGCGGATGTTCAGGGTGCTGCACGGTCGAGGGTAGTTCGTTGCGGTTATTCCTCGGATTACAGATGAGGTGGGATGACTATAGCCACGGAGATCGAGGGTCTCTTGAAGTCCTCTTTGAGCCAATAGAAGGCCATCTGCTCCTGGGATACCGCTCTACGTACACAGCGACTCAAGTGGTATCCTGTAGTGGAGACTAGTGTCCCTCTTGGATGGCCAATCTGGACTCAGACAACACTCCTGGGTCCATCAGACTCGGGTGCAACTTGTGGCAGTTGAGAATCATTTTTATGGGGTGCCAAGAGCTAGTCAGCAGCGATTCTCTAGAAATGTCGTGATCTGAGGTTCAGGGTGCAAGGGGGGTCATATTTATGCCCAGAAAGCGCCCCGGGATAGACGATGATGTCACTAGCCAGTGGACTACCAGAATCCCTCTTCCCCTGTGATCATTTGATGTGATCATTCATGTGGCTATGTGGGCATCTAGCAAGCCCAGGGTGCACTACTCTGCCCACTCCCAAGATGTATGAATCCTTCCTTGGATGTAAGGAGATCAGTAGTCCACCCTAGAGATATAGCTACCTGTGGATACAGGCCCACTGTAAAATTAGTTTGGGCAGTGTTCTCCCCTCTCTGTCACCGCTACCAGCCTCTCTACCCGAGCAAAGGGGCAACTGCTCAGGTGTGTGATCACCATATGCCCATCAAAGGCGGCTTCGCCTTTGAAGCTCACCTTTTGAGCCAAAACCCTGAATGGCTTCCTGTAAGACAGGGGTCTCCAAACCGGTCCTGGAGGGCCGGATCCATGCCAGATTTTTAAAATTACTACATGTATCTCAATGGGGATATCCAAAAAATCTGGCATGGATCCGGCCCTCCAGGACCGGTTTGGAGACCCCTGCTGTAAGGGGAGGTAATAGCTCCCTCTATAGCAGGCTCCCAATGTACCCAAGTCTGGGAGTGGTTCACACTACTCCCCAGGAGGGCAGAAAGCTGTATGGTGGCCAGCAACCGTGTGAGCGCCCTGGATCAACTGGGCTACAGAGTGGCAACTTTCTTAAAGTTGTGTTTCTTTAAAAATGACATTAAATTTAACTTGAGCATCAAGTCTCGTTTAATGTCCCGATTAATTTGATACCTTGAAGTACCCATTTTAGTAGTCCCTTTCAGAAGTTAGTCAGACTGAGAGCTCAGCCGGTAACCCTGTGTTAGCCAATGGGACCACTAACGTTTCCACAGCAACACAACAATTTGGAAGTGTTGCTACTGAGACAGATTAAAAAGCACATGTCCTACTTAATACTATATAGCTCCCTGCCTCCAGGCTCTATAGGCTTTCCTTATGGGAGACTTACATATATTGTTAAGGGAAGTGGGGGCTTTCCACTGGTTTAAATGGTAAAGGTGAACTAGCAGTTTAAAACTGGTCTTCCAGGCTGCAGCGGCAGGCTGGGAGCCATTTTGTTTCTTGTCCGACACAGGGTGGCACAACCAGTGCTTCAGCCTTGGGGAGACACTCTGTCTTACGTGCCTTGGGTACCCTTGGTACTATTTATTAGGGACTTATAAGTATGTCAGTTTATGCCGATTGGATGTAGCCAAGTCAATTCAACAAAGAGGTTAAAACACTGCCACTGAGGTCTGGTTAGCAGGCCTCAGTGCCCTCTCAGATTTGAAAAGGCATCAGCATCAGTCCAAAACTTTGGGGGTTATCATGCAAAAAAAGCCATTCCCTTACAGGCACATTTAATTTACTTCTAAGTCCCTAGTAAAGTGGTACCACATGTACCCATGACTTGTAAATTAAATGCTATAAGGCCTGCAGTACTTATTGTTCCACCCACTAAAGTAGCCTTTTGAAATCTGTCTCAGGCCTGTCATTGTAGAGTGTGTGCAGTTTTAAACTAATAATAATAATAATAATAATAATAATCCACATTTGTAAAGTGCGAACAATCACCCGTAAGGACCTCTAGGCACTGGGACCGTCGGGAAGATTAAGCAACCTATTGCCCAGAGTCACATGGTGCTGGGCTAATCTGCTGCCTGCGCCGGGGATCGAACCGTGATCCCCAGATTCCAGCGTCAGTCGCCCTGGCCGCGGCACCGCACCTCTCCCCTTTGGGCTGGTGTAGTAACCCTTTTGCCAGGACTAAACCTTTCTTTTTAACACATGTAAGTCATCCCTAAGGTAGACCCTAAACAGCCCACAGGGTAGAGTGCACAGTATTGAAAAAGTAGTACATATGCTTTTAGGTTTTACATGTCCTGGTTGTGAAAAACTCCTAAATTCGATTTTCATTACTGTAAGCCCTACCTCTCCCGTAGAATACCACTGGGTTATCTTATTGCATTTAATACGTACTAACATTTGATTGGGAACAGGTAGAAATGTAATGTTTGGTCTCAAATCAATTGCCCCGCTTACATTTCGAATGGTTGCTTCCAGCACACTCACAAAGGAACTTGACACCAGTCTTTGTCAGCCAAGACTACTTGGAACCTGTACAGGACCAGATGTAGGGGTAGCCTGGCACCTTCTCCCACTTCAAAGGCTGGCACCAGGTATAAATAATGGAACCTCAGACCAACTCTTACTTATACTCCTGAACCTGTGAACGACAACCGAAGGAATGCCTTGGGCCCCCAGAGGACTGCCCTGATGCTTGAGGCTTTCCTGCTTTTCTGCTTGAACTCAGGACTACTAGAGTGGCCTGAAGGACTAGTTGGCTGGTCTCCTGTGTGAGCTACAGTGACATAACAAGCTACAGAGACCTTGAACCCTGGACCTTGCATCTGCTAGAGTGAGTCCTGACCCCCCAAGTAGATTCACTCCAGTCCTGGACCCTTGGTGGTGCTGAGCGTACAGCTCCTGCCCAATTCTAGAAGTTTGGCCTCAGGAAAGCTTTCACTAAATAGTAGCGTGAGAACCGACAGAATACAGAGACCTGCCTGCCTGTTGAACGGCCAAAGGTGCCTCGCCGGCCTGATTCTGCTGTAAATCCTGGTACGGTTCAGCTTGACCTAGGAGCAATGGTAACCGGCCTCATGGAGCCTTCTGCTACATCCTGCAGTTTCATCCCACTGGAGATTTTCTACTTCCAAAAACGTGAAAGACACACATATGGTTGCAGATGCAGGTAGCCAAATACACCTATAGACATCCATTTTTACACAGTCAAACAAACATACAGGAAATTATGCACACAGACTGGCAATGAAATAAATAAACTGTACCTAATTGGAAATGCTGTCCATCTCGAGAACACTCTGCAATCTCAGTACAAATGACAAAATATGCTCACTAGTGAAAAACTGAATCTGGGGCAACTACACCTTGTTGATCTCAGGAATTTGTAATGAAGAAAACCAATACAATTTGGTTAAAAAAAAAATAGTGCACGCAGACCAACAAAGGCAAAAACATCAGTACACATAACCAACTAGCCATTTCGCAAATAAGTGAAGCTGGTAGTGGGGGCGGCATAAGGAGGAAGGGGCGAAGCGTGTTCTGCACAAGTGAAAAACAGGATGATTTGTGCCAAGGAAAAGAATGGGGTTGGCTGGTTCGCCGTATAGCTGTGTATAGCCATAGTGGGTGTCAGGCACAAATAAATAATCCGCAATGAGCCAGCTGCCCATCTTCGAGACAAATGCTCCCTCTACACAGAGAGCCATTTTCTACAATTCTCCAACCTCTACAAGCCGAATATAAACCTTTCTTAAAGCCAAATATGTGCACACCTGCCCACAGAGTCCAATGAGGAGTGCCCACATGATCCCAATCCAGTTTGACAAAGAACAGTGCAACAGGATGCAGGTAGATGGGCAGTTCAATGCTGAATGTAAAAATTCAGTTGGCTATGTTCATCTGCAACCATATGTGTGTGTGTATCATACAAAAGCCAAACAAATTGACTTTCCAATTTTTAAGTCTTAGCTGTAGACAATGCATGCAGTGTCATGAAGAGACATGCTGTATGTGCCCACATTCTAACCCCGAACAGGACTTCGAATGGAGTACGCCCCCCACAGGAAACTTCTTTGCATAATATTAAGTGCCCTCTGCATCCCATATAGGTCAGTGGTTCTCAAACTTTTTAGACCTGTGGCTCCCTCTTTTTCTCTTATTTTTTTTTTTTTGTATTTTTTTTTATATAAATACATTTTTTTTTTATCCTCATTTGCGTGCATAGCTCCAGTCTATCAAAACCAAAAACTGCCACAGAGCAATAAAGAAGGTACGGCTGTGTTCTGTGTTCTGTGGCTCCCTCGACCTAATTGGCAGTTCGCCGTGGCTACCCATTGTGTGAGTCTTGATATACACATATCATGTATCGCAATGTGGCGAAGCACGATCTTACACATTAGATTTAATCAACTAAACCTATCCAACCCTTAAAATGCACTTGCTTGTTTCACTATACTAATTCAACACTAATCCTCTATGGGTCCCGGAGTAGCGTGCTACTCGCCGAAAAAGCGCTTCAACGCTTCGTCAGGGTAGTAAGTGCTATACAAATACAATACAATACGGGTAGTTGAAGAGGAGTAAACTCCACACATAGTTTGTGAATAGTTCTTTGTAGTAAAACGTACTGCAAAGATCAGTTTGGGAACCAGGCCCAATGCACTGGGTCCGTCTTCTCTTTCCTTCAGGCTGCCTTTAAGCCTGATGTATTTTCTGCCCACTGTAGCTGCATTACTTAGTTACTTGAGGAGCCCCTGAAAAATCCATTACAGCAATCAAATGTATATATAGCTGTAGCCCCGCTGCGTGCCATCTGATACCCTGGGAGAGGATTGCGTCATCCTTACATCGGACTGAATGGCCTAGCTCGAGCGAACCAAATTCATAGGTTTCTAGTTGAGGACTTCCGGTGGTCAGTTCTTGGTCCCAAAAATAACGAAAGTGCATTGTTTGAATGGACTCTTTTTATTCTTGTTAGTAAGAGTCTGCTCTGACATTAGTATGGCATTGCAAGTGCAAGGCGGAAGTTTTTGAGAAGCGTGTGCTGACCTCAACAGTCTGCCCAAGGCCTTTTGCTTCATCCTAATGGACAGTGAAGTTTGGCTTATCACACTATTGGCAGAGCCCTTCACAGCTATGAGAGTCGAGGCCAGACACGTCATCGGAAACGGTGTCCTGCAGTTGTTGGTTGCACCGCATCGTCACGCAAGCACACCACTGTTTTGCCCGTTGCACATAGCAAACATTCTGGTCTTCAGGATACACACAAACATCTTGCCTCATCAATATTCATGAGGTAGGGTTCCGCTTGAGACTAGATGCAATTGCCGAGATGGAGGCCTGCACGGAAAATGTTCGGTAGGCGGCATGTTTAAGTTAGCGCTATAAAAACACAGGACAAACAGAAAGCAATCCGAAAAATGTAGAATGGTGTGCAGGAGGAACAGAGTAGTGTTTACTATTGACCTTCTTGTGCGCTTTGGTAGATGGGGCAGAGTTTGAGCAGGGTCTCCTAAAAAATTACCACAAGTAGAAGCATTGTTTCGTTAATATAGTGTTTTCTTGACCTCTTGTGAGGTCTAAGGTGCTATCTGGGGGGCCCGATTGCATCATTTATATATATATATAGGGTCTATTAGTATCACATCATTTAGTTATTGAATACTTTTGTATTGCTCTTCATGTGATAATGCAGCTTCACAGCGCTTTGGACAGCAGTTTAACAAACCTCAGAGGCTTAAGATGGATGTGGAATTAAAAGGAGAAGTAATGGAAAGCGTCAGGTGTGCACTGTTTACACCCCCTCCCCCTGCGCCGCGGGCGGCTGGGTGTTAAATAAGATTCACTTGCTGCCTTCAAGCTGACCAATTCATTTGTTAATTGCCCATATTTTCACAAGTACATGAGAAGCTTCCACAGCACAGCCACAGGTTATCTTTCACACATAGTGCGCGCGGCGCCCCTGGCTACTCCTAACGGCGCACTGGGGTGCCGCGGCGCACAGTTTGGGAACCACTGCATAGAGGTGATTGACCCAACTACCAGCTGAGCCTAAAACACTTGCTGTTAAGGATTACTTTAAGTCCCGGTTTTTCCTCTCCACTATAGAATTTGCGTCAGGATGATGTACCACAATGCAACACCCAAACTATCTATGGCTTCTTTGTAAGCCCATGAGCTAAAGGCAGGGCCATGGTCAGAATGTAATGTGCCAATTGCATATGTCCCTATAAAGACTCGTAAATCCGTGATAACAGTTTGGGCGTCAGACAGGTGCTTGGGCCTAACACACAGGAATATAGAGCATAAATCCGCTGGCACCAGGAAGTACCTGTAATCCCCGTCTGATTGTAAGGGGCCGCAGTGGTCCAAATAGACACATGCGAGCGGTCTGTCTGATATCAGTAATTGTGTTTGAGGTGGATGTGCTACAGTGGAATCCTTCAACTGCTGACAGATGTCCCACTTAAGGACAAAACCTTGGTTTGTTTAGTAAGACCCGGCCACCAGTAACGCTGCTTCAGTAATAAAATAGTTGTAGTGATACCTGCATGTGCTGAACGCAGACCTTCGTGTACAGCTAGAATTAAACCTTATCTGCAATCCATGTTTGGTATTACTCTATCCCCCACTCCTGGAATTTGAGCATACAGAACATTTTGCGCATCTAACTTGTAGGAGTACTTGAGTGGAAACCCTTTTGGCAAGGCTGAGCTGTTGTTGCGTTTAGCGTTCACAGCTACCATTATCTGTCCACCTATTCTCGTACTAGAACAAGTGATTGCAGCGACAGCTGAAGTTCTCACTGTTGCCTTGGCAGCTTCATCAGCCAGTGAATTCCCTTCAGCGTTCATGCCAACACGCTGATGCCTCAATGTGTGAATTAGATGAGCCTGTGGCAAGCCTTTTTTCAGCACTGCCACTTGTTCCCAAAGCAGCTTATGCTTTTGTGCAACCTTTGGACTCTATAAACCCATTCTGTCCCCAATAATGAAGATATTCATTGTATGACTTGACACAGTAAAACAAATTGCATATTTTTAGTGCCATTATGAGGGCTTTTAGTTCTGCCAGTTGTTCTGCCAGCTGTGCAATCTCCTAGAGACTGATTCTGCGTATTGCTAGGATGGAACGTGCCGTCCCTCATACATGTCTTCACAATAGCACATGCTGCACTGTATTGCTGTTTACTTCCTACGGCAGGCTGGGCAGATCTGTCATTGTAAATTATGTATTCATGCTGATCTAGAGGCATTATTTCATTCAGGAGAGGATATTCTTGTTTGTACTGCAGGAATGAGTGTGTTCTCAGTGTAGAATCAAATTTGTAGTCTACATCAGCGTTTCCCAAACTGTGGTCCGCGGACCTCCAGGGGTCCATGAGACATTGCCAGAGGGTCCGCAGGACTTGTCGTCGTAGTGAAAAATGAAACGCCCATGCGTCCTCACAGCACACAAGAGCTGTGAATGTTGGCGCAGGGGCCACAACAATACAATCGGGAGGCGGGGCAGCGAATGGGCAGTGGGCAGTCAGGGGGGTGGGGTCGCAGGGAGCACAGCGGCTGTGGAATCGAGTGGAACAAAGGGCAGAAAGGCACAAAAAATGAGTGGAACAGAGGGCAAAAAGGCACAAAAAACGTGTGGAACAGAGGGCAAAAGGGCACAAAAACTAGGGGAAAATGAGTGGAACAGAGGGCAGGAGGGCACAAAAAATGAGTGGCAAAGAGGGCAGAAGGGCACAAAAAACAAAGGGAAAACGAGTGGAACAGAGGGCAGAAAGGCACAAAAAACAAGTGGAACAGAGGGCAGAGCGGCACAAAAAACGAGTAGAACAGAGGGCAGAACGGCACAAAAAACGAGGGGAAAACGAGTGGCACCGAGGGCAGAAAGGCACAAAAAAGGAGGGGAAAATGAGTGGAACAGAGGGCAGAAAGGCACAAAAAACGAGTGGAACAGAGGGCAGAAGGGCACAAAAACGAGGGAAAACGAGTGGAACAGAGGGCAGAAAGGCACAAAAAACGAGGGAAAAACGAGTGGCACAGAGGGCAGAAAGGCACAAAAAACGAGGGGAAACGAGTGGAACAGAGGGCAGAAAGGCACAAAAAGCGAGTGGAAAAGAAGGCAGAAGGGCACAAAAAACGAGGGAAAAACGAGTGGAACAGAGGGCAGAAGGGCACAAAAAACGAGGGAAAAATGAGTGGAACAGAGGGCAGAAAGGCACAAAAAACTAGGGAAAAATGAGTGGCACAGAGGGCAGAAAGGCACAAAAAAAGGAAAAACGAGTGGAACAGAGGGCAGAGAGGCACAAAAAACGAGTGGAACAGAGGGCAGAAAGACACAAAAAACTAGGGGAAACAGAGGGCAGAGAGGCACAAAAAACGAGTGGAACAGAGGGCAGAAGGGCACAAAAAACTAGGGAAAAACGAGTGGAACAGAGGGCAAAAAGGCACAAAAAACTAGGGGAAAACGAGTGGCACAGAGGGCAGAAAGGCACAAAAAAGGGAAAAACGAGTGGAACAGCGGGGAGGAAAAGCAAAAAAAAGGAGGGGAAAACAGAGGGCAGAAAGGCACAAACAACAAGTGGAACAGAGGGCAGAAAGGCACAATAAACGAGTGGAATAGAGGGCAGATAGGCACAAAAAACGAGGTAAAAACGAGTGGCACAGAGGGCAGACGGGCACAAAAAACAAATGGCACAGAGGCAAAATACAGAATACAGAAATATAGGGGCAGCTAAGAACAGAAGGCAGAACGGGCAGAACGGGCAGAGAGGCATGGGGCAGCGAGGGAAACAGAAGGGAAAACCAGGCAGAAACACGGGGCAGCGAGGGGTACAGTAGGAAAGACCGGGCAGAAAGAGCACGGGGACAGCGAGGAGAAAAGAAGAAAGAAAAAGAGGCACCGGCCATGTACAGGCAACGGGGAAAGACGGACAACAGCAGTCACAGACACAACAATAAAAATACAGGCAATACAATAAAAGCAATAAAACGTTGAAAGGCACATGTGTATAGGTTACCGTTACTTGGCAGGCAGGTAAAAATAGATGCAGCCAGGATCAGCAGTAGGATTTTCGTGCTGCTGTCTGATTGCTCACTTTCCAAAGCCCTTGTCCCCGGCTTCCAGTAGTGATTCAGTGGAGATCCTCAGGAGTCAAAAGTTTGGAAACCACTGGTCCACATCTAATGCATTAAGAGAATAAGCCCATAGTATCCATCACGGATGCAATGCTTTTGTGTTTGAAATGCTTGCTTTGGTAACAGCCTCTAAGGTTGGTACCGGAGTCATAACAATTATACAGTTCCCCTGAGCTAGTGCTCCTTCTCTCACTACAGCAGTCTGTACTGCTGTCAGAATTTTTTCAGTGGATGCAATGTGCATCTCATCGTTTGTATACAAATGTGATTTGTATGCAATGGGTACAGTCTCGCCTTCATTGAATGGTAGATAAGTATACCCTGATTGACCCGTGACTACATAGATCACAAAACTTGTAGTGTTTACACATGTGTGTAAGTGTTTTGAAGCTATCATGTCAGCTTGTATGGAGCAGAGAATTTCTGTGTGTTCCTGTGTCCAATGTCGAACTGAAAAATCAGGTCTGATTAGGTCGTAGAAAGGTTTTGCTTTTCTGCATAATCCAAAATGTATGTTCTGCCAAAATTCAGAAATCCTAAAATGGATTGTAATTCTTTCAGAGCTTTTGGAGGTTGGAGCAGCGCAAACCTTCACTTGACAATTCATATCCCAAAATAGTACAATTTTCGATATATTAATGTTACATTTGTAGCCCAAGGTGGCGAACCCAAAGATTATGTTGTTCACCTTGTGCAAGTGATCCAATAATTAATTGTCCGTCAGATAAATAGGATCTACATAGGACAATGCCTCCTCATCAGAATTTTGAAATGACTTTTGCTGAGAACAACCTGGGGCTATTTTATACCCTTGGTACACTCTACAGAATTGGCTCTGAGAGACGAACGCTGAAATGCTATCAAATGTCTGCTTTCAGACGCAATATTCTGGCAGAAAAATCGATATCAGATATCTAATGTTGTTTTGTATTTTTTCCACACAATGTTTTTCATTAATGCAGCACTGTGCGCATTTTGTACTGCAAATGTTTCCATGCATGTTTTAAAATGCCTGTAGTCTAAAACTAGACTATATGAATTGTTGGGTTTCAGTATGGGAAACAAAGGATTATTCAAGAAGGAGGGGCAATTTTCAATCACACCTTGGTAATCAAGTTAATCTAGGACCTCCCTGACCTGTTTCTTCACATCATGTTTTATTGGATACTGCCTCTGAAGGAGTAGTTTTAACAGGGATTTCATGGAGAGGTGACTCTGCATCCCACCCTGCATGATTGCGGTACAGTGCGGGAGCTTGCACTAACGCCCACTCCTGCGCGTATGTGTGTTTCAGGGACTCTAGAACGAGGTGGGAAAAACCGCTTCCCCTTTAGGGCAATCCATAACAAACTCAGGCAGCCAATCTCTTTCTACCAATAGGATATCATATCCATATGTTAGGTTCTCCCTAAAGAGACCTTTCATGTTTCTAGGTATGGCCCCCTCCATGTGGATGGTTATTTCATGTTATTGATATGGGACACTTACCCTGTTTTTGCACTGTGATATGCTCATTTAACACTGCTGTCACCAGAAAGTCCATCAGGTTCTGGCGAGCTATTGTTACTTCAGCTGTGCTGTCTAGCATCACCAGAGCCCATTCCCCGTTCAGTAGTAGAGTCCTCAGTAGCCTGGGTATTTCCTATTTTAGAGCTAGCTACCTTCTTCTTTTTAAATTGAGGTTTGCTTTTGAGATTATCCTCTTGTTTGATTATGTAGTCTGAAGTGCGATGTGTGTCTCTTGTCTTTGCTCGCTCTTCCATCTGCGTTCTAACGTTCTCCCCTCTCCGAATCTTTTTGACGAACCCTGAAAAGAACGAGAGGAACGTGTATCAGTATCCTGATACTTGTCAGGTTTTTTATTATTACCATGGTTCATAAGATTATATTCTCTATCAGAGGGCTCCTGTTAAGGAGACTCACCTGGTGATTGTGATGCATTTTGCTTATTATTTTTTGATTCTTTGTTGTCCCATTTCTTTTTAGAAGAATTGGGTGCCTGCTTTGAGTTGTCCTTTTCAGGATAACTTGTTGATTGTGGTTTCATAAGTCTAGCTCCCAAGATATCTCTACCCAGCAAAGCATAGGTATCTTCGATAATCTTAGGTAGTTCTTGCTCCTGTTGTGCAGGAGTGCATTCCCTCAGGCATTGGCATATAGCCACCGCTGCTGCCTTTCCTTATATGTTAGCTAACATAATTGTAGATACCTGGGCAGAATTGCCTATCAATTTCACCCCTAAGTCCAGGGCAGGTTCTGCCCCGTAATCATTCTGTATTTGTTTCAATACTTTGGGTATGACTTCTATTGAGGGTTACCATGAGTTCTGGTATAAACTGCAGCGAAAACTGTACCCCAAGTGGTACAATCTTCTGTCGAGGGAGCTATTCCCATTGGCAAGCAAATTGTCAGTATTCTGTGTTTTTCCTGCAGGCCTGTGTGGGGAAACACTGCCTCAAGCTGTGCTATTTTTTGTGCTATCCAGAATGGCATTTGCTCAAGTCTAGTGGGCATTCTTCCCATAATCGAGTTCAACGTCTGTGGTGTCATTTTTGTTGCAGTCCATTGTGGTTAACCAGCTTGAGTGACCCTTGAAGGTTGAATTGTGAGTGTTCGCATTACGAACTGTGTAGGATTCCTGTATAGTTTTATTATTTCTTTGTGAAGTGGACGTATGTCTGCTGCTGGCATGTATCAATCTCTGGATGCAGTGTATAAACAGCTAGGACCGGCCAAGTCGCTCCGTCTCTGCTGAGTGAACCGAGTCTCACTTTGTCTGTGGTATGGGTGCCTTTAAACCAATTATTATGCTCATGGTAAGTTAACAGGACTTTTATGTCCTTGTATGGAAAGTATTCTTCTGGAAGTTCATCTTGAGTATAAGAATGAAACGTATGTGTGCATGCATCTGCAGGTGGGAATTTAACCCAAGAATAGAATCCCTCTGTTCCGAATGCCTTGTGTGCCTCAATCACAAAGGTTACGGTCCCACCTACTGATGTGACCCCCATAGTCTAATAATTTCATAGTAAGTGCATGTCTGCAATTTTCTGAAGTATTAAGAGCACCTTCCCGCTTGGCTTCCTCTGCACTAGTACCACTAGCACCACTCATACCAGCGTCTCCAGTGTAAGACATTGAGAGGAAGTATTTACAAAAAGAGATACGGTTTATGCACAATGTAGGGAACTATAATCCTTCAATCTTGAACAAACCAACAGCCAATACTTATGCCTACTCACCTGCTGCTGTATTTCTTTCCTTCCCACCCCAGACATCTCTGGGTAAATGTGAGTACGGGTCTCTGAGAAAGTACGACTGAACTTCTCAGGTTTGACTGTTAAATAAGAACCAAACCAACGTTGGCGGGACCATGTTGTGTAGTTCCTAATAATACATAGGATCTGCTTGTTTAGACAACCTAAACTAAGGGATTGGTGTCCAGACTGATTCCATGCCTCCCAAAGGGTATGTTAGCCTTTAGACCAGCTAGCCACAGTGTCACCAAGAGCCTCCTAACTTTACCAAGGAGCAAATAGTCTCTGGCAACTATCGAACATGACTACCCTGGATCCTTGGTAGGTGGTAGAGCTTTCTGCACCTCAGTATCAAGGCTGTGGAACGAGCTGCCTCAAAAGATTAGACTGATCGACAACCTGCTGGAATTTAGAAAGAGTCTAAAGACATGGCTCTTTGCCAAAACCTAAAGTTTGACCCCAGGCTCATCAAACGTTGTGTCACTCCATCTGACACAAACTCCGCTGTATTGTTCTTTTCCATCTGAATATTCCTTCTGGCGCCAGGATACCCGTAGGGTGACAGCTGTGCGGTATAAATATTAATACAATACAATACAATACAATACATCATTCGGGGATCGTGGAAACAGTACAGTACTTTTCGCTCAGTCAATCGTGCTCACTTAGTCTCAGAGAGATATACAGAATAAATGATGGGGGCATTTTCACTAAGCATTTATTGATTCTGCGTCATTCTAGTATAAAACATGTGTGCGGCGACAATCATTAGACAGAAACAGTTATATGAGATTACAAGCACCGACATGGTAAATAAAAGGTAGAATTCTACCATGGTGCTAGAACAGTAAATATATGCAGGCATATCGATGCAAGGCAGTAATCAAGCGTGCTCCTACGGTGCAAACCCTATCTAAGTGTGTCTAAGTGTACCTAACATGTATGTGGGTGTAAAGCCAAGATTCCCCTAGGAAACTGCCAAACCCATTACCTGATGGGAGAGAATGAAGGACCACGTCTTGGTCTTGAGTTGGACATCCCGCAAGGGATGTCAGGCCATTGCGTGCTGGAGCTTCTGCAGGCCGGGACCTCAGCGTCTAGTGTCAGTTTGAAGCTTCTCCTCTGTCTATCTCAGGCGGGCAACTAGAGCCAAATTTCAGGGGGGGATGAAAAATATTTTGGCGGGGCTAATTCTTCCAACCATAGACAGAGTGGCTGTAAGAAGGGGTGATTAACAACCACAGGGGCTGTCCACAAACCCCGAACCAGGAACAAATACTAGTTATATCAAACAAAAGGCTCAGGGGAAAAGGAAAATTGTTAAAACATTGGAAGAGTATCCATTATGATAGTCAGAGAAGCCCAGTAGTATCTAAATTATACATTTATTTGTTTTACCAATTGAAAAAGTTTTAGTTTAGACATACAAATAATCTCATGCAAGAAAAACGCTGGTATACAAAAAAAGCAATACATATAAACCAGACAAGTGGGAACAACAATACATATCATAAAACAGAAAAAGGAACACCATAAATATAAATACTGTGTCCCTATAATAACTTTAGCCACAGAAAAGCGTCGACGGCGTTTCGACCGATACGTTATTTAGCGGTCATCTTCAGGACTCAAAAGGTATTCTTGAACAAGAGATCTGTGCAATAAAAAATATAACTTTAGCAATAGTACTAACAATAATTGTTGCAAAAAATCAAGGTAGGCTTCTCATGAAGAAAAGGGCGGCTGAGTACAGGAAAAGAAATCCCAGTGAAGAGAGTTTAAAAAAAGGATTAATAACCTTAATCCTCACCACAAAGTGAAAAGGGATCCTTGCACCAATATGTATAAAACCAAGAAGGCATGTTTACCTTCTATTTTAAAATATATGAGGCATAGACCGATATAACATTCAGGTCCTCCAGCATCGATATTCAATATCTGGAAATTGCCACAAAAAACAGGTCACATAAGCTGCACCGATGAACCTGAAGCAACCAAGTGTAACCTAAATGTAATTACACCTACCGCACTAAAATGAATCACTGCACGGTGAAGCCTTGCTACTTGATAGCGTATTGTAGGAATCGTCAATAGGTGGCCATCGTAAGGTCCTTGACGATTCCTACAATACGCTATCAAGTAGCAAGGCTTCACCGTGCAGTGATTCATTTTAGTGCGGTAGGTGTAATTATATTTAGGTTACACTTGGTATAATTTTGATACTACTGGGCTTCTCTGACTATCATAATGGATACTCTTCCAATGTTTTAACAATTTTCCTTTTCCCCTGAGCCTTTTGTTTGATATAACCTGTAAGAAGGGGTGAACACACAACAAAAGCCTCATTTACAAGTAAATGGTCTTTTAAAGACCTGTTAAGTACTCGGGTACAGCCGCAATTAGATGCTCGCCAGCCCGCGAAGCTGTCTCCGCCCGGGCTGACACACACGATGGCGGGGGGGGGGGGGGGCTGAAGCCCTGTGAGCCCAAGGGGTGTTGCGCGCCTGGTCTATCTAGTGTTGGAATGGGTCTTGTATACCATAAAGATAGCCTCGGGGCTCCTTACATAATTGATGTGTTGTAAGTATGACTACGCTAATGAACCTAGAATAATACCTGCGATTATGCTAAGTAGTTCTTTCACCCTAGTATGAAGGTGACCATGAAATTTTTCACAGAATGTGTTCATGCTGTTATGTAGGTCGTGTGCAGGGACTTTTCAAAGAATCCCCATGCACAATAAATGAGGCCAGTTTCCAAGAAACTGATCAACATTTATTCTGTACGTAACTAGGTAAAATGTCAGTGTTCGAACCTTTATGCAGAGCAAGGTAGGGCAAATGTAGTTTATAGGTTTTGTGGCAACCTAGGCCTAGATTGGGGAATTTAAAACAACTCCTCTCTATCCCACCCACTCTACCCCAGTCTACCACACTCCAATTTCCCAAAGTCTACCCACTACCCAACTCCGCCCCACTCCAATCTACCCCATTTCTCTCTATCCCACTCCACACTACCCAACTCCAATCTGTCCCACTCTAATCCACCATAATCTAACCCACTGCAATCCAATCGACTCCACTCCACCCCACTCCATTTCAATCCACTCCAATCGACCCCACTCCAAACTACCCCACTCCAAACTACCCCACTCCAATCTATCCCCCTCCAATCTACCACATTCCAATTTGATCTTACCTACTCCACCGCAGTCCAATAGTTCTTGCATAGGCGTTATGAGGTTGTTAGGTATTTATGCTTACTGTATTATGTATTCACCCTTGTTTTCTCTCCCCGCTCCTTACAATCCTTCCAATCCTTTTTCTCCCTTGCCCTGTTTTTTCCCCCTCCCACTTACCGATTGGTCACAGGGCTCATGCCGAGAATATTGGTGCTGAGGGTTCGGTGGGTGTCTGTTGGATAATGAACAGTGCTCCATTATTGTAGGAGATGGCACAGCGTGTTAGTCATAAATAAAGATGCTGCAGAAACTTATCTGGGTACTCTCTTTTTCCTGGGGTCGGCTCAAATCCTGTGATTTGGGGTTTTCAGTCACTTTCAGCCATGCTGAACAGCAGATGTGCTGCTAGACAGCATGGGTAAAAGACATTCACATTGGCAAGGCCAATAGCTGGGTATTGCCTAGACCTATAGGCCTTTGCCTTGCATATATACGCTTTCATTCTGTACAGCAGAGTAACACCACTGTTTGATTACAGCGTAATTTCCAATTACCGCATAAAGCATATTCTGTCAGTGTCATCAGCATGCCTGTCTGCCTCCTAGCCCAATTTGCCCTTTCTAATGCTGCTTAGCTACTAGTCTCGCTGGTGCACCATAAACCCACTATTCTAACATAGTACTTAAGCTTAATCTTTTATATTATCCACAATAGGCCAGCTTTTTTAAGCAGCTGCAGAGAACTATACATAAGTACTGTGCAAACATATACCACTTATATGCAAGTTGCGAGCTATTGAACTATCCGTAAGGTTTTCTATGACCTTTTGAAACCGTGCAGAGATTGTATGTATAACGACTACGCCTGCTTTGTCTGCAACTTCTACACATTGATACAGTACGCAACATTAGGGCTGGCGTTATTCTGACTTCAAGACATTGACCTAATTGAATCACTTTTTATGTGTATTTTTTTTCTAAGGGACGGCACAAGCTTGGACGAAGTTGTGGAAAAACAAGGAGATGTGATTGAATACCTCCAGCGTCACAATGCGATACTCAGCAAGCGACTGCTGGCCATGGCGTCTCAGCAGGCCAGTGCGTGAACGTGCCTGTGGGCTCAGAAGACCACTGTACCTCTAGCAGCGCTACCTGCTGCAGTGATGGTCGGTGCTACCGGCGATCGCCCTGAACCTCCTGTGAACTTTCTTCCTCTAGCGTGTTTGCTCTTTTTCTGTGAATGCCGGTTGACCTGTGGATTCTGTGTACTTCTTTTAGACCCAGGACAGTTTGATGCAGTGCATTGAAAGTTGTTTTGGAAATACCTTCAACTGTCTCATGTATTACTTTTGATGAATTTTCCCTCTGAAAAACAAAACAAATAAAAATTATCATGAATTTTCGTTAAACGTTGTAAATATTGGCACTTATTATGTGATCATGTGGAATAAACCCTTAGGCAGCCAGCGAGTGTGTTCTTGTTAGTATGTTTAAGTTAGTATGGCCTTGTAAAAATCACAGTTTTTCTTCCTTTGTGAGCTGGCAATGTGCATCTGTAATCGGAGCCGGTTTGCAGTAGTGTGCAGTCTCGTGCAACGCTGTCTACCAATGATGTTTGTTTGTCATCTGGGTATCATGGCTTCCAGTTCATCTAGCTCTTATTTAATATTCTTTGGATGAGGAGGATGGATGGAGAAGAACTGAGGCCTTAAGCCAGCAATTTGTTGGAGGGTGCTGCCGTACACCTATATGCTTTTCACTTAAGGGATTGGTGGATTGAGTTATATTTTTTCTTCAGTTCTAAGTGCTGATCTCAGGTCCTTTAATATCAACCCAGTAAATCACGGTACCTTTGCCATCAAGGAGCTGATAAACAGAAACTTTGCTTAGAAGATGATGGAATTCCGTGAGGGGGTCACATAAAGTGTATTGTTCTGTCTTCATGCACTTTCACAGCACTGAAAATAAATGAGGATTACATATTGTTGTAGAATATCCTTCTTATAACTTCACTGGGTAAACTTTTTGTAATTTCGTAAGAATTTTTCTATTGTAGAATGCCTCTTGACCTCCAGTGTTTTCAAACCTAACTACTTAGAACACTATGCAATAAATTAATCGGAGCAGTGTGCACCACTTTTGACTTGTTATTCTCTTTAATACAGTGACTGAGACCGATTTTATTTCTAACCTTTCACGCATACAAAAGCCGGACATGTATGTACAACCTCTGTTTACGATACATACGTTGTTGGAGTCAGTATTGGTTTGGCTAATATTCCAGCAAGGCGGAAATTTGAAACAGGTATCTGACATTAAGTGATCATATTGAGTGCTATGCTTCAGGTCCATGGTCTATTTCTGCTCGTTTTTATTGGTCATAAGGGAGAGAATCCTGCGGATGGCGGTGAAGAGCTTCCGGCAACTCGTGCTGAAGAACCACACATGAAACCGAGGTAAATTCCCTCTTCAGTCCACAATTTCAGTTTTTTAAATTAAGATTAAAAATGTGTTCTCTTAAAATATTGCTAGTTCTTTTATGTTTTTTAAGTCAATGCTTTCTGCAAGGTGAAATGTGCTTCTAGTTGCATATTTCACTGCAGTATAAAGGAAGAAAACTATCATTGTGGATGATCTGTTGCTGGCTTTTGACAATATTAACATTTTCGTTAGTGCTTTAAATTGGGTCGAACATAAATGTACAACTATTTTTTTATATCCCGGTTTGCATTCTCATTTTGGTGTGAATATTGGCAATCGTTTCCTATGATCTTCTTTAGTTAAAATTAGCAGACTTTATTTATCCTTCACCCTGTCTGACCATAGACAGCATGGCCTGAACCATGGGAAGGCTACATCTGTTGTGATGCACAACTTTTTGGAAACTCTGTTGCTTGTCCAGCTGTGTCATGCTATCTTTTTTTGTACTGATGTTGTATTGTTGCGTTTCTTATTGGTTGTTAGACCTGGCAATCCTTGGCAGGGTTTCCCTTGACTTTTTGCCTTCGGACCTCCTGTTTTGCTAACTTTATTTTTGCTGACTTTAGGATTCTGGCGCTTACCACTACTAACCAGAGATACAATGCATGTGCTCTGTACTTTAAAGGTGATAACATTGGCTTATCCACAATTGGCATATTTCATTTACTTTTGAGCACCTAGTAAAGTGCACTACATCTTCCCAGGGACTGTAAATTAAATGCTACTAGTTGGCCTCCAGCACTGCTTGTGCCACCCTCTCCAGTTGCCTTGTAACATGATTCAAGCCTGCCACTGCAGAGCCTGGGTGTGCAGTGTAAACTGCCTTTTCAACCAGGCAAGTTAACTCTCTGGCCAGGCCCAAATCTTCATTTTTGATACATAGGGTCACCTCTCCCCTGGGCAGCCCCAAGGGTAATAAGGTATTGTTGGACATATACTTTTAAATTTCACATGTCCTGGTATTGAAATGCTGTTAAATTCGTTTTTCACTACTGCAGAGCCTATCTCTCCCATAGAATAATATTGGGGCTGCCTTATAACATTTTATAAGTGTAGCTTCCCATTGTGGCAAGAAAGGAAAATCTTATTTGGTGTCTCTGGACTCACAATTTCAAAAAACGACTTATGGTGAAGTTGTTTTATAAATTTCAGTTCTGAAAATGCCACTTTTAGAAAGTTGGTATTTTCTTATTTGAACCATTTGGGGCCTTCTGCCTGTCCCTGGAATACATGTCTGGGGTGGGTTACTGCTGGCTTCCTGCATTCCCTCTAGACGGTCATACTCAACAGCAGAGTAGATGTGACTGAGCAGCTATCTGCATGTTGATGAGTCAACCTGAGGCGGATGAGAGGGCGGAGCAGACACTTGCATCTGAATCGGGCTGTGCCTGTCGCCACACAAACGGTTGCATACCCCCCTCTAGTGGTCTGCGGCTAGGGCTGGAAAGGCAGTGCCTTGTGCACTTCAATGCATCTCTTTAAAGTCTCACTACTTTAAAGGGCAATTGGGTATAAGTGCAGGACCTCTGACACCATGAATTCAGAACACTGCTGGAACTAAGGACCTTCTGCCAGAAAGAAGAGCTACTGTGCTGTAGGAGGGACTGCCACTTTGCTAACTGCTTTTATGTTTTGGCCTGCTGCATGATGGATCGCTGTGCTGTTGGAGGGACTGCCACTTTGCTACCTGCTTTGCTGTGTTGGCCTGCTGCTACTGGCCTGAGAGTGAGAAGGACTGGATCTGCTCTCTACACCATTGACCCCAGGTTTCTCCAAGGTCATGCTCGCTTGCCTCCTGTTTTGAAGTCTCTGGGCCATCAAAGACTTCCTTCACCTCTGTTCCAGCTGCTAGATTCTGCCCGCTGAGAGTCCTGCTCTGCCAAGAGGTGTCAATACAGTCCTGGGCCTTGAAAGAGGGTTCTGCTGCAGTTTTTTTACAAAAAGCGATGCAGTGTATGTGTATGTATATGTGTATAGGCATTTATATAGCGCACTACTTACCCGGAGGGTCCCAAGGCGCTTCGACCGCTGCGAAACCCTTCCTGGCTTCCCTGAGAGATGGTCCCTTAATGGGTATCTCCAGGGTGAGACCAGGCATCCCCGGCGGTCTGGTGGGGCCGTTAGTGAAGATGAGGCAAGCTAATGCCCAGAGTTGCCGAGTGTGATCGCTGATCAGAGTGGGCACCGAGGCGAGAGAATTATCGAGTCCGCTGACCCTGGTCCAGAAACCTGCCGCGCCGGGAATCGAACCCTGGTCCCGGGCCGTCCTCTGGTCTCGGGTCTGCCGCCTCTAACCAGTGAGCCACACTAGTGACTTCTTTGCACCGATCGGAACCGACGCAGTGCCCTTCGGCGCCGACGGATGGTTGATTCAAGGACATCGTAAACTTCCGGAAACAACTTAAGACCTGGCTTTTCCCCTAAAAGATCGGCACCCACAGCAACCTCTCACACCGCTGGGATGCCTTCCGGTAGCCATGCGCTATACAAATGCCAATACAATACAATACAATCCCTGCGTGGCTTGATGGAGACGCAGGACTCGACTGCGAAGCTTGACAACTACACATTACCTGCATCAAAAGGGGTTTGATGCTGACGCAGTACTCTACCCAACTACGTGGATCGGACGCATCAGGTCTTAGACACTTGCTCCATCTAAGGTACTTTTACAGCAGGCCCTGCACAGGTCCTGTATTCAGCCTGCCCTCCAATGCAGTTGACCGGAAATTTTACTCATAAAAATATTCTCTTTTTTTCTAAACCAGTTAGGAGTCTTTTTGTGGTGTTTTTACTGTGTTACTGTAATTTAAGTGTTGCACAAATACTTTACACATTGCCTTTTTTATTAAGCCCTACTGCTCTGTGCAAAGCTACCAGAGGGTGAACACAGGTTAATTTACATTGTGTTTCTGACTTACTTTGACCAGGATTGTGGTCCCTACTTGGACAGTGTGCAAACCTCTCCAACTAGAGACCCAATTTCTAACACTGGTGCTTTCATTGACAGATGGGGTGAGCTTCTGTAATAATTTCTCTGCAAATCCACCAGTTGTAGGAATATGTTGTGTATTAAATCCATTCGTTTGGAACACAGACATTGTATTTCATCATTAAGAAGAGTCAGAGTTTTGTATCCGCTGCAGGCGTCACCTCCATATTGTCCTTTAATCCCAGTTCGGGCTTCTTCTGTTTACTTTGAATGCAGGGTTAAAGACCATGGAAAATACTCTGGACACTCAACCTGAAGTTGTGGTGCAGCTCTAGTCTTCTCTAGATACCCTCCCACCATTATTGGAGTAGTTCCCAAGGCCACAGGACCATCCCAATGCACCAGTCTCAAGACCCAACCAGCAAAGCCGGTCCCAGTTTAATTGCAGGTCCCAAAACTGTTCCCAGCCCCTTCAAGTAGCGTGGCTTGGATCCCCTGTTGATCCATCTCCCGGGCCTCCTCTTTGTAAGAGAACTTTGTTTGGAGCACAGGACACTGATTCGTACACCCATTTAGAGACCATGCACTGGTGATCCTGAAGACCCGCATCCAATTAGGAGCTGCCGTCCGGTCATGAACCAAGGATTGGAAAGAGCTGTGAACATTGAGGTCCTTGCCCTAGGATCTCTGTTTTGGTGGCCATAACACCTCCCAACCTAAAACAAACCTGGCGATTGAGTTGCAGGTTCTCCAGCAGGAGATCAAGAGATTCAAACAAAGGCTTTCATCTCAGAAGTCGTCTTAGGAAACCAAAAACCAGGTTTTCAAGGTCAATTGAGTCTGTGTCCTGGAATGCCCAGGCTCAATGTATGTTGGTGATGGCAACTTCATTGAAGAGCAGATCAATTTTCTTCCATCTGGACTCCGAGGCCATCCAGCTGGAAAATGTTTAATTTGAAAGCCTCTTCCTGAGACTAGCAAGCACAATTGCAGACATGGCCTGCTCAGGTTTCATCTCTGGCATGATTTTGACTACTAGACATTGCAGCCAAGAAAATGTAAAAGTTTATGCTTAAAACTTGCAAACAAACTATGGACACAAACCTGCTGTTGTTCGGTGCTTCCTTAACATTGCAGCCAGCATCATACTGGTCTGGCAATACAGGATAGTTCAAGTCTAGAGAACTGAAATCGGAAGATCGGGAATAAGTCAGCTTTTTGATGTTAAGAACTTCTTTGATCGATGGAGTCCATGAGCCGTGTAAGATTTGCACAGCTACAGTTAAATTGCTGATTTAAGCACTGTTGGAAAGACCTTGTTCTTTCTTTCATCTAACAAAGGCCTTCTAGCCTTTCAAAGCTACAGAATATTTTTTCAATAAGCTCAGCTGGATCCTCTTCCTCAGGAAGCACACAGTCAAAGAGGAGGCATTTCAGGAAGGAAGAACAATCCCACTCAGGAGTCCTCATCAGAAACCGAGAAGTTTCACTACATTCCCCGCGTAGCTGCCCTTGTGGACACCATCTCATGCAGGTCACTCCACTCCAGTGGGGGAGAAAGGCTTAATTTCCACTATCGTAGGATCTAGATAACCACCTATGCAAGAATCCTCTCAGTGGTGAAGAATAGCAGAGTTCAGTAGCTTCCAAAGCCTTTGGTATTAAAACTGCATCTGCTCCATTTCGCAGCCCAAAAATATCTACAGGAGGTAATGAAGCTTTTCCCTGTATGACAGGTGTGGCATGTTCCACCCCAAGAAAGAGAAATGGGGCATTACTCCTACCATTACTTTGTAAGAAAGAAGGAAGGAGAACTATGCACTATCTTAAAATGAATACTTAAGCTGAAGACTTTGACCTAGATGATGGCAGCAGTCCAAAATAATAACGACATCGTGTAAGGGCCGGACTGGAAACCACAGCCGGCCCTGGCAAAGTGCTTGGCCGGCCCCCTTCCCCCCACTCGGGGGAGGGGGGGTTGCGGTTGAAGGTGCCGCCGAGCTCTTTGCCGGGGCCGGATTTCGGCCTGTTTTGGTACAGGACGATTTTGCAGCTATGCTGCAAAAACGGCCCTGTAACAAAAACGACCCCCAGGGGCCCAAAACCGGCCCCCACCCGTGCGGCCCACAGGGGGCCCAGTCCGGCCCTCCATCGTGTAGTGGTTATTCAAGAATCCTACTTCAGTTCCCTTTGTTAAGATCGCAGGAAATTACTCTGTTTCGCAGTGGGGCTAAACTCCTACAATGGTGCCCCCAAACAAGAACTCCTGAAAAGTGATAGAGGTTGATAACCTATGCAATGTACAATATACACATCACCAAACATGATTTAAAATGTTCACTGTAATTTATTACTAAAAGCGGGGTTTTATATTGCCAAAAACAAATAAATGAAATCATAGAATCGTCACGCTGTACAAGTACTGAAAAACAGAACATTTTACTAAGACATAAATGCAATATAGTCATCATCATTTTCATCCAGTTGGAACTTTGCATTGTGTAAACAAGTGAGTTTGAGAAAATTGGTTGACGGTGTTTCCGTGGTGTTGATCTATATCTATCACCTTACTCAGATCTAGCAATTGCATTAATTAATGGTGGCAAAATCCAGGGATATTTCTCAAACACGATTTATAGTAGCTGACAGGCATAATTGCTCTGCAGTCTGTAGAATGTGTGTCAAAGTAGCTCCTTTACCTGTCTATAAAATGTTTCACAGATACCAGTTTAAACTGGAGTGTTCAATACAATAAGGAGCAACAGAGGGAAAGTACAGAAAAGGCCGCCCTCCAATCAAAATCATAAATATCAACAATAAGACCTAGTCTGCTAAGGCATCATTTTCTTTACTTCATGAGTACTTCCTTCAAAAGGAACGAGACCGGGCTCGTGGCGTACCTAGACCCGAACATGGACTAAATAAGTGTCTTTTTGATGGAACAGGGCTATTAAGGAATTCATAGTCCCTGTGTGACGTGGTGGCTAGCTGGTACAAGGGGCCTGGCTACTACCGGTCACTGTGTGTCCATAATAAGGGTCCAGAAAAGGAGGACAAAGTCCTCGAGCCCTGAAGATATTGCCGCTATAGTTGGCAGGCAATGAAACATGTCGATCTATCATTAAGTGGTCTGCACACATGCAGTATGTTTTAATTTGAATAAGCACACAAACCTAGAATAAAAGTGGTTCCGAGGTGACTGTGTGGCTTATCTCAATTTTAACTGCACGGGGTTGAATTGTGTTATTTTGACACAGATGTTCACTGTTTTTCTGGACATTTACCACGATATTACATACAATTTTTGTTTTTACGAGGTAGCAGCCTATGATGATAAACGTGGGCATAACTGGTGATTATTAACCAGTCAGCCCTGTGGGTGTTGCGCACGAGAGGTGCTACCTCGTTTGTTCACATTTTTTTCACATTGGTGCACATTTGAGTGATATATACACCTGTGACAGTATGGGGTATTTCTTTTGAACACAGCGACTGGTGATTTCGAGGTTGGTTCTTTTAAATGTAAAAATTCAAGGATACTCTGAGTTGAGACAATACCAATAAAAAGTAAAGGGTTGTTGTGGAGGAAGAAAATACACTTCCAGTCCTACTCATGAAGTAAAGAAAATGATTGCCTTATTAGACTAAGTCTCATTGTTGATATTTATAAACTGGAGTGTATCAAAAAAACATTGAAATACACAATGACTTCAGACGTCGTGTAACACCCCCAATATACCACCTTAGTCTTGTCCAATTATACACCTCACATATAAACCTAACAGTATGTTCGAGTGAATTCCGTTTGGTGATTTGTACTTTGTACATTGTATAGTTTGTTTTCAACCCATATTTTTTTGTCCTTGTTTGGGGACCATATTTTAATGGCTTGGTAGTCTACCCTCTGCCCTAAATATGGAGACAGTAACTTCTACCATCTAGATCATGGGTACTCATAGTATGGCCCGCGGGCCGCTAGTGGCCGGGCAAGCCTTCCCTGGCAGCCCGCGGACCTTGCAGTACCTGTGTTTTATATAAACATTTTTAAAGATTGTCTGCAACCGGAGCGTGACTCTGAGAGACTCTGCTGCTCTGTGGGGGCCGGGTGATTCATTTCAGCAATAGTCAGAGTGGAGCTGCAGGAGCCTAAGAAGAGGTGAAATACTACAAAGCACCACTAACAAGCAAATGGGCTTTTAAAGACCTGTGAAGTGCTCGGGTGCGGCTGTGTGTGTGTGTGCCCATGAAGCTGTCTCAGCCCGGGCACACACAGGCAGTGGGAGAGGACAGAGGGAGGGAGAGGGAGGGAGGGAAACGGAGGGAGACAGAGGACGAGAGAGGGAAAGGGAGGGAGACAGAGGAAGAGGGAGGGAAAGGGAGGGAGAGTGAGACCGAGAAAGGGAGACAGACAGACAGACAGAGGGAGGGAGACAGACAGAGGGAGGAGGGCGACAGAGGGAGGGAGACAGAGTGAGGGAGGCGGAAGTGAGGGAGTGAGTGAGGGAAGAGTAGTGAGGGAAGGGGAGTGAGGGAGTGGGGGAAGGGGAGTGAGGGAGGGAGTGAGGAAAGGGGAGTGAGGGAGGAAGTTAGGGAAGCAGAGTGAGGGAAGCAGAGTGAGGGGAGAGGGAAGGGGAGTGAGGGACGGATAAGGGGGAGCGGGGGAAGGGGAGTGAGGGTAGGGGAGTGCGGGAGGGAGGGAGAGGGAAGGGGAGTGGGGGAAGGAGAGGGGGGAAGGGGGAGCAGGGGAAGGGGAGTGAGGGTGAGGGAAGGGGAGTGAGGGAGAGGGAAGGGGAAGGGGAATGAGGGAGAGGGAAGGGGAGTGAGGGGCGGAGAGGGGATACGGGGGACGAGGAGTGAGGAAAGGGGAGTGAGGGACGGTGAGAGGGAAGGGGAGTGAGTGAGGGAGAGGGGAAAGGGGGAACAGGGGAAGGGGAGTGAGGATGAGGGAAGGGGAGTGAGGGTGAGGGTGAGGGAAGGGGAGTGAGGGTGAGGGTGAGGGAAGGGGAGTGAGGGCGAGGGAAGGGGAGTCAGGGAGAGGGAAGGGGGTGAGAGAAGGAGGGTGAGGGAGGGAGAGGAAAGGAGGGGGAAGGAGGGGAGGGAAGGAGAGAGGGAAGGAGAGAGAGGGAGTGTGACAGTCAGAGTGAGGGATAGTGAGGGAGAGAGAGGGAGTGAGAGGGGTGAGACAGTCAGAGTGAGTGAGACAGAGGGAGACAGGGAGTGAGAGGGATGGAGGGAGGGAGGGAGACAGAGAGAGATAGAGGGAGATAGAGAGAGAGATAGGAGGGAGGGCATTTCAGAGTGAGTGAGACAGAGGGAGACAGGGAGAGAGAGGGATGGAGGGAGGGAGGGAGATAGTGGGAAGGAGATAGAAAGAGAGATAGGAGGGAGAGAGATAGAGAGAGATAGAGAGAGAGGTATGGAGGGAGGGAGACAGAGAGAGAGAGAGAGGTCTATGCGGGTCTGGTGGCTCAGCGGACGAAGACGTCCGCTGCAGGGACCTGTGTTAAACCTCATGGTCACAGTTTTTTTTCATACTCTAGCCCCGCCCCCTCCCCCACTGACCCCGCCCCCACCAGTGCAGCCCTCTGACACAAATCACACTGTAAATTTGGCCCCCGAGAGAAATTTTGTGAGTACCAATGATCTAGATGGTGGACCACTCCTTGACCCGCGAAACTACTCTGAAGCTTCTGGAACTGCAGGCATCCTGTAAAGGGTTTCCCTTCTTGCTAAGCTACATTAAGATTCCATGAAGCTATACCTGGTGGAACATTGAGGCTAAATGCTGGATGACTCTTCAACACCCATCTCAGTTCAGCCATCACTGGTTTGAACCTTGTGATGGTAGACACATGCTCCCAACCCCATGATGGAATGCCCCTTCCACTTCCCCTTGATCATCTGTTGGTCACTACTAACTCATCAGAGTTTGGGTTCGGAGTGATGTGCGGGGAAACTCCCCATGAGTACCGTGTTGAACACATACTTTCCCATAAACCTGTTGGAGGTTAAGTCCATCAACTTGGCACTGTGAATTTTCTTGCCAGTGAATAATAACATCACAACCCTCTTCTTGAGGGGAGCTCAAATCAGAACCCCAGACACGATTTATATGTGTAATGAGGGATTATCTGTTTATGACCGTAGAGACAAGAGCCTGGATTTAAAATAGCAAAGCATTAAGAGCACACTGTGTTTCTGTATTAGAGACCTGTGATGGTGCTTTGCATGTTTAATGCAGTGAGGACCATTGGAGGATTCACAGTGTTGCTTTCCTATTGGACGCTCTGCTACTTATGTAAACAGAGAAAGAAAACAATATACTCTAGTGGAAAATCCAGTTCACCTGTTTACTCATGGTTTTTACAAGAGCCAGTTACAACTGAAGGGCTGCAGCGTAACAAGGGTGCCACGGGCCCTGCTGCAAACAGTGAAAATGGATGCCACCACCCCCCTATTTTGGTAGTAAATTACAGCCATCATTGGGGGTACAGTGGGCCCTTAACGCTCCTGGATCCCGGTACCACTGCACCTGCTGCATTATTGATAGCTGCACTCCTGCCTATAGGGCAATGTGAGAGGTGGGCGCGAGGCATTCCCTTCTGAGTGCAGGGTGAGCTGTATACCTGTTTCAGTGCAAGGATATGGGTATGTATGTTTGAGTGCTGTGTGAGAGGTGCGCTCATGTGACTCCAGGGTAAGTGGCGTGCCCTTGTGATGCAGGATGAGACATTGTGGTGTGCAGGTTGAGTGATGTGCCTGTACGAGTGCAATGTGAAAAGTGTGTCTATGTGAGTGCAGGGTGCAGCACTTTAAACTCAAAACTTTTAGCATTTCCAAATCTTGTTTTTTTCTACAGCCAGATCAGTGGTAGAGGAGGCTTGGTGCCTCCAAGATATCGCTTGGCCAGGCAACATCTAGCTTTCCAAGTCCTTCGATTATTGACTGTCTGAGATTCAATTTTGAAATTTTCCCTTGTGGACAGCAAGCCTTTACCTCAACATTGTGCTTCAGGATTAAATCCGTAATGTCAGTGGCCTAAAAGTCAACAGGTTGTACTTTACTAGGTTTGCTACAAGGACGATGTACATGACGATTTGGCTGAGGTAGGAGATGCTCCTATTCTGGGTATCTGTAAGGTGGCTACATGTGCAGTTCCTTCTACTTATACCTCGACCAATTCCAATCAGGCTTTCGTTCAGGACACAGTACCGAATCAGCCATGACCCACATAATAGAGGACGCATTATAAATACTGGATCAAAGCCAAGCCTGTTTACTAATCTTATGGACTTATCCTCAGCCTCGATACAGTCAAACACGACAACCTACTGGACCTCTTGAAGCATAGAATTGGCCTATCTGGAACGGTGTTAAACTGGTTCACCTCCTTCCTCCAAAATAGAACACAAAGATTCAAGATCAGCCAATCCTTATCTAACCCCACCCCAGTCACTTTGGGAGTACCCTAGGGATCTTCCCTCTCCCCAACACTCTTCAATTTGTTTATGAAACCACTCACTGAGCTTCTCAACTCCGCAAATATCCAATATCACATGTAAACCGACGACACACAGCTCTAGATTAAGGTCGACTCTCTTGAAGACATCAAGTCCCTTAACTCAATGCTCCAAAACACACAGACCTGGCTGGCTAGGAACCATTTAAAACTAAACACACTAAAGACAGAATTCCTCTTAATCGCTCCCCCCAACCAAACAACCATCATCCGCGAGTGGATGAAGCACCTAACTGCACTCGACAGTCAACTTCTCATCATTGATTCTGCTAAATCCCTAGGAATAACCCTGGATAATAAACTAAATATACAGAAACACATCAGCGCTACAACTAAAGGAGCACATTTTCAGATGAACACCTTGAGAAAATTTAAACCCTTCATACCCACAAATGACTTTAAACAGGCAGTTCAAACTGTAGTAATCCCCAGAGTTGATTATGGTAGTGCCGCTCTTTGTTGCCTTCCTAAATCAACGACCTCTTTGCTGAGAGCCTCAATCAATACAGCCGCTATACTCATCACTGGCAACAAAAGAAACTGCCACATTTCCCCTGACCTTCATGCCTTCAACTGGTTACCTTTTGAGTCCAGAATCCATTTAAAAAGCACCTGTATGACACATAAGGCATTGCATCACAAAACCCTGAGGTACCTAGCAGAGAAACTAGTGCTATCGGGTGGTAACCGAGCTACCGGGAGTTCTGATAATCTCCCACTTAAACCACAACGTTTCTCCAAAAAGAAAACATACAATCGTACCTTCTCAGGAATGGCTCCCAGGATTTGGAACACCTTACCCCCAGAAACAAGACTTAGTCCGTCTGCTGCTTTTTTCAAAAAAGAAGTGAAATCGATTCTCATGTCCAAATTCACTTGAACTTTTTCTTATACACTCGTGTAGATATGTACTGTATTCACATAATTCTGTGTATATTTATGTATATGTCATCCACCTATATTTGCCCTGTAAAGCGCTCTGATACCTGCAAGGGTCTTGTTCGCGCTATACAAAACCTTCAAAATAAATTAATTAATTAACGTTCCTAGAGTTTGTATCCAGGGTACTTCTGTCTTTTAGAGTTTGTGTTTTGTTGGGGAATTAATTGAAGAGTTATAGCTACAAGGTGTCCTCATTAATTAAGGACAGGGAGCAAGCAAGGAATTGAACGGATAATAACCTGAATATTTACCAGTAATATTTATTTTCCTGATTTGCCTTTCCTCGTACCAGTACTCTGTCCTCCTTGGCTCAATTCAGATTTGCTGTTGATAAAAGGATGGGAACTTTGCTGAGCCTTTCATTCACAGATCCTGCCCCCTTTTGTTAGGTCTCACCTACTAGATAGTGCACGGGCTATCTTTTGCAAGATGTTTGTTAACTTACAGGGGGCTTAGAGGCTCCTATTGCTTACTCTTGGTTGACTTCATTGTCACTTTCATTTGCTTGCTTCTCATTCAGTAGTGTGTGTGCGCTTTCCTTCCTCTTCTTGTATTTATCCATCCCCTGGAGAATGAACACATTACTGCGTCCTTACACTGCTCACTTTTCCAGGTGCTACTTTGTTCTTCTTGTTGAAGTACTCCAAGAGAGTGTATGTGTTTTCCAGCTGTCTCCCTAGTGTGGTTCTCTACCCCTGTCCACATGCTGTCCCTCATCTGTGCGGGTCTCCCCGCCCCCTCTGTGAAGCATGTGCCCTCGTCTGCTCCCCCACCCGAGTTGCTGCCTCGCCTGTTAACTTCTCCACTGCCCCAGCCCTATTTTGCGCTCTCTCTCTCTCCAGTTTGCTTTTCTCCTCTGCCCTTTGCACTCCATGTTGGTCTCCCTTTTGACCATTTTCTTCCACCCTCACCCTCTCTATTGCTTCCCCACCACATGCATCCTCCATGTAGCTATGGGCCCCATGTTCCTTCAGGCCCCCTGCCTTCGTTGCTTTTACCCATCCATTTTGCCTTTTTTGCTTTCATGTCCCCCAAATTGCCCCCCATGCTGGTTCCCACCACCTTCTTTAAAAAAGAAAAAAATTAAAAGAAGAAAAAGCGTTTGCACGTTTTTTCTTTTTATTTGCCTTTTTGAGTTGGATTGGCACATGAAAAAAGTGTATCTCATTTTGTAATTATGTGCAGTGTGCGTGTCTACAAAGTAATGCAGTAAACTTTTTTTAAAATATGTAGTTATTCTACACAGCATCAGAGATGCTTTTACATACAACATTGTGAACAGTATTTCTGGAAACAAATTGACACATTCGCTCACACTTGAAGTTTCATTCCGTACTTTTAGCAATCTGCCTGCAAATGGAGTTTCAATGCAGCTATTCGGTTCTTTAACATGGTAGACTTTTAACGCTCAATTTCTTCTCCGGAAACCCCCCACCTTAAAGCACGAGGGATACGGGTACCAATCCTTCTCTGGAAGCGCCATAAGAATCTGCAACTACCTCCCTCGAGTTTCTGCCTACCCATGTGCCAAGAGTAGACACCTTCAAAAAGACCTCAAAGCTCTTCTCTTTGAAGGACAACTGACCTAAAAAGCTCCTACCTCCTTCCAATCGCATACCAACCTCAACCTGCATGGACTATTGATGATCATCATGGGTTACTCTACCACCTGCTTTTCATGCTATGTTTTTGGTATGAATATGTGTGAAGAGCTTTGCCATTCACTCCACCTTTATGCACATGTAAATTTGCTATTTGAGTATTTGTTGTTGATATGTTCTGGCTTTATTGTGAAACGCGCTGATGCCTCCAGACCACGTCCGCTGTATATAAAATCACAAAAATAATTGTAATGCGAGTTGGTACTAGGTTGGTGATGCAGCATCGGGATCAGACCGGCAATAGGGCAATCAGGCAGTGCCTGGGTAGCTGGTCGTCCAGGACTGTGTGTGGGCCTGTTTTATGCTCTGGTGGGCTGTTCTTTCCATTGATGTGCCAGATATTTACCATTACCTGTAGCAAGGAGAATTGCATGCAGTGTCCCATATCTTACAAGACACCTGGGCAAGTGACTTTTCAAGTTCAAAACTGCCCCGATTTGAAAATGTGGTCCACTTCTTAGCTCCCTGTTTGGCCAGTTGGGGCCACTTTTATTTTGGTTCCAGGGCCTATCTTCTGTCCCAGACCGACCCTGGACAGCAGTTGCAGGAGCACCTACTAGACGTGTCCAACCATTCTGTCAGATACGGAGCTGAATCTGCAGCGAGGGTCATGATTGTACCACCTCAGTCCTGCAGCTGCCCTGCCCTCTTGCAGCATCAAAGTCACGTCTAGAATGGCCCCTGCTCTCGCGCGCGCTGCTCTCTCTGCCCTCCCCGCACTCCCTTTATAACCTGTATGCCGGGAGGTCTGAGCCCGCCATACATTCCCACATGCTGCTGCTGCCTTATACTGCCTCTCCTCCCAGGGCAACTTCAAAGCCAGGGCCCCGGGATGAGAGGACGGGCTCTGCCGCCTCCCCACCCCCAGGGCACCACTGCAGGCTCCGCGCCGCCACCACGCCGCCTCTCCCGCTGGGTAAGCAGGGGAGCTCAGTCAGCACCCCGTGAGTGATTTACGTGTGTAATGATGGATTATCTGTTTCTGCCCTTGTGCACAAGAGCCAGGGTTTGAAATAGCAAAGCATTAAAATCACACTGTTTCCGTATTATAGACTTGTGATGGCGCCACGGATGTGTAATACAGTGAGTACCATTGGAGGAATCACGGCGTTGCTTTCTTATTGGACGTTTAGCTACTCACGTAAACAGAGAAATAAGACAATACACTCTGGTGGAAAACCCACTTGGCCTGTTTACAGGTGGTTTCTACAAGAGGCAGTTACAACCTATGGGCTGCGGCGTTACAAGGGTGCATCGGGTACTGATGCAAACAGTGAAAAATGGACGTCACTACTCCCTTTCGTTAGTAAAATACAGCCATCATTGGGGGTACAGCAGGGCTTTAAGTGGGCCGGGTCCTGCCGGTGCTCAGCACATGCAGTTCTATAAAGCAGATACTGAGACGAGTCCCTATCCGTCCCATGTTGTTTGCCCTCGCCATCAGGGTGACTAAAAAATCTTAACTCTGCAACAGTCCCACCCTTCACTGCCTTTGAGGTAACTTTAAAGAGACTCGATATAATAGTTATTTCAGTTTAATCGTTTCAGAACTGAAGCATTTTCAATATTCTATACAACGATGCTGTTTTTTTTATCTTGCACAACTAACCACCATTGGCAAATCCAATAGCCCTGACTACTTGTAGGTGTAATGTTACTGTTGTATTATATATCTGGATGCAATGACAGAAGCAGCAAATTACCAGTTGGGTGGCACACTATGCTAAGCACAATTTTTTAGCTTAAAGTGTTTTTAAGCCACACCCTTAATTACATCGGCCACGCCCCTTTGAGAGATCCCCCCCCCCCCCAGTTTTGTTTCTCACTTAATGCCCTGGGGTACTGTGAACCCCTCAAACTCCTGGACCTCTGTACCACTGCACCTGCTGTATTATTGATAGCCACGTCTCTGCATATAGAGTTTGGGACATTGCGCAACACATGTCCAGCGCAAAAATGCAAAGGGATTTCCACTTCATAAAATATTAGCTGATGCCGACACACCATATTAGTAACAAGGCCTCGCTATCAATAGTGCAGCACCGGCGCCCAGAAATCGGAGGTTCGACAGAACCCCAATTATAGCTGCTTTTAAACTGACAAACTAGGGGATGGGACCAGTTTTACTAGCTTGCATCAGGGCGCATGCTTTTGCTACGACAGTGGCTGACATTTGTAAATATTTAGGGCATGATTTACAAAGGTTTTGCGTCCGGTTTACGTTACTTTTATAAAGCAGACCCACCGCAAAATCACCTTCAGGATTTACAAACCAATGCTAACTAGTATTTGTGTTGGCTTGTAAGAAAAAGTAATGCAAAAAAGGGCGAAGCGCTGCTTTGCGTTACTCTGCATCGAGGGGGCGTTCCATGGGTGGTTCATAGGTGTTCCTGTGTAATCATCCATGGGTTTTGACGCAAAATCCTATCTAATACCAATGGTCTATAGGGTTTTGAACAAAAAATTAACACTTTTATTTCTCCTGTTTATTCTTTGCATGTGTGCTGCATTGTACAGCAAATATACAATGTAGGAAATGTTGTACATTTAGTTTATACATTGTATTTTGTACTAGAATGGGACTCTTCCAGTACAAAATGTGTACTAGCCTCACATTGACTTCTTTGCACTATTGTGCAAAAGTGTGTGCGCGTCGCTCAGCAGCTTGGTTGTGCACCAGCACTAATACAGCAGGATGGTGCCACATCTCTGTACATATGGCACTTTCCTGTTCTCTCCTTGTCACACAACACACCGCAGCAACTTTGGGTCCTGCGTTGCGTTCCGTGACGGTTTTGTAAATCTGGCCCTTAAAGAGGAAGTTTAACAAAATGCATGTCGCTTCCTTTGAAATCCCCGAAAACCTAGGACCAGATTTATCATTTGACACAGCACAGCCGCATAAAGACAACTTATTGCACTATGTCACAGGAAGAGAGCAGTAATGCTCCATGTTTTGGAACATATGGTGCATTCCTGCTCGCTCTCGGTGCTGGCAAACTCAATGCAGCCTAGCGCCAACGCAGGCACCCTCGCGTCATAGTGCAAGGGTGCCTCATTTTGTGCAGGAAGGGACACATTGCTGGACAAAAACTATCCTTGGGGGCGTTTTTCTCTTTACACTTAGAAAGATGAAAAAAGGAGGGAAAATAAAGTCCTTTCACCTCATTGTGCCTCTATGGGTAGGGCGTTGAATTTTGACGCATTCCCAGGCTTGCCTGTCTTGGTAAGACATGGAATGTGCCAACATACATGGGTGGGTGCGTGGAAACTGCCACTCTCCACCCATGTAACACCTTCCAAGCTCAGAGTAATGCAAGGCAGTAAGGCACAGACTTGCACTACCATGCGTTAATCCAGATTTACCAAGCAACGCAGGGCCACTCAAGGTGGCATTGGGTTGCTTTGTAAATCTGGCTTAGGGATTGCTTTGCTTTCCGTGACACACGGGCATGGCCCTAGTTTTAAAGAAAAACCTTCCACCGGAATGAGTTGCCAACAGTTGTTCAGCGTGTCTCTCTCCTTGGCAGAAGCTATTTAAAACCAGTGCTCGATTTGAGCCGGTGTTTTCTGGTGCTCAGCCCCAGCATTCTATTGTCAACACTAGCGCATGAGATAGTCTACCACAAGGTGTCGCTATCTGGTTAATTTAGAGATGACCCCAACAATGGGTAAGTTTTAATTCAGTATACATTAAAAATGACTATTACATGCTGCCCAAACCATTCTTATAGCTCTGGGAGCCTGAAATAGTCTGAATTGTCACACCTGTAGGAGTGTGGTGTTTAGAAGTTGTTTTGTTACTACTCATGGCAGCATAGCAGGGGCATTGTGTGGTGCAAGCTTCAGGTACCCCCTGACTAGGGTGACCAGATTTCCCGGTACAGTCCCGATGTTCAGAGGACTGTCCCGGTGTCTGACGCTTTTCCTAATTTTAAATACATGTCCTGGTTTTTGGGACAAAGGTCAGGTCATCCTTTCAGAGGCACATTTGAAGTCTGAAACAATTTAAGTAATGTATTTGTTTCTGTCTGGCAGCACAGAAGCAGGTCCCCTGCAGCTCCCAGAGTGGGGAGGAAGGAAGTTGGCTGCAGGGTGGATGTACTGCCATAGCTAAGATTATATATAGGCACACATTTACAAAACTACCTTTACACATGGTAAAGGCATGCATTTACTAGATGCCTAGCACATAGGGGGCACATATTACAGGGCCACACAAAAGCCAGGACATGCCAGATATAGTCGTGACACTAAAGACGTTAGTCCTACTTTTATGTCTAACTGGTCCCAGTTTTTGTTTCTCAAAATATAGTCACCCTACTTCTGACGAGAGCCCAAGCACTTATTTATTTTTTACAAATTAAGCACTGAAACATGATGATTGTGTGTGCTTTTGACCAGCTCTTCATGGGGACACGGGCAAGGCAGCACCACCTGAGTCGGAAGTACACACAGAACGTCTGGTTGCTCCTGGCGTCAGCAGGGCACACACACACGCGGCGAGCATATCGAGAAAGATGCTAGCACCGGTATCAGCGGAGAGCGCTCACGAGGATTACAGAACCGGCCCCCGGAGCCAGTTCTCCATATAAGGCATGCCTCTTTCTTCACTGCCTACTGTGCACTAAAACACACATTAACCATGACTGTCAGGCAAAGATAAACACCCCTCAAAGGGGCTTCAACAATCACTGTGTTTAGACCACCTCGGTGGGTTGTTGCTGATACGACTTTGGAAAAATGACACTCGAGCGAGCTGTTAGTATACTACCTGAGCGACATGGGAATAAAATACATGAGGAGAAACCACTCCGGCAGTTATGATACACCCTAGCAAGAATTCTAGAGGGCCAACTACCCATTTGCTGACATATTGAATGATTCCAGTCGCACGGCGGTAATGTTTTTTTTTTGTAGTTGGTGTCAGTTTGAATTTATTACCAGAAAAATACCTTTTTTTTTACATGCTTGTTATTCCAGTAAGCAACGTTTTGTGTGAAACCGTTAACGTTAAAAACATTGTTTTGATCATTACAGCAGATAACATCATTGATGGTATTTAAGTTCCCTGCTTTTTGAAACCCAGAATCGCTTCGTTTTATTTTACTTTAAGTAGATATGAACTGTCGATTTTTTTTTTACTGTACTGACAATTACTTTTATGATATCAGTTATAATCTTTATTCCATTTTCACAGAATCGTAAAATTATAGTAGGAGTCTGGCTCACCTGGCAAGGATTTCCCTCTTTACAAACACTGTCAGTTTTCCCCTCAGACCAGCATTTTCAGAAATTTGTAATCAGCTGTGTTCTTTCTTCTCCTCTTTACGTGATGACACACAGTTATACTTCACTATAAAACAACCTTTGTTGACATACGCCTGCCTAGTGCTGGTGCACTACTGCCTGTCCCACTCGATGCCCAAACTCCATAATAGGAAGAACTTGACAGTTTACTTTGTGTGGTCTTGTATTGTATTTGCATTTATATAGTGCCTACTACCTCTGATGAAGCATTGAAGCACTTTACGGCGAGTAGTACACCACTCCGGAACGGTGTAGCTGCATATCTAAAATTAATAATAAACAAGCATTAGACATGCAATAGGTCTCGGATTTATTTGAGTTAGAGCTAATGGCATTGTAAATGGCAATGTCTTTTAGCCATGTGTTATGGAGTGTATGCATGTGCTGTGTAGTGGAATTATGTGGGTTGGATTGGAATTGTAGCAATGGTGGCATGCTGAGCTTTAGATGAATATGTTTAACCCCTTCCACGCTCATGACGAACCCCAGCCGTCATGCACTACGGTGCTCGTGTGCTGATGACGGCTGGGGTTCGTCACGGCCCGCCCCTGTTCGTGCTGTTTACAGCACACCAGGGGAATCGCGGCCGCATCGAAGGGGTTAAAAGTAAAGTGCACCATACTGCAATTGCTACAATAGTTAATTGTGGATGTGTTAACAATTGATGTGTGCACTGATGGCTGGTGGTGTGTGTGCCTGTAGAAATTGTGCACTGATGGGAGTGGTGTGTGTGCTTGGTGGAAGCGTGCACAGACGGCTGGTGGTGTGTGTGCCTGGTAAAAGCGTGCACAGACGGCTGGAGGTGTGTGTGCCTGGTGAAAGCGTGCACTGATGTCTGGTGTTGTGTGCCTGGTGGAAGCCTGCACTGACAGCTGATGGTGTTTGTGCCCGGTGAAAGCGTGCACTGACGGCTGGTGGTGTTTGTGCCCGGTGAAAGTGTGCAGTGACGGCTGGTGGTGTGTGTGTGTGGTTGTGTGTGTGGTTGCGTGTGTGGTGGTGTGTGTGTGGTCTTATGTGTGTGGTCTTATGTGTGTGGTCTTGTGTGTGGTCTTTTTCTGCGCACTCACTCTTACTCTGCAGTCATTCTGCACTCACTCTGCACTCACTCTGCAGTTGTTCTGCACTCACTCTCATTCTGCACTCACTCACACTCTGCACTTATTCTGCACTCATTCTGCACTCACTCTCACTCTGCACTCATTCTGCATTCACTCTGCACTCTGCACTCATTCTGCACTCACTCTGCATTCACTCTTACTCTGCATTCACTCTTACTCTGCATTCACTCTCACTCTGCAGCACTCACTCTCAGCACTCACTCACTCTGCAGCACTCACTCACACTCTGCAGCACTCACTCACACTCTGCAGCACTCACTCACACTCTGCACACACTCTGCACTCACTCAAACCCTGCAGCACTCACGCACACTCTGCAGCACTCACTCACTCTGCACTCATTCTGCACTCACTCACACTCTGCATTCACTCTGCACTCTGCACTCACTCTTCACTCTCACTCTGCACTCATTCTGCACTCACTCTGCATTCACTCTCACTCTCACTCTGCACTCACTCTCACTCTGCACTCACTCTCACTCTGGACTCGGTCTCACTCTGGACTCACACACACTCTGCAGCACTCACTCTGCAGCACTCACTCACACTTTGCAGCACTCACTCACACTCTGCAGCACACACTCTCACTCTGCACACACTCTCACTCTGCACACACTCTCACTCTGCACACACTCTCACTGTGCACACACACTCACTCTGCACACACACTCACTCTGCACACACTCTCACTCTGCACACACTCTCACTCTACGCACACACTCACTCTGCACACACACTCACACTCTGCAGCACACACTCTCACTCTGCACACACTCTCACTCTGCACACACTCTCAGTCTGCACACACTCTGACTCTGCACACACTCTCACTCTGCGCACACACTCACTCTGCACACACACTCACTCTGCATACACTCTCACTGCACACACACTCACTCTGCACACACTCTCACTCTGCACACACTCTCACTCTGCACACACTCTCACTCTGCACACACTCTCACTCTGCACATACTCTCACTCGGCAAACACTCTCACTCTGCACACACTCTCACTCTGCACACACACTCACTCTGCACACACTCTCACTCTGCGCACACACTTTCTGCGCACACACTCACACTCTGCAGCACACACTCTCACTCTGCACACACTCTCACTCTGCACACACTCTCAGTCCGCACACACTCTGACTCTGCACACACTCTCACTCTGCGCACACACTCACTCTGCACACACACTCACTCTGCATACACTCTCACTGCACACACACTCACTCTGCACACACTCTCACTCTGCACACACTCTCACTCTGCACACACTCTCACTCTGCACACACTCTCACTCTGCACACACTCTCACTCGGCACACACTCTCACTCGGCAAACACTCTCACTCTGCACACACTCTCACTCTGCACACACACTCACTCTCACTCTGCGCACACACTTTCTGCGCACACACTTACTCTGCGCACACACTCACTCTGCACACACACTCACTCTGCACACACACTCACTCTGCACACACTCTCACTGTGCACACAACACTCTGCAAACACTCTCACTCTGCACACACTCTCACTCTGCACACACTCTCATTCTGCACTCACTCACTCTGCACTCACTCACTCTGCACTCACTCTCACTCTGCAGCACCCACTCTCACTCCACAGCACTCACTCTCACTCTGCAGCACTCACTCTCACTCTGCAGCACTCACTCTCACTCTGCAGCACTCACTCTCACTCTACAGCACTCACTCTCACTCTACAGCACTCACTCTCACTCTAACTCTGCACACACTCTCACTCACAGCATTTCTGAAGGGGGAAAAAGTAACACTTCCCAGCTCTCCGAGATTTGGCACTTTACGTCCCGATCCCTTCCAGATGGAGAGGGGTGGCAGCATGTGTTCAGAGGGGGAGGGGTCCTCTATCGAGAGGGTGGGTGAGAGGAGGTTCTGCACCTTAATGTCTGTTGTTGAACCGGCCCAATCCGCATGTCTCCACTGGGTACAAGTGCACAGTCGGGTCAAGCACATCACCAGGTTGCACATGAGTTTAGCATGTCACCCCAAACATCAACAGGATTGTGCAAGGGGTTAAGTACATCCTCTTACATTCTGCATGAGATAACTACAGCGTCACACCATCCTACGGGATTAAACAGTGGGTATTGACCACCATGCCCTCCTGGGGATAGTACAGAGGGTTATAACGCACTTCACTACAACCTCCTACAGAATAGTACAGTCAGTGGGTTATTATGCATGTTGGACAGGCCACATGAAGGGCTCGCTCCCTCCCCACATGACAGGGCCCGGACACCGGCTCTCCAGGTGCTACCCACAGAAGCAACCCGCAAACCGTCCCCTACGGGACTCCTGCTCCCAGACATCTCTGCATCACTGGCCCGGGCCACTGTCAGCTCCCTTGCCGGCCCGGCCGCCATCTTGGACACTGCACCACGAGGCCGCGTGGCCTCAGCTCGACCCTAACCCTGGGCCTGGCCAGGCCCCGACATCCCGGCACCACCATCCACCCAGGAGGTGAACGGACCACTTGGCAGGTCAATGGGAGAATGGAGTGTAGATGGCTCTCCCCCGCCAGGTGCCGATCGCCCCCAGCCTCCCCGGGCGCTGGCTCCACCAACCTGCTGGGTGTCTGGACTCCTTCATCCCGGACCTCCCGACCTCCAAGTGCGAGGGTCCGGACATCAAAGGGCGCCAGACCTATAACTGGGGCAGCTCCAGAGCAGGAAGGCAGTTGTATCCTGGAGTCGAGAGACACCGTGAAGAACTCATCCTTGACGGACTGCTGCCGCAGCCCTGCCTTGTGAACTGTCGTCCTGCCTGCTGGCGCTGCCGCGGCCTTCTGCAACCTTCATCCTCGTCGGGACCTGCTGGCGCTGCCGCGGCCTGTTCCTATCTACGACCACCTCGGGACCTGCTGGCGCTGCTGCGGCCCGTCCTTCTCGAACGCCGAGCTCGAGGATTGTGAGCTACCATCGTCTCATCGCAGTACCAGATTGGTAACAAAGACTGTCCCGCTACCCCTTTTCCCTGTCAGAGACTAGAGTTGAGAGGATCCTCGTGTCCTGATCTCATTGTACCGTACTACCGTACTTCAAGAATTGCCTATAAAGAACGTTAACCTTATCCTTGTGTGGTGTCCATCTGTGGGGGGGGGAAGTTACTTGTCTTTACGATCGCTGAAAACGGCCCTCACCGGAGGCCTCTCCCCTTGTCCTCGGCCGACCCTCCCGGTCCCCGTCTAACATTGGTGGCCAGCGGCGCGATCCGAACCAACGTGTAATCGTACAGAAAGTAACTCACCCCACGACTAAACCACAATGACGACCAAAGAGAGCGGATCTACAGAGAAATTCCAAATGGAAAAACTGGAGGAGTACAGCCACCGAGAATTAAAACAATTTTGTATGGAACTGGGCATTGCTACCACCGGTCTGAGCACAAAAGATGACTTTAAACACGCCCTAGAATCGTGGGCGGGGGCAAATGCCGCCGGACCCCGGGACCAAAACATCGAAGCACCGGAGACGAACACCGCTCCGTCCGAAGAAAGGAGAGCGGGTCTCTCCCGGGAAGAGATCCAAGAACGAGAAAAAAGCAGACTGCACGAATTAGAGTTGGCACGGCTCAAGTTGGACGGAGAACTAAAACTAGCGGAACAAAAAATGAACCTAGAACACTTACGGCTCCGAGAAGAGCGGGAAGAAAAGCAAAGACAAAGAGAGCTCGAAGAAAAAAGACTGGCATACGAACACGAGCGCAAGCTAGCAGAGATAGAACTACGGAAGCAGAACAAAGACCTGGGGGTGCCCGAGCAACCGCGCACCCCAGGAGCTACAGAACCAAAGGTCCACATCCCCAAAGATGTCGTCCGAGAATATTTCCGAAATGACGACATACAACAGTGGTTCAAGGCCTACGAGATCGCCATGACCTCCCACCGGATCGATCGAAGTGACTGGGGAGCCGGCCTATGGGGGAGGTTCGTCAATGAAGGCCGTGATGCCCTGCTACAGCTCCCGGACTATCAAATGACGTCCTATGACCACATGAAGGCCGCCCTCCTCACTCGATATGGGCTTACACCCGAAATGTACCGCCAGAGGTTCCGCGACTGCACCCGAATCCCGGATTCAACTTGGGTGGAGATGTGAACTATTTCAGCCGAGCCTTCGAGGGATGGATCAAGGGAAGCCACGTAACGACCTACGAGCAGCTCTTCAACCTCATTGTGTCGGAGCACCTCTCCAACAACTGCTTCGTCGAGCTCAGGCAGCACCTCCTCGACAGTAAATTGACTGATCCACGGCAGCTCGCCGCCGAGGCTGACCGATGGGAGAGCACCCGAGTGGGCCGGAGTGGGCCAAACGAACAGAATAAAAACAACCAAGGTCATCACCGTCCCCGAGGAGGCCAGGGCCGGGGCAGAGACGCCGTCCCGGCCGCTCCCGCTACCAACACCCCGCCCCCGGCCGGCCGGGGTAACCCCCCGATGCGCCCGGGGTTCCGAGCCAATGTCACTTGTCACCGATGCCAGCGAGTCGGCCACTACGCCAGTGACCCGAACTGCCTCAAGAACCAGACTCCCGGGCCCCGCCAGGTAGCTGCCGCCGCCCTAGGAGAAGAGCAAGTCTCCGAAGAGCATGAGGAATACGAACAGGAGCAACCAGAGTGGGAACCGGCCGCCATGGTCCTGGCGTGCCTAGGGGGAAGAGACATGATCCCGCGGGCTCCCCTACCCGCCAACACCAGAAAATACAGCCAGTGGGTGAACATAAATGGGCGCAAGGCTGAAGCCCTGCGTGACACGGGGGCCAGTGTGACGGCCGTCCGCTGTCACCTGGTGACCCCGGAACAAATCCTGCCGAACGTCCTCTGCCCCGTCCGTTCAGCCGACAATTCTAAGAGCCTGTGTCGGATGGCCTGCGTCCCCTTCGAATGGGGAGGAGTATCCGGCATGTTGAAAGTGACTGTCCGCGACGATGCCCCCGTGGACTGTCTCCTGGGGAACGATCTCGAGAGTTCCCCGTGGGCCGCCGTTGAAAGAAGAGAGCACCTGGGGATGTTGGGCCTCCCGGACTGGGCATGCGTAACCACCCGGTCCATGGCTGCCCGCACCATCCCCAGACCTGAAGAACCCGAATGGCCAGCACCTCCTCCCCCGATCGCTCCAGTGGGAGACGCCGACCATACCGACCCCCCGAAACAAACCCAAGAAGGGCTCTCTCAGCCCCAAGACCTTCCAGATCTGGCTCAGTGGCGTCAAGAAGGGGGACCCACCCAGGAACAATTCCGTCACGAGCAAAAGACCTGTCCCTCCCTCGAGGGACTACGACAACAAGCCCTCGCCCAGAGCGCGAGAGATACCGCCGGGGCCCACTGGATCTATTGGGACAATGACCTATTGTACAGCGAACAAAGAATTGCGGAGTTGGGAGCCGGTCGAGTGTTGGTGGTGCCCCTCCGTTTTAGAGACTTCCTGTTGAACTTGGCCCACGATGTCCCCCTGGCTGGACACTTGGGACAGGACAAAACTTACAACCGCCTGGTGACCCACTTTTACTGGCCAAAAATGAGAAATGACGTCCTCAACCACTGCCGGTCCTGCCCCACTTGCCAGGCCAGCGGGAAGAGCGGCCGCAAACTCAAGGCACCCCTGCAACCATTCCCTGTGGTTACCACCCCGTTCGAAAAGGTGGGAATAGACATTGTGGGGCCCCTGGACCCCCGAACGGCACAAGGGCATCGATTCATCCTGGTCCTGGTGGACCACGCCACCCGCTATCCCGAGGCCGTTCCCCTTCGAACTGTAACAGCACCAGTGGTCGGCCGAGCCTTAATGGGGATCTTCTCCCGAGTGAGCTTCCCCCGGGAAGTCGTCAGCGACAGGGGCACGAACTTCATTTCAAAGTATATGAAATCCCTCTGGCAGCAGTGCGGGGTCACCTACCGATTCACAACCCCCTATCACCCGCAAGGAAACGGACTGGTTGAGAGGTTCAACCGCACACTCAAGGGAATGATTATGGGGTTGGAAGAGCCCCTACGCCGCCAGTGGGATGTGCTACTCCCGTGCCTCCTCTTAGCCCACTGAGAAGTCCCCCAGAAGTCCCTCGGCTTCAGCCCCTTCGAACTCCTGTACGGACACCCCGTTCGAGGGCCCCTCAGCCTAGTCAAAGAAGGTTGGGAAATGGCCCCCCTGAATACCCCTCCAGACGTCTACAAGTACCTCCTGACCCTCCGCAATCAAACCAGACGATTCAGAGAGATCGCCAAAGCCAATCTTGAGGCCAGTCAGGAGGACATGAAGAAGTGGTACGATCAAAATGCCTCCTCCATCGAGTTCGAACCTGGCCAGCAAGTATGGGTGATGTCCCCCATCGAACCTTGTGCCTTGCAGGACAAATGGACGGGGCCCTTCAAGGTGGTCGAGCGCAAGAGCCCTGTCACCTATCTCATCGACATGGAATCTCCCCGGAACCCTCTCCGGGTCCTCCACGCCAACAGACTCAAACCCCACTTTGTGCGCTCGGAGCTCAGCCTACTGATGGCTACAGACAGTGGAGCGGAAGAAGACTCCAAGCCCCTCCCTGACCTACTGAGGACCCGTGAGAAAGATGGTTCAGTGGACGGGGTCCGACTCTCCAATGCCCTGACCCCGGAGCAGCGCCAAGACTGTCGGGCCCTCCTGCTGCAATTTGCGACCCTATTTTCCCTCACCCCCGGGGTCACCCCCTGGTGCTTGCACGACGTGGACACTGGGGACAGTCCCCCTATCCGACACCGAGCATACCGCGTACCAGATCGGGTACGCGCCTGCATCCAGGAAGAAGTATCAAAAATGCTCACACTCGGAGTCATCGAGCCCTCGGACAGCCCCTGGGCCAGCCCAGTCGTGCTGGTCCCCAAAGCTGCTGCCCCAGGCACCACCCCTGAGCTCCGATTCTGCGTCGACTATCGGGGCCTGAAAGCTGTCACCCGAACCGACGCTCACCCCATTCCCCGAGCAGATGAACTGGTCGACCGCATGGGGGCTGCCCGCTACCTCAGCATCTTCGACCTGACAGCGGGCTACTGGCAGATCGGCCTCACCCCCAGGGCCCAAGAACGATCCGCTTTCGCCACCCCGGATGGACACTACCATTTCAAAGTGATGCCATTCGGCATGAAAAACGCTCCAGACACTTTTCAACGACTTGTGAACCAGGTATTGGCGGGCCTTGAAGAGTTCAGCGCCGCCTACCTGGACGATATTGCGGTATACAGCCGCCACTGGTCAGACCACCTCCGCCACCTCCGAGAGGTCCTGCAGGCCCTCCAACGGGCCGGCCTCACAATCAAGGCCAGCAAATGCCAGATTGGCCAGGGGTCCGTGACCTACCTCGGACACCAAGTGAGAAGCGGTCTGGTGGCCCCCCTCCAGCTCAAGATCGCTGCCATCCAGTCCTGGCAGCCCCCCTTAACGCAAACCGAGGTCCGAGCCTTCTTGGGGCTCACTGGATACTACCGGCGGTTTGTGAAGGACTATGGGAGCATTGTGGGGCCCCTCACAGAGCTCACATCCAAGAAGCACCCAAAAATGGTCAACTGGACTCCAGACTGTCAAGCGGCCTTTGAGACTCTGAAGGCCGCCATGTGCACCGCCCCTGTGCTCCAGGCTCCCGACTACAGCCGGGAGTTCATCGTCCAGACTGATGCCTCCGACCATGGCATTCGGGCCGTCCTCTCCCAGCTGAACCCCGATGGAGTGGACCAACCAGTGGCCTTCATCAGCAGACGCCTACTGCCCCGAGAACAGCGCTGGAGCACCATCGAGAGGGAGGCCTTCGCAGTAGTGTGGGCCCTCAAGAAGCTCAGGCCCTACCTCTTCGGTACCCACTTTCGGGTGCATACAGATCATCGCCCCCTGCAATGGCTAATGCAGATGCGGGGGGAAAATCCCAAACTATTGCGATGGTCCATCTCCCTGAAAGCGATGGACTTCACTGAGGAGCACCGACCTGGCCAGGATCACGCCAACGCGGATGGCCTGTCACGCTTTTTCCGCCTCGACGAGGAAAGTCCCCAAGAGGATGGGTGACTCTCCCCGCCTTCAGCTGGGGGGGACGCATGTTGGACAGGCCACATGAAGGGCTCGCTCCCTCCCCACATGACAAGGCCCGGACACCGGCTCTCCAGGTGCTACCCACAGAAGCAACCCGCAAACCGTCCCCTACGGGACTCCTGCTCCCGGACATCTCTGCATCACTGGCCTGGGCCACTGTCAGCTCCCTTGCCAGCCTGGCCGCCATCTTGGACACTGCACCACGAGGCCGCGTGGCCTCAGCTCGACCCTAACCCTGGGCCTGGCCAGGCCCCGACATCCCGGCACCACCATCCACCCAGGAGGTGAACGGACCACTTGGCAGGTCAATGGGAGAATGGAGTGTAGATGGCTCTCCCCCGCCAGGTGCCGATCGCCCCCAGCCTCCCCGGGCGCTGGCTCCACCCCCCTGCTGGGTGTCTGGACTCCCTCATCCCGGACCTCCAAGTGCGAGGGTTCGGACATCAAAGGGCGCCAGACCTATAACTGGGGCAGCTCCAGAGCAGGAAGGCAGGTGTATCCTGGAGTCGAGAGACACCGTGAAGAACTCATCCTTGATGGACTGCTGGCGCTGCCGCAGCCCTGCCTTGTGAACTGTCGTCCTGCCTGCTGGCGCTGCCGCGGCCTTCTGCAACCTTCATCCTCGTCGGGACCTGCTGGCGCTGCCGCGGCCCGTTCCTATCTACGACCACCTCGGGACCTGCTGGCGCTGCCGCGGCCCGTCCTTCTCGAACGCCGAGCTCGAGGATTGTGAGCTACCATCGTCTCATCGCAGTACCAGATTGGAAACAAAGACTGTCCCGCTAACCCTTTTCCCTGTCAGAGACTAGAGTTGAGAGGATCCTCGTGTCCTGATCTCATTGTACCGTACTACCGTACTTCAAGAATTGCCTATAAAGAACGTTAACCTTATCCTTGTGTGGTGTCCATCTGTGGGGGGGGGGAAGTTACTTGTCTGTACGATCGCTGAAAACGGCCCTCACCGGAGGCCTCTCCCCTTGTCCTCGGCCGACCCTCCCGGTCCCCATCTAACAATGCATTTTGCCACCGCCAGCAGGATTATACAGGGGATTTAGTATACCCTCTAGTAGAATTTACATGGAGTTAAGCACATCACTGCATTCTCCATCTAAATAGTACAGGCCAAAAACAAATCACCATACCCTCCTGCAGCATGTTCATTTGGCTAAGTGCATCATTACTCCCTCCTTCAGGATGGTATAGGGGGTTAAAAACGTGACGTAAACGGCAGGACTGTACAGAGGTAAAGAAGATCACCGTGCCCTCTGCGAATTTTGCAAGGGTTTACATTAGTTCAATACATTTTGAAACGTGCTGGTGAAGTTCCACAGAACAGTGCTATGGTGCAAGTTAAGCACATCACCTTCATCTGCAGGAATGTACACAGATGGCCATGCGGCTGCTGCGCAGAGTATACTGCCACTTATGTAGCCTACATATCCTGTGCATGGGCTGAAGAGAAGCTGGTGCAAGATCACGGGGCCACCGTGAGAGGTGTGGGGAGGGTCTGCATTGAAACATGCGTTCTATCTAAGCACATACTGAAGTGCTTTTCGTGTGATATACATGTGATACCATGATAATAATTGTGAGCCAATTAAATGTTACTAATGACATCTGCTAATAACTATATGTACAAGGGTATTAGTGCAATTGTGAATTGAATGGTGTGAGCACGACACATTCTAACTAACCGTCTTGTAAGAGGCTCATGTAATGAGATATTTCATTTCACTCGTGTGATATAACCTTGTGCTCAGAATCACCCTGGCAGGAACCGGACGTGCACTTCCGCAAAGAAAAATACGCTATTTAAACAGCTTTGAGGGACAGACATGGCATCCCCGGAAGCTCCCTGTGTCCCTCGCTGCACTCAGTAACGATAATAAACAGCACTGCGCACTCTGAGCATCTGCATACATCACATGCATGTATATTCGTGAGTATGTAGTGTTTGTGTACACACAGATTTCTTTTAAATAAATACAGTGCTGGCAATCAGCAAATGGTTGCCAGAATAAAGGCTGTGCACACAGTATTTTGTAAGGATGATGGTAAATACGGTTGATACAGTCTCTGGGGCGCCCACCTCAAGCAGAGGAAGCTACGGCGACGTGACTTAGTTCAGTGTATCTTATGTGCAGATATGCGTGGGGGCCTCCCGGACTCCCTGCTCGACGCGGCCCTCGGGTATGTGCCCCCCACTTCCACAGCCCAGAGTCACGCTGTGGTTGTGGCGTTACAGAAGAGCCACCATTAGTCCAGCTGTCCTGGAGTTGACTTGCGCTATGGCATCAATGCGCTGAGTTCAACAATTCTTTTTTGCATTCTCTTGTGCCCATGATATTGACTGGGGCTTTCCACGGTGCGGGCTGGCCCCGGTCCTGGCCCGTGACAGTGAAGCGCAGTTGGTTCACCTCCTCCCGGTCGATGAAGTGCAGCACACTCAGCTAAAACCTCCCAGTAACTTGAGATCGCCTCAGAGACGGAAGCCGCGAGTGGTGCGCGCACACACCATATGCGTTCAATTATCGCGCCCGTGCCTGAAATGCGCGTAATAGACAAAACAACACGCAGCAAAAGGCCTATAGCAGCCGTGTATTGAAAATCACACGGACGAGCCTGAGGAATGTGCATGCCTATTTTGAAACCCCGTTCAAGAGGGCTCTCTTCCGAGCCCTAAAAGCGAGAGTGGTGCACGCGCGCCCAGCATCTGTCTTCAATTACCGCGGCCCCTGACAGCTGTGATAATTGAAGAAATATGGCCTTCTGCTGCGCGTGTCCGCACAGAATATGCAATAGGCGGAGCTACTCTACCGCCTATGGCCTATTGCGTGCTCTCTTCTGAAAACACACGTATGCGAAGCCCAATTGTCATGCAGCTGGCAAAAAAAAGGACGAAAAATCACGAGCAGCCAGGAATTTGTTAGGTCGTTTTTCGGAGACCCTCACACAAGGACTCTTGGGCTCCGCCTACACTGCTACGCAGTGTGACGTAGGCCCGAGCCCTAAAAAGGATTATGATGCATCTAACACTAATGCATTTGAAAAAAAGGGCATTGGCCCTGGCTATATAATAACGCATTTTAAAATTAGTTTTAGCCACACTGCAAAGCATCCGTGCTGCTGTACAGCATGGGTACAAAACATTGCTAAAGCCAGTTACTCTCATTGGCAAGACCTATTGGTTTTGCCAATGCTTGTTAAGTCTGGCTTGACAACCCAGGTGTTTGCAAAAACTATTGTTACTAATTAAATAAAACATAGTGTGCTTTGATGACACCTAGAGAACCAATACTCTATCGCTACATGCTATAGATGTTTGGTGACTAAATGTATTTGACTTGTTGCTTCTTTACACGCACAAGTTTTGTGTGAATAAACAGCCTTTAGAATGACTGCAGAGAGCAGGTGGTATTGTGGTTTCATCTAAAGCCAAGCTCCTCCATCGCCACCCCACTTTGTTGTGAGACCCAGACCAAAGGTAGATGTCCTGTGTTTTTGTCCCACCGAACTCAACAAAACTAAATAAAACTTGGGGGAAAACACAGACGATAGTAATAACCTCTTATAAAAGCAAGACTGTGTTCTGCAAGGACTCCTATGGGTGAAGGACTCAACTATAACACAGATGTCAAAACTAAAAAACGTAATCGTCAAACTGTCCTTTCTCTACAGAATAAGTGTTGGGGATGTGTTTATTAGCCATTTCTTCAAAACGGCTCATGCCACTGCTCATACATTCTACTTGTCTGCACAGTCCTGATGGGGTAATCCCACTCATCCCTAGAGGGGGTGAGGAGGGGGTGGTTGGATTTCACTAAGCTCTTGCAGAAACTACAGCAATTCTGTATAATTCTGAATATCATTAAAAACATATTTTCTAAACATTACATGGCCTGCACCCCAAAGAACAAGCATTTAGAATGCAACGGTCTCGCCTTTGAAAAAGTTAGAGCTATTGGCATGGTAAATGACAACATTTTTATTTATGTGTTGGTTTTGAAAACAGATAAATAAATGGCATTGTCATTTACAATGCCAATAGCTTAATCTCTCGCAAATGCCACACACAAACACACAGATCACCCCCACACACAGAGAGAGCCCCACACACACAGAGAGCCCCCCCCCCACACACACACAGGGACCTACACACACAGAGCACCCCCCCCACACACACACAGCCACACACACACACACACAGCCACACACACACACACAGCCACACACACAGCCACACACACGCACACACACAGCCACACACACACACACACACAGCCACACACACACACAGCCACACACACACACAGCCCCACAAACATAGCCACACACACAGCCATTTGCGTCCAATCCCCACTGAAAAATTGCACAGAGAGTATTGGAGTGAGTGATCTTTACCTCCCAGGGACAGGTTATCCTTGTTCAGCCCATAATTATAGTGGTTGACAAACGGTCAGTTGTCCACCCTGACGCAGTTCAGAGTTTACAGCACCCTTCTATGGTCTCCCACACCCTTTCTCAAGCACCTTGGACGCATCGTTTCTCGCCATCCCATTTCGAGTCAGGTCTATAAACTTCAGGGGCCGTTCTACTGCCACCTCCCGTCCCTCCCTCCCTCACGTGGGTTTTGTGGTGAGCAGCAACGCGTCCTGGTTGATGTTGATCACATCTGGGGAACTTTTCATGATGACATGAATGCGGGACATTGGCAGCGACATCAGCCGGTTCTCGCCACCGGTACCCGCCATCTTCTTCCTTTGACCAGTATAGTGAGCAGGCGCAGTGCAGTGGTTGAAACATTACAGCTTAGCCAATCAGCAGTATACCGTGAGCATTGTGAGCTCATCAACAGAATAGAACAAACTCTATGGGCTGCACACTCTAGCAGAGAGTATGCTGGACACCCATGCAGAGAGCAGGTTTCATGTTCGGATGTGGGGCTCAGTGCAGCAAAGGTTCATCAGATATTTTACAACCTCCCATTAACGTCGGCAGCAGCCTTCGAAGCCTTTAACATTTGTTTTTTCAGGGAGGGTCGGTTCGGGCAGTGCAGGGCTCTAAGTTCACCCCTTCCGATGATGGCCAGGTGGTGTGGGACTGAAAGCCCTGCCCCCTGTTCAGACTTGGCCACTTTAAGCCCCATCACTTCTCACATAGTATTTTAAAGATGGCGGGTCTGCCTCGGGTCCGAGTTGGGGCAAGCGGCTTATAATAGTGAGCAGCTGTGAAGCGTCTGTCAGCGGGTACCATGACCCCTTTTGAACTACAAAACAAACTTTCAAAATCACCACATAATTACACATCCCTGAAACCCTCATTATGAAGTGCAGGGAATACGAATACATCCGATCTTGACACACGGAGACTGCTTTCATGCAGGCTTGTCTCGTGTGTGACAGTTTCCAGTGTACTGGTGCGTGCTGGGCCAGGAATGAGCCATGTTTGTGTTCCTTTTGGCCGCTGTTCCTCGTGACCCGCACTGCTCCCCACCTGCCTGCGTTCCAAGTAATGTCATTTATTTAAAGTGAATTCCATGCAGCGAGTAGACGGGAGCTATTAGACGAACTGCATAATGATCAGCCTGGCTACGGGAGCGAGTCCGATGCTCTGCAGGCAGCATGCAGCACTGCACAGCTGCCCTCTGACTGCGGTAGCCAGGCATAGTCTCGGCACGGCCAGCCACCACTCTGGGTTTAGTCAGGTGGGGGGGTACCTGCCTTTCATTAACCCGCGAGCCAGGGGAGAGCGAATTATATAGGTGGATGTTGCTCTATCCTCCCAGACCTTCTAGTGCCTAGAGGTCGAAAAGAAGGACAAAGAGATTGGAAGCAGCTCATTGAAATATATTGTGCTGGAAGTAAGTTTTACAAATCTGTAGAAATATACGAACTCGAAAGTTTGAAACCGGCATCTCGGAGCGGCCACGTCTGCTGGTTTAAGACGGCACTCCGGAGCTTCGCAAGTAAGCTACTGCCCGGGCGCTATCTTCGGAGGAATGACAAAAACAAACCTTGGGGGGGAAAAAACCACCCACCGCTGCATGACGGAGAAAAGGGGCGGAGCTTAAAAAAAACACGGAAACGCCCACGAATCTGCTCCCACAATGATTGACACATCTCTCTTCCAATGGCTAGCCTCCATTTATGGAGCTAGCCAATGGAAGAGAGAGGCGGGTTAAAGCCCCAGTACTGGAGATCAAAAAATTACGCCTGCACGACACTGCTTCGCAGTGAACGCCAGGTGAAACCTAAAAAACGATCCTGTAGGAGACCCCGATGACACATACCTTTGGGACAACATCTAGGTTGCAATGGCTCCTCGTGTGAGGTTAGGCAGTGGTGTAACATAGTGGCCAAGCAGTTCACCTAGAGTGCTCATTGACACTATGAACCACGCTGCTCGTTACCACGAGAATTGCAGTGCGACAGAATCGACCGGTTGATCTCTTCTTCACAGTGGACAGCCTTGATCATGGCCTGGATCCTTAGGAATGCTTATCAAACAGCATTAGTTACTGAAGGGGGAGAAGTGGTGAATGTAACTTTTTTGAGAATTGCTCACATCTACGATCAAATTGAAAAGGTATTTAATTCCCAGGTCAGTTTCAAGTACAGGTTGTTCGACCTGAAACAATTACACATACAATTCTATCCAGGATATCATTCAATTTTCAGTCGAGAGCTTGATAATTTGTTATGCGGTCAAATGTCCTGTCCTTTAAGTCTCAAAAACTTTCAAAACAGTAGCACTAACTCTGCACATTTTCATCGACTACCCCTTTGTAGAAGAAGTGGCTGAGCTTTTCAAGAATGCATGATTTGACTGCCACTAGATAAATCCGGTATAAACTAATGCAATCTAGCAAAGAATCAAAATACATATTGGAGTGAGACGCCCCAATCCAGCTACTGACCCATGTTGAAGTTCCAGGTTTCTTCAATACCACCCCGCCTGGATACTGTAGGAGAAGGAACCAGAACGGTACAGTTCAGGCAATGTAATGTAATGAATGGGTATAAGGCAGATTTCAGATCCTTCTACACCCTTTTTGGGTTCCAGAGTAGCGTGCTACTTGCCGAAAAATGCTTTGACGCCTCGTCAGGGTTAGTAATTGCTATATAAATGTAATTACAATTACTGATTAGAGGGTGCTGCTCGCGCACCTCAAGACCACAGGGTTTGGGGTAACTGACTGGTAGTAATTGTCCTCTGTTTGCATAGGGGACATGGTGCAGGGGCTTTTTCCACTTTCAGTGCTGTAGGATTCTGTTTTAATATTGTGAAATAAATACCAGAGAATTTTATCTGATATTTTGTGAACAGACCGATAAGAACATGTCAGTTTGAAAATTGTTGTTGGATTTGCTAAATGTTGGTGCGCAATTTGCGACTCATTTTAGTAAATCCATTGTACGTATATCTGGCTCTTATCTGTTCAAGGAAGGAGTAAAGGTGTATATAAAGCCAGCTTCAATCACATAGGCAGGCGCTAGTAGTAGCAGCACTCCCTAGAAACTAATGAATTCACAGGGACTGGAAAAGGGAACGATTAAAAAAATGCCAAAAGGCATAAGAATTAAATCTGTAAACCCAGGAATGGAGTAAGTATCTTAGCTGAGATAGAGGAATGCCACAAAAGCGTTTATGTGTACTTAAATCAATCTGTGGGGATGAGAAAACAAAACAACAAACACTCCTTTTTGCCAGAACACACTCTCTGCAAGATTTGAGGTGGGAAAGGACTAAAATGGACCACATAGCATCAATAAGGTAGTGTGAAAACTAGGACTGGGGTGCACCATTAAGTACGATTAGCAGTGTGCCTGGAAAGGCTCTGTAGTACACAGGGCTGACTGCAGAAACTGATGGGAGTTTTGTGAGTGCTACATGGTAGCAGGTGGACGAATCCCTACACTTACACATGTACCACAGTCTTAACAAAATCAAGATGCAAATACATACACTGATGTCTCTGTGTGACTAGGAAAAGAGAGGATTATTTTAAGAGTGTCAGGATCGAGTATGTAAGATATATGCGCTACTTCATCACACACATGCACACGCACACGCACACACACACACACACACCCACCCCCACACACACACACACACACACAAACACCCACACCCAGAAACCTCTATCAAGCATCAATTTATAGAGGTTTACAGTAAATATGTTTGTCAGGTTTATGGAGAGAACTGTGCTTACTGTTACTTAGGCGATAAAGCATAGTTACCCTACCAACGTCTGTGCCATGCGCTGCTTTCTCACATCTTGTACAGCGTCTATGCAATTCGATATAGGTCAAGCACCCACCACACTTAGGAGAAGTATAAAATGAAATATTTGTGCCTCCTGTACTGCTACAATTTCACCTGATAAGGGAGGCATATCAGAAGTGTAATTATTTCTTAATTGTTGTGTCAGTGGTCTTCACACTGTGGATTACTTCGGCATGGGGTTAGGTGGAGTAGAGTCATGTAAGTGGTGGGTTGCGCATCACCAACACATACAAAACTAGCAGTCCTATTGGCAGCTCCTGCTGCCATTTTCCATGGTATCCTTCCTGCTGTGACACAGACACAGATTACCAAACATTCAGAAGTGCCCTGCACCTTTCTGTGAACCTGGTTCTGTGAGTACAAGTAGCAGTGCTTTAAATTGGCCGGTACCAACAGTTACTGATTACCTTCACTTCTATCATTTGAAAAACAGAGTTCCTGCACTAGTCAGGATGTGGCACAATATTTATAAAGAGAGAGTACTGACACTGCTTATTCTTGTCACAAAATTTAGGGTATTCCTTGCAATGCAATATGGTCTTGGTAGGAAAGTAGGATCTGCCTAAATGGATACCCACCCTTTTTGCCCGGTGTCAGTGTGTGTTGACTGTGGTCTGCTGGGATCCTGCTTATCAGTTCCCCAGCAACTCTGCTCTTCCCCCTAAATTGTCTCTGGTGAATACTTTGGTACATCCACAATTGGCTACTGGTTTACCCTTATAGGTTCCTACTGTATGGTACTGAGATACCCAGGGCATAAGTGCACCAGGGTTCTACCATGGCTGCAGCATGTATTATGTCTCACATGGGAGTCCACTTAAACTCTGTCTACAGGCCTGCCATTGCAGTCTGTGTGAGATTGTGCTTGCATCCCACACAACAGATGTAAGTTTCCTTACATATGAGATCATTGCACTTAAAAACTATAAAATACTACTACTACTACCCCCACACCTCTTAGAGCCTCTAGCAGCAGCACTTGCAATAGTGGTGCTCCTAAGAGTTTAGCTGGGTTAACCTTGGGTACCGAAGTGTGTTCTGGCCTAGTCAGGACACCCACTCAGGCTGTTTTAGTCTGTGATGGTGGCATTGAGCCTGCCACCCTTATTGTAAGTCCCACTAACTTGGGCAAATACAGACAGCGGCCTCCTATCAATGGCGAGGAAGCTGAAGCCTGCAGGGACACATGTGCCAGTGTCACTATGGTGACAGAGAAACTTGTGTTCCCTGAACAGATTCTACTTGGTCACATTTGCCAAGTGGCCGATGCTCACAATGTCAGGACAGATCATCCCATGGCAGCTGTCAATCTCATATGGGAGGGGTAACTGGCCCTAAAAGAGTTGTAGTGTCCTCCTACCTACCTGTAGAATGTCTCATGGGCAATGATTTAGAAACTTCAGCCTAGTTTAAAGTGGAGTTTAGGATCCATGCAGAAATTATGGGAATTTCATAACGTGTTTTTGCTGTCACTAGAGCTCAGGCCAAGAAGTTGGTCACCGAGGAAGCCCTATATCCTAGAAAAAATGGACCAGCCCACTCCCATGAGAAGGAGCAGGAAGGGTAAAATGAATCCTCCACCCAGACTTCCAGTGAGGATCAGTCTGCTGATGGAGATGATCTCAGTGCGTGGGAAGGAACTGCCCTAGAGTAGCTTAGGCCTGACAAAGCAGAGCTGTTGGAAGCAGGTGGATCTTCCAGGGAAGAGTTGGGTCTGGAGCAGAAGGGATGCCTCTCTCTTGAGCAGCTCAGATAGCAAGTTGCTGCTGAGGAAGCAGGGAATGCCAGTGAGTCTCATAGGACTTATTGGGAAGATGGCCATCTGTGTTCTGAAAATGAAGAGACTCCAAACCTGGCGCCACAAAAAGTTCGGGCGATCCCTATTGTACCTAGCACACAACATTCCCCTGGCAGGCCATCTTAGGCAAAAGAAGACTTAGGACAGGCTTGTCTCTCACCTTCACTGTCCTCACATGTCTGAAGACACCAAGGAGTATTTTTGCTCCTGGGTCACCTGCCAAGCAAGTGGTAAGTGAGGTGGAACTACAAAGGCCCCCCTAATCCCACTACCAGTGTTGGGGGTTTACTTTGAGAGGGTAGGGATATAAGTTATAAGTCTCTTAAACCTTCCAACATCTAGACATAGTTTATCCTACTGGTAGTAGACCATGCCCCTAGACATCCAGAGGTTATTCCCCCGTACGACCGCTACAGCTACTGCAGTAGCTAGGGTCCTCCTGGGAATATTTTCAAGAGTTGGGTCTACTAAGGAGGTCTTGTCAGACAGAGGTACTAACTTCATGTCTGGCTACATCAGAGCTATGTGGAAAGAATGTGATGTTAACTATAAGTTTACCACACCCTACTATCCACAAGGCAATGGGATTGTTGAAAGGTTCAATAACACTCTCAAAGGCATGATCATGGGACTCCCAGAAAAACTGAGAAGAAAATGGTGTGTCTTACTACCTTGCCTTTTCTTTGTCCTACAGAGAGGTACCTCAGAAGGGGGTAGGCTACAGCCCATTTGAACTTCTGTTTAGATATCCAGTTAGGGGTCCATTATGTCTAGTTAAAGAAGGATGGGAGCAACCTCTCAAGCCTCCTAAACAGGACATAGTAGACTATGGACTTGGCCTGCATTCTCACATTGCTGAGTACATGAAAAAGGCCTGCAAAAACATTAAGGCCAGCCAGGAGCTTCAAAAAGCTTGACATGACCAAAAGGCTGTACTGACTGTTTACCAGCCAGGGCAGAAAGTGTGGGTGTTGGAGTTTGTGGCCTCAGCAGCTCTCCAAGATAAATGGAGTGACCCCTACACTATACTGGAAAAGAAAGGCGAGGTCACCTATTTAGTTGACCAAGGTACTCCAAGAGGTCCTCGTGGGGTACTTCATGTGATTCGCCTGAAACCTTTTGTTGACAGGGCTGACATGGGCGTGCTAAAGGCTACTGATGAGAGACAGGAGGAAGAGAGTGACCCTCTTCCTGATTTCCTCTCACAGGACCCTTTTGATGTATCAGTTGAAGGAGTAGTCTTGGCAGACAGCCTTACTGATTAACAGCAAGCTGATTGTAGATAGGTTCTCAATCAGTTTTCTAGTCTCTTTTCTCTGACACTCAGTCAAATGACCCTGTGTACCCATGAAGTGGACACAGGTACAATCCTGCTTGTGAAGAGCAAAATTTACAGACAGCCTGACCATGTCAGAGATAGCATCAGGATGACAAAGGCCCGAAACATGCTGGAGTTGGGGGTCACTGAGCCTTCAGATAGCCCCTGGGCTAGTCGGGTATTCCTTGTACCAAAACCTCACACCCAAGATGGTAAGAGAGAGATGATGTTTTGGTTTGACTACCAAGGCCTCATTGCATTCACATGAACTGATGCCCATCCAATTCCAAGGGCAGATGAACTGATTGATACTTTGGCCTCTGCCAAATATCTCAGTACATTTGACCTGACTGCTGGTTATTGGCAAATCAGAACTCTGAGGATGGCAAACCAAAAACAGCATTTTCAACCCCTATTGGGCATTGTCAACTTATTGTTATGCCTTTTGGCTTCACAAATGTGCCTGCCACATTTCAGAGGCTGGTGAATAAAGTCTTAACAGGTCTGGAAACCTATAGTGCAGCATAGCTAGCTGATATAGATGTCTTTACCACCACCTGGGAGGATCACCTGGTCTTAGGCAGAAGTGTACTTCAGGCCCTGCAGAAGGCAGGCCTCACTATCAAGGCCACTAAGTGCCAGATAGGGCAGAGCAAGGTTGTGTACTTAGGCCAACTTGTAGGTGGAAGCCAAGTTCAACCACTGGAGTGCAAAATTCAGACCATCATGGACCGGATTGCACCCACTAGTCAGACTCAAGCCAGCATTTTCTTGGGCCTGACTGGCTACTACAGAAAATGAGTTAAGGGTTATAGATTCATAGTGACACCTCTTAATGATTTCACCTCCAAAGAATGCTTATGAAAGTTCAGTGGACAGTTAGCTGTTGGAAGGCATTTGATGACCTGAAGCAAACCATGTGCTCTGCTTCAGTTCGGGGTAGGTGCAGTCTTGTCACAACGTAATGCAGAGGGCAAGGATCAATCAGTAGCTTTTATCAGCAAAAGGCTGACCCCTAGCGAGAAGCATTGGTTAACTTTTGAGAGGGAGGCCTTTGCTTCTGGTCTGGGCCCTTAAGAAGTAGAGGCCATACCTGTTCGGCACTCCCTTCATTGTTCAGACAGACCATAAGCCACTATTATGGATTAAACAGATGAAGGGTGAAATCCCCAAACTTTTGAGGTGGTCCATTTCTCAATAGCATTCCAGATATTTCCACTTGGAAAATGAAGACTCAACTGGGCAAGGTTAGTCTCATGTCCTTATGTTTGTGGGGCGGGTGTTAGTAGGAAAGTAGGATCTGCTTTCATGGTTAGCTCTACTTTTTGTTTGGTGTCAGTGTGTTCTGACTGTAGTCTGCTGGGATTCTGCTAATCAGCACCCCAGCAACTGTTCTCTCTCCCCTAAATTGGCTCTGGTAAGTACATTGGTACATGCACAATTGGCTACTTGTGTACCCTTATAAGTCCCTAGTATATGGTACTGCGATACCCAGGACATAGGTTCACCAGGGGTCTTACATGGGTTGCGCATGTATTTTGCCAGCCATGGTCGTACACTTAAACTCTGACTATATGTCTGGTATTGCAGCCTGTGTGAGATGGTGCTTGCACACCTCACAACAGATATAGGTTTCCTTATAGCTGAGGTCAATGCACTTAAAACATATAAGCCACCCCTATAGTAGGCCCTTCAGTCCTGAGGAAAGGGTGCTTGTTTAGAAGTGTGAGGGTGCCCCTGCATGAGTAAGACACCCCTACAAACTACGCACTCGATTCTCCAGGCTTTGTAAGTGCAGTCAGCCATGTTAAGGTATATAGTGGACATTAGTCATTATGTTTGTCTGACTATACCACAAGTTGGAATCATACCACAATGCTGGATCCGGTGCTGAAAGTATGATCCGATGTACTTGGGGGCTCCTTAGGGGACCCCCTGTACTCCCAGTACCAGCCTTTCATAGTCTGCCAGCAAGCTAGTGCTGCTGCCGACCACAGACACAATTCTGCCTCCTGCTGCTGAGCTGAGCAGGGGAAAATAGAACAATAGCTTTCCTGTCCCAGGGAGGTTTGACCAGCTTCCAGGCAGGATCTAGTCTATTGGGCTAGTTGTGGGGGCGCTTTCCAATGCCACCAGATTGCATTGAAGGGCACAAGTGGTGACCTCCTTGCATACTCCAGTTTGAGCCAGTTCAGGAACCATTGGTTCCCGCTCTGGCTCGAAACTGGGCAAAGGACAGGGGAATATCCTTCCCTCTGTCCACCCCCTCCTCTAGGAGGGCCCCCGAGTCATTCCAACCCTTTCCTTGGGTATTAAATATGCCCCTGAGGGTCGGTCCTTGGTTTTATTGTGGAACAAGTCTCACCTCTGAAACGAAGACGCTATTTGACTATCTGGACACTTTGACTTTGACTTAAATCGAGACTGCATCAAGAAAGACTCCTGCTGTTCCTGGTCTCACTGTTCTTCAAGTGTTCTGCCTCTTCTGTGTCTGTGCTTAACCTTGGTTCTCTAGGAGACCTGTGAGCATCAAGAACATCCAAATAAATCTCCCTTGGAGTGAAGGAGTCACTTCCCTTTATCAGCAGGCACCACAACAAAGCTGACCGGTTTGCTGCTCCTGTCACCCTACAGACTACCCAAGTCCCAGCAATACAGGTTGTGGTTCTGCAGCTCTCTAGAGGCCTGACCAGTCTTCTCTACAATTTTGAGGAGAGTATCCCCCATTGTAGCCACTGAAACCTAACCCCTGAACACAGCGTTGACTTGCTATTACCAAAGCTTGTTGGCTCTGCACTCCAGAGATCTTTGAGCTACAAGAACATACAGCTCTAACACCATATCCTTCAAAGATCAGCATCCTCACTGCATCCCTTGCATCGTGGGCCTCCATCTTTGATGAGCTGCCTGAGTTCCTCTTGTGACTACTGTGCCTTTGACCTGTGGGTCCTCTTTAGGGTCTTCCTTTGCTTCAGTGTGTTCCCTGCTTGCTCGGGCCTGATCTAACTCTCCTGCACTTGGTGAGTGCCTTGGGCCCTGCTGGTCCCCACCGTTGCATTTGTTTTGCTTTCCAAGCCAGTTTTTAGCTACCAAGGCTGGACACCGACTGCCTAGATACTGACATTCGACATGGGACAGTTCATGCACAGCTCCTGGTCTTGCTCAGTATCATCTGACAGCTGCAGCAACAAGGTCATTGGTTGGTTGAAGCTTTTATTCGATATGCAAGATATCTTGAAAGCGTACACAAAATACAGCATTTACAAAACTAGAAAAAACATTTTTAAGGAGCAATATTGAATATACATTTAAGAAAGATAAAAAGACATGTAATGCCAGAATAAGTTAGCTAAAAACGAATTAAACCGCTATTGACAATCTCTTGCAACGAATCAACCAGAAATGCTTTAAAAATTTGGCTACACCACAAACAATGGGAGGGGAAGTGTCCGTCATTAGGATGCGAAGGGCTACCAGATAACTACGCGTACCCATATTGCAACAAAGGGGTTTGAGCCAAAAACTCCTGGGTTTAGCATAGTCCGGACATTCAAACAGGATATGCGATATAGACTCTGTCCTAGTGGTACAACGGGCACAAAAGGGGGACGTGTGGGCACCTGATTTCCACTTTGACACCAGGGCCCCAACTGGAAGGGAGCCCACTCTGAATTTGAAATACAGTGCTCGATCAGCTGGAAGGGTAATTAGGTCCAGGTAAGGTTCGTAAACTACTACATCTTTTATTGCTAAAAAGGCAGCTGTAGATTTACAATGACTAGAATTTTTAACTAGCTGATCCGCAACCCAATTCCAGTATAATCTTTTCAGAACATCTTTTGGTGGAGCCGTTCTTGATGACCAACAGTCCCCCAGCCCAAGTTCCTCCAAAAGCTTTTTGGTGTCTCTCAACCACTTAATCTTCGCCCAACCGCCCAGGCTCATTATCTCAGCCAACCCTTCAGCATATGATTTTAGCTCTTGGCCCCTCCAAATACATGCCCATAGAAGGAGTGGACGAAGCCGGGCTTGGTCTTTGATATTCTTACAACCTGTGTCCAACAGCACAGGCACTGTTGGAGTGCTCGGAGGGAGGGCGATTAAAGATTTCAAAAGCTTGCTCTCTGCTGTTGCCAGGGAATCCAGGCAGCAATGCCCCCACAGCTCGGCCCCATACAAGGCTGATGTTACTCCCTTAGCCTTGTAAATGTCAATTGCTGGGGCAAGCGACCTCCTCGGTGATGCCCGGAATTCCCTCAGAAGGGCACCTCCTACTCTCTTGTGGTTCAAGACCATCTTGGCAATGTGAGGTGACCAGTTCATGCTATCCGTAATCCGTATTCCAAGATAATCAAATTCGGATACTTTCTCCAAGGGAACAGAGTTGAGAATAGGTGGGCGGCCCAGTTTCCTTGGAGGGTTTAGAATTAAAAACGTAGTTTTATCCACGTTGATTACCAAGCCCCTTGAAACGCAAAAGTTCTGGAAACGGGTTAGCAGCTTCTGGAGGCCTTGCGGAGTCTTAGAAATCAAGAGCATATCGTCCGCAAAAAGTAGGGTTGGAATCCGCACTCCCCCGAGACAAGGAGCGTCGGCTGGTTCTTGCTGGAGATATTCCACCACCCCATTAACGTATAGTGAAAAGAGGGTGGGCGCTAGGACGCATCCCTGTCTCACACCCCTAGACACTGGGATTTTCTCAGTTAACTCTCCATTTTTCCCCCAGCCAACCTGAGCAAAGGTATGGGAGTGAAGGCTAATAAGGAGGGACAAGATGTAAGGAGGCAATCCCAACCCATAAAGCACCCTCCATAACTCCTCCCGAGGAACTAGGTCAAAGGCAGTCCTCAGATCTATAAAAGCCAAGTATAGACTGCCCGTGCCTAGCTCCACCACCTTCCAGCCAAGGAGTGCTAGCCTAAACACCTGCTCTATCGTCCCTGTTTCTGCCCGGAACCCTGCCTGGAAGTCTGATAGTATTTTGTTTTCCTCCACCCAATGAAGAATCCTACCAAGTATAGCTTTACCTGCTATCTTTTGGGTGGAGTCAATGAGGCTTATGGGCCGGTAGTTCCCCGGGATTTCTCTGGATCCTTTTTTATAAATTGGGACCATCACCGCCCCTTTCCAGGAATCGGGCACTGGCCCCCCCTTCATAATATCATTGAGGAGTGCTGCAATAACCCTTCCCCAGGCCACTGGATATGCCCGCATGAGATCCCCCGGTAAGCCATCTGGGCCTGCTGCCTTCCGGGGGGCTACCCACCCAATTACCTTTTCGATCTCTAGAGCTGAAAAGAGATTGTAGCCGTGAGGTTCAGATACTAGTGGGGGGAGCACCCTGACATTTAGTGCCCCATCCGCCGGGAGGTATAAAGCCCCAAAGTGTTTTACCCAGCTTTGTGGGGGAATATTACAGGGTCTCATAGCTTCGTCTGGCCTGTTCCGGGAGCCTACAAGGTTTCAAAAACCCCTTGAGTCTTTACTTTTGCTGGCAACAAGTAGGTCCTCCCAAAATTTCTCTTCCCACTCCTTCTTAGCAAATTTAAGGGATCTATTATAAGCCTTCCTTGCTTCCAATATATCAGGGTGGGATTTGAGTTTCACTGCCTCTACAAGTCTTGATTTATGTACCCTACATATTTGTGTGTACCAACCGTTACCTTGCTTTACACCTCCTTTCTTCCCTACCTTACTCGAGGGGATGGTAAACACATTTGTCAGAGCCTCTGTTAGGGAGACAAAGACCCCGCAAGCCCTACCCACCCCTTCCGGGAGGGACCCCAGGTTTAACAGTGCGTGATCTAAAAGGGATGATATTTCTCCAACCCTTTCCTCCGAGAGGACCAATTTGGCCCATTTTAGACACCTTCCACAGAGTGAGACTACCGACTCATCAGGGGGAGCTAATGTGGGGTTAATGGGACCCTTCTTAGAAAAACACCACCACTGGACCATGGTCAAGGAAAGTGGATTGTGATCGCTTTCGACCGTCGGGACCACAACCATGCCCCTCACCTGGCTCCACAGACATATATCTAATAAGATATAGTCGATTCTAGAAGTGTGTCCTGGTCTATTATAGGTATGAGCCCCCCCCTAATCTGAATTTGTCCTCCCATTCACTGCCCTTAGATTTAATTCGATACTCAGGTTGTATAACTGTAACGCCACCTCTGACCATCTCCTAATGGGTGGAATCTCCAGGGCTGGGATCCCTATCTTGGCGTCCTCCTCATCCTGGTCTAAGGCAACATCCGAGCCCAAAGGCTTGAACGTACAGTTCATGTCTCCCGCGACCAGGGTACACAACTTGTGTGAAGTTGTACTAAGAAGGCTCCCCAGAAGAGATAATACAGTGGACTTCCTCCCGCCCTTAGTCCCTCTGGCGTACACGTTATAAATATTCAATATTGTACGGCCCCTGGAATCTCTTAGAATAATATTTTGAATATCTGGACAGCCTGTCTGAGACTCCTCTATTCTGCAGTCTAGGGAAGCTGCCACCCATATGAGCAGACCACCAAAAGGGCGTCCTCTCCCTGATTCCGAGATTAGTGCAGGCACAAAGTAGGAGGAGAATCCCACCCTATATATCGGCTCCAAACTCCAGGTCTCCTGGAAGATGCATATGGCGTGCTCATCAGCCAAAGCATTCCAGTCTGGGAGGGCCAACTTTCTCGCGATCCCTGCGACATTCCAGCTGAAAACCTTGAAAACACGGTCCGTCACAGCTGATGTGTCGCTGACCTCGAGAACACTCCTGTCCACAGGCCTCACAGGGGGAACAGTCAAATTACAGTCCAAAGAAATGGGCAGAGAGTCTACCAACCCACTGTCGCCTGTACTTATAGGTGAGACTATTCGGGGTGGTGGTGCTGTCATTAAACCTATTCTATTGCCAGTTACCATGTCAGAAACTGCAATTTCCCTCGTATCACCCCCCTCCAGGCAACATCTCCCTGGCCCCCACAGGGGGTTCAACCCGTTGTACCCAAGACCCCCAAAGCAACATGGGTCCCAGTTTTGGCCTAAGCCAGATGTGCTAGGGCCCGCCCAGGGGGACATAACAATTGGCCGGGGGTAAAAAAAGGTTAGATCCACTAATTTAACCCCTACCACATCCATGTTTTTTATGGGGCCACAGATGGAGCTCACCACTCTGGGATCTTGAAAGTTTATTATTACACAATCCCCCTCCTGTGTTTTTTTTCCTTGTCCTACCCACCCTACTCTGCGAACACTTAGAATTAGCCCATCCACACCACTCGGGATTGGATTGTTTAACTTTAGCCAGTGAATACACTTATTCTTGAGGGCCTGGTGATTCTCCAACTGGTCTTCCTTCAGTGGGGGAACGTTTACTAGTACAGCAACAAAAGGTTGACAATCTGGTGGGAGATTTATGGGGGGGGGTCCGCCGTGGGAATTTGCGGGGGGCCACTGTGGTAGCAACTGGGGCTGCAGGTTGAGGGACAGTTTTGGCGACCATCTCTGTCGCTGCCTTTGTCTTGTGTACCAGAGGCTTGGCTAACCTTTACGGTCCCTCTACTTGTCGGGGGCTGCAATTGGGGTGTTAATTTTGGTGTACTTTTGGCAACCTCAGAAGATGTTTCCATTCCCTTGTGTTGGGGCCCTACTTTTGGTGGGGGAGGAATTACAGGTACTGGTGCTTGCACTTTGCTAGTATCTACCTTATTTGCCCTAGTTGGAGGATTAGAATCCGCCTGTAGTGGCACGGAAGCTACTGGGGGCGCACTCCCCTTTAGTCCCATGGCCTGGTTCTCACTCACTCTTTTATGCTGTTTAATTGTAGATTTAAGTGAGAAAAAGCCGTCGAGGGTAGATTGCTCTAGTTTATCTATTCTAGCCCCCAAACCCTTAACCTGGGTCAACAGGGGCATCAAGAGACTGTTTACCTTCTCCATAATGCTGTCAATGATCTTGGGGTCAATAAATGTGGAGATATTACCAGCACTACTACTAGGGGACGAACAATTATTATTACGCGTGGGTGTGTCCACAGAGCCCCCCTCCACCACTGCCTTATCCTCTGGGACCGGCCCCTTTACGTCCTTCCCGGCCTGCCCAAGAGGCTTTCTCGGTCGCTTGTAGAGCGCGGCCTGTCTCACCAGCCTACCCTTACTAGAGCTGGCTGCCCTTTTATTTTTGGCCCTTTTACTCTGCCCACTAGAATCATGCACAGATGGCGCCCCAGCTAGGTTTACTTTGTTGGGAACAGGTGGAGTTGGCGATAATATTTGAGTTGTGCCTATGTTTGGGGGTGCAGGTGAATGTGATGTACTTGCGCCACCCTCTTCCACAACGCCACTAGGTAGAAGCGCAGCCAGATGTTCCAACCTATCTATGTTTTTCCCTATTTCTACCATCTGGGGGGGATCTACAGAGCCATCCGGGACATCAGGGGGAACAGATTGGACCCACTCACAGGCCGGTGACAAGGCCTGGGCTACAGCGCCCAGTGAGGAGCGTCTAGAAGGGAGATAGACCTCGGAGAGACGGCGTTCAGACATGGCGATCTCCTTTTCAATGACCGCCGCCACTCTGGTTATGAAACGGTCCATAGCTCCAATCACTGGGCTCCCAACAGCACCTCCCCTTTCGCCCTCACTCCTAAGTAATTTACCAGAACGGCTTGACATGGTAAGAGGTACGCCTTTAGGGAATGACACGCAACCCACCAGGGCCCAGGGCTGGATGAAAGAGACGTGGCCCAGCCCAGCCTCTGTCTGCCCCTGACTGCCACAGACTGCCCGCCCTTTGCTCGGGCTTCGCTCGGCGTCCCGCTCGCGTCCCACTTAGCGCCCTGCACGTTGGTAATAAGGGGCGTTGCAGGCGGGTGGGCGTGTCTGTCAGGGGGCGCGGCCGTGCACACCTGTGCAGAGCAGGGACTCCTGGTCTTACGAGTCCCTGCTGGCGCGCTCCCTCTGACTGCTCTCAGTGGATCCTCCTCCTACGGGCGTCCGACTTGCAAACAGCTGAGACCTGCCCCTCACCGACTGCTGCGCAGCGGCACCCGCGGAGCGGGTGCTGCTAGTCGTGAACACAGGAGCAGCAGCGTGGTGGATCCCGGACCGGGCAAGGGCAGCTCCTCCAGCAACCAGGTGAAGTTCGTGGCGGCGTGTGTGAACCGACAGGCAGCACCTCCCTCCACAAGGTTAGGCGGCGGTTCAGGGTGTCCCACACACTCAGGCAGGAGGCCGGCTTTTCAGAATGGCCAGGCGGTGGGCGTGTCTGTCAGGGGGCGCGGCCGTGCACACCTGTGCAGAGCAGGGACTCCTGGTCTTACGAGTCCCTGCTGGCGCGCTCCCTCTGACTGCTCTCAGTGGATCCTCCTCCTCCGGGCGTCCGACTTGCAAAAGCTGAGACCTGCCCCACACCGACTGCTGCGCAGCGGCACCCGCGGAGCGGGTGCTGCAAGTCGTGAACACAGGAGCAGCAGCGCGGTGGATCCCGGACCGGGCAAGGGCAGCTCCTCCAGCAACCAGGTGAAGTTTGTGGCGGCGTGTGTGAACCGACAGGCAGCACCTCCCTCCACAAGGTTAGGCGGTGGTTCAGGGTGTCCCACACACTCAGGCAGGAGGCCGGCTTTTCAGAATGGCCAGGCGGTGGGCGTGTCTGTCAGGGGGCGCGGCCGTGCACACCTGTGCAGAGCAGGGACTCCTGGTCTTATGAGTCCCTGCTGGCGCGCTCCCTCTGACTGCTCTCAGTGGATCCTCCTCCTCCGGGCGTCCGACTTGCAAACAGCTGAGACCTGCCCCTCACCGACTGCTGCAAGTCGTGAACACAGGAGCAGCAGCGCGGTGGATCCTGGACCGGGCAAGGGCAGCTCCTCCAGCAACCAGGTGAAGTTTGTGGCGGCGTGTGTGAACCGACAGGCAGCACCTCCCTCCACAAGGTTAGGCGGCGGTTCAGGGTGTCCTTTGTCTTCACTCCTGAACCTCCCGTCATCGGGGGGCATTGCACAATATATACAGGAGGTAGTGGTGGTATATAGGGTAGCACCTCAATTCAAAAAAACATCAAGAATTCAATCCGTATTGTTTAATCAAAACTCGTCAAAACTCGTCAATAATGGTGCCCCTCAAGGTAACAAGAAAACGACACCCCACTACCACGGATGTCACAACAAGCAAGTTCAACAAATTCCCCTGTTATACTAAACAAGACGATTGTACCTCGGCACTCTCAAATTGTAAATTTCCCTTCATGTATAGTAGATCATATCTCTTAATCCAAAGTCAATGTAACAACTAACAGGTAAATCAATTTAAAGAGTTAAATATGCAAAAAAAACTCCTATTTATTTTCTATTGACTGTGTTTCACTCCATGAGTAGTACAAATATATACAATGTACAACTAGACCAATAGCATACACTGTTTCATCATATCATGTGGTACTGTTTACAATTCAACACATAGAGGTCCCACTCTTGAACCTTTTTAGTTAGCATATGGAGATAACAGCCAACACGTGTTTCGTTACAGATGTAACTTCTCCAAGGCTTATATTAGTGTGATTGTTGACTCTTTGTCACTTGTCAACCCACAGCGAAAAGTTAAAATGCTGACCCAAATGGCGATCCTGGTATTGAGAATTACCGGTATCGGCTCATTTTTTTAGTGCATCCACATCCAATATAAGTGGACCCTAAAGAGGATGTAACCAGTCTCCAGTATTGGACGTGTATTCTTTGACGTTCTCCTATATGGCGTGTCCCCTCTCATGTCCGCCGATGAGGAACATTTCTCTGGGACAAATCACTGTCATCAAGAGTGGGTGCCACCAACTTCTAGCTTAGTATGTAGAAGTAGCGGGGTCAGAAGTGTCCTTTGGTTATGTAATAAAAGCACAAGGGGCACGTTTTGCCCCTGATACCGGGGATCCCGCCGTAGACACGTCTTTCTCCTCCAGTCTGGCAAGGATCGGTGGGCATTGTGCCTCGTGCCACCTCCAAGTGGCATAGACTAAGAGCTCTCTTCTTGCAGGTGCTCCTCTTCAAGAATCCACTTTTGGGTTCCGCTGCACTTCGTCACAGTCTTCTACAAGGGGACTTCTTCCAAAGACTCAGATAGTCTTCTAAGGCCACGTCTGACGTCACTTCACCCCTATGCACCCGGCTCCCCTGGTGCAGGTAAGCTGGTTCCTGGGGCATTCACGGGTAGGGTAGCTCTCCAACTTTCTGTCTTTCAAAGGGTTTCTTCAGGGTCCTCTGTGAAGGGTCCTTCTTTAAAACTTAAACCGCCACTTCTCCATTGACTTCTATCAGATACGCAGCTGTGTTTGCAATCTGCACGCAACCTTCGTAGGGTTCCTGGTTACCTACCTCAAGCGGTTCCTAGTTCTTCCAGTTCCTCTGAGTCTGCTGCTTCAAATCTCATTCTCCTTTGCAGTTCGCTTTCCAATTTCTTAGTATATGGTTTGGTCTCCTCCTGGAGACCAGTGTATTTTTGTGATACTTACCTAATCGTTTTGAAGTATTCTTGTATGAATTGTTCATATCTCCGGCAAGGAGATATACCAATGTGTTAGTGATTGTGTTGTATACTAAATAGACCTATTTTTCATATAAACCATGTGGTTCCTTTTCATCGAATCTACACTATTGATTACATGTGGTAAAAGAAGCTGCTTTACACTCCTTTAAGATAGGCCTGAAGGCTGCTCTCCACAGCTATCAATTTGAGAGTTTAAGATTATCAAAAAACAGTAAAATCACCATAAGGGCTGCCTGAATTAGTGCAAGGTGCATCAATCATTTAAGTGTGGACCACGTACTAAGCCAGCCTCCTACAGTCCTCCATTGCTGCATAATTTAAGTTGTTCTAGACTCAAACAGCAAACAGATACGCTAGCATAGTAAGTGCCTGCACTTCTATAGCCCCATTTCACTCCCTTACTGTCAGTGAATATTCCAGATTAAGTGTCAGCAGTGACAAGCAGATAGGCAACATTTAAATCAAGACACCAGAAACAACAATTCATTTGGGGAAACATATGTCATGTCCTAACTTATTCCAGAGAAAGGTGAGTTGGGAGGGGCAGTGTTTGCATATGTTTGTGTCTGTGTATGTATGCCTATGTTTTTAAGCAGATGTATGAGTGAATATGTGTGAATGTAGGTTTAAATCTGGAAGCAAAATGAATACTTGCATTGTGCATTAGTAATCTTCATTTCTTCATCAATTACATATTCTACATTACCATCCTCAACCCATTTCTGACTAACGCAGACATACCAAAGTTTTATTCCATTTATACCAATATACCTACATGACAAAATTCATGACAAACACAAATTCAGAAAAACATGAAATTGCCATATAATCCATCGTTTTATGATACATTTCTTATATTCAGAATCTTTGTCCCAAACTAATTTTGAACCATGTTCCAAATTCTAAATATAATGGTTCACAAAAGGAAGAATGTCTCACCCCACAGTGATCTGTTATATAGACACCAACCCATTCAGCCCATGAGGTGGCCATCTCTCTGTTTAAATTGTCTGAACTGAACCTGAAAGCTCAAGACCAAAATTTACATCGGCGATTGAAGTAAATTCCTTATCCTCTTGACTTAAAGAAGGAAGGCAAGATTTGCACCCTTATTACCTTGATCAAAGTTAACAAATAATAAATTGCTTGTTCTATAATCAGATGATCTAGACAGATAGTCAGTCAGTGGTTTGTAAAGCGCGCTACTCACGCGCGAGGGTCTCAAGGCACTTGGGGGTGGGAGTCCGGGAATCTGCTCCGGTCAGTCGAAAAGCCAGGTCTTGAGGTCCCTCCTGAACGTGTGCAGTTTTGGAGATCTTCTGATATTTACCGGGAGTGTGTTCCATGTTATGGCTGTGGTGTAGGAGAAGGCCCTCCCACCCGCTCTGCTTTTGTGGATGCGTGGAACCTCTGCCAGGGCGAGGTCGGCGGAGCGGAGGTTCCTCTTGGGTGCATGGAAACATACTCTGTCGTTGAGGTATTTGGGTCCGATGTTGAGGGATTTGTAGGCAAGGGTGAGGAGTTTGTAGGTGACCCTCTTCTCGATGGGGAGGCAGTGGAGTTCTCGCAGGTGTTGTGTCATATGTTTGCGGCGCAGTGTCCCTAGGATGAGCCTGGCGGACGTGTTTTGGATGGTTTGAAGCTTGAGTAGGAGGGATTTGTTGATTCCGGCGTAGAGGGCGTTGCCGTAGTCCAGTCTGCTGGTGATGAGTGCATGGGTGACTGTCTTTCTACAGTCAGGGGGGATCCATTTGAAGGTCTTTTTCGGGGGATCCATAGGAAGTTGAAACTGACGGAGGAGATAGCGTTGATTTGGTGGTTCATGGAGAGGGAGGAATCGAGGATTATGTTGAGGTTCCGCGCATGGTCTGTTGGGGTGGGTGGGACCCCAAGGGCGGTGGGCCACCAGGTGTTGTCCCAGGTGGAGGGGCAGGGTCCGAGGATGAGGACCTGTGTCTTCTCAGAGCAGCTAGGGCAGGGAGACACAGGCGGTGCTGTGCGGAGGGGGAAGCGACCTAACAGGTAGGGTCAAGGGTCACTCCCCCCTGTTAACAAAAGATGACAACAAGATGTGTTCAGGTGCATTTCTGGGACCAGCAACAGCTCACTGCATCTGGACAATTCATCAAAGGACTCAGTCTTAGTACTGGAAGTTCGAGGCCGTCCACCACCCGCAGGCTACCACCTGCGCCTCATCCCTATTGGCCAGTGGTAGGCGGTAGTTAGGTTTGTTCATCCTCCGCTTATTGCTTTTATTGTATTGCCAGTATTTTCATTGTTATGTCTGTGACTGCTGTTGTCTGTCTTCCCTTCGTTGCCTGTACATGGTCTGTGCCCCTTTTTCTTCCCTCTGTTCCCCTCGCTGTCCCCGTGCTCTCTCTGCCCGGTCTTTCCTTCTGTACCCCTTGCTACCCTGTGTCTGCCTTCTGTGCCACTAGTTTTTTCCTCGGTTTTGTGCCTCTTTTGCCTTCTGTTCCACTTGATTTTTTTGTGCCCTTCTGCCCTCTGTTCCACTCGTTTTTTTTGCCCTTCTGCCCTCTGTGCCACTCGTTTTTCCTTTGTTTTTTGTGCCCTTATGCATTCTGTTCCACTTGTTTTTTTGTGCCCTTCTGCCCTCTGTTCCACTCGTTTTTTGTGCCCTTCTGCCCTCTGTGCCACTCGTTTTCCCCTCGTTTTTGTGCTTCTTTTGCCTTCTGCTCCACTCATTTTTTGTGCCCTTCTGCCCTCTGTTCCACTCGTTTTTTTCATGCCCTTCTGCCCGCTGTGCCACTCATTTTTTCCTCGTTTTTGTGCCCCTTTTGCCTTCTGTTCCACTTGTTTTTGTGTCCTTCTGCCCTCTGTTCCACTTGTTTTTTGTGCCCTTCTGCGCTCTGTACCGCTTGTTTTTCCCTCGTTTATGTGCCCCTTTTTCCTTCTGTTACCTTCGTTGTCCCTCACCGCCCTCACCGCCCTTGCCTCCCCTGCGGCCCGCCCCCTGATTGCCCGCTGCCCCTGCCTCCCAGCTGCTCCTCTCTCCCCATATATGCCGGCCACTGTGCTGCTGAGCCGCTGGCGGGCTGAAGGTGCGCCTAAGGAAAGCCCGTCTGCGCCCATCCGCGCCTGGACCGTGCCCTGCGCCAGAACCTCTAGCACCCGCCACAACGACCGCCGCCACTACTATGCCGTACAAAAGGGGGTGGTGATGGACAGAGCATCTAAACCAATCAAACACTCACACCCAGTAAACAGATCTGGGTTTAATCCATCACCGTTCTTTAGCCCACTCTGTCACCCCAGCTCAGACATGGCCATATGCAAATCATTCTGACCCCGTGCCTCATGGGAACAGTCCAGCCCGAACTGCCAAGCCATGTCTTCCCTGGACCGGAAACAAGCATCCTGGGACCGGTTTCAGATTCATAATCCTCATCAGCCAAGATATCTTGAATCCAGTGGTAGAGTGAGCAAGGGACCCACGTCTGGGCATTCCCTTCCAACTTAGGGCGAACAAAGTGATACCAAAGGGGATGATGGACGGAGCGTTTGAGCAAATCAAACACTCACCCCCAGTCACCTGATCTGGGTTTAATCCATCACCATTCTTTAGCTCACCCCACCACCCCAGTTCAGACATGGCCATTGTTCTGCTTTCTGTCCATCAACTGTTGTTTTTGCATTTGTCACCCCGAGTGGGACGGGTATGCTCAGACGTGAGTCCTGTTCTCTCCAAACCACTGGAGTCAAGCTATCCTGGCTGATGACGGCTGATAGCCAGAAACCGGTCCTAGGATGCTAAATTCCAGTCCAGGGAAGACATGGCTTGGCAGTTAGGGCTGGACTGTTCCCATGAAGCACAGGGTCAAGGCTGATTTGCATATGGCCATGTGTGAACTGGGGTGGTGTGGAGTGGAGAGCAAAAAAAAAAAAAACTATGGATTTAGGTCCAGATCTTTGTACTGGGGTGAATGTATGACATTGTTCTGCTTTCTGTCCATCAACTGTTGTTTTTTCATTTGTCACCCCGACTGGGACGGGTATGCTCAGACGTGAGTCCTGTGTTCTCCACACCACTGGAGTCAAGCTATCCTGGCTGATGACTGCTGATAGCCAGAAACCGGCCCTAGGATGCTTGATTCCGGTCCAGGGAACACATGGCTTGGCAGTTCGGGCTGGACTATTCCCATGAGGCATAGGGTCAAGGCTGATTTGCATATGGCCATGTCTGAACTGGGGTGGTGTGGAGTGCAAAAATACGATGGATTTAGGCCCAGATCTCTGTACTGGGGTGAATGTATGACATTGTTCTGCTTTCTGTCTATCAACTGTTGTTTTTGCATTTATGTACACAAGACTTTGTGTGGACTCCTAAACTGATTCCTTGTAATTGAGGAGGAATTCGAAGCATCTCAAGGTCCAGTCCACCTCCTGCACATTCCAAATTAGAGTTTGTCTGTAGTGAGAGACAATCAGCAGATCATCTAGATTAGGATGAAACTGAATAACTTTCTTGTGTGGCAGAGCCATGATTGGAGCCAAAACCTTAGCAAACACCTTGGTAGAAGCCATCAGCCCCAAAAAAACATGAATTGCCAATGGCTAATGCAAACCACATGACCATTTGATGGTCTTGTCTGATGAGGATGAGTAAATAAACATCCTGCAGCTCTATTGATGCTAAAAAAGTTCCCTTTCTTTATCAATTGAACACCTGCTGCAGGGTGTTCCTCTTGAAGTGAGTGGCTTTCAGAAATATATTCAGAACCTTCAAGTCTATTATTATGCAGAACTCTCCTGGTGACTTCTTCAAAAAGAAAACTTGTGAATACCTTTCTTAATCTTATTCTGACAGCAGTACTCAAATTATTGAATGTTTTTGCTTCAGGATCGGAACATTCTGATGCAGAGCCTTTGATCAGTGACAGTCATACTGAGCTATTAATATTGTTAGGGTTGTCATAGTGACCACTTCAGACAAGATTACCCTAGTGACCAACATATGCAAGATTACTAGCAGTTATTACCTCATTTTATCAGGCACGGTTACAAGGAGTACTGTAAAAAATACTTGGATGTGGAATTGCTCTTGAGGGTAATATTTAACAGCCATAGATGCCATGCCCATGGCACCAAGATAATATTCGTAATAAGGTTCCCCACTCAAATATAAGCTTTTCATATATTTTGGAAATTCAGCAATTGTTCTCCAAACATCAGCATATAATTTATGAAGAAGGACACATTTGTGTCTTGAAGAGATGCTTTCAAATTTTTTGTAATATAACTTGTTCATGCATGTTATATAAGTATGAATACTTAACATTCATCCCTCTTCTGTGATATCTAACAGATTTTTGTCTTGCACGTTTGACTAGAAAAGTGTCCTTAAGTAAGAAAAAGAGAAATGTTGAAAGCAGTCCGCATGTTGTGATATTAAATAAACGTAAGCAATCCTTGGTAGATGATGATCGTCCATTCCCTGACCTCTGTCGAGTACCAATACCCTTGTTTTCCTGAATCGGGTTAGGCCCCGAACTAGTCATCAGCAGATCAATGGCTCTTTTTACCATGAACGGGCATGCAAAGTGGCATATGTCAAATCATGGCACTGGTAATGGCATCAATTGCAAGACCAAGCGCTGCCATGTACCTTGAATGTTAGGAACACGTCCGCTGCTTCTCTCAACAGTTCCCAATCAATGCTGCTAGAGGGGCTTGGTCAAAGTAGAGCTAGTCTATTTTTTTGACACCCCATACTTAGCGAAGTCCGTTTGAGCATCAAAATTCCCAGCCTCACCCAACTTTTTTGGTCATGCCATTCTTACATCAGTTGGTTTGTGGCAGCACCGGGAATTACTTTCTAAAAAATAGCAGTAAAAGCATACATTATCTCAATGTTATGGCAAAATACATATAGTTTTTCCAGCTTCAAATTCTTTTTTTTCTATAATTTAGGGCCTGGCTTGTGTTGGCTCTCCATTTTGGCTTCTTTGGGAGAGTTTTACGGTCTGTTCTACACCTTTACCCAGTAGCATTTCTCCAGATCAAATATGTCAAGATAAGACTGGCTTCAATTCGATTTTTTAATTTATATTCCATAGTGTGTTGTTTTGTTGAAAGAACCAGAACATAGGCGGTACAAGCTGGTGCAGAGCTAGTTAGTTGCCAGCAGACAATTTAACTACGATCCTCGAAGCCTATTTCTTCATTGTTTCTAAACCACTTGATGTTTTTTGTGGATACTTTTGAAGACAACGTTCTCAAATTAAATATTAGTGTTTGTTTTTTACACCTGATACCTGATTTTGGGGTAGTGGGCGTAGGAGAAAATGGTGTGTACAGCTGCATTATTTTATGTTTGTTCATTATTGCCATCTGTAAGAGGAATTCTCCATCCATGTTTATTGTACCCAAAGCCAACAGCACCCATCTAAGAATTGTGATTGCTTTGAAGTCCTTCATCCTCATTTATGCCCAAGCTCTTACCCTGCAGGGGTGGAATTGGAATTGCGGCTGTGATATAAATTCCTATTTTCTGTCTGTGACTGCTGTGAGTTCAAAATCAATCTCAGTATGGGCTTCCATGACTATCTGTAAATAAAGAGACAGTCTGCCTGGACTACACAAACTACAGTAGCACACTTTCCATAGTAGTGGAATTCCTTAGTTCTTTCCTGAATATAACTTTCCTATTTAAATTCTACCTGAACTAATGCTTCTTCAGACATCTATCTTGCAGGTTAGGAAATCCACCTAGTTGTTCCCTCCACACCTTGATGAATCCTTCTCCTCGTCTTCTTCTTCTATGGAGTTTTTGGCTTTATCCTATTTTGCTCTTTCCCCGTATCAATGTTCCCTAATTCTTATCTGCTTAACCCAATTTTTTTAATGTCACTCCTCCCTCTCTCTCTCTCATACACTCCTCTCATCCGCTGTATGCTGACAGTCAGATCGCTGACAGATCATCGGTGGCGATTCGACCGCTGCCAGCCCTTTGGTCTGATGCTGTATTATGATCCTGGTGGGTGGGCCCACAGCTGTCGGATGCAACACAGGTTGTCAGAAAAGTATCAGGGCCGCCTGACAGGGCCCCGGCCATTGTAGGGCAATGGAGAGTGTCCCTGTGGGCACATGTAGTACCCCCACTAAGCTCTGTGCACCATATGCCATGCACAACATTAATTTATTTTATTTTAGAGGTTTTATATAGCGCTGGCTGGACCCGGGTGTATCAGAGCGCTTTACATTTTAGAGACAAGAAAGGTCAATAAGACAGGGGACATACATAACATCAATGTATATAAACAACATAAAAGTCTCCGCCTGACAGATTTCCAAAAGATAAATATGGGAAATAAGCACAACAAAATGTGTAAGATGTGATAAATCAAAAATATCAAAAGGCACAAATTGAGAAAAAAAAAATAACAGAAGCCGGAAAATTGCAGGGTCAGGATAGGGAGGTTAGTGGTCCGTTACGTTGGTAAGGAAGAGAAGCGGGAGGGGCAGAAATGATGGGGGGGTTGAAGGGGATGCGGGCTGAGGGTGGACAAGGGAAGGGGGGGAGCAAGGAGGAGTGAAGGTGGTAAACAGGGAGGGGGAAGTGACGAGGAGAAAGGGCGAGTAAGGCTAAAAACAAGGGAGGGCGATTGCATCTAGGGTCGGACAGATGCAGTCAGTGGAAGAGAACAGATATGGATTAGGGTCCCCAGTATTTATTGAGGAGATGTAGTTTGAGTTCTTTTTTGAAACTGGAGTAGGAAGGGTTGCAGTGAAGGTCAGTTGGAAGGGCATTCCAAATGCAAGGAGCGTTGCCAGAAAAGGATCGAGACTGGGTGGTTTTCTTTTTTAGAAGGGGGGATAAGAAGGAGGGTGTTAGTACTTCTCAAGGAACGGGAGCAACCGGCTTTAGTGAATTTGCTAGCGAGGTAGATCGGTGTATTCTGATGGAGAATTTTGTGTGTAATGCAGGCTGTTTTGTAAATGGATCTACCTTCAATGGGGAGCCATTTAAGGGTTTTAAGGGCAGGGGATATGTGGTTGAATCGCTTGTAGTCTGCGGTAAACCTAGCTGCAAAGTTAAACACAGATTTAGGAGGTGCTAGGTGGATCTTGGGAATTCCGGTGAGAAAGGCATTGCCATAGTCGATGCGAGAAAGAACAAGGGATTGGACTGCTAGTTTGAAATCATCGATCGGGACGAAGGGCTTGATTTTCTTAAGGTGGCGGAGAGTGAAGAGGGCTCCTTTGGCAGAATTATTAATGTGTACCTTGAGGGTTAGGAGGTTGTCAAGGGAGATCCCTAGAGATTTGACTGAGGAGGACAAAGATAAGGAGCAGTTGAGGGCGTTAAGGTCAGAGATCCACTTCTGAATGTGGAGCTGGTTATTTTTATGGGAAAAAAGAATGATTTCAGTTTTTTTAGGGTTGAGTTTGAGGTGGTTACTGTGGAACCAGGATTGGATCTTGATGAGAGTGTTGTTTAGTTGAAGGATGTCAGCATGAGTTTAAATCTTATAATAGAGTTGGGTGTCGTCAGCATAGAGATGGTAGTTGATCCCGGCTTGTTTAAGAATGAGTGTGAGGGGCTCCATGAAAAGGTTAAAGAGAGTGGGAGAGAGGATGGATCCTTGCGGAACTCCTAAGGAGATGTGCATGGCACACGGTGCTCGAATGTGTTGCACGTCAGCGGCATGAGCTATGACCTATTTCCATGGCCGCAGCATGCTCCTTCCACGGTACCAAAGAGTTTTTGGCCGCCAGTCCTTCAATCAAATCGAAATAGGGTGGTCGGACTGCTGCATGCTCGTTGGGCAGTCTCCTGACCAATGCAATAGCGGCTGGTGGTTTGACCGCCCGACATCATTATGAGGCTCTCTGTTATTCTGGCATGTTGACTTCGCAACGATTGGAATGCACCTACATACATACAAAATAATTCTCCTTACAAGGCTACACACATAAAATCTACTTGTTCAGTAACAATTATTTTGTGATTTCCACACTTTTCTGTGGATACCTATATATTCCACTCTCCTCTCTCTGCTACTCGTCTTGATTGTACCTGCACTCACTCCCGTGCTGATTACTTTGCGCACAGACCACTCTGAACAATTCATATTTAGCTGAGTGGTCTACGGGGGCCTATGTGGATTATAGACCATATTTATTTATATGTGACACAACGCAACGCAGCAAGACAACTTGCTGCCCTGCACCAAATAGAGAAAGACTTCCAAACCGCAGTACAAGCACTAGTCATCCCCCGAATTGAATATGGCAGCGTCGCCCTCTGCGGACTCCCCCTAACTACTACTGCACCCCTAAGAGCTTCTCTAAACGCTGCAGCGAGACTCATCACTGGGTCAAGAAAGCACTCTCATATCTCTCCTGACTTTAAATCCCTGAACTGGCTGCCTTTTGAAGCCAGAATACATCTGAAAATCGCCTGCATGACACACAAGGCGGTACACCTGAACTCTCCCGGCTACCTCACTCAGAAGCTGACAATCTCTGGCGGTGCTAGAAACACTAGAGGCACAAACAATCTATTGCTGAAACCTCGTAGATTCCGGAAGGAAAGAACCTATAAACGCTCCTTCTCAGGAATGGCACCCAGGATCTGGAACTCACTCCCTCCCGAAACTAGGCTCATCTCTTCCACTACACTCTTTAAGAAAGAAGTAAAAGCTATCCTCATGGCAAAATACACCTGAACTATTACTTCGGACTCTTTTATAGACTCTGCACCGATCTGTACTACTTGTTTGACCCCGTTGTTTATTTGTATTATCTGTATTATTGTTTACATGATTCTGATTTATCTATCTGACTATGCTCACTCATGTACCCCTTCTGTGTAAAGCGCTCTGATATCTGCAAAGATCTTGTCCGCGCTATATAAAACTTTCAAAATAAAATAAATAAATAAAATAAATAAGGAAGGAATGCTCAATATTTACGAACATATGGCGCATTCCTGCTGTCTCTGTTGGCACACTTCCGTCTTTAAGGGCGTTTTCCTCTTTTAAGTGTGCTGCAGAATGCAGCACACTTTGAAAGAGGAAAAAACTAGGATAAATAAAGATATTTTTCCTCATTATTCGTCTTGTGGGAAGGCATACCATGTTGACGCATTCCCAGGTCTACTAGTGTTATCAAATCTGGGAATGCACCAAAATACATGGGTGGGAACACCCACTCTCCACCCATGTAGCGCCTTCCTGGTACAGAGTAACCAAGACAGCGACTTGTGCTGCCTTGCATTACTCCAGATTTACCAAGCCACAGTGGCGTTGCGTGGCTTGGTAAATCCCACATAAGAGCTTGTGTTGTCCTTGCTCCACCTTGCGTGACAAAAGGGCAATGCAAGCCCTTGATAACTGAGGCCCTATGTTTTTACCTATTATGGTGTCGTGTTATATTAAATACATTTGTAAGCACCATCTGCATGGCTATGTAGTGCTTTCAGAATCTGGGTGCCCTTTTTTTTTTATATCTGAACTTCTCGTCAACTGGAGTCAAAGTGTGCATATCAAACTCCTTGCAATGCTCTACTTTGATGATTCCTGCTGTCCCTTGTAATTTTACACAAATTGACCACGTATCAATCTCTACCAAACCTCGAACTATGCCGTTCATCTACAACCTTCAACTTAACACAGGACAACCCCCTTACCCAAAATCTCAGTTCTCATGATTGTTGTGAACTCCCTAATTGTGATAATAATTTTTCCTGGTTGCCCCTAATGTTTACCGCATTGCACAACTTTCTGACCTATCATTTCTCTATGTTCTGCCAGTGGTACCATGGTGTTTAGGGCTCTGGTATTCTTTCCATACATTAAAGATGCAAAATAAATATATAAATCAGGTTGAAAAGCATTGAGCAGTCTTCGTGTTTCTCAGAGTTGCTTCTGTGTTACTCCAGTCAAGGGAAAAAGTCAAATTGCAAATAAAAAAATGTGCAAAGTTTATTAAAATTCCATATCCCTCTATTACTTGAAGTGCATATGCCTTTACAAATATACAAACAGCTAATAGGTCTATAAATGTTAATAGAGCCGGTGGTTGCCATTTCCAGATTATAATTCAATGAGTTATGGTGCCCCAGGCAACATATTGTAATATACCGTGATCTGGGTTTTCTTAATGTTAACATGTATACATTTTTCTGGTAAGTTATTTCCCCAATCGCTTTCAAATTTTGAAATGGAGAAGCCAGTGAACAGCTTTGAAGCCTTTCACTATATACATTTTCTAGAAAATGGCATTTCCATCTGGAAAGTGTAATAACGAATGTGAGTAAAGAAGGTCTGCTGTTTAAAAGTTTTTTTTCTCAGTGCCGATTATTTCGAAAAAGCAGGAGGTTAGATTATAAATTCCATCTCTTAAATATTATCTTTTCCTTCGCGCGTGGCTCCGGGCTGTTTCTTCTCCCCTGAATACTATATACAAACATTTACAGTTTCTTTACAGGAGTGACTCGGTGACCTTTGGAGCTGGCCATTAGGAGCCCTTATCTCAGGTCCCACATGCAGGGATCTCTCCATCTTTGGCAAGTCACTTCATCAAAGTATTGCTCAGGGTACATTCCTCGGGGTACGCACGAGGCGAGGCTCTGTGACCTTCAAAGCGCGCCAATCACTCCTTCACACGTCTTTGCGTTCGAGTGGAAGCTGCCAACGGCCTCTGGCCCGTTCCACTCCACTGGCGCTCTGCAAAGAGGGGTCTTGCCCACGTCACCGGTGAGCACTCCAAGTGCTGGCCCCCGCTCGGTGACCCCACTTGAGCGGGCCGGGGCGCCTTTGATGTGACGCAGCCAGAAAGGGTCCGGAAGAGCCTCGGATGGCTGCGCGTGAAGACAGGGTGGAGGGCATCGTTGCGTGGGCAAAGCAGTCCCGAAGCCTTCCCGCGAGTTCTGCTGCTGCTTTTTCTCTTCCATTCTTTGTCTTGGACGTGCATCTGGAAGATATATAAACAAGCGTGTTGAAAGAAAACCGTGTATTACTGTTTATCGTTACAAGGTATGGGGGCATCTGTGAACACAGGTTTCTCCGGGGTTGCATTTCCAGATCTGTGTCGGGCCCGGGTGCAACCCTAGAAGTACAATTGCAGTATCATTTGTTTCTGTGAAGTTCTTTAGTGGGTGACTGACACTGCTTCTTTTTCAATATTACACACCCTGTTGTATTAAAACTCTATATTACAGTGCCCGTAGAGCACGTAATTTTTTGCATTTGCTCAAATGCACTGACACTGCTGGAGAGTGAATCTCACCGAAACGGTATCTTAAGTTTTCATAGATCCCCCCCCCTCCCCCCCCCCCCACACTCCACCCAGAACTAATCCCTCGAGTTACAAGACAATTTATAATTGTAATCCTTAAATTGGAGACATTTATTAATAATCGCCCTAAAGTAGGGAGTCGCAAAATTGGAGACCAAAAGGAATGCATATCTAGCCCAGAAGACTATTTTAGCCTTCTGTTATTTCCCTACCTTCGGCCTGAAAAAGATGTGGCTCATTTAAAAAAAAAAAATTGCAAATGTGGTGATAAAAACCTACCGGTCTGGAATTTATGGACCAGACTTACTAACATTTTGCGTTGTGGCTGTCCCGCTCTGTTGGTGAAGCCACAAGACAAAATACTAGCGGTGATTTATAAAGTTAGCGTCATCGTGCCCAGCATTTTAAAACAAAATGTAACTAAACGATTAGAAATATACCTTCCTGCACAAAAACAGTCCTGGCCACAAAGGAGCACGGGGAGAGCTTAACAGCAGCATATCTTTGTAAATATGGCGCCATTCAGCTCCCTCCTGTTCCTGCAGTGCAGTAACTTCACTTTTAGTAAATGTGCTCCAAAATATTTTTTGACTGGCTCATTAATGTTCCTACATTGAATATTTTCCCGTCACCTCCATAATCATGCATTTCATATGTAGCTTTGACAATCAGAACAAAATACAGGGCCAGCTGCAACCTTGCCAGACAATAAACTTGGTTGGTTGTGCTTCCTCTTCTGTGTAAAGCACTTATAGTGTTTTCTTACATGGAAAAGGCTGCTAATACGTCCTACAGTTTACAGCCCCATAAAGTCCTGCTCTGCCTTGAACACAACATATCCCAGAAACAGCTAGTCTCCCCTGCACCCAATCCAGTCGTATGATGTATCTGCTGGGGTTTGTACATTTGTTTAATCGACCCCCCCTCCCCTAAGCAGCCAGTCAATGTTGTGCCTTCAACCCCATAAGATCATACCTGGGGATGTATACAGAAGCGCCCCTAGGATGCCACAAGAGTTTGCACCCATTTAATGAGTTCCAAGGAAAGTTCCATATTACAGAACAGGAACTTCCATATCAAAGAACAGGCCACGGATACTTGTGTGGCTCCGTCTGTAATGCGGAAAATGGGGGTGCACATTTTGCACCCATGTGATCTCGGGCGGTGTTCCTTCATTTGCATGGGGCACGGCTGAATGAAAATGAGGGAACACCTTTACCAAGACACTCGTGTCAAATTACTGAAGCAGCCACAGTGGAAAACAGGCTGTCTGGAGGCACACTGACTGTGCACCATATAGGAAGAGGTGGACAGTCGGGCAGATTTACTAAAAACTCACGCTACGCAGCACAGAAGTTAAAGTTACTGTGTTGCAAGAGAGGGAGAGAGCAGGAAAGCACTATATTTATTTAGATAGCGAAGAGTGCCAGGCAAACACATTTACACCATAGTGCAAAGATGACTGCATAATGTCTAGCACTTGGCACTAGAAAGGTTCCCCTGCAGGACAAAATACTACCCCTCAACAAACTTTAAAACCATGTAGTGAAGGACACATGCAAAGTCTGAAAAGTTTGGAGATAATAAAACATTTCTTCTTTTAATGCCTACCTCAAAAAGGCATTATTTTTTTAAGACAAAGCCTGTCTATTATTGTTATTAAGTAGGGCTTTGCATCAAAAACCATGGGTCATTTCATGGATGATTCTAAGTACCATGCATGGAACTCTTCCTTGACACAAAGTAATGAAAAGAAACATTTTAGACAACTTTCCTGAGAAAAATAAGCTTTGTGCTGGAATGTAAATCTCAAATGAATATTTTGTGCTAGTTTGATTTGCTTTGTTTGCAACCCCAGCACATAATGTTAGTAAATCTACCTCTTAAGTCACTCTTTAGTAGTACCTCTTGTGGGGGAGCAGAGTGTCCCTGGGACCCCCGAGGCATCCGCTCATTGGTGGGTGCATTCAGACACTGCATCCTTCTATGGGTCCTCCTTGCCCAGCTCTTCAGAATCATGCCATCAAGTTTCAGTGAAAGACTGAGCAGCAGTTCGAGTTTGCACCTTTGCTGGTGACAACATGTTTTCTTGTACTACAACACACAGCCCTGGTCTATGCTGGGCACACTTGGGATGCAGCGCCAGCAAGAGCACAAAAAAGTGTGCTTCAGATTGTGTGCTGTGGTGTAGTGGGCATAGGTCTGCTGGAAAGCAGAATTCACTCCAGCAAGCATGAACGATCTAAAGAGTGCAGTGGACTTCCACATCTTAAAATAATAAGGTAACTTAGCTCGTGATGTTGAAAAACCTCAAATACAACTCTGAGGGCAAGTGGACCTTGAGATCCTTGCACTTTCTCAGCTAACGTAAGCTTAAATTGACGCTTCAACTACACCCACATACTTTTGTGTCATCCTGGAAAGATGGCTGACAAAAGACCCATCCATAAAAAAAAAATCAACTTCACATTTTAATTTACATGTAATGGGCGCTCTCCTTTAAACAGGGAGCATATAGCTGCGGGTCGTGGTCTTGTAATAATTGCTTATCCGGAATCCAATTGTTCCCATAAAACATACCCTACATCCTGCAGCTAGTATAGGGAACCAGAAGACTTGAACACCTTTGTTAGCAATACAATAAAATCAAGGTTAGAAGGGGTTGGTTATTGCCTATAAAGAGGGTCTCATGCTGGAAGCGATTCTAAATTTGAACGGATTTACTGATAGTTGTAGCTTTTCCGCAAAACAAGAGTACAATCTTTCCATCCTAAAGCAAATTAACTTTAATAGTCTAATGTGCGGCTGTCGCTTCCGGTCGTTTTCTAATTTCGTTTCGGAAAAATTGACCCCCCCCCCATGTTTCCTTATGGGCGAGGGGGCGCCATTTTGACATACATCACCCAAAAAACGTTTAAAAAACCTTTCCATCGCCCACCAATACTATTTTCATTGTAACCTTTGCACCTGGAACACCAGGGGACTGACTACGGATTTAGGTGTTATTTACCCACCTGATATAACAATACCATGGTATAAGTTATTTATCGGGCGCAATAAATAACACTTATTACGTGTCTGTGGGGAATGAGAAGCAGATTTTCAGTTTAATGCGCCAAATCCTCATGCTACCGAAAAATACTGTGGACCTCATTTACGAAGTCCTAGCAGCACTTTGGCGCTGCAGGAAAGTCACTTTTTTGATGTTCTGGTGGTGCAATGTGCAAACTGGCATATTTATAGGGCCACATAATGCCACGTTTTGTGGTTTTTCATGGCCTTATAAATATGTGCTCTTTCACGCAGAAAACTGCATGAAGGGGTATGCCATGGGTGTTGCTGGGGGAGTTCCCTGCAACATCCATGGCTTTTTGACACTGTCCCAGATATACAAAATATCGTACGTTTGAGGCAGCGCCAAAAACGTACGCCTCCCCAGGGGAGGTGTAGGAGAGGCACAATGATATTTATCCTCATTTTCCTTTTTCTATGTGTGCTGCATTCTGCAACACACATAGAAAGAGGAAAAAGCCCCTTGGGATTGTTTTTGTGCAGGAAGGTTTCCCCTCTTGCACAAAAATAATCATCCCTGCAACGCAGGAACACTTGCACCATGGTGCAAAGGTGCCTGCGTTGGCTTATGGCAGCCTATTGTGCGCTGGCGCATGGGAATAGGAGAGAAATGCGCAGTATCTGATACATACAGTGCATTCTTGCCCTTTTCTTTTGCTGTAGGGCAGAGTAGCAGGAAGGCCTGTGCTGTCTTGTGGCAAAACCTCATAATGAGGCCCCGTATGCTTTCCCCCGTTACATTTCGGCGGGAATGACCTGCTGAAATTTAACGAAGGTGGAGGTATTTACCAGCTCGTGATTCCGACCTAGCATTAACAGGGGTTTGCGCAGGGATTGGAATATACAGAGCAACTGGTAAACAAGCATTAGGTTGCAGATTTTCTCTGGTAACACTGGGTTACAAAAAGATAATTTATTAGCACAACAGTCCATGTCTTATGCCACAGAATTTTAGGACAACAGTGGGTCTAAAAAGTAATTGACGTTGTTTGTTTCACAAGTGGCCCCGGGTCGTGGCACATGGCAGAGACCTGTGAGGTCAGGCATTAATCTGCAATGGCCCTGCACGAGGATCCGTGCAGCCTGGGGCTCTGCATGAGGCACCTCTACGAGTGCCACATTCTATACAGCGCCGTTGCTGCCTTCCAGGAGCTACCTCCTGCAGACAGTGCGGCTGGTGAGACAATGCAGGCTCTCTACGGTTGATTAATTTGCTTTAACTGGGCAGGTTAAACACTCCCCAGGTGATTAAATGGCCTGAAGTTGATTCTCGTGGTGAGAGCCTGCCTAGCACCCATTGAAAAGAGGCTGAGTGTACAAATGTCTAACCCGGCAATCAAGCAAAACATTCACCATGGCTTCAATTAGAATAAACCAGACTTTTAATTCTAATCTAACCATGATATGAGCGATACTGATATTTATCAGAGCGCAATTCATTCAAGCAGCTGTAAAGTTAGAATGGTTAACTGGGTGGGTCTTTGCCCCCAGTTTAGGAGTGCCCAGGGGGTTAGCAAACAGCCCTATGCCACCCACACATGGGTTTTCCAGTTCTGTGATTTCCCTTTACAAATCACTGTTTCCGGGTGAAGTTGCCCCATTTGGGAGGTAGAAGAGAACCAAGATTGAAAGTCGAGGATTTCTGTTAAATGAAGGTCCAGCGCAGGAAAAGCAGCGCTACGGTGACGCAGAGTTGTGTGGTACTTCTAGCCTTTAAGTCTCACCCCCCTTCCACAGAAAAATGTGGTACTTTCTCCTTATAAAGTTCGGTTGTATTTAAATAATGGCTCAGTAGATATATCCTCTAAATAATTGTATATGCAAGGTGGCGAGAGCCCTGGTTTATTAATTAAATGCTCTGTTGTTCCTGTAATACATATAGGTCATTTCTTGGCGTCAGGGTCACTTTACCTGATGTTATAAAACTGCTATGGAGTTTGCTTTACGTTTGTACTTCTCTTTTCACAGGGGCTACCATTATCCAGCCTGGAAAGTGCATTACCAACATATTTAGAAAATTGATCTGTAATTTACACCTTCAGGGATTTACAAATATCTATGAACCATGCTCTTGGATAGTTTGTTGACAAACTGCAATGTTAGATTTAACATTTACACACGAATATTCACATGTATTATGAGGAAATGTAGGTGACTGGGTGAGATGATTGCTAATGAGGCTTGAGCCCAAGTCCCTGAAACTTATCGTCACCTCCGAGGACATCCTAGCTACACCAGACTCTGTGCTTTTGGTTAACCAGTCAATAAAATTAATTGGGCATTGGAGGAGGCGATTTGCTTATATTTCCACAAAGGCTATGCATGATATACAAGTTAAACCACGTTCAGAACACTGATAGTAACTTGGGATCATACAGTAAGTTATGAAAGTGTTGAGCAAAAGTTGACTAAGTGCGCAACGTCCATCACTAGTAGAGAATAGTGCCAAGCACTGGCCCAAAAAGATCAAACTCAACACCACCTCCCCCCACTTTAGCGAATTATATATCTGTGGCAGTGAAGCCAGTGGATGCTGGGAATCAATAAAATAAAAACATGCAAAACAGATGAGGCACTCTGAAGTTATTTTATCAAATTGATCTCAGAGGTGCAAGACGGGCGACAGTTCCGTGAAAGGAGCCAGTGAAAGTTATTGTTACTGAAGAAAGCAAAAACCAGAAAAACACACACGATTTTAAACCCCTCTATCTCGTTTTCTAGAGATCAAATCTCTAAATTGACAAAGAGTAGTCTCTGACAGAGATTCCATGAAAATAGATATTCAAAGTCTAAAGTAACTGCACCTTCACCCTCTTGCCATTGTGATTAACAGCCTGGCAAGCACCAGAACCAGGGTCACAGTGTGCTATGGCTCAAAATGTTCCTATCTGTGAATCATAAGGAGGGCACATATATATGATTTAATTCCAGTGTCACTCTTTGATCTGTGGATTTTTTTTCTCCAGAGTTTTATAGAGCACGAACTTGACCTGAAGGTTTCGGGTTTCAGAGCACTTTACATGAGCACCAGTTGCGTTACACAAGAACGCATTAATTTTTGTTAGGCACGGGGAGATTAAGTGGTTTGCCCTGAATCACAGGATGTTGAGCATCATTGCCGACACTCAAATCCGGGTCCCCAGATTTGAGGTCGACCGCCCTAGCTGTTAGACCACATTCTCTGCCTTCGTCGGTGAGTCCACAGTTAAACGTTTCTAGTAGAGTGATGTTGCATGAAAAGTCTGACTGTCAACACTGGGAAGATGGATGAAGAAGCAGGTACCAACCTCAGAGAGTATCTCTTGAATAGAGGTAAGCTCTTGCTAACTTTGTTAGACCTCATTCATTTCACTGTCACCTCTCACCCTCTAACTTCTTACTACAACCTTCCTCTGTTCCCTCCTGGCCTTTCTTCCTCTCCCTTTACCTTTCCTGCTCACTCTCTCTCTTGCATCACTAGTTTCTACGTGTCGCAAATGCACTGCTTTGTTGCACCTCAGATAGGAAGCACATGTCCTACTGTGCATGAATTACCTACCCCCTTCTTTACCCCATGCTCTTGATGTTTTGAGGGAAAGTCAAATAATGGTAGTAATGAATGGAATGGTTTACTGATAGTCTGCAGATAAATTAAATGTAGACAGCCTGTTATCCTTATAGCCTTATAGTACGTGCGTATATATATATATATATTCTCCACAGATTCCGGATCCCACTAGTTAGAAGGACACAGAGATGACACACCAGGAGATCTTTGCACAAATGCTTTATTGTGCACTCGTAGAACAAGGACGACGCGTTTGAAAAAGGCTTACGTCGAAACGCGTCATCCTTGTTCTACGAGTGCACAATAAAGGATTTGTGCAAAGATCTGGTGTGTCATCTCTGTGTCCTTCTAACTAGTGGGATCCGGAATCTGTGGAAAATAAAGAGTAGCGGCTGCTACTACCGATGACATCAGCGTTCCTTGGCCCAGGATCGCTCGAGCAGCATTTTTGAAGTATATATATATATATATATATATATATATATATATATATATATATATATCCTCTGGGTGCTTATGACTCTACAAGATTTAGTACATTGAATTCAAGTAAATATGCCCTAAATGCACAGGCAGGTAGGTGGTTTCCTCCAAGCTCTGGTGACTGGTAGATTGGTGACACAAGTGTGTTTGGTTTTCCCTAGTTCCATGGTCCTTCCCTCTATTCAATCTATACTATACCCTCACTTATACTGTGGCTGTCTGCGGTCTGAGAAGCAAACGCCAAGAGTCTCTGACACCGATATCCATGCTTGCCAGCACGTTTGCTCAAATACAACCCTCTGCTCTTGTAAATCTGCTCACTGCTTCTCAGCCTTTGACGCGGTGACTTGGTGCTTGCAGTGGCTCTTCTACAGGATTGATCACACACACTAATATACAAAAATGTGTCCTTCTTCATTAGTCTTCTGTGTGTGTATATCTGAGGTCAGAGGTGAGTTATACCAAACTGGCCATTTGAAAATATGCTGTATGTAACAGGTCATTGGAGTTCAAGTCTGCATAAACATCAAGTTGCTGATGCTTCAGTTGGGTATTAAAAGGCAGTAAGAATGTATGTACATTGGGCTCCGGTGCTGCTGCACCTGGTGCACCAATTATAGCTACACCCCTATTTCCCCAGCAGTCCTTTGTAAACCTCTCATTTATTCAGGAAAGAAAAGCTTGGAAAACTGAGAAATTCAAAACGTTATTTACCAAAGACTGCATGGAACCCTCAGATCCAAACACCAGAAAGCAGTCTCAACTCGACTGTGGTAGAAATTTCCGAAGTTATCTGCACTATGGAATCGGTCTGATGCCAGAATATGGCTTGAGGAGATGTAAAAGTTCTCTTCTAAAAGGGCAACACGTCACGGATTACATAGACAGTGAGTGCGCAGGTGTGGCTCCCGCGAACCCATCTGAATGGGTCCTGCCTGCGTGTGAAGCATTCTGCAGACCCCTGCAGCGAGGAGTAACTCGACCCCTCCATGAAGGGGGTGGGCAGATTGTTCAACACACATACACGCGGAGATGGAACAGCCCAGGCTCGGGAAAATCTATTTACACAGCCTTTGCAGAAATCATCACAAAATATAAATTCACAGTAAACTCAGACCAGAAGCAAATCAGGGACGCGGTATGTAGGTAGTAACATGTAATGTTTTGAGCGCATGTTTCCCATCGCCTGCGTAGTTTATCCTAAACAACCCACCCAGAATTTCCAGCCGGTGGCGAAGGAAGAGTGTAGATTTCAGTCTTTATAACACTTTGTTTAGAAAATGAGTTAGCTCAGCTGGTTAATGCACCAGCTTGGTGGTGTGTCTGTGTAAACTGTGGACATGGGAGTCATTCCAGACAAATGCCTGGTTGCGGTTTTGGGGGCACGTATATAACACCCCTGCGTGTGATCTGCGAAGTTGCCATAAAGTTAAGCGCCTCGGTTACCTCAGGGGAAGGGCACGCGGGAATGCAGCGGCAGGCACCTCCTCAGGGAACAGTTGTGCCGGTGCAGCCGGCGGCGGTGGCCTTGGTTCGCTGAAACGAGAAGAGGAAAGAAAGAAGCCAGGTTACTTCAAGATGGCACGGCGTGATTTCCATAAATTATTCCCTGTGCAGATGGAGCCTGATACACCCCGCCCCCGCGCCCCGCCACCCCCATCAATTGAAGCGCAATCTGCATTCTATCTTCTGAAGCTTTGTCCGAGAAACAAGCAGCGACGAGGCCTCCTTTGATGCCCGACAAGATCAGTTCTCGGTGCGGCCATTAAATGCGTGGGAGGTCAGGCCGGGGCCTGTGGGAGCGCCGGGAGTGGGCCCCAGCACTAGGCCAACGGTGGCCCACTCCCTCCAGCCAGGGTGCCGGTGGAGCAGTGGAGATTGGGAATTTGGATGATTTGGGTGCCAGGTGTTTGTTCTGAACAGAGTGACAACTAATAGATAACATGCTCACGTCTTAAGCTGTCTCTTTAGTCACATGACGTGACGTGACATGACGTTGCTGGGTCCCAAATAACTTACCACCTGTTTCAAAGCACGTAAAAACAGGGGCTGGTGAATACAATGCATAGGCTTAAATGCAAAACATAACCCTCGCGCATACACTCTTGGCCCTGGAACCTGGAGATGTCTGGGCTGGGACACCAAAAAGGAAATGTGTGAGCTCCTTGGAAAATCAGTGTACCTCCATTTGCCTCTAGCTATAAAAGTTGATATTCCACATGTGTGAAACTAACTAGATGGTGCGGTGTTCCAGCTGCATGCCCCATTCCTTAGGAGTATGGAGTAAATGTTGTCTCACCCAGCCCATGCAAGCCACGCTGTTCTAAGTGCAGCACTTTATGTCAAGGGCTCCTGCTACAATGAAAATGCTATCTGTAAAAGTGGTCAAGACATCAAAGCTCTCTGTGGGTGGGTAGTATGTTCCTCTGGGCGCCCACAGCTAGGAGCTTATTTATGAGAGCCCTGCCTGCGTCACTTTTGCACCACATAAAGATTTATAAGGCCATGAAAAGCAAATCGCCCTTAGTTTCTAGTACTCGCTTCAAGAATCTCGGTCAGTCCTATATTAAGCCACACTATTTATTATACGTTGCTAGACATATTAAGCGCAGTCGGTGTACATACTGCAGGAGCTTCGTTTTTTCTTGGTAATTGATGCAGATGTTTCAGTTTTGGATAAGTTCGCATTCTTGAGGGGTCTTTGTGATGCAGGGTCAAGTGGGGTGCATGCAGCCAAGTGTTTGTGCCTTGCAATCATTAACCGTCCTAGTGCCCTGTGTTATGGAATGCTAGTGCTTTGAGTCCACAGTGTGTGCAGGCAGGTGCTAACTGAGGGAGAGGCTGCAGGAGGGCGCCATTTTGGATGCATCTGGGCTGTGCTCTGGGGCCGCCGCAGTGAACTCAGATGTAAAGTAGGTATTGAGCTGTTGATTTGAAGCCAGCGCCATTCACTTCTAATGGAGCAGATCAGTGGTCGCCATTGACATGGATTCTCGGCTTAATTGAACTTTCTGGCTCACAAACAAGAAGTGCCGGGAAGCAGCCGGTGCTGGGCAGCCTTATCCCCGCCCCCTCCTCCCCCTTACCCTCCCCCACGAATAGGGGAGCAACCTGGGCGATAGGGGTTTTTCGTGGAACATACAAACTATATTTTGTTATCACAGCTTTCACACACACCCACAGTATATCTGATGACGCGTTTATATTTGTAGCGCCTCATCCCGCACCTGTTCCGTTTCTAAGGTCTGTATATAAGGTGCATTTACAAAAGAGACGTTTTCGGTGGGCATATTAAGTTACATGTGTAATGTATCCTGGTGCTCCTGTAGAGCGCTTTAAAGCCATTGGGTCCATCAAGTTCGCGCTATACAAAAGTGCAAACGAAATTGTAAAACCTGTAGTACAGAGGTGTTAAATACAGGGTAGAGTGTTTGCTGCAGTCTTTGCGGGTGTCCCTGAGATAGCAGCGCATCTCGGGTCGGGGTGTGATGTTGGAGGCCTGCTTTACGTCGCCAGCACTTATGCAGGACTCAGCAGCGCTCTTATCTCGCCCTAAGCCAGCGCTTCCATCTATCTTTGGCCAGCGGTGAAAGAGATCGCTCCGCAGTGACACTGTAACCCCTGGTTTTCCGCATCCGTGATTAATGGGGTCCTAATCTGTTTTCTGTTTCCCTTAACGGCCGCGGAGTGCAGTGTCCGGGTCGCATTTATCACTGGCGTGCGCGCGCTCCTGTCCCTGGGGCTGCAGGAGCCGCTGGAGGTCTCTGAGGTGGGGTGATAAGTAACAGGGCAGCGGAGATATACTGCGGCTTGATGCAGCTCCCTACGCACTGCACAGAACCAGCACTGCACAGACCCAGCATTGCACTGCACAGAACCAACACCGCACTGCACAGACCCAGCACCGCACTTCACAGAACCAGCACTGCAATGCACAGACTCAGCACCGCACTGCACTGCACAGAGCCTGCACTGAACTGCACAGACCCAGCACTGCACAGACCCAGCACCTTCACTGCACAGAACCAGCACCGCACTGCACAGAACCAGCACGCACTGCACAGACCCAGCACCGCACTGCACAGACCCAGCACCACACTGCACAGACCCAGCACTGCACTTCACAGACCCAGCATTGCACTTCACAGAACCAACACCGCTCTGCACAGACCCAGCATTGCACTGCACAGAACCAACACCGCACTGCACAGACCCAGCACCACACTTCACAGAACCAGCACCGCACTGCACAGACCCAGCACCGCACTGCACAGACCCAGCACTGCACTGCACAGATCCAGCACCGCACTGCACAGACCCAACACCGCACTGCACAGACCCAGCACTGCACTGCACAGACCCAGCGCTGCACTGCACAGACCCAGCGAGGTCCCGGATTGTCCCGCGCTCCCTGCGGGTTCCCTGCAGACATTATCGAGGAACTTCGTCTCATACATCGAATGGAGCAGGACTCCAATCTGCATCTAGAGCTATCGAATTCCAAAGTGGCTATTTATTTATTTTTTTGCAATTTTATATAGCTGCAACTCGACCCGGAGGTATTTGAGCGCTCTACACGTGCACCAGTTACATTACACAGGGACCCATTCGTTTTTGGTAGGCACGGGGAGATAACGTGATTTGCCCAGAATCACAAGATGTTGAGCCGGACGCAGAGACTCGCAGCTCGCACCCCAGCGCCAAAGTCTGCAACTCTAGCCGAAAGGGAGGCACTCATTAATATTACGACTATAGCGCCCAGATGCAAACACTACATTTTTTATTACTAGAAGTACATTTTACTAGTATTACCATTGATGTACCCATTACGTTTTAAGAAAGTGCCGCCCAGTATGTTTTCAAGTGCTCCCATTTTTGTACAGTAAAGTAACAGACGCATGGAAATACGGAAAACATGTCTCTATCACCGTCACGCCCCACATGCTCACACACAAAAATTGCAAAGACGAGTTAGGTCTACGCGCGCGCACCAGTAGCGAATCAATAATGCCCGGTTGCAAGCAAGTACGGTGGCAAAATACCGTAATTATCTGGGTTCAATTGGCCTCTCAGGCCTCGGTGTCACTGCACCTGCTGCACCAATGTATCTGCAGCACCGACATGTATGAACCTCCCTTCAACGCACTAGCCAAATTGAAAAGTATGCACGCGAAGACTTCCAGATGATAAATAACTCGTTATTGCAAAAGGTTCCTACCTGGCTTCTGTCCGTTAATTAACAGCGCGCCCATCAATATCCACAGTATTATTGCAAAGAGCCTCTGGAGCTTCATTCTGCCGTCGGGGTGAACCCGTCAGTCCGCACAGTAGGAGAGGGTGGGATGATCAGTCAGTCGGACTCGGAAGGGTCCCGGCTCACGCAGAAGTGGGCTGCCCGGAGAGCGCTGCCAGCGTCGGGTGCCCGTGAGGTTAATAATTTCCCCGGACAAGTTACTCCTTTCTCTGTTCTGCGCTCAGTGCCTTCCTCTCGCCCCTCTCCCCCATTCTCTATACTTCGCCCTCCCACCCAGCCCCGCCCCCTACTTTACATAGATAAATAAGGGTGGGAAGGAAGGGGACAACCTGCGAGCGGGCGACTCTGTCAATGATGTACAGGCTGCGGGCTCGCCCCTTTCAGGGCAGAATATGTAAAACAAGCGCCGGGGCTGCCCCATTTGCAACTGTTAAAGATTGCACTGGCCGCGGAGCCCCGAAGCGGGGGGCGGTGGGGATGACAGGAAGTGCATCTTTTGTTCCTCGCTGAAAGCTCCGGAGCGCACACACGCACTTACTTAAGACGCCCAGGTGCCGCGGCAGTGATGCTGCCTCGGCAACGCCCCCACCCATCTTCTCCGAACTAGCTGTAAAACGAAGCTGGGAGCTGTTAAAGGGCAGCATCCGCTTCAGTATCCTTAATGTCTTGGGAGGGGGTGGTGGAGTGCGGGGGGAAGCCCTGTGGGGTAGAATGTGCCATCTCCTGCCCTGCTGTCCAGCTAAGACGTCAGGTGCTGCCCGTGCAGAGGTTACTATAACCTGCCAGCTACCACGTGTTCAAGATGGGTCTCCCTGCAGTGGGGGGCTCGGTTCACGCTTCCCGCTAGTAGTCCGCGTGGGGACCCTCCCACTGAAGATTAACAGGATGGAAGCTTTACGTACAATTAAACAACACAGTAACAAACTCTGAACACAAGGTCCCGAGGACAGTGGAATGTCCAGAGATGCAAACTTTGATCCATCCATCCGTCATACATTTTGCATTTGTTCCACATTTTGCATGCCTGCAAAGAGGCATGAAGCAGGATTTGTTTGCAGCTAATTAGTAAGGGTTTGTGCATGCCTTGGGTAAGTCATGAATGGGACATGCAACAAAATAGCAGGACTCGTGCATTTCAAGTCTAAACAAGTTTCATCATTTTTTTATAGAGCTTTATATAGCTCTATAAAGCGCGAATAGACCCGAGACTTCGGGTATCAGAGCGCTTTACATGAGCACCTGTTTGGTTACATTTTTGTTAGGCATGGGGAGATTAAGTGATTTGCCCAGAATCACAGGATGTTGAGCGTCGTTGGCGAGGCTCGAACCTGGTTCCCCAGCTTCGAGGTCGACCGCTTTTGCTGCCTTTGTAAGGCCTCTCCCCAATTAGTACGGACCTGTGCCTATCATAGGTCTTGTATGTACAATGATTTAACCAATTTTGGTTCATACCTGTATTTAGCCCGGGGTTTTACCTACCACTGAGATAGAATTTGTGTTTCTCACCAGTTAGCCAGGACTCGTACATACAAGGCAAGGGTTATACATATTATGAATTAGCCAATACTTTTTTTGTACCATAGATATGCAAACTAGTACTAACCCACAGTTGTGCATACTGTGAATTAGCCAGGATCTGTGCAAATCATGCTTTACCCCAGACTTATTTAACTATGAAATAGGGGAACATACGTATACGGTGGATCAGGCAGGAAATATACATAGCATGATTTATACGAGACTTTTGAGTTTGATGAATTAAACACGAAGTGCATACAATGAAGCAGTCAGGACTTGCGCATACCATGAGTTAACCAGGACGTCTGCAGTGCATACCATGATCTGGTCATCTTTGGGCATAATGAATACCCAACTCCAACCTAGACAGTCTCCGCTTATTCTACTGTTCTCCCTCGCAGACATGAGTGCCTGATCTTCTATGTCCCCTTCGCCCCAAAAAGGCAAAGATAACCTTGTTTCCTGTCTGCGCCTACTCTAAGCTTTTGAGAACCAGGTTTCTCCGCCTCCTGCCTCCCACCACCAGGGTCACACAGCCTGGTTTCTCAAGCCCAACAACATACAGAGTACTTGTTTTCTCATACTTTTTTCCTTCTCGTGGACACAAGGGGAAGGTTATGCTGTTGTCCTCGGTCTCTTCTGGAGGAGCGCGGGCGGAGTGTTGGTGTATATCTCCACACTGAACAATCTGCATAATCAACAGTTTTAGCCGCATATTCTGCCCAGGCTACCCGCATCTATCCACCCACATTGGTAAAGTGTGCTCACTCTCTATAACTTTCCATCAATGAACACCATAGTTAGATAAGGATTTGTTTTATGTAATTTGCTGCTAAAATCTTTTCAAATGATTGTTTTTATTACTGTTTTTAATTTTGTAACTACTTTTATGGATGTCTGTACATACTGAATAAAGCTTATATTGAATTGAATTGAACAACATCATTTCTTCTTCCAAATCATATTCTCCACAGTCAGATAAAATGTTGCAGATCCACAATTTTTTTTAAATCTTTATTTCAATCACATGATCATAAAAGATGTACACAATTTACCTCATCAGTTAAAAATCCGGAATATCAATATGTCATTAATATAAAATACATTGAAAATTAAAAAATTAATGAAAAAAAGGTGCCAGTTGGTCAAGGGATGGAAATTATCAAGAGTCTCCGACCTCCTTTATCAATCGGGTGCGGACATACCACATAGCAGTTAAAATTTTTGCTATAGCGAACACAATTGGCGGGGATAAATCAGTCTTTAAAACTCTGTATGCGGGTAGGAATTTTCTAAATCCCAAGTTTTTGAGAATGGGGACAAGCCAGTACTTCCTGCTTTTCCGGTAGGCTCGACAGAAAAAAACCACATGCACATTGTTCTCCTTTATATGGGCACAGGCAGGGCACGTCTCTGTGGCAGGCCGACAGGACCATGCTTGAGTAAAAGACCCGAGAGGGAGGGTCCCGTACCTCCACTGGAGGAATAGTTTTCTTGTTAGAGCCGGAGTCATGCCATCCAGAACGCTTTCGAGGTTATATGAGTTTTTAATTTTAATGAAGTGGTGAGTTAGGGATCCTTCACGAGTGCTATCCAGAGCTCGGAGAAGCATATTATCATAGGACGCTCTGGACAGCGCTTTCCTCGGAATCCTGACGCTTGTACTTTCCGGGTCTAACCATAGTTCTGGTAGTCCAAGGGTCTCACAAGTTCTCTTGATGTAGTTTAACCAAGGCGTCTTGGTGGCATTGGGCAGGGATAGGAATTCTTGTAGCTCGGCTCTGTAGGTGGTGAGGTCTTGACTGCTCCAAAGACGACACCAAAAGGTTAATGGTTTGAGCCCTAATTCCTCCGTAATGGGCCTCAGACCCAGGTCCAGTCTCGGGGGCAGGAGAGGAGTGCTTGGGGGGAGGGCTGTCAGCTGCCTGAGGAATTTGTTTTCTGTGGTCATCAAGTTGTGCAACGGAATGTGACCCCATAACTCTCCCCCATAAATAACTCCCCCCTGCGCCTGGGCTTTATAAATTTGGATTACAGGGCTGAGTGGGCGATATGATGATTTACTCGCGATTCTCATAATACCTCCCGCCCTCTGGGCCAGTTTCATATTTGCTTTTGTCCGGTGTGCCCCCCACGTTAGATTTTGGTTTAGGGTTATCCCCAGATACTCAATTGTATAAACCCTTTCCAAGCGCACTGTACCGAGCAAGGGGTTGGGGCGTTTGAAGGGCATAGGGTTTAGGATCATGAATTTAGTTTTCTGCGGGTTGATTTCAAGTCCCCTTTCTGTACAAAATTCCAGAAAACCATCCAGCACCCGCTGCATGCCCATCGGGAATTTGGACAGCAGCAGGGTGTCGTCCGCAAACATAATTGCGGGCACCCTGCTGCCGCTCAGTTTTGGGGCTTCAGTGTTGGCAATCCTTGTCAGGTGCGCGATTACCCCGTTCACAAAGAGGCAGAACAGGGTCGGTGCAAGCACACAGCCCTGTCTCACCCCTCTGCGAACGGGGAATCTTTCAGTTAAATTTCCGCCTCTCCCGCACCTGACACGTGCAAAGTTATTTTGGTGCAGTTTCATCAGGATTGCAAGGATGTCTTTCGGGACGCCTAACTCCTCCATTACCTTCCACAATTTGGATCTTGGCACTAGATCGAAGGTGGCACGTAAGTCCACAAAGACCGTGTACAAAGTGCTGCCCTCGATCAGTGCGATCCTCCAGTCAATGAGGTTTAATCGGAATATTTGATCGATTGTGGACACCCCCCTCCTGAATCCCGCCTGGTATGGGCTCAGGGTGTCTGTCTCCTCCAACCAGTTCTGCAACCGGTCCAGCATTAGCCTACCGAAGAGCTTCTGTGATACATCAATAAGGCTTATTGGACGATAGTTGGCTGGGAGCAGTGGAGATCCCTTTTTGAATATTGGAACCACCTCTGCACCCAGCCAAGTATCCGGGACCTCCATTCCCTTAAGGACCGCATTGAATATCAACAGGAGATAGGGGGCCCATACCCCTGGCTCCTGTTTGAATAGGTCGCCTGGCACCCCATCCAGCCCTGGGGCTTTGCCTGTTGACAACCCCGTGATAGCTGCCCGAACTTCTTTTTCAGTGAAAGGTTCACCCTCCGAGTCACTCGCTAAAGTGCAGGGGGGGGGCTCAGGGCCTCATCCTCTAATGCATATAGGGACTGGAAATGGTTTTGCCATATGCGTGGGGCAATATTGGGCTCAATTGCCGAAGGGAGATCTTCAGATCCGTTATTAACTGCCCGCCAAAATTTACGAGAGTCTTTGGTAGCCAATGCGAAAGAGAGTTTCTCCCAGTGTTGTTGGTCCCATTCGGCCTTGGCGTTTGCCAGCAGTTTTTTATATGCCCGTCTTCTAACTTGTATCTCCTCCCGGCTTCTATTCGCCTTGATTGCGAGTAGAAGTTCTCGTTTGGAGTTCCGGCATGTGGCATTGTACCAGGTCTTCTTGTGTGTCCCACTAGTTCTACCTGCGCCCTTTACAAACAGATCTGACTCCATGGTGTTTATTAGATCTTCATGGGTTCGCCATAACTGCTTTCTATTTTTCCTGTTGCTAAGTTCCTCGCTAAGTGCAAATTCCTTTTCCAGCACTGGAATGATTCTGGCATAAAGCCTGGGTAACTTAGCGCCAGTTGTGACCAATTTACCCCATCTTACTCTCCTTCTGTTGTTCTCCAGGAGTAGCCCTGTCTTTGCACTTTGTTTGTCCTATCCCATGTCCTTATTACCTGGCATAGCATATTCAAGGTCCAGGGCGTTATGGTCACTGTCCCATCTTTCAATTACCCTGAAATCGATGATACGTGACCAGCATGACAATTGGACTAGGACGTAATCCAATCTGGATTCACTTCCTGCTCTATTGAAGGTACATTTGCTTGGCATATCTGATTTAGTACGCCCATTGCAGGCCCTGAGGCCATGGTTAAGAGTGGGGGCGGTTATCTGCAGTGCGAGGGAGGTCCAGGCTCTCGGTGGGGGTGCCACCGTGGCAGGTACCAGCCATCTTGAATCCTCCTCTAGGGAGGGTCCATCAAGAAGGCCAGGGAATGGCTCATAATGCAAGTTCAGGTCCCCTCCAACCACGTAGTGGAGCTCCCTTGGAATTTCGCTCAGGAAAGCGGAGAGTTTCTCGATGGTATTCGATTCTCGTGGTGTGGCTACTGGTCTAGAATAGACGTTTATTATCGCCAGTTTGGAGGAATTTGACCATTCTAACAAGACAGCTAATATGTCGCCAGAATCCACAGTTAAGCATCTGGCCTGACAACCCAATTGGGAGGCTACCCAAATTGCCAACCCTCCTGACGGTCGACCCCGACCCCCCCATTTAGCAGGTTTTGAAAACACTGCAAACCCCTGGCACGTATACTCCTCTCTTGCCCAAGTTTCCTGGAAGAGGCAAATACTTTTTGAGTTGATAAAGGAAGCCCACTCCTGACAATTCATTTTATTACCCAACCCAGCTACATTCCATGAAATCAGGTTCAATTTTGGAGGCCTTGTGGATGGTAGCTCAATGTCAGAATGGTTATTCTCATTGGTGCCCGGATTTACCAGTAAATGTTGTGACAAATCCCCCTGACCATCCCGTAGATTACTGCCCTTACCAGATGTATCTGGTATAGAGTGAGCTGGATCTCGACAGTGTGCGAGCTCGTTGGGAGCAGCTATCTGTTCCCATAGAACCGGGGCTTGTTCGGGGGAGATGGTTCTATCCTCACTGTCATCTATGGGATGGGAACGGTACTGGTCCCTGCCTTTGGACTTGAGCTGTCAATCAACCATTTCAAGGCTGCTGTACCTGTTGAAGGTGGGGAGGTAGACTGGCTGGTGGATTCTATAGGGCCTGGGGACTCCTCTCGATCTTCCCCCCCATCCGCCCCCCCCTCCTAGTGCTAATCTCCCAACTCTCCTCATCGCCATATGAGGGTAGATAGTCAGGCATCATTCTCCTATGATGGTAGGGGTCCCTCCTCCCTCCATAGTTACTCTCCCATTCTCCCGCCATTTCTTGGTGGTAGGGGTCCCTCCTCCCTCCACAGTTACTCACCCATTCTCCCGCCATTTCTTGGAGGTACCCCCATCTCTGGTCTTCCGATGTATACATACTCGATGGGTAAAAAAATGAGAGGGGGAGAGGCTGGATGTTGTTCCCTTGATCGTCAGGGGCCCAACTGCAAATGTAGGAGGCTGTCCTGGGTTCTCTAAAGCTAATCAGGACGCAATCGTCACTGATTGTTTTTCTCATGTTTCCCACCCAGGTAGCCCGTTTTACCATGAGAATATCACTAGTTGTGCCTTGTGGGAGAGGTCTGTGTATAGACAGCCAGTTGATAACTTTGCTCTTAAGGGAGACGGTCGTCTCTATGGCGGTGGGTTTTAGCTCGGGTACCCCCGCGAAAATTACTGTGTAGGGGGACGCCTCAGGCGGTAGATTCACAGGTTTGGTTTTGCAAGCATTATTTTGCATATTATCTGGAGGTTTAGGCTCTCTCTGTGATTTATTAGTGGGAATGACATTATCTTCAGGGTGTGTAATTGTGTTTGGAGGTAGAAGTGATGGTGCCTGGGTTTGTGTGGGTGGATTGATCGTGTTTGCATTAGCCAAGGATTGAGGGGTCTTATTTTGGTTGGGTGTGTTGAGAGGTAGCTGGGCCATTTTTCTTCGTCATGGTTTTTAGGTCATCACCCTTTTTGGGCTTTGGATCTGGCCCCCCTTTGGCTCCCTTGCTTTCTAGTTTCAGGGTATCTGCCAGCTGGACTGTAGATTTTTCAATGTTAACCAGCCTGGCTTCGATCTTTATCAGGCGGGCTTCTAGGGGGTTTAAAAGAGACCTAAGGAGTGTGCCTATGTCTGCGAGTGTGATATCCTCACTAGAGGATTCCGTTGAGATATTGTTGGAGTGCTGTGGTGTATCCATAGGTACAATGACGGTAGGTAGGGCCACTACTCTATCCCTGGATGGATAGCTCGAGCTGGTATCGCCGGAACTAGCAGCGTCCGTTACGGGGTTGGGCTTAGGAGTTTTTAGGTTACTCCCTCCCTTAGTTTGCCCCCCTTTCTTCCTTTTCTTTTGGATAGCTCCTTCCCTGGCTCCCCTTACAAGATCAGAAACTTTCTCGCTAATGGTGGCTGTTGCCGAGTCATGGCCAGTGGTTGGAAGTGGGGTTTGTGGTATTTGGCCCGTCGGTAGGGTCATTAAGCTCATGTCCTCAAAATCACTTATGACCTCCATTGTGGGGTCTGGGTTAGTAAATGACTGATTGACCCCTGATGCCCCATTGATAGAGTTGTTGGCCTCTAGTCTTCCATCAGGAGTCTTGGCTATAGTCAGTGGGCCCATTGATGATCTCCTTACCCAGTCAATTTCCTGGGAAATATGCCTCTCAAGCACAGCAATGTCCTCTATCAGAAGTGATCCTGCTTTAACAAAATAGTTATCAATGGTACCTTTAGCGGCTCCTGCCGCAGCCAGTGAAGATTTGCTCCTTGTTTCCCTGGTACACATTCTGACGCCTGTGTGATCCGTTCTTTGTGGGGGATGGGATGATGAAATAGTCCGACCAGGGGGAGTGGCTCGGTCCCCGTCTCTCCTGTCCTCGAACGGCCTCAAATGGCCCGCCCTTTGCCCGGGATTTTTCCCGGGCTGAGTCCCGCGCGCGTCCCGCGATGCGCGGTAGGGGGCGTGGTTATATGTGGGGTCTGGGGGCGGGAAGAGACACCAGGTGCACTGTGTTGTTGAAGCGCTACGCACCCTGGGTCTCGCAGTCCCGGCCCCGGCAGCAGCGATGGAAGGGCAGAGGTGTTGGAAGCCTCCCAGTCAGGCTCCGTTATGAGTCTCTGCAATCCGACAGGCAATTGATTGGAAAGTCCAGGAATCCCTTCACAGTCTCAACGGCTGCGAGCGGCTCCCGCGAAGCGGGGGCCGCGAGCCGTAAATACCCACGAGGGAGCTGGGGGCGGGAAGAGACACCAGGTGCGCTGTGTTGTTGAAGCGCTACGCACCCTGGGTCTCGCAGTCCCGGCCCCGGCAGCAGCGATGGAAGGGCAGATGTGTCGGAAGCCTCCCAGTCAGGCTCCGTTACGAGTCTCTGCAATCCGACAGGCAATTGATTGGAAAGTCCAGGAATACCTTCACAGTGTCAACGGCTGCGAGCGGCTCCCGCGAAGCGGGGGCCGTGAGCCGTAAATACCCACGAGGGAGCTGGGGGCGGGAAGAGACACCAGGTGCGCTGTGTTGTTGAAGCGCTACGCACCCTGGGTCTCGCAGTCCCGGCCCCGGCAGCAGCGATGGAAGGGCAGAGGTGTTGGAAGCCTCCCAGTCAGGCTCCGTTACGAGTCTCTGCAATCCGACAGGCAATTGGAAAGTCCAGGAATCCCTTCACAGTGTCAACGGCCACTATTTGAAAGTACCAGCCCTGAGCTCTAACAGTCGTCAGCAAGCCCACTAGTGGGGTTCAGGAATGCTGAGACTGGCCACCAGGTCTTTTTAAGATGGTGGCGAGCCCATGTTCACAACACACCCAGTGAAGGCCAGTGGATACTGGAAAAGGCAAGATGGAGATGTTTCCACAATGAAGTACCAAGCTACCCGACCATTGGCCCAGAGAGGGAGTGTTCTTGTTAGGTAGGTCTACAATGCAGCTCAATAGGATCCTGGTGTATCAGTTTTATAAGCAGCCCTCCCCTATTACTGATGAAGGGGCAGAGTTTTTCTTGGTGTTCCAGATATAGGTCTGAGGACTTCTTTGACTGTCTGGAGGCTTCCAGTTGAGTAGGGGCAGAAGGTTAGATCAGATAGCTTCAGCGGGGCATCATGACAACTTCTGTCCTTGAGGTTTGAGCCTTGAAGAGGCAGATAGCTCAATGTTCAGGAAGCAGCACAGTGTGGTCCATTGCAGGTCCCTCTGCTGTAGTGAAGCTCCAGTTTATATCCCAAGTCCCTAGCAGTCCACATAGTTTGAAATATCAAGCAAATCAAGTTGTGACAAAGTTTCATTTGCCAGAGTACCAGTATGTAGTGTGTAGGTTAGTGACATATGGCATGTACTTTATCTTCTGGTGGGAAACCTTGTGAATTTCCTTCCGATGGAACATGGAGTTAAAGGACCTAGGAGAGAAAAAACAAGCATTTGAAATGCAATAGGTCTTGCATTACTGAAAGTTTGAGCTTTTGGTTTTGCTATTAATAATGTAATTCCAATAGCTCAAACTTTCAGTAATACAATACCTATTGCTTTGCAATTGTTTTTTTCTATTTATTGACTTTTTAAGCAATCGCGTTTTAGCTTAAGATGTTTAAAGCAAAAGCGCGGGTGCCGCAATTTTAACAAAAAGTAAAGAAATAGAAAAAAGGGCGTGTCACGAATTTTTTTTCTATTTATTGACTTTTGAAGCAATCGCGGCACTTGTGCTTTAGCTTAAGCTGTTTAAAGCTAAAGCTCGGGTGCTGACATTGCTACAAAAGTGAACAAATGGAAAAGAAATGGTAGCAGCATGCTTTTCCCCCTATTTATTTACTTTTGTTACAGTGGTTGTACGCCCGCTTTACCTTTAAACATCTTAAGCTAAAGTGCAGGTGCTGTTAATGCTTCAAAAGTAAATAAATAGAAAAAGGCATGCAGCCGCATTTTTTTTCTATTCATTTACTTTAGAAGCAATGACGGCACCCACGCTTTAGCCTAGTATGTTTAAAGCTAAAGCGCGGGGGCTTTGATTGTAACAAAAGTAAAGAAATAGGAAAAAAAAGGCGTGCAGCAGCATGTTTTTTCTATTTATTTACTATTGAAGCAGTCACACCACCCGGCTTTAGCTTAAGATGTTTAAAGCTATAGCGGGCGTGCCGCGATTCAATCAAAAGTAAAGCAATAGAAAGAAAATGCATGCATCAGAGTTCAGCAAGACGAAAATAAGAAAAGAAAGGCGTGGCTGCCATTATTGCAGCTGAGGTGTGCCTCCCTGGTTAATAAAAAAAAGCTTTAGAGGAGAGCGTGTCCCTCCTGCAACAGCAGGAAGGAGAAAGTGCTTTAAGAAAATAGTGTTCACGGGCTGTAATTAAAACATGTAGAGTAACAACACATGTAACAGGGGCAGTTCTCATGGGAGGTTAAAAGTGGAGAAAAGAAGGTACTAAGGAGAGACAACTAAGCCAAAGAACAAATCAAAAGCCACCATTTACAGAGTACAGTAACAGGAGCCAATTGAAAGATGGGCTGTTTCTGAGTAGCTAAGTCACACATTTGTATTGCTATTTATCCAGTTAGGGTACATAAAGGCTTGGATGGACTAACATTACACAGGCTCAGTGATTGGCAGTTAGTGTTCAGGTCCAGAAGTGGACATTTAGCACACACATTCAGGGGTGTGCAGGTAGTACATAATCTCAGAGATGAGGAAGAAGTACATAGGTTTGCGAGTGGAGGGATTTCATGAACTCACAAGAGGGCAACAAGTACAAAGAAAATGCATTTCTTGCACCAGGATTGCTAAAAGGGGAACAACTAAAGTGATCATGATTACAGTGACATAGATTTTAAGACATCAAGATAATTTTAGAGTTCTCCAGATCTCTAAAAAAGAGAGGTACCCCAATGACAACAAGTGCAAAAAAGCCTACAAAACTACTGGTAAAAGGTGGAAAGGCAATGGCTACTCTCCAAAGTCATGGAATGTTCAGTTTCATTTGGGGCAGACTACAATGGCAGGAGGAGAATGTTTTCCAGTTCTAGAACTCTTAGTCCTTCTTTGCTAAGTTGTTGGCCTTGTCTTCTTGCCAAGGGTGCTGGATACATGTGTGGAAATAGCAGAAATTACCATTAGCATAAATTGAAGCCATTTTGTTTGTGGCATCTATTTTAGTTAGCCATGTGTTAGCCATGTGCTTCTTCCGTCTTCACTGTTGCCTGCTTTTCTATTCTGCTTGAGTCATCAACTATAGTTAACTCTTTCAGTACTGAGCCAGAGCACTGCACATGCTCAGAAAGGCCTGTAGCTGCTAGAATGCACCTGTCTTAGACTGTAACTTTCAGGCTGTTTTAACTGATAGTAGAAATCTCTCCCTTCCCACTTTGCTGACCAAGACATATTTGTATGCCCATGTTAGTTAATAAATATTCCTGTATATGCCTGTACCTCATATTTGGGTCTCCATGCTTACTCAGCTGTAAACTGGGTATATGAGGCCCATGGCCTCTGTATTCTATGGACTACCTCATACAGTGCCCGAGGGTGTTGTATAGATGTAGTCCCACTCATGAGAAGTTAATAAATCTATTTCTTTGATATTACAGCTTCTGTGCCAATCTCTTCATTGTTGGTTTAAGAAATAGTGGACAGATAAGGGTGAACCACTGCACCAGTGGGCCCCTAAAAAGGCTCATTTCCACACATGTGGCATGGTTGGTAATGTGTAAACTCCAGAGATAAACTCCCAACTTTGCAGACAGTGCAAAGTTTCCACACTGGTGAGCTTTTTGTGGAGTAGTGTAGGTTAGAAAGTCAATTCATAGTGGGAAAATCCCACTAACTGTGGCACAACCTACCTGGCATGACAGGAATCATGTTAATCCATTTCCACAGTTGTTGCCAAGGTGGTAAATCTGAGGCAATATTGTGTAGTTGTCATTTTCACACATGCAGAATTAATTCAAATGAAGATCAACAAGGTGTATCTATAAGGAGCCGTACACATATGGTCTTGAAGAAATGTATTCATTTAACCAAAGTACTTATCGGTCAGAAGGCATATTAAATTGTGATGGAAGAAAGAAGAGCAATAGAGGAAGGAATGCACAGGTATCTTTATGAAAACAGTAAAAACCAGGAAGTTAGGCAAATTGGTAGGAGACAAGGAAAGAAGTGGTTTTTGTTTGGTCAGGCTTACCCACATAACTGTTTTTTATGGCTCATGATTGTTACGGATACTGGACATGTATGTAAATTAAAAACTCAAACCCAAAAGTGTGCAGATCATAATGCCAGACTCATGAAAACTTGCACAATCAGAGTGTCCTGCTCATTATCAAACAACAAATCAGCATCAAAATGCAGTCCAAACCATGACAGTGACACAAATGACGTACACAGCGGTGAAACAAGGAATCAGCCTGAGCAGATCTGTGCTGGCATGTTACTGGGCACCAGCCTGACAAATTTCCTTCCCAACAACGGAAAAGCATGCAGTGCCCTGAATATGGTGGTGAAAATGTTTTATAACAGAATACATTCAAAGATACTCTCATAATACTAATGTATTAGATTCAGAGGTTCTCAGAGTCTATTAAGGTAACATGAGTTGATACAAATTGTGTACTACGGGCTGGGACAGCCAAGCTGTCCTTGATTAGGCACATCACGTTCAATAAGACTGGGAACACCTTAGTCCTTCAATGCAAAGCTTGCAATTCTTTATTACGGTTGAGAAAACAGCAGGAGCAGTGATCATGCGATATTTTACAGCATCATTTCAAGATAGAGGAAAAGCACCCCTTCTACTCTTACTCTGAGAGGATTGCACCGGCTTCCAGTCAGGAAATGTTCACTGTTCAAATTTCTATATCTTATCCATAAATCTCTTGTGGGGGAATGGCCTGTCTTACCTGATTGCCAGACGCTCCTGCTCTCACCCAACAAGAAACCTGAGATTTATGGACCAAGCCCATCTAAGACCTCACGGAATTCGAACCTCAAGGCATGGGGGACTTGCTTCGTTTCCTATCTGACATCCACTACAGAATCAGTCTCCCACACCACATTCTTTTTTGTTCTGACTTTCGAAACCTCAAAAATATTCGGAAACTTGGCTCTTCTCTTAAGATGGCTTTTCTTTCCTTAAGTCTACCTAGCACCAAGATACACCTTCGGGAGTGGGTAGTTTTGCGCTTTACAAATGATGGTAACATAGCATAACATAACATTAGCCTCTGTTAGCGTAAGCTTGATTTCTAATACATTAAACACTGCATTTCATTAAAACGCCACATATCCGAGATGGTCTAGATCAGGGAGGATAGAGGATATTGAAAGGAGGGCTGCTTAACCCAAGTCCGTATGCAAACAAGCAAAAGGAACTAATTAAAACTAAGAGGCTTCCCAGTACGAAACATGGACCCACTTGCTGATTATCAGACATCAACAGTAATCAGGGATTGAACTGTCTCGCTAATAACAATCTTGATAAGGACACTTGGGGCCGTATGTATGAACACATTTTCCCATAGACACAGAATGGGTAAAACCCTTTGATACATATGGCCCTTTGTTTCTGAAGGATGGGACCTTCCCATTTCACCATCTTGGGTACTGAATTGAATGGATTGACAAGAAGTAAAAAGGAGGCAGAGCATTCAAGCACAGGACAGCATAAGAACAGCAAGGTAGAAAATTGATGAACAATTGTATGCGCGAGCGAACCTTAATAAAATATAGGCAATCTCAATATCTGGGGCTGTCATCTCTTTAATGCACCAACAACACATCTGGTACCCACTTAAAGAAAGATGACATGACAGTTATTTAGACCAAGAGGGAATGAACCATTGCTGAATTAGTACAGACTATCATATTGACCAGGCAAGCCTTCTTTTGATCATTTGGACCCTCTTCTGTTTCTATCTCTTCCAAAGCACTTGACAGTACTGATCAGTCCTTTTCACGCTAATACTCTCCTGAAATTAAACAGAGCTGAATGAATGCTTCCTCTATCAACAGCTCCTTCCAAGAGCCTAAACGTTTGTAAGATTAGGTGGTGGTGGACAAGAACCAGGAGAATCCAGAACATTCCAGGCAAAGTGAAGACATGTAGCTCCATCACAGGAAGGTGCCATTTCAGATGACTTCTTCGTGGAAAGCAAAATAAGCAATTCAGGAAATGCATCTCTACATCACCTAATCCCTGAGATCACTGCCAGCAGCTAGTGCTGGAAGAGGTTAGCCATGTGTAGGATAATTTCCTCGCCATGTTGAAAGTTCAGTACATTTGTTTTTTCTCACAGTCGAAGTGATCTTGACCAGGGCTTTAGGATGGGAAACCTATGTTACTTTTCTGCTCTGACATCAGGGCTGCCTTACAAGTGCATAATGATAATTTGGCAAATCCTCTATGATATCCTGGCTTTCCAAGAAAACTTTTGTACATTGTACTGCCTTTAAACATCGACTTCAGAGCCAATGTGTAAATGAAGCAAAACTATGTATTTTGTAATATATTCTATGTTCACTCTATCTTAAACGATTCAAAGTATTTAAAACAGAAGTATGGCAATGTAAAAAGCTGAACTGTAACTTTGTGCATATTTTATGATTTTGCTCAAATGTTGTCTCCTCTCGATCTGCAGTTTGGGAATCGACGAGCCACTCGAATCAACAATAGGTGTTTTAGACTTTTGTGTTCTTGGGTACGCTGCATCATGTCCCACTCATTGATGATGTGACCACCCACACTGGCGCAAGTGGATTGCCACACATCTCACTGCTGTGAAGCTATGCATCCTCTTTCACTGATGTTTTGCAAGACGGGTGATAGTTGGCTGCAGGGAATTGCATTGCTTACTAAGCAAATTTACAATTCACACGGCTTTCTTACACATTTATGGAGCCAGTTTATAGACACATGCAACCCAGTCTAAGGTTTCCTCCCTAGACTGGCCACTTCTGTTGTAATCAGGTTTACTCTGTTAAATTTAGATCACTCCTGTGACTTTGATTGACAGATCTCATACCATTTAGGGTTGAAGAGGGATGTACCTCTTTTTCTTTTTTGCTGATTTGGTGTTGTAGTTGACACATCTGTTACAGCCTGAATAATTCAGGCAACAGAAATATGAAGAGACTGTAAGAAGTAAGTCATGGAGTGGGGGGGTGGTTGGGAGGGAATGCTGCCGACACAGAAGGAATGTTCCCTGGGGAAGTTTGGGTGATTGGTGCAGTCCAGGGAGCCTGATGTCGCCCCGGGCTATTTTGGCATGAGGGTTAGGCTAGGTTTTGGGCTACCAGCCACCCTTTTGTGTAGAGGTGTACATGGTGGCTAGTAGCTGGGAGGCGAGAGAGAACATTTCTTTTGGCCAACCTGCCCACCCTTTTATTAGAAAGGGGGTTAGAAGGGTGAATTTCATTGGCGTGTTAAGTGCCTAGTTGAACCAGGTGCATAGGGGCAGTTTGTTGTTATACGATTTAGCACTGTGGAGCAGATGCACTGTAACATTTGATGAGAGGTTTTCATGGTTTCAATCAGTTTGTATTGGTGTTGAGGGGGGACAATAGAAAGCAGTTGAAAGGGGGGGGGGTATTTATGCTTGCAAAAGCAGGGAGGTAAAGGTTTCCAGTAGGAGAAGCCAAGTTAGTTCATTAAGTTCACATTGTAGAGTGCAGTGCAGGGACAGATGGTCAAGTTTGAGGGGAAGTGTTGGACTGTAAAAATTAGGGTGTAGGGGTAGGAGAAGCAGTAGGTGTATTTATGCACTGCAAGGCATTTTGTTTTGTAAGGCACTATGCCTAGAGCTTTGTAATGTTTTGTGATGTGCACCTTTTTCAATGAAGCAGCCTTTTTCACCCTTCAGGTTATCAGAGGTACATGATGCGGCCTCTCGTCTAAAGTGGTGTCCCCTTCTACTTAATCCCGGCCCCCTGAAATACCTCCATAACTTTTTGTCCAGAGATTCTCATTTTTGATTTGTGTTTTTGGATCATTAGAGAAGTAATATATCTTGTATAGACATTGATGATCCGCACCAAATTTTTCTGGACAACATTTTTTAAAATGGTGGATGTGTTGCGGTGATGATGTAATATTACTGGAAACATGAGACCTATATTCTTCATTTTGGTGTGAAAACATAGGTTTTGTGGCCCAAGTAATCTTTGTAGAGACAAAAGTAACTCCGCAGAGCAACCCTTCTGCCATTTTTCAAAATGGCAGCTACAACAGAGGCAGAAGAGACATATATGGAAATGAAACAAAGAATAATATTTTTAAATCCTTTTATGTATACACCAAGCCATAAATTCAAAAAGAGGGGGGAGGCAGAGGGAATTGCTAGGTCCACCCTCCTATTCTAGTAGTAGATACAAAAAATCTGAGATCATGGATAAGGAACCTAGCTGTAGAGGTAGATTATCATCAATGTGATGAATATAATCTAGAAAGGAGAAATATCCTTTTTTGAGCCCCCCCACTCACCGGGGTTTACCATGGTGACATGCTTCATCATAGGGGCCATCCCAACCCGCTGCGGTTTGAGGCGTGCTGCGACTTGCGAGGATACGTAGGAGTACTGTAGTGAGGTACTATGTGTAGTGCAGTGGTGTATGTGGAGTGGAGTGATTTAAAAATACCTAACTAGTGGGTGAAATAATTTTTATTCTTGCTCCTAGTTGATCGATTAAAAACGGGGTGGGTCTCTAGGTGAGCCTGGTTTGCAATGAGTCAGGGGTCCCAGTAGAGGGTCAACATGTTTTGAGCTTACCCCACAGCTCTTCTTCAGGACGCCACAAGGACCAGCCCCGTGTGTACCACTCCAAAAGTGCAGTGATAAAGTGATAATTACAAATGCTGACTAATATGCATTAGCTGAAAAATATACATACGACATTTAATAATGTTCAGTAGGTATCTGAAATGAAGGAAACAACAATGTTAAGAATAAACATCCTGCCGTTAGCAGGTCTGTTAAAAAATACTTCAGTTCCCCAATTGTAGTGCCTAGGAAGGACAAAGAACATGTCATGCGCCAGGCTGTATATGTACAGTAGATGTGCCTGATAAAACAATATACAGTGCGCCTGTAATCCTAAATAGGAAAACCCACCCCGTTTTTAATATATCCACTAAGAGCAAGAATAAAAATAAATTCTCCCACTAGTTAGGTATTTTTAAATCACTCCACTCCATATACACCACTGCACTACACATAGTTCCCCACTACAGTGCTCCTACGTATCTTCGCAAGTCGCAGCACGCCTCAACCCGCAGCTGGTTGGAATGGACCCTATGATGAAGCATGTCACCGTGGGGAAACCCCGGTGAGTGAGGGGACCCAAAAAGGAAATTTTTCCTTTCTAGATTACATTCATCACATTGATGATAATCTACCTCTACAGCTAGGTTCTTTATCCGTGATCTCTGATTTTTTTGTGTCTACACCAGAAGTCTTCAAACTTTTTGATGCCGAGACCCCCTTTTAAAACCTTTTTCGGCGTAAGGACCCCCTTCCGACAAAAGTTTCTAGAAACTGGTACCCCTCATCATCAACTTTTGACAACCATAAATGCGCCTGTTAGACCGCATCACATCCTTACATCATTCATCCACCCACACTTTCACACATCCATCCATCCATCCACCCTTTCATCCTTCCATCCATACATCCATCCTTCATTCATCCACTCTTTCATCCTTCCATCCATACATCCATCCTTTACCCATCCATCCTTCCTTCCATCCACCCATCATTCATCCACCCACCTTTTCACACATCCATCCATCATTCATCCATGCAACCTTTTATCCATTCATACATCCATCCTTTCATCTTCCCATCCATACATCCATCCTTCATCCATCCACCCTTTCATCCTCACATCCATCTACCCATCATTCATCCCCCCACCTTTTCACACATCCATCCATACATCCTTCATCCATCCACCCTTTCATCCTCCCATCCACACATCCATCCACCCACCCACCCTTTCATCCATCCACCCATCATTCATCCCCCCACCTTTTCACACATCCATCCATGCATCATTCATCCATACAACCTTTTATCCATCCATACATCCATCCACCCTTTCATCCTCCCATCCATCCATCCATACATCCATCCTTCATCCATCCACCCTTTCATCCTCCCATCCATACATACATCCATCCTTCATCCATCCACCCTTTCATCCTCCCATCCATACATCCATCCTTCATCCATCCACCCTTTCATTCTTCCATCCATACATCCATCATTCATCTATCCACCCTTTCATCCATCCATTCACCCATCATTCATCCACCCATCTTTTTACACATCCATCCATCCATCATTCATCCATCCACCCTTTCATCCATCCATCCTTCATCCGTCCACCCGTTCATTCTTCCATCCATACATCTATCCTTCACCAATCTATCCTTCATCCATCCACCCTTTCATCCTTCCATCCATACATCCATCATTCATCCATCCACCCTTTCATCCATCCATTCACCCTTCAGTCATCCACCCATCTTTTAACACATCCATCCATCCATCCATCATTCATCCACCCACCCTTTCATCCATTCATCCTTCATCCTTCCACCCTTTCATTCTTCCATCCATACATCTATCCTTCACCAATCTATCCTTCATCCATCCACCCTTTCATCCTTCCATCCATTCATCCATCATTCATCCATCCACCCTTTCATTCATCCAGTCACCTTTTCACACATCCATCCATCCTTCAGCTTTTCATCCATCCATCCACTCATCATTCATCCACCCACCTTTTCACATATCCATCCATCCTTCAGCCTTACATCCATCCATCCACCCATCATTCATCCACCCACCTTTTCTTTGCCTGTCTCATGGGGGGGGGGGGGGGATCAGTATCTCTCTGCGTCGTCTTCCTTCTTCTTTCCCGCTCATGGGAGGGCATCTCTGTGCCTCCCTGCTGGGGGCGGGGGACATGTCACGGGACCCACAGCTCCAGGTGCGCAACATCCATTGAACTCATAGGGCTACACTACAGCCACTCCCCCAGCCCCCCCTCCCCCCAGCTCGTGTATGTGAGCCCGGCTGTAACAGCTTCAGGGACACACACATAGTCACACCCAAGTACTTGACAGGTCTTTAAAAGACCTTTTACTTGTTAATGAGGCGCTGGTGTGAATTAGGCCTCCGCCGTGAGCACCCTCGATCAGCCCAATGCCAGGAACTGCACTCTGCAGAATCTGCGACCCCCTTCCCAGGACTCCACGACTCCCCTGGAGGTCGCGCCCCACAGATTGAAGACCGCTGGTCTACACCAAGCCATATTTATGATCTGAATATGAAAAAAAAATGTTTATCACTCCTGTTTTAGACACTTTTTCATAGTTCACTTTATTCATTTGTTTCGGCAGGAGCTCGTGGTACAATTGCAGAATGTTGAACATTTGAGAAGAGCATATCTAAAGGCACATCTTTTTGTAGCACAGGTTTTGTAATTACATGTACGTGTAAGTTCTGAGGGTAGAGGACTTAGAAATTTAGTAGATTTCAGCACCTCATCAATATCTTCCCAACCAAATTCACACAGATCTATCTCTACAGATGCATGATCCAAAACATTTACAAATCTTCTGATTAAGTAGAGCCCTCTTTTAATGTGCCCACGCACAGAATATGACGTCGGTGGAAGGTCACTTAGCAGGACTGATCTCTTGAACTCAGTGTACCGAAGATCGTCAAATGTGTGACAGTCAGAACTTTTCAGTTTTCCAAACACGCACAAGGTATTTTTCTACGCCTTCAAATTCACATTCTTCTTCTGTCTCAGCAAATACTTTTAGAAACAGTTAAAGCGCCAAGCTTTGTTCTAATTTTTCTTATAGTGTCATCACCCGCAAGAATATGTGCCTTGATAAGAACTATGGGCATCTCTGGGTCACATTTCTTGTACAGAATATGAAGCAGAACTAAGTGTCTTTTCTGGCCTGTTCCATAACGTATCCATAACTCTGGCAATCCTTGACTTCTGAACATTGCAACAAATCTTAGTACAATAAGAACATCAGTGTCATTTGACAGTAAAATGACACAATTGGAACCATTTCGAACAGCCCACTCACTATGTGGCACAACAGAAAGGTAATCTTTCTCCAATTTGCTGTTACGTTTTTAAACAGTATGACCCGTACCTGTTGACTATATCTCTGCAGGCACAAACTCCTCATTGACAATCATTCCAATTGCAATATTTCGAAGTTCAATGTTCACTGAAGCATCGGAAACGTTTTGGCGAGTTAACATCTTCAAGTTCATCTTGTTTGATGTTGATGACTAGAATTTATCACGTTGCACAGGTATGTGTCAAATTTGTGATGTAGGCAAGGTCAATTGTTCCATTTGTAGATATACGTATGATTCTCTCACATTCTTTGACAGATAGTTCAAGATAACTGTCAAAAATAATGTGCAGTTCCTGTAAGGTGCACACTGACTTTGATATATGTAGCACAGTCTAAAAGACCTCTCCGAAGTTTTGCATGGATGAATCAATCTTGCCCATTCGTAGTTGTGACATATAGTCCACAACAACAGCAGTTTTCAATGAGGACACCTTTTTGAATTGTACGAGTTTGTGCTTCACTGGTTTGGTTGCAGCATCTCCATCGAATAATGTGTTTGTTGGAAGAAGATCAAGTAACAGAATGTCCTTGATACATTCACTCCTTTCTTGTGCTACATACATCTGTCTATGTGCTTGCTAAAGTTCTCTATTTGTAACCTGTCTTGTAGTGGCTGATTGGACGAAACTCTTACTATGGCAATTAAAGCGTGAAAGTTCAGTTTTAGTGATTATGTCAAGCAGCTTTTTCTCTTTCAATTGAAGTTTCTCCTGCTTCAGTTCTGCATATCGTTTCTATTCACGTTCTAGAGCATCTACTAGATGTGTCTTTATATTGGTATCCACATATTGTTTGGTCACGAAGTTGTATAGTCGTACAGGCTCAGTCATTTCAAAAGGGTTTTTCACTAGAGCTATCATGTATAAAACATTACCTCGGTACTTGCAAAGTTCTGATTTTTCTTCTCATTCTTTGTTAAATTCTACAAACTTGATTTTCTGATTTTAAAAAGAATGTATTGAAGATTGCCTGGCTTTCCATTAAGCATTATCAATGAAGTGCAACCTTTGCCTTGTTAACTTCTGAGATAAAATATGCAAAACTTAATTTGTCATTCTTGTTCCAGAAAGCATTCCAATGCAATATTTCTATAGCCTCATATATGAAGAGCATAACTTGTAAAGAACAAACATAATGAGTTCCTCTCAAAACTGACTGGACTGTTTTGCTTCCAAAGATTTCAGCCTCAATAAGTGTGTTGCCTATGCCACATCCACTGTTATATCTTCCTGCACACAACGTTGGTCATGTGGAAAACGCCCATCATTGATTAACATCATCAAATTCTACTGGATTGCTCAAACAAATGTCAGCTGCAATTCAGAAAGCTCTTTTGTTGCAGAACATTGACAGGCTAGGCTGGTATTGAAGCTGAGCACACACATTTTGGAAATGTTTTGGAGCTGTGTATTCTGTTGCATAGTTTGTGACTGGAGATAGTATTACTGGTAAAAACCCAAACTTCGTCAGTGGGACAGTATTCTGGGAGATCAGAGCATAAATTCCAGCCCACGGAGGAACTGGTTTTTCTTCATCCTTGAGTCCGCACCGGTAAGCAATATGATAAATTCAGTTAAATCAGCTTTGCAGCCCGCAGCATCAGGTAGAAGAAGATCCATGTCCTCGTCTACTTTGAAACTTTCTGGTAGACTTGGACATGTTAATGGTTTGTAGTAATTTTGCACATGTTGGCAAGGCAGTTGGGTTATAAGTTTGCAGGTTTGTTTGTTTATGCCTACAGCTGCCACAGCTTGTTTTCCAGAAACTTCTGGTACTTCATTGGTACAGTCTTAAAAAACCACAATGGCAGTATCATGTGCGCTGGATGTTCCAGACAAAGTAGAACTGTCTTCAAAATAAAAATTATCAAGAGCAGCAAAGTGACTTGGAAGTAGTGTGCTGTCGGATTCACAAGATTTTACAGCATGAGCTGCTGACAAGTTCTTGGTCCGTACTATGTCATTTTAACTTGTTAATACACCAATCCTACTCCTAGAAGTGATTAGCTCTTTTGCACTTGCCATTGATTGCGTGGGCTGTCATCACGTGTAGGGAGTTTTCTTTTTGCAGTGATGTACTTAATTATACATGATTTGGAAAAGACAATACATTTGCAAAGCATAAGCCTGTCGATTCATGGGATTATCTTCCACTTCTTCGCCTACATCTTCAAGGCCATTATCAATGTTGTTGGCTTCTGTTCCGAACTCAAGAACTATAGTTTGTAGCAGTTTTTCTTTGGTGATATTAAACTATGATGTAAAAAATGTTGAGACAACATCAGCCATTCTTGTTGAGCTTTGTGAAGCTCTGGGGCATTACAACATTTGTCATTAAGTCTAAAATGTAAATCTTTCAGGACATGTCTTAAACGGGTTCTTGCTGATTTTAATTCATTCTGTGATCTTATTTTGTCAGCAAGAACTTAAGGAGTCAAATCAGCTGAGAACACCATAAGTGGCTCATTCATTTTTTTAGACTGACAAAAATAAATGCTGTCATTGTATATTCTCACCAGAAAAACCTTTATTTCATTATTAGGGATCAATACAGTTTAATCCATGCTGACCATTATTTCTCTGATCTCACTGAGTGCAAAATTAACTGAAGACTGGAAGTCACGTTGCTGCTGGGAACTCATTGTACATTCATATTTTCAAATGTATGCTGGCATGCAGTTCAGTTGGGCATACAAATCCACTGCAAATACATTCACTTCGCTGTTTAGATCAGCCACTCGGCTGAAAACTTAATCTTGGAAGAAACTAGCTGCAGATGAAAACATTTTTGCCCTTTTAGACTCTGTGCTTCGTCCTTTCGTCAATCCATTTGGCCCTTTATTCTGGCTAAACCACAGATAACACATTGAAGATCCTCTGCTTTTCTGATCAGTTGTTGGAGGCGGACGAAGGGTAGCCATCAATCTTTTAAGTGGATGGGCATTGGTTTCGTTGTCTTCGCTTTCTCAGAACACTTTTTGTGATTCACTAGTTTCTTCTATTTTTTCACAATTTTTTTCCAGGCTTTTTTCCATTGTATACGACTTGTAGCGCTTGTTGTCACAATGATAAAATATTTTATCCTCTTCACCCATCAGTTTCAATCTTATGTGAACTTTGTCTTGCTGTATTTCTGCAGCATCTCAAACTCTCTTTTGTCCAGTCGCAGTTGATGTTAGCTTTCCTTTCGGATTAGTTAGGAATATGACATATTTTTCTTTGTTGAAGGATTCCTCAGATTTAAAAAAAAAATCTTTTTATTGAAAGTAAACCAGAACAGTGTTTATCAAGGTCACACAAAGGCAGCAGAGGCATACAGTAGGTCACACAGGGAGCATTTTGTTACATCAATGGCACAGTCAATAGGACAGCAGTATGTCAAAGCAATTAGATCTCTATCTCAGGTACTGATCGTCAAGGAGGGGGGGCTCACATATGCCTCCTCTATAATCATTCCATTTATTCCATATCTCCCCCATTTTTTCGAGCACCCTCGGGCTACATATACTGTCTTCTCTTGTAACATGCACCAGTCCATGTCTCATTTCCATTCAGCGAGTTGGAGGCGTGGTTGCCCCCCAGAGTCTTGCAATGTTACGCTTAGCTATCATTTGGCCGAGCGTTGCCCAGAGCCTGCCTCTAGCTGGGAAATCCGTTGGCTCCCATATGTTCAAAATGCAGCGTTTCGCTTCTGGGCGTAGCTCTACCTCCCACACTTCTTGCATACAGCGCGTCACCTTCACCCAGTATGCCTGCAATGGTGGGCACTCCCACAGCATGTGAAAGAAGGAGCCCACTTCTCTGCATCCCCTCCTACATGCCTCACTTTCATTCCTACCCATACTTTTTAACCTGGTGCACGATATGTACACTCTGTAGAATTTTAAGTTGTATGAGGCGCAGCCTCGATGAGATGGCCACCTCCTTAGGGGAGGCAAGCGCACACTTCCACTCCTCCTCGTCAATTTCAAAGCCATCTGCCTCCCATCTCTCTTTAAGGCCCTGGAGTAGGTCGGGGAGGTTATTTATCAATTTCTTGTAGGTGAGTGAGATTGCTTGTTCCTGTATATGGCCATCCAACAGTCTGTCTTCCAGGGAGGACCCCAAGGGGGGCGTTGTACCATGCCGGATGTTTTGCTGCAGTGAATGACGAACTTGGAGGTACCTGAAGTACTCAGTGTTTGCTAGCTCATAAGTGGTTTGTAGGGATGGGAAGGGTTTGACCCGGCCAGAGTCCAGAGGTCCCCTATCCGGGAGATGCCGATAAGGTCCCAGTTCCTGAATCCTTTGGTGCGACCCAGGAGGCCGAGTCGTTCAGAGACCCAAAGCGGGGTGTCCAAGGTAAGAGTCTTATGCCAGCCCATGTTGCGTTGGACCATGTGCCATAATTGTACTATGTGGAGAGTTGGCCCCATTAGTGCGTGTCTGCCTGGTCGTGAGTACAGCGCCGCTTCGTAGTTCCCTCCCGGCAATAGCCACCTGTCCATACCATACCCGGGTCATTCCCGTCACAGTAGGTACCTTGATTAACAGCCGAGAGTTGCGCGGCCCAGTAGTACCTACGGATGTCGGGCAGGGCGATACCCTCCATCATAGCACCCCAATGTTAGTTTCTGCAGTGCTATTCGGGGTGCTCCGGACCAAAGGAGGTTTCTCTGCGCTGCCTCCACGGCTGTGAAGTACGAAGATGGAACTAGGTCGGGGTAATTCTGTAGGGTGTAGAGGAAGCGGGGCAGCGCCATCATTTTAAATAGCGCCGAACGGCCTAACAGGGAAACCGGAAGCTTCTGCCAGGCGGCGGAGTCTCGCTGGAGCCCCTGAAGGGGCGGAAGCAGATTCCTTTCATACATGGCGGTTGGTCTTTAGATATAAAAATGCCCAGGTATGTGAAGCCCTCAGTGGCCACCTTTATGGGACAGTTGCCCGGTAGTATGGGGCTGTCACCGTGGAGGACATACAAATGGGATTTACTCCAGTTGATGCTGTACCCGGAGTTTCTGCCAAAGCTCGTGAAGATGTCTAGGGCTACTATTAACGATTTCCTTGGTCGTGAGAGATAGAGGAGGATGTCGTCGGCATAGAGGGATATCCTATCTTCCCAGCCGTCGGCTCACCGAAGCCCCTTCAGGGAGATGTCTTGTCTGATCCAGGTGGCCAGTGGCTCCAGGGATAGGGCAAACAAAAGGGGTGAAAGCGGACACCCCTAGCGTGTCCCCCTCTCCAAGACGAATACCTCTGAGAAATTGTTGTTCACGACCACCTGGGCCAGCGGTTCCAAGTAGAGGAGTCGTACCCAAGATATAAAGCTGGGGCCGAATCCCAGTTTGCGAAGGACCGCCATCATGTATGGCCATTCGAGGGTATCGAAGGCCATTGTGGCATCCAACGATACCACTATTGCATCTTCACATATCGTTTGGCACCTCCCCAAGACCCCATTCAGTCGCCGGAGATTAAGTGCCGTATTGCGGCGGGGCATGAAACCCGATTGGTCCGGGTGGACAGTGTGCTGAGGACCGGCTGGAGTCTATTTGCTGGGACTTTCGTTAATATTTTTGGTTCCGCATTTAGCAGGGAGATGGGCCTGTACGAGGTATATAGCTCCCTAGGCTTTCCTTCTTTAGGAATCGCTACTATAGTTGCTAGCCTTTGGTCTCGGGGTAATATCCCTCTGGACTTACTTTTATCGAACATGCGCTTGAGATAGGAGCTGACGCCCTCAGGTTTGAGTTTGTAGAGCTCAATTGGAAGGCCGTTAGGCCCGAGCACCTCACCGGGACGCAGATCGATTCCTCAGATTTTGTAGTTAGCAACACTTTGTTGGTAGGTAAAGATCCTCTGCTACCACCTACTTCACTCATGTTTACAAATTTGGATAATTGAAAAACCTGAAACAAACACAATATTAAAATAAATTACCAACATAATGGGTAAGAAACATCGTTATAGAGCTGTCATTTTGGAAAATGGTGGAAGGGTTCCCCTGAGGAGTTATTTTCTGTATCTATAAGACTACTTGACACCCAAAACCTATGTTTTGACACCAAAATGAAGTATATAGGTCTCATGGTTCCTGAAATAATACATCATCACTGCACACACATCCACCATTTTGAAAAATGTTGTCCAGAAAAATTTGGCCTAGATTGGCAACGTCTACCCAAACTGAATTACTTCTCTAATGACACAGAAACACAAACAAAAAATTTAAATCTCTGGACATCAATTTTTTTACAGAAGTATATCAAGGGGCCAGGACTAACTTGTATGGGCTGTTCATGGGGCCCACCTGATGGGGTAAATTGTGTCAGTTCAAACCACACCGCGAGACCCAAGATTCCACAAAGAACTCTAAAGCAGGGCAAGCTCAACTTGAGAGCGATTCTGTTGATGCCTATTATTTGATCCACTGCTGACTGGTTCCTTACTTTTTCCTTATGGTCATGTTTTAGAGCTATTTGCCTCTACAGCCCCTCTACCTTTTGCTCTTTCCCCCCAAGTTGTTGTACTTTATTCAAAAATCCATAACCCTGCCTGTAACCAGTAATTATTAGCGTGCTCAAAACACAAATTGCTGTTCTAACACTCTTACTTCATTATAGCAGGGGCAGCTCCTCCACTAGGATTGAGGAGCGTCTCCCCACTACTTTCTCACAGTGCGAGAAGCAGAAGCATAATATGGTAATAACTTTCAGTTATTACCATTTTATGTTTGGTGGTGGGTGGGCGGGGCTGCTCTGTGAGAAGGGCAGGGGCGGAGGGGTGTGCCCACTCCTGAGTGTGCAAAGACTGTTTGGTCGGCTCACTGGGGCCGCCCAAACCAGTCATGCACACTCTGCTCTTCTCCATGCCGGCTTGCAGCCTGCATGGAGAACATGGCCACCCCATTAGCCCCTGGCTGGGGCGGCGTCCCGACCAATCACAACGCTGCTTGCAGCACTGTGATTAGTTTAGGGGGGGAGTCTGGCTGCCTGCTTCCTGTTCCTGCTGGAGGTTGGAGAGCAGGAGCAGAGAAGACGCGGGACCCGGACGGCAGAAAGGTAAGTTAATTTTTTTAAAATTATTATTATTAAATGAAACCACCCGCATGACCTACCCGCGTGACCCTCCAGTCCCCCACCCGTGAGCCATGCCGGCCGCGACTGCATTATAGCTATACTTTCATTGAGAATTCGGCATTACGACCAACGCTGGGGCACCAAGTTCGAGTCTTGGCGCTGGCTCAACATACTGTTATTCTGTGCAAATCCCTTTTTCTCTCGTGTTTAAAAAAAAATTAATGTGCCCTTGTGTAATGTAACTGGCACTCATGTAAAGTGCTCCAATACATCTGGTCAAGTTCAATCTGTATAAAAATGCAAAAAAACAGAAAAAGAAATCTCCAAAAAACAAATACTTCTGAATCACGAATGGCCATGGTGAATGGCTTTGGTGCAAGGGGACCCCACCCGCCATAAGGGTCTGGGCAGCTCAAGAATACCTTTGTATCCTGGATGGCCTAGGTCAATGATCACCAGTGGCAATTACGCACCTGGATCATTAGAGGCCGTGCATCAGATTTCAGGGTCCGTCCGTTTCTGTTACGTCACTGGAGGCAGCAAGCAGTCAGTAGGAGCTTATGGTGCATCCAGTAGCAAGTAAATCTACAGCAGTTAACCTTCCTGGCAAGTGGTAGGCCCCAAATATGGGAGGGTAACTTCACCTAGAATAATGCACTGCACTTTCAGGAGGAAATTACTCAACTCCTCATTGACATGACGTGTAAAACTTCAGGGACATGCTTTTGTCTACAGCGAGGTAGTATCATCTAGTGTAACCAAAAGTTTTACTTTTTTCTGATTTTATTTTCTAGACAAACGTGATATGTTTTATTCATAGAACCCACGGGCCGCATCGAAACATACAAAACTATTGGAAAAAAGGTTTGGGAATAAATGGAAGAGAATACAAGCTAAACCAGTGACGTTTTTCCGAGCGCCACATATCCAAGATTGCTGGGCTATGGAATGTGTGAGAACAGCACTTTCGACCAAGGCATTTTAATGAATTAGAAGACAATACTATGCGGTTGGTTTGCTCTCCCACACGGTAAATATTTAGCAGTGATTTGTTACTGAGGCACCGTAGAGCGAACAATTTGAGGCTGCACACCCAGGGGAACTGAAACCAAAATTCATTTGTAGCTCAGTAAAACAAATGCAACCACATTTTTTTAAATACCTGATCCGTAACAATCATCAGTCATCTTTCTGAAAAAGTGGTGGTTCCTAGCCTTAAAAGAAACAATTTTGGACGTTTTGTAAGTCTAGGAAAAGAAACACTCTCACTAAACAAAAGAAAAAAAATATTCCCTGCCGTGAAAGACTTCAGCACCACTTATTATTACTGCCACTATAAAATGGCTTGGCAGGAGGCCAATAGCTCTCTAAACTATGCTCTTGGAAACTCAATAACTCTTCAATGTGAGGCTGACTTTAAATATCTGAAGATGCACTTATTCAGTGGAGCATTCGACTTTGAATTAGATACCTACTGTCGAGTAGCCTTTCAGCAGTCTGACACTGCCAGATGGGTCAGGTTAAAAGGGGCAGTGTGAAGGCTGGTTTTTTTTAGGTTTCGCCTGAGCAAGCGCATGCGTTGCACTGGCGAGACATTTAGAAACTGGCTTTTGGAAGTGATACTCAAAAGCTTTCGCCGGCCACCAGCTTGGAGTTACGAGCACAAGCGCGCGTCTCGCTCCGCCTCTCCAATGCTCGCTATGTGCGCTCAAGCTCCGATGCTTGTTTATTAAACTTTCAGTGCGAGGCCCGCGCACTTGTGTTTTTTTAACCTTCAGTGCGAGGTGGGCGCGTTTGTTCCATTCGTAGTAGATAATGATACTCTCTACATCGGGCTACTACAGAAGATCATTAGAGTGTCTTTCTTGTTTCAAATAAATGTTAAGTTAACGGTCAACTCTGCTTTTCAAGCTCCTCCCTCGTGACTCCACCCCTTTCTTCTGCCACACACTGACCCCTCATTTATAGATTACAGTTAGCGTTTACAAATTGCAGCACTGCCTCGGCTCCGACCTAGCCCTCTGGCGAAACTTCTGCCAGGTACTGCATTATCTGACAGCAGGCTAAACAATACACGCCTAGTAGTTTCCCTTTTTGCATTATAAACAGGGACTGCCTCTCCCCGCAAGGGTTCCTCAATTATCTGACAGCAGTTGATCAGGTGACCTCACAGCTGGTCCTACAAAGCCAGGAAAACAATTAGACTGGCTAAACACAACTGGCTTATTACAACTGTCTAGACTCGCCTCTTTCACTATGCCTCGTTCTTATGGTTTTAGGGGAATGTAACAGCAAGTATGTTGTGTGAGGTTAGGGTTAACAGCCACTGCACCTCAGGCTTGTGATTGAACTTTACGAAGACCCGCCCGTGGTCCGTGTCATAGCCCCGACCCTGGCTGATGCAGCTGCCACCTTCATAGGATGTGGCTTTCAGCACAGACGTCCCCAGCGCTTCTTTCAGTTGCAACTCCACGTCTGTGGGGCACTCTAGATTAGATGAAAGTCTGTTGAGGGAGTGTGGGCTAGTTAATAACCGCAAGTGGTTCTGGGAAATTTGTAGCCATCTTGTAATGTTCTTTACCAAGCCTTCTACAACAATGCAGAGTATCAATTTTATTTTAGGGAATAGTCTTGTTATTGTATTGTATTGTAATTGTATTTATATGGCGCCTACTATCCCTGAAAATGGATTTTAATAAAGATAAATTAAGGCAAAGCTTTTTTTAAACTTTTGCTTTCCCTGCAGAGTAAAAAATGCTCTCTCAAAGAGGGCCATTATCAAAATTAAATCACGATGCAATTAAACTATGAACTTGTGGGTGTACTCTTGGTGTTATCTCTTACTGAAATACGAATAGCCTCTCTTTGATGTCCGTCGTGTGTTTGAATGGTGCTGAATTTCCGTTCCATTCATTGAAAACTTTCAACTATGTCGCTATTGTAACTTGTGTCTAATAAATAAACAGCTTGCTAATATTTTGCTGGGGCGGTCTCTGAGAGCACAAGGTGCAATGAAAACAGACGCCACGCTGCTGGTCTGGAAGCAATTAAATCAGCAAAATAATAATTTGGGTCTACCTTTGTGCCTCAGACGCCGCCGCCTTAGAATGGTACTTTAGACTACGCGAGTATAAAATTAATAATACTGTACTGTACTATACCTGGCGAATAAACTGAAACTCTCTGGAGGTTCTAGACCTTCACGCAATGCGGAGAATCTACTGCTTGAACCTCCCACTTTCAAGAAGGAAAGAACGATGGCCCAATCCTTTTCAGGCAACGCAGTGAGAATCTGGAACTCATTCCCGCCTCAGCTCCGGACCACCGCCTCCTCCCAGGCCTTTAAAAGGGACCTCAAAGCTCTCCTCCTCCAGAGACACCTCCAAAAGTAACTCTCTTTTATCTGAAGGAAGATCTCCCACTACTGATAATTTCTACTTCTCATGTCCATGGAAGTGCCTTCCCAGTGTGTTCTTGCGGTTAGAGTGTTTGCCTTTTATTGCAGTATTATCCATGTACTTGTGTTTGGTACCCTCTTGCAACTTGCACTCACCACTTTGCCCCTGTAACACACGGTTTGCTTCCTCTCACATGTTTTTTACCTTTGATACTTGCACAAGTGCCACTTTTGCCTTCGTAATCGTTTGTTCTTGTGCTTGAGTGTCTAACATATATTGCAGTATTATACCGCAAATTATACTCTATTTTCTCTTGTAGCCTGCACACTTGTCACTTTTTCCTCCTGTGCACTTTTTACTACCTCATGTATTTTTGGTAGCCCACATTTTTACTACCTCATGTATTTTGTTTGCTCACAAGTGTCACAATTACCTTGTCTACCTCATGTATTTTTGGTTTCTCACAATTTTTACTACCTCATGTATTCTTGTTTGCTCACAATTATCACTTTACCGTATGTAACGTAACGTATGCCTCTGCAATCTGTTGCTCGTGTAATGTTCTCAGTTTGTATCATTTCTGTTCCTATTGTGAAGCGCTCTGACACCTTCGGGTAAAGTCCGCGCTATATAAAATTGCATAAATAAATAAAATAAATAAAATACGCTACGTTATAAACTAGCTAAACATGGTGCTGTCATTTTAAAGTAAACATAATACATCGAAATATTAAAGTGTTATGCCATTATTTGAACAAATACGCTCCTATTTCCGTAGCCTCAATTGACGTTTCTCAGTAAATGTAACCATATTACAAGCATTCCAAGATGGCTACCTCGCTTCCCTATGTTCTGGACGGGCCTTGTCTTGCCGTGTCTATTGAAGTACTCCTACTTGTTAAAGCGAGGCACGCAGGTTGTCAGGGTAATACCACTTCCAGCTTGAACTGTCTCCTTTCTTTCATGGCCAAGCAGAGCACTTGCTCTAGTGGTTGATACAGAGTTACGGGTAATGGGAAGGTCCAAACATAGCAAGTGTACCCAGTAAGAGGTGGAGCTGGATCAGTGCTTTCTTTAGGTAAGTCCAGGAGAGGAAACGCTCCATGTTCCTAGACTGTTGTTAGGCAATACAGAGGATAGAGTCCCCAATATACGTTAGACAAGCATTGGCATAGCCAATAGGTCTCGCCTTTGGGACCTTATAAGTGTTTAACCATGCAACAGTTAATGTTGTTGCAGCAAGGATATTGTACTGCATAACTAAATACTTATAAGGTCCCAAAAGCAAGACCTATTGACTATGCCAATGCTTGTTGGGTCCTGTGGGCTGTGTTGGTACCAGACTTTTGAAGTTCTTATGGACAGTTAAAATCAAAATAGCATATTTGCATGTAATACTGGTTTTGACCTCGGAAGTTGATATATATATATCTCAGTTTTTAAACTGCGACTTATAGAGTTGGAGCCTCAGAAATATTGTTCTTCTTTCTAGGTGTTCTAGATGTTCTCTTGAGTACCTCTGTCCACTTAGTGCACAAACTGGGACTGCAACAAGATGTATGAGTTGCTTTGCCTATTATTCAGCTATCAAAATGCAAAACAATGGTGGGGCCAAACAAGATGGCAGATTGGACATAATCACTGATTGCTCCTGCAACCCCAAGCAATAATTCTGTGAAATCCTGAATGAGAGCTTTTACACACTTGTTCTCCGTTAGTACTTGACTACCCCAGAGCCCGGGGTCGATGTTGGCTTTTGCGCTGGCGGAGAGGAACACCTGATGGGCCCAGTTGGGGCCTCCTGAGATTGCCCAGCGGCTGTTTACTTGCATCAAGGGCCGAGTCGTCCTGGCTGGAGCTGGTGTGGCGGCGGCCTGAGGCGGTTGGACTGTGGCGCTGTTGCGACCTTCCCTTGCGAAACAGAGTGAGGCATCTGGTGGCTGCAGTGGCCTGCCCGACTTGAGGGCGGGGCCAGGATGAGGATCATACCGTTCTGGCGGGTGTTGTGACCGTATTTTTGGCTCTATTTCTGAGTGATGGTGACTTTAAGCTTGCTACCATCCTGAATCTCTATTCTTGCCTTGTGTTGGTCCTTTTCAGGCCTTTTGTCAGAACCTAGAAGCATAAACTAGAGGATAGCTGCTTTATATGATGATAGATCCCTTATTCTTGACTCTAATCCATCTATTGCCTATTGGCTTTGACATAATTATGTGTCCTTTCATCATCCTACCTATAGTAGAGGGTGGATCCTGTAGTCCTGACTTTATATTACATATTGGTATGGTTTGTGTAGGTACTCTGATAGAGCTAAGTGTTATTTTATCCTTCTCAGGCCTACAAGGCACAGAACTAGAGAGACTCCATTTTGCTTTCTGTCCCTGCAGACTGAGATGCTTGCAGGGTAAAGGTGATGTTTTAGTTATGAGGTGTTGTTTGCCCTTTGCGAACTGGAGAGAACCGGCCAGAGCAGAATCTAATCAGGAAGTGTCTCTGGGCTCAGGTCTCTAGACGAAACAAGCAGCTGTTCACTGTGGGAGCGTCTAGAGAAAGGAGCCTGGTACATGGAATCGGTGGGAGGAGGCTGCTGGCTGGAACTTTCCATGAGGAGAGAGCATTCCATATTAGTGAAGTGCAGAGGCGGAGTCAGTCAGAAGGAGTGGAGTTGGAGAAGCAGAAGGAGTTGGAGCAGAGGAGAAGAGACAGTCGATGCTTGGAACAGAGAGAGAAGTCCGTTAGTCAGTTTGTCAGTGAGACAGTTGGAGCCAGAGAAAGAAGAAGATGCTTGGAACAGAGAGAAGACAGACAGACAGTCAGTGAGCTGGAACCAGAGAGAGAAGTCAGAAGCAGTTGTGAGCAGATGGTGTTTTGAGCAGAGAGAAGTGAGATGATGTTTGGAACTGAAGGAAGCAGTCAGAAGCAGTTACTTGTCAGAAGGAGTTGTGATCAGCTGGAGTCTGAAGTGATGCCTTTTGGAAGAGACTGAAGTTATATCGTGGATTAGTCTGTGGGAGCAGCTGGAGTGAATTGGACATTGGAGCTGAGATAATCAGACAGAGTGAAGAAGCTAGTGGAGCGAACGGTTATCAGAGCGGCAGAAACTATTAGGCTGAAGCTGGAAGGTGGAGAGAGTTCGTGGGGGAGAGGAATCCAGTGCAGAGTGATCAGCGCAGATGCGTGTATCTGAGACGAGCTAAGGCACAGACGAGAGAGGAACCCAGATGACAGCTAGAGCAAGACTTCATACTAATAAGGTGATATCCTTCCTGTTATATAGTTTGCTTTACATTTAAACATTAACCTTGTCCCTATTGTGTTGCTAATCCTTTTTCTTTCAGTGGTGTGCAGTCTATTTACAGTCCCTGTTAGTTACATGTGGATGTGGTATAGTAATAAAGCTTTACAGAGACCCCGCAGATCTGTGTATGTGTCTATTCCCCTTTTACTTTTCAGGCTATGTGTTATAGTATAGTGTTATATTGCTATTGTTGTTCTGATAAATAAAGGAACCCCAGTGGTTTGTCAATATTAATAATGCCTGAGGAGAAATACAGTGAACTATCTCCATTGCCATGACTTACGCCATCAAAAACTAAGGGGCATATTTACAAGGACGGAGTTAAAATTGTCACCGCTTTAGCGGCAGAAAACTGCCGCTAAAGCGGCGATAATGGGCTTGATAATAGGCTCTTGAGAATTCCAGAGAATTCCAATAGAAGACCATGTTCGACTGTAAACTTGGGCTTCTAATGGAATAACGCAAGAAAACAAAAGTAAAAGCAACCATTCATGTACTTCAAGGTACGGCATCAAGTGTTTGCTTACTCAGTTAAGCTACAGAATGCAATAACATTTTTACAAGACGTGATTCCTTAAATCTTATGTTTTCAATGTAAACAAACACTACATGTTTAAGTGTGCATGCGAATACTGGTCCTGACAAAAACCCTATTAAGGCACGTATTGGAAATGGATGAAACATGTAGACCCTGATAATGTATGCGTGCGACCATTTATGTCTCTAAGACTTTGTTTTTAAACTTGTCGAAGGTCCCCATTATTAAAATACCTTGTAGGGTTGGCGACCATGAGTCCATTTTAAAAGCACTCATATCTTTACAGTCACAAAAAACCCATTGCACTGTAACTCAGGTGTCGTAGCACACAGGGATGCTCTAGGCACCCTGGGTGGGAACCCAATGATGAAGCATGCCACCAACTAGTGTTAGTGAGTGAGATCTCTTAAAAAAACTCTTAGGGTTCCCTTTTCATTTTGGTGCTAGAGACCACTCAATAATTCAGTTCATTGTGGGAGCTAGCTCGTTCTTTCTGTTTATTTCATGTTAAGATATTGACGAGGGACGAGTTTCCTTCTCACTCTCTCATTCCTGTTAATTCTTAAACATGAATGCTCATCACGAAATAGTAAGACAGTTCCCTTCATTGTTTCATGTGTTACAAAAACCCATGACTTTGAAAGTACAATTACATAATAATAAGGATGTCTGTCCTATTGCTCAAAAACATAGACAAATTGCATTTCATTTCCAGGAAGCTGTTGAAAAAAAACTTAAATCATTGTTCAAACATGATATCATTGAACGTTATACTTGTCCAATGCCCTGGGTTTCTCCCATAGTGGTAGTGCCTAAAAAGGACAATGAAGGAGCTGTATGCATCTGCGTTGATATGCGTCAAGCGAACAAGGCAATTGAACGACAACGACATCCAGCTCCGCACATCGCCGACATTATAGCACAATTGAATGGTGTCAAAAGTCTTCTCTCACCTTGATCTGAATAAAGGATATCATCAGTTGGAACTCGAGGAGAGCTGCAGGCCCATTACAACCATTTCTATACATATTGTTCTTTTCAGATACAAAAGACTAAGTTTCTGTGTGTCATCAGCTGCAGAGCTGTTTCAAAATGCCATTCAACATATCATACAGCCTGTCATGAATGCTTTTAATTATAATGACGACATATTGATTTTCGGAGCTACACAGAAAGAGCACGATAAAGCTCGCACACCAGTGTGTAGTTTACTTGCAGATGTATGTTTTACTTTGAATGCAGATAAATGTGATTGCCAGTAAACAAAGTTAAAATTAGTTGGCCATATCTTTCATGATGGGGGTATGACACCCAATCCAGCTAAAGTGCTAGTGTTGTCAACTGACCGTCCCCTACAATATATTTCCATGTTGCTTTCATTCCTTGGCATGACCAGCTACTGTTCTGGATACACACAAGTCTTTGCCACCGTGACATTCCTGTTGAGAGATTTGATGAAAAAAATGTTTCATTTCATTGGTCACATGAATGCGAGCAACGTCTCAAGAGAACCAAACAAGCTATTGAGTGTGCTACTGAATTGGCATACTTTAATCTAAAGCTTCATGCAGAGGTTGTTGTTGAAACTAGATCCGTCAGAGAAGGTGCAATCCTTGCACAGTACAGTGGACACCCAAATGCTGTAGGATATATTGTAGCGTATGTAAGAAGAAGTTTGTCCCAAACTGAACGTGCTTCTTCACATCCTGAGAAAGAAAGTTTAGCAGTGGTGTGGGTTTGTGAACATTTCCAAAAATTCTTATATGGAAAGTCTTTCACACTTGTGACAGATCATCAAGCATTGTTGATCATCGTTGGCAATCCGAAGGCCAAGATGCCTCCTCGCATTAAACGTTAGGGGTTTATGATTCCAAGAATATAACTACACAATTGTGCACCGTCTAGGAAAAGATCAAAATCCTGCCGACTACATCTCAAGAGTGCCTCTACAGTGCCATGGTACCCCTTCCAAGACAGCTGAAGCCTACATAAATTTCATTTTGAAATCAAGCACCCTCTGCCATTTTATTAGAACACAGTGCCACTGCCATGAATCAAGATACAGGCATGTTAATTAAGCATAAGTCTTGGACAAGCACACTTGACCTCTTACCAGTAACAGTGAATAACAGAAATTTGAAAATGTTTAAGAATAACTGTTACATTGTATGTAGATGAAATCCAAAAATTATTGTGCACAAAAGTGGTTTTGTGAAAGTGAACGGCGCATGTGAATACGTGATAAGGTGCAAGGAAATAACGGAGTAGGCAAAGCAATATTTTAGAATGCTTACAAAATATGAGCATGTGCAGCACGTCTGCTAAAAAATGGATTATACTTTGTGATGGGCCTGCAGTTGAATTACTCTCCGAAGATATGCACATACCATCCACATACACAGTGTCATGTTTTTAAACACCACTTTGTAGCTAGATCATGCCACAGCCCTGTTCTTCTCCTCCTGTCATCAGGAGCCCAGAGAACCCTGGACGGCAGACCTGCACACTGGCATTGTTCAAATTCAAATTCAAAAGTACTTTATTCGGTTAAAATCATTAACCATAAAAGCATACAAAGTACAAAATTCATCTACATTAAAATAACAGTAAAAGTTAAAAAAAGAAAAATAGTACATCAGTTTTCCTTACAATCAGACAATACAGAGTAGGTAGGAGCGATATCCTTGTCCTATCAGAGCAACATATCTGAGCCAGGGAGTAGGTTCTGGTAATTATGGGTGGGTATCTGCTGGTAGCTAATTGATACAGGGCCCCTCCTGCCCCCCGGTGGTTTACCTCTACACTCCACCTTGTGATTGGCGAATACGCCGTTCTAGGGTAAAAATCGCACAATTCACGTGTAGTTATTGGCCCATCTCCTCTTTGTGGCTCCCAGCTTCGCAGATAAGGGACGACCAGGTTATCCCGGAAGTTAACAATAACCAGGTCTCCGGCTGTGTTCTTGGGACGGGAGCCTATCCACCCCACCCTTCTCACATTTAGGATTTTCCCGATAATATTGGGTGGAAGCGGTCTGTTCTTTGTCAACCAAAACTGGACTTTGTTTTTAAGGTCCTGGTCGCCTTCAATTTTTCCGGTAGTGAGCTCAGGCACTCCCGAGAGGACACACACGCAGGGTGCTGCCTCTGGTGGTAAATTTATGCATTTATTACTCGCAGCTAACCCATCAGAACATTTGCCTACTTTCGACCACCCAGCTCTGGGAGCAGAGCTAAGGGCCATTGTCGGTTCTTTGGCTACATCTTTGATTTTTAAAAACTGTTAGTACAGGATCTGGTGGCTTATTCTGGACAATTTTGCTATTTGCAGTGGTGTCAGACTTTTTTGAGGCAACTATGCTCTGAAATTGATTATTTGGCTTGGTTGGATTGGTATTTTCATCTATTGTTGAGAGCTTTTCCCCAATTCTCTCTATCCTTTCAATAAGCGGGGATAGTAGGGTTTTTACCAATTCTTCAAAGTGGGCCAACAAAATAGATGGTAAAAGGGATATAGGGGTATCCAGTGTTTGACATGCTTTGGGTGTCTCGAGGGTGGTGGTGGCAGTAACCAAAGGGGGGCTTAAGTTTATTTTTTGGTATTTCGCTGGTCTCCCCTTGTGTTTCATACCTTTACGTTTTGTGCTCTGGGTGGGGACCTGGGGATGTGCTATCGGCTGAATTGTAAATTTATCTGGTAGTACGACAGGAGTTTCCAGGGGACTTTTAATAGGTTGATACGAAATCCTGGGCAGGGGCTTCCAATACCCATAGGGCACGTTGGGGGGCCGGTTTGTTCAATTCTCTGTTCTATAGGGATATATCTGGTATTGCAAATAGCATTTAATTCCCTCTGTAGTAAAGAGTTCGGCGAGTCGGTTGAAATCGGACGGGATGTCTTTAGAAAGGCTGTGTTCTATTGTCTCAAAAGCCGATGTTACCCTAGTTATATATAGGCCCAGTGTCCCCTTGAGTGACCCTCCTTGAGAGGCGGATTGTTTAGCTGGCCCTTTAGAGGTCATGATGCAACATGCTTATGGCCCAACTACACGCACATTGTAAGGGACCAATGGATATCTAGGTAGACAAAGAGGCTACTGGAGAAAAATAAACAAGGACACTCGCTGTTAGGCTCTAGATGGTGTGTCTCTGATTGAGCATACCTTAGTTCATGACATTAGTCCCGAGAGACCGACCAAGATGGATGTCTCGACCCGACCTCTTCTGGCCTCTGAGGGCCACAGAGGGCCCGCCCTTTGCCCGGGCTTAGCCCGGCGTCCCGCGAGGGAGGGCTGTCGATAGTTTTATGCGCCTCCTGGCGCTACGATCAGGTCACGTGGTTCCCTGGGCTGCTGGGGATTGCAGTCCCCTGACCTGCACTCCACGTGGCGGCCGGCGCTTCCCCAGGTAGAAGTGGGAGCGGACAGCGGGAGGCAAGTGGCTACCCCAGCAGGTCAAATGGCAATGTCAGTGGCAACAGGCAAGTCCCAAGGCGCTCCCCCCGCTCAACAGGGCTGTCGATAGTTTTATGCGCCTCCTGGCGCTACGATCAGGTCACGTGGTTCCCTTGGCTGCTACTGCCACGAATCAAGATACAGGCATGTTAATTAAGCATCAGTCTTGGACAAGCACACTTGACCTATTACCAGTAACAGTGAATAACAGAAATGTTAAAATGCCTAAGAATAACTGTTACATTATATGTAGATGTAATCCAAAAATTATTGTGCACAAAAGTGGTTGAGTGAAAGTGAACGGCGCAGGTGAATACGTGATAAGGTGCAAGGAAATAACGGAGTAGGCAAAGCAATATTTTAGAATGCTTACAAACTATGAGCATGTGCAGCACGTCTGCTAAAAAATGGATTATACTTTGTGATGGGCCTGCAGTTGAATTACTCTCCGAAGATATGCACATATCATCCACATACACATACACAGTGTCACTTTTTAGCTAGATCATGCCACAGCCCCGTTCTCCTCCTCCTGTCATCAGGAGCCCAGAGAACCCTGGAGGGCAGACCTGCACACTGGCATTGTTCATGAAAACACAAACCTTGTGTTTTCATGAACACTGCTAAATGAATTAATACCAGTGCAGAGACTAAGGGCATTATGAGATGGCTCTGATGGGACAGGGTACTGCCCATGTGCTCATGTTGACTAGACACCATTGGTGACCAGTACCCATGTGTGTAGAGTGTTCATTCTGCATCACCATAATAATAATAGGAGCCCGTTAACTCTGGTGGTGTGGAATTAATGAGAATTCCTGATTTAACCCTGAGGTGGCTATTCACTAGGGTAAACCTACCCATAACCATTTCTATAATGTAAGTTTATTACTTTTGGATATTCACCATTTACAAGTGTAAAGTTACTCAAAAGTGTAGACATACATGTCCCCACTCCTTGAGTTCAGGGCTGGAGCCTATTTACAAGTGTAAAGTTACTACTCGTAACTTTTCACAAATAGGCAGAAATGTTTTCCACCTGGGTTGAGATCTTACTACTGTAAACTATAGGGAATAATTAAAGGTTTAGTAAATGTTAAAAGAAAGTAATAGAATACTTTAATGTAAATTAATGTAAAATCTTTGTTTTAAACGTAGAAGAATACAAAACAATGCTACAGTATTATTGATTATTTGATTATTTTTAATATAGTAGATTTAAATTATTTAGTTTAAGATTTGATATGTAAAAAAAGTCCCACATAACGTATACAATGTATATTAATTTATTATGTAGTAACATTTATTTCAATTTATGTTTAGAATCAACTTCAATTCAATTCAATTCATTGTCTTTATTCAACCTTCCTAAGGCTGATCCTAAAAGATACACACAATAAAAGATCATGCTATATGAAACACAAATGTTTAAAAATGACCACAGTTAACCCCTTCCCTGCTGCCGTTGGCCGTCGCGAGCACTACCTCGCTGGTGCTGCGAACTTCCAAAGGCCGACGCGGCCCCGCCCACTCCTTCCGCACTGCCGCGAAAAAACGGCCGTGGCTAACGGGTTAAAAGGAAGAAATCATTTGTTAGTTTACATTTGATAAAATGACAATACTTAAAGTTTGATTCCAAAGGCATTAAATCAAATATAACAAAACAACGCATGAATAAAAAATACAAGGATCAATATTCGTTTAACGGTGCAAAGCCAGGAGTTCTTATTATAAAAAAAGGATATATAAACATTTTTATAAAAACAGCATGCTCCTTCTTTTAGCTAAAATGCACTTAAAAAACTAGCAACTGTGTAGCACACGTTACAATCGTTAAGTTGCAGTAAGTAAAAAAGGGTGGTTTTGCACTTTTGAAATTTGTGTCTGCGTAATAACAAAGGTAATAAAAACTTTCTTGTGGACAGTAAATACATTGACAAAAGAAAACAAAGTGTAATATGGTATGGCTAGGTTGCTCATCACATGGGCAAGTGCCAATTGAAGCTGTGGAGTGCTGGCCTCAAGAGAAGCATATTAACCAGTTAGATAAGCCTAGCCAAAATCTCGCCAGCAGAGTTCTCTCGTACACGTTAGTCACATATAATAAATATGGAGCAATTGTTGGCACTGTTTGGATGATACAATAATCTCTAACTAGAGTTTTGGCTACTTTCGTTAATTCCCTAGTAGCCTGTCTATGCTTACGGAAACTTTCCTGAACCCAGTATTTATCCTTTGTTTGGATGGACTCAGAGTACTCAAACAGGTGGGCACAGCCAAGAGCTAGAGAACCCTAATTAATATATTCTATCCATGGGATGTCTAGGCCGTGAGCACTGGATAATAATTTCTAATAACTGCCTGATTAGATTGGCTTCCTTATTGTACCAAATTGAGCACCAAGGGATCAAGGGGGCAGAATTGATGGTGTCTTGGACATACACCACACCTAGCTCCAGGTGCAGGGGAAAATGCGGGGTTGGGGGAGGAACACCAAATAACCTGCAACAGAATCTGTTTTTTTCTGTCTGCATTGCGTGAACATCCCTGCATCCCCAAATACCCATTCCATACATTAAAATTGTCAGGCATTTCCGGTTATATATCTCTAAAATCAGGGCGAAAGGTTTTTTGCCAGTAGACATGGCAAGCGAAGAAGTGGTGCCTACAGCTTGAGTATAGCGAGATATTCTATTTTTAGTACAAGTTGACCAAGTACATCCATCATCAAACTACAAGCCCAAGTAAGGAAAAGAGCTAACTCTGTCTAGTATTTTGCCATCAATATTTGAGGAACAGATTTTCGTATTACTGGGACCACATACCACAGTAAATGTTTTCTTAAGGTTAGTCTCCAGGTCCAATTCTCTCATGAAACTAATATAACTGAAAATAAGTCTCTTGAGGCCATTGGCCGTCCTTGCCAGGAGGACCGCATCATCAGGATAAAAAAGCACGGGCCAACCTTTTTCTCCACATATGGACTGTCTGCCCGACAGATACCAGTGTTTTCTCCAAATCATTTGTATAGAGGAGAAAAAGGATTGGGGCAAGGAAGCATCCTTGGTGCACCCCACGCTTAATGCTGAAAGGTTCTGTGCATTCACCAGCGCTTTCATACCTAACTGTTGCTGTGAGGTCGTAATGTAAGAGTCTTAAAAATGAAACCAACCCCCATATCCTCTAAAATGATCCACAGCTTTGATCTGGATACATAGTCAAAAGCACTTGACAAATCCATAGACGCCAAATGGTTAGAGACTCCTTTGGCATATTCGTACTTTGCCACAATAGGATGGAGGTTGAGGCACTGCTCAATAGTCCCAAGACCCTTTCTAAACCTATACTGGCTTGGGGCTAGAATGCTATTTTTATTAGTCCAGTGTAGTAGTCGGTCTAAAACTTTTCTCCCAATGATTTTAGCTGTGGAGTCTATAAGGGATATCGAGCGATGGCACTTGACATCATGCACATTACCTTTTTTAAAAATGGGGTCAACTATTGATGTGCGCCACGATCTGGGCACACCCAGACTATAAACAGTGTTATATACAGAAGTGAGTACAGGAATCAGAACTCTGGGTCCTCCCTAAATAGATCAAGCGGGACACCAACCGGTCCCGGAGCCTTTATACACCTGCTATCTACAATAGCTTTAAAAACCTCTTTCTCACTAAAATGAAGATTTGGATACAATGGGACTAACAACTGAGGTGCACCGTCAGCCCTACTCTCAATAGCATACATCCCAGAGAAATGCGCTAATCAGACCTCAGCCGGAATATGGACTGTTAATTTATCTTGAGGTATTAGGGGGATAGAACAGACCGCACAGCTTTCCAAAAGGATTGTGGGTCTTTTAGTTGTCAAGCTCTAACAATGGATTCCAATTTCTCCTCTTTCATGGACAATTTCCTTCTCTTTATTGCCTGCTGATAGATGTTTCTGCTGGCTATAATGGCACTCAGGTCTCTAGGGGATTGCTTTAAGGCCCTTCATAGGGATACACTTTCTGCTCTACTTTCTTTATCAAACCGGGATTTAGCATGGAGGAGTGGCTGAGCAATGGATCTAGATAATATCTCTTTTATCCACAATAAGAGGTTAGTGAAATGATTTAGTATAAGGGCCGGATTGCGAGTTACCAGATTGCATCAGTTCACCAGTGCCGTACTGTTGCAGGCTACCTGGGAGATGATGTGTTTCAAGTTCACAGTTCGCCACACCAATCTTCACCCTGCATCCTTCCTGCTTAAAGCTTGGGAAGGCATTAGATTAGACTTATATTGCACAGGGGGGGTCATTAGTTGCGCAGTAATGGGATTATGGTCACTATAGATATGAGTGAGAACCTCACTGTTTTTAATAATTGGAGACGTACTCCGGGAGTGTAAAATATAATCTATAGTGCTCCCAGCACCTCTACCTGTAAAAGTTTGAATATCACAACCAGCAGAGTTAAGGACCTTATTGGCCAGAACCCATTCGGCCAATAGGGAAAATAGAACCCGCCCCCTAGTGTCCATCACGTTACAATCAGCTTCTCGAACAAATAGTTCAAAAGTTGTTGATGATGGAGAGGACAGGTGTACTAGTTTGTCGTTAAAATCACCTGCCACTATCAAGTTAAGGGGGCGTTCAGCCCCAGCCTCTTTTTCCACAAGCGTGTCAATTACTGCAAACAGACCCTGAAAATTACAGACACCCTTACTAGAGAAATTATTGTTATGAAAATTTCCCATGTGGATCTTATAGTTATCGTTCCAGCTAAGGCAAAAAACCTGAACCGAATCAACTTAAATTAAAGTAATTATTGGTCGTACAAATGAGTCACATTAATGTTTACATTAAAAAGGTTATCAACTTATTTTATGATAAACTAATATTTTAAGTTTATAAGTATGCATTGACTTAAATGTATTTATATTATTTAAAAGTTAAAATAAGTTATTTTAATTTAGCATTATTTCCTATTAGCTTTTAGTTTAGGTCCCTTCCTCCATTATTTTCTAAGGAAGGGTGTTGCAGTACCAGTATTTGGCCATTTGTGGTTCTAGACTTACGCCATCTCTGAATGGAAGTACAAGTATGACTGTTTTGGGTCCTTTTGAGGTCAAAGCCTACCAGACAGCACAGTATTCTGGTTTGATAATGACATCTGGGGGACATTCTGAAAGCTTCACTGGGAATGCGCTCCACCATTATTTGCCATTAGCTTTGTGTTTTATAACTCACACTTGCTTTCTTTCTATTTGCTGACTTTATTTGTTTTAGGCTGTCAAGCTTGGGTTCATCCCTCGTGTTGAGCATATCCAATTTACTGTATTCTTCCACAGCTCACTTTCGTTAAACAGGACTTTATATCTTGTTCTTCCCTAGTCACATTTGCTGTTCATGAGGTCAAATGTCAAGCTCTGTCGTCCAAGGGGGCTTAGTGTTCACTCTTCTTTCCTTAAGTTCAAAGTGAGAGGATTTATGTAACAATCCTACTGTGTACCCATGTGAGAGGAGAAACTGCAGGTTCAAGAACACAACTGCATTTAAATGTTTGTAAATAAATTGTGAATTAGGAAAACATAAAGAAGCACTTTTTGTGATTCTGAAGTGTGGTGGAAACAAATATTTTAATCAAAACACATCAATACACTTTTCATACATTATCGTTTGTGCTCTGTATAGTCTTAGCAAAACTGTATGCCTCTGCAAATGAAATAGTCATTTCAATTGGAAATGTATTGTCTGTATTGTCACTGTCCTACCACATGATGCATACTCCACTCTCTGACACTCTACTCCACTCTATGCCACTCCACTCTACGACCTTCCACTCCACGGTCTTCCACTCTATGACCTTCCACTCTATGATCCTCCACAACATTCTACTCTAAGCCACTCCACTCTATGATACTCTACTCTATGCAACTCCACTCTATGCCACTCCACACCACTCCACTCAATGCCACTCCACTCTGTGCCACCCCAGTCTATGCCACTCCACTCTACATTACTCTACTCCACTCTACAACACTTTACTCCACTTTATACCACAACATTCAATGCCCTCCTGCTCCACTCTGTCTATCCACACCACTGCACGCCATTCTACACCACTCCACTCTATGTCATTCCACTCCACTCCACTCTATTCCACTCAGTGCCACTCCACTTCATAACACTCCACTGGAAATGCCACTCCAATCTATGCCCCTCCACTCTAAGACCTTCTGCGACACGCCACTCTCTGTTATGCCATGCATGCCATTTTATGACAAGCCACTCCCCTCTACTCTACGACACACCATTCCACTCAACGCCACCATACACTGCTTCACTCCATTTTGTACCTCTCCACTCTGTGCCACTCCACTCTGCGAAACTTTAATCCACTCTATGACACTTTACTTCACTCTATTCCACAACACTCTATGCCCCTCCATTCCACTCCTGTATCTCCACACTATGCCACTCCCCGCCACTCTATGCTACTCCATTGTACACCACCCCACTCTATATCAGTCGATGCCACTCCACTCTATTCCACTCTTTGCCACTCCACTCTACACTACTCCACTCCACTAGTCACTCCACATCTATGCCCCCACTCTAAGACACTCTAAGGCACTCTATGACACGACATTCTCCAACATGGCACGCCATTCTATGATACGACAATCCCCTCTACTGTACTACACATCACTTCAAGCAGGTAGCTCTCTTGCTACCTGCTTGGTTAAATTAACATATGTATAACAAAATTATGTATTTCAAGTTTGTATTTTCAGAACTCATAAACTTTGGAGACAAATGGCAGAATTTTTCAAATATATTTAAAGCTGATTTGTGAGCAAAAAATCATGTGGGGAGACTTATTACTAATATAATTACTTTCGTGCCAGAGCCACTGCAGCTATGTCTGGCATTTATTACCTATGTATAGGCATTCCTAACTCACAAAGCTTTTTCAGGTTTTGTCTGCACAAGGCTTGCGATTTGCTTATGAAATCTCTTGCAAAGTAACAGAAAATCTAAAAAGGTGCTTAGAGCCCGCCCATTACTTACCTTTACTTACCTTTGGTTGGCTCCCACATCACTGTCTTTTCCTTGCTTCCTATTGTTCAGCACCTCCTCCTTGCCTCCGGCTTCTACCTGGTCTTCAGTCTTCAGTCTCTGCACTGGAGCTTGGACCAAGTAGCCTGTGACTAGTGCCCTTTCCGCAGTCTCCTTTGTTACTTTTGGACATCTGCTTTTTTGAGTGCATGTCTCTGCAGTCCCTCTCCTATACACCCGCCTGTGTCATCCTCCTTGACCTTCATTGTTTTTCAACCACCCCACCCGTCATTGTTTGTCACCCACCCCCCTCCTTCGGTAAACAACCTTTACAACGCAACTTTTACAATGCACTACCATTACAACGAAACTTTTACAACGCAAGTGGATTTACAACGCATGCTTTTACAATGCATGCTTTTACAACACAAGTACCTTTACAACGCAAATACCTTTACAGCGCAAGTATTATGTTTTCTATTTTATTTTAAATTTTTTTTAAAAAAAATTATTAAATTATATTTGTGATTTTTTATATTTAATGTTGTTAAAAATATTTTTATTTAGTGAAGTTGTTTTATTAATTTTTAAAATTATTAAATGATACAAATACTCCAGTATTTAGAAATAATGTTTTAGTATTATTCATTTAAAAAAGAGTATTAATATTGACAAGTATATTGAAAGTGTTATTTTTTGTAAAAAAAAGTTTTAAGACTGAGCAAATATATATAAAGTATTGTTTTAAAACTCAGGTATTAAATATAATTATATAGACTTTTAAAAAAATATGTATTTTTAATTTTAATTTTAATTTTTAAAATTATTAAATGGTAAACATACTCCAGTATTTAAAAATAATACTTTATTATTATTAATTTAAAAAAGAGTATTAATATTGACAAGTATATTGGAAGTGTTATTTTTTGTAACAAATAGTTTTAAGAGTGAGCAAATATATATAAAGTATTGTTTTTAAACTCAGGTATTAAATATAATTATATGGACTTTTTAAAAAAATCTATTTTTAATTTAAATGTAAATTTTTAAAATTATTAAATGGAAACAATACTCCAGTATTTTGAAATAATACTTTAGTATTATTAATTTTAAAAAGAGTATTAATATTGACAAGTATATTGAAAGTGTTATTTTTTGTAACAAATAGTTTTAAGAGTGAGCAAATATATATAAAGTATTGCTTTAAAACTCAGGTATTAAATATAATTATATAGACTTTTAAAAGAAATATATCTAGAAGAAACTAACAAATTTGGGAATTAATACTCTAGTATTTTTTTTTTAAAAAATATACTGGGTAAATTTTGAAATTTAATTTTAATATGGGAATAATTAATTATTATATTTAAAGATAAAAAATGTAGTTTAAAGGTATTATTTAACAACTTAGGTATTAAAATTAATATTAAAAAATATAAATAAATAAATAATGTTTTAAAAAAAATATTAAAATGTATTAAAAGTGAAATGTTAAATATATATATTTTAAAAAAAATTAATTAGTTGTTAAATTATTTTAAACTATTTTTATAAAAAAAGTTCCCACGATTTTGCATTGTTTCCAATGGGAAAAATTGTCCTTTATTTATTTCCATAGATGAAGCTGTTTCTCCAGCGGAACTGAAAAGGAAGGTGTTAAAGAAGAAGAAAGGGGATCTTTTGAAAGGAAATGGAATAAGCATCCAGGTAAGGATAAAATTACATTATTTTACAAGTAATAACATAGAAATTAGATGTGTAGATAAAATAAAAACATTAATAAAAATAAAGATCACATAGTTTCGTTTATTTTTTTTTATTTCAAAAATATAGAAAAAAACATTTTTTATTTAGATATTTTCACATATTTTACATATTTTTTTAATGTAATATAATATTTATTTAAAAACAATAAATAATTCAAAAAATAATATAATTAAATAGTCCGTTTTCAATCTTTGAAGTTTCTGATGACGTAAGCACGTAAATGTGAACGTAAGCGGCCATTTTGAAAAGCATCGATGGAGGAAGCAGCTGGAAGCTGATCTACGTCCAGGTAGGAAACAATTTAAACTTTATTTATACATGTTAAAATAAAAAAGTAGACATATATTGTAAAGATAGGATAAGGAGAGGTTGCAGTTTAAGAATGTAATGTTAAACTTGTTAAACAGCATGTCGCCGATCGTGTTATTAGAGTATGCCTATGTCGGGTCGCAAAAAGTTAAAGAGAAAAGTTATTTGTGAATAGAATTTGTTGCAAAAAAAAGAAAAAGAAATGTAATATAAATGTTTTATACTCCGAATTTGTTTACGCAAAGCTGAACTTAAAAATGCATTTTTTTGAGAATATCTTGCTGTTTTTGCTCAACACAAAAAGTGTGAAATCTGGTTATTTTACTATGGAAAAAAGCTTCTTTGATTTATTACTGAAATTTTGGTAAGAAACACTTTTTAGATACATAATTTTCATTGTTTGCATTGTTTTTTAAAAGTATTATGGCTGACATAGTGAGAGTATGATTTGGTAGTAGGGAATAATTGTTTGTTTTGACTTGGTTGGTCAGAAGAAATACAAAATTCTTTCTGATGCAAAAAGGAAACTAGCAGAGGTTAAGATAGGGAGAATATGCTTTCTTTGGAGGTAGATTTGGATCTATTTATAAATAATGGAAGCAGATTTCTGCATAATATTGGTAAATAGCGAGGGTGACATAGTGAGAAAATGATCTGCTAGGAGGTAGTACTTTATTTAGGATGCTATTATAGTACTGTCATAATTTTGCACTATGTTTTCAAAAAATCAAGAAGATGGATCTACATATTCAATCAACAAGGAGTGCAAAAGAGTTTGATTTTTCTTTATCGTGGTCTTCATCTGGATGCTTATGGACATGGATTTTTTGGGGTTTTACAAATCAGAAGAATAATGGATTTTTTGGATTTTTTCGTTTTCTAACTATGTTTTTTTTTAAAAGGAAGATTTTTAGGACATAAAATACAAAGTAGGAAAACATTTTCTCTTAAAAAAATCTTTAACAGCTCCGTAAGGAGATGAAAAAGTTAAAGGAATGAGTCCAAAATGGATTGAAAACAGATATTGCTTTTTAAAAAAAAATATACAAATAATGTTTTTAGAAAATATCTGTTTAGATATTTTTGGATTTTAAAGAAGTTCACCTTTTGAAAAAAATTTAGTGCTTATAACGAAAATTCAGATGAAAAATACATGGTTATTTAAAGAAGCTTTTTTAAGATTAATTTTTTGAACAAAGACTAGAAGATAATATTTTTTTATAAAAAATGCATTTTTTGGAAACAAAATATGCTTTCAGATGGTTGCAAAATTGGAATGGATTTTCACTTTTGGAAAAAAAGAAACAATTTTTATCTCCTTTATACTTTGGATTGCTTGGGGTTTTTGGATGTTGCAAAAATTGGATTTTTATGGTGGAAAAAGGAGAAGAAAAAGAAAGAAGGCAACAAAAGGTAGGCTGACCCGACGTATATTTTGTAAATATGTTTTAGAAAAATGTTATTGCCAATTGTAATTAGTGTTTGATTAAATTTAGGGCAAAGCAGGAAAGTAAGGTGAAAAAGCTATTTAGAAGCTTAGAATGTTAGCAACAATTTCAAGGTAGTCTAGAGCCACACACAACGAAAACTGTTGCATAATACCCAATAGTCTCTCAGACATTTCCTTTGTTTTTTGTGTGACTCGTGGGTTTAGACTATCAGTTAATGTTTGTGAAAGTCTCATTTCCTGAAAACTTTGCTCCTTCTTCAAAGTTTCCAAAAAAGAGTAGAAATTAGGGTGTGGTTTGCCAATTGTATGGTTGAAGGAGTCATGCCATCCCTCAATGGCATTATTTGTTTTAGCTTCTCCCTCTAAACAGCTTGTGTAACAGTTCCACCACTCCACATGGAAACGTGGTTTCCTCCTGCGACCCGATCTGCTTAGGTGCCCAATCCAGCACTTGGAGACCAAAGCTTTACAAGCTGACTCACGGGCTGAACACGGCCTGAACACAATTAGTGACATTTACTCACTGTGAAAATCCTAAAAGTTTGCTGACGGCACCCTGAAACACCGATTAGTGCCTTAAATCCACAACACAACAAAACTACCCGATAAGGACCGGGTTGGAACTATCACCGGCTCCCCGACCACGCGCCTAGATCAATAAGTTCAGCCCTGAAGAGTCACAGCCACCCGCTGTGATGAAACACGTGTAGGCTTAAGTGACAGGTACAGTGATTCCCGAGAGGTGGACACTGTTTATGAATAAAATCTTTTGAAAAATCTCCATTTGGTGTGATCTATCCCGAATGAATGAACACTTGATGAAGAAAATATCATTTGAAAACGTATAGTGTGCTCTGGTTCCCTGCCAAATTGATATAAGAGGGGGGTGGCTGCACCACTTCTCTTTACAGAGGTTAAGGTTTTCCTCTGACCAAGAAGCACCTACCTTGATGCTACGACAAACTAATACTTTACCGTAAGAAGTTGAGCACCAAATTTCTGAACACTTAAAAAACCTACCCACAGACTTAACCTAGGTGCCCAATCCATGTGTCTTCAAAATAATTTAGGATGGGTGCCAATTTGTCTTCATTTACATTGTAATAATCAGTTTCTGTAATGGCAGTGTAGTACTCATCTACACTTTCGGGAGGAACAAAACAAAGTGCTGTTAATTTTTTAACTCAACTTGTAGTTTGCTATCTGTTGACTATTCTGCAACCAGGGTTGTTTTCTGTAACTTAAGCCAGAATGCCTGGGAAATATGGAAAAAACACCCCTGAATTTGGGTATCCGTGTACGTTTTACTGATCACATTGATCATGCTCAATTCAAAATCGACAATTATTTTCCTAGGACTTTTGGATGTTGTATTTTTAATAACTGATAAAAGTTCAGTGTAGGTTGCAGAAGACTTATCAGGCAGCAAACTATATACTAAGGGGATCACATTATGGTTAATTTTAGCGTGTATAGTGTAAATTTGAGTGAAAGGATGGGGTGTACTTTTAAACGTCCCATCCATCATTCAAATGTCACTATTTTCTAACTTAACAAGGTTGCGGGGTGTACTAAAAATTAGAATACGTTTTTGAGGGTTTTCGTTGTCATGGAGAAGGAAGGGTTCATCAGCAAAAGAAATAGTAAGTTCATGTGGAATACCAATGTCAGAAAAGGTATGAGGTGTTGTGGTTTGTGTGTTACTTGCCTGCTTTTGTCTTTGTATAATTCGCCTCAAATTAGGAATTATAGGCATATTACTAGCAACATGACTGGGGACATGCTGTGCAACCTCTCTTAAAATGGATCCTGTAGAATCATTGGAGGTGCTTGCAAGTTCTTTCATCTCTTTTAAGGTTTCCCTTACATCAATCTCCATTGCAGAGGCAGAGTGGTTATGATCTGTTGTTTTAATAATGATATCATCAAGGGTAACCACTCTGCTGCTGCTGCAATGAGATGAGCAGTATTGCACACACCTCCAATGATTTCTTGGAAAACTTATCCTTTCTTTACAATATATGTATCCTGCATGCTTAAGTAATATGTTTCCTTTTCTAGATTTTATGTAGGAAGCTGTTTCCTGAGGACACATTATCAGTGAAGAATTTTTTTAAAAATTTTACTATGTGGATTAAAATGACAAATAAGAGAGAACAGTATCCTACATTTTCTCTACTGCTGCACTTTCCTGGAGTTAGAATAGTAAATCCTGCCCTTACACTATCCACCACTTTCTCTACTGTTCCACCTCCTTGGATTTAGAATAGTAAATCCTACCCCTACACTATCCCACACTTTCCCTATTGCTTTACCTTCCTGGAGTTATAATAGTAATTGTTACCCCTACAGTATTCCACACTTTCCCTACTGTTGTACCTTCCTGGAGTTAGAATAGTAATTGATACCCCTACACCATCCCACAATTTCCCTACTGCTGCACCTTCCTGGAGTTACAATAGTAATTGGTTCCCTCTACATCATCCCACACTTTTCCTGCTGCTGCACTTTCCTGGAGTTAGAATAGTAATTGATACCTCTATACCATCCTACACTTTCCCTAATGTTGCAAAAACCTGGAGATAGAATAGTAATTGTTGCCCCTACACTATCCCTCACTTTCTGTATTGTTTCAGCTTTCTTGAATATGCTTTTTGAAGTTTTGCCTATTGATTATTTTCCTAGTTTGGAGTGTTCATTTTATTTACCTTTTGATTTAGGTGCTTTCTTCTTGGTCTGGTTTCTGGTCTGGTTTCTTGTTTTTTGCTGGTCTTTTTTGTTGTTTGGTCTTCTGGGATTCGCCTTTTGTTTTGTTGTTGAGAAGATTTATGTGAGTATCTGAAAAAATGAGAAAGAAATTGAAATGTAATATTTTATTGCAATGTTTGTGATACAGTCAAAAAAGTCAAAATCTCTGTGCATAAGTTACATTTTACTTTACTGTACCTATATACTATAGTACACTTTACCTGCCACTGCACCTTCTTGGAGTTAGAATAGTAATTATTACCCCTACACCATCCAACACTTTCCCTACTGCTGCACCTTCCTGGAGTTAGAATAGTAATTGTTACCCCTACAGTATCCCACACTTTCCCTACTGTTGCACCTTCCTGGAGTTAGAACAGTAATTGTTACCCCTACACCATTCCACACTTTCCCTACTGTTGCACCTTCCTGGAGTTAGAATAGTAATTGATACCCCTACACCATCCCACAATTTCCCTACTGCTGCACCTTCCTGGAGTTAGAATAGTAATTGGTTCCCTCTACATCATCCCACACTTTTCCTGCTGCTGCACCTTCCTGGAGTTGGAATAGTAATTGATACCTCTATACCATCCTACACTTTCTCTACTGTTGCACAAACCTGGAGACAGAATAGTAATTGTTACCCCTACACTATCCCTCACTTTCTGTATTGTTTCAGCTTTCTTGAATATGTTTTTTGAAGTTTTGCCTATTGATTTTTTTACTAGTTTGGAGTGTTCATTTTATTTACCTTTTGATTTAGGTGCTTTCTTCTTGGTCTGGTTTCTGGTCTGGTTTCTCGTTTTTTGCTGGTCTTTTTTGTTGTTTGGTCTTCTGGGGTTCGCCTTTTGTTTTGTTGTTGAGAAGATTTATGTGAGTATCTGAAAAAATGAGAAAGAAATTGAAATGTAATATTTTATTTCAATGTTTGTGATACAGTCAAAAAAGTCAAAATCTCTGTGCATAAGTTACATTTTACTTTACTGTACCTATATACTATACTACACTTTCCCTGCCACTGCACCTTCTCTGAGTTAGAATAGTAATTATTACCCCTACACCATCCAACACTTTCCCTACTGCTGCACCTTCCTGGAGTTAGAATAGTAATTGTTATCCCTACAGTATCCCACACATTCCCTACTGCTGCACCTTCCTAGAGTTAGAATAGTAATTGGTTCCCTCTACACCATCCCACACTTTTCCCACTGTTGCACCTTCCTGGAGTTAGAATAGTAATTGTTACTTCTACACTATCCCACACTTTCCCGACTGCTGCACCTTCCTGTAGTTAGTATAGTGATTGATATCTCTATACCATCCTACACTTTGCCTATTGTTGCACCAACCTGGGGATAGAATAGTAATTGTTACCCCTACACTATCCCACACTTTCTGTACTGTTGCAGCTTTCTTGAATATGTTTCTTGAAGTTTTGCCTATTGAATTTTTTCCTAGTTTGGAGTGTTCATTTTAAATACCTTTTGAGTTAGATGCTTTCTTCGTGGTCTGGTTTCTGGTATGGTTCCTCGTTTTTTGCTGGTCTTTTTTGTTGTTTGGTCTTCTGGGATTCGCCTTTTGATTTGCTGTTGAGAAGATTTATGTGCCTATCTGAAAAAATGAGAAAGAAATAGAAATGTAATTTTTTATTCCAATGTTTGTGATACAGTCAAAAATGTCAACACTTCTGTGCATAAGTTACATTTTACTTTACTGTACCTACATACTATACTACACGTCCCTGCACCTTCTTGGAGTTAGAAAAGTAATTGTTACCCCTACACCATCCAACACTTTCCCTACTGCTGCACCTTCCTGGAGTTAGAATAGTAATTGTTACCCCTACAGTATCCCACACTTTCCCTACTGTTGCACCTTCCTGGAGTTAGAATAGTAATTGTTACCCCTACACCATTCCACACTTTTCCTACTGTTGCACCTTCCTGGAGTTAGAATAGTAATTGATACCCCTATACCATCCCACAATTTCCCTACTGCTGCACCTTCCTGGAGTTAGAATAGTAATTGGTTCCCTCTACATCATCCCACACTTTTCCTGCTGCTGCACCTTCCTGGAGTTAGAATAGTAATTGATACCTCTATACCATCCTACACTTTCCCTACTGTTGCACAAACCTGGAGATAGAATAGTAATTGTTACCCCTACACTATCCCTCACTTTCTGTATTGTTTCAGCTTTCTTGAATATGTTTTTTGAAGTTTTGCCTATTGATTTTTTTTCTAGTTTGGAGTGTTCATTTTATTAACCTTTTGATTTAGGTGCTTTCTGCTTGGTCTGGTTTCTCGTTTTTTGCTGGTCTTTTTTGTTGTTTGGTCTTCTGGGTTTCGCCTTTTGTTTTGTTGTTGAGAAGATTTATGTGAGTATCTGAAAAAATGAGAAAGAAATTGAAATGTAATATTTTATTTCAATGTTTGTGATACAGTCAAAAAAGTCAAAATCTCTGTGCATAAGTTACATTTTACTTTACTGTACCTATATACTATACTACACTTTCCCTGCCACTGCACCTTCTTGGAGTTAGAATAGTAATTATTACCCCTACACCATCCAACACTTTCCCTACTGCTGCACCTTCCTGGAGTTAGAATAGTAATTGTTATCCCTACAGTATCCCACACATTCCCTACTGCTGCACCTTCCTAGAGTTAGAATAGTAATTGGTTCCCTCTACACCATCCCACACTTTTCCCACTGTTGCACCTTCCTGGAGTTAGAATAGTAATTGTTACTTCTACACTATCCCACACTTTCCCGACTGCTGCACCTTCCTGTAGTTAGTATAGTAATTGATATCTCTATACCATCCTACACTTTGCCTATTGTTGCACCAACCTGGAGATAGAATAGTAATTGTTACCCCTACACTATCCCACACTTTCTGTACTGTTGCAGCTTTCTTGAATATGTTTTTTGAAGTTTTGCCTATTGATTTTTTTCCTAGTTTGGAGTGTTCATTTTAAATACCTTTTGATTTAGATGCTTTCTTCGTGGTCTGGTTTCTGGTATGGTTCCTCGTTTTTTGCTGGTCTTTTTTGTTGTTTGGTCTTCTGGGATTCGCCTTTTGATTTGGTGTTGAGAAGATTTATGTGAGTATCTGAAAAAATGAGAAAGAAATAGAAATGTAATTTTTTATTTCAATGCTTGTGATACAGTCAAAAATGTCAACACTTCTGTGCATAAGTTACATTTTACTTTACTGTACCTACATACAATACTACACGTCCCTGCACCTTCTTGGAGTTAGAAAAGTAATTGTTACCCCTACACCATCCAACACTTTCCCTATTGCTGCACCTTCCTGGAGTTAGAATAGTAATTGTTACCCCTACAGTATCCCACACTTTCCCTACTGTTGCACCTTCCTGGAGTTAGAATAGTAATTGTTACCCCTACACCATTCCACACTTTTCCTACTGTTGCACCTTCCTGGAGTTAGAATAGTAATTGATACCCCTACACCATCCCACAATTTCCCTACTGCTGCACCTTCCTGGAGTTAGAATAGTAATTGGTTCCCTCTACATCATCCCACACTTTTCCTGCTGCTGCACCTTCCTGGAGTTAGAATAGTAATTGATACCTCTATACCATCCTACACTTTCCCTACTGTTGCACAAACCTGGAGATAGAATAGTAATTGTTACCCCTACACTATCCCTCACTTTCTGTATTGTTTCAGCTTTCTTGAATATGTTTTTTGAAGTTTTGCCTATTGATTGTTTTTCTAGTTTGGAGTGTTCATTTTATTTACCTTCTGATTTAGGTGCTTTCTTCTTGGTCTGGTTTCTCGTTTTTTGCTGGTCTTTTTTGTTGTTTGGTCTTCTGGGGTTCGCCTTTTGTTTTGTTGTTGAGAAGATTTATGTGAGTATCTGAAAAAATGAGAAAGAAATTGAAATGTAATATTTTATTTCAATGTTTGTGATACAGTCAAAAAAGTCAAAATCTCTGTGCATAAGTTACATTTTACTTTACTGTACCTATATACTATACTACACTTTACCTGCCACTGCACCTTCTTGGAGTTAGAATAGTAATTATTACCCCTACACCATCCAACACTTTCCCTACTGCTGCACCTTCCTGGAGTTAGAATAGTAATTGTTATCCCTACAGTATCCCACACATTCCCTACTGCTGCACCTTCCTCGAGTTAGAATAGTAATTGGTTCCCTCTACACCATCCCACACTTTCCCCACTGTTGCACCTTCCTGGAGTTAGAATAGTAATTGTTACTTTTACGCTATCCCACACTTTCCCTACTGCTGCACCTTCCTGTAGTTAGTATAGTAATTGGTTCCCTCTACATCATCCCACACTTTTCCTGCTGCTGCACCTTCCTGGAGTTAGAATAGTAATTGATACCTCTATACCATCCTACACTTTCCCTATTGTTGCACCAACCTGGAGATAGAATAGTAATTGTTACCCCTACACTATCCCACACTTTCTGTACTGTTGCAGCTTTCTTGAATATGTTTTTTGAAGTTTTGCCTATTGAATTTTTTTCCTAGTTTGGAGTGTTCATTTTAAATACATTTTGATTTAGATGCTTTCTTCGTGGTCTGGTTTCTGGTATGGTTCCTCGTTTTTTGCTGGTCTTTTTTGTTGTTTGGTCTTCTGGGATTCGCCTTTTGATTTGGTGTTGAGAAGATTTATGTGAGTATCTGAAAAAATGAGAAAGAAATGGAAATGTAATTTTTTATTTCAATGTTTGTGATACAGTCAAAAATGTCAACACTTCTGTGCATAAGTTACATTTTACTTTAGTGTACCTACATACTATACTACACTTTCCCTGCCATTGCACCTTCCTGGAGTTACAATAGTAATTGTTACCCCTACACCATCAAACACTTTCCCTACTGCTGCACCTTCCTGGAGTTAGAATAGTAATTGTTACCCCTCAGTATCCCACACATTCCCTACTGCTGCACCTTCCTGGAGTTAGAATAGTAATTGTTACCCCTACACCATCCCACAATTTCCCTACTGCTGCACCTTCCTGGAGTTAGAATAGTAATTGTTACATCTACAGTATCCCACACTTTCCCTACTGCTGCACCTTCCTGGAGTTAGAATAGTAATTGATACCCCTACGCCATCCTACACTTTTCCTACTGTTGCACCTTCCAGGAGTTAGAATAGTAATTGGTTCCCTCTACACCATCCCACACTTTCCCTACTGTTGCACCTTCCTGGAGTTAGAATAGTAATTGATACCCCTACACCATTCCACACTTTCCCTACTGTTGCACCTTCCTGGAGTTAGAATAGTACTTGTTATCCCTACACCATTCCACACTTTCCCTACTGTTGCACCTTCCTGGGGTTAGAATCGTAATTGGTACCCCTGCACTATCCCATATTTTCCCTGTTGCTGTACCTTCCTGGAGATACAATAGTAAGTGTTACTCCTACAGTATGCTACACTTTCACAACTGTTGCACCTTCCTGGAGTTAGAATAGTAATTGTTACCACTACACCATCTTACAATTTCTCTTCTCCTGCACCTTCCTGGAGTTAGAATAGTAATTGTTACCTCTACAGTATCCCACACTTTCACTACTGCTGCACCATCCTGGTGTTAGAATAGTAATTGATACCCCTACACTATCCTACACTTTCGCAACTGTTGCACCTTCCTGGAGTTAGAATAGTAATTGATACCCCTACACTATCCCACACTTTCCCTACTGCTGCACCATCCTGGTGTTAGAATAGTAATTGATACCCCTACACTATCCTACACTTTTGCAACTGTTGCACCTTCCTGGAGTTAGAATGGTAATTGATACCCCTCTACTATCCCACACTTTCCCTACTGTTGTACCTTCCTGGAGTTAGAATAGTAATTGTTACCACTACACCATCTTATAATTTCTCTTCTCCTGCACCTTCCTGGAGTTAGAATAGTAATTGTTACCTCTACAGTATCCCACACTTTCCCTACTGCTGCACCTTCCTGGAGTTAGAATAGTAATTGTTACCACTACACCATCTTACAATTTCTCTTCTCCTGCACCTTCCTGGAGTTAGAATAGTAATTGTTACCTCTACAGTATCCCACACTTTCCCTACTGCTGCACCATCCTGGTGTTAGGATAGTAATTGATACCCCTACACTATCCTACACTTTTGCAACTGTTGCACCTTCCTAGAGTTAGAATAGTAATTGATACCCCTACACTATCCCACACTTTCCCTACTGTTGCACCTTCCTGGAGTATGAATAGTAATTGATACCCCTACACCATCCAAAACTTTCCCTACTGCTGCACCTTCCTGGAGTTAGAATAGTAATTAATACCCCTACACCATCCTACACTTTCCCTACTGTTGCACCTTCCTGGAGTTAGAATAGTAATTGATACCCCTACAGTATTGCATATTTTCTCTACTGCTGCACCTTCATGGAGTTACCTGAATTATTTTTACCTCTACACTTTCTTACACTTTTACAATCTTTTTTTCATTAATGAAGACAGAAAAAAATGCTGTTATGTTAAGTATAAAATATTTTCCTTCTTTAAAACTCGACGTTTGAATTTTCAAAGATGAAGATATTTTTTTTTTTCGTTATTGAATTTCTGTTTGAAAATCAGATTAAATATGTGTGGTTTAGAAAATGTTTTTTCGTCTTACTAATTTAGAATTGTGTTTTCAAAAATTTTAAAAAGTATCTTTAAATTATTCTTGATGAGGAGTGTGGCTCCTTTTGCAAAATGCAATTTTTTTAAGTTGTCTTTTTCGTCACACTTTATAGAAGTTCTACTTTGGAAAAAAATAAAACATTTTGTGATGTTTGAAAAATAATACATCTTATTTATTTGACAATCATTTTATTAAATAAACAATTAACTTTAGATATTAGTCAGCTTTAAATATTTTGTGGCTTTTTTTATTGATATATGTATCCAAAAATATGGTAATATCTTGGTGCTATTTTTTTACATTAAATTGGAAACTCAAACTTATTAGGTGCAGCGTTTTAAATGTTTCAAGTAAATATTTCTGTTATTCGTTTTAGAAACTTACTTGTATTTCGAAAATTAATACTTCTTAAATGGATTCGGGTATTATCTCGATGAAGAGATCAGAGGGTCAGCTTTTGGCGTCTGGTCACTCTGGGAGTTGATAATCAACTGATTTTAAAATGGTGTCTTGCTCGTATTTATAAGTTTTAGTCAGTGTCATTGTTATTCCTAAGAAAGACAGCGTTGGTTTTATTTTTTTAAATACGTTTCATTACTGTGGAAACTTATAATTTAAAACATCATCTAAAGATGTGTTGTTTCCACTTTTTCGTTCCGTTTTGGCATCCATTTTGAAAGTAGTGTTGTGGTATTACTTTCATGGAAAGAGTTGTAGGACAAATTTTGGAACTACACTGTTTAAAATGGCGACTATGTGTATGTAAAATGTTAGTTTTTACGAATAATTATTTTCTTAATTAGTAATATATTGTACGTTTATTATATTTTATAATTCGTTGCCTGTGTAAAATTTTAAAAAGTTAAAAATAAATGAGTATTTTTAATACTCGAGTATTAATTTTAATACCTGAGTATTAATTTTAATAAATGCTTTACATTTCATTAAATTAACGTTCAGTTTTTATCTACATTTTAAAACACTTCCCCACCCAAAAACCCCGAATTTCCCTGCATTCCGTGACAGGTTTTATTTTACCAACCCCCCCCCCCCAAAAAACCATTATTTATGCGTTGTAAAGGTATGCTTTATAATTGAATTCGTTGTAATAGCACTTTACTACTAATAACACTATCTCGCGTTGTAACAGTATTCGTTGTAAAAACATGCGTTGTAAAGGTATTTGCGTTGTTAAAAATGCGTTGTAAAGCCATGTGTTGTAATAGTATGCGTTGTAACGTCATACAACCCCCTCCTTCTGATGTGTTTATCATGTTGTCTTCCCGCCCACCCCCGGTGTAAGCAGAGGAGTTAGGACAGGAGGGCTGTATTTAAAATGTGTCATGTCTTACAAGTCTTGCATACAATAACATCAAGAAGTGACACTTATAGGGTACCGGGTGGCGCTCAACCATGCTTGTGTCTAAATATGAGGCAACATAAACTGGGCCAGCAATTTTCTTTTAAAATCCCATCTTCATAGGGGTAAAATCTTCAACAGAAAAAGCATTGGCATAGCCCAAAGGTTTCACCTTTGCAAAATCGTTTGGCTTTGTCAATGTTTTTTTGAAATGTTGCACATGGAACATTGATAAAAGTAAAAAGGTTAATGCAGGCTGCATCATAGCACTATTTGTTTTTAATTTAAGCCATGTTACACAGCAACTTTGCTGCTATACAACATTGCTAAAAACATTGACAACGCCAGTAAGAATAATCATCGATTCCTTAACTACCAGAATATTTCCAGTAGAACTCCAAAAATCACACATACGCCCTTTACTGAAGAAAACAAACTTGGACCCGCTGAACCCTGACAACTATAGACCCATTACAAATGGACCTTTCCTGGGCAACTGATAGAAAGAGCAGCGTTCGCCCAGATGTCACAATTCATTGAAGAGAATGACATACTCTCAGACTTCCAAACAGGATTCCGTCCTTAAAGAGGCACTCATTCTGCCCTCCTTTCCATCTGGGATGACCTGAAGAATACAGTTGACCCCAGCGGGGTTGCTGCACTACTCCTCTTGGACCTTTCGGCTTCCTTTGACACAGTTGACCATGACACTCTGAAACAAAGTGGAAACTGCTCTACACTGGATCGCGTCCTACCTTCAAAACAGAACTAATGTCATCCATACCCCACTTTTCTCGTCCAAACTATACTCCACAAATGCAGGGGTCCCTCAAGGTTTTATCATCTTGCCCATGCTTTTCAACATCTACATGAAGTCATTACCATTTCTGATCAATCAATCACGTGCTATAACTATGCAGATGATATGCAAATACTCCTTCAACTGGAATGCCACAAAGACATTGAAAATTTCCCAATTTTCAGTTGTCTCAGAGCTGTGGATCAGTTGATGACTTGGAGCCATCTCAAATTGAATGCTTCAAAAACGAAAATACTCATGTGTGGCTATTGGAAACATTATGACTTGCTTGCCGCCTGGCCTGATGAACTGGGATCACCACCTAGAGTATCGAAGGAAGTAAAAAACCTCGGAATGACCATGGACTCCAAGCTGTCGATGAATGCCCAAGTGGACAAATTAGCAAGATCAAGCTTTGTTACTATAAAAACGCAGCAACAAATTTTCCCACATTTGGGATTTCCACACAAGGTCCAAGCTAGCATCTTGGTTGTTCTGTCCAAACTCGATTACGCCAATAGCCTCTACCACGGATCCCCTTTAACGACCATGAAAAGACAACAACGGATTCAGAACTCGGCTGCCGGACTACTCTTGCATATCAAACCGCGAGACCACCTGCCTTGAAAGCCCTGCATTGGCTACCGGTTGCCAGAAGATCCATGTTCAAGCTACTTTGTATCACCCACAAAGCAATACATGGAATGGACCCACGCTTCATCAGGAATAAAATCACCAAATGCATTCAACAAAGGAACCTACGCTCTAAAGAGGCATCTCGCCTCAAAATCCCAAGATACAAGAAAAAACCATGGGTGGCACATCCTTCTCTGTTCAAGTAGCCAAAATATGGAACTCTTTAACCCCCAACATAAGATCAACCGACAACCACCTTATCTTCAGAAAACTACTCAAGAATTGGCTCTTCCCCACATAATCACCATAAGCAAACAGAAATTTACAGCATATTCCTCTGTATATAAGCATTTATTTTCAATATAGACATGTACCTATCTTTGTGTATTGCTTTGTATAAACATGTAGAATAATTATGTTGTTGTAAATAAATAAATACAAATCATTGTTGTTCTACATGTACTTACTTCCATTGTACATCTATGTACCTTCCATGTACTTGGATCTGTGTGTCTGTTACCTTTCTCCTGAAAAAGCATATCCAATGCACTAACCTATTTCTTATCCTGTACCTCTATCAATATCTTTGATATACATATCATTATCTCCTCTATGCATCTGTATACTTTCAATGTACTTATGGATCTATATATTTATCACTTTCTTCTAATTTAGCATTTCAAATTCACTACCCTATTTCTGAGCCTATATTTCTCTCAATATATCCTCTGGCCCAACCTTCTGACTCATCTCAAACTTCTTTCTACTACTCTTTCCAATGCACTACCCTATCTCTCACCCTACACATCTATCAATATATCCTCTACATGATTGACATGTTTTTTACGTTTTTTAAGAGCAGGCATTGGCCACATGGATCACTACCTGCTCTTAAACATTAAAAAGAAAACTTTTTATTTTTTTATTTTTAAAGAGGCTGCATTTAAAAACAAGCATTAGCATAGCCAATAGGTCTCGCCTTTGGGACCTTGTAGGTAAAAAGAAACGTAAGTATAAGACTTCACGTTTACATTTACTTCGTATTTAGGATGCAGTAAATGTAAACGTGAAGTCTTACACTTCATTTTTCTTTTTTACTTACAAGGGCCCAAAGGTCCCACCTTTAAAATTTTTTTTTATCAAACCCTATTTTTCGATTTGGTAACCTATTACTGATCGCAAAATGGGTTCGCGATTCAGTATTTGAAAGCGGCGTGTTAAGGGCATACCTCCCAAATACCTAATCGTAAAGGTATATATAAATGTTTTCTGACTGTAAATGTGGTAGCAAAACATTTGTATTTTACCACCAACTTCACGTTAGTGGTAACCCATTTGCAATAAGGAAGGGTTCCGCAAGGGACCGCTTCCCCTTTGTTTATGTATGCAAAAACGTTTTTTAAGAGCAGGCAGTGGTTCCACAGACCACTTCCTGCTATTAAACAAGCATTTGCAGTGCAATAGGTCTCGCAATTGTGAGATTTTGAGCTATTGGCATTGTAAATGACAATGCCTTTTATTTATGTGTTTAAAAAACTGCAATAATGAAAGGCATTATCATTTACAGTACCAATAGGTCAAAGTATCTAAAATACAAGACCTATTACATTGCAAATGCTTGTTGTTTACAAGCGCCCCTTGCCTCGCTTTCATGTTAATAGAGGCCATAACCCTTTCTTTAGACGAGCCATGTCTAAAGAAAGGTCCGCGTCTGCATTTTAAGTGAAAGCGTAGTATGGGGCGCTTTTACCAAAAAAAGCCTTTGTTTGTCAAGTTCTCAAACAAATACTTTTTTTGGTAAAAGCGCCCTGTGAAAGCACACATGGGGCTCTGAATGTTGCAGGAAAGCATGTTGTGCCTGCAGTAGGAGACACTCATTAAAGAAAATAGTGCTTACAGACTAAATAAGACGTACTGTATAACAACCGAAGTAAAAGGGTCAGTCCTCATGGGAGGTTACAAATGAGGACAAGGCCGTACTGAGGAGGGACTAACAAGCCTATTAACGAATCAGAAGCCAGCATTTATGAAGGACAATGACACAAGCCAATGACAGATATGGGTGGAGAGTGGGCGGGGCTTCAAGGCTATACTCCAATACAGCATGCCTCACAGAGCAGTGCATGCGCTGCCCAGGCTCAACCTAAAAATGAAAGGAAAACGTTTAATTTTACTTTTTGTAAAGCAGCCCGTTTTCTTTAAGAAAAATGGGCTGCTTTACAAAAAAAACATTGCTTTATTTATAAGCAATCACAGACATGGTGGTCTGCTGATCTCATCAGGCCAGCATCCCTGTGATTTTTTGCCTTTGATAATGGGTCGCAAATTGCGACCAAACTTATTAATATTTATGAGGTGGGTTATTTCCGATCCATTAGGAATAGCAGAAAGTATTCAACACACTTTCATACATGTTGTTTTGCGATTTCCTAATGGCGAATCGCAAGGATTCACAATTAGGGAATCGCAAAACAGTTTATTATTACATCTGGCCCTTAGCAGTTTGCTGACGGATCTTACCTTTCCACAGGGCAAAATGCCTACAGTCAGGTCTCGTCCAGAACCTGGGGTCAGATTTACTAACATTTCACAAAACGCAATGTAGAAAGGCAACTTGCTGCACTGCATTGTGTGAAAGGGAGACATCAGAAATGTGTCAGACTTAGAAAGATATGCCACATTTCTGCTGCCTTCTCGTGCTGGTGCACTGTGGGCTGCCTAGTGCTAATACAGACACCTTTGCACCAGGGTGCAAGGGTGCCTGCGTTACAGGCAGGATTATTTTTGTGCATGAAGGGACACCTATATGTTCTCCAGACCCTTCTTTTTTGCTTCTAACTAAACTATATTAGGAGCATGTATGAATTTTTAGGTGGGCTTGCCTTTCGCCCACATACCTCAATGGAACAACAGCGAAATTCTTCTGTATGAAGAGAGCTAGTGTCCCAGCTTGTGGCCTTTAAAAATGTGTTTACAGCTCCTGTCTGGGCGAGCCCAGTCTTTCAAGTGTATGCTCCCTGGAAGTGTGAAGGTTCCTCTCTCTCTAAAACCCGTTTGCATTTAGCTTAAGTACTCCTTTCTAATTGTTTTGAAACAAAGGGGCCTTTTATTAAATGTTATCAAAAATAACAATCAACATGCACCTTCCTCTATTTTTGCTTCTAAAAAAACATTACTTACTCATTAAATCGAAAATAAAAACAATTGCTACAACAAACATAAAAAAATATAAAATATGGTTGACTATTTTAATTAAATATATAAACACTTGCTGAACTATAAAATCACACTGAAAGAAACATTAAACAATATGTGCTTGTTGACAATACTTAATGCAATAGGCATTTATAATTGAAAAATATGCAGCAAATAAATGAATATGCAATGGAGGATACATAGGCATGGAAAATGTGAAGATTACATTAGCTTAGGCTGGGATGATGAAGAAGAAAGATCACTTTTCTCCAAAAGCCGCTGACACATACACCTGGAGTGTCAGCGTAGAAAACATTACAGCTCAATTTAAGGAATATTCCACATTAGTTTGCATGCGTTTACCACGCATGCCATTACAACGCAGCCGTTACAACAACCCCATTGTTACTGCATACCATTACAACGCAAGCCTGAACAACGACTTGCTGTAGGGGGGGCACTGGATTTTTGAATAGTTTAATTTGCTATGCCAACTCCAGTCTCTGCAACAGTAGTGAAGGTGTTGGATTTTAAATCCAACACCTTCTACCCCTACAGCAAGTCGTTCTTCTGACTTGCGTTGCAATAGCATGCGTTGTAACAACGCGGTCGTTGTAACGACCGCGTTGTGATGGCATGCGTGGTTTTGCATTTGTGGTAAGTGATGTTTACCCAATTTAAGACCATTCACCGTGCATACATTCCCTTGGGTGGGCTGCAGGATCAGCCTAGGAGTTGAAGCAAAGTATTGCAATGCTCGGTGCATACACATAATTTGCTGCTGCCCTGAGACACAAATGTTTAATGTAACTTTTGTGTCCCCCCTTTGTGAGATAACGACGTAGTCCTTTGAAGTGACTTCCACTGTCTGTCTATGTGGGTAGCTCCCACTCATAGAAAGAGCAAGAGAGGAGCTACATTGGATAGTAGGTTATTCCTCAAGAGAAGCATGGCCTCCTGCATAGAGTAAGGTGGTTACAGTGCCAACTGAAATGAGCAGCTACAGAGCAGGAGCTTTGCAAACACTCATAGGAGGAGGAGGATTCTTCAACAAAATCAGGTTCAGATTTGTTGCAGAGGTGACCCACCCATGTTTTGATATGCCACATTCATAGCATTATGTAGATGATATCAATTTATGTGATGATGTACACTCCCTGATGGTATAAAATGAGCATAATCTGAATTGAACAACATGAATTTGTAGTGTTATAATTATTTTATACTATCTTAAATGGCTTAAGCTTTGACATACGCGCTAGTCCAGTGTTTTATATTCTACCCCAATGGCTGTCAATTGATACATACACAATTCTGTAAGTGTGAGTGGTGGGCTTTCTGCTGCAATAATTAATGTCTGCTGTATGCAATATGAATATGAGTAGCTGAACTTATGATCCTATTTGTCGGGATGGAAATGTGGGAAATAGTACCTTGCTTACCTCTTTGTTGTTTGCTTCTTGAATATGTTTTTTTTCATTTAATGTCAATAAACGCATTTGAAAAATAAAATCCTGTTCAAAAGAGGTTATAGCTAAGAGGATGAGGTCAAGGGTAAGAGGAAGATACCAGAACAAGAATTGCTGGCAAACATCATTTACTAATCTCAAAATTTCTAAAGAACTGGAACAGGACCCTTATTTCTACAAAATATCCTTTTTACATATTCTTATAGTTAGACCTGTCATGGGGGGGGGGTCGTCCCCCAAACCTTTTGCCTTCACTTTTACTATTTTGCTGAAATTGTTTTTGAGAGGGACATATTTACAATATTTTGGCGTAAGGCTAGTATCAGCCTTCTAGCTGTGCTACCCTACGGAGGAAGACCTTCCTGTACAAAAACAATCAAAGGAAGCGTTTTCCTCATTCTAGAGGAAAAAACGAGGAGGAAATTTAAACATTTCTTTTGTTAGGCCTGCTTTGGGAAGGCGTTAGTTTTGGCACTGCCCCAGATTTACGCATGTTGTAAATCTGGGCCAGTGTCAAAAACCATGGGTCTTGCGTTAGAACACCCACAGCAACACCCATGGAATGCCCCTTCCACGCAGAATAAGGCATTGCCTTACTCCATATTTACAAAGCTATGAAAAGCCATGCAGGGTGGCTTTGTGTGGCCTTGTAAATATGGGCCAGCACACTGCGCCTCCAGAGCATCACAACAATGATGCTCAAGTTGCATAAAAGTGCTCCAGGGGCATTGTAAATATGCCCCTCTGTACTTTATTACTGATAACCAGTGCTAAAGTGCTTGTGCTCTCTTCTTAACACCTTCGATGCTCATGACAAGCTCAGCTCATCATGAACAATGGGAATAAATCAGGGTCAGCACCAGGAGGGGAATACCATCAACATTGATGGTGTTAATATACGGTACAATTGGACACCTGATAAGCACATGCAATTTAGTTATATGTCCTAAGTAAAGTGGTACAACATGTACCCAGGGCCTGTAAATTATATGATACTAGTGGGCCTGCAGCACTTATTGAGCAGATCACTTAAGTAGCCCTTTAAAACATGTCTCAGCCCTCCAATTGCAGCCTGTAGTGTAATTTTAAACTACCAATTCCGCCTGGCAAAACAAAACATTTACCAGGCATAAAACTCTCTTTTTTTATTACATTTAAGTCTCCCATAGGCTAGGCCCTAAAGAGAACATATGGCAGGGTGCTTTATATTTAAAAAGTTGGACATGTACTTTTAAGTTGTAAATGCCCTGGAAGTGAAAAACGACTACATTCGTTTTTCACTACTGTGAGGCCTACCTCTCTCATAGGATAACATTGGGTTTCCTTATGACATTTAAAAAGTGCTATCATTCGATTGGTAGCAGATAGTTATGTCCGGTTTGGACTCAAATACATTTAAATTAAAAGTCCTATTTAATGGTAAAGTCAGATTTTAGATTACAAATTTGAAAATGTTCCTGCCCTACACGTTCTAATGCCTTCTTGGAGTTCATTCACACCACCCCAGTTCAGATATGGCTGATAGCCAGAAACCGGTCCTAGGATGCCTAATTCCGGTCCAGGAAAGACATGGCTTGGCAGTTCGGGCTGGACTGTTCCCATGAGGCACAGGGTCAAGACTGATTTGCATATGGCCATGTCTGAACTGGGGTGGCTTGGCGAGCAAAATAACGATGGATTGAACCCAGATCTGTGACTGGGGGTGAATGTTTTGTCATTGTGCAACATTCCATCCATCATCTTGTGTGTTTTGCTGTTCACCCTATGTGGGAAGGGTATGCCCAGACGTGGGTCCCTTGCTCACGAAGCCACTGGAGTCAAGCTATCCTGGCTGAAGATGGCTGATAGCCAGAAACCAGTCCTAGGATGCTTGATTCCGGTCTAGGAAAGACATGGCTTGGCAGTTCGGGCTGGACTGTTCCCACGAGGCACAGGGTCCAGACTGATTTGCATATGGCCATGTCTGAACTGGGGTGGCTTGGTGAGCAAAATAACGATGGATTAAACCCAGATCTGTGACTAGGGGGTGAATGTTTTGTCATTGTGCAACATTCCGTCCATCATCTTGTGTGTTTTGCTGTTCACCCTATGTGGGAAGGGTATGCCCAGACATGGGTCCCTTGCTCACTATGCCACTGGAGTCAAGCTATCCTGGCTGAAGATGGCTGATAGCCAGAAACCGGTCCTAGGATGCTTGATTCCGGTCCAGGAAAGACATGGCTTGGCAGTTCGGGCTGGACTGTTCCCATGAGGTACAGGGTCAAGACTGATTTGCATATGGCCATGTCTGAACTGAGGTGGCTTGGTGAGCAAAATAACGAGGGATTCAACCCAGATCTGAGAAAAACGCAAAGCCCAACTGTCATCTACACCCAGTCATGTAACCCAGAGACAGGCTGCAGGCACTAAATTGTTGAGGCAGGAAAATGGAAACTTTCTAAATCCGGCATTTTCAAAATTGTAATTCAAAATATGACTTTACTATCAGAGAGGATTTTTCATTATAATTCCAAAGTCACCAAACATGACTGGTTACTTGTTCTTATTTGAAGGTTACAGCTTATTAAATGTAATAAGGTAACTCCACTGTTATCCTATGGGCGAGTAGTAGTAGTAAAAAACTACTTTAAGTGTTTTTCACTAACGGGACATGAAAACCTTAAAAGTACAGGTCCAACTTTTTAAATACACTGCACCCTTCCCTCTGGCTGTCCAGGACCTAACACAGGGGCAACTTACATGTATTAAAAGGAAGGTTTGGGCCTGGAAAAGGTTTATTTTGTTAGGTCAAAATGGCTGTTTAAAACCGGTTGAAATTTTTTTAATTTAAATTTTTGACAAACGTCTCCCAGGCCTCTATGTGGAGTGGCTCTGCTTCTGGTGATGCCAATAACGTGAAACATGTCTCCATGATGGTGTCTATGTTATTTTTGTACCATGTGTGTCATTTTAAATTGTAAGATTGAGTTAATAGTGTAAGAGCCTTGACTTGCCCAGACCTTTTTAGAACAATGTTTAATATAAAGGTTTGAGGATTACGATCGGTTTCTGCTCTTTCCTTTATTTGGAAGTTGGGAATAAAAGGCAATAGATCGGGGTCCACCAGGGTGAAATCGATGGTTGTGCCTGTTTTATCCATCACTCTTGTGAATGATGCGGGTCAAAATGGCTGTTTAAAACTGCAAACATAGACTTCATTGGCTACCCTGAGAAATATTTAATGGGCTACTTGAGTGGGTGACACAACCAGCCCTGCAGACCCACTAATAGCATTAGATTTGCAGGCCCTGTAGCACAGGTAGTTCCACTTTACTAGTGCCTTATAGGTAAATTAAATATGGTAGTTTGGTATAATCCAATTCTTCTATGTTTTAGGGAGACAGCACAAGTACTTTATCACTGGTTAGTAGTGGTATAGAACGCAGAGTCCTAAAGCCAGCAAAAACAATGTCAGCAAATTAGGAGGCTTAAAGGCAAAAAGTTAGGGGGAAAACCACGCAAAGGATGCCAGGTCTACCAAATAGGACCTGAGTGTAGCTGGGAGAGAACTGTTCCCTTCCCCACAACATTTCAAAGAAGCTGCCTCAGCAAACTCACAAAGAACTTGACAAAAGGCTTTGTCACTTCATCCCCCGGGGTGAAAACAAATATTTTATGATAGGGGGTGAGCGGTCTTGCTCCCCAAGCCCGAATGAGTCCTGTGGACCCCAGGTTCTGATGCCAAAGAATAATAACAAGGGACGGGGGCAGATGCCCCCTCAGCCTTAAGAAGCCCCAGGGACCCAATACCCCAGTGCCATAAACAGTTATTTTTGTGGTGTGCGTGTTGCCCACTCACTGAGTCCACATGGGCCCTGGGGGCCTCATTCCCGGGGGCAAACACTAATAATACAGGAGGGGGCATGCGGTCCCTCTTTCTTACACCTTATTAGGCCCTGGGGACCCCATACACCGGGACCGAATGCTATCACTAAGGAGAGAGGACCACGTGGCTGCCTCCCCAGGCCTTAATAGGCCACGGCCCCCAGGCCTGAATTCTAATATTAAGGGGGCCCTGGTGACAGATTCTATCATTAAGCGCAGGGGGCCACATGGCCTCCTTACTCAGCCCTGTTAGGTCCTGGGGACCCCATCTCCTGGGGCCAATTTAATAATTAATGGGAGAGCCTTCCTCTGCCACACGGTACCCACAGACCACAATGTGGGGGCCATGGTGGGAGCCTCAGAGCCCTCGTGACACCTGCCGGTACCCCCCATTGTGCGGGAGCTGGCATTGCGCCTGTCTGCATGGAGCAGCGGTTTATGCTTGCAGGCGGCAGCAATATCTGTTTTCTCGGTTGAAGGAGCATGGACAGGGAAACAGAAGTCTTCTCCCACTCGGCGACAGCTTGTTTAAATTTCTCTGGGCTGGGAGCTGACGCGCCTTTTTCTGACTGCACTGCTGCAGGCAGGGAAGGTATGTTGCTCCTGTCTGGCAGGAAATATAAAAATGCTTCTGCTATGTGGGAGCAAACACATTTTGTCCCTGCCTGAAGTGATTCGAGTCGGGAAACTAGTCTGTCCTGGGAGTGGGCTCCTTGGGACAGAGTAATTGAACTGACCCCAGGGGATGCGGTCCCCAAAGTCTTTCTAGGCTCCTGAAGTTAGGCCTGCGGCACCTCCCCCCTCCCTTTTATATGATTTTGGCTCCATGGGATGGGGTTTATGGGGTGTAACAAGGCTCTGGGAGAGCGGCCACATATTCCCTACTCTTATATATTCTATTGCTCACTGGGGGATATGGTCCCCAGGGCCCCAAATGGGCTTGGTGAGGGAGACCCTGTTCATGTCCCTATCCCTACATATATATTAAAAAAACACAGCTTTTTTTTTGCCACAATCCCTCTCTCATTTATTATTTACTGCTCCAAGGAAGGTGCGCCCCATAATGCCCTAGAGCACTTTAATATTCAATATTTTCTTGCTTGTGGTGCTCCTAGAAGAGACAGGTATATAAGGTTTGACAAGTGTGACCCCATAATTTCAGAGAATCTGGGGTGTAAACTATATTATAAGAAAAAATGGCTCACTGGGATTTAAATTGTCATCATTCACACAGATGGACTTCTCGTACTAGAAGACGGAAAGTATATTTATACTGTACCAAGGCATACAATATAGGCAGGTTTATTATGCTATTAATTTATTCATTGCATATTTGTAATGTCAAAAGTATTTTCTTAGAAGATTCAGTGCACATGCTTATAGTGAAGGAAAGTGCAGTGAGAAGAAAATGGCATAACAACAAAGTGCATCACAATTAAAAAGACATTTGACTCCTTCTTTACATTATTTTAACAATATGCTTGGAGTCTATATAGGACTATCATCAGTCAGTATGATTCATAATGCCCAAATATCTTTTTCTAATAGAATGTTAGCAATTCATACAATGAAATTTAGTAACTTCCTGTAATCATTCAGAGAATCAAAAATAAGTATGGGGCAATTCCGAACAGACCGGGTACTTCATTATGGGGTAGACTCATTAACTGTTATTAAATCATTAAACCAACATAAATATCCCAAGTAGGATTCACTTCCTCTCTTCTTGTTACATAATGATTCGCAAGTTATGCAAAATAATTCAATAAAAGTAAAAGAAAAGAACAGAATCCTTGTAGTGTGCACCTACTGGCGGAAGGATTTCTGTCATGCGATTATCAAATCCCCTTAACTACCTAGGGGCTGAAGCAATTGTCTGCCGGTGCCACTCTAAAATGCCCCTTTCTAGAAAAGAAAAAATCAGAGCAAATATAAATGTTAAAAACACCTAACATCTTATGTCGGGCATTTAAACAGACGTAGGATATATTATGAGTACATTCTACTTACAAGAAACTGTACAAATCTTCATCAGCATTCAGCCCTATTGGCTCTTGCTATCCATTTCTAATATCAGGCTTACTTCAAGTTTCCTCAGTTCCAACTCCTAATAGCTTCCCCTCCAACACTTGGTTACTTGCACTAAACCACTAATGTAGTTTGTTTATATCACATCCATGTTCTTTATTGCCCTTAAATATTGCAGTATCCTTTTGGGTAGTGGTACGGTCATACGTCCTACGTATACCTACGAATACCTTCGAACAAGGGCATTCTAGTATGTATTCTACAAAACTAGGTTTGGACGTAATTCTTCCCTTAATCCGAACACCTTTCCTGCATGCAGTGTCATATGTTGTTCTATTTTGCCCATGTTTACACGCTTTGCACCTTGTACAACTCACAAAGCATATAAATATGTATTAGGGTAGAAATCAATTCTTATTATTAAAGAGAACCCCCAGCTATGAGTTTCCTCTCCTACAGACCAAGCACTCTTTAACTATACTGCCTACCAGTATGAATGATGTGTGACTCCTACACCTTGTAGTCCTCTGGCTTAAGTAACATTTTCTATAAGCTGATTTACATACCTATGATTGATTGTCTTTGTGTAATGTGTGTGTGATGCAAGGTTCTCAGACACCCTACACTGGTATGAGTGGTGCTATATAACTAATTAAATGTACCTGAAAGAGAGTGGTTTTGGAGAGTTGAGGTGCACTGTTAAAAAGTGGTGATGAGGGAATCCGTGGTGGAGGTGGTAACCACCTCCACCATGGATGGGGGCATCACCAAACGTTGTTGCACTGGCCGCCACCAGTGCTAAAGCCGGCCCTGAGTGTAGTGGCTTGCATAGCTCTAGTTCTTATGCCTGATTGGGGGAATTGGGTTAGTAGCAGGGTTAGCTAGAGTAAAACACAAATGTCATGAGCTCAGAATGAAATTCGAACTGACTTCTAGGATACAGAAATCTTATTGATTTATGACATAGGTAGCAGCGCGATCTCTCTCAGGTTACACAGATCCTAATAAAGACTGAAGCTTCAAAAAAAAAGCTATACTTCTGGCATTAATAGCCTATAGGATCAAAAATCAGATAACAAATATCTTTTTTTAGGACATAGAGAACTGAGAGGTACAGACCTATGACATAAGCTGTAATTCCCGGAGGATTAGAAGGCAAGGGCCAGACCTGCCAACTTTGGAACAGAGGATCCAGGTTCGAGTCTTGGCATTGGCTCAACATCCTGCGATTCTCAGCAAATCACTTAATCTAACCTTGGTATTGACAGCCCTGGATAGACTCACTGGTGATTAGTGGCGCCCTACTAATATATAGAACTCTTACAGGCTCAGGCACATATTAGCACAGGTGACCTCAGACTAGAAATGTCTTACATGATCAGACCAGTGATAATAGGGCTAGCAATCATGTTTCGCAGAGTTAGCCTTCAGGTGACTGAGCTCTTTCCCCCAGATTCATCAAAGTAACGTTTTGCGAGTCCTTAATAGCGAATTTTAAGGATTCGCTATTAAAGACTCGCAAAACGGGATGCATGTAGAAATCGCAATATTTTATGCGATTTCTACTGCTTCCTTATTTGCGATTCGCTAATTGCTAATCGCAAATAAGGAATGGCTTTCCCATTCATTCCTATGGGCCTAAAGGCCCATAGGAATGAATGGGGAGTCATTCCTTATTTGCGATTCGCAATTAGCGAATCGCAAATAAGGAAGCAATTTCAAGGGTGCCAGGGTGTCCAAAGGACACCCTGTAGCACCCCTGAAATGGTAATGTACACTGGTGTTGCGCACACACATGTCCAAAGGACATGTGTGTTTGTAACATACAACTTGGAAAAATACACTAAAGTGCATTTTGCTAAGTTTTTGCTATTTACCACATAGTTAGACTTCGCGGTCAATAGCGGCCCTAGATTGCGAATTCGCAATTTTAAAATGGTTCATGAATTGCATTTAAGGAATCTCAAATTGAGATTCCTTAAATGCAATTAATTGCAATTTAGCGATTTCTAGAAATTGCGATTTTTGCATTTGGGATGATGAATCCCAAATGCAAAAATAGCGCTGACAAAGGGCCAGATTCTCAGAATCTGGCCCTTTGCGAGCCGATTTCGGCTTGATGAATCTACCAGTTAATGGCTTAAACATCGTGCAGGAACCCTATCCCTCGGGTTACATACACAATGTATTTTGGAGTTTCTGACAGCGAAGTCCTATTTCAATTTCAAAAAGGTTTCCAAATATCGAACATGAAATTGAGGATTGTTCTACTCTTTGATAAGGATTGTGTAAAAATATATAGGGGCCTATTCAAAATGGCAAATGCACATGTGTTTGTTTACTCTCAGGTAAACTTACTGCTGTACCTAACAAGTAACTTTACCCTTTTTTCCTATCCAGCATTTCCGAGTATAAATGTACTACTAGGTGCCGACTTAAATGTCTACATCATCTCAAAAGAGGAACAGAGACTGCTAGAACAGGATTTGCAATGATAAAGTTACGATTAGATTCACATGTAGTCGGTGGTTAGACATAGGTGTGCAAATGGATTGCTATAAAAACGCAGTTCACAAAAAGGAGAATTTCCATTTGTAAATCATTTTCCACCATACTGGTGTAACACAAGAGTACATTTCCTCACCGGGGAGGGGAATGGGCGTTAGAGAACATGAATGTCCTGCGTTGTTGGTGCACACATATGAAGCTTTGATCTGTGGATATTTTTGCATAGTACAAAGACCTCAATCCCCTGTCTCCCGCTTGGAGTGCAGATGCATATAGAGGCAATCTATGGGATGTGATGGAAGTCTATGGACATGGGATTCTGAGGCTGGACATGTGGAGGTGACATCTGGATATGTAAGGGATTACTTCAACACATGAGGCTTTTCTGGTTATGTGTTTGTCCCTGGGCCCAGAATATGATGGCAAAAAGGGGACTTCTGGTGGCGCTGCAATGCTTCTCTGACTTGGAACAAGGAGAGAGTGGACTTTTTTCTTTCTTTACTCAAAGGACAGTTGTATTGGGCCAGGTTTTATAAAATGTTTTCCTTGATGGGCTGTGCCCCCTTAAATGCAGCGTGCCCCATTTGGGAATGAATGAACTCTGCAACCCTGTGGGACCTTGGAAACCAGCACAGCACAGATTGTATATAAACCTAGCAGACGTCCAATTATTTGTAAAGTGCCTAAACCCACAGGTGTCCAGGTGCTGTAAGCATAATTGCCCTGAACCTGTTTTAAACATCCAATATATTGTGCTCTTATAACTTCTACAGAAAGTTGGTCCCGAAAGAGAACCCCCACCACTACCATCCCCCCATAGTGCTCTTCTGAATTCTAGGTGTAACCAACGCCTGCAAATCCTTTGATCTAAGTTGTCCTTCTCTAAGGGTCTAACTCTATATACCATAATACATGCTCTGAATTCAGTTCATTGAGCGATAGAAGCCAGTTGAGTTTTGGGGTTGGAGGAGGGAGGGAAGCCTGTTAATGCTCGCTAATCAACTGTCTCCATGAATATAAAGAAGTAAAACATTTTTATTGCAGCATCATCTAAGGAAAACCCCTCTGAAATGTATAGGTGTCATAAGAAGTTTAGATAGACGTGATGAAATGTTCAGAAGTTAACTTAACAAATGTACTAATGGAAAATACAGACTTGTCTAGAGGTTAAACAGGTACACATTGCTGGTGTTTTATTTTGTGTTAAGAGGCCGTCCAGTGGAAACAGGTGCAAGGTGCATGCCCTTGTGCAGTCCTTGGCCATTCAACTACTTAACTAGTCACAATTGTCAATACTTGTTTGCAAAGCCCGTGGTGTTGTGATTTCCAAATAAACCGGGAGCCCCGCTCTCTGGCTGCCCCTTCCTGACCTCCCTTCTTTGACCTACCCCGTGGAGGAATGCGCCCGGGTGCTGCCTTATCTATCTGCCTGCTCACAACACAAAATATGCGGTTATCCTTTCACACATCTGAGCCGGGCGTTTGATGGGAGAGCTGTAGGCCTGCCATTATCCCTTTTATCTGAGGGGAGGGTTCATTGGCAGTTGCAGCTCGTTGTGTGCCTCTTACACTTGCTTATCAGGGTTGATTAGCATGAAATGTCAGAGGACATACTTGCTGCCGTGATGTATCTGTTCCCCTGAGACTTGGGTGCAACTCATGATTTAAGCATGTAGGTAGGTATACAGAACTATGCGGTATAATGACTTAACTGTCGACTTGGAACTGGAAAACCAGGCAGGTTCGACTCTTGCCATCGCTCAACACTCTGTGATTCTGGGCAAATCACTTATCTCCCCCCTGCCTACAAAACTGGAAGTGTAACTGGTGCTGATGTAAAGCCGCCAATACCTTCGGGTCGAGTTCGCGCTGTATAAAACTGCAATCATGAAAACTTAATTTCTGCACAGTCGCTAGCTTTATTGTGGCCTTAATGTTTCCCAAGGGCCGAGTTTGCCTAACTGCGCGGCTGCCCCGTAGATAGGCCACTGCATTCCAGGTGCAAAATGGCAGGGGATGGGGATCTTGGTGGGTGGGAGGGGAAGGGGGTAGAAAGAGGAGGAGTGGGGGCGAGGGCGAAGCTGTTGATATAAGACAGCAGAGGAAGGGAGAAGAATGTAAAAAGGAGGGGGGAAGGGGGGGATGGGTCACAAGAATCCTGCTACTCAATTTGCTTTGTTTTCGGGAATTGAAACACAAAGTACACGTGTTTTGCTGGGGCAGGTTGTTAGGTCTGTCGTGGGAGTCCAGACTGAGAATGCCGCACACAAATGCAAGCCAGGCAGGGAGGTAGCAGTTTCCGCTTCCCTTCTCATGTGGCAGAGATGGTGCCCCCGAAAACACTGTTGCAATGAAGATGATGCCACTTAAAAGGAAAATTGGGCCAAACTAAATTTTGGTTTCTCAACTATAAAAATTGCAGAGTACTACAAGGAAATATTTGTAATATGTTTGTTTTCATTTCCTCCTATCTCACGTTCGCTTAATGCAATCTTTGTGCACCTCATGATGTGTAACTGTTTTGTAATGTGATGATAGCAAGGAATTATGTTGACCAATTATTACTGGATCCCTTTACTGATATTTCGGCTCTGAACTTCTTCTGATATGCTGTAAGAATCCAGTTTATTGCATCTGCACAGAGGAATTAGTGCCTGGTGTCACTCATTGTTTTTTATTGCAATCAGGTGGTGGTTATTGCACAGATGACTTGCCTGTAATCCTCAATACCCAACTAATGTTTTCACTTTCCTTTAATTTGACTAGTTGAATTTATGTTGTGTTCTGCACATTTGTATATCAAAGGCTACCATTTGCATGCTCCTAGAGAACTTTTGGAATCTGGTCACCCCTTGCAGTTCTGCAGTACTTGTTGACTTTATGTGGGGTTGCATTTCATATTGTTTAGAGGTGGCCGGCCGGTGAGATTGGAGCAGGCTAATATATTGATCAGTGATGGATTACACAGACTAGTGATTGGCTAGATCCTGTCTTGTGTCTGTGTGAAGCATTATGTGCATGAATGCTTATGCTGACGGACAATGTTGTTTCTTTCATTTTGCTGAGGTGTACAGTTTTCCCTTGCTCGGTATAAGGTGGCTCTCATACTTTGAGGTATCTTTGCCCACTATGCAATTTGAGGTCATTTTACCTACACCTGGCGTGGTAACTTTAAGGTAACTTCTTCAGGATGTTTTATAGCCAGAAGGGTGAGAGGTTAAAGGTATGTTGCTGAGGAGAACAAACCTGTAAGACTTGGAGTCTTTTTCAGTTTGTTCCTGCTGACATCTAATCCATTGACTAAAACATTTAAATCACCCCTCGATAACGTTTTATCTCAGGATATTGTGCATAGGCTCAAGACGGAATACTACTGTAGTTATTGTGGTTGAGGTTCTCTCATTAATATACACACAAGCCAAAGTATCAAGGACCAATCTAATAGATATAGGTAGCTGTCAACAGTTACCACAGGGTGCTTGCACTGAGGGGATGATTATTTTTGTGCAGGAAGGGACACCTTCCTGCACAAAAACAATAATTGATTGCACTTTCCTCTTTCTATGCATGCTGCAGAATGCAGCATGCATAGAAAGAGGAAAAACGAGGAGCAATAAAAGTTTTTCTCCTCATTGCGCCTCCTTACACCTCCCCTGGGAGGCGTAAGACTCCGACGCATTCCCGGGTTTGCAAAATGTTGTAAATCTGATTCTGCGTCAAGTTCCAGGGATGTTGCTTGGGAACACCTACAGCAACACACATTGAATGCCCCTTTCACGCAGTTATGCAGAAACATATTTACAAGGCCACGAAAAGTCACGCAGTGTGACTTTACAAAGCCTTGTGAATATGGGGAAGCTCATTGCGCTGCTGGGGCATCAATAAAAGTGGCTTGTAAATAAGTCCCTTGGTGTGCATATTGTGGTTTCTTGAAAAACAACGACTTAACAAAGGCATTCTTATACTCTGTAGCCAGTCGACAGTTCATCATTTAGATCCCAATAACATTGTTCTGAACCTATGCCTGGAAGTAGTGAAGCTCTACAGTGGGTGGGCCTATGTAGAAATGTTAATACTAGAGGTGGGCAGTAAATTAACAGGGAGAGCAAATCAGAGCCGACCCATGATTCTGGCTTGGCTCTAAGAGCCCATACAAAAGAGAAGGCTTGAATATGTTTTTCATGTAATTTGTGCAACAAACATCATTTAAAATATATTAAAAAGTCCCCTCAAAATGCAAAAAATGCATTTCCTTAATTTGTGAAAACATTTTTCTTTAGTACAGTGGTTCTTAACCTTTTGACTTCTGTGGATCCCCACTTAATCCTTACAGGAATCTGGGGGCCTCCTTCGAATTACTATTAGAATCCAGGGAGCCTGCTGAGTTACTACTGCTACCAGGGGTCCCCGCCTAAGCAATTTCAATGATTTGAACCTCAAAAAAATACATAAAAAATACAAAACAAGTATTCTTGAAACAAGTATGCAATTTAAATATTTCTTTTAATTCGCAAATGTTTAAAACAATCGACATTGTAGTTTAAATGGGAAGGTTGGAGCTTTTCTAAATTCTATATATGCCACCCATATTCTTTTCTTATTCTGTTTGATGCTATTACATTACTCCCGCCAATCATTCTGAGGATACCAACTTAATTTAGAGCCTCCAGTTTCAAATTCCTTCACATTTACAGAATGTTATAACAATTTTCAATTGTACATGTTGGTTCTTTGTTCATATGCACTTTATTAATTTGTTGATATTATTTAATATTCAAAGCGGTCGTGGCCCCTTGAGTATGTGTGGCAGACCCCCTGGGGTCTGTGGACCACAAGTTAAGAACCACTGCCTTAGTACAACAGATCATATCACTGCATTGAGAGGCATTTATTTAAAGTGATCTGTTTAAACATGAACAAAGAAACATTCATGTCCCCCATCTCCCCGCTCGGATGATAATGCCAGTAGTGAACTAAGGGGCAAGTTAGTTGCCATTTGCACCCTAAATGTGGGCCAGATTAATATATATGGAGCAACATTATGGTCTATTAAATCAGACAGGAGAGGTGTTGGTACAGCATTCATCCTAAACTCACCTATTTCAATGTACTCGCCTATGCAGTAATGAAGAAACAGGAGGCACAGTCAAATAACATATTTCCCTACGATCACACAACTTAATCTAGCGGTAATAGCGGCATTTAGCCATGTGTTTTTGATTTAACATTTATGCAGTTCAGTCACGAATCCTTCACTGGAATACAAGAACGCTTAATTTCTTCTATGTTCAGTTCAGGCACTCTGGAAACTGGGACGTGTATTATATTTGCTCGAATATGCCACACATAAGAATAACATAAGGAGTATAGTAAAGGTATAATAATGCCATTATATCACAGCTGTGTACACCGCCCCTTCAGCTCGGAATGAGATGCGAAAACAACTGAAGACCTCCTGTCTGGTAACTTTATTGGTCAGCCAAGGTGTCTGTCGTAACCCTGCATCCTGAGGGGGCCGGCATTAGCGCCTCTCTATCATAGCATGGCCACGGCCTCTTCTTCTCTCCGGCTTCTGCGGGCCTTCAGCAGCTCACGGGGAGGCCACCCGCACTATATTGGTATTTGGCACAACAGATCCGCGCTGCAGTTCTCGGGCACAAGAGCGTGCCTGGTACTTGTGTGTTTCTGATGTGTCAGTGGAAAAACGCAATAGCTTTGTCGTTCCTTATTTAATTAAAAAAAACGTTTTATGTGCCTTTATTTTAGGGCGAAACTGAAAAACGGTACAGGTTAAAATGACATTGTGGACACTTGTATCGAATAGAGAGATATTTGGAAAGTGTATTTATTGTAATGGACATAAATAAATAAATATGGGGTAACTCATTTCTCTTCCAAGGAGACTCTGAATCATTTTATCGCTCATGAGGGGGAACTGTGACAAATAGCGCCATTTTGAGGCATTCGTAACAGTAACAATTTGAAGGCCATCGTGGGTATTGGTGTTTGACACCCGTTACAAGGGTTAAATAAATCGACTGTTCCCTGATGTAAAGTGGTGAGGGTTGGCCACACCAATCCTTGTGTTGTATTTGCTGCCACTCGGACTTGACATGAACTTCTGCCCTGAGAAGTTTACTGGAACAGGAAACATTTTGAAAGGTCTGGGAGGCTACTGACTGCATGACCTTGGTGTCAGACTGAGGACTCATGAAGAGTCAAAAGTTGTACTGCAAGCCCTATTTCGACCTGGGGAGTGCTGTGCAGGAGAGCTTCCACCAGACAGCCTGGATCTCTGCTTGCAACAGGAGTTAATGTTGGCTGTATGTAGTGAACACCCCTTGCCGGATTTGTTTGCTGGCATGGTCAGGTTCATCTGTGCTACTGCATTGGGACAAGAGAACAGTAATTTCTATTGCATGTTGGTACTCACAGATCCACAACACCAGAACCGGAGGAAGATCCTTCTCCTACCTCGCCGCCAAGACCTGGAACACCCTGCCCCTCCACCTCAGGCAATCTACGTTGTTGACCCAGTTCAAGAAGGACCTCAAGCAGGGATTTAAGTGGGATGGAAAAACCAGGGGGTCTCTCATAGGGGCGTGGCAGACGTAATTAAGGACGTGGCTTAAAACACTTAAGCTAAAAATCTGTATTTAGCATAGTGTGCCGTCCCAGTGGTATTTTGCTGCGTCTGTGCATTTATCCAGATATATAACACAACACGCAACATTACACCTACAACAAGCCAGGGCTACTGGCTTTGTCAATGGTTGTAAATTGTGTAAGATAAATAAGCAACACATGAAAATGCTTACTTCTTGTGGGCAAGGTTGTGGCACAAGTCTAGAGCTGCTGACATTCGAGCGGAGAAAGCAGGTTCGAACCTCACGTTGGCACAACATCCTGTGATTCAGAACATGAATATTACATGTAATGTAACTGGTGCTCATGTTTGCCCTATATGAAATGGAAAAATTAGTCTCTCTGAAGTTATGTCAAAAGCAGTGACGGATTCCTCTTATTGTGCTCACCACCAGGCGCTCCCTTATCGATATGGTTTGTCGCCACCGGGCCTCCGGGATGCCGGTAACAAGGCTGTGTTTATCTTTGCTTGCTTTCGTTTCATATCACTATGGACATGACGCTGCCAGCCTCCGGGTTGTAGGCGAGCACAGCAGTGTACTTTCCTTATTATGCAATAAAGCAGTTTGAATACCAAAAAAAAAAAAAAAAAAAAAAAGCAGTGACGGATGGTACTATTTCAGAGTTAAGCTTTTTTTTCTCTCCACCCTGAAGGTAAAAATGGAAAGCCCGATAGGGACCTGCTTTTAAGAACTGACGATGCTGAGCACCGGTAGGACCCGGCCCACTTAAAGCCCTGACCTCAACTGAACCTTCACAGATGGATCAGCAGCTCGCCCCCCAGCGCATTGAGACCCTCACGGGTAAGTAGCCGTGCTTTACAAACTCCTGATTTATTGATTGACTCTGTTCACTTTGCAGATGGTTTCGTTCCCTGACAGCCTTCATAGTGTTGACTCACAGCAAATACCCCCTTTCTATATTTATGGCCTTCCAAAGGCAGTAGGTAGGCACTGTATCATCAAATGAGCTTCGACTGGGCCTTGCTAATCTCCTTTTTTATTGAACCCATTTGGTTTAACTCTTTAGGTCTGGCTGTTGAGGCATCTATAGTTGTGCCACCAAAGTATTGTTTTCTTCTCCATAAAGTCATATCTAACATACCATACATGGACGGGCTTTTCGGGCAATGGTCTTCATCCATTGTTCTGTTAAACTGTCATGCATATTTTGTCTGTGCCCATCACAGCACAAAGAACGGCGCACTGGGTCAACCCAGTTTCTCATTGGCTCTCTTTACTGTGAGTGACAGCAAAAAACACCAGTGCACATTGTTCACATACGCCTAAATATAGTTTGTCAGTCGCAAAGCTGTTTGCCCTCTTCAAATGTGAATGTTGCCTTTCTTACCTCCCTCAGTAGGCATCATGCCATAGCTTGTGAAGCTATACATGCATGTGGTATTGCGAAAGAAGGTGCATAATATTGGTGAATTCAAGCAGGTTTAATTTAAATCGAGTAATTACAAAATCTGTTATTTACAGTGCTTAGAAACACCAGAGGTGAAGTATGTAATGATATATAATTTATTCCAATGCTATGTACTCCATGGTTATCTCAACTTTATGATAATGACCTCACCTAAAATGGTAGATCTGATCATCTGCTTCTCACACTCTCCGCAACACCTCATGCTTATGTGCAAGGATGTTTAGTGCACTATATGTGAAGCAGGTCTTTCAATCTCTTGCACCTCAGCCTACATCTTTCATATGGGCCAAACTACATCCAATCAGCCAGTTATAGGCTGTGCCTCTGGAATTGTGAGATTCGCGCTGCAACTTTTTTCAGATATTTATGGATTTGCTGCATGTGCCACATGCTCATCATCTGCTGCATAATCTGTAAAAAATGTTTCTAGCTCGAACAGATCAAAAGTCAGCAAAAATGCCACAACATGTGTTCACGCACAGTGGAAGGACCTTTGCAACAGTTATCTAATAATTCCTTCATTTGCTTGTTTCTCATTACTTATTTCTGTATTTAGTTGTTAAACTGATACTAATGAGGTCAACTATTTTCTCAGGCAGTATTTCCATGTGTTAAAATGACAAAACAATGAATTAATAATATTAAAAAAGTTCTGCATTATGCCACATAATCTGCCTTTTCTTGCTGTATAATTTAGTAAACGCTACTTCATAATTTGGTGCTCTCTCTGCAAAATGTCAGTGGCCCTGGTCATAGTGTTTAGTTGCACTTAGTTTAACATTATAAAGTGGCAATGGGAAACTATTCCTACCTCAATTCAGGTCCGCTTACAAGAGCCATCAACCCTGCACCCTGCTTGCACAACTTCCCAGCCAGGAGGGCCCTGAGCAAGCCCTCCGTCCAATATCTGCTTGGCCTATCTTTCCGCTGCACAATGCTTTCCTGTTACAACAGCTTGTCGAAAAGGCCCAAACTCCCACCTAAAGTGCTTCTTGGCTGATTCAGACTTCCCCATTCGTCTGCCCTCCTTCACACTTTATGGAACCCCTGTTACTGTTCCAGCTGTCACCATCCTCTGCACATTCAGGTGTTCGTAGGTATTGTACTCATCCCATTCACCAAACCCTGCTTGAAGATGCACTGCTAGAGCTATGTATTGTGTAGTTGTAGGAAACTCAGGAGACTCAACCTAAATATTCCTATTTTTCACAACGAGGAATGAGGAATTAAACATTTCCACACACATAATTGTTTTTGTCATTGGAATAGTCTTGATTTCCTATGCCTGATGTATACAGTAATTCAGCAAGTTATTCCCAACAAGGTTGAAAAGAGGGCTAAGGTGGAGCCTTGTGGAGCTCCAAGTGGCATGGGGATAGGGCGGCAGAGAGAGAGTTTCCGATTCATACTTGTTGGGTGTGATTTTTTTCAGTTATCAACTAGTTGATGACTTTTCCCTTCATGCCTAATCAATACTTTGAGATAGCAAGACAGAACTGGTAGTCTAAGTTCCAAAGGCCAGAGACAAGTCAAGAGGGCTCGGGTGGCAGGATTCACCTTTGCTTGGTAAGCGAAGAGTGGCATCTAATTCGGAGCATGGCAGCCTCAGTCCTTCAGCTTGACTTGAAACCACATTGGTAGTCATCAAGAACAATTTTGTTCTTGACACAGCTCTTAAGCAGGCAAGAAACCACAACTCTCTTATAATATTGTCAAGGAGAGGAAGGATGTTCATCCACCAGTAGTTTATTGAGGTTTTTCTAGTTAGCAATAGCGTACTTAAGCAACTTAATCAGACCACATTTTAGGCAGAGAGAACCCAAACAGTGTCAATGAGAGTTTACTAAAATAGTGCAGTAGGGAACAATGTTGTGGGTTATAGTTTTTAAAGAATGGTTCGGATTGACTTCCTATACTACCTGGATGGCCTGATGACAGGGATAGTTTGGATGATATCAGTTTTGAAGAGCTGTTAAAAGATCAACAAGCACGCAGATGCTTCCACTGGGTTGACAGGAACAGAGATGAGCTAAGGAATAACAGATCTTAATTTTTGTGCTTTAGGAACAAAAATCTTCCAGAGCTCCTTTCACTTGATCACAGAGTCAGCTGTGGGTCTTTGCATCGGCTCCAATCTGAGTTAAATGAGATGCATAATGATGGAGACTTTGGTGTGAAATATGTAATTCTAGTACGTTTTTCTGGTAGCCTGGTGGTTTGATAGATGATAGAGCAGGGGTCTCCAACCTTTTATATAATAGGAGCTACTTATGTTCAAAGAAAATCATTGTGAGCTACTAATATTATTAGTGTTGTAATAGTGACTACATCAGACACAATTCGATTAGTGGCTATCATATCCAAGATTACCAGCAGTGATCACCTCAGTGCATCAGTAGGGTTGACAGCAGTAATGTTAACACGCACTTGCAAATGATCCAGCGGTTCAACAACAACAGTTACTGCACTATCATATACTCACCTGGGCCCATACATTCACAGTGCGTAAAACCACTGAGGTCAAGTTTGTAATTTTCCACAGTGCTCAGGATTAGTTATTTAATAATCCTAACTAACCTTTCACTGATCAACAAGTTCTTTCCTCTGGTCAATGGACCATTAGTTGAACTAGTTGATGGTGAAAAATAACATAAAACTAATTGTTCTTTTATTCAATGTAAATAACCACAGACTCAGGACAGTTTTAAATCTTTATCTAAATTAATGCATATAAACCATTCCAAAATACAGTGCAGTCACCAGCATTCATAGTAGAGATAAATTCAATTCATAAACACCAAGCAAATACTTCGGACTCATACAATAATCAATGCTCAGAAAGGGAGAGGACAGAGAGAAAAGGACATCAATAAATACCCGAATTACCAAGAATGGTGTGAAAGACCAACCCCCTGGCCAAAGGGCTGGTAAGGGTCCCCCGGGGTAGGTCAGGAGACAAAGACTTCAGGACAGGAATCAGGACAGGATAGATTACCTCTCTAGCATACCGACAGTTGCGTCGCACCCCTCTCTGACACTCTCTTCCTCCTCGAGATTCTTCCGTGATCTTCTGATCTAACCCAATTAATTAGGACAGAAAGTTCTGCTTCAAATGCTGCATTCTGTTCTTTATCAGCGTCTCATAGCATCCCTCCCAGGAAAGGCATCTCCCAAAATCTCTCTGCATCCTCTGTTCTAACTAACTAAAACGATCTTAATTATACCTTTCGTTCTGAATATTCCACCCACTAAAGTTTCAATATCGTAAAAATACGAAATCTGATTGGTCAGGCAAGGGGGAAGCTCCATCACACCATGCTTACATGTCATTAAAATCAGTTCAAATATTGTTCGTAAACCCATCCCCTTAATTTGTATTCATAAATTCTATTCCCATCCACTACATGTATTCATTTTGAAACATTAATGACACTACGGTGAATAGAACATCTCCTTGATGAACTCTGCAACATCCATTCCCATGCTTGCAACACTCTAGTTTGACTTCCTTTCAATAGCTCGGTCATGGCCTTCATGGATCCAATCAGTGGGCATGCGCAGGCATTGCATCACTTCATTCAATCCGGCTATGCAAGAGAGGCCCAAATACGCAATAGTGATAAAGTCAAAAGACAGATGTTACTTTCACAAATAAAATGTTGACACAGTATACCACCCACCTTTACTCTAATCCAGTTTATTTATTTATGGATTTTCCCGCATTAGTAAAAACCACTCAATTTAGTTCAAACAAGCAGATGCCATTCACACGAGTCTTCAAGACTTCATTTTTTGTATCTTCTGTTCATGCGCCAGAATTTCCCTCCAAGCGTTAGTTCGTCGTACGGTGGAGATGCAGTTGACGCATGCGCACAACAGTTTCCCCGTTTAGAGTGTATTAGTCCGTCTTCATTGTTATCCATTTAGTACACATATAAGCAAGCTTCACTAACTCGCGTATTCATGTGGTGCGTATTAGTTAATCATGAAAACAGGATTAGTAACTTGTTAGTGAGTTAAGCAAGTGGATTGCTCCGAGTAAGTCTCTTCTCTACGAGTCCTTGCTCCATCACAAAGCCAATGATTTTGCCTATGCGAGGTCTATAGGCTTTGTCAGTGTTTTATGCATGTTGTATAACAGCAGGGCTGCAGTGCAACATGGCTTAAATTAAAAAAACAATAGTTGCTATGACGAGGTCAGCGTTGACCGTGTTGTAGCACTTAATTTTTTTACTTTGAGCCATGTTCCACAGCAGCTCGCACTGCTGTGAAGCTAAAAGATTTTGCATAGGTGAAAGTATTGGCTTTGGCAAGGCTTTTTCTGTTGACGATTTTACCCTGATAAAGATGGGATCGCCATAGAAAGTTCCTGATCCAGGTTATGTTGCCTCATATTTAGACACCAGTCTGTGAATGGTGGAGAGCCCTCAGGGACACTCTAAGCGTCATTTCTTGATGTTATTGTCTGCAAAACACAGCACATTTTAAATAAAGCCCTCCTGACGTAAGCCTTCTACTTACTTTGACATGCCAGTGTCTGTTCAGGTTTGCACGATGTGCAGTGTATCCTCTCCAGAATGGTAGCGCAAAAAAACAGCAGGAGGGGAGTTTAACAGCATGATAAACATATCAGATTGACAAACAACGGCGGGCGGAGAAACTCAGCCATTTTTCACCAAACATCAGCTTATAAGTTCTGAAAATGCACACTTGCAATTTACAATTTTGTAATACATATGTTAATTTAACCAAGCAAAATGTTCCAATGTAGAAAGTGGGATGCACACAGGAGAGTTACTGGTAGGTAGCTGGAGAGCTACCAGTAGCCCATGAGCTACTCGTTGGAGAAGCCTGCGATAGAGGATAGGATTTTGTTGCTATTCATGCCCTAACATTTTAATGATTACTTTTTCCAATATTCCCAGAGCATAGCTGCCAAAAGGGGAGAGGGGTCAGGACTGCGTGGCCTAGGCCCCACTCTTTTCGGGGCTGTGAGCCACAATGCAAGTGACATCAACCACTATAGGGTGGTGTCATAAGCTGGAACAGCCTCCTAATGTGGCCCAGGGCTTTGTTTTTAAAAAAAATTATGATACAAGAAAACCAGAGAGGGTCCGCCATGACATTTGTGACCCTAGCCAAAAACTATCTTCTGACTGGCTTGGCTCACAGGAGAACTGCTGGGTAGATTTTTTTTTTCTTTTGCTTTGGTTGGTTGAGAACGTTGATAAGGTCATACATCTTTATTTTGTAGTGTGTGGTGAATGTATGGGCAACTTTAGGGATGGCAGTCAAAACAGCCGAGTGATTACTTTCACTTTTAGTTAGTCCACCATTATAAGCTCTTGTAGTTGTATTCATCTTATTAATTTATTTCTAAGTTTGAATCATTTAAAATGAATCCATAAAAACTTATAGCTATATATGCAAGATGTAAAATAAAATAATAACTTGTCCATATGTGGAGAGAATATAGGGCACGGTATGGTCCTCCAAGACTTTGCTATTACTGGAGTGAGTCAGATGGGAAGGGTCATATATTAGACTTGATAAAACTACTTTTGTTCTTCTGAGTGTGGTAAATAATTCTAAGTCTATATGATTTTGAGGGGAGTGTCTCTCTCAACTACTAGGCAATGAGAGGCCAAAAATAGTTCACATGTTACATTTGCAGCAGAGTATATTGCTGTGAATTAGAGAGCAGAGTGCATTTCTGACAACGATCACACCTGATCACAAAAAACCTCAGAAGCGATCCTGAAATTAGCAAGTGGCACATATTTCTAAGAGAACTCAAATGAGTGCCATTTTTGCATGAGAACTTTGTTTCAGGTGTGGATTCTGCATAGTGGAATCTCACTTTACAAATTCAAAGTAAAATATTATTCCCCGGTCGTGAACCCTCCATACCCAACAACCCCAATTTCATATGGGGCTGTTCCATCTCCGACGCCCCCTCCCCCACCAATAGGCACTTATTTTTGCCCTAGACACGAGTAGGTTTATATGTTTATTCATGGTGAGGACCAAAATGATGTCCTAAAGTTTCCATATTTGTGGGTGTTTACAGTTCTTTGCAAAGTGACCTCTTCAGAATGCCTACATTATAACACTTGCAAGGTGCATGCAAGGTGCAGAGAGGGCTTATCTGGTTTCTTTAGCAAAACAACATTAGAATGCCTTTTTAAAGTATAAAGTGGGGCAAGTATCTAAGGGTCTTATTTACAAGCCCCTTGCACTGAAGTTGTGTCACTTTTTATGACACTCCAGTGGTGCAGAGTGCAGACCCATATCTAAAAGGCCACGGAAAGCCACTTTGCATGGCTTTTCACGGCCTCATAGATATGGTTTAAGGCAATTCATCGCAAGTCACTGCATTACTTTACACTGCATCAGGAAGACGTTCCATGGCTGTTGCGGTGGGTGTTCCCATCAAACACCAATGGGAAATTGACGGATTCACAAGGGTCTGTAAACCTGGGAATGCATCAAAACTGTACGCCTTCCAGGGCAGACGCAATGAGGAGAAATATGTTTATTTCTCCTCGTATTTTCCACTTTCTGCAGCACACATAGAAAGAGGAAAATGCCTCCATGGACAATCCTGCCAACAACGCTGGCAAGGGTACCTGCCTTGGTGCTAGGCACCATATTATGTGCTGGCTCATGTAAATATAGTGTATTCCAACTCTTTCGATTTGGCGTAAGGCAGCGCAGCAAAAACACTTGCGGGGCTGCCCTACACCAAATCATTGTGAATGAGGCCCTAAATGTATCTGGGTGTGAATTTCACAGAGAGCCTTTACTTAAAGTTAACAAATCTGTACCCTCTCTAGATTTCAGCTTGATCAGAGAAGTTATCAGCAATGTCTTATGCTGATTACTGAGGTTCAACGAGAAAGACTTTTGCTTGCCAATGAGAGAAGAGAGAGACTGTTAATGCATCGAAACATCTAGCGGCTGCGTTTAAAGCAAAAAATGCGATGGTGCTCAAAGTTATCTTGAAGTGATGTGGCAACTTGATGAACTAAATAATAGGCTATAGATAGGACGAGGAAGCCTCGCACAACCGTTTGTGGCATGCTTCATCATGGGCAACCTCAAACCCCCCTTAATGAGATGATACTATCAGAGTGAACTCAACCTCGGTGAGAGAGATTTCTTACTAAGAAATACTGAATATTTTAGGGTTTCAGATTGTTATATAAATATACATCAAGGTAATCCCAAAGGGAATTTCCTTTAATGGAGAATACCAGGGGTATATGTGAAAAGAAAATGAAAAAGCAGATAAATATGGATATAATTACCCAATCATCTTTAGTGGTGCCACCAAGTTTCTGCTCCTCATGTGCCCAAAGACGGGTCAAGGCTCTCATCAAGGAGGATGGGATCGCTACCACTTGCTCTATTTTAAACACTCATTCGGGGGTAAGGAAGATTTCTACCTTGAAAGTACCACTGTTATGACCTCTATATTCACACATTGATCAAAAGGTGTGATCCCAGGGAACACCTAAGAGCCCTGTATCAGCTGAACCAATATTAACCAGTAAACCAGGTGACCAGTGAAGTGCTGTCCTGGTTGATTTGAAATGGCCCTTCTTGTTTAGATCAGCTAAGTGTCTATCAATAGCATTTTGTGTCATTTGCAGTTAGTTTGTCTAGGTGGCTGACAGACATGTAAACAGGAAATTGCTTTTGTATCGTCTTGATGATGAGGATATGATGATTAGAAGAATTTGGAGATTGCAAACTCTTACCAAGAAAAGGGTGTCCTACCTCTAAGCATGGTTAAGTAGGGAATCATCAAGCAATTAAATACAAAGTTAGAGGATAATAACTAAGCTCTAAGCGGTTTTGAACAAAAGGAAATGGCTTGACTTGAGTCAAAGGGCCCTTGAGTGTCACTGTAAGTAAAAAGGACTGAGATTTGAACATGGTACAATGGGTAAGACATGGGATTAGAGGTAGGAAACTGAATAACAGGGATATTTTTTCACTGAGATGTTCTGAATGATCAAATAGACCACAAAAGCGAAACTTGAGTTGTCTATGATGTCACACAGGAGCCCAAGGTAAAAGAAAATCCCTCTTATTCACTGCTTACCCACATATCATTTTATTTTATAGACAGCATTTGCCTCTGCCTCCAGCATATACACAGAGGGCAGTAATTGGGGCGCATATAGAACATGACCTGATCTCTAAGAAGTAAAACAAATATCTGGTCTTGTGCCTCCCAAACCCATCACCTTCTGCATATACCCTCCCAACCTCTACCTCACACAAACTGAAAAATTCATACCTGGCCCCTGTCACCTTCCCCACCGCCACACCACCCTCTCAAAATAACACCCCCTAGGCAAATCCACATATAATAAAAGAAAATGGTCTCCTACCATCCCCTCTACCCCCACCACCCTCGTTGCCATTCCACCTGGCCCCGCTAAGCAACCTTCTTTTTACCATAGTCCACCTTTCATAGTTAGAGTTTTTCAGTAACATAAAAAGTCAATGGCTGTGATTTTCAAAACCATTGTTCATCGATACTGCCCAGAATTGCCATGGTTCACACAGCAAATCCAATGGCAGGCAAATCCAATGATGGTCACTCAACTCTAAAGAATTCGGCGTGATAATCACTATGATTTGGCCACCCGGTTCACAGTTTCCACTGGCTGCCAGCTGACATTGCTGCTGCCCCGGCTCTCAGTGGGACTACAAGGTTTGTGGATGGGACATCTGCTTTTGGCTTTTGGGCAACATCCTTCATCCACCAGCATGTAACTGAGCCCTTTGTCTTATGGTATTGATTTGGTTAATAAAGACCAGATTTACTTCCTGACAAAGCTTGGGAGATGAACAGTGTAGGAGTGCTTATAGAGTGTGACTGACACACACAGAGTAGCAATGTGTAGGGGCTGTTGCTGACACAAACAAACATGAAGAGACCCCTAATGTGACAAGTTGCCTTTACTATGGGTCACAACAGAAGTTCTGTTTGGCCTTCCTGAAGGCATTTTTAGAGTATTGAAGTAGTTCTCTTTTCAAGCTTTATCTACAGGCTGCTCTCCTGACACTGCCTTTGGGTAGAGTGATTCTCCTCACTGCAAGGTTGTTTCCAATCTGGAGAAACCATAATAGAGGTGCAAAGAAGTGTGATCTTTCTGCACCTCGCTGTCATCAGCCGCACTGAAGAGTGATCAGGAGAAAGACATAAGGCTTGCCTTAATTAAGCGGTTACTTCCGCACTGAACAAGAGACTGCAGTTTCACCCTTCACCAACACCATCTACCAAATAGCAGTGCAACATGAAGCGTAATCAACAGCACCTTTCAGTAAAAGGCTAATAGAATGTCTCTTTCCCCACTTCAGTGTCTATGTCTCCTCCTTCCAGCATCTGAATGTGAGCAATACACTGTCTGGGAAAACAACCTAATGACCATCTTGGGCCATTTGCCAGACTCAGGGTATCTAATATGGATCCCCCAGGCCTCTATCACTCTAGTTCAGTCATAGACAAGATTCATGTACCGTGCAGTCCACACACACAACATACACCTGGGATGTTAGTGCTAGGATCCGGGTTATTGCATAGAAATATAACTTTACATGAGTGGTAAGTCTCCACTCCAGTGACACAGAAAAAAAACATGATACATTGCCACCACTATTTTAAGTGCTAAACCCATGACAGTGACGGTAGTCCATTGTCAGTACAAAAAGGGCATGCTTGGTGCACCATTCCAGATCATGTCAAAGGACAGGCCTAGGCCTCTCTGTAGACACTTGATTAGTGTAAAGCTATAGAAAAAATATAAAATAAATAAAAGATTAGGATACCAGGGACTCAAACCACATCGATGCTATTTCCCTACCAACATGAGTGAAAACATGCCAAGAAGGAGAAGCCCAGCTGCTGTGCCCAGGAACTTTGGGGCAGTATCAGAAATCTCAGCCTGCCATGATGAGTGTAACCGGTGCCAACCCAAGTTTGAAGCTGGTCTCCAAGCTTCCGTGACTTAACCTCAAGTCATTTGTTTACTGTGCAAGAGATGTGGCCACTAGTGTGAGAGTTTGCTGAGTTTTGCGGTTACGAGCGACCGCATCCTGACGTACCTTCATCTATGAGTAACGCTGCCCTATGACACCTACAGCTATGAGTAACCTTGATCTGAAGCAGCTACCACTGACCACTCCAATCCCCCCAGAGGGCATCACTACCAAGCATTGACTGGTGCTGACTCCTGTGAGTGGCAGAGTCCTTATATGGCATGCCCACACACCAGCAGAGTGCCTGAGCATACCAAAAGCTGCAATGTGAGCTGCTGGCCAGTGTGCTGACAGACTGAGAATTTGAAGAGAGTCTAACTGAAGCAGCCCAGGTACACGCTCATGGCATCTTAGCGTCAATTCCCAGGGTAAGAACTTTTGAACTTTCACAAGTGCCTCAAACATTGTACTAAAGTGAGTTGGAATACTGCTATAACTTTAAAATCTCAGTGCTGGGGCATTTGTGAGGATTGACCTATTGGTCACAGAATCAGGAAAGTTGCTTACACATTCTATAGTGAACCTGCACCTGCACTTTCATTGAACCTGATTAGTTTATGTGTAGTAGTCCCAGTAGTACATGTGTATATCTTTACACCTTCATTATTTTTGTGTGTAGTATTGGCTGTGCAGACTATTAAAGTAATTCTCTTTTTCACAGAAAGAAGCACTGGACTGGGTAGTAAGTACTATGTTGCCTAACTGTTGACTTGTGAGTCTCTGCCTCACACTCCCTCCCAGAGAAGCCTGGAACTGCTCACCTCGCTACCACAGAGGGTCAACAGCTGAAGGGGTGTACTTGATGTTTATTTTTCAGGATCATCGTAGATGAGGCGCCAGAACAGCAGAGCCAAAACACATGAAACCCCCACTGCTGGTTCTCAGCAACCTTTTGCTTGACCTGTGGGCCCAGGCAGCTGCCGACATGTCCACCGTACGCGAAAAACATCTTTTGAACTAGAAGTTTGCAAACTCAAGAACTATATTGCAGGGATTATGCCTGCTGCTAGCCAGCCCCGTGACCAACCCATTTTGCACACAGCCAAAGGCAGTCTGCAGCATGTGTTGGCTGCCTCGGGCAGGTGGCTCCAGGACCTAGCCGAAAGGGAAGCCTTGTAAGGACAGAGAAAGGAAGGCTACCAGCAGCCAAGGTCCAAACTATCTCCTGATGAGATTCAGGAGGCGGAAGACTCTGAAATTGACATGGATGGGGTGGAACACTTTTGCACTAAGTATTGGAAATGGAACACCCCTATTCAGAGAAAGCTACGGACCGCAACAGGGACTTTTACCCTTGATTTTTTCCTTCTGTTTTTGCACCAATTATTTCTTCAAGGTTAAAGTGGTCAGTTTACACTCTTGTTTGAATAAAAGAAGAAACGTAAAAAAACAATAAAGTAAAAAAGTAAAAAAAAAAGAAACACAACAAATCCCACAAAGATATGTCTCTTTTTGAAGCAAGCTTTAATTGCAAAAAAGACAACTATTTTCATAAACATTATAGTAGTATTTGTCTGGAGCCTGTTACTTTTTAAACGCTGACTTTCAAATAAAGTCAATGTGTAATAGGTGAGGAAGAAAGGATATTAGGTTTGTACCCTTGCGGTGGCACTCATCCTTTGGACAACCCTTGTTGCGCATGGCTAATGGGCATGCACATCTAGGAGCAACAGAAATGCACCCCATGGTGGGCACCGGTAAACCACCAGGTAGCATTAAAACAAGCCTACCAGAATCAACCAAAGAGTATACCACTGATGGCACTATTAGGCAGCAAGGACTGTTATGGATTCTAACCAGGAGCAACAAATAATCAACAGGAAATCAACCAATTGGAGGCATAGTTAAACCATCAGGGTTTATATGTAGTGTATGGAATACAGAAAAACAACATAGGAGCAACCCATTGCAAGCACTATTACACGAAGTCTACTGTTATATTCCACACTTGGTACCCCCCACCTCCCCTCTCCCTCTCACCCTGTTGGTCCCTGCCTAACAATGCTTGACTGAACATTCCACAGCTGACTCCAGCTGACTGGAACCTGTGATGGTGAAAAGTACGAATAAAGAAGACTCTTCACGTATCCTGAGTTATTGACTTCTTTATAACAACTACCCAGAATCAATAGAGGAGCAACAGAAGGGCAGCCCTTTGGAGGCCGTGTTACATCACAACGTATTATAGGGAGTCTTCCAGCTGTGACAGAAAAGCAACACATAATGCATGGCGTTCACTCAGCATTGAGTGGGTAGGGGTTCAGGGAGTGACAGAATAGAGGAAGAGACAGGGTTCATGGCCACAGGGACCCACCTGGCTCCAGTAGGCCTAAACGGGACCCCAGTAGGTTACCGTCAACTTTCCACTCCTCATCTTGATGCCCGGGCTGTCTGCCCCCCTTAGGAGAGCCTCACATAGTCAGAAGATGGGTAGGAGTGGAAGGGGTAAATAAGGATCAGAAGGGAGAGGGGAAGCCGCAGATTGCCCTGGAGGGAGGACAATGTAGAGGTGCTCTGGGGACAGGGAGAGAGTCAGCGGAAAAGAAAGTGAGAAAGGGAAAAACTAGGATAGCGAGAAAATGACGCAAAAAGAGAGGAAATGAGAGGGAAAGGGAGTAAAAAAGGAAGTGAAAAAGAGAGGAAAGAACGAAAACCAAATGAAAGAGAAAGAAAAAGAGAAACAAATGCAAATACATATAGCAAAGGTGTGCTTTTCAAGATGTTGTTGTGGGCTACTGACTCCTTTTCACGGAGTAGGTGTGGATTTTCTACACCATCTTCAAAATGATGGCTCTTATATTTCTTTCAGTGAGAGGTTTGGTCTGTAGTTGGAAGAACAAGGTTTCTGGCTGTTTTATGCCCTAACAGGGCCAAGTATGGGGGTGTTAAAGGGAGTCATCCTTTACCTTTAAAGTCGTTAACAAAGGATGCCTGGCTGATGGGACACCCAGACGAATGTATACATGAAAGCCTAGAATATAATTGCATTAGATATTCATATGAGTATGAGTAGAGCAAGAGAGTCCATCTTAGTTAAGGTGATAACTCAGCCCAGGAAAAGATCACTACCAAGATCTTGAGCTAAACAGCATGGGCATCTTTGTGTATGAAGTCACAGTCCTACCTTTTATGAGGATATGCTGCACGAGAAATACGCAAGTATGAACCTGATAGAGCGCGCAGGTCACCGAGCTAGGAAATGTTATTAATACTCACTTGGGCCCATAATTTCTAAAAAGCACACATTAATTAGGTAATTCACGCCCTACTATCAGTATAATTTGTGATTCTAATCTCTAATTCCTATATCTATAACCTATTAATTTAGATACTAGGAACCTAAACATATTGGATGAGGGAGTTGAGTTTTTAAGCTAGGTACACAAGAACATTTATAACAATTGTAAAAATGAAATAACCACAGACTCTGGGTCAAACTATTATCTAATCATCATCATCATCTGTCATAAGCAGAATATTGAAAGAAATGAGACTATCTATAATCAAAATCATAAACAGCGTTTAGCTATGCAAGAGATAGAGTATGATAAGCATTTAAGAACTTTTTAAAATGAAGGGAAGGTAGAAACAAGGAACATGCTATATTTAGATATCAATCTTTCGCAACTGTGATTAAAGGAGGGTAAAGAAAGGGAACATACTAAACCCATAGACTTTCGTAATGCACCTAACAGTTTTGGAAAAACGAGAAATGCAACTATGTAATTCAACACAATTAAACTATAGGGAAGGTAAGATTTGGAACATACTATTAATTCAGCTTATCTCAGAAAAGGAAGGTGAAAAAAAGGAACATATACTATATAGAAAAACAATTTAGCATTTGTCTAAAGGTGGGTATAAAAGTGGAACATACTAATAATAAATGAAACATATGCAATTAAGCAAACTTTGTAAGAGCTAGGAATGCAAGACAATATATCAACACCCACACAGACTCATATTTACCTAGGATAGAGTGAAGACCAACCCTGGCCACGGGTCAGTTGGAGAGACGGGAAGAACCTCAAGGACTTAAGTGCCAGTAGGCGAGCAGGTGCTGCTCATGGACAGTCAGGACAGGATAACCCCAGAATTTGAATCAGGACCGGGTTCACCAAAGGTTACGACCAACACCTGCAGCTTTGGTTGCAACACCTGCGCTACTCCCTCTCTGCAAGGAATCTGCCAAAACCCAGATTGGGTTATAACTTTTATCAGCAAAGTGCTTCGCCAGCACTTTCACTTCCCTTGAACCCCGATTGGGTTCTCGAACCTCCCAACAGAGTGCTCCGCAGCTCTCTGCTTTCAGTCACCTATTGAGTGCGTTGGGTCAGTGACAGGTCAGCTATTTGGACAAGTCAGACAATTTCTCTAGCTAAACCTACGCTAGTTATACTATTTTTCGGGTCAGTGTACCACCCCCCAATGTTGCAAGTGTAAGGATCCCCAATTTTGATTGGACAAAGGAGGAGGACAGGTCATCACACCACATAATATTTCAGAATTTGCCGTCTCCTATTTAAATTAAGGTTCCGGCCCATTGAATTTGGGTTCTCATGATGTCTTCAGTTCACATAACAATGCATGTTCTATTTACAATTACAATGTATTCTTTTGGAGTTCACTAGGTGAGGTTCCCAGGAGCATCTTCTCAGTCAGTCAGCTCCTTGGCGGGGATTCAAAGGTCATTGCTCTAGAGACTCGCAGATCTTGCGCAGACGCAGTTTCATTCAAGATGGAGAACAGCGTAATATGACTGGCCAAGTTTCGAAGTGTAACATGAAACGGAAAAAGAAACAGTTTTAGAACACAGAATAAAATGATTTCACTGTATACCATGAATCTCTACACTACTCCCATTACTTTATAATAAACTATAGCATTAGGATTAAGCAGAACGAACAGCTTAGCGAAAGCAGCAATGCAAGCTTCAAGCATGTGAGAACACAGAGCAGCAATCTTAGCTCTATTGCACAAGTGCAAACAGTTTCCCACCAAGACGTTGAATACGTCACGTCACATGGGTATGACCGACGCAATCACAGTCTAAATTCCTGCGTAGCAGCGGCCATTTTAGGTTGCAGTGGAGTGGTGTGGCTCACTGGTTAGAGGCGGCAGACCCGGGAGCAGAGAACGGCCCGGGACCAGGGTTCAATTCCCGACGCGGCAGGGTCGTGGACCAGGGTCAGCGGACTCGATAATTCTCACCTCGGTGCCTACTCTAACTAGGGATCGCACTCGGCAACTCTGGGCATTAGCTTGCCTCATCTCCACAACGGCCCCCCACATACGCCGGGGATGCCTGGTTTCACCTTGGAGATACCCAGTAGGGACCATCTCACAGGGAAAGCCAGGACGGGTTCCCCAGCGGTCTACTGCGCAGAGATACTCCTTCGGGAGTCGATTCTAGCGCATTACAAACCCACAATTAATTAATTATTAATTAAGCGTATTAATATTAATAGACACATAAGCAAGCGTCTCTCGGACACCCAGAATGTCGGACAAGGGGCAGATTACTAAGACAAAATAAGTTGATTAGTTGATTAATATTATTTTGAGGTTCATGAACACAAGCAAGCTGCTTCACGTGCGAATCCTTGCTCCATCAATCCCCTCTTTGATGATATTTACTATCATCACTATTAATGGAACCAGATGCCAACTTTTCACATTTCACCCATTTCAATCTCTTCAAACTTTCTATTTAGCTTTTTCTCAACACCTTTAATAGGATGAGAATTTTTCATTTTTTATATATCTGATTATTCATTTGTTCTAATTCGAGCGCTTCGACATTTCCTTTTACTCCTCGCCTGTTGACAGAATATTTCTTTTTGTGCTTTCGACATTTGCAGCAAATTATTATGATGAACACTAATAAACCTCTTCCCGCTATTGGCATCAGTATTTTACTCTCAAGATTATTACCTAGATTAGAAAACCAACTACCTACAGAGGAGAGGCCATCAGTTAGTCTCTTCCAGGCACTATCAACCTCAAGTGGTTTGAGCTCTCTTTCCAAATTAGCGATGTTTTTCACGTACTTCTTAATTTCAACAATTTTGTCTGGAATGTAAGTGCAACAATGTTGCGCTTTCAACATTCTACAGACTCCGCCCTCTTTTGCCAATAGGGTGTCAAGAGCAAGTCGATTTTGTAAAACCATAGATCTGATCGCGACCAATTCGGTATTGACCATCAGAAAACCTCCAGCAGTGTCAGTTGATAATCGATCTACTACTGTTGACAATTTGCAGATTCTGTGTGTATTCAGAGCCACTCCCACTGTAGGTATCAATGCACTAAATATATCACCTATTATTTCTCCAACACTTTCTCTTTTACTACGTATTAATCCATTAGTTCTTTCATTGCTTCCAGTGACTTCATTTACATGGTATTTCTTTGGGAAGACAATACCAAAATAACAGCTTCCATACCAATGGTCTGGTAATTTGAAATAAGCCTTGTTTCCACATATGTAATAAATTCCAGGAAACACAGGTTCTGACCCATTTTTGAAACCCCACCCTCCAATTACCTTGTAATTGTGTTCGCATTCACTGGAACCGATGAATATATTATTATAGTAACTAGTCTTCTCTCTGTGAAGACAAAGTTTCCCCTTCTTTTCGAAATCCGGCAACATAGCAGCATTAGCTCCCCCATTTGTGGTGCTCCCTATATTTTCAGCCCATTTAGAAGTTTTCTGCCTTTTATCATTTGCTTTTCTTTGGAAACTTTCTCTTCTTTTCTCTGCCATATTTAGGAACATTTTCTCTTGTTCATGTAATGAACATGTCAAGTTATCTCTATGTGCTTCACCTAAATCTATGGTACCTATAGTCAGAAAGTATTCACCCATATAACGTGTTACATCACTCTTGGTATGTACAGGATTTAGGTTACTACGTATAGGAAGTTCAGAAAATATCACATTTGAATTAGAGTAATAATACTGTAAAGGTCCTCTCTTATAGAATAAACTGGCTAAAATACTACAGGAAATTCCATATGTTAGTGGCAAGTGATGGTATGTCACACCCTCAGCTACTGAAGTAGGTAGCTTCATACAGACGTAGCAGTCTTCTCTCTCCATTGCTTCTACGTAATGTACTAAAAGGTTTGCAAATACATTTAAATGAGTTCTGTTCTAGATTCTATTATAGTGCAGTCCTTCCTCATCTAGTGCATCTAAGTCCATTCTAGTTTGTCTAAGGCTAAGCGCTTTTTCCTGTGTATCTAGTCTTTGTGGTGTATTTTTTATTTGCAGCTCTTCTATGTCCTTCGTCACAGGCTTAGTAGAGTACAAATTAGTATCTTTACTCATCATGTACGGAATAGGTATTGTTGGTCCTATCCATAGTATAAGTACTAATGCTACACTACATAAACATAATTTGCAGCATGTTTTAAAACAACTTCGTCTCGGTCTTCCATTCACAGAGGAATCAGACATTTTGACTCAAAAAGAAGCTTCAACCCCTCTTTGTAACTTTGCACAGGTTACTTACTCAGGGCAACTTTCAGGTTGGTTTCACTTCTTCGTCAGTCTGGTCAGTAATCAATTCTTCATCACTTTAGTCACTTATTTCAAGGTTTTCAAAATCCTCCAACACCAGTTAAGTCCATTCAGGACTCTGATACTTGTTATTCAGTCTCTTTATTCGGGCACTTATTTTCCTGGTTTTTATCACAGACGGATCAATTTTACTGGAGTCTTCGTTTTCCTGCTCAAGTTCTTCATCGATAGTTTTTAGTCTTAGTCTCAGTCTTTTGACAAATCTAGGTACCTTGTCTCCTTTTCTGAGTCTTTTAACTGGCACTGCGCTTTGGCCTTCTTCAAATGCTCTTTTATTCTCACTCAATTGTGGCACATTTTCAAGATCATTTTCTGAGTCATTCCCTAACTGACTAGGTCCAGGTCTTACATTAGTTTCTTCTGCCTCGTCCCTAAACTGGCCTTGTTCAGGTGTATGCTGGTTCTGGCTTTGGTTTGTTTCAATTTCTTCTTCCTGAACACATTTGTCTAGTCCTATCTGATCCTGTTCAAGCACTTCGAACTTTTGATTTTCTTCCGCTTGAACTTCCGCCCTGATTTCTATCTGTCCCTTTTCAGGCTCAGGAGTTCTTGGAGGAGTGTCAATAACCTGTTCTTTCCCTATCTGGTCTTCCTCATCATCAGATTTGATTTGGATTTCGATGATCTGATTATCTCCTTCTATTCCTGTCTCATCCTCACTATCCCACTCTCTATCTAAGTAGGTTTGTCTTCTTGTTCTTATTGGATCTATAGTCAGGTCGATTATTGGGACCCAATCATCTTGACTGGAGCTCGGTTCTTCTTCTTCAGCTACTTCAGGACCAATTTCTTGAGACCCCTCAGCTGCAGAACCTTCAGCCTCAGTTTCTTCATGTTCAGTCACTTTCTTCGTATGGCTGGCATGGATCCACCGTGGCATTCCTCCACACTTCACAGCTGTAGTGGTAACCAGAATCACTTGTCGTGGTTTTCCCCACTTCGGTGCAAGGCAACTCTTCCTTGCGACCACTGTGCCCTCGGCCTGGTCGCCCCCACGCTCCTCTTTTCCTCTGCCTCAGAGCCTCACCTGCTGCCTGCTCGCCCACCATCGCTGTTCCCGGCGCCCCAGCCGCCGCAGGGCCGCCCGCCAAGCCCGATCAGATTTCCTGCCGCTGCCTGCCTGCGGCCCCGCCCCCGCGAGCCGATTGGCTCCCACGCTCCCGCCTCCCAGCGAACCCTCCCTCCCGGCTCCCTTCTAAGCGGACCTTGCTTCCTTCTTGGGAGCGACCACTGTGCCCTCGGCCTGGTCGCCCCCACGCTCCTCTCCTCCTGTGCCTCAGAGCCTCACCTGCTGCCTGCGAGACGCACCCACGGACCCTTCTGCTGCAACTCCTGCAAGTTCACCTGCATCCAGACCTCCACTACACCAGCACCGACCAAGACCAAGACGAGCAACAGCCACAGCCACCTGAAATGCATCTTGCTCAACACCCGCTCCGTCCACAGGCCCGCCATCAAGATTTGGAACCTGCTCAACTCCACAGCCCCAGACGTCGCCTTCTTCACGGAAACCTGGATGAACGCCTCTTCAGCGCCCGACATCGCCATCGCCATCCCAGACAGCTACAAGATCATCCGAAGGGACCGCATCAACAACACAGGAGGAGGCATCGCCATCATCCACAGGAACACCATCCGCATCACGACCAACACCGACGACACCCTCGCACCCGCCGAGCACCTTCACTTCCAGGTCCACATCAACCCCAAGACCACCCTCAGAGGCACCCTCATCTACAGGCCCCCAGGACCACGCACACAATTCAGTGAAGACATCGCCGACTTCATCAGCCCGCACGCCCTCTGCTCTGCTGACTACATCCTCCTCGGGGACCTCAACTTCCACCTGGAGAACAACAACGACCGCAACACCACCACCCTGCTGGACAACCTCGCAAACCTGGGACTCAAGCAACTGGTGACCACCCCCACCCACTACGCCGGCCACACACTCGACCCCGTCTTCTCATCCAGCAAGGACATCACCTTCAGCCACGCCACCGGACTCCACTGGACGGACCACAGCTGCGTCCACTTCAGCTTCAGAAGGACCACGATCCACCACCACCAGCAGCAGGTTGCACGCAGAAGCTGGAACAAGATCACAGCTGACCAACTCATGACCTCCCTGAGCATGAACCCTCCCACCAGCACACCGAACCCAAGCCAGGCGGCCACCAACCTCACCAAGTGGATCAGCGACTGCGCAGACGACCTCGCCCCCCTGAGGACCCCGCCTAGCAGACCCGGCAGCAAGAAAGCCCCATGGTTCACCAACGAACTCAAGAGCTCCAAGAAGAACTGCCGAGCCCTCGAGAGAACCTGGCGCAGAGACCCAACTCCGGACAACATGGCTGCCCTCAAGCTCGCCACCCGAAAGCACCACCAACTCATCCGCACCACCAAGAAAACCGCATTCAAGGAACGACTGGACAACAACGCACACAACAGCAAGGAACTCTTCAACATCGTCAAAGAGCTCTCCAACCCCCAACGCCGGAAACAACGACATCACCCCTTCGCAAGACCTCTGCAACTCCCTCGCCTCCTACTTCCACAACAAGATCGCGGACATACACAACAGCTTCAGCACTCAACCGACGCACGCCATGACTGAACCCCCGCCCCCCACCACCACCCTCCGCGCCTGGACTCCGATCAACACAGAAGACACCATCCGCACGATGAACTCCATCCACTCCGGATCTCCGACCGACCCCTGCCCTCACCACGTCTTCAACAAGGCCGACGCTGTCATCGCACCCCACCTGCGGGACATCATCAACACCTCCTTCGACACCGCTACCTTCCCGGAGAGCTGGAAGCACGCCAAACTCAGCGCCCTACTCAAGAAGCCATCAGCCAACCCCACCGACCTCAAGAACTACCGCCCCATCTCGCTGCTCCCGTTTCCTGCAAAAGTCATTGAGAAGACCGTCAACAAGCAGCTGGCCGCCTTCCTCGAGACAAACGGATCCCTCGACCCCTCGCAGTCTGGCTTCCGGGCAAACCACAGCACCGAGACTGCCCTGATCGCAGCCACCGATGACATCCGAGCACTGCTCGACAACGGAGAAACAGCGGCCCTCATCCTCCTAGACCTCTCCGCGGCCTTCGACACTGTCTGCCCCCGTACCCTAGTACAGCGCCTCAGCAACGTCGGAGTCCAGTAGAAGGCACTGGAGTGGATCATCTCCTTCCTCGCCGGAAGGACACAGAGAGCCCGCCTCCCTCCGTTCAGATCGGAAGCCACCGAAGTCATCTGCGGCGTCCCTCAAGGCTCCTCGCTCAGTCCAACCCTCTTCAACGTCTACATGGGCCCCCTCGCAGACATCGCACGCCAGTACAACCTCAACATCATCTCCTACGCCGACGACACCCAGCTGATCCTCTCCCTCACCAACGACCCCGCCACCGCCAGAGACAACCTACATGAAGGGATGAAAGAGGTAGCCGAATGGATGAAGAACAGCCGCCTGAAACTGAACTCGGACAAGACGGAAGTCCTCATCCTGGGATCCTCACCCTCCGCCTGGGACGACTCCTGGTGGCCCCCCGCCCTGGGCAGCGCACCCCAACCAACAGACCACGCACGCAACCTGGGCTTCATCCTGGACTCTTCCCTCTCCATGACCAGACAAGTCAACGCCGTCTCCTCGTCGTGCTTCAACATCCTGCGCATGCTACGTAAGATCTTTCGGTGGATCCCCACCGAGACCAGGAAGACGGTCACCCAGGCCTTCGTCACCAGCCGTCTGGACTACGGCAACTCCCTCTACGCCGGAACCACCGCCAAGCTCCAGAAGAGACTCCAGCGGATCCAGAACGCCTCAGCACGTCTCATCCTGGACATCCCCCGTCGCAGCCACATCTCCGGACACCTGAGAGACCTGCACTGGCTCCCGGTCAACAAGAGAATCACCTTCCGACTCCTCACCCACGCACACAAAGCCCTACACAACCAAAGCCCAGGATACCTCAACAGCCGCCTCAACTTCTACGCTCCCAAACGCCAGCTTCGATCGACCGGCCACGCCCTCGCCGCCGTCCCTCGCATCCGAAGAGCCACCACAGGAGGACGGTCCTTCTCCTACCTCGCCGCCAAGACATGGAACTCCCTCCCGACCCACCTCCGCCTGACCCAGGACCACCTCGCCTTCAGGAAGCAACTCAAGACCTGGCTGTTCGAGCAGTAGCGGACCCCCCTCCCCTAGCGCCTTGAGACCCTTTGGGTGTGTAGTGCGCTATATAAATGCTGTGATTGATTGATTGAACTCCTCCGAGAATGTTTCTTTATTACGATCCAATCACCTGGGTTCAAGTCATGTGCTAGAGATGTTGGTCTGGCGACAGCATCTTTCCCAATCTGGTGAGAGATAGAACGCACTTGGTCAGTCAGTTCTTTGCAGTATTCTTGTACCAAATCATCAGATATGCTTATCAGTTTGTATCCTGGCACCCATGCTTGCCGCATTGCTCTTCCCATCAGTATCTCATGTGGACTCAAGCCTGTGTTCCGGTCTGGAATACTTCTGAGTCCCATCAAAACAAGTGGCAAAGCATCTGGCCATTCCATTTGAGTAGATTCACACATTTTTCCAGTCTTGATTTGATAGTGCCATTCAGTTGTTCTACCATTCCAGAAGCCTCTGGGCGATATGCACAGTGTAGTTTTTGGGTAATTTTGAAGGCTTCACAAATTTGCCTTATTACTTCGCTATGGAAATGCCAACCTCTGTCTGATTCAATTGTGACTGGAAATCCGTACCGTGGTATCAGTTCCCTAAGTAACAGTTTGGCTACCGTGATGCTATCATTTCTGGGAGCAGGGTAAGCTTCCACCCATTTTGAAAATAGACAGACAATGACAAGGACGTACTTTATTCCTCAACAAGGGGGTAACTGAATAAAGTCAAGTTGTAATCGTATGAAAGGGTCTTCTGCCTTTCCAATCTTTACTGGCAAAACAACATTTTTTTGTCAGGATTGAATTGTTGACAAACCAGGCACCTTTGGCAGAGTGCCTCTGCTTGTTTCTCAACTTCGAATTGAACCATGTCTGCCTAAAGATGCGTATCATAGCATCTCTTCCCAAATGTGTGTCTCCATGTATCAATCTAGCCATAGGAGCAAGCAGACAGTCTGGCAACACAGGCATACCATCAAGGTAAACAATGACACCATCTTCATCCCTTCTCTGACAACCACATTTTCTCCAATTGTCCCTTTCTTTTGGTTCTGCTGCATTCTGTAGATCTCTCACTTCTTCCCATGTTTTTATTCCTTCAAGCATCTTAAGTTGGCAGCTGTTTCCGTTTACCCCCATCTTTTTATTAATAGCCATTTTGTATTTAGCACAATGTTGGGCCAATTGGTCAGCATATCGATTACCTGCTGTCACTTTGTCATTGCCAGATTTGTGAGCAGCACACATGACCACGGCCAATTCTTTTGGTAACTGGATTGCTTCCAGTAAGTCTTGCACATAATTTCCATTTCTGATAGGAGTACCTGAAGAAGTTAGAAACTCCCTTTGCATCCATAGTTGGCCAAAGTCATGCACAACGCCATAACCATACTGGCTATCAGTGTATATGGTTATTTTCATGTTCTTTCCAAATTTACAGGCCTTTGCCAATGTAACCAATTCAGCTATTTGTGCAGACTTGACTCCATGCAAATAGGATGCTTCCACTGGACCTGCCAAAGTACATACTGAATAAGCAGCGCTTAGACCTCCCTCTCCATGTCTCATGCATGAGCCATCTACAAATAGCTCATAATCTTCGTCAGTTAAGGGCTCTTCTTTTATGTCTGGGCGTGGTTTTGTGCTATACTCAGTCAGATCAAGGCAGTCATGCTCAACTTCTCCCTTCACTTCTGCTGTGAGCGAATTTGGTAGTAGGGTAGCTGGATTCAGAATATTACATCAGGCAATAGTTACATTTCCTGCACCTACAAGGATTCTCTCATACTTAGTCAGCCGACTAGGTGTGAAATAGTGAGTTTTTGTTCTGGTCAATAAAATTACAACTGCATGTGGAACATACACAGTTACAGGATGTCCCATAATAATGGATTCGCTCTGTTCAAGACTCATGCAAGTTGCAGCTACTGCTTTCAGGCATCCAGGTAATCCAGCAGCCACTGGATCCAAAGTAGAGGAAAAATATGCTACTGGACATCTGGTTAAACCATGAATTTGGGTCAGGACTGAAAGCGCACAATTGTCTCATGTGTCACAAAACAATGCAAATTCCTTCGAGTAGTCAGGCATTCCTAATGCAGTAGCTGTACACAGACATTCTCGTAATTTCACAAAAGCTGACATGCTTTCGTCATCCCACTCCATTGGGTCCTTAGTTCCTTTCATTGCCATCTTTATCAATGGTCTTGCTAGGACTGCAAATCTTACAATCCACTGCCTACGGTATCCTACACCTCAAAGAAACATTCTGATTTCTTTCTGGGTATTGGGCAGTTCCATGTTTCAAATTATTCTAATCCTTTCTGTGGTAACCTTCCTGACACCAGATATTTCACTGAGGACGTACAGAACTGTAATTTGTCTGGCGACACTTTATGTCCTCCTTCACCTAAATGCTTCAATAAAGCAATGGTGTCAACAACACTGTCTCTCCTACTCTTAGACGCCACCAAGAGGTCGTCTATATGCTGTAGAGCGGGAATATCGACGGGAAAATATCGAGTTACCTTAATATCGCCGCAGAAATATCTACAAGAAGAAATATCGATGTCAAAAATATAGTTTGACCAGAATATCGACAGACAGGTAAGTAATATCGATAACAGTAATATAGTTGTAATAAATATCGTTTACAAAAACATAGTTTACAAAAATATTGTTTTTTTAATAATTATAAGTAATTTAGTGTTTTTAATGAGTATTGTTTGTTAAATTCGTATATTTTGTAGCATTTTATTAGTTAATAATGTATTTTATGTTGAATTTATTGTTATTAGTTCCGTAGCGGGTTGTGGGTTTATAGGGGAATAGGGTGGGAAGTAATTTAAATAAAATAAAATAATTGATTAATTAATGTGTTAATTTAATATAAATAGTTTAATAATTATTAGTTAATTAATTTCAATTAGTTAATTGATAATTAATTATGTTAATAAATATGTTAATTGTTTAATTAATTTTAGGTGTGTGTAGTGGAATTTTTAAGTGAAAATGTAGTGAAGTAATTACATTTTATTGAATAATTAATTAATGAATTAATGATTAATTAATTATAATTAAATAATTGTTTTTTTTGAATGAGTAAATACATTTTCGTTTGTGTTGTTGTGTTTATAAGTGTATATGGTGTTAAAGCAGTCAATTAATTAATTATGCAAATGTTTTGAAAATAAAATACAATACTAATCAATAATTAATTAGTAAATATTAAATGTAATTGAGTAATTAATTTTAGGTGTGTAGGTGTTTGTTAATAATAATATATTTAAATGTATATATTAAATAAGTTTACAATCTACATTAAATTAAATACTAAATTTGACAGATGGTTTATTATTTTTTTTGAGTTCCTGCGCTTTCCCTACTGTTGTACTCACTAGAGTGGGAATAGTAATTTTTACCACTACGCTATCCAACGCTTTCCCTACTGTTGCAGCCTCTGGAGTGGGAATAGTAATTTTTACCCCTACGCTATCCAACGTTTTCCTCACTGTTGCACCCGCTGGAGTGGGAATAGTAATTTTTACCCCTACGCTATCCAACGCTTTCCTTACTGTTGCACCCTCTGGAGTGGGAATAGTTATTTTTAACCCTACGCTATCCAACGTTTTCCTCACAGTTGCACCCTTTGGAGTGGGAATAGTAATTTTTGCCCCTACGCTATCCAACGCTTTCCCTACTGTTGCACCCTTTGGAGTGGGAATAGTATTTTTTACCCCTACGCTATCCAACGCTTTCCCTACTGTTGTACCCTCTGGAGTGGGAATAGTAATTTTTAGCCCTACGCTATCCAGCGCTTTCCCTACTGTTGCATCCTTTGGAGTGGGAATAGTAATTTTTACCCCTTCGCTATCAAATGTTTTAACTAATAATATTTTTTATATTTTAATTAAATGTATGTATTATTGTTGTTATATAATTTTATGTGTTAAATATATGTATATGTACACATTTATTAAGTTTATAATGAAAAAGTTGAGTTAATTTGTTATAAATAGTTAACATATAAAAGTAATGTAATGTATTTTGTTAATAGTACTTATATTTTTTAATTATTTAATGTAATTTTAATTAATTTAAAAAGTCGATATTTTTAACATCTATATTTATTACACCGATATTTTTGAGTAGATATTTATGTACTTACCTGTTTAGGTATAGGGTGTCGATATTTTTGTAAACGATATTTATACAACTATATTTTTGTCAACTATATTTTTGTACTCGATATTTAAACACCCTACCAGTCTATATATTGCACCAGGACTGATTCTCCAGGCAATTTCAGAGATTCAAGGCATTTTTTCAGAATTTCAGAAAATCGAAGGACTCTCTGTGTACCCCTGAGGAACACGATTCCAGACGTAAACATGACTGTCAAATTCAAATGAGCAAATAAATTTGCTGTCTGAATGCAATGGAATTGAAAAGAATGCATGGCATAAATCAATGACAGTACACCATCCAGCATTCCATGGTATTTGGTACAAGATCACTGCAGGGTTTGGCACAACAGGACAGCAAGGAACAACAATTTTATTAACCTTGCGCAGGTCCTGTACGATCCTGTACTTACCACTTGGTTTCTTTATGCCAATTATGGGCGAGTTACAAGGACTGCTCAACACCTCTTGCACAATGCCTGCTTCCAACAACCTTTTTATTTCAATAGCACCCCCTGCTTTTACTTCTGCACTCATTAAAATCGCATACCTCTGGTTTCACTGTCTGTTGGAGCTCCTCAGGTAAGTCTTGTATTGTCAGTCTTTTAATTTCTGAGTCAGGTCTTATCAGCATTAATTTATATAATCCGTCTTCATCTGGGGTCTGAATTTCGACACCATTTGGAGTGCAAAAGATGGTACAATTCATTTTGCACAGCAAATCTCGACCTAGTAAGTTCACGGGACTTGAATCACAGACAACAAATCTATGCATCTCTTTGAAATTCCCTATTTTAATTTCCATAGGTTCTGTAACTGGGGTACTAATTAATTTATTAGAAACGCCCACAACTTGGATCGCTTCTCCCGAGAGAGGTAAGTTTGGAACATCTGCTGTTCTCACAGTAGAACGGGTAGCACCAGTGTCCAACAGAAAGGTGACATCATTTCCTTCAAACTTTCCTTCAATGGATGGCCTGACTGGTCTACCGGCAAGGAGGCGCCAAGCACACACTCCTCCCCCTCCCCCCTCAGGCACCATCAGTAAGGTTCGTCACAGAGGAATGTATCATTTAACAGGAATTGCGAAGTTGCTGCATTTCTATCTTCCCTTCCTTCCCAAATTTCGGTGTCTTCACCCTGTTGTGCTTTGCTCCTATAATTTGGCCTAGGTGCACAAGGCAACTGATTCTGTTTTACCTGTTGCTGGGTCTTCCATGGTACCTCATTATGCGTCTGTGGATTTAAATCATTAATTTGCATATTATCATTCTGTACAGCCTTACACTCGTCCCTCCAGTGCCCCATCTTTCCACACCCATGGCAGGGAAACTTTTTTCTGGCCTCTTTTCTGTTCATTTTTATCCTCGGCTTTCCCCCACTCCCAGGGCCCTGATTCTGAGTATTTATCCTTTTGCTGCTGTTCTTGGTGCTATGCTAATTTTACCTGTGCCCACATGACTTTTTTTTAAAATTCTTTTCGCTTATTTTCCAGCTCATCTTCACAGTATTTAGCATATTTAAGGACTTCATCAATTGGTTTAGCCTGGCAGCAGTTTTTATTGTCTTTGATCCACTGTGAAATCTCAGGCGTTAATCCTAACACAAATCGATATATGAAGTGGGTCATGTCTTTCATTTCGATATTGTCCGGGCCACTATACGTCTTGAACACTTGTAACAGACGCTCATAATATGAATGTACAGTTTTCATCTCGATTCTGAGTAGTTCTATCTATTCGGGTCCAGTCTGTCTCTTTTGCAGGCACCTTTCCTTTCAGGTACAACATCACCTGATTGTACTTCCTCATGACATCTTCGGAAGGAGCCCCGGTCGTTGGGTCTCTAGGGTATTCCTCACTTGGCCAATCAACAGCAATTTTACATTCTGTCCACAGATCTACGGGAACTACAATGTCAAAGAAGCCATCTAGATCTTTCAGGAGGCATTTTGAAACTTTCACAAATCTCTCGACCTGTCTGTACCACTCTACAGGTTTTTCTCGCAATTTTGAGAAGTCATTTGTAAATGATACAATATCTTGTCTGGACCATGGCACATGTACATATCCTCCACCTGGTACTTCTTGCATGGGACATCATTTTTCTACCTTTTATGTCTCTTTTAGGACATATTCTGAGGCCAATTGCCTTGACCGCACTTCCTCCTTTTTCTTTGCCCATCTTGTTTTCCATTTCTCTAGTTCACCCCATTTTTGCATCAGATTCATTAGTTCTCTGATCTGGACCCTTTTCCCCGACACATTCATGTTTTCTAAATCTTTGTCAGAGAATTCTACTCGATAGGGTTTTTGCAACACTTTAGGTTTGCCAATGTCAATTCCCATGCTAGCTGCCATGTCCATTAATTTTTCGTGAAACACGCTTGTATTTCTAGTGATGCTTTTGCAGACAGTTGCAAAAAGGGGGGTTCACCCAATATCGTCCCTGGGACCTAGGTATGTATATTGCTGAGAGAGAGGGGTCCCAGTTAACACACAGAAAATTATTTATATCAAGAAAAATCAATTATGAAGACACAGGTCATTCTGCTAACATTGTTTTTATTTACAATGTTGCTAAGCCACTTAATAAGGCAACCATTATAGACAAAACATTTACAATATTTAGTAAAGTGCCCTGGTAAAGGGGAAGGGGAAGTGTGAAGTGAGTGTTGGAAGGGGTAAGTGACATAAAACCAAAGTCAAAAAGGCTACATTCAATCAAGGATTCTTGGACTAATTCAAATTGACAAGGACTAAAGTTCAATGTGAATACTACAAAATACCATGCTTCATAAATGTGTTTAATAACATAATTGTGGGAATGAAGCTGAAGAACATAGAAAAACAGTCGACGTTTCGACCCCTCGTGTGAAGGCAGGCTGAAATTGATCCCTTGCATTGGGGTCTTCATCAGGACAAAAGACAGGGACACAAATTTATTTAGTACAAAAAAGGGGTATATTACCATTAGGGACAAATCCATAATATAATGCTTAAAAATTCAAAATTCAGCACATCAAAGTTGGAAATAACAAGACATATCAGGGATGCTTGTTATCGGGGGCAGAGAGGGAACTGATACTCCCACAAGGCTGGGTAGGTAGCGCCAAGGCTGGAGGACCACGCTCTGGTGTCAGATGCGACTGGAAATTAGTGGGGGAGTCATTCTATATAGGAGGAAACAATGAAGAAACTAAGCTTGTACCAAGCGATATGCATAATAGCCACATGTAGTAGAGTGGATAAACTTACAGTATGCTCCACTGTGATTAAGAGTGGATGCAGTAGCGTCAGTGACGTCGACGACTATGTAATTCGGACGAGGTCGCAAGATTGTATCGAAATGGAATCTCTAGGAAAAGAAGGAATTGGTCACTGGTAATACCACATAGCAGGAGGGCCTATGTGAACCAATCTGGCTTGTCGGTATCCGATAAAGAAGTTAACATGGTCCCCTGAAGCAAGTTCCAACATACCTATTTATACATCCCGGCTTCTGGCATAAGACAAGGACGGTGGTCTCCGGATAATTAAATCAGCACTTGGAGGACTCTGGGAAAGGAAAGTGGAGAGAACATCACTGTATGTTTCGGTATAGGAGGGCCACTAAAAAGAAACAAATATGCAAGGTGGATCCGGCATACCGTAAAGATTTGCAAGATGGAAACACCCAGCCTGATTGGGGTCTCCTAGCTGAAAGTTCGGGACGGCATCTGTCAGTTACAAAAAGATAATAAAATAGAAGTCGCCATTAGAAAGTTGACGAACGTTAAGGGCCAGAATTGGATCACAAAAGGTACGGTAAAAATGTACCTGCAATGGAAGGAGTTAATCCGTGTATCGCCAAATGCTGCATGGCGGAGTTCGTAACGGAGTCAGACTCACGATTACAAGCTTAAGTTCCGATCACGTGATATGGATCGTGTCAGACATAGAAGAGGGCGAAATGTATAGTGGATTGGGATGCTTATTTAAGCGGCCATGATGGAGTGACTAGTGCTATCACAATACAAGCTGGAAATCAATTAGGACATCGCAGTGTAGGTGCGTGTAAGAATCAAAAAGGGATAAATATATACACACACGAATAATCGCAATTGGAGTGTTTCACCAGTGGCTACGTAGCAGAGTGCATAACGAAGTCGGTCCAAGGTGTACGAACTTGGGTAGCGATCATAGGATATGGGCAACATGTGTAACGGCCATTGTGGAATGACTAGTATCAATACAGGCAGAGATATAGGACATCCCAATGTTGGTGCATGTGAGAATCCAAACGGATAAATATGTACAAGAAAGGTCGCAAAAGGGGATGTGGAGCATACCACGATCTACACAGTGGACGTGACAATTCAATAAAGTTAATGGACTCTAAACATCACCATAATGATTACCTAATAATATTGTATACATCAGCACCAAAGTGTGACGTACCTATCACATGACGGTAAAGGCCAACCAGGCGCGGTGATAGAAAAGGCAATCTGCAATCATTAAACATAGTATGCTATATAACATACAATCTTGAGTTACAACTGTAAGCCAATATGAATCTTACAAGAAGGGCGTACCTGTCACAAGGGGGTAAAGGCCAAACAGGCGCGGTGATAGAATAAACAATATGCAATCCTTAAACATAGAATGCTGTGTTACATAAAATCTAGAATTACAACTGTTAGCCAATATGAATCTTTCAAGAAGGGCATACCTGTCACAAGACGGTAAAGGCCCATCAAACATTTCTACAGATATTGCCTTATGTTATAACCCACTGTAGCTTGATAGTTTCAAATTAGCACAAAATCTGGATAGATCATATATGGGCCTCCCTATCGGAGTAGCGCTAGCTGGGAAAAGGAACTATCATATTCGTTAAGGCCATTGCTGATGGAATTAAAACGGAACATCCATTTGAGCTCCCTAACATTTAGAATCTCAGCAATGCGATCGTTAATCCCAGGGAAGACTTGCTCGTCCCCAGGATTAAATCTGACACTCTGAAGGATCGCATTGTATGCGTAACGACTTTCTCTACAAAGAGTAACAATATAAAACGTGCCATCAATCATCACTGGGCACTAGTGGCCGATGATATACATCAGACAGACACCCCCCTTCATGCATTCAAGAAGGGCAAGAGTGTACGCGACTCTGTTGTTCGTTCCTTCCTACGTAGTCCACAAGATCCTACTCTGTCGTCAATGTGGAATTTATCACCAATTGTGGGTCACTACCGCTGTGGGCACTGTAAGGCCTGTGACAGTAGCATACAGACTAAGGAGTTTCAGTATCTACATATCAAACATCCATGAGATCTCACACCAACTGTAATTCTACTGACATCATATACGCTATTCTGTGTCCATGTGACTTGATTTATGTCGGAAAGACCCAACAAAAAGCCAAAGTCCGCATTCTTCAACATATGAGTAAGATTCGCTGTGAAGCTCAGGGTGCACCACTTGTGCAACATTTCAAGTCTGCAACTCACTCCCCAGAAAGTCTCAAGTGGGTCATCTTAGAACAGGTTACACTTGGCCCCAGAGGTGGAAACATTGCTGAGATTCTAAATGTTAGGGAGCTCAAATGGATGTTCCGTTTTAATTCCATCAGTAATGGCCTTAACGAATATGATAGTTCCTTTTCCCAGCTAGCGCTACTCCGATAGGGAGGCCCATATATGATCTATCCAGATTTTGTGCTAATTTGAAACTATCAAGCTACAGTGGGTTATAACATAAGGCAATATCTGTAGAAATGTTTGATGGGCCTTTACCGTCTTGTGACAGGTACGCCCTTCTTGAAAGATTCATATTGGCTAAGAGTTGTAATTCTAGATTGTATGCAACACAGCATTCTATGTTTAAGGATTGCGTATTGTTTATTCTATCACCGCGCCTGGTTGGCCTTTACCGTCATGTGATAGGTATGTCACACTTTGGTGCTGGTGTATACAATATTATTAGGTAATCATTATGGTGATAACTAGATGTTTAGGGTCCATTAACTTTATTGAATTGTCACGTCCACTGTGTAGATCGTGGTATGCTCCACATCCCCTTTTGCGACCTTTCTTGTACATATTTATCCGTTTGGATTCTCACATGCACCAACATTGGGATGTCCTATATCTCTGCCTGTATTGATACTAGTCATTCCACAATGGCCGCCTCAACAAGCGTCCCGTTACACATGTTGCCCATATCCTATGATCGATACCCAAGTTCGTACACCTTGGACCGACTTCGTTATGCACTCTGCTACGTAGCCACTGGTGAAACACTCCATTTGCGACTATTCGTGTGTGTATATATTCATCCCTTTTTGATTCTTACACACACCTACACTGCGATGTCCTAATTGATTTCCAGCTTGTATTGTGATAGCACTAGTCACTCCATCATGGCCGCTTAAATAAGCATCCCAATCCACTATACATTTCGCCCTCTTCTATGTCTGACACGATCCATATCACGTGATCGGAACTTAAGCTTGTAATCGTGAGTCTGACTCCGTTACGAACTCCGCTACGCAGCATTTGGCGATACACGGATTAACTCCTTCCATTGCAGGTACATTTTTACCGTACCTCTTGTGATCCAATTCTGGCCCTTAACGTTCGTCAACTTTCTAATGGCGACTTCTATTTTATTATCTTTTTGTAACTGACAGATGCCGTCCCGAACTTTCAGCTAGGAGACCCCAATCAGGCTCGGTGTTTCCATCTTGCAAATTTTTACGGTATGCCGGATCCACCTTGCATATTTGTTTCTTTTTAGTGGCCCTCCTATAACGAAACATACATTGATGTTCTCTCCACTTTTCTTTCCCAGAGTCCTCCAAGTGCTGATTCATTGATCCCCACACTGCCTACACTGTCTCTATATTAATTATCCGGAGACCACCGTCCTTGTCTTATGCCAGAAGCCGGGATGTATAAATAAGTATGTTGGAACTTGCTTCAGGGGACTGTGTTAACTTCTTTATCGGATATCGACAAGCCAGATTGGTTCACATAGGCCCTCCTGCTATGTGGTATTACCAGTGACCAATTCCTTCTTTTCCTAGAGATTCCATTTCGATACAATCTTGCAACCTCGTCCGAAATACATAGTCGTCGACGTCACTGATGCTACTGCATCCACTCTTAATCACAGTGGAGCATACTGTAAGTTTATCTACTCTACTACATGTGGCTATTATGCATATCGCTTGGTACAAGCTTAGTTTCTTCATTGTTTCCTCCTATATAGAATGACTCCCCCAATAATTTCCAGTCGTATCTGACACCAGAGCGTGGTCCTCCAGCCTTGGCCCTACCTACCGAGCCTTGTGGGAGTATCAGTTCCCTCTCCGCCCCCGATAACAATCATCCCTGGTATGTCTTGTTATTTCCAACTTTGATGTGCTGAATTTTGAATTTTTAAGCATTATATTATGGATTTGTCCCTAATGGTAATATACCCCCTTTTTGTACTAAATAGGTTTGTGTCTCTGTCTTTTGTCCTGATGAAGACCCCAATGTAAGGGATCAATTTCAGCCTGCCTTCACACTAGGGGTCGAAACCTCGACTGTTTTTCTATGTTCTTCAGCTTCATTCCCACAATTATGTTATTAAACACATTTATGAAGCATGGTATTTTGTAGTATTCACATTGAACTTTAGTCCTTGTCAATTTGAATTAGTCCAAGAATCCTTGATTGATTGTAGCCTTTTTGGCTTTGGTTTTATGTCACCTACCCCTTCCAACACTCACTTCACACCTCCCTTTCCCCTTTACCAGGGCACTTTACTAAATATTGTAAATGTTTCGTCTATAATGGTTGCCTTATTAAGTGGCTTAGCTACATTGTAAATAAAAACAATGTTAGCAAAATGACCTGTGTCTTCATAATTGCTTTTGCAGACAAACAGCAATTCATCTTCACTAAGGGTATTTAATCTTTTCAATCCCACTTTCCCAGCCATCAATTCTTCTATTTCAATTCTTAATTTATATATGTCTAATGGCATGGGCTGTATCTTTGGTCTCTCTATTTCTCGGGTCCATCTGTCTATTTCTTCAGGAGTTACTACAGTGGCACTTCTCGTACCGGATGAGGTTTCTATTTGTACTTCCCTTGCGGGTACAGGAGTGGTTTTCCTCATGGAACCACTTTCAGGCTCTCGTATTGGTAAATCCATTAAGGAAATCACTGATTCACATTCACTTGCCTGATCATCTATTATCAGAGGGTCTTTTCTTGGCTGTATAACTGGAGCTTTTGTACTGGCTTGTTTATCCCCGTACAGAGGAACAACTGGGCCAATAGTAACTGGAATTGTCAAAGCCTCAGGACTTGTATTTAATTGGGAAATCTTCTGAATTAATTCACTTCTCTGTTTATTTAACGCTTCTCTTTCTTGTAATACCCTTTCGATAAAGGTCTCATGTATCACTTGCAGAATTAAAGGTGGCTTAAAAAACGGGGCAGTCGGGTTTGACGTGATTGACCCCTCATTACAAGGAGGCCTAAAGAACAGGTTATTTGGACTTACTATTCTTGTTTCTTCATTATAAGGTGGTGGATTTTTCATTAATAAATCCTCCATGTAATCATCATCGGAATCACTACTAGTCATTAAGTGTCTAGTTTTCTCAGTCCTTTTACCTCCCACAGGCTCCTCTACATTAGGACTGGGTAAAGTCCTTCCACTAGCATATTCTGTCTCCATTCTTTCATTCTTTTTTCTTTGGTTTCTCTTTTAACCTTTGGGTAAAACTTACTTAACCCTTTGTCAATTTTTGGTCTGTCCCGCTCAAAAGCTTCTATTTCCCATTCCTCTAACGCCTTATATTGTGTCAATCTAGGTCTGGGATGTAAATCATTCATTCGGGTTCTCAGGTTGAACAAAATTCTTCCATTAAAGGTACCTTCTAAGGGAAATGCTAAAATTCCATCATCTTTAGTATATTCCACCCAATTCCCTAACCATACACAAGAATGGGAACCTCTGTCAAACATCATAAAGGATGCGGGAGTGTTTGGCGGGGGGATAATAACTCCTTCTCTAGTTTTAATTGGTTTGTCTTTTTAACTTTGTCTACGAAAGTCAATTTTCTCTTACTTCCCTACATTTTGCGAGGTCTATCTCGTATCGCTTGTTCTCTAGCAAACCCCTGGTATGTGGGATCAGGTCTAATCTCTGGGAAAGTTGGATACCACAAATACTTTCCTCAAACTTCCCTAGTTCACAAAATCACTTCCAATACTAGCGCGTTTTATTTTTCTCGACAACCAATCACCACTGTGGTTGCAAGAAATTTCAACCAATGGGTGCGCAGCCTTTCCCGTGAGTCAAGTTCTCACGCTCCTGCGCTCACCCCTCCTTTACAAGGCGATCTCAGCTACACACCCGCTGCTTTGACCAATACCAGTGCGGCACTGAGTGACGTCAGCGCAGCTCCGCGACTGACTCCCTCCTTCACAGGGTAACGGAAACTTAATTTCTTCCTTTAAAGTGCAAGTGCTTTGTTTAATTTACAACGCAAAACATTCGCCACTGTACTCGAGTGTCTAGAAAGGAAAGATTTATTTCACTGCAAGTAAACTTCTTCTGTTTACTTTTCATATACTGCGGATAGATCCTTTCTGCCTACCCTTCATACAAGCATTAGAGAACCTGTTACTCCCTCGACTCATCCACTCAGGGATATATACTAAGTCTAAAGTTTCACCAGCGAACCCTTTTGCTATCAATCAAGCTCCGACGAATCTGCTACTCCTCCCGTGTGACCCTTACTAGGTTATATTACATTAGAAGTTTTGTTAGCGAACTCGTTGCTATCATTTATTCAATCATTCACACAGAAAACCCTAATTAGTGCTTCCGGTTCTGCCCAACCATGCACTAATTTTACTCTAGTAAGTGACCTCACTGCGATGTGGCTTCTATTACCACCTGCTATTCTGCCCCCGGGGATTCCAAACAATACATATAACAGGTATGCACAATTTTGATTAATACATAAACTTCAATATAGCAGAATCAAATAAACATTTCAATAATAGCACATTTGATTGATCAATAAAATATGAATTTTAACCTACTAACTAACTAACTACCTAACTTTTTTTTTTTTTTTTTTTTTTAATCCTCATCTGCCCGACACACGTCCCTTAGATGCGGAAGGAACCGACCAACCATCTCACTGCCTCTGGGAGCAGGGCCCTGAAGATTGAACCGCTTCACAACTTGGCAGAGAGTTTTATGAGTTGATAGAAACAACCATACATCTTATTACTACCTAACTTTAACTAATCCCTAACCATAGCTCTGCTACCAGAAAAGTATACTGATAGAACGCGCAGGTCACCCAGCTAGGAAATTTTATTAATACTCACCTGGGTCCATAATTTCTAAACCGCACACATTAATTAGGTAACTCACGCTCTAGTATCAGTATAATTTGTGATTCTAATCTCTAATTCCTATATCTATAACCTATCAATGTAGATACTAGGAACCTAAACATATTGGATCAGGGAGTTGAGTTCTTAAGCTAGGTACACAAGAACATTTATAACAATTGTAAAAATTAAATAACCACAGACTCTGGGTAGGTTCAAACTTTTATCTAATCATCATCATCATCTGTCATAAGCAGAATATTAAAAGCAATGAGACTATCTATAATCAAAATCATAAATAGAGTATAGCTATGCAAGAGATAGAGTATGCTAAGCATTTAAGAACTTTTTAAAATGAAGGGAAGGTAGAAACAAGGAACATGCTATATTTAGATATCAATCTTTCGCAACTTTGATTAAAGGAGGGTAAAGAAAGGGAACATGCTAAACCCATAGACTTTCGTAATTCACCTAACAGTTTCGGAAAAACGAGAAATGCAACTATGTAATTCAACACAATTAAACTATAGGGAAGGTAAGATTTGGAACATATTATTAATTCAGCTTATCTCAGAAAAGGAAGGTGAAAAAAAGGAACATATACTATATAGAAAAACTATTTAGCATTTGTCTAAAGGTGGGTATAAAAGTGGAACATACTAATAATAAATGAAACACGAGAAAGCCTCATATTACAGAGGAACGGGGAAAGAAAAGGAACATATGCAATTAAGCAAACTTTGCAAAATTTGGGTAAGGCAAGAGCTGGGAATGCAAGATAATATATCAACACCCACACAGACTCCTATTTACCTAGGATAGACTGAAGACCAACCCTGGCCACGGGTCAGTTGGAGAGACGGGAAGAACCCCAAGGACTTAAGTGCCAGTAGGCGAGCAGGTGCAGCTCATGGACAGTCAGGACAGGATAACCCCAGAATTTGGATCAGGACCGGGTACACCAAAGGTTACGACCAACACCTGCAGCTTCGGTTGCAATGCCTGCGCTACTCCCTCTCTGCAAGGAATCTTCCAAAACCCCGATTGTGTTATAACTTTTATCAGCAAAGTGCTTCACCAGCACTTTCACTTCCCTTGAACCCCAATTGGATTCTCGAACCTCCCAACAGAGTGCTCCGCAGTTCTCTGCTTTCAGTCACCTATTGAGTGCGTTGGGTCAGTGACAGGACAGCTATTCGGACAAGTCAGACAATTTCTCTAGCTAAACCTAAGCTAGTTATACTGTTTTTCGGGTCAGTGTACCACCCCCCAATGTTGCAAGTGTAAGGATCCCCAATTTTGATTGGACAAAGGAGGAGGACAGGTCATCACACCACCTAATATTTCAGAATTTGCCGTCTCCTATTTAAATTAAGGTTCCGGCTCATTGAATTTGTGTTTTCATGATGTCTTCAGTTCACATAACAATACATGTTCTATTTACAATTACAATGTATTCTTTTGGAGTTCACTAGGTGAGGTTCCCAGGAGCATCTTCTCAGTCAGTCAGCTCCTTGGCGGGGATTCAAAGGTCATTGCTCTGGAGACTCGCAGATCTCGCGCAGACGCAGTTTCATTCAAGATGGAGTACAGCGTAATATGACAGGCCAACGGAAAAAGAAACAGTTTTAGAACACAGAATAAAATTATTTCACTGTATACCATGAATCTCTACACTACTCCCATTACTTTATAATAAACTATAGCATTAGGATTAAGCAGAACGAACAGCTTAGCGAAAGCAGCAATGCAAGCTTCAAGCATGTGAGAACACAGAGCAGCCATCTTAGCTCTATTGCGCAAGTGCAAACAGTTTCCCACCAAGACATTGAATACGTCACGTCACATGGATATGACCGACGCATGCGCAGTCTAAATTCCCACGTAGCAGTGGCCATTTTAGGTTGCAAGCGAATTAATCTTAATAGACACATAACCAAGCATCTCTTGGACACCCAGAATGTCGGACAAGGGGCAGATTACTAAGACAAAACAGGTTGATTAGTTGATTAATATTATTTCGAGGTTCATGAATTCAAGCAAGTCGCTTCACGTGCGAATCCTTGCTCCATCAAACCACAATTGTCTATGGTATGGTTGGTAGTTCTCATGTAACTTTATGGATCGGGGAGCTAAAGAAAACTGATGAAATTATATCACCATTGTTAAGTGCGGGGAGGGGCCATAGTTGAGGAAGGATAAAGACTTTGCTGGGTCATGGTGCCCCTTCCTCTCCAACAACAATGAAAATGAGTCATGTATCAATGGGTTTCACCCATTCTGTGTCAACGAGAAAAATTGTTCCTACATATGGCCGTATATGTAGCACATTTGCATGTGTAGTTTAAGCATATATGCTTTTTTTCAAACAAAGATATCTAAAAACGAAAAATAACCCCAAAATCCACAAGGGTTAAATCCGAGCCATGCGATAAAATCACAAAAGAAAATCATTTGAGTTTAGCGCCAGTTGTTTTCTTCAGTAAAGTGATACTAGAACTGAATGTGTAAGGCATTAATAAGTGCTTTTTCATGTCAGTTGTGATATACTGTTTTAGTAATACCGTTGCTCTGAAGTAATGAATTGTGAATCTTTGTTTATCGTAGACTTGTTCCAAATTACCTGTTATTGAACTACACGTATTTTCACCAGCATGAGATAAGTATATTTATGCAGATGGGGAGAGATAGAGGAAGAGAGGAAGTGGAGAGAAAGTAGACAGAGCCATAGAGAGAACATGGGAGAGGAAGAGAGGAAGAGATGGATATAGAGAAACAGAGAAATTAGGAGATCGATAGTTAGGGAGATAGATTAAAAGAAATAGCGGCTGAAGAAAGAAACACAGAGAACCAGAGGCTAATAGAGGTTAGAGAATAAAGTGAGAGTAAGAGAGGCAAAAAGAAAAGAGAGAGAAAGAGAAGAGAAAGAAAGAAAGAGGTATTACAGAGGGAATAGGAGGTGTAAAGAGAGAGGTGTGTGACGTCTCGGCAGCCCACTGGAATAATGACCACGTGTGCAGTAGAGAGCTCGCACCTGACTCAGACAGACAGTCATAGTGGCTAATGATCAGCCTCTATCAGCTCGTTAAATCCCTGTATTATTGCCTACCTCCACTACAAAGAAAGGCCTTCGACTTATAGCCCCTATAAACTGCATTGTCCTACATCCTGCTGTCTTTACCCAGGTGGAACGTTACTTTCCAAAACAGGATGTCAAAACCTGTGCTGTACAACACAACACGGATCCTTATAGCAAACCCAAATTCGTGCTGTGTCACTACCTCACTATAGAATTGTTGCAATTTAAAATGTGTCTTATTTTATAAACATACGAATATAAAAAACACCATTCGGATTTAGTAGTCTGAGCAGTTTGGTATCTTCATATTGCGTCTGAATGGCATCTCTAAAATGAATATATTAAAAGGGGCACCCAAACAACTAGTGGCAGTTTCCCCAAGTACTGAATTTGTATCTCTCCATCAATTCTAAATGGAAATAAGCGATAAGTGTGCTTACAGTGACATGGTCTTTGAAGCACAAGTGCAAATAACTTTCGAGTACAGGAAGGCCTAGACTCAGAAAAGAAATACAGGGCAACATTACATAATGCAAAGGCCAAAGCCAGGGGGGCATGGATATCCAAAATGATAACGTCATATGACCCCTGGGAAGGAGGCATGAAGAAGAAATACCTTGAAAAATTGGAAAAGGACAGCATAATTTCGATACAATAATGTAACACCTGTTTCGTTTTCATCAGGAATTGGGGGTTTGCAGCCTACTGGTTTATACCTGAATGAACCGGGTTGTTTAGACGCATTCAGGGATATATGGCATACGTTCCCTTGGCCATGCAGTATTAGGATATTGCAAGTCACTGAGGAGTTCCGTGACCATATGGAGAAGTAAGGCAGAAGGTTGAGTTCATTTATAAGGTCATAGAACTCCGCATCATCACTCTTCCCAAAAATCACTTAAATCCTTGGGGTCTATTTACGAGAATGTCACACAGCGCAGCAAGTCAGCTTCCTGCGCTGCACTGCATGACAGGGAAAGGGCAGGATTGCGCCATATTAAAGGCAATACAGCACATTCCTGCCTTCTCCTCTGCAACGGTGCCTTCTCCTTTGCTTTTGTCAGCCTAGCGCCAATGAAGGCACCCTTGCATCATTCAGCATTGTTATATGCAGAAAGGGACAACTTCCTAAACAAAAACAATCCTGGAGACATAGTCCTCTTTCTGTGTGTGCTGCAGAATGCAGCGTTTACAGAAAGAGTAAGTAATGAGGAGAAATAAAGATATTTCTCCTCGTTATACCTCTCCTTGGAAGGCGTATCTTTTTGGAGCATTCCCAGGTCTTCCAGTTCTGGCAAATCTTGGAATGCGCCAAAAACCACAGGAGTTGGATCAACCACGCAACGCCATGGAATGCCTTCCCTGGGCCGAGTAGGGTAAGTCCGCGATTTACACTGCATTGCCTTACTCTAGATTTATGTAGCGACTCATGGCCACGCAAAGTGACCTTGCGTGGCTTCATGAATCACATGTGTGGTGCAAGAGCGACGCAATCTGGCTCATAAACAGGCCCCTCGGTGTATTGCTCTGTCATGTTCCTTGCAGATCAATAGAAAAAAAGCAGAAACTGTGTTGCGAAAAGATATTAGTATCAGTTTGATGTAAACCAGGTTACAAAATTCTGTAGCTCAGATTCTGTAGAAAAATTCACAGATTTTATATTTCTTCTAATGACCTATAATGAAAAAAACTTTGTGATGAACATATTCTCTCTATTGTTCAGTTCCTTTTTTAGAAAAACATATAAAACAAGCATTGGCAAAGCCAAATAGTTCTTGATTTTTATGTGAGACTTATTGGCTTTGCTAATGTTGTTTAGCTATGTTGCAAATGGCTGAAACTAATGTAAAAAAAGCTGTATGACACAGCCAGTGTTGTCCGCTTTACAGCGCTTAAAACATTTTTTTCGGAAACGCTGCACTGAAGCTAGCCCTGCTGTATAATATGGCAAAAAAACACTGATAAAGCCAATAGGTCTTGTTTAGGCGAGACCTATAAGCTTTGCTAATGCCTGGTATGAATTGTCATATGGGAAGTTTATATAGTGTTTCCGACAGCTGAAGTGCTAATGTTGTAGAATAGAATGGAGAATGCCCTTGTTAAGGTGTTAGTGTGTCCAGATTCAGAATCATTTTAGGACCATACAAAAACTGTGAAAATGTGCCAGATAAATATGCTGAATGTAACATAAGTTGTAGGTAGACACAAACGTCCAATAAGTTACAGCTTTTATTGCAGTGTGTTACTGTAGGTGCAGTGGTTACAAAAGAACCAAAAAGCACTCTTGACTGCTTGTTAAGTAGTAAAATAGAGCAGTAATCGTTGTTCAGTGGGTTTCCTAGAACTTATGGCCCTGAGCCACCACACATGCTGCACCTTTCATTCATTACCCTGGTACCTGCAAGGTAATAGTACTTTTTTTATATTTAAATGTTTATTAGAGTTAGTGAAAAGCAGGAATATAATATATATAACAAAACAATATCTTTCAAAGCACAAAGAAAAATAATAATCTAACATAATTTCAGACAGAAAGCATCTACTATAGCAGCAAAAATATACTGCATGCAAGCAACGCAATACTATGATTCCCAAAAAAGTGCATTATAACGAGTAGTAGATATAAAGCAAAATTATGCAATCATTCAAATCATTCATCATATTGTTAAAAAGGGTTCCAAAGACAACCGGTAACCAAAGACCCTTTTATGTTGCCCGGCGGTATCGCCTCTATGACCCACCAATATTAATCAATGAAGAAGCAGGCGCTGGAGACTGGAAGGCGGGAAACGAGGATTTTATTCTCTCCGGAGGAGAACACATCAATTCAGACAGCAAGTATCGTCACGAGGTGCTCTAACCACATCTCTGAGGCCGGGCCTCTTATACTAGAGTTTACGACCTTTATTGCACATAACACATTCTCGTAATATTTTAATACTTGAAAGAACATCCTCGGAATCTCCCCTCCAGACCCGTTCCCACATACATTTACAGTTGGATTCCCCACCCCGGTCACAACAGGTGATGGTGGTCGCACAGCAGGGCATTCCGCCGATTCACGGAATGCGTGGGGTTGATCGGATCTCATGGGGTGGGGGCTTTGATCGGTTCGGGGGTCTTTTGATGGGGAGGGGAAGCTTCCTACTGTACGGGGTAATAAACAGTATCCGCAGGGTCAGGTGGCAGCCTGGGAACGAGGAAGACAAACGGGGACACAGGAAAAGGGGGTTTGCATCAAAAGGGTTTGAGGCCATGAAAGGAATGAAGGGAGGTGTCGCGCTGGGAACAGGATGGGGTTCCGTGGTGAAGCTGCGCTGGAGAGGGGTTTATGACCCAAGGCATGAGAGAGCGGGGGGGGGGTTGTCAGCGTGCGGGGGAATGCTTGCGAGGTTAAGAGAGAGAGAGACGCGCTGGCTATTAGTGAGGGGCAGGGAGGCCATGGTGCTCAAAAATGGCTGCCGCTTACGCGCACGAATGGGCCTGGAAAGGGGCAAGATGGCGCCGATAATGTTCACCAAGTTTGTATTTATTTTTCACAGTCCTCCCTTTAACATTTCCAAGACATCTTGCTGGCCTATTTCCTATCTACCCCTATATGCAGTGATCATAAGTAAGGGAGAGGGGACTTAGGTGAAAGAACTGTACGTAAACACCACATTATAAACATCATATTGAAAAATCTCATCAGTTAGTAGGCGGGTTCATCGTTAAGTTGATTGCAGGAAAAGTCATTGTAATGCAATATCAGACTAGAATTACGTAGCGAGGGCGTTGGGTACAGATCAGAGAATAAGAACTGGTAAGTTATCATATAAGTGAGTCCTTTTTGTATACGGCGGGTGCATAGTCAGTCCAATGGTGATTGGGAGAGAAAGGAGAGATAGAAAAAATATCAGAGTTCTCGTTGTCTTTTGTCGTCTTCTGTTGGCACTGTTAAGCACCTGGATTACAATTCGGTCTGTCAACAGGAATGTTCATGTGGATTGAGTCGTTGGAGGTCTGCGGGCAGGGGCTTGTTTCGCCAGGCCTCATAGGAGCAATGCGTTACTGTTTTGGAGCAGATGCATCTTTTTCCGTAATGCAGAGCATAGATTTGCAATAAAAAATGCGATTGTTCCTGAATTGTGAGATCTGTTTGTTTCTTGAGTCTCTGTGGTGGGCATTTCCTGTCGCTTCCATCATCTTCGAGGCGTTCAGCAGCGGGTAGAACCACATACTTCGTTCATCTTTTCTTTGGAGGCGACCCTTGGTGGAGTTCTAGGTCACCGTTCTAAGATTAGCATAGTTCGTGGTCTACTTAGTCGGAGCTCCCTCCCTTCTGACGTAGGGAGTACTCTTCTCTGGGTAGCTCAGTAGGATTTGGAGGAACTTGGGAGTTCGGGTGGAAAGGTGCGGGTGTGAACAGTCCTTATGGTAGGTCGGAGGAGGAGGGGATGGAGCAAGGCCAAGTCGGGAACAGATCAGGGGGAGGGGGGCGGAGAGTTTTGCGTCAGGCGAGTCCGAGACCATGTTCAGAGAGCGGGGGCTTTTTGGCACACGTTGATCATAGAGCAGGGGCTTCAGGTCAGCCCTTTCCTTTAGCTTTGTTTGAAACAGTGCCCCGTCCGGCGTCTCCTTACTGCTGTGGTCTCGCCTCGGCCTCCGTCGCTGATGTTCCACAATCCGCAGTCAGGCCGCGTGCTCCCACATCCGGTCTCTTTCTCCTCCGACAGTGATACCCTTAAATGAGTTTTGAAAAGACAGTCTTTAGAGATTTTGCAGAAAAAGGTAATTACATAAGTCTATTTCTCTCCCAACACCAAGCAACTGGGGTAAGCACTCGCTACATTGGAGATTCTTGCGGCTTACGTATAAACAATTGATGATGGGTTTGCTGGATTCCTTACAACTTCCTTTTGTTGGCTAATTCTTTGACGCTTTGATGATTATTACGTTCATTTGTCATATGTTTATTATAGTGGATGTCAGTTCTTCTGGCAGAGACCCATTTCCCTAGTACAAGTCTTGAAAGGCTAGGCTGGTCTTCAGGGCCTTGTATTTTACAAAAAGTGCAACGTGCTATTCACCATAGTCTGATAAGCATCCTTCTGAGGGATGAACATAGGCTAAACAAGTCTGCATTACATAAAAACATCTTATTTTCAACCATGCTTACTGCAACAAGTTCTTTCGTTTTTCAATCTAATTTTCAACTTTGCACACATCCTTCTAACTTTCTATATAAATCCTCGCAACCTGGTTACTACAAAAACTCGGGAGGGGTGGTTTGCAATAATTATTAAACTTATCCTCGGGGGGGGAGGGATCTGATGGATACCAAACTGGGGGCATTTTGGGTAGATGGGGGTGTCTCGATCATTTCTTACAGCTTGGGGTACGGAGACAATTTTCAATGGGGATGGTCGCATCACCACAGACACATTTTTATCATAGGAGCCACTGACAAAGAGTTCCCTGAGAGTGGGTCAAATTTAGGGAACCTTAGTCGTCTTACCTGTCCCTTTCCTATCGGCCAATTTAAATTTCATCCATATTTTAGTAGAAAAGGAGAGGTAGTAACGTGGTACCAATACAATTTTATTTAGGACAGATTTGCACAAATACTTGTGGTATTTGGGGCCAATCAAGAGGTGCACCAGGTTCGCCAATTAGGTGCCAGTTGCTAGGAAGAGGGAAAGTGTGGAGGGGTGGAAGAGTGAGTGAGAGAAAGAGAGAGAGAGAGAGAGAGAGAGAGAGAGAGAGACAATAGGCCGAACAGTACACGTGTGACATAGAGAATGACCGTGTATTGTTTGGGCTATTCAGTGCGTTACCCAACGTTAGACGTTTCGGGTCTGTGTTAGGAGGTGGGAAGCATGCGGTTTTGGGACAGAAAAGCGTTAGATTTGGTAAAAAGGTCGTGAGAGCGTCCTTGTTGCGCCATTTTGTAGCGCTAGTCCGTCTTCATGCATCGGGCGTGACGTGGTTCCAGATCCCTTATGATACTCTAATCGGGATTCTAATGTAACCTGCAGAGGAAAAAGGGGGAGAAAAAGGGGAGGTAGGGGGACAACATTCGAACACATCAAGTGTAAGGGCACGAAAATCCTTTACTTACCACATACTCGTACTTGTCTCTTCGGGATATAATCCCTTAGGGTTCTGGTTTCTTAAAGTCATGGGGGCAGGCAATGTGATAGGTGGTTCATGGGGAGGTTCGAGGATGGCATTAAGGATCGTGTGTAGTGAAAAACGCTAAAAAGAGGAATCAGAGGTGCCTAGCGCGAGGTACCCGGTTTCGTAGATGTATCCGGTCATCGGGGTCCCTAAATCATTCCCAAAGCTGTGATGTTCTTAAGGCATACCAGTTCTTCGTTCAACCCTGTACCTTAGTACCTTCGACCACCATATCCTTATAACAATTTATCAATCACACCATTTTACTTTACCCATTCTCTGAAGTCGAGGTCCTTCTTCATAAGCAGCGTATCATACCTTCGTTTTGACCGTCAACCCAGGGCCGAACAACCATTTCTCGGATAACCTTAAAAAGAGAGCAGAACAGTTGCACACAGAAAAACCCTCCCACCGATACCCGTATTTACAAAAGTACGCGGAGCCTATCCATAGCTTTTAAGACTTTTATTTGTAGAATTATTCAGTACGTAAAATGTGAGAGCGCAATTCATATTTTGGCCTGACATGTCGTCGATGGAAGCACATACAGTAGGGGGTTATTTTGTAGTACAAGAACATGTAAAAAGGTCTAATTAATTATTTGTAAGTAACCAAAAACATTTCATTGCGTGACGAAGGAATCAGGGGCATTTCAGTTCATAGATGGAAACACAGTCAAGCTCATCGTAATCACATTTCCTAAATGCAAACCGCGGGCGTGCATCATGAGCGACGTTAGGTATCAGTTACAACAAATATCAAAAATAAATTGTTCATTGAAATCAACATTTTTACAGAACCTCTTCTTAAATGTCTGCCAAGTGAACCCTCCTCCCTTTAACATCGAGTGCGCAATGGTTCATATATATACATATATATCTTAGTACATCAAGTTTCATTAGCTAAGGAACACCACGAGGCACCCGTAAGTTCCATTGATACCAGCGCCATTTTGGGCGAGGCCGGTTTAGTCCGGAAGTAGCATCAGGGGCAAAATATCCCCGACAATTGGCGGTTGGACCAGAGTCCCTTTCGGTAGTCCAAAAGAAAACTGTGCTAACAAAGGGGCTGGTGGTGTGGACCGTCAATCAAGAGAGGGAGGGGGTAAAGTCTCTCTTACCGGGTCATGTTGATGTTCAGCCGGAACTTGCTCGAGTTCGTTAGCCCATAATGTTCCTGGGTGGTTCAGACGGAAGCTGATGCAGACACGAGAGCACCGCCATCTTGTTGCTGTGCCGTGGTTATTTCATTTGAGATCAATGCAGCTGTTTCTCACCGGAAGCCTGAAGGGGCCGAGGGCTCTTGGGACTTTGGTAGAATCTTCAAAGTCGAGGGGATGTTTTGTCGATGGTGGGGGCTTGCGCCCAGGTGGGCAAGCGCCCGAGTTGCAATTTCGGACAAAGTTACTCCAGCGGCCTAGACCCGCCTTTCAAGGGCCCAGACGCCATTTTGAGGCCCTGCAGCAACCTTTGCCGTATCCATCAGGAGTGGAGGAAAACTTCTTGTGATGGCGAAAAACAGAGCATCATGCGGTTGGAGCAGGACATTTTGGTTCGGGGCGCCAGGGTGCAGCAGTGGAGCCTTCATCTGGGGAGGTGAGGGAGGCTCACCGTGCCGTCTTCCTCTCCCGGTGCATCCTACGCCGTCTCTTGGAATCAGGGGCGCACATGATGACCACCCTACACCCCTGATTCCGACTCTTGGGGGACCACTGTACATCCGGTACTCCGTAAATATGCCCGTCGGACATTGTATGTCCTGTACTGAGAAAGTATACCAGTCGGGCATTATATGTCCTGTGCTACGGAAATATACCAGCCGGACATTATATTTCCTGTGCAGCGTAGGTATATGGCCGTCGCCCGGCTGGAGGACGTCGGCGTCGGGCCAGGGCAGGGAAGCCTCCTACCTGTGGAGGTGGAAGAGGCTCGTCCGCGTCGCCTCTTCCTCCCTGCCCACCCTGCATCCGTTCGATGGAGGAATTCGTGATGGCCGGACCAGGAGATATGAGGGAGGGGGTCACCTTCATCCGCCTCCTCCCTACTCGCGGTCCGGGGGACGCCATCCCTGGAAGGGCAATATGGGAAGACCATTTCATTGCCCGCTGTGTGGGGTCTCCAGTACCTTCTCGCCAGCAATCTCTTTTTGGGCTCATGGTTGCTGGCAGGCCCCGCCCCACACGTGCTATGTGTTTCGGATGGGCGGGACCATCGAACTGTTATATTTCGAGGACTTCCGGAGTGAGCATAACATGTTTTGTATTTTTCTTATTAGTCAAGTTTGCTTTTTAGAGAGTTCTACTAGTTATTCTATTTACTGTTGGTTGTGTGTTTTACCGTAATTAAATCCTAAGTTATATAATAGACGCTTGGCTTTCTTGAATCTTTTCTCTAACGGGGGGGGGTTGTTTACACTGACCTGCAGTTGTGTTTGTTTTTCAGAGTGGGGGAGCAACAGAGAGCAATCAGTCCCAGAACTCCAACATGTCGTTAAAATTTGTCTGACGAAATCTGTGCCACCGAGCATAATCGAACGGGGTGGTCCTATCTGTTCTGTCTGCACTAGTCTGATTGGTTTTTATCTCACGTCTTTTTCCTTTCTGTCGGTCCGTCCTTTCTGTCACCCCTTCATTCTTACCTATGCTTTGCAGAGTCGGGCATTGGGCTTTCCAGTGTCCAAGGCATTTACAGAAAGCACATTGGTATTGTTTTAAATCTGTCCGTCCTGTGCGTAATGTCGGGGGATTACCTTCAGGTCGTTGTGTTCCGGGGTTGGCTTGTCGGCACATCCCCTTACACCATTCGCTTTTCATGTCTACTCCTCGGGGCTGTGCCATCGCTGGCCCTTCCCTTTGCCTACTAGACGTTTGGAGGTTTGTCCGTCGTGTCCCTTCACCTTTTCTAAATTCGTCGCTTTCCCTTCGTTGCGTGGCTTCTTTGCGCCACATACCGAGACTATCGAGCATAATAGGTGTTGTTTCATTCCTACGAAGGGCTATTTCTACTGTTTCTATTTTGTCGAGATCAAAGGATCCTCTCAGTGGCCACTGTCTTTCTCGATCCTTTTTCGTATATTTATGCCACAGCTCACTATAGGCTATAGCAATTAATCCATGCTTCATGAACATGTCCTTATTAGGGGTGCCTTCCAGCGGAGCCGGATGGTTCATCTCTAATAAGCGGTCCGGGTTAAACAGGCTACTGACCAGTGGGGAGAAGACAGGCATGACGGATCACAATGGGATAATAATCAGCACTACCTATCTTATCACTGCGCGCAAAGACTAGACAGAATATTTCTATTCTACGTTGTTTGCACGTAGTGAGTACCTCATGAACCAATTCTGAGAAATCAATCAACGTTAGGTCAAAAATAAAAAATCAATATGGTCAATGGGGAGAATAAGTAGGCTCGCAAAGGTTCGCGTCACCTACCCTTTCACTATCTGTAAAGAGGGGACCTAATCTTCCCTGTTTTCAGACAGAGAATCTCCAGAAAACAATCTATAACAGTTAATCAATGGGGCGAAGGGGCAATTGTTCAGTGGGGGAGAAAAATAGGTCCGACGGGTGCGTACCTATCCTTCGCTGTTTATAAAGGGAGAGCCTGTTGTTTCTCCGTTTGTAGACAGTGAATCTCCAATAAATTAACAAAGAGTAATACTAGTATTTTCACAACAATTATCAATTTCTTTCAATTATCTATCACTTTCGCAATTCGTCGTGTTTACACGACCTTACCCGGACCGCATGGACAGTTTCTCGTCTTCCGAATCCAGCGCCCGATCGTCCTCTTCTCTTCGTACTTCTCGTGGCACTCCTGATGGTTCCCAGTCAGGACCGCAGATCACTCGAGAGAGGTCTGTTCGGAACCAGTGAAGTTCGGATGATCGGCTGTCAGACGAGGGTCTATCGGACAGGGTACCTTCCGATCGTTGCAGTCGTTCACTCTGTCGTCAGGACCTCTCCCACTGGATCCACGAGTCGCTGATGGGCCCCACGTTTGGGACGCCAATTGTTAAAAAGGGTTCCAAAGACAACCGGTAACCAAAGACCCTTTTATGTTGCCCGGCGGTATCGCCTCTATGACCCACCAATATTAATCAATGAAGAAGCAGGCGCTGGAGACTGGAAGGCGGGAAACGAGGATTTTATTCTCTCCGGAGGAGAACACATCAATTCAGACAGCAAGTATCGTCACGAGGTGCTCTAACCACATCTCTGAGGCCGGGCCTCTTATACTAGAGTTTACGACCTTTATTGCACATAACACATTCTCGTAATATTTTAATACTTGAAAGAACATCCTCGGAATCTCCCCTCCAGACCCGTTCCCACATACATTTACAGTTGGATTCCCCACCCCGGTCACAACAGGTGATGGTGGTCGCACAGCAGGGCATTCCGCCGATTCACGGAATGCGTGGGGTTGATCGGATCTCATGGGGTGGGGGCTTTGATCGGTTCGGGGGTCTTTTGATGGGGAGGGGAAGCTTCCTACTGTACGGGGTAATAAACAGTATCCGCAGGGTCAGGTGGCAGCCTGGGAACGAGGAAGACAAACGGGGACACAGGAAAAGGGGGTTTGCATCAAAAGGGTTTGAGGCCATGAAAGGAATGAAGGGAGGTGTCGCGCTGGGAACAGGATGGGGTTCCGTGGTGAAGCTGCGCTGGAGAGGGGTTTATGACCCAAGGCATGAGAGAGCGGGGGGGGGGTTGTCAGCGTGCGGGGGAATGCTTGCGAGGTTAAGAGAGAGAGAGACGCGCTGGCTATTAGTGAGGGGCAGGGAGGCCATGGTGCTCAAAAATGGCTGCCGCTTACGCGCACGAATGGGCCTGGAAAGGGGCAAGATGGCGCCGATAATGTTCACCAAGTTTGTATTTATTTTTCACAATATCCTGATATTTTCCCTTATAACATTTATTTCTTAATGACAACATACTATAAATTAATAAATAGCAGAGCGTTCCTGATGGAAAAACTACTTTACATCTAGAGGAGCTTCACTGTTCATCAATCATCCCTGATTCTAAGGATGGTAGGGATTTCTATTCGAACTCTAGTATTATCCTACTATCTTGGAACTTGTCTGGATTAACATAAAAATTGGTTGATTCTGATTGGGCATCTTGTATTGGGGCCACAATGTTTGTATGTTTCAAGAAACATGGGCCCCAAGAACGTGTTTATAGATGCGTTTACCACTTTTAGTATGGAAGCAAAACCCCCGGGAGCAATTTCAGAGGGCAATTGGGGGCCTTATGATTTTAATCAGGAACGGTTTCGTTAGCTCATATTCCTTACTGCAGACAAAGTGTCCTGACCTAATTGGGATTATTTTTACCCTTTCTACAAGGCTTCGTCTGGCATCACCCACTCTTTCCTTCTTGAAAGAGGTTTTAGACTCCCTACATTCAAACACAAAAATAGTAATGGCAGGTGACTACAACACTTCCTATGAACCCTCCTGATATATTAACGAGGTAATAGACGTGGAGGATGAAATATGGGGTATTCCATTACTGAGAGGGAAGCCAAGGGTGAATTTCTCTGCCACTGTGCTGAAATTAGCTTCCAGAACGGTTGGCAGAGAACTAAAGGCTTGCAACGGATGTACCATTTCTGACCCAGATAGAGCACCTAGATTTAAGAGAGGATCCTACACTAGTGTTATTAAATACATCTTCTAGATGTAAGATTATGGTCACTTCTGGTCGAAATGAAAGTGGATTTGCGCCCAGATAGTGGCCATAATTCTCTGAACTTAACACTAACTGAGGAATTTCTGAAAAAGAAAAAGAATGTATGTCACACAATAGTACCGGAACCAATGTTAGCTAACAATCGTCGCTATGCTTTCGGCCAAATGCCTTGTCAAACCAAAAACTGTATTCACAGGTACATAGTTTGTTTGTTATCTTTCTATCAAATTATGTTGAATCGAGTGAAGCAGATATTCCCATTCTACGTATACACAAATTGTTGCTTAAAGAGTTGCAAAGGATTTTTTACAAAGACTTGGCCCATTTGAAACCAAATTTGGCCAGAGAGGTAAAGTGGTGTGATCATGCCTGTAAACAGGCAAAGTGCTCATTGAAGTTGGCTGTCCTCGATGGTGACAGGATTTTAATTGCTGAAGCCAGGCGTACCTACGATGCTTCCCTGAGCTTAGCCAAAAGGAATTGGCATGAGAAAATTTGGCAAGACATGCTTGCTGCTGTTAAAACAAATGATAATCAGATCTTTTGGTACAAAATAGCTCAGTCTATGTCAGAAAAAGCGACAACTTATCACTGCCACATTTCGCCTGAAAAATGGGTGTCTCACTTCTCTGAACTATATGTTGTAAAATATATTAAGGAGTCACTGTTGAGCAGCGATCAGGCGACCGTTAACGAAATACCATCCACAGTTGGCACAGAAGGTGCTGACCCAGTTGTTTTCAGTTTTGAAGACACAGCCAGATTCATCAACTTGTTTCAATCCGCCAAGGCACCCCGTCTGGATGAAATCCCTATAAATCAGAGCCCAAAGTCTAGACAAGTTACATAAATCTATTGTCAAATGTAATTGGGGCAAGGTGAGAGACACTAGTATCCTGGAGAAGAGCCAAAATTATAATAATATACAAAAAGAGGATTTATGGGCCCCCTAAAACTATAGACCAATCACTTTAATTGATAATGCACAGAAGATTTTTGCAAGACAAGTCCTTGAGAAATTGCTATTTTGGCTGGATTCTAACAGAATTATGTCCTCTTTTCTAGCTGGTTGCTGCCCAAAGATCAGTACTTCCGACCAGATTTTTAGACTTGGCACGTTATATTGGAAATACGTCTTATTATTTCATCAAAAGCTCTATGTTGTGTTCATAAAACCTCGGAGCCGCATTTGACCTTATTCCATGTACGAACTTGTGGCGTTTTCTGACAAAATGGGGGTTCCTGGATACTTGACCTAGCTTATGATTAAGCCTCACACAAATAATGTTGCCCAAGTCTAATGTGGCCAAAAGGGTGAACAAATTGAACGCATCCCTATGGTGCATGGTGTGTGCCAAGGGTGCGTTCTCGCACCAACGCTATTCACCCTATATATGATTGACGAAGTGGAAATATTGTTGAAGGGTAGAAATGACTCTCCTGCTTTGAGCAACAGACAAATTCCTATACTTTTATTCACAGACAACTCTCTCCTTATTTCCAAGATGTCCATGTGGTTCCAGCACCTTATTGACCAATTCATTTGATTTTGTACATCTAGGGGCTTAGATCTAAATAAAAATAATACCAACTTGCTCCCCTCTTATCCCACTATACTCTGATATAGAACTAAAAAGAATCGCAGATTTGGCTGCACCAAAACCACTAGTGTATTGGGACTGCCATTGGTGCACACCGAGCTAAGAGACTACAGAGTTTCCCTTATAGATCTATTAAATGTTGCAGGTGTTATCTAATATTTATAGAGCGATGCTACTCCCAGGAGTGTTCCGGCGCTGAGCAAACAGAGACCCCATAACATCAGACAAAGCATTCCACTACGCCAAAGCTCACTGCTGAAAGAGCCATGTTTTTAGACTTCAGTTTTTAGGTCCGGAATCTGTCTAAGAGAGAAAGGCAGACTGTTCCATAGCCGGGAAGCCACTGCATAAAAAGATCTCCCCCGTACCCGGGAGAGCAAGACCTTCGGGGCAGAGATCAGAAGCTGAGAGGAAGATCTTAGCGTGCGCTGCGGGATATTAGGTTAAAATCTTTCTCTAAGGTAGTGATCTCCAATCTAATGAAATGCTTTAAAAACCAGGTCAAGGCTTTAAAACGTATTCTTTACCGCACCAGAAGACAGTGAAGCGAGGGAAGCTGGGTGGTTTGAGTCTGACAGAAAAATGGCCCTTGCTGCCATGTTCTGGATCACCTGCAATCGGTCTAGAAGATACTCAGGAAGGCACAGATACAGGGAATTAACATAGTCCAATCTGGACACCACCAGGGCCTGGACCACTGTTTTCCTGTAGGGAACTGAGAGCAGGGGGAGAAAGTTCCGTAGCATTCTCAGCATCCCGAAACAAACCCCAGCCACCGCTTGAACTTGGGCCTTCATCAAGAGGGCCACATCTAATTTGACCCCTACATTTTTCACAATGGTGACAGAGGACAAGGGGTGGGACAAGTCTTGAGGCCACCAAGAATGCCAAGCTTCAGACTGACGTGGATCAAAGAAAATGATCTTTGACTTCTCAGAGTTACACTTTAGTTGGTTGTGTCTCAGCCAAGAGAAGACTTCAGAGAGGCATGTATTGATTAAGCTGCAGTTGAATTCAAGACCCATCCTGCATGTAAACAACAGCTGAGTGTCATCAGCGTATGACACTATTTTAGCTCCATATTTCTCAGCGAGAAGGTTGAGGGGGCAATATACAAATTAAATAAAGTTGGGCTCAGTATTGAAGAACCAGGATTTAAACCCAGCGGCGCCAGGGGCACGCCCAAAGTCTTCGGATTCTCCTGTCTTGGCAAACAGAGACACAGGATACTTCTTGGTGACGTCAAGGATCAAATTTATTAGCTGCAGCCAGTAACAGAGGTCCTAGAAGTACAACACGGTGTATGTTCTCAGGAGACTGCTCAAACTTACAAAGCAGGTCGTCCCTTTTTATGCCAAAAATTGTGCTTCAGGCAAACATTCCTTATTTACAGTTTGACCACTAACATGTTTCCACGACAAAAGCATTTGCATGATGACAAACCCATTTTTCAGTTTGTCCAGCCCATAATTATTCATCAAACAAACCCAAGATAAACATTCCTCTTTAGACAAGCTGGACAAAACCCATAATAAAAGGCCTGCAGCCCACATCATAAATAGACCATAAATATGGAAACAGAAACAGATGAGAAGCAAGATAAAGGGGTGTGTGCGTGTACAATAAACTCAACAATGTCCTGCTCTTTGATCCTAATCTTGATCAGCTAAAGGGCAAGAATTGGTTTCGCAAGGTTGGCTTCAGGCAGCAGGGTCAGTTCGCTCAGGTCAAACAGGAGTCAGCACAAACTCAAGCTAAGGTGTATGTGTCCTAAAGACTGTTTGGCCACAGTCATCAGCCTATGTGAGGGCAATCCACAAAATGGCCGCCATGCACAAAATGGAACCCAAGGGTTTCAAAACGAAATCGTCAAATACACAGTGAATCCATCGGTGTAACATGACGAAAACACTCATGCTGGCTGAGCTCACTGTTTACGGTTCGCTGTTACCAAAATCGTAACGGAACCACGACCTTTATGACCCAGGTTCAGAATTCACAGAACCTCAGAATTGAGCCCTGTGGGACCTCGACATTCATGGGTGGAATCACAGTGGCAAACGGAGGAGACCAAATTGTTTGTGAGCGGTTGGCAAGGAAGGACGTGAACCATTGCAACACCATGCCGCCGATACCACTTTCCCTAAGTCTTTGCAGTAATCTATTGTGGGGCACGGTAACGAAAGCCGCAGAGAGGGCTAGTAATACCAAAACCGCATTGCCTCCTCTGTCCAGCGTAGCTTTAATTGTCTCCGCAACTTCTAGTAGGGCTGTTTTGGTGCTAAAGTTAGCTCTGAAACCCAACTGGCTAAAGTGCAACAAATGATTAGTCTCCACATAACCCGTTGTAACTTCATTAACATACGTCTCCAAAACCTTGGAGAAAAAAGGCAGAAGTGATATAGACCTATAGTTACTGGCGGCCTCGGGATCAGCTATATATTTGTTCAGCAGCGGGAGAATCTTAGCATGTTTCCACGTTAGTGGCATAAGCCCCTTCCGCAAGGCGGTGTTCAAGGTCAGGTTCACTACAGGGTTGATCACTTCTGCTATTGAGGACAGCACTTTAGCTGGACATAGGTCCGATGGCGAGCCTGATTTCAGAGCTTTTATAAGTGCTAGAGAACGCTCCAGAGTGATCACAGGGAATGCCGTGAAAGAGGCAACAATGCGGGGGGACACACCCATGGGGGGTTCCTCAGCAGCTTCATGGTCTATCAACTGAGCTACAAAGGAGTCCTGCATGTTTTTAATTTTTTCGTAGAAAAAACAGCCCATGCGGCTGGTTAAGTCGCTAGTAGTAGCAAATGGAAGACTAATTGACGTAGGTGAAGAGTAACTTTTTACAATGCTAAAAAGTGCTTTACTTTTGTTGCCTGCCAGATCGATTTTAGTTGTGAGAAAAAGTTTCTTTACCTCGCGATCTTTCAGCGCTAGTTTGTAGATAGATTTATCAGTGGGTCTATAATTTCTCTCTCTTTCCAGATGTTTACACGCCCTTTTACTATCCATTACGGCTTCAGTGAACCAAGGGGCAGATGCTCGGTGGATTTAGCAACCCTCAAAGAAGAGGGTGCAAGTTCCAAAGCCTGGCATTGTAGCCAGCTTTCTAGGGACTGCACATCCTGTTCAAGGTTTCCGCTTAAGGGGATCGGGAGGCGACTCAAGGCGCATTGTATTTCTTCGGGTGTGATCAAATGAAAGTGCCTGAAATTGTTGCTGACACTGGTGTTACCCAGAGATTGGGACCTTACGGGCTCTCTACGGATTTTAAAACAGACCAAATAATGGTCCAACCAAGTTAAAGCGAGAGGGGCGTCAATTTGAATCTGATTTGCAGAAAAGACATGATCCAATGTGTGCCCTTTGTCATGGGTGGGAACACAAACGTGTGGAGTCAGGTTGAAAATATCGAGGGATTCACGTAGCCTCATGGAGTCAGGATCCAATGGCTTATCCATGTGGATATTAAAATCACCTAGGACCAGAACATGACAGTATTTGGCCGCTATAGGAGATGTAACGTGGCTGATGGACTCCAAACAATTCCCTGCCGGTCCCGTAGGGTGGTAGATTAATACTCCCCTGCTAGATTGATGGGCCGAAATAGTCAGGAGAAAACCCAAACTCTCTGCGCGCTCTATCTCCGTGATTGCTAAAGGCACACACCAAAGGGAACTCTTAAATATTAAGGCCAAATTTCCTCCTCTCCCCGTAGCGTGATCATTCCTCATAATCTGGTAACTCTGGGGTATCGTCTTTGCGATAGTGTGGTTGGAGGCATCAGTTACCCATGTCTCTGTAAGGAACAGCAAATCAGGTGAGGAGTCAGTTAAAAGATCAGAGATTTCTAGTTCATGTTTTTTTATAGAGCGAGTGTTCAGTAACAAAGCCTTTAAGAAGTTACCAGTGTTATCCGGTAGAATATTAAGTAAATTTGTATCTGAGTTTGCAATGCAATCCCCGAGGAGGGGGCAAGCTACCCAGTCACAATCTTTACACCCCACACATTGGTCCCCTGCATATCAAGATGAGGTCTACATACCGAGCTCATAGCGATGTCCAAAAAGCTATCTCTGCCATATTTGATACCTTTAGGCAGCTCTGGAGGAGAACCGGCAGCATAACCCCCCCGGACCATTTCCGGGATGCTGACAGGCGCAGACGGGCTTGCCTTAGGTGCGCCAGCAGCGCGCCCACTGCGCGCTCGCGCAGCATCCCGTTTAGTAGTGGCCAGCGTCAAACAAGTAGACCGCACCGTCCAGAGGAAAAGTGGCGGTGTTGGTCTATATAGCCACAGAGAAATCAGGATTCGATTCCCGCTCCCTCAACCAGTCTAAGAATTCCAATTTTAAAATCCCCAGCAACACAATTCAGTTACACAAACTACTTTACAAAACTACTACACAAATGATTTAAAAGATTGTTAAAAAGGTTAAAAAGCGTTCTGTCAAAGTGCAAAGTGCACAAAGTTCAGCAACAGGTACAGCATCGAGAATGCAATATTTTCAAATTACGGGGTCTGGCGTGCTCGCGCACCGTCCTACCAGTCTAAGAATTCAAATTTTAAATTCCCCAACACCACAATTCAGTTACACAAACTACCACACAAGTGATTTAAAAGATTGTTGAAAAGGTGAAAAAGCGTTCTGTCAAAGTGCAAAGTGTGCGAAGTTTAGCAGCAGGCACAACATCAAGAATGCAATATTTTCAAATTACGGGTCAAGATAATACCCTGGGTTAAATTAGTTTTTGAGTGGTTTAGAAGGTTAGATTTGCAAAGGCTCTGGGATGAGCCGAATAACGTTCGTAAAGCTGTTCTCAATGACCTGAAAATATATTATTGAACATATGTTTTTTTTTTGTTTTTTTTTGTATGTTCTTATATAGCGCTCGACTACCCGGAGGCATCTCGGCGCTTGCCTTGGGAACCCGTCCTGGCTTTTCCCTGTGAGATAGCCCCTAACAGGCATCCCCAAGGTGAAAGTCAGGCATCCCGCCGCGGGGGGCCGTTGTGGAGATTAAGCAAGCTTAATGCCCAGAGTTGCAGAGTGTGAACCCATGATTAGGTCAGGCACCGAAGAGAGAATTATCGAGTCCGTGGACATTTGCGCTCAAGACCCTGCCGCGTCGGGAATTGAACCCTGGTCCCGGGTCTGACCTCTGCTTCAGGGTCTGCCTGCTCTAACCAGTGAGCCACACTTCTCCACAACCAGTGAGCCACACTTCATGAAGGTTATGTAAACAACAGGTCAAATGGATTCTTGACCAACATGTTCCTGGTTTGTATGCTTTTTCTATGCTTTGTGGCATTTTTAGATTCAGTTTCCCCGCCTCTAGTTCAAAGTCTGTACGCCCGTTTTCGATTCAGTACCCTGCCATTAAGATCATTTACTAATAAATGGAACAAGGCTCCAGCTTTTAGCACTTGCCCAGCCTGTGGCTTGAACTGTAAGAAAGAACACACATAATGTTTTTTTGCCCAAAGTAGCATCAGTCTCACCGCAAATGAATCTGCACAATATGTCGGAACCTGGGATTAACTAGATACCTTGCAGCTCATAGATTCTTAAAAAGTGGCACTTCTCCTGTAATTGTCTTTGCTGTTAGTAAATTTCTACAGGATGTTTGGTACAAGCGAAGCAAAATTACAACAGCAGTAGTTTAGTGACTATGCTCATATTTTGACCGCTTCCCAATTTTTATCAATATAGATATTTTTTTTCTCATGTTTAATTGAAATTTTTGTAATAAACTGTTGATCTTTTTGCTGTTTTGTACACAGCTTAGGGCTGTGTTTGCACTAATTGCATGTAGGGATGAAATGTGTATATATTATGACCCTTTTTTATGGTTGAACAGACATCTTAAAAATTATAAACTGATTTGGACATGTGCTGTTTTATATCTATATTTTTATCTTTGATACATTGTTATTGTACTGTGTATGTATACTGGGATGGCTCATAAAAACCAAATTAAGTACTACTACTTCTACTACTACTACTACTACTAACATCTTCTCGAATCACATCTCAAATAACAGCTAGAACAATACCTGAGAAAAAATATAATAACAATTTGCAGAAAGTGCATCATGCAAAAAAATGCATTTACGTAGTGCAATTTACCAACTATACATCCTGCAGCACTATTTTTCTGATAGTAAGTAAAAATATCAAACTTACTATATTCGCCTAACTCATCAGAAGTAACAATAAAAAAATTAATAAATAAAATAAATGTAAATATCCTACTACTAATCCCAAGGAAATTTCCTAATAAAAAGTACAAAGTGCTAAGTGTAATATTAACCAGTAAGCATATCTTATTATTTCCCACTTTCATTCTAAAACAAAATACAAATTGCTGACATCCTTTCATGTTGGCTAGAATTAACTTTAAAAAATGTTGTATTCCCAGTAGCCATTAGGAGCAGAATACTAAGCGTCTTGCACTCAATCTGTATTGTATCTCACAAGAAGCAAAGAGGGTGGAATTCATAATCATCATCCATTTGCTACCATAAATGAAGAGAACTCTAACCATATCCCCTTAAATCTACATAACGCCCGATACGTTTAGCATGTGCCTCTTCAAACGCATATGTCCTGGCCATCTTACCATACCAATGTTTTACTGATGGTATCCTATCTGATTTCCAATTCTGAAGAATCGGGGTTCCAGCAATCACTATAGCAATTGAGATAAAATAAGAATAATATTTCTTCAGATGATAAACCTCATGTGAGGAACCGAACAACACCAATCTAAGTGACGGTGTAATTTGCACAGACAACAATTGATGAATAACCTTTGTTGTAAATGGCAGCAAGGAAAGAATATATGATTCCATCCTCCTACTCGTCTAGGTTGACACCTAAAACTGTGGTCTGAAAGGAGTGGAAATGTCTTATGTAACCTTTTTGGTGTATAATAAGTCAACCAACTTGATAACAATCCATCCTTTTGTAATTGGCTGCTTTTAGTGCTCTAAATCCCACTACTCTTAATAACTGTCACTCTTTGATATTAAGTCTACAACCTGTTTCTTCTTCTACTTTTGACAAGAATTGATCTATCTCTTTCTGTTCAATCATCTGGCGCAGAAGATACCAGCTACCCCCTCCAAGCAATTTATTCTTCTGTATTTGCGAGAGTATTGTAATTGCCGAAGTACTCAACAACACATAATTATCTCTTTAAGAACTAGTTAGTTGGTTAAAACTAAGACAAAGAGATGCATTCTGATGCCCAAACTGCTTTTCAAAAAAATACCAAGTGATCTGATTTGTTGGGTTGCAGAACCCGCCCAATCGTTCAAACCCTAAATCACTCCATGAACGTAAAATCCCTTGAGAAAACTGTAACCCCGAATTCTTACAATCCGAAATTCTAATAAATGCATCACATTCTGGGACTTACATGCTTTAAGAAATAGTTTACACAGGATAGTAAATAAGTTATTGTCTTATACCTTGTTTTTTTCTGTAATTTGGGAGATCGAAGAAAGACAGGCATTGTACTGCGTATTTAATTATCAAATTTGACTCAGCTAACTGAAGTAACAAACTAGTCAGCGCTGCCTGATTGTATATCTCAAAATGAGGGAGGGCTAAGCCCCCCTGTGAAATATCTAATTGAAGTATCGAACGTTTAACTCTTGGCTGCTTCTATTTTTTTGTGCCCGCTTCTTATTTATCCTTGCCTCATAAGAAATAACATGGCCTCTGAAAACAGCTTTAAAACTTCCCAAACTGAAAATATTGAGGTCGAATTCTCATTAACTTCGAAAAAGTTCTGAATAAAAAGCTTAATTTCTTCAATCCATCCTAGGTCTTTGAGTAATGACTTATCAAACTGCCTAAGACCCCTATTTTTCTCTCCTCCTCCCTCTATTTTGACTATAACTGAGAGATCGGAGAAAGAATTTGTAATTATCTCCGACTCCCCTTTTCTAACCATTTATCAACCACGAAAACATCTATACGACTTGAACCTGGAGGAATAGCAGGCGAATTGTGAACAGCCTAAGTAGTCTTAGTGCCATGTATCTATTAGGGCAAGATTATGTTTCATACTATTCAACAATTTCATTGTTTTTGGTTTTAAGTGTTAACTTAGTTTTATTTGACGTATCCAACCTAATATGTTGAATATAATTTAAATCCCGTCCTAAAACTAAGGACCCCTAAGATAAAATCAATGAGGCATACATTTGCTGCAATGCCTATATCATTGAATACAGGATCATAATAATTCACCAGATTCAAAACTGTCCCAGCTATCTCAACCATGAGCCTGATCCATCTGCTTTGACGAGCCTGAAAAATGTAATCCAGTTCCAAGACCTGCATACTAGAAAGTAATATCCCAACCCTGTGCCCTGGTTTTACTAGATCTATCAGCGGCATTCAATACGGTTGGCCATAACATACTGCTGAACAATCTCACCAATCTGGGCATCAGCGGGCAAGCATACCAATGGCTAAAGTCATTTCTGTCGGACCGTACTCAGAGGGTTCAGCTGAGTGAGCAGACATCGGACTTGGGCTCTCTGGCCTTTGGTGTACCACAGAGCTCAGCGTTATCTCCTCTCCTTTTTAATATCTATCTGCAACCTCTTGTGGAGACTTTGACTCACATGGGCTGTCAGGTCTTTAATTACGCCGACGATACTCAACTCCTTATCCGGATTAGTAATTCCCACCAGGCCTAGGAATCGGCCAAAAAGCTGCTCAGATTCACAGTGAACTGGATTCACTGAAAATAAATCCTGATAAGACCGAGCTGCTTGTCATTCCAATAAGTGATAGTCCTTGGTGTGATCCTTTTTGGCCTCCGGAATTAGGTGCAGTCCCGGTTGTAAAAATCCTGTGTTTGAAAATTGATCCGGAATTATCTATGTCCTGCCAGGTCACCACAGTGGTAGGAACCTGCATTGGACTACTTAGGTAGTTATGGAAGCTTGCTCCTCTCTTGTCAACATCTTCATTACAGTAAATTGTTTCCGCCACTGTCATCTCTAGGCTGGGTTATGGGAATGCCCTTTACATTAGCCGCCCCCAGAAGCTTTTCAGGGGATTACAGGTGGTGCAGAATGATGCAGCCAGGCTCATTTTTAGACTTCCTAGAAAGACACGTGCTACCCCTCTGCTATATAAACTACACTGGTTTCCCATTAAACAGAGAGCGCAGTTTAAGGGTTTATGTATTGCCCACAAGGCAATCTACGGTCAGGCACCTAGGTATATAAAAGATCACACTGCTGCCTTCCATTTTGCCCTAGTGACTTGCTCACTTTTCTCTATAAGCGCTTAGAGACCTGAAGGTGATTTGCGCTATATAAAAGGCATATAATATAACATAACATAACGGCAGAACTTGAAGATGTGAAGTAGGCTTGAGTATATTTCATAGGCAAGGACAATATGGGAGTATTTGACTACAAGTGGGTCTCCTTAATGGATATTATCTGCAGGGAGTAAGACGGCAACTAACTTCACATAGGACCCGCTTTTCGAATATCCAACTATCCGTTCACATTACACATGATTATCCTAATGCTCTGCATCATTTACTATCTTACAAAAAGCTCTCTTGCTCCAAACTTCCCCTTCCTCTTTTATACACCTGCTTTGAATATTATTCATCAAAAAGAATATATTCTGCTCCTCACCTACTCATTTTTTTCCTGCATACCATACCCCTCACCACCCCTCACTCCATTCACTGCCCATGACGGTTTAATAATAAGAATTATTTTCTACTCAAACAAACCCTTTCTAGCATCATTACGATAATGAAAGACTTGATACGAAAAATATTTTCTAACCCGTACCGTGTAGTTTGCAAGCAACTCTTTATTGACACTTCAAAGCTCACAGTGCTAGACTATGATTGTAACTTATGTACTGCACAGTACCAAAAGGGTCTCTGTGACAAAAGCAGTAACCTATTAACCCATGCACATAACATACTGTTCTGTGATCTGCATGATACAGCTCCATTGGGGGAACATCCATTACCACAGGGTTTTTACACCGCACTACCATTACAACGTGGGCATTACAACGCAAGTCGTTACCACGACTTGCGCTGGAGGGCGCTCTAGGCTAGGGAATAGTAGATTTACTATTCCTACACCTTCCCTACTGTACGTAGGCTGGTGTTGGAATAGTAAATCTTACTATTCCTAAGTCCAGCACCCTACTGCGCAAGTCGTGGTAACGACTTGCGTTGTAAAGCCCGCGTTGTAATGGCACGCGGGGTAAAAGCCCGCGTTGTGTTGACATACAACCCTCCATTGCAGCAGGCATTTTAACCCTCTGCACAACCTTAGGTCAGTCAAAACTAGACAAAACTCCGATCTCTCTCCAGCAGGTACATTATTCACCAGAGTTATCTTGACACTTTTATCATTGCCTGAAAACTACTAGATACACAAGGAACTCTGCAGCTGGTACTTTCGGAACTGCTGCACTGCTACAAAAGCGGCCTCCAGAAACAAAACCGACTGCCTACCAGCCAGCATCCCGGGGAAACACCCGATGCCCAGTGCAGCCAGTCCAACCTTGTTCCTGTACCAGGGACGATCGTACTATGTCTTAATAACACTGTGCGGAATGCAATCCTTCAGACACTCGGGCATCAGTATTAGTAATGTTAAACAATCCCAGACTTCTATGGAGGTTACTTAGGATATACAGCACATACTGATTGCAACATACAAGCTAAAGTTCATTTAAAATAAAATTCCTTTAGATTCTTCAACCAAAACAGTACTATAGTGTAATATTTATAAAACAATAAAACATCTATACATTTCTGATAGGTACATTGCTGGTGTGCTTCAAAGACATCTAGGTTTGGTGATTCCCTCTAATTCAAAAACACCCTTTTATAGAGTTGAATCTATTAGTTAGCTTCGCAGTGTAGATACTGCACCACACCTTAAAGATTACACACTATCTATGACAATATTTTTCTTACAGACTGATGACAAATTTTCGGGCATCAGCTGGCAACGGTCCAATCCACTCACAATCTGTTGCTAGGAGAAGTATCTTGTGCAACATTTGAGTGAGGCAGCAGACCACTCTCGTGAGCAGACACAGGCTACTTTGCAGTGCTTTTGAGTGCCTTACATATAATTCACTCTATTTCTCCCTCTATGTATATGAGCCCTTGAATGTTTATTTGTTTTTATAACAAAAATGGACAGTTATTGCACTTTCAAGACCCAACATAGTTAATGTTATGTGTGAGGATAAATGTGTGTCAAAATATTGTGTTACTTAGTTGCAAAATGGGTCAACTGCACTATGACCCTACTTTTTAATTCCATGGCTTTTACGCACCTATTTGAATCATGTGTGTTTATTCACAGGTCAAAATAAAAGAATGAAAATAAACTCCCACAATGCAGTGATAGGTTAATTTAAAACCAGAACTGGAACATTTTTGTCCTAATGACATGGATTCATCTGTTCCGACTTGTACTTTCCCAATTAATCTTAAATAACTTCAGATGTGCACTTGCTAGTCCTAAAATTCTAAGAGGGATATTTACCAGTCCCTATCGCCACAGGAACGTCACTCTTAATGACGTTCCTGTGGCGATAGGAGCTTTGCCTAATTTACTAGATGGGGTTAGGCAACTTATAGTTTAACACCGCCTTGTAAGGAAGGCCCCCTTTCCCGCTACACGTAGCATGAACGGGTTGTGCAATGGGTTTTGTGGTGGACGTTCCGCCGCAACACCCTTTGATTCTGATGCTGCCCTCTGTTTGCAAAGGTGGCGTAAATAAGAGGCATCGCCAAAATAAACACCAGCGAAAACCTGGTCTCAAAAAGGTGAAACAAGAAGAAATGCTTTATTTCTCCTCGTATTTGCTGTTTCTTTGTGAGCTACATTGTGCAGCACACACAGAAACAGCAAAACACCATGAATGATTGTTTATGTGCAGGAGGGTGTCCCTTCTTGCACATAAACAAGCATTAAAAAATTATGATTTGCACAATGCAGGACACATAGGAGTTCCAATTTGCCATTTTGGATTGTTTATTTGCAAGAAGGGACTGGTAGATGAGTCTATGGAGGACGGGTTGTGATGGGGCAGACTGTATGTCTAGATTCCCAAGTGTGACTGTTTCTACCCTGCATTATCACCTCAGTGTCTCAAAAAAGAGGGAGAACGAGGAAGGCAAGAGAGTGAGTCAGAAGAAGAAAGATGAAAAGAGATACAAAGAAGGAGGATCGAGAGAGAATGAAAGTAGAAAGAGAAAGAATAGAAAGGGAGAGCTAAGACAAAGGGTGTTAAGGGAGATATATATAAAAAAAGGAGAAAGGAAGAGAAATAGATGCTGACAGAGATGGTGAGAAGGAGCAAGGGAGGGACAGAAAGAAAAGGGTGAAATAAAAGGGCTAGAGAAATATAGGGGGAGAGAGAGTCAGTTGAATGTGAGACAGATAACTTCTATAGGCTCTTCCCTGCCACAGTTATCACCCCTCTAGTGGTAGGGTGTGATCCACCTGCCAATACCTTGGAGTCTCTTGCACCCATTCCACAGACCACTGCAAGCACTCTGCAGGAAAATTAAAACTGGTTCACCGGCTGATCCCCTTAAACGTTTCTGCTTAATTCAGAGACTCTGTCCATCACCACCCCTTTTTCTGAATCGTTTTGTCCACCATAAGCATGGAAGGGTATGCTCAGATGTGAGTCCCTTGCTCACTGCACCATCAGGATTAAAGCAAGCTGGGCCGAAGACGGCTGTAATGCCAGAAACCGGTCCCCGGAAGCTTGTTTCCTTTCCAGTAAAAGAATTGGCTTGGTAGTTTGGTCTGCCCTGTTCCCATGATGCACTGGGCCAGGGACAGACTAATTTGCATGTAGCCAGGTTCTGAGCTCGGATGGTGCAGTGAGCTAAAAAACGGTGATGGATTAAGCCCTGATCTGTTGACTGGGTGGGAGTGTTCTGCTTAATTCAGAGACTCTGTCCATCACCACCCCCTTTTCTGAATCGTTTTGTCCACCATAAGCGTGGAAGGGTATGCTCAGATGTGAGTCCCTTGCTCACTGCACCATCAGGATTAAAGCAAGCTGGGCCGAAGACGGCTGTAATGCCAGAAACCGGTCCCCGGAAGCTTGTTTCCTTTCCAGTAAAAGAATTGGCTTGGTAGTTTGGTCTGCCCTGTTCCCATGATGCACTGGGCCAGGGACAGACTCATTTGCATGTAGCCAGGTTCTGAGCTGGGATGGTGCAGTGAGCTAAAAAACGGTGATGGATTAAGCCCTGATCTGTTGACTGGGTGGGAGTGTTCTGCTTAATTCAGAGACTCTGTCCATCACCACCCCCTTTTCTGAACCCCTTAAACTGGAGCAATTTAGAAGGTTGCTGCCTACGATTATGCCCTACTTGAAACAGGCAATTAATATGCCGCTTTCCACTGCTATTGTGCCCAAGGTGCGGAAACATGCCAAGGTGCTACCTTTACTTAAAAATCCTCTGTTGGATCCGGCCAAGCCGGAAAACTATTGCCCCAATACACTATTCCTATAGGCAGCCAAGATCACAGAGGCGCATGTCAATTCACTCCTCTCAGACTTCCTGGCCGAGAACGGCACGCTGAACTCCTCCCAGAATGGTTTTCGACCTGGTCACAACACAGAGTTTGCTCTTGTGGCTGTGACGGAACATCTTTGGTGTGCTCTGGACGCTGGGCAAATGTCGGCGCTGATCCTTTTAGATATCAGGGCCGCGTTTGACACAGTGTCCCATGCCATGGTGCTACAACCCCTGAAGGAGTCGGGGATTGTCGGCTCGGCCTTGAAGTGGTTCATTTCGTTCCTCAGTGAGAGGTCATTTATGGTTACTGTTCCCCCTTTTGTCTCAGGCATTCACCCCATTAAACAAGGAGTTCCACAAGGTTCCTCCCTCAGTCCCCTTTTATTCAATCTCTATGTCCAACCGCTGGCCGTGGTGGCTATTAACAGGGGACTGACCATGGTCTCCTACACCGACGACACTTAGCTGGTGATGGCACTCTCAAGCGACACCAAGAGGGACTCCCTGAAATTTCAGGGCGATCAGGTGGTGGTCGCTGAGTGGATGACCGCCAACTGCCTCCAGCTGAACGCTAGTAAATCAGAGGTGTTGTTGGTGGGAAAGGACCAGGGTCTATGGAGTGAACTTTGGTGGCCAGAAAACCTGGGTAGTGCCCCCCCTCCTAAGCAAGCCGTCAAAAACTTGGGGCTATGGTTGGACTCATCGCTGAGCTATCAAGTCCAAACCAAAAAGGTAGCAGGGACTTGCTTTGGGCTTTTATGGGGGCTTAGACCTCTACTGGGGTTTTTTGCCCCCCCCCCCCGACGCGCCAAACAATCATTCAGGCAGCTATAATGTCCAGATTGGAATATGCCTGTTCTCTTTATTTAGTGGGAAAATAAGTGCGAGATTGCTCGGCTACAACGGGTACAGAACGCATCAGCCAGATCGATGATTGGCCTGCTCAGGTCCTGCTGGTGTCAGCCACAATCCACCAGCTATATTGGCTGCCGGTGGCCAGGAGAATTGAATTTAAGGCCCTGTGCATCACTTTTAAAGCCCTGAAATTCAACACTCCTAGTATTTTGGCCAACCTAGTTATTCCTTGCATTCCCACACGCTCGCTCCGTTCACTTCGCCAGCCCGTGGTGAGGGTCCCAAGGTTACGGAGAGTGCAGGTAGGAAGCCGTTTCTTCAGCAGCAGGGCAGCCCTTCTTTGGAATTCACTGCCCACTCACATTCAAAGCCATATTAACTATTTGGCTTTCAGGAAGGCCATAAAAACATACCTATTTCCCATTGTGTAGTCTCTGCCATCACCTTGTGTTAGTTGCTTTGCTGACAGCGCCGGGACGCCCCTTTGCTGGGACAGCTGCTGCGCTATACAAATGGCAGTAACAAAACATAACAGATGGGTAGGGTATGATAAGATGCCAAGAAAAGATAGAAAGGAAAAGAGACACACACTTCTAGTGAGACAGAAAAGAATGAGAAAAAGAAAGTAAGGGAAGGAAGGTGAGAGGCAATGGAAATGTGGTAGAAGCAAGGTGAGAGGGATTCAAATAGATTCATGTGAGCATGGAAAATAATGGGAGGCAAAGAGAGTATGAACCTGATGGAAATGAGGCCATGGGTGAGTGATGTTAGTGATGTTTTAATGTGGAATAGATCATTTATTTCTCAGCATAGTTATAAAATGTTTAGTTCATCATGACCTCCACATGCAACTTTAAAGAACTATTATTTTAAAATTTTTCCCCATCTTGTTCGCGCTATATAAAACGTTATAAATAAATAAAATAAATATAAACTTAAGACTGGGTGAATTGGGCATGTGATGGTTGAAGGTCTTTGGGACTCATGTGTCTTAGTTGATGTAGCGTCCTCCCCTGCCTGGGAACTCACTAATGATTATGCCACACACGGAGCTTAGTATAACATGTCTGTATTCCTCTGCGTGCGACCACAAACTTAACATGCTAAGCCTGCATTAAATTCACTATGCTCTAATGCTTACAACACAGTTCTACGGAGTCCATCAGGAGCCACAAAGGTTCTGTCATTACAAACAGCGCCGGACTGGATGAAGCAGGCAGTGGGCATTTCCAAGGTGGGTCGGAGGGATGGGGGTTGGATTTGTGGCAGCAGGGCCACTTTTCTTGCAGTGCTGCAATATCAGACCCCTGTAAGAAAAGCGGGAGTGTTGCGTCGTGGCTAATACCACCCCACTTCCTCCCGCTTCTAGGGCCGGTCGAGCAGCAACCTGACAGGGCTGGTTGCTGTTCCCAGTACGGCCTTGATTACAAGACTCACACACACTACATTTGACATTCAAAGTGACACTGCTTTTATGTTATGACATTGTTGTGTGTTATTGCTAGGTTGACTAAATGCATCAGGGTTATAAGAAGATGGCTGATCTTTGTGGCGGGGCCAGTGGGTGATGAAGGTGTAGCTTTGATTGATGCTGGTGGGGGTTTGTATGTGTGGGTGTAAGTCTTTGTGCGTGACAGGCTGTGTATCTGTGTGTATTCTTCTTTCTCTGTGTGTCAGTCTAGGTGCCTATGGTGTGCAAGTGTTGATATATGTTTGTATAAAGGTATCTTAATCTTAGTGTGTCTGCTGACAATTCTGTATATCTGTATGTCTGCCTATATGCCTTTCTGAGTCGCAGGGCCTGTGTGAAAATATGTATATGCTACTGCCTACTTTCATGTTTGTGTATATACTCCAACAGTGGTAATGTCCTGGGACATTGTGGAAAATAGAAGAACATTAGAGCATCATAGTGGAAGTTAGACTTCTAGCACCATTATAGATAAGGGGGAAATGATGTGTCGACACAGGTTTCTATTATAGTGTACCAATGCCTTCATACACTTATATGCTAGCACTGGGACTTTTATGTTCATGGGAACAAATTGTGGACTTTGGGCACTTATGTCATCTTAAGGTATACTGTCGAATTCTGAGGGTCATTGAAAGCCTGCCACATCTTGGCCTCTGTGATGTCCTGACAGATACATTTGGGCATTGTCACTGCTTATTGGGCATGATAAAGAGATACTGAGCTATTTTGCACCAACTATAAACTCAAGAACATGTCCTATTGAAGTTGCCTTTTAACCAGTTCCTATAGTGATTGATATTCATGCCAAAATGTTTGTTTAACTATTCCTGTTATTGTCTCAGTATTCAATTTGCCAAGGATTTGCTTCCATTTTTTTGGTGAAGGACCACTAACGTTTCTGTGCAATTATCTTTAAATTGTTTTGACAAATGTTACTAGCGAGGGTCCTTAAAACAACTCTTTCTAGCAATTCCGTAAGGGAAAACTCTCAGAACCCCATTTAAAATGATCTTTAAATAACAATCGGTATTATATAGAATTTGGTGGATGCGGGGTATTCGCTTAAAATAGGCAGCGGTGCCGTCGCCCCTATTATGCATGCATGGCTTTACACTTTACAGAGGGTGAGTGCAGGACGGACTTCCACCTATGTTTGTGTGTGAGGTTACGTCTCCTCGACAGTTACAATGACTGTGGGGTTTTGGCGAAACATGGAACAGGGTTTATTTACGTTTACCACAGCCCTGCTGACATCCTGGAGGGCAACATTTCCCGATGCGTCCGGGCACTGAAGGGTAGCATGTCCTTCTGGGCCACCCTGCCCCTATCGGTGGCAGGACGTATAGCATTGCTGAAAATGGTGGCACTTCCTCGGCTGCTGTATTATTTCAGGGCGCTTCCGGTCTGGATCCCTCCGGCAGTCTTCCGGAACTTGAGCTCACTGCTCGTGGCATTCCTTTGGGGATCTGGCCGCCGCAGAGTTGTGCTTAAGACCCTAATGAGATCTAAAACGGAGGGGGGTTGGCTGTACCCGACTTTGAAACTTATTACTTGGCCGCCCAGTTGCAGACCTACACCCAGGAGATAGCACGGGAGTTTCGAGGCCCAGAGGAGGAGCGGGGGCTGGGCATGCCCAGACACGTTCTATCCTATATAGCACTGCAACAGAGGCTGGCTCTGAGGGACCTCACACTGGAGTAACGCACTATTAGATCGTGCTGGAACTGGGTGCAGCGCAAGTCGGGAATGAAACACCTTTACGCCCCGGAAATCCCACTTGGGATGCTCAATGCATTACCGCATGGGGGCGATTGGTCACAACTGCGGGCTTGGGAGGACGCGGGCTTACAGATTATAGGTGACCTTTACGAAGATGGAGTGCTACTGTCTTTCCAGGTGCTACTGGACCGCTTCGACATCCCCTGGGGCGACTTTTTGCTTCACACGGTGGTCACGAGGGCACTCCAAGCGCACTGGCAGAATGGTTTTGAGGAACCACAGACGTCAGCGGCATGTCAATATGTCATGATGGCGGCGGGAACGGTCAAAGCTGTAACGTGTTTGTACTCCAGGATGGTTAACGAGCGGTTACCTCAATTGGACACACTCAGGACCCGATGGGAGGCAGACATAGGGAGGGAGATCCCGGAGACCACGTGGGCCCAGTTAATGCGCTGGGCCTGGAAGGGCACACGTAACGCTCAGTTCCAATTGGTCCACTTTTACATATTGTACCGCGCCTACCTGACCCCGGAGAAGATACAGAAATACTTCGCCTCTGACACGGCGGCCTGCCCGAGATGCCGGACGATTGGGGCTGACCTTATTCATTTGCTATGGTCCTGCTCTGCTTTGTCCTCGTATTGGACGTTGATAGGGGACACCCTTAATAGGGTTACAGAGCGGTCTCTACAATTTGACATTGCGGTGGGGATCTTGCACTGGTTTCTTCATACCCCCAAAAACAAAGTCCCCAGTAAATTTATTGATATGGGCCTACTCCTGGCGAAGCGGGAAATAACTCGACACTGGAAGGCACGAGTTGGTCCAACGGGCACTAAATGGCGCACTGAATTTTTTTAAGTGGGCTGAGGGAGAGAGCACCCTGCGATACCAGCTAGCGAGGCGGCAGCAGAATGAGAAGGCGCTAGAATCAGCACAGGCGTGGGAGACATTGGTGCAGGCCCTGCGCGATCACAGCACACCCAGTGCCGATGGGCAGCCTGCGTCTCCGTAATGCAATAAAGGCACGGTATTCCCGTCAGGATGCGTAATATCTCCTACCACACGCTCTTTGTACATTTGCTAAGACACCGATGGCGGGGGTGGGAGAGGGGTGGGGGATAGAGGGCGGAGGGAACATCACAAGCTTCCTATTGCACTGTTTGATTATTGAACTTTCTGATTGGACATTAGACCTCTGGGTGGGTGTTGTTTAGTTGGAAGGGGGGGGGGGGAGTTTTCTTTCTTTAGAAAAGCAGAAGTAAAACTTTAACTCATAACTGGTCATATTTAGAAGGCCGCTGGACCCGAACCGTCGTTTCAGCATAACTTGCCGCCCGACCCCCGGGTTGTGGGCTAAATGGCCGTGTTTAAATGTTATTTCACTGTTGGTGCTACCATCACCGTTTGCCTTATCACTGACCAATGTGTAACTATAACTAATTCCTGCAATAAAAATATATATATATATAAAAAAAAAAATAATGGAACAGGGTGTATAACTTGACATCTGCAATGACATGGGGCTTAGTGGAAGCAAGGGAAACGACTCACACCCAAGACACGATTTAGTAACAAATTCCAGACATAATTAGGGAACATTGAACCCCATTGAACAATAAACATCTGTTATTCAGCGCCAAGATGCCCCGTCAGGGGTGAACGTACGCTTTACACATACACATGTAATGTTATGTTATACAGCCCTGGGCCCTAGTGCCATTGCATCTGCTGCACTATTGATATCTACACCCCCTGCAAGAGAGTTCTGACTACAATATTGGGAACATACTATATCTCAACTAGTACACTACACTTTGCACCATAGAAACGCTATACACTTTGGAACATAAACAAACATTACTTTGTTCCCTGTGCCTGAAGAAAGAATGGTGAGAGCACACATATGTATGAAATGTGTTTGCAGTCACCCAGTGGGGCCCAAATAGATTAGTCCTACTCCTGAGTGCAATCCTGCCAAAATGTTCAGGAATGTTGGCCACTGACATGGAAAAGTGCTAGAACGGTACAGGGTGCACAGTATTTGCTGGCAATGTGAACAAGCCCTGGGCTCCTGCCCAGTGACGGATTGTAACCAGGGAGCATGCTGGGCTGAGATGAAGGACTCAGCAGGCCTAAAACCAAGAGTTGAAAAGAGAGTCTCTAAGACAGGATTGCTCCAGTGAATAGTAATCCAAGAACAAGCTATGGCGGCACAACAGTCCCTTCTTTAGTCTTCCTTGCACTGCTTTCATTTTACTAAGCGAGGAGCAAGCACGTTTAGCATTTTAAACTTCCAGTAACCTCTTCTGCGTAGAGCTGGTATATAGGTAAAACAATGGATGACGTTTTTACAAGATTTAGTTTAGGAAAGTCTTACATTTATTATAAACACAGAGGCTCCTATTATTACCTTTCTAGCTTAAATCACATAGCAGCTGCCAGCAGAGCAACCAGTAACTAATCAATAAAGATAGAACTAGAAGCATTTACCAAAAAAAACTTTAATTTCCAGCAGACTCTGGTTTTGAGCTACAAGATATTCCCATAGGCCTCCAATTAGATTAATATAAAAAATATTCCAGTCACTTTCTTGGTGCAATAAATTCTTGCAAGTTTGTTCATGAACAATACACAGATGAAGTACAGGAAAACAGGAACGGAAAAATGAATGAATGAATGAATGAATGAAGAGATATTTATAGAGCGCAACTGTTGCTTCAAACCTACACTTGCGTAGGTCAGGTAGGATGGGAATACAGCTCACCAAACAGCACTGTCATCAGCTGTGCCTTGAACAGGCTTTAGCTAGAAATTAATCAAAGGAAGGATGGGAGAGCATTCCAGAAACTGGGAGCCAGAAAAAAGAAAGACTTGCCCGGATCTGGCTTTGTGAAATTTAGGAGTGCATAAGAAATTGAGATTAGATGAGCAGAGTGCCCTTACAGGAGTATAATGTTAAAGCTTGTCTTGGATATGGCTGGGACCCTTCTGGTGGAGCACTCTGTGTGTGATCATAAGAATTTTAATTTGATCCTAGATTTGATTGGTAATCTGTGTAGTTCTTTTAGCCCTTGTCTGAAAAATGACATTTGGGAATATTCAAAATTAGCCTGGCTGTGGCATTCTGTACACGTTGTAGTCGCAACAGCAGATTCTGGGGGACACCTAGATAAAGTATGTTGGCAAAATCCAACCTGCAGGCAATTAGCGCATGAAAGACTTAAGTTCAATCTTTATCATCTGTATAATTATTAGATAATTTGAGGATCTTTGGACTGGACAACTAGAGGGTCAGAAACATATTAGTAATGATATGAAGGAAAAACAAGCATTTGCAATGCAATAGGTCTCGCATTAGGAAAGTTTGAGCTATTGGTATTGTAAATGAAAAGTTTTTTATTTATGTGTTGGTTTTGAAAACAGCAAAATTAATAGCTTTGTCATTTACAATGCCAATAGTTATAACTTCAGCAAAAGTGTCACCTATAGCATTTGTAATTAAATATGTGTTGTATTTACGTGACTTCGATGTATTGATTTCACAAATAACAATGGCTTTTAATTTTTTTAAATAATTAATACTTAAATAAAAGTTATTTAAATTTATAATGGCAATAGCTTAAACATTTGTAAATAACTTTTGTGAAGATTATGTTCAGTGTATTTTATTGTGAAGAAAATCCAAGAACAGAAGTGAAATTTTAACATCTTTCTGTGACATTTGTAATATCAATCAATCAATCAGTGAATTTGTAAAGCACGCTACTTACCCGTGAGGGTCTCAAGGTCCTGAGGGGGGGTGGGGGGGGTGCACCTACTGCTCGAAGCAGCGAGGAAGGAGAAGGATCTGCCACCGGAGTCCGTTCATTGGATGCGCGGGATGGCGGCAAGGGCGAGGCTGGCGGAGCGGAGCTGGCAGGCGGGGGTGTAGAAGTTGAGTCTGTCATTCAGGTATTCAGTCCGGTGTTGTGGAGTGCTTTGTGTGCGTGGGTTTGAAGGTGATCCTCTGGTTGATGGGGAGCCAGTGCAGGTCTCTGAGGTGGGGAGATGTGACTGCGGTGGGGGACGTTGATAATCAGTCGGGCTGAGGCGTTCTGAATGCGTTGCAGTCGTTGCAGGTGTTTGGACGGGATTCCTGCGTAGAGTCCGTTGCCGTAGTATAGCCTGCTGCTGACGAGGTCTTGGGTCACTGTTCTTCTTGTTTCGGTCAGGATCCACTTGTAGATCATGCGAAGCATGCGGAGGGTGTTGTAGCAGGAGGAAGAGATGGCGTTGACCTGCTTCGACATGGAGAGGGAGGAGTCGAGGATGAATCCTAGGTTGCCTGCATGGTTCGTGGGTGTTGGAGCTGCTCCCAGTGCTGTCGTTCACCAGGAGTCGTCCCAAGCAGAGGGGGTGGAACCTAGGATGAGGACCTCCATCTTGTCCGAGTTCAGTTTCAGAAGACTGTTCCTCATCCACTCGGCGACGGCCTTCATTCCCTCGTGGAGGTTGGTTTTGGCGGTGTGTGGGTCCTTGGTGAGGGAGAGGATGAGCTGGGTGTCGTCGGCATAGGAGGTGATGTTCAGGTTGTGCTAGCGGGATACTTGTGCAAGGGGGGCCATGTAGACATTGAACAGGGTCGGGCTGAGCGATGAGCCCTGGGGTACGCCCCAGATGATGTCGGTGGATTCGGATCGGAAGGGCAGGAGGCAGACTCTCTGGGTTCTGCCGGAGAGGAAGGACGTGGTCCAGTCCAGGGCCTTCTTCTGGATTCCGGCTTCCTGGAGGTGTGCTCTTAGTGTGCGGTGGCAGACCGTGTCGAAAGTGGCTGACAGGTCCAGGAGGATGAGGGCTGAGGTGCTGCCGATGTTCAGCTGGTGCCTGATGTCGTCAGTGGCGGCGATAAGGGCAGTCTCGGTGCTGTGGTTGCATCTGAATCCGGACTGGGATGGGTCTAGGATGCTGTTGTCCTCGAGGTGGCGGGTCAGCTGCATGTTGGCGATTTTTCTCGATGACCTTTGCCAGGAAGGGGAGCAGGGAGATGGGCCGGAAGTTGTTGCGGTCTTTGGGGTATGCCTTGGGTTTCTTGAGGAGGGCTTTGATTTCGGCGTGCTTCCAGCTTTCCGGGAATGTCGCTGTGTCGAAGGAGATGTTGATGATCTTTTGCAGATGGGGTGCAATGGTTGCGTCAGCTTTGTTGAAAACGTGGTGTGGGCAGGGGTCTGATGGAGATCCTGAGTGGATGGAGTTCATGACCTTGCGTGTCTCTTCGTCGTTGACGTGGGACCAGGAGGTCAGCTGGTTGCTGTAGGTGGCGTTCAGGGTGTGGTCTGTTGTGGTCGGGGCGGATGAAGAGTTGAAGCTGTCGTGGATGTCGGCAATCTTGCGATGGAAGAAAGTGGCCAATAAGTCGCACAGCTCCTGCGAGGGCAGGATGTCGTTGGTGTTGTTTAAATAAAGATTGAAACATTGAGAGAACATATTTGAACCAGTTGTTGTTGAATGGTTACACAGATTGATGCTGTGGTGGCGCTGAGTGATGTTGTGGTGGCGACGAGTGATGCTGTGGCGTTCAGTGATGCTGTGGTAGCGCATAGTGATGTTGTGATGCCCCTGAGTGATAATGTGGTGGTGCTGAGTGATGCTGTGGTGATGCAGTAGATAGATAGAGTGAGTGCGATAGATAGAGTGAGTGAGTGCGATAGATAGATAGAGTGAGGGCGATAGATAGAGGTTGGGCGATAGATAGATAGAGGGAGGGCGATGGATAGATAGAGTGAGGGCGATAGATAGATAGAGTGAGGGTAATAGATACATAGATAGATAGATAGATAGATAGATAGAGTGAGTGCGATAGATAGACAGATAGAGTGAGGGCGATAGATAGATAGATAGATAGATAGATAGATAGATAGATAGATAGATAGATAGATAGATAGATAGATAGATAGATAGATAGATAGGGTGATGGGGATAGAGTGAGTGCGATAGATAGAGTGAGGGCGATAGATAGATAGATAGATAGATAGATAGATAGATAGATAGAGTGAGGGCGATAGATAGATAGAGTGAGGGCGAAAGATAGCTAGATAGATAGAGTGAGGGCTCTAGATAGATAGAGTGAGGGCGATAGATAGATATATAAATAGATAGATAGATAGATAGATAGATAGATAGATAGATAGATAGATAGATAGATAGATAGATAGATTGAGGGTGATAGATAGATAGAGGGCGATAGATAGATAGAGTGAGGGAGATAGATAGATAGAGTGAGGACAATAGATAGAGTGAGGGCGATAGATAGAGTGAGGGCGATAGATAGATAGAGTGAGGGCGATAGACAGAGTGAGGGCGATAGATAGATAGAAAGATAGATAGATAGATAGATAGATAGATAGATAGATAGATAGATAGATAGATAGATAGATATAGTGAGGACAATAGATAGAGTGAGGGCGATAGATAGACAGAGTGAGGGCGATAGATAGATAGAGTGAGGGCGATAGACAGAGTGAGGGCGATAGATAGGTAGAGTGAGGGCGTTAGATAGATAGAAAGATAGATAGATAGATAGATAGTAGATAGATAGTAGATAGATAGATAGATAGATAGATAGATAGATAGATAGATCGATAGATAGATAGATAGATAGATAGATAGATAGATAGAGTGAGGGCAATAGATAGATAGAGTGAGGGCGATAGATAGAGTGAGGGCGATAGATAGAGTGAGGGCGATAGATAGATAGATTGATAGAGTGAGGGGCGATAGATAGAGTGAGGGCGATAGATAGATTGAGTGAGGGCGATAAATAGATAGATAGAGTGAGGGCGATAGATAGACAGAGGGCGATAGATAGATAAAGTGAGGGCGATAGAGTGAGGGTGATAAATAGAGTGAGGGTGATAGAGTGAGTAATGGCAATAGATAGATCGAGTGAGGGTGATAGATAGATAGATAGATAGATAGATAGATAGATAGATAGATAGATAGATAGATAGAGTAATTATGTGGCGTGTAATTATGTGGCACTAAGTGGTATTTGGAGTGAAGGTTGTGTTGAGCGCAGTGTAAAGATATAGCATATAATTATGTGGCACTGAGTGGTATTTGGAGTGTATGTTGCATTGAGTGCAGTGTATTAATGTGGCGTGTAATTATGTGGCACTGAGTGGTATTTGGAGTGTATGTTGTGTTGACCGCAATGTAATTATGTAGCATATAATTATGTGGCACTGAGTGGTATTGTGTGGAGCGTTTGTTGTATTCAGTAGAGTGTAATTGTGTGGTGTGTAATTATGTGGCACTGAGTGGTATTGTTTGGAGTGTATGTTGAATTGAGTGCAGTGTAATTATGTAGCATATAATTATGTGGCATTGATGGTATTGTGTGGAGTGCGTGTTGCATTCAGTAGAGTGTAATTATGTGGCATGTAATTTGTGGCACTGAGTGGTATTTGAAATGTATGTTGCATTGAGCACAGTGTAATTATGTGGCGTGTAATTATGTGGCACTGAGTGGTATTTGAAGTTTATGTTGCATTGAGTGCAGTGTAATTATGTGGCGTGTAGCTATGTGGCACTGAGTGGTATTTGGAATGTAGGTTGCATTGAGCAGAGTGTACTTATGTTTTGTGTAATTATGTGGCACAGAGTGGTATTTGGAGTGTATGTTGCATTGAGCGCAGTGTAATTATGTGGCGTGTAATTATGTGGCACTGAGTGGTATTTGGAGTGTATGTTGCATTGAGTGCAGTGTAATTATGTGGCATGTAACTATGTGGCACTGAGTGGTATTTGAAGTTTATGTTGCATTGAGCACAGTGTAATTATGTGGCGTGTAATTATGTGGCACTGAGTGGTATTTGGCTTCTATGTTGCATTGAATGCACTGTAATTATGTGGCGTGTAATTATATGGCACTGAGTGGTATTTGGAGTGTATGTTGCATTGAGCGCAGTGTAATTATATCGCATATAATTATGAGGCACTGAGTGGCATTGTGTGGAGTGTATGAGGTATTCAGTAGAGTGTAATTGTGTGGCAGGTAATTATGTGGCACTGATTGGTATTGTTTGGAGTCTATGTTGCATTGAGTGCAGTGTAATTATGTAGCATATAATTAAGTGGCACTGAGTGGGATTGTGTGGAGTGCGTGTTGCATTAGGTAGAGTGTAATTATGTGGCGTGTAATTATGTGGCACTGAGTGGTATTTGGAGTGTATGTTGCATTGAGTGCAGTGTCATTACTTGGCGTGTAATTATGTGACACTGAGTGTTATTTGGAGTGTATGTTGCATTGAGTGCAGTGTAATTATGTGGCGTGTAATGTGGCACTGAGTGGTATTTGGAGTGTATGTTTCATTGAGTGCAGTGTAATTATGTGGCGTGTAATTATGTTGCACTAAGTGGTATTTGGAGTGTATGTTGCGTTGAGCGCAATGTAATTATGTAGCATATAATTATGTGGCACTGAGTGGTATTGTGTGGAGTGTATGCTGTATTCACTAGAGTGTAATTGTGTGGAGTGTAATTTTATGGCAAGACCGGAGGCTCCTATTATGCTTTCTAATCTTGCATTTAATTGCACAGCAGCCAAGATAAGCAAAAAACTACAGTTCCCAGAGGGCCAGAGAACAAACTGGGCCATGGGAATGAGAAAAAACGAGAGTGAAGTAACCAATCATGGAGGACCTAACAGATAAAGACCCTAACTGACTGCGCAGCTTCCTCTTTTCTTGCTGCTCGCAGTCAGATAAGTGTCTTTATCTTTGCTCACAGAATTATTTGATTGACTTTGTGTGAATTTTATATGAATTTATGCCCGTTTTCATGGTGTTTATTATTTCTTTGTAAAGCGCGACCTTGCGCTGCTGTTTTCAAGCTATACGCGTGTCTTGCTTCGGCTTCGGTGCCTTTTTTCCTCGCTCCCCCCCCTTCCCCTTTCAGGCGCTTGGTAGCTTCCTGGCTCGCGCTGCTTCGCACGTCTCTCCTGTCATCCTCTCACCTCCCCGAGGCTCCGACTTCTCAGCGTGTCGACGCTTCCAGCTTCTCTGCTCCTTCTGAAGCCGGTTGACACCCTCTACTCGGCCCGCCTTCCAAACACGCCCCTGCTCGAGTTATTAAACCTCGCCTACCTCTCCAGCCTTCTGTGACTTTTGCTGTTTCTGCCTGGTTATGGAACTCGATAGTTCCTCAGAAGAAGTCCCTGCTCAGGACTCCCAAACCTTTAAAAAGGATTTGAGTACATTTATAAATAATTCTGTTGAAACAGCTGTGGAAGTCTCCATGAAAAGAATGTCCAAAAATATGGAGAACTCCATGTTAAGCATCATGTCCAAAGTTTTGGCCTAATCTGCGGGGGAAAGCAGAAAAAGAAAGGTGGACCACTCTGCTCAAACTCGTGTCTCTAAAAAAGCGTCATTGATTGGCGAGTTTTCCTCGCTCTTGACTGAGGACTCAGTTCCTCCCAGGCCTCCTACTAAGGAGGGGTTTATTGGTTCCGAGGGCAAGCGCAAACAAAAAGACAAACATGCAGAGTCTCCTAGGAGAAAATTGGTAATTTCCACCATATTGGACACAGATGATGATGATGATGCTGATCAATTATTTGACATATTTGACGCTGCTGACCCTTCCCCCTCCCTTCTAAATCAGCTAAATTAGATTCTTTTTCTTTTGAGCCAGTTTTTGACTCCGAGGGTTTTCCCATGTTTGATCCCTCTACTATTCGACACCCAAATTCTGCCGAATGGCTTCCTTCCCATCATGTCGGAGAATATATTTCAGCCAGATTACGTCTCCCTCTGGAGGCCGCTGTGAGAGCCAGGCTCAAATCTGAGCCTGAGTACGGAACTCTCTGCTGAAGAAGTCTCCATGTGGGCTCAACGCGCCTTCTGTCTCCTAGGGAATGCGAATTCCGCAATTACTCATGAACGCCGCAAGGGTCTCCTGATTAAATTGGATCCTAAACTCTCGAATCTCGCTCCCATGGATCCTGGCCCCAAGGCGAATGGTCTCCTGTTCGGAGAAAATTTGGTTCGTGATCTCAGTAGCTTCGTTTCTACTTTTGCTTTATTGGATAAAGCCCAGCAAACAGTAAAAAAGGTTTTCGCCCCTTGGGTTTTTGGACGGGCCGGCCGTCCCTACAATCAAGGCTCCAGAGGGCCGTCCACTAACAACGAGGACTACAAGCCCCAATTTTACCCCCAACGTGGCCGTGGCTTCAGAGGGAAAGGTCAACGAAACTATCGCCACAACTCCAACCAGCAAGGTAAGCCTTTCTTTTTCCCCTCCTGTGGGGGGTCGTTTAAAGCTGTTCCTTCAAAAATAGTGCACTCTCAGTTCAGACCCTTGGGTCTTAAGCACCGTGCAAGGCTACCTAATCGAATTTCTTTCCCCTCCCGTTCAAACTTCTTTTCCTCCTCCCCTTGTCTTCTCAACTCTCATGGCCTCTCAGATTTCAAACGAAATTGATGCTCTTCTCCTAAAAAAAGCAATTCAAATTTTTCCCTTCGACTCCTCAGGTTTTCTAAACTCTATTTTTCTAGTTCAAAAGAAAAACAAAAAGCTCCGCACTGTCATCAACCTGAAGCGGTTCAACCAGTTTGTGGTTTACCGCCATTTCAAAATGGAAACTATTTTACATCTGAGAGACACCCTTCGCCCCAACGACTGGATGGTCCGTTTGGATCTTCAAGATGCTTACCTCAAGGTACCCATTCATCACTCCCAATGGAAGTTTCTTCAATTCCAATGGGCAGGTGTCAACTATTGTTTCACCTCTCTTCCCTTTGGCTTATCTTCCATGCCCTGGTGCTTCACAAAACTCTTAAAACCAGTGGTCGCCTACCTTCGATCTCTTGGCATAAGACTAATTATTTACTTGGACGACATCCTCCTCATGAATTCCGTCAAACAGTCTCTTCTCTCCGACCTGCTTTTGACACAATCTCTTCTTTTGGACCTGGGTTTTCTCATCAATACAGACAAGTCATCTCTAATCCCGTCTCAGAACATGGAATTCTTGGGTTTTCTGGTGGACTCTGCTGCAGCGTCCCTTCGCCTTCCTCTCTCCAAAGTTTCCAAGATCAAAGCGGAGATTATGTCAGTTCTTCAGTCCTCTCTTTTGTCCCTCCGATCCCGAGCGAGGATCGTTGGTCTCCTCTCCTCCTCCATTCAAGCCATCTTCCCTGGCCCTCTCCATTATCGCGCTCTTCAGGACCTAAAGATAAGACACCTACGACAAGGTCTCGCTTATTCGGATCTTGTTGCCCTAGACCCCGAGTCCCGCACCGAGCTTCAATGGTGGATAGACCACGTGGAACGGACGCACTATCTTCGCCACTGCCCCAGATCTTGTCTTAGAATCCGATGCAAGCCTGTCGGGCTGGGGCGCCCGATGTGGACCAATCTCGACTGGAGGTTCATGGTCCGCCGAGGAGTCCAAGTTGCACATCAACTGTTTAGAGATGCTTGCAGGTTCCTTTGCGATCAAAAGCCTTTCAAAAAACAGAATTCACTGTTCTATCCTCCTTCGTATGGACAATGTTTCTGCGGTCCGCTACATCAACCATCTTGGCGGAACCAGGTCCAAGCCCCTGGTAGACTTGGCGAAGAGTCTGTGGGAATTCTGTCTCGCCCATCACCTTTCTTTGACAGCAGAGTATCTCCCGGGAGATCTCAACAGCGTGGCGGATTGGCACTCAAGATTTCTTCGAGATTCCAGCGATTGGAAGCTCTATCCATCCGTCTTCCTTTCTCTCTCCCAACTTTGGGGCCCTTTCTCTATCGATCTTTTTGCATCCCGGCTCAATTCCCAATTGCCCCGGTTCTACAGTTGGCGACCGGATCCAATGGCTTTGGCGACAGACGCTTTCCTGCAGGATTGGTCTCGTCATCTACATTATGCCTTCCCTCCTTTTCTGATGATCAACAGGGTTCTCTCTCATATTCGCCACCAGTCTTCGTCTCTGGTTCTTGTAGCCCCTTTCTGGCAGGCGCAGGTGTGGTTTCCGACTCTTCTCGAGATGGCAGTGGACTTCCCAGTCCTTCTTCCCTCTTTCGGGGATCTTCTACTCAATCCCCTGGGCGAACAACACAGTCTCATTCTCGACAACTCCCTGTCGCTATCGGCCTGGAAAGTTTCCGGCCTTCCACTTCTGACGGCCTCATTTCACAAGAGGCTTCGATCTTTATCAGCCAGGCCTGGGCCCCTGGAACCTCCAAGGCATACAAATCCGCCTTGTCTCTTTGGACAAGCTGGTGTTTGGAAAGGGACCTCAATCCCGTTTCAGCCTCTCTGAATTTTATCATTAATTTCCTTGGTTCACAGGCCAGTGCAGGTAAGGCCTATCGCACTGTCAATCTCTATCGTTCAGCCATTTCTCTCTACCATTCCCAAATTGATGGTAAACCGGTTGGTGCTCACCCTCTGATTTGTCGTCTATTGAAAGGAGTTCGATGTGTGAAACAACCGTTGGCTAAGTATACTTCTTTATGGGATGTTACAGTAGTTTTTAAATTGTTTACAAATTGGCCAGACAATTCTGTTCTTTCACTCAAGATGCTATCTGCTAAACTTACCATGTTACTGTGTCTCGTTTCCATTAAGAGAGTTTCTGATGTTAAGGCTCTAGATGTTTCTGCTCGCCAATTCTCTCCTACAGGTGTTCTATTTCAGATACGCAGACGAACTAAGACTCACTTGGATTCAGTGTTTTATCCTTATTTTCCAGCTCATCCCAAATTGTGTGTTGGACAGTGTTTAAAAGTGTACGAACAACGGACCGCTGATCTCAGAACGCCCTCTCATTCTCAACTCCTTATTTCCTTTCGTAAACCCCATCTTCCTGTCTCCTCTCCTACCCTTGCCCGTTGGGTCCGTTGGGTCATGTCTCTTGCCGGAATTGATGTCTCCGTTATTGGGGCTCATTCGGCCAGGGGAGCCATGGCTTCTACAGCCTTTTGGTCTGGCTCTCGTTTGGAAGACATTCTGAGATCAGCAGATTGGTCCAATGACAGTATTTTTCGCATGTTCTATTGTAAACCTGTTCATACTGTGGCTTCTGATGTTGTTAATATGCTTTAAACAAGCATAATAGCAGCCTCCGGTCTTGCCATAAAATGTAGATTTTTCTAGTATTCATGACGGAAAATCTTAATTTTATTAAAGACACAGAGGCGAGTATTATCCCGCCGCAACATTACTAACATTTGTTCTCCCTCCCTACAGCGAATCCAGCCCTGCCACCGGCTTCATCTTAGGAGATCACCTCCAAGTTCTCCAGCTCCGGTGCTCCTGGATCCTCCTTCTGGAATCCTGTTTGGTCTTCTTCCTTGGATTCCTCTGATACAAGACTTATGTTCCTGGACTTTGGCTATATCCTTAATTTTATTCATTTTTCCTTTGTTTAATGACTTTCCATGATCTGCTCGCCAGCGAAAAGAGGAAGCTGTGCAGTCAGTTAGGGTCTTTATTTGTTAGGTCCTCCGTGATTGGTTACTTCACTCTCGTTTTTTCTTATTCCCATGGCCCAGTTTGTTCTCTGGCCCTCTGGGAACTGTAGTTTTTTGCTTATCTTGGCTGCTGTGCAATTAAATGCAAGATTAGAAAGCATAATACTCGCCTCCGTGTCTTTAATAAAATTAAGATTTTCCGTCATGAATACTAGAAAAATCTACATTATGTGGCACTGAGTGGTATTTGGAGTGTATGTTGCATTGAGTGCAGTGTAATTATGTTGCATATAACTATGTGGCACTGAGTGGTATTTGGAATGTATGTTGCATTGAGAGCTGTGTAATTATGTGGTTTGTAATTATGTGGCACTGAGTGGGATTTGGAGTGTATGTTGCATTGAGTGCAGTGTAATTATGTGGCGTGCAATTGTGTGGCACTCAGTGGTATTTGGAGTGTATGTTGCATTGAGTGCAGTGTAATTATGTGGTGTGTAATTATGTGACAGTGAGTGGTATTGTGTGGAGAGTAGGTTGCATTGAGTGCAGTGTTCATTGCGCACACATAGTGCCGCGGTTTGGTAAAGTGAAAGCGCCAAGGAGATGTAAAAGGTCACGTACCAGGCGCACACAAACACACAATGGCGAGATGGCAAGTGTAAATGATATATATGTGTGTTGAGCACTGGAAGATTAAGTGATGTGTCCGATTAATTACAAATGATTTATCAACATTGGGAGGCTGATAAACCAAGCGGACGAGCACAAATTTGAGCCTGTGACTATTGGGTGTGGCACATATTCCTGCAGTTCGTAGGCAAACTAGTACGCTCAGCTATCAAACCAGAATATAAAGCGAGCAATGTACATCATTGCGCACACAAAACGCCACGGTTTGGTAAAATGAAAGCACCAAGGAGATGTATAAAGTCATGTACCAGGCGCACACAAACACACACCTCTTTACATTGCTGCCTCTAAAACATTGCAGAAGCATCCAGGAACTATCGGGCAGAGGTGGCCTCTGGCTGTTCCCACCTTCGTGGTATGGTAATTATTGTATATATCTATACTATAGCGCTAACATCATTGCGCACACATAGCGCTGTGGTTAAAGAGCTATAATATTTACCGGCTAGCATATAAAAAGATAGTTGATGAATAATTCGAAAATACATTTAAGAAGAATGTCCTCAAATAGGTCGTAAATTGGTGGGGATGGGGGGCATTACGTGCCACATTTGTGGCATGACATTCGGGGTAAAGCTAGTGAAAGCACCATGGAGATGTAAAAAGTCACGTACCAGAATTTAAAGCGCTGTGATGTAAAATTTTGCGCACATATAGCGCCGCCGTTTGGCAAAGTGAAAGCGCCAAGGAGATGTAAAAAGTCATGTACCAGGCACACACAAACACACCTCTTTACACTGCTGCCTTTAAAACATTGCAAATGCGTCCACGAACGATCGTGCAGATGTGTCCTCTGCCCTTTTCCCCCTGCGTGGTATGGCAGTTATTATAGAACCAAACCAAGGCATGGCAGCCAGAAAGGGACTGAGGTAAACGGTTTGTTATTACACATTGGTGCGGCAGTGACTTCTCTGCGGAGAACACTAAATGTCACTGCTTTACAAAAAACAGCAAGGTCAGGACATACACCAAGAGGGAAAAAGGGAACTTAATGTCGATGGGGATAACTAAAACAACAGCTTTAGGAAAGAGGTAGCTCAGGAAATCCTGTGTCATCTGGCAAGGGCATGAGACTCTTCGAGGGTTTCTAGGCACGTACGACAACAGGCCAAATTCCTCTAACAATTCATTTGGACTGGGGAGTAACGAGCAGGTTCTGATATCAATGGGGGCGTTAGGAGTTGCCTGTGATCTTGTCATAGACGTAGGCTGACCGGCCTCTTGAAAAAACAAGGGAAACAAGGACTGTGCGAGAAGGGAGGGGGGAATGCCAGCAGGAAGGGAGGGGGTGACAAATGGTGAGCATTTTGCGGCCGCTTTGATGTTCTCAGTGGCCGCGCGGCTAACTGAGAACATCAAAGCGACTGCGAAATTGCTCCCAATGCCTGCAGGCGGACAAATGGTGCGCGCGGCCGGCGCACATGCACTGTGTCCGATCTGCAGACTTTGGGAGCATTTTTGAAAGCCCTACTATACTCTCGCAGAACAACGCATACACGTAGGTTCAGCGAGACCTAAAAATTACTGAGCGATGGCAAACACCGGTACAAAATGAGCACTGGTTTCAGCAGCACCGGAGACTCTTCTGCCAATGGCAAATTCCCGTGCTGAAAACATGTAGTTAGACAGGCAGGCAGGCAGGGCGACTAACAGACAGACAGGTAGGAAAGCAGATGGGCGGACAGACAGGCAGGCAGGCAGGGAGACTAACAGACAGGCAGGTAGGAAAGCAGATGGGCAGACAGGCAGGCAGGCAGGGAGACTAAGGGACAGACAGGTAGGAAAGCAGATGGGCGGACAGACAGCAGACAGGTAGGGAGACTAACAGACAGACAGGTAGGAAAGCAGATGGGCGGACAGACAGGCAGGCAGGGAGACTAACACACAGACAGGTAGGAAAGCAGATGGACAGACAGGCAGGCAGGCAGGGAGACTAACAGACAGACAAGTAGGAAAGCAGATGGACAGACAGACAGGTAGGAAAGCAGATGGACAGACAGGCAGGTAGGAAAGCAGCAGATGGACAGACAGACAGACAGGTAGGAAAGCAGATTGACAGACAGACAGACAGACAGGTAGGAAAGCAGATGGACATATAGACAGGTAGGAAAGCAGATGGACAGACAGGTAGGAAAGCAGATGGACAGACAGGCGGGCAGGCAGGGAGACTAACAGACAGACAGACAGACAGACAGACAGGGAGACTAACAGACAGACAGACAGACAGACAGTCAGGCAGGGAGACTAACAGACAGACAGACAGACATGAAGGGAGACTAACAGACAGACAGACATGAAAGCAGATGGACAGACAGACAGACAGGGAGACTAACAGACAGACAGGTATGAAAGCAGATGGACAGACAGACAAACAGGAAAGCAGATGGACAGACAGACAGACAGACAGACAGGGAGACTAACAGACAGACAGACAGACTCGTAGGAAAGCAGATGGACAGACAGATAGACAGACAGGTAGGCAGGCAGGGAGACTAACAGACAGACAGACAGGGAGACAGACCGACAGGCAGACAGACAGACAGACAGAGAGACTAACAGACAGACAGACAGACAGACAGGGAGAGAGACTAACAGACAGACAGCGAAACTAACAGACAGACAGACAGACAGACAGACAGACAGACAGACAGACAGACAGCAGACAGACAGACAGGGAGAGAGACTAACAGACAGACAGACAGACAGACAGGCAGCCAGGCAGACAGACAGACAGACGTACAGGCATGCAGGGAGACTAATAGACAGACAGGTAGGAAAGCAGATGGGCAGAAAGGCAGGCAGGCAGGGAGACTAACAGACAGACAGGTAGGAAAGCAGATGGGCGGACAGACAGGCAGGCAGGGAGACTAACAGACAGACAGGTAGGAAAACAGATGGGCGACAGACAGGCAGGCAGGGAGACTAACAGACAGACAGGTAGGAAAGCAGATGGACAGACAGGCAGGCAGGCAGGGAGATTAACAGACAAGTAGGAAAGCAGATGGACCAACAGGCAGGCAGGCAGGGAGACTAACAGACAGACAGGTAGGAAAGCAGATGGACAGACAAACAGGTAGGAAAGCAGATGGACAGACAGACAGGTAGGAAAGCAGAATGGGCAGACAGACAGACAGACAGGTAGGAAAGCAGATGGACAGACAGACAGACAGGTAGGAAAGCAGATGGACAGACAGACAGACAAGTAGGAAAGCAGATGGACAGACAGACAGGTAGGGAAGCAGATGGACAGACAGACAGACAGTTAGGAAAGCAGATGGACAGACAGACAGGTAGGAAAGCAGACTTGACAGACAGACAGACAGGTAGGAAAGCAGATAAACAGACAGTCAGGTAGGAAAGCAGATGGACAGACAGACAGGTAGGAAAGCAGATGGACAGACAGACAGGCAGGCAGGCAGGCAGGGAGACTAACAGACGACAGACAGACAGGGAGACAGACAGGGAGACTAACAGACAGACAGACAGGCATGGAGACTAACAGACAGACAGACAGACAGGAAAGCAGATGGACAGACAGACAGACAGACAGACAGACAGAGAGGGAGACTAACAGACTGACAGACAGACAAGTAGGAAAGCAGATGGACAGACAGACAGACACGCTGGCAGGGAGACTAACAGGCAGACAGACAGACAGACAGGGTGAGAGACTAACAGACAGACAGGGAGAGAGACTAACAGACAGACAGGGAGAAAGACTAACAGACAGACAGACAGACAGGGAGAGAGACTGACAGACCGACAGACAGACATGCAGGCAGGCAGACAGACAGACAGGCAGGCAGGCAGGGAGACTAACAGACAGACAGGTAGGAAAACAGATGGGCGACAGACAGGCAGGCAGGGAGACTAACAGACAGACAGGTAGGAAAGCAGATGGACAGACAGGCAGGCAGGCAGGGATACTAACAGACAAGTAGGAAAGCAGATGGACCAACAGGCAGGCAGGCAGGGAGACTAACAGACAGACAGGTAGGAAAGCAGATGGACAGACAAACAGGTAGGAAAGCAGATGGACAGACAGACAGGTAGGAAAGCAGAATGGGCAGACAGACAGACAGACAGGTAGGAAAGCAGATGGACAGACAGACAGACAGGTAGGAAAGCAGATGGACAGACAGACAGACAGGTAGGAAAGCAGATGGACAGACAGACAGGTAGGGAAGCAGATGGACAGACAGACAGACAGTTAGGAAAGCAGATGGACAGACAGACAGGTAGGAAAGCAGACTTGACAGACAGACAGACAGGTAGGAAAGCAGATAAACAGACAGTCAGGTAGGAAAGCAGATGGACAGACAGACAGGTAGGAAAGCAGATGGACAGACAGACAGGCAGGCAGGCAGGCAGGGAGACTAACAGACGACAGACAGACAGGGAGACAGACAGGGAGACTAACAGACAGACAGACAGGCATGGAGACTAACAGACAGACAGACAGACAGGAAAGCAGATGGACAGACAGACAGACAGACAGACAGAGAGGGAGACTAACAGACTGACAGACAGACTAGTAGGAAAGCAGATGGACAGACAGACAGACACGCTGGCAGGGAGACTAACAGGCAGACAGACAGACAGACAGGGTGAGAGACTAACAGACAGACAGGGAGAGAGACTAACAGACAGACAGGGAGAAAGACTAACAGACAGACAGACCGACAGACAGACATGCAGGCAGGCAGACAGACAGACATGCAGGCAGGCAGACAGACAGACAGGCAGGCAGGCAGGGAGACTAACAGACAGACAGGTAGGAAAACAGATGGGCGACAGACAGGCAGGCAGGGAGACTAACAGACAGACAGGTAGGAAAGCAGATGGACAGACAGGCAGGCAGGCAGGGATACTAACAGACAAGTAGGAAAGCAGATGGACCAACAGGCAGGCAGGCAGGGAGACTAACAGACAGACAGGTAGGAAAGCAGATGGACAGACAAACAGGTAGGAAAGCAGATGGACAGACAGACAGGTAGGAAAGCAGAATGGGCAGACAGACAGACAGACAGGTAGGAAAGCAGATGGACAGACAGACAGACAGGTAGGAAAGCAGATGGACAGACAGACAGACAGGTAGGAAAGCAGATGGACAGACAGACAGGTAGGGAAGCAGATGGACAGACAGACAGACAGTTAGGAAAGCAGATGGACAGACAGACAGGTAGGAAAGCAGACTTGACAGACAGACAGACAGGTAGGAAAGCAGATAAACAGACAGTCAGGTAGGAAAGCAGATGGACAGACAGACAGGTAGGAAAGCAGATGGACAGACAGACAGACAGGCAGGCAGGCAGGCAGGGAGACTAACAGACGACAGACAGACAGGGAGACAGACAGGGAGACTAACAGACAGACAGACAGGCATGGAGACTAACAGACAGACAGACAGACAGGAAAGCAGATGGACAGACAGACAGACAGACAGACAGAGAGGGAGACTAACAGACTGACAGACAGACAAGTAGGAAAGCAGATGGACAGACAGACAGACACGCTGGCAGGGAGACTAACAGGCAGACAGACAGACAGACAGGGTGAGAGACTAACAGACAGACAGGGAGAGAGACTAACAGACAGACAGGGAGAAAGACTAACAGACAGACAGACAGACAGGGAGAGAGACTGACAGACCGACAGACAGACATGCAGGCAGGCAGACAGACAGACAGGCAGGCAGGCAGGGAGACTAACAGACAGACAGACAGACAGACAGACAGACAGACATATAGATAGATAGATAGATAGATAGATAGATAGATAGATAGATAGATAGATAGATAGATAGATAGATAGATAGATAGATAGATAGATAGAGCTCCTTTTCAGTCCGCATCAGCCTCCGATTCAAAAACACACATTGAACAAACATTTCATGAGCCAAGATCGCTGATGAGACTGCACTCTGTGCACAGCCGCACAGAGGGCTATTATAATATTAATTGCGTGCAACACATCAGCCCTAACTCTAAGAGTCTATACAAGAAATTATGCCAAAACATATATAATCATGATAGTAAATGCCTCTCAAAGTTCTGGTGACAAAACAAACCACATGTCAGGAAGCCGGATGGATGCTGAAGCTGCGGTGCTTTAAACAAGTACAATGCAGCTATTGTTTGGAAGACACAGGGATGTCGTCAGTCACCGGAGGGGTGAGGGGGTGGAGTCAGGCCTCCAGTCAGGTCCAAAGAAGGGTGCTCGAGCTAAAGGAGGCTCGCGTCATTATGTACGTGCCTTGACACATTCAACAAATGTGTGGGTTTGTGCACACATACGTAGAGGTGAACGGATGGTGCGCATGCACTTGTGTGCTGCGAGTACACGTATACGGTGAGGGGGTGGTGATTGTGGGAGTTAAGTGTGGGGGGTTTCTGAGGGTTGCGCAGTGGTTATGTATGTGCAATTGTGTATGTGCCATAAAATATATTTCCACAACATTAATAGTGGAGCACCCTATTTGATACAGAAAGGTGCAGAAAGGTTTTCAATCCTTATCCAAACAAAGGTTCAGAGTTCATGTAAGGTGGTAAATGGTTTCTTTACTTCATCTTAGAACAGTCAAACAGTCAATAAAGTTAATATTTTGCCACAAACAGCAGGTTACCCAATATCTAAAAAATTTCTTTTGTGCAATACTGATGTACGTTCTCTAGGATATCTGGATTTACGAAAATAAAATTCTACCCAGGTAAAGAATTTGCACAAAACACGTTTAGGGGCAGACATGGCGAGAAGGAGTGGGGAATGCCAGCAGGAAGGGAAGGGGTGACAAATGGTGAACCTTTTACGGCCACTTGATGTTCTCAGTGGCCGCGCAGCTCACTGAGAACATCAAAGCGGCCGCAAAATTTCTCCCAAAGCCTGCGGCAGACAAATGGTTCGCGCGCCCAGCGCACATGAACTGTGTTTGATCTGCAGACTTTGGGAGCATTTTTGAAAGCCCTACTATACTCTCGCAGAACAACGCATGCGCGTTGGTTCAGTGAGACCTAAAAATGAGGGGGGTAATAAATTATAGGATAACAAGTCATTCTGATATTAACATATTACACTCATAAATTGTAATTTAGTTGTGGGATAATACTCACACCTGTGTATTTAATACAATTAGGATTTTCCTACACTAAACCATGGGAAACTATCATTTAATGCAAAGACCAAAGTCTTCTATTATGTAAATTGTAATTGCATTTCCTACTGAAAAAGAGGCATAAGTCACAGGTTTGAAGTAATACATTTTAAACATAGCTTTAGAAGACCAACCAGCCTTTCAAAATGTCTTTCAGTCTAGCACTTGAAGGAAAGGCTTTGGATACCATTGAAGAATTATTCCATTTAAGATATCACCAGTGATCTAATCATGAGTGATATAATATGTGTGGTCATAAGCAGTGCAGGATGGGAGCTCAAGTTATGGTTAGTACACTGGACCATAACTTGCTAATTGCAGTGCTTTTTAGATTTTGTTTTGTAACCCTAAGTGCAATTTAACTGTGATTTTTATTAGGAAAATTAAGTTTTTTTTAAACAAACATTATTGGTATTGTTATCCAGAATTGTAAAGCACACTGTAACCCTACGGGCATCCTGGCGCTAAGATACATTGTATGTAATATCATGTGTCCTGCCACCATAGTGCCACAAGGACCATGTTACTATAAAAGAGTTAAGCTCTGGGAAATAGCCAGGTTTTTATTTTACTTCTGAACTTCAACAAGTACTGCATCTGTCTCAGATCAGTTGGGAAACCATTCCAGAATCGGGCTGCAGCAAAACTGAAGGCTCTATTCCCCGATTTTACTCATTTAATCCTGGGTACTTTTACTAGGTTAGCCGAGGAGGAGCGGAGACTGCGGGTAAGAACATACCAGCTAAACTTGTTCTGCAGCGGTTTAAGCCCAGTCTCATGCAGTGCCTTAAAAACGATACAGATTGGTTTAAATTGAATCCTCTGTAATACAGGGAGCCAATGCAGCTCCGCCAATGTCAGAGATGTGGATGACCATCGAGGTCTCGATAGGTCAAGCTCTGCCACTACAGTCTGGATTCTCTGTAGTCTCCCAATCAGATACCTTGGAGACTCCAGCAGCAGCGAATTGCCATAGTCTAGACGACTCAGGATTACACTCCATACTACTTGTGCTCATGCCTGGGTTGGTAACAACGGAAGAATCTTCTGGAGTACTCTGATGAGAGAAAAACTGCTTCCCACAATCTTGTTTACTTGGTTTTCCAGGTTCAGCTTATTGTTGTGGGTAATTCCTAAATTACGTACCATTTCAACGGGTATGAGAGGTGTATCCGTGGGGATGGGCCAAACGCCCATTGGGAGTGAGGGTGGCACTTTACCTGCTGCACATCATAGTATCTCAGTTTTATCGCTTTTGAATTGCAAAGAGTTGTTTCTCAGCCAGTGCACCGTATCTTGCATGCAGGCGTGAAAATTTGCTAGTAAGACCGCCTGATCTCTCTCCAGTGATAAAATGAGCTGTGCGTCATCAGCATAATTCACAAGGTTGACAATATGCGACTTGATAACAGCGATAAAAGGACTCATATAGACATTAAATAGTATTGGGCTAGTTGCAGAACCCTGGGGTACCCCATGTCTAATATCAACAAAGTCTGATTGGTGGGGGGAGAGCCACTGCCTGACATCTATTTACCAGGTAAGATTGAAACCATTTCAGGGCTACGTCCACTACCCCATCTCTCTTCAGTCTTGCTAGAAAGACTGCATGGTTGACCGTGTCAAATGCGGCAGACAGGTCCAATAGAATCAGTATTATAAACAAAGCTAACTATAGCTTCACTTTACCCTTTGTGTTTTTTTCAGTGAATTTCAGGCTTGTTTTTGATCCTATTCAGCATGGAAATGTTTTTGGGACCTCATCTACTGTTTACTGCTAGCCGCCACTGTGCCCAGACTTCATCTGTGTGCTGTAGGGACTGTCCAATGCCCTGGTACCCAACCTTTTGTGGGCAGCCAATCCCTGACGTGCATGGCCTTTAGCCTTATGCAGCAGTCTTTAGACGTAGGGTGTGACCTAAGGCCAGATCCAGTACTCCATCCTCCATGAGCCGCCAACACCCACTGCACACAGCTTTTGTCTGTGTGCAGTTGTGGTTGGCTGCTAAGCGGCCCATAGGGCTTGGCATGCAATCCATAACTTTCCCACCAAATGCAACGCTCATGACATCACCCTTAATGAAACAGATGCAATAACAAATATTGGAAATCATCTTCAAGATGAAATTACATATCAATTTACTGTTACCGCTTTGACAGAGATGACTAGGAATGCAGTATATTTTATTGGCCTGATTATGTGTTATTCTTTGATGAACATTATTGTTATTTATTGTGACATCATAAGCATTACATTTGATGTGTAAATTATGGTTGGCGTGGTTGTTGTACGAGATATGAATTGTGTTTCAAACTTTATTAGGAACCCGTAAAAAATGTATCAGACTATTATCAAGTTTTGTTTACCCTTAGAATATGGATTTTGAGGAAAATCTTTTAATACTTCAGGGTAGGTGGAGCGAGTACTAATTTGGTAATAATTTGTAACTTGCTGCAGGTGGCCAATTCCGCTTTGTACAGTCTTGCACACCGTGAGCTGGCTATTGGGCCAGACTTGTAGTCTGGCTGGGTAATTTTATAGATATTTTGTAAGCAGTTGTGGACCTTGTTTTAAGGGGTTGCAGGCCAAACCTTGCCACCACAGAGTAGACATGAAGAGCAGGAGTTACATTTCCTTGTTCAATGAGGTCTTTTATTTTTAAATCTAGATCTTCTGATAGTCTTCAAACTAGGGTTGCATTTGATGTGCAAGTTATTGTTGGAATGGCTGTTGTGTGAGTTATGGATTATTTGCTACCCCAGACTTGAAATTAAAAACAAGAAATAAACCTTTCTTGTCCAATGAGAGTTTTTTGTTTTTAAATCTGGGTCTCTGAACAGTCTACAAACTTGGGTTTGAGAACTGTCCATAGACTAAGGGTCCAAATATTTCTAACATTTTAACTCTTTCAAGCCAACTGACACATTATTTTAATGCTAATCACTTTCAAACTACTGAACAGATTTACACCAAATAAAACCTTGGCACTTTCCTGAGTAAAGTTTTAGTTTCATGCCAAGTTAGTTTTAATCCCATTTTGATTTTCTTTTCATAACTGAGAGCAAATATTCCTGAAGGAGTTACAATGAGAACTGCTGCCTTTTAGACTAACCTTTTAGGTCCGTCCCCCTTGACTGGTTTGCATGAAACTCTAAAATATCACAAGTAAGCTAAAAGTGGGAATTATTTCTCAGTGTTATACAGAACCCTAAAACTGCACCAAAGTAATTATCAAAAATAATATTTTTAACCTTCCCCACTTAACCTTTTCCACGTAGCATAACTTGCTAATAGCCTTCAAATTTCCATTTCCTGCAGATTGATAAAGAAGCATTATTAGCATATGAAAGCATTTGTGCCCTACCCATTTTACTTCATGCAATACTCACAAAAGGCAAAAAAACTAAACTAAATGCCTGCCAAATTGCAAGAAGACATGTCAAATTATGCCTAGTTTTACCAAAGAAACCGTTTTTCCCCACTTTCAAAAGTGCCCCCCTTGATGATCTGCGCACATTTTATTATTGCGAGAGTAAAGTGAACATGCGACGCATCTGCCACATTTCATACAAATTCGCAAAAACAGCACTAAAGTTATCGGAAAACCAGAAGCACACCCTTCCAACTGTCAGTATCGGGCATATGCATCATTTGAATTTGCATTCGCAAACGGTGCGAATCGCAAAATTCGGCCGTTTGTGAATGCAATTTCATCTTTTGGGATGCATCAAGCAGAAAATGGAATTCACATTTTTAGGAATCGCAAAAGTTGTTGTGATTTCTTAAAGAATTTTCAAAAAATAAGGAATTGCAATTTATTGGTGCAAAAGAGCATGCATGAAAATTCGCAATTTGCGATTTTTTAAGAAATCGCAAATTGGAATTCTTATTTTTAGAAGCACTCTGACCAGGTGGTATTTTATTTTTAAGACAATCAGGTGAAACTTATTTTAAGTGCATAAAAGGGGTACCACAACGCATCTTACATTTTTTCACAATGGCTGCAGTCATTGCATTGGCACGTAGGAGGAGGTTGAGAGCTGCTGCAAGGAGGAGAAGGATGATCAATGATAGGATATTTAGAGTGCGCATTACTTTGTTAGGGCTAACAGCCGCAGAAATTTATGACAAGTATAGGCTTAATGGTGACTCTGTTTTAGAACTGATCACAGATTTGGACTTAATTTTGCAAAGACAAACACGTAGGACCTAAGCCATTCCCACTCATGTACAAGTACTGTGTTCCCTTCACCTTGTTGCCTCAGGGTCTTTCCAGGGTGTCTTAGCCATTGCTGGTGTGGTGTCGCAGAGTTCCCTTTCTAGATTTTTCAACACCTTCCTAAATGCCATGTTGCAAAGGATTAGGCACTACATTACTTTCCAAAGTACTCAGCAGGAATTGCTGCAAACTAAGTTAGACTTTTACAACATGGCACATTTTCCACATGTGATAGGCTGTATAGATGGCACACATATTCCCATTTGCCCACCTTCAGAAAATGAGTACATTTACCGCAATAGGAAATGATACCATTCTCTGAAGATGGATATTTGCTTGGTAAGTACTTCTCATTTTTTATTCTTGTGAAAATGGCATGTTACTATATGGTCATACTCATGCATTGTGCTTTCTATTTGTCAAAACCATAGGTGATAGTGCATAATCTGTGAGATAATTTATACTCACACCCTATCTCAATCCTACTACCCGCAAAGAAAAACAGTATAACCATGCCCATATTGCAACCCGCAATGTCATAGAGAGGACTTTTGGTGTCATGAAATCAAGATTTCGCATACTCCATAAAACTGGAGGAGCATTACAATATAGACCAGATGTTTACTGTAAGATTGTTGCAACATGTGCCACGCTTCACAACGTAGCTACCAAGAGAGGCCTTGAACTTGATTTTGAGGATGTATTACCCAACATTGACAACCAACCTCAACAACCCCAAGCAAGAATTCATGGACCAGACGCAGCAGAGGGTAGGAGAAGGAGGGCAGAGATCACACAACATTATTTTTAGCAGAGGTATGACGCTTACAATGTTTGCAGTGTGCTTACATCTTATGTTTATTAACTTCACATTAAAATGTAAGTCATGGAACTCTTGACACCATAATGATTGCTCTACAAATTAAATTGATATGCATTTACTTCCTCCAGTTTCTATAAAGCATTAATTCGTATGATGTCATTGAAAAAACAGGCCATTGCAAACATGTCATTTTTTTCTTCCTCGCACCCCTAACGCCTTAGATGTTAGATTAGCAGTGGCCATGGATGGGTATGCTGCTTGCTTTGTCTACTTTTCTATTGCTACGGCGTTATCCAATTTGACTTGTACTCCCTTCACCACTCATTTTTGAAGCAACATCACTAACCGATCCTTCCACTGACATTCCTGTTGGTTTAAAAAGTTGCATGTCATTTGCAATACTTTGGAGTGCATTCATTCCTCTGGATAGGTCCCCACAGCACTGTATCATATCCTTCTGCATTTCAAGTGTATGTTTGATAAGCTGAGCAGTGCTGCTGCACATCCGATTCAATGTCCTACTACATGCCTGCATACTTGAAAATGACCTGTTAAACCTATTGCAATTTGTTGAGCCTGCATTGTTGCAAACATTGATTCCATGGCTACTGCCATGCGGTCTAGTTTATCAGATGACACCATATGTGCCTTTTCTATGACCTTTGTCATTTGAGTAAGACTACTGCTAATGGCACTGATGTGATTTAATTTCCCCTTCATCACCCTTATGTCTTTTCCTTGCAGACACCGCACTTTCAGCAGCTTCAACTCAACAACACTGGCACTTGTGTCATCATCTAAGGTTGATCTGCGCTGTGAAGGACGTGCCCTCCGCCTGTAAAATTGCTGGATCCTATGTCGCCTGCCAAGTTGTCTTTGTACAGGAGCAGGGATTTGAACTGAGTTTTGGACATCAACATGGACATTTGTATTGTCATCACTGTCAGATTCTTGAATTTGGCGCACTCTGTGTCGTGGATTTCTTGCCTGTACTGCGGGTGATGATGTTTCAGAATTTATTCCTGCAGAGTCCAGCATTTCCTGAGTAAATGACTCAGCAAACTCAATGAAATGAGTGTCCAGGTCAGCATCTAAGGTTTAAAAGAGTGCAAATAGTTTGTTACTACTAAAGAAGTGCACTTCATGTGTCATTAAAATAAATATTTTCAATATTGAAAACAAATGTGTCAAGGCCAGTCACTTATTCTAAATACTCAATTGTTGGTCATGTATTTTTTTGAAAAAATTACATATGTCAGTAAATTTACATTTTACAGAACTACAAGTACCATGAGGCATTGCTTCTACCACTACAAGAAGCATTGAGAGTACACACATCCTGTGATATGCACAACACAAGCAGAGGAATATTAAATAGAGGTATTACACTGTTAGGAGTGTGAAGCACACACCAACTTTACATTAAAAAGTGACATTTGTATCATTACCTTGAGAGGTTCCAGGTTGCTCAGAAGTATCAATGTCTATGACTCCAATGACCGCTTCAGTGGAAAGGGTTCCTTCTACCAGGTCCTCCAGAGGGGTGTTAGGTCTGTCCCTGGGAGTCCCACCACCAGTTCTTTTGGCAGACTTGATGCGGGTAGCAATCCTTTCTTTGGCACGACTGCGCAGGTCATACCAGTGCTTCTGAAGGTTACTGATGTCTCTGTGTGCAACACCCACTGCATTTACTTTTGCTTGTATAGCCAGCCAAAGTTTTCTTTTTACCCCTTCAGGAACCTTCAGAGACTGCTTTCCAAAAAGCTGTTCCTGGCGCGCAGTGACCTCTTCAATTGATATCTCTAGCTCCTGGTCACTGAATTTCACTTTCCTTCTCCTGGCATGTTGCTCCTCTGAAAGATTTTCTGCCATTTCTCAAAGCACACCACACAGAAAGCCTCTTACTGTTGCTTCAGGCTGAGTTCAAACTGCCAAAAGCCACTCCTGCAGTTCAAACTGGCCTTCAGGTGGGTGTAATTGCTCTCAGAGCTTCCTGGCTGTGATTATAATGAGATGCATCATGTGCGATTTTTCGCAATTTGCGAATTCGCAAAATGCAAATTCACAATTAAGAATTCGCATTTTTCCTGCGATTCGGTAAAAATTGGGATTTTTACCGAACCGCAAAAGAAATGCGAATAAATTGATGCATACCTTTTTGCGATTCGTTATTTGCGATTCCTTATTTTTCGCAAATAACGAATCGCAAAAAGAAACGATGAAGCATGTGTCCGCAAGTCTCTAAAATGTAACCTCTCCTTGCCCAGACCAGAACACTGTTTGAACATTGATTGTAACATGCACCTTGAGGCTGGGTGCACGCCTTGTGGGTCACCGTCACTCCCATATCAAACAACAACTGCCCACAGTAAAATTGTAACAGTAAAACCGAAGAGGCGACTCTCCCAGATAAGTAATGCTTTATTACAAATTTTTGCTTTTTATTTTGGAAAGTTTTGTGCAGATACAGCAAACAGTGCCAAAGTAATTAAGAAAACAGAAAATGCTTTTTCCAATAGAAACTCTACCATAACCATGAGACCATAACCATGAGTACACACACACTATTGACGGCAAGGTGAAAGAAAATGTGTGTGTTAGCATGTGCCATGGCAGTGAAAGTAAATGTGATCAATACTTTACGTTATTTTATTGCAACTGCATTAATAAACACACTTTCACGCATTCATTACTACAGCCCAAAGGTCAAATTCAATTTTTTGACCACAGTAGCATGAGATTCACAAGAGAAAATCATTGCTTACTGGCTCACAGATTCCATGTGGCAATTACATTAGAAATGGAAACAACCCGCCTTTTAATCAAAAGACACATTAAATGGAGGTTAACCTTACTGTACACATTCAACCCTTTGCATTCTGGTTTAGTTTAAATATCTTTTGTTGAAAAAATACACATGCATAAATGCCATGGCATAAACATATATGCATACGTGCAGGGCATAATGAGCTATGTATTGCCAATTTTGAGGGAGGGTGTGGCATCGTGACCCATTCGAGGCTTCATCTCTAATTAGTTGTGGACACTCCCCACACTCAGGGCCATATTATCAAGAATGAGCGATGCATTATCGCCGCTTTTATCGGCAGGAAACTGCTGCTAAAGCAGCGATAATGTGCTTGATAATATGCCCTTGTGTATTCCCATAGAAGCCCAGGTTTGGGTGTTAACTTGGGCTTCTATGGGAATTCACAAGGGCATATTATGGAGCCCATTTCAGTCGCTTTAGCGGCAGTTTCCTGCTGATAAAAGCGGCGATAATGTATTGCCCTTTCTTGTTAATATGGCCCTCAGTGCTTAATTCGAGCTGGTGGTTGCAGGTGCGGGTCACTGGCACTCACTATCGGGGCCCGGCACTCATTATTCAGCTTCAGGCGTTTAGCTAGGAGAAGGAAAATACGCTAAACAGAAAGACTGAATAAGGGAAACATGGAAAAAAGGTCAGAAAGGGAGAAAGAAGGAACCTGCAAGAGTGAGATAAAGAGGGTGTCTGATAGTCAAGTGGAGCCTTGGTATTGATGCTGGAGTATTTAATTGTACAAGCTGCGGGCTTCTACACTGCGTTTTGTACACCAACACTTATTCTTGTACAAATTAAACACTGCCCACACTCATCAATGGTAATAAATAACATATTACACTCTGCACAGCTGTGTATATATATTACATACGACTCTGGCATTTGATAGGAAAAGCATTTTTTGTTTTCTTAATATCTTTGACACAATTTCACGCATTCATTACTACAGTCCAAAGGTCAAATTCAATTTTTTTTTACCACAGTAGCATGAAATTCACAAGAGAAAATCATTGCTTACTGCCTCACAGATTCCATGTGGCAATTACATTAGACATGGAAACAATCCGCCTTTTAATCAAAAGACACATTAAATGGAGGTTAACCTTACTGTACACATTTAACCCCTTGCACTCTGGTTTAGTTTAAATATCTTTTGTTGAAAAAATACACATGCATAAATGCCATGGCATAAACATATATGCATACGTGCAGGGCATAATGAGCTATGTATTGCCAATTTTGAGGGAGGGTGTGGCATCGTGACCCATTCGAGGCTTCATCTCTCATGAGTTATGGACACTCCCCACACTCAGGGCCATATTATCAAGAAAGGGTGATGCATTATCGCCGCTTATTGGCAGGAAACTGCTGCTAAAGAGGTGTTAATGGGTTTGATAATATGCCCTTGTGAATTCCCATAGAAGCCCAGGTTCTGGTGTTAACCTGGGCTTCTATGGGAATTCACAAGGGCATATTATAAAGCCCATTATCGTCGCTTTAGCGGCAGTTTCCTGCCGATAAAAGCGGCAATAATGTATTGCCCTTTCTTGATAATATGGCCCTCAGTGCTTAATTCGAGCGGGTGTTTGCAGGTGCGGGTCACTGGCACTCACTATCGGGGCCCGGCACTAATTTTTCCGCTTCCTGCGTTTATCTAGCTAGGAGAAGGAAAAGTACACTAAACAGAAAGACTGAATAAGGGAAACATGGAAAAAAGGTCAGAAAGGGAGAGAGAAGGAACCTGCAAGAGTGAGATAAAGAGGGTGTCTGATAGTGAAGTGGAGCCTTGGTATTGATGCTGGAGTATTTAATTGTACAAGCTGCGGGCTTCTACACTGCGTTTTGTACACCAACACTTTTTCTTGTACAAATTAAACACTGCCCACACTCATCAATGGTAATAAATAACATATTACACTCTGCACAGCTGTGTATATATATATATTACATACTACTCTGGCATTTGATAGGAAGAGCATTTTTTGTTTTCTTAATATCTTTGACACAATTGACGCATCTGCACAAAACATTCGGAAAAAAAAGTTAATCACTTTGGTTCTTTCATGAAAAGTTTAGAGCTGATCTGTTAAACACAGACCAAGAAAAAGGGAGGGGGCACATAAGTATGACTTCCCATTTTAATTCACATAGGAAAGCTTGTTCTCTGATACAGAAAAAAACGATTGACAGAATAACACCACATTTGGTACAAAGTTAGACTTACTCAGAAAGCTTGCTTTTTGTGATTTGGTGTAAACCAGTTCAGCTATTTTTGAGAAATTAGCGTTTAAAAGGGGACACAGCTTTAGTATGAAGGAGTTAACCCTCAGAAAAGTTAGAGCTATCTCTACGTTGGGTACCGTGGTAATAATGCGGTACCAACATTTTGAAAATATAGGGGCAGATTTATGTTAACTGGCGCATCCCCAGGGATGCGCCAGTTAACGTGCGCCACAGCTCCGCCACCCATGGTGCGCCGCATTTATAATGCGATTTACAAAAGGGGGTGGTGATGAACAGAGTGTCTGAATTGAGCAGACCACTCTTACCCAGTCCAAAGATCAGGGCTTGATCCATCACCGTTATTTATCTCACTGCCCCATCCCAGCTCAGAACCTGGCTATATGCAAATCAGTCTGTCCCTGGCCCAGTGCATCATGGGAACAGGGCAGACTAAACTACCAAGCCAATTCTTTACCAGAAAGGAGACAAGCTACCGGGGACCGGTTTCTGGCATTTCAGCCTCTTCGGCCCGGCTTGCTTGAATCCTGATGGAGCTCAGATGTGAGACCCTTGCTCATTGCACCATCAGGATTCAAGCAAACCGGGCCGAAGACGGCTGTAATGCCAGAAACCGGTCCCCGGGAGTTTGTTTCCTTCCCAGTGTAAGAATTGGCTTTTGTAGTTTGGTCTGCCCTGTTCCCATCATGCAATGGGACAGGAACAGACTAATTTGCATACAGCCAGGTTCTGAAACTGGGATGGTGCAGTGAGCTAAAAAACGGTGTTGGATCTAGCCCTGATCTCTTGACTGGGTGAGAGCTTTCTGCTTAATTCAGAGACTCTGTCCCTCACCACCCCTTGTTGTAAGCATTTATAATGCGGCGCACCATGGTGCAAAAACGGCACAGATGCGTGACGCATCTGTGCCGGAAATGTGGCGCATTGCTGGAGTTGCGCCGCAAGCGCGACGCAGCTCCAGCAAGGCTCGGGGGTACACCATCTGCACAATGCTGCGTCAAGACCTACGCCTGCTTCAAGCAGGCGCAGGGTTTTGACGCAGCATTGCCCTGAAAGTGACTGAGTGAAATCTCATAGATTTCACTCAGCCACTTTCAGGAGGCGTTCCTGCGCAAGAATGCCCCCCCTGCGCAGGAACAACTCCTTATGGCGCTATGCTTTACAACGTGACGCATCTCCTAGATGCGTCACGTTGTAAATAGGGCGCATTGTTTGCGCCGCAGTGGCGTCAAATAAAGTGACGCAATTGCGGTGCAAAGAGGCGCAACGGCCTCATAAATCTGCCCCATAGTACCTTTTGATTGCCTGTGTGCCCTTTTGCTCCCAGTGACCACTTCGGTATAGCTTATCCAGAGAAGGAACCATAGTACCAACTCAATGTGATTGGAGTCAACATGAGACAAAGTTTGAAGCTGCCATGAAAGGACTCAGATCCCTGAGACCTAAAAAACACGTAAACATTGGCTCATAATGGGGCAGAATGAGCACACCCTGACCCCCCAGTCCTGGCTTCGGTGGGTCCCAAAGAGGCTCTCCTTAAGGTTACATAAAACATTTTATTTTTACTTGTGGGAACTGCAGTTCCAGTGGTTGGATCTGTGGTACCTAGCATGGCCCTCCTGTATTGTACTGTGGTTCCAACCTAATACTGCGGTATGAAAAAACATGATAAGTTAGAAGTACCTGGACGTAGTACTGACACTGCGACCAAATGTCATTGAACAGGCTATAGGCTGTGTGTAGTGGTTGTTTGGCTGTCTGTAGATGGTTGGGCACAAGACACCCGCAGGTGGTTAGGCAGAGAGCCTGGCCAAAGGGAAGGCCCTGCGTTCAACCACTTCCCTGCCACTGTGAGTTGAATATGTCACCTTACCACGCATGCTTTTTTCCGCATGCAATTACAACGCAGTTGTTACAATGACCCCGTTGTAACAACGCATGCCATTACTCCGCAAGTCGCACCAACGACTTGCTCTAGAGGGGGTGCTGGATGTTGGATTAGTATAATTTACTATTCCAACTCCAGTCTGTGCAATAGTAGGGAAGGTGTTAAATTTTAAGTCCAACACCTTCTGACCTCTCCGCAAGTCGTTGTTCCAACTTGCGGAGTAATGGCATGCATTGTTAGAATGCGGTCCTTATAATGACCGCGTTGTAATTGCATGCAATGTTTGGGATTCAGGGTAAACAATGTTTTCCCTCATGGGGGTTGGGAGCTGTATCCAACCAACCACTTCTCATGGCCGAATGGGGCAGGGGGTAGGCTGTTTACAGGGATTTGGTTGTAATTTGCCTGCTGGGCTAGAGTGCATGCCCTGGTCAGAAGCCAGGCCCTGCATCCAACCCCCCTGCTGTGCACTGGGACCTGGGCACGGGGCTTAGCTATAGGGAAGAACCTGGGCAAACCCCCACAGGCGAAGGTGTATGCAGAGGGGGATTGGCTACTCATGGGAGGTTAAGCTCACTTAAGAGTGTTTTATCCTTTGAACTGCGCGTATTTATACTGGATTCGATTTTCACTCAAATTTGTGCTGTGGAGGAATTTGATGTACCCTCCCTACCAAGTGCATTTTTCAAAGAGCATGATCTGGCCAGTTTAGGTATTTTATCTTGCTACTTATTGCCCATAATACCTTTTCGGAGTATCCTGGAACCTCGCTTGGGTCTAGTGAGTCTAATCCCTGTTCCTCAAATATTAGATGCCCAGACAAATTAAATTTTGTCCGCATCCTTGCTGGGGATTTGACTCCATGTACATAGCATTTAATTTTCTCAATATCTTCTCTTTATTCCCAGCCCCACTAATTTCCACGCTACTTATCACTTGGTTCATGTCTCTTAAAAAGTTACCTCTGACCAGACATTCATATTTTCTTTAACAAAGAGTGGTAAATGGGTTGTGTGGACCCATCTGGGATCGCTTCCCCAATTCTGTTTGGTCAACTTATCTTCACTCATTAATTAGGCAGCCGTAATACTCACCAAGTTTCACTGGATGTGTTCTGCTAATTCTATTAGGATCCATTATGGCATTACCAATTCTATGCTTTTAGAGTCAAGTAACCTCACATTTCTAGTTGCTCTAAGTAGACACTCTTACATATGATCAGGTGTTTTAAGGTCCCACCATTATGGTCCATATTGCTATCATTTGTTTCTACCTTGTTAGGTTACAATTCTGCAGAATCGTCAGACTTTTCATTCGAGATAGGCCATTAATCATACATTAATCAGTTCCCCAACTGCAGTCTTCCTCTGTATATCACAATTATTCTGATCTGTAATTGAGTCAAAGGAAAGAGTGTCTCTTACATCCCCGCTCCCATCCCGGTCCTCTTCTTTAATGATAGTTTTGTATGGCACCTGAGAGTTACTGGGATTTTGTTTAAAAAACTGCAGTCTCACCAGTTGGTTTGTGTACTCTTATGTTAACCCTATGAATTTAATTATGCATGATAAATGATCTTGCTTCTCTCACATACACACAGTTATTTGTAGATTCTGTGGTAACATCATCTCCATACGTTATAGATTCGTTCTAAAAAGTAGAGGGTTCAAAAGTGATATCTGTTTTCACCCACCGGCAATTTCATCTTTTACTTCTTTCAGAGACAGTTTGAACTGCTTTTTATTATCTCTCGGAATGTCAACATGAGAGAAACTGAAAGTGATTGAGAGATGTGGCTTGTGTTTGTGTTACTTCTAGTGGATTAGTATAACCTATGGGCCCCATTGGGACGAACACTAGGCATTATTTTATTTTTCAATGCTTTGTTAATTTTTCTGCTAGATTGTAAGGTAATCAATAGGGTCAGCTATGCCTTTCTGAGCTTCTGACCGACCTGTGGGGGATCAGTTCTATGGAAACATGCAGCTCAAACCCCTGCCTTAAAGATGGGCCAGAAGTATGCCTTAATCAAACTGGTTTGACACAGTTCGGTTGACACCTTGAAATATTTGGGGCCAATGACATTTTCATGGAGACACACAATCTCTTCTTTATAATTCCTACAGAACCGGGGGTCAAGAATACTATGTATCTGCAAGGCTCTGATGTCATCGCTTTGAAGTTCTCCCATGTCTAAATTGGCAAACAGTCATTCTGCACCAGAGTAGAAGAAAATAGAGTGGCCTCAGTGGTTCTTTAACCTAAATAATGGGATACATAATACAACATGTGTTGAAGTGCTAATCATCCCTTTCTAACCTCTTAGTGTGTAAACAATATTCGCTGTGTTTCTGTTGGTGTGGGGAATCTCCATCTTCAAGCAGAAGTAAAGGTAGCAGGTGAGCACCTTTGTTCTCTGTAAAGGGTCATAGCGCTATGAGGGTAGGGCCTTTAACTTCCTGAAAAAAGACAATCTCTTTCAGAAATCACTCTGTCTGTCATGACCTATACACAGGCAGGCACTAGAGCACACAGAATAAATGAGATAAAAAAATAAACACTACTGGATGAAATACATCAGGACTTATGAAAAGGCAATGAGTAGCCAATGGTGAGTTTGGGACAAGCAGTAAGTGTCAAATATGCCCATCCAACATGCAGACCATCTACCGAAAAAATAATGGGTGCAATCCTGGATCTGAAATTGGCATATGCTTGTCTGCATAAAGGAGATTTCACCTCACATCTAAACTGAGGAGCATCTTACCATCCTTAAAGAAGCCAGGATCTGATTACTACATGAACCTCAGAGAAAGTGTCAATTGTCACTCACAAGAATATTAGTTAATTAATAATAGCTATCCCGCTACAGAAATACATCACTAACCTTACCATAAATGTAGTGATGCCAGTCAGATCTCTGACCTAAATGCAGTACGAAGATAGCCTCACTCATGTTGGTCAGGAACTGGGCCACACCCAACATTCCTGCTTTCCTCTCCCACTTATCCAGTACCTCTCCCCCAGTTGGCCCACCAGGTCGATATAGACCAGCCGATGGTCGACAGCTGGCTTAGAAACTCCCTTGATATACTCCTACCAGCGAAATTAAAAGCTGTGTCCAGGCAATACCCTCCTGCCCGCTGGTATAATCCATCTTTCTTGGAAGAAAAAAAAACTCTGCAAGTGACTTGAAAGGGAGTGGAGAAAGTTCTATGATCATAAGTCCAAATTAAAATATAAATCAGCTTTGAGCCACTATCACAGGAATTGCTGAAACACTCTCCGAAATAAATCTCGAAAGCCCAACACCTTATTGCAGATTTTTAAAAATAATGTTTTGGGCCCTGAGGGTCCTTCTGGCACCCCCTGAGCAGACTTAGTGGGTCAGGGTTTTTCTACCCTGCCCCTTCTTTTGTTTTATACCTTTGTTTCTCTGTTTTCAGATGCCTCGCTTCTACCAAGCCACAAGATGGCTGCCAGCACCTCCTGGTTTGGAGTGCTAGTCGCTAATCACAGTGAAGCTCACGCATGTGACTTAGGCTCCGCCCAGATATCGAAACTTTTATTTTTCTAATTTCTCAGCAACTACTGAACGGACTGTAGCCTTGCACAAAGTTTCCTATGGGAAAATTATTGTTTTAGTCATATTTTTTGAATTTCTCAAAAACTACTAAACGGAGTTACACCATTTAAAAAAAGGTCGCTTTCTGAACCAAACCCTACCTTTCTGCCAAATATGGGGTAATTCGGGCTGTAGCTTGTTGCAAAATGTCCTATGGAAATTAACATGGAGCAAACGCGTTTTGGGACCCCTCTTTTTTCTCAGCCCCCGCTTGACGAATCACGCCCAAACTTTCAGGATAGGAGCTGACCCGGATAGACTTTCTGTGGGAGGGGGGGGGGGGGGTATTTCAGGAAGATTCGTCAAACGACAACAAAGTTATTAGCAAATCAAAAAATGCTTTTCCTATGGACACTAGGCTCTAACTATAACTACCTACTGGCAACCGCCAGTAGGTAATATATATATATATATATATATATATATATATATATATATATATATATATATATATATATATATATATATATATATATATATATATATACATATATATATATATTACCTACTGGCTATCGCCAGTAGGTATATATAGTTAGGATTAATTCCCTATGGCATTTCTGAAAATTCTATGTCTAATAACTTGGGCGTTTGTGGACGGAATCGGCTGAAATTTTCAGGAAAATGGCACATTTTGTTTCTGAGCAGCCCCTAAAAATTTGGGGGGGTTTCGTCAAGGGGGGGCCGAGAAAAAAGGGGGGTCCCAAAACGCGTTTTTCCCATGTTAATTTCCATAGGGCGGTTGGACTCACTTTTAGCTCGAACGGCTGAATGGATTTGCACAAAACTTGGCAAAATTGTAGGGACTGTTAGCCCGATGTGCCTTTGCTAGGTCTCAATATATGTGCTTCAGTGGATTTTGAGAAATTAACGTTCAAATCAAGATATATATCTGTAACAGCGCTCTGGGCAGCGATCCGGTCCGCTTACTTTTCGCGAAACGGAACTTTGCGCGCAGAAAGCTGATTGGCTCTCCGGTGTCTGTCAACATTCTAAACAGTCCGGAGCGGCCGCCATCTTGTCTCTCGGTAGGATCGAGAGAGAAGAAGAGGTGAAAAACGAAAGGGGAATTTAATGAAAGGGGGCAAGGTATCCCCCTCTTGACCCCCTAGGAATGTTGTTGGGGTTATTAAAGGGTCCCGTGGGGAAAAAAAAAAAAATGATTTTTCACGGTAGAAGCGCTTCACGGGCCGCGAACTGGGCCGCAAACTGGTAGCGAAACGGGAATTCGCCATTTTGTGCTTCGTTAATTAAATTACTAGGTATAAGTGGGTGCGGGAGACGTATCCTAATCCCCTATGTTTCCTGAGGGTGGCTGAGGAGGCTGATATATGTTGATACATCTCTTCCAGCGGCTGTGCGTGAGCTTTTTTTTTTTTTGCTGCGTGACAGTCCGGAGCGGCCGCCATCTTGTCTCTCGGTAGGATCGAGAGAGAAGAAAAGGTGAAAAACTAAGGGGGAATTTAATGAAAGGGGGCAAGGTATCCCCCTCTTGACCCCCTAGGAATGTTGTTGGGGTTATTAAAGGGTCCCGTGGGGAAAATAAAAAAAAATGATTTTTCACGGTAGAAGCGCTTCACGGGCCGCGAACTGGGCCGCAAACTGGTAGCGAAACGGGAATTCGCCATTTTGTGCTTCGTTAATTAAAGTACTAGGTATAAGGGGGTGCGGGAGACGTATCCTAATCCCCTATGTTTCCTGAGGGTGGCTGAGGAGGCTGATATATGTTGATACATCTCTTCCAGCGGCTGCGCCATCTTGCCTTTTTTCCAATGCCACAATTTTGTCGTGCACGGCAGCCATTTTAGATGCCAGGCTGGTCCCAGGCTATCACCTAACCCTGCGGATGTAGTTTATGGCCCCAGCTGTAGAGAATTCAGACATGCGAATCCTCCCGATTCAGGCGTGTGACTACTGATTTCAGTGCTAGTCTCCCGCCTCCCGATTTCTGCAAGCAAAAACCCGGGGGCATATTACGAACAACTAGCGATAATTTTTGTCTCTAACTTGTTTAGAGACAAAAATTATCGCCGTACATCGGCGATTTTTATCGCAGATAAACCTTGCTATTATCGCAGAAAAGTCAGCGATATTCATGTATTATCGAGCAAATGCTCTTAGCCATGTTATCCACCTCCCATTGGATAACATGGCTAAGAACTGCTCAGGGCAGGTGTTAGATTTTGGAGATATTCGCGCTTAGCGCGAATATCTCCAAAAGTTGGTAATAGAAGGTAGCGATGTTAGGGACTGTTTCCAGTCGCTAACATCTTGGCACGCCACTTTGCATGTCATTAGTGATAAGTATCACTGACATGCAAAGCGGGGCCCAAGATGGTCGCTATCTCCTTTTAGCTGTCACTAACTGGTGTTAGCGACAGCTTGGTAATAGGGAGATAATTTTATCTCCGCTTTCAAGGCTTTTAAAGCCAAAAAAGCGGAGATAAACCCCCTTGATAATATGCCCCACGATTCCTTGGGGGTTTCAGCTGACAGGGCTTGGTATTGTGTTACATGGTAATTTTTCCAGGAAACGTCAGAGGGTCGATGCAGGGGTTCTAGAAGAGGTGATAAACCATTTAAGCCTCATGAACAAGCGCATGGTCTTTTAAAGATTTGTGAAGTACTCGGAGCGGCGGTGTGTGTGTTTCCTCTTTCAGGAGCGGGCGGGGGGGCACTGCCAGCAACTTGCCAGGTCAGGTAGTGTTCAACACGTGCATCACCCTTTCTCTGCTTGCTATTGCGCTCCATGCTTCGGAAAGGTAAGAAAAAGAACGTGCATTTGAGTTTGAAATGTCCGATCCTGCAGCAGCACACTTCCAAAGCCCACACATGACAATAACCCGATTCAAGGCCCCATTCACCCGTTTTTAAAAAAATAGATAACACTCCAACAAAGTAAGGTTATAAAACTTTATTAACTATTAACTTTAACGAACGGAACAAAAACTAAAAACATTTAAACATTTCTCAACACAAAAAGCAACAATGGTTAGAAGCTGTCTTTTGTGCGAATAGTCCCAAGGCAGCACAACGTGCAGAGTTCTGGACGGCACCCAGGTGATGTCGCCTGGGTGCCGCACTGGTTTAGGGATCCTACAATGCAGCACAGAAAAACAGCGTGGGGCGTCCCGGGTGGTGCGGGGGGAGGCCTCGTCAGTAGCGGTCTGTGTCCAGTGTCACATGGCTGACACAACATGTACGACAGGCACCCAGGTGATGTCCAGTAAACTGCCGCACTGGTTTTGGTATCCTACAATGCTGCTCCGAAAATTGGCGTGCGGCGGCCCGGGGGGGGGGCGTGGGGGAGGCGGCGTGAACGGGCCTCCCCAGGTGGCGGCCATCTAGCTGAGTTGCGCCCGCTCTTGCGGCTACAGCGTCTCGCTCACCATGTTGTTGAGTTGCTCCCACTCTTGCAGTGCAGCGATAGGCGGCTGCCACATGGCTCTTAAAATGGCGGACGGCTCCTCGGTTTTGGGCCTGGTCCACTGAAATGGCCCTGGGACACTTTGGAACTCGGACGCTTGCCTGCTAGGGCTTGGGCTCCATTCTCGAAAAGCGTCCCCTCAGCCGTGAAGATTGTACAAAAGTCTTGGGGGCCCCCGACTCCCGCAGGCTTCCGGTGGGGAGCGGCTGCCATGATTGCTCACGGAATGACCACGACGGAGCCACGAGATGGTGGTGCTCTCATGCTGACGCCAGCTTCAGTCTGAATGATCCAGAAACAAGGTGGGGCTTTCATCGTTTGGGAAAAAAAAATGTTCTAAACCAATGAAAAGTGTTATTTTTAGGTCATATGACCAAGCCTTCCATCTTTAGGAAACCAAAAGTAAAATGAACCAATGAAAAGTTTTATAAACAAGTCACATGACCTGTTATGCGGCATAGGGCTACAAAAAGCGTAGAAAATCCGTTGGCACGTGAGGCGGCGTCAGTAGCGGACCGATGTGCGAATAGGCCGAAGGCAGCACAACGGGCCGAGATCCGGATGGTACCGAGGTGGTGTCCAGCAAATTGCCGCACTGGTGTGGCCATCCTACAATGCTGCGCCGAAAGACGGCGTGTCCAGCTGAGTTGCGGTCACTGTTGCGGTACAGTGACTCGAGCGCGCCGAGATCCGGATGGCACCGAGGTGGTGTCCAGCAAATTGCCGCACTGGTGTGGCCATCCTACAATGCTGCGCCGAAAGACGGCGTGTCCAGCTGAGTTGCGGTCACTGTTGCGGTACAGTGACTCGAACGCGCCGAGATCCGGATGGCACCGAGGTGGTGTCCAGCAAATTGCCGCACTGGTGTGGCCATCCTACAATGCTGCGCCGAAAGACGGCGTGTCCAGCTGAATTGTGGTCACTGTTGCGGTACAGTGACTCGAACGCGCCGAGATCCGGATGGCACCGAGGTGGTGTCCAGCAAATTGCCGCACTGGTGTGGCCATCCTACAATGCTGCGCCGAAAGACGGCGTGTCCAGCTGAGTTGCGGTCACTGTTGCGGTACAGTGAGTCGAACGCGCCGAGATCTGGATGGCCCCGATGTTGTGTCCAGCAAGTTGCCGCACTGGTGTGGCCATCCTACAATGCTGCGCCGAAAGTCGGCGTGGGGTGCCCCGTTGGCTTATGAAGTGATGTCAGTAGTGGACCGATGTGTGAATAGGTCGGAACCAGCACAAGGCGCCAAGATCCGAATGGCAAGTCCTGGATGTTGAGTGCCTCAGTTGAGAGTTCTGAGCAGTGCTTGTAAGACTGTCTGAAGCTTATTTGCACCTGCTGCAGCTTCACTAGGTCCGGCGGAACTTTTTTCCTTTTCCTTTCTGCTTCTTTTCCTACAATCCGTTTCATCTGAAGACACGATCAGGTCCCTGAATGTGTGCAGGGGGACGCTATTGATTGAATGAAAATGGCGGCTTGACACAAAGCTGACTCAAGCGTTACTGTTGGTGCTATACAGACAAAAATTGGTTTTCAGTTTGTACATTCTTCAGGTTTTTTTTTTCCATCCAAGTCTGATTGAGAGTTTGTAGAAAAATGGCTTCAGATTTTCCACATACTACTCTTCAACATTCTTCCTAAATGTAACAATGTGAAACTCACTAGGAGAACGGCTGTTTCTGTTTCCTTTCAAAATGCTGCCAACAATATTTTCTGAATGGAAGACACCATCTTGTAGCATAAAGGGCCGAAAGGGGTTCTGGTCTGGCCGATGGTTGGTGGAGACATTTTGACTATATCTTGGACCTGCTCGGCCTCGCCCAAAATGGCGCCGGTATAAATGGGACTCGTAACTCCTTGCCCGCAAATGTATATCTAGAAAATGTTATTGTAAGTGGCCCTGTTCTATTTTAATTACAAAATGTATGTCCACCGATTCCGCAACTGTTAGACACCTTAGTTCTTGCAACCTAATGGCCCGCTCGTTACGTTCCTCTACAGTGTAAATGTCTCCTCATCATATACGATTTCAGTTTGCTCCGTGGCCGGCCCACGTGGTTATAGGCCCGTATTTGTATACTGACATTTTCACAATAAAGGTTTTTAAAACAAAACACGGTAGTAGTATTTACATTGGTAAAGTTTTTACTTTTAGTCACTGTTTTCGAATCAGTAAAAGGCAAGTGAAATAAAGCAGTCCAATTACATGACGGATAAAAGGTATAATATGTAGGAACGCAGTAAAGATAAATGGTCAAGGGCAGTTGTGTTTTTCATGTCTGCAACATAAAGTGATCGATAAGAATCTGATAATCAGGCGTATCGTCGACTAAGACAGCAGGCCGAATCTCTTTTACTCAACGGCTCCGTCATGGAAGGAAGAAACGCCCTTTTTCTCGAAAAAGGAATATATTTTACTTGCAAGACAGTTGTAAATTTTCCGGGAAAGTACATTAGCCTGGAATATTATAACATATGTTTGAAAAAAAAATATTGTTCGAAAATAATAAAAAGCGTAATTTTTAGGTCATATGACCAAGCTTTTCATCATTAAATTAACAAAAGTAAAATGAACCAATGAAAAGTTTTATTAACAAGTCACATGACCTGTTATGCTTACGTTACGCGCTGCGCGCCGCGCCTCGGATCACTTCCGGGTGCGCTAACGCGGCGTGTCATAAAACGCATTACGCGACAACGTAGGTCAAGAATATAGTCTAAATGTCTCCACCAACCAGCGTTCAGAACACAACCCCTTTCAGCAGTCCAAAAAGTTCTGTTAAATGACAACAGAGGGGACAGGCAACAAGAACCATCAGTCAAAGAGGGGAGGGCAAGTTCTTCTCTTCCGGGTCATGTTGGGGCGCTACCGGAACTGATCGAATTGGTAGTCTATAGTGTTTCTGGATGTTTCAGACTAAAGCAGGCGTCAGCATGAGACCACTACCATCTCGTAGCTCCGTCGTGGCCATTCCACGAGCAATCATGGCAGCCGCTCCCCACCAGAAGCCTGCGGGAGTCGGAGGCCCCCAAGACTTTTGTAGAATCTTCACGGCTGAGGGGACGCTTTTCGAGAATGGGACCCAAGCCCTATCAGGGAAGCGTCCGAGTTCCAAGGTGTCCCAGGGCCATTTTAGTGGACCAGGCCCAAAACCGAAGAGCCGGCCGCCATTTTGAGAGTCCTGTGGCAGCCGCCTATCGCTGCACCGCAAGAGCGGGCGCAACTCAACTACATGGTGAGCGAGACGCTGTAGTCGCAAGAGCGGGCGGTAAACAGCTGAATGGCGGAAGAGGCACAGTGTAGCAAAAGCGGGCGGAATGGCAACTAAAACGATAAAGGGGCGCCCCACTACAGCTTGTCTTCAGGTCAAACGGATTGTGGGACAAGGTCCAGAATTGAAGAGTCATCAAAAGGCAAAAAGTTCCGCCGGACCCCGGGAGCCGGCCGCCTATGTCGGGGGCGATCTCAGGCTACACCAGTGCTATAAGACTTGGGGAGGGTGTCGGAGCCAAGCGTCTTCTCCGAGTCCATGGCCATCACACCGCCCCTCAGGGGCCTCCGTCAAGCTGTTTAGGAAGGTAACATATCACATTGTTTTCTAATGCAGTCAGGTCCACAAACGACACTCACTTACTTTGAGAATAGTGAAGCTGCAGTAGGTGGAAATAAGCTTCAGACAGTGTTACAAGCACTGCTCAGAACTCTTAACTATGGCACCCAACATCCAGAACTTATGCTATTTGAGAATGGCAGTGAAATTGAAGCAACTCAGGGACCAAAACCATTAACGTACTTTCACGTATGAAAATCTTACTTGGGGAGGGGGCAGGAGCGAAGCGCCCCTTCCCAGTCAGCGCCACCACACCGTATGTTGAAAATCTGAAGCCATCGTTGTACAAAGTCAACCAAACTTGGATTGAAAAATCTAGAAAAATGTACAAACTGAAAACCAGTTTTGGTCTGCATAGCATCAGTAGCAACGCTTGAGTCAGCTTTGTGTCAAGCCGCCATTTTGATTCAACAAAGCACAGGCATTGAAAAAGGCTGAAATTCAGAACTCTAAACTATGGCACCCAACATCCAGGAGCTTGCCATCCGGATTTTGGAGCCTTGTGCTGCTTTCGATCTATTCACACATCGGTCCACTACTGACATCATCTTATAAACCAACGTTATGTAAATAGTTTTTTAATAAAATGTTTTACCCTGTTTCTTTGCTGGTGTGTTGTCTATATTTTTAATATTTGCATAGGGTTTGTCGTTATTTTGTGCGGGATGGGTGATGGAGCCGAGCTGTCTTGCAGCCCTCATGGTGTGGAGCTCAGTTCATCTCACTATTTTCGTATTTCTCATGAAGGGTTGTTCCTAATATTTCTATTTTAGCGAGGTCAAAAAGAGATCCAATTAGTGGCCTACTGATTTTGCTCGATTACTTTTATTTTTTTACACGATTTTTCACTATCTGCAAAGACTAAACAGAGTATTGCGACTTTGTGCTTGTTTGTAAATAGAGAATGATCCAAAGAGAACCAATTCTAAAACAGTAAATGTTTGGACAACAATCAATCAAATGGAGAGACAAGGAGGCACGACGGATTACAACGGGGGTAAAGGCCTGCGTTAACTACCCTTCAGTATCTGCAAAGAGAGAGTACTACTAAGACAAAAGAGGGGAGGGGGGGGGGGGTGCAGCGTTCAAAGCACATCAGCGTGCATAAATACGAAAATGTTTTTATCTATCACGTACTTGACATTTTAAAGCTTTTCATATTTGCTATTAAAAAACCAATGAAATTCACAGAAAAAACCATAGGTTATAGTGGATATATAGTTAGGAATTTGCATTTACAAAACCTTGAAAATTCAATGTACCAGTGATTAAAGGCTTATGCTTAGGCTTATGCTTGAAGCCTTGTGTGTGTTCGTGTGCCTTTCAATAACTGGAACAAGCAAGGAGCGTGATTTATAGGCGGCTGCTGGGCCGTCGAAAGTGCACCACCCCGAGAACCTGGGGGCCACGGGGGTTGTCATCAGCCGGTCCTCACATGTGGGGCACTTCACTTTGGATCAGGAAGCGCCAGCTGCCGGGACCTATCTGAAGGTCTTTTATCCAACAGAACATTTTGCACAGAGCACCTTAATAACATGGCACTACATTTCCCTCAATGCACAGCGCAGGATTCATTCAGAACAGCCCAATCAGGGGGCGTGCTATCATGCAGAAGAAAAAGGGAGTGTTTGAACCAGCTGGTGCTCTTTTCATTTTCCACACAAGCCTCTGAGGAAGAAGTTATTTCGAAACGCGTCAGGCAGTGGGACTCTGACTGTGAAAGGTGGGCAGCCAGACGCTTCTGTACCAGTGATTAAAGGCTTATGCTTGAAGCCTTGTGTGTGTTCGTGTGCCTTTCAATAACTGGAACAAGCAAGGAGCGTGATTTATAGGCGGCTGCTGGGCCGTCGAAAGTGCACCACCCCGAGAACCTGGGGGCCACGGGGGTTGTCATCAGCCGGTCCTCACATGTGGGGCACTTCACTTTGGATCAGGAAGCGCCAGCTGCCGGGACCTATCTGAAGGTCTTTTATCCAACAGAACATTTTGCACAGAGCACCTTAATAACATGGCACTACATTTCCCTCAATGCACAGCGCAGGATTCATTCAGAACAGCCCAATCAGGGGGCGTGCTATCATGCAGAAGAAAAAGGGAGTGTTTGAACCAGCTGGTGCTCTTTTCATTTTCCACACAAGCCTCTGAGGAAGAAGTTATTTCGAAACGCGTCAGGCAGTGGGACTCTGACTGTGAAAGGTGGGCAGCCAGACGCTTCTGTACCAGTGATTAAAGGCTTATGCTTGAAGCCTTGTGTGTGTTCGTGTGCCTTTCAATAACTGGAACAAGCAAGGAGCGTGATATATATATATATATATATATATATATATATATATATCCGCGCTTCGTTATTGTTGTTAAAACTTTATTTAAGCCACTCAGGCCATAAAAGTGCTTCGTTAATAATTAGCCCCCGGGTGGGCCAAGTCCCAGGGGCATCACAAAAATATATGTGCGGGGGCCCAGGGGCACCCCCATAGCCCCGGGGGACCGCCACCCACTGGGCTTTCTAAAAGTATTTGGGGCATGCACACAGCCCCCCCAGCCCCGGGGACCGCCATCCCAGAGGCTTGTTTTTTAAATGGGGGGCCTATAAGGCCCCCCAAGCCCTGGGGACCGCCACCCTGGGGCTTGTTTTAAAAAAAAAAGAACTAACCTGTGTTGGGGCTCTGCCCCACACGCCCCGGGGACCGCCACCTCCCCGGGGCACTAAGTATTCACATTTGACCCCTGGAACCACCACCTACTGGGGCTTTTCAAATGTTGTGAGGGGGCCGCCGGGCCCCCCTACTGGAGCCTTTGATGGCCCTGGGTACTGCCGCCCCCAGGGCCGGCTCCTGCAGTGTTCCGGGATGCCCACCCCGGGACACTGCTGTTTGTTATGGTAGGGTGGGAGCATGTCTCCCACCCTACCATAGCAAACTTTGCTTTGGATTTTGGAAGAGAGAGCAGGGAAACCTGCTCTCTCTTTCAAAATTCAAGGCAGAATTGCTTTTCCACACGTGGAGCTGCATGTTAGCAGCTCTCCATGTGGAAAAGCAATGCCGGCTCCGGGAGGACACAGGGAGCCGGCAGGGACCATGGGGGCATTGGGGCTCCCCCCACGGTCCCCATCGTTATGTATAGGCCCCAGGGGATGGGGTCCCGGGGGCGAATAGAAATTAGTAGTAGGAGGCAGTTTTTTTAAATAAAAAATTTGGAGTCGTGACCCCAGCGCAGCTCTCAGTGCGGACCCCTGGTGTGAACACGCTGGGTGCGCGACTCCCAGCACGGCCCCCTGGTGTGAACGCGCTGGGTGCCCGACTCCAAAAAGCGCTGGGTGCGCGACTCCAAACAAAAAACAGATATATTTTTAAATATAAATCTTGGTTATATGTTTGGATTTTGGGTGGCTCTAAAGTGAGCCTTTGTGTTTATTGGGAGATTTTTGTACCTACAAGTAAGTGCCTATACAGAGTTTAAAGTTGTTGAGAAAGACTCTGTTACCCTCATCTGTGAAATGTACACTATCTCTCCTGTAGATGCCATCCTTATTAAAAAGCAGATTCTTGTTGTATGTTTACCCCATACTATAATCTCTGAGATAAGCATAATCAGCTTTATTGACATGTTTCCTAGCTTTCTCAATCTGTGGACAAGATTGATTCGACCAGTTCCCTTTCTGTCCTTGGCATATATTAGAGTAGACAAAGTCAGTTTTGGGGAAAAGTGACATAAATTCTCCAAAGGTGTCCTTCATTAGCATTTCCATACCTACCCCAGTCAAAGTGCCTAGGTCATTGCCACCACAGTGCACAATTATGAGGTCAGGGTGTTGGAGATGCAACAAGCATTTAACCAATGGCATCAATTGGTGCCACTTTAATCCTCGCTGTCCAATCCATTTAATGTCTACATTTTGCAAAGCTAGGTCTTTGTCAATACCTCTGCTTTCAGTATATCTTTTGCACCAGAAAATAAAGCTGTGTCCCACAATCCACACTCTAAACATCTTGAAGGGAAGTCTGGATGCAGTCAGAAGATGTCTGTAGTTGAAGTAGGCAGTTTGTAAAATAAGATGTCTCTGAAATGGTGGACAAGATGCAGTTTTAAAAACAAAGAGAAATGATTAGTTTATTTTAGAATATTATAGACTGAAAAATAGGGTGAATGTTTCTGTGTTTAAAAAACATATTTCTTATTGGTTAGTAAAAACTGTTTGAATGGTACATTAGATAGGATAAGCTTGTACTTTGGAAAGTCAAGCACACTTGCTGTTTGAATTTACCACATTGTGTACTGAACTTGTGACCTGTGTGTTCAGTTGAGTGTTCCCTGAACTGTTACTGTGGTAACAGGCGTTAAGCAGAATGGGGGTAGGGTTGGAAGTAATGTGTGGCATTAAAATGTGAATTTCATATTAATATTACAGTAATATGTAATTGCAGTGAGATTTCCCAAGCCACTGGTATAGTTAAAAGTAGTGTGTTATGAAAAAAAGAATGGTACAACTATTTGTAATATACTTTTGAAGTCTCGTCTGGATCCGTTCCATCGCTTATGGTGCACGGACCAGGGGCTACTCCAGAAAATTCCAGAAGCAACTATGGTTCAGTTAGAGGTCAGTTGGCAAGGCTTGATATGTGTAACCAATTGAAATGTGTCTTAGAATTTGAATTAACCTGGGAAGCAATGTGATTTGATATTTACATGAATATGTGTGCAGAATGAGAGGGAGAGTTTGCCATGTTTTGATTTTGCTAAGAGCAGTGCATATATTCCTTGTGTGCAGAAGAAAATCTGGTGTGTCATTCAGATACTTCATAATGTTCAAATTAATTTGAAAGGCGAGTTATTAAATTGCGAGGTGTACTATTTCCTGCCTTTGTTTTTAAACATGAAATATAATTCATAACATTTGAAGTTACTCATATATTTTGTAAGGAAGAAATATCAATTGCAGTTTTTTGTAATGTGTTTAAATATTGTTTAATATACAGTTTGTATACTATTATGTGTGTTTTGGAATAGGGGTTTCTGATTATGACTGACTGTTTTAATGTGTGCATATGTACCTTGGTATTATAGTGCATACTTTTAGGTGTTGATTTCAAATTGGAAATGTATATGTTGAGTTAAGGTATTAGGGATGAGAGTAGTTTTTATAAGTGTCTACAGAGGTATAGGTAAAATATGCAACATAATTTCTGGTGTTTGGTTTGAAAATAAAGCTTGTATTTTGAATTTGTGTGGTGTACATAGAGTTCTGTATAGACATACTCTTTTATGTTTTTCAGTGATATGGTGAGAGTTATAGTAGAGAAATGTGAAACGTTTCTGATTTGTATTTGGCTACATGTAATATTAAAAGATGTTGTAGAAAGGTAATGTAGCAGTAGAGATTTATGCAGTCGTTTTATTCTATAAAGAGTTTGTTTGCTGATCAGGTATTGCCTTGTTTATTTATTTATTTATTTATTTTGTGATTTATAGAGCGCCTGGTGACCCGAAGGCATCCCCGCGCTGTAAGGTTGTGAAATCCAGGAAGGGGAGACCAGAAACTAATTGGGGAAGAGGAAGGTTTTAAGTTTTTTACGGAAGAGGGTGTGACATGGTTCAAGGCGCAACATATGAGGGAGTGCGTTCCATTTTGAAGAGGCCTTGACCGAGAAGCGGCGGCCACCGGTGCGCGACTTCTTAAATCTTGGGACTATGGCCAGATGTTCGCTGTCAGAACGAAGGTTTCTGGGGGCTTTGTAGGGGGTGACCATGTTTTTGAGGGCGGCAGGTCCGGCCCCCTTGATGAGTTTCTGCATGGTACACAGGGCCTTGAACTCTACTCGCTGGCGCACAGGGAGCCAGTGCAGAGATTTAAGGGCCGGTTTGGTCGGGGCTCTGGGAGGAAGGTTCAGAATGAGTCTCGCCGCAGCGTTTTGTGCACGTTGGAGTTTCGCCAAGGTAGTTTCAGGAGCACCGAGGTACGCGGCGTTGCCGTAGTCCAGCCGCGCTAGTATAAGCCCTTGGACCAGAAGTTTCCTGGACAGGGGGGGAAGGAGGGGGAGAATCTTGCGAATTGATCGGAGAAGGCCAAAGCAAGTCCCAGCGGTCTTGGTTGCCTGGGTCTTCATGGAAAGGTCCTGCTCCAGCCAGAAACCTAGTGTTTTGATTTCTGTCTTAGGCGTGGGGATATCACCGAAGGCGTCCGGCCAAACTGATGGAGGGATGGAGGACCATTTATTGCCCAGAAGCATGATTTCGGTTTTTGTACCGTTCAGCTTCAGAGAGGATTCGCACATCCAGGTGTGTATATCTTGCAGGCAGTTCAGTAGGATTTCTGGGTGATTGTCCAGATGGGAAAGAGAGACGACGAGTTGGGTGTCGTCGGCATAGTTGACTATTTTTATCCCGTAGGGGGTCACAACATCTTCCAAGGGGGCCATGTAGACATTAAACAGGGTGGGACTAAGCGAGGACCCCTGGGGCACTCCACATGTGAGAGGGAGGGGGTCTGAGCGAGAGTTGCCGTCCCACACCTGAAATGAACGACCGGAAAGGAAGGATTCGATCCAAGCGTGTGCGGTTCCCACAATTCCTGCCCTGGCCAGGCGATGGAGGAGGACACGGTGATCCACCGTATCAAAGGCGGCACTGAGGTCCAGGAGGATCACTGCCACTGATCCTCCTGAATCCAGGATACATCTTGCCTCCTCGATGACGGAGAGGAGTGCAGTGTCTGTGCCTTGGCCCGGCCGGAATCCTGTTTGGGACTGATGTAGGATTTTGTTCGTCTCAAGGAATTGGGAAAGTTGCCCGTTGACTAGTTTCTCAGCCATCTTGCTGATACAGGGGAGGAGAGATATGGGTCTATAGTTGGCCATATCGTCCGGGTCCAAGTGGGGCTTTTTCAGCAGGGCCTTGACGACTGCGCCCTTCCATGTGGGAGGCACTGTGCCTTGGGCAAGAGATGTGTTAATGAGGTCCCTGATGGTGGGGGAAATGCTGGGAGACACTGTTTTTAAGGATCTGACAGGTGCCGGGTCCAAAGGGGATCCGCTTCTCATTTTGGCCAGCGTGGCGGTGACCTCATCGAGGGAGACTCCTCTGAAGGAGGTCAGCCGCGGGCTGGTAGAGCAGGCGTCTGTATCAGCTGGATCAAGGGGGCTGAACGGGGGGAGGGACTCCAGTATCCGCATGATTTTGGAATCGAAGTAGGCGGCTAAGTCCTTGCTTCTGTCCGGAGGGGAAGGGGGGGCAGCGGGGGCTGAGGGGATGTTGAGCAGTTCCTTGACTATCAGGTAGGATTCTTTGGCAGAATTGGCCGCGTTTTTTATTCTATTATCGTAGAATGTAGTCTTGGCAAGTTTAATGGCCGATTTGTAGCGTCTAACCGCTCTGTTGTAGGTGTCCTTATTACTGTGGAGCCAGTCTTTCCTCCACAGTCTCTCAGCCTTTTTACACTCTTTGCGGAGGTCTCGGAGTTCAGAGGTGTACCATAGGGCATGGCCCTTTGTCCTATCTTTGATCTCCCGATTTTTTATGGGAATGATGATGTCCAGGGAGGAAGAGATCCAGTCCCTGACTTGGGTGTCAGCCTCGGACGGGTCCGCCACAAGACTCGGGGTAGAGGAGTCCAGAGCAATAGACCAGTCCACTGCAGTGAGTTTGGCCCACGATCTGTCTTTGGTAAAGATAGAGGGTTTATGGGGTTTCTTGATAGCCCCAGGAATGTGGAATGCGACCAGAAAATGGTCCGTCCATGGGAGCGGTTGGGAGCTAATAAATTGGAGAGAGGGGATGTTCGAGAACACCGGGTCGAGAAGGTGCCCTTTGATATGTGTTAGACCGGTGTTGGCAAGTAGAAGGCCATGAGCCGCCAGGTCACAAATAAGGTCATCTGCTCCTGCATCCAGAGGGTCGTCAAAGTGGATGTTGAGGTCGCCTGTTATTAGGAAGTTCGATGTCAGGTGGGCTGAGGAAGAGACAATTTCCAAGAGGGACGCTGCAAAGGGGGCGAAGTGGCCGGGAGGCCGGTACACCAGAAGGCCTGACAGGGAGCTGGTCGGGGCTAGCTGGATAGTGAAGAGACAGCTCTCTGAGTCCCGGGTTGCCATCTCGTTGGTGCGACAGGCGAGGTGATCCCTGTGGATGATGGCTATGCCACCTCCTCTTCCTAAGGGGCGTGGTTGAGACACGATAAGAAAGCCTGGGGGGAGGGCCAGTACCATGTCGGAATTGGAATGCTCAGTGATCTACGTTTCTGTCAAGAAGAGTATGTCCAAACTGAGATCGACGATGAGGTGATTAATAAGCAAAGCATGCTTAGGGAGCGATCTGCAATTGAGTGTCGCAATTTTAAGGACAGGCGGTGGGACCGGGGGTTTTGGGAGGAGTAACTTTGCCGGTTTGCAGTTGTTGCAGCTAAAGTAGGAGATATTCGGATCATGCGGGACGAGGCATGTGCTGATTTTACTGGGTCTTAGGCTGAGAAGCTCTCTACGTGAGTAGCTTACCTTCGTGCTGAGAGGGACAGGCATAGAGTCTGGCCCTGGGCCCGGCCGTGCGCGGACGGGCGCAGACGGGCTTGCCTTAGGTGCGCCTTCGGCGCGCAAACGGCGCTCCCGCTGCGCTCGAACGCTGCGCTGGTATGGCCGGCACATTTGTAGTCTCCTGGGGTGGGCGTGGCCTCGCAGTGGGCGTGGCTATCGCCTTTAGGGCGTTTTCCAGACTAGCGAGGGGTCGCTGTTCCAGGGGTTCGAGGAGGGCGGTAACAGCGCGTTAAGATCGGCGCTTAGAGCGAGAGTGCTCAGTGGGTTTTAAAATTCTCACAAGAACAAAACAGTGCAGTTTTTGAAAATAGTATCAACACACACAGTCCTCCGGCTTCCGCCTCAGAGGATGACACAGACAAACACAAGCGCTTTCAATCAGCGTTTATGTGGTCTCCTGGGGTGGGCGTGGCCTCGCAGTGGGCGTGGCTATCGCCTTTAGGGCGTTTTCCAGACTAGCGAGGGGTCGCTGTTCCAGAGGTTCGAGGAGGGCGGTAACAGCGCGTTAAGATCGGCGCTTAGAGCGAGAGTGCTCAGTGGGTTTTAAAATTCTCACAAGAACAAAACAGTGCAGTTTTTAAAAATAGTATCAACACACACAGTCCTCCGGCTTCCGCCTCAGAGGATGACACAGACAAACACAAGCGCTTTCAATCAGCGTTTATGTGGTCTCCTGGGGTGGGCGTGGTCTCGCAGTGGGCGTGGCTATCGCCTTTAGGGCGTTTTCCAGACTAGCGAGGGGTCGCTGTTCCAGGGGTTCGAGGAGGGCGGTAACAGCGCGTTAAGATCGGCGCTTAGAGCGAGAGTGCTCAGTGGGTTTTAAAATTCTCACAAGAACAAAACAGTGCAGTTTTTAAAAATAGTATCAACACACACAGTCCTCCGGCTTCCGCCTCAGAGGATGACACAGACAAACACAAGCGCTTTCAATCAGCGTTTATGTGGTCTCCTGGGGTGGGCGTGGCCTCGCAGTGGGCGTGGCTATCGCCTTTAGGGCGTTTTCCAGACTAGCGAGGGGTCGCTGTTCCAGGGGTTCGAGGAGGGCGGTAACAGCGCGTTAAGATCGGCGCTTAGAGCGAGAGTGCTCAGTGGGTTTTAAAATTCTCACAAGAACAAAACAGTGCAGTTTTTAAAAATAGTATCAACACACACAGTCCTCCGGCTTCCGCCTCAGAGGATGACACAGACAAACACAAGCGCTTTCAATCAGCGTTTATGTGGTCTCCTGGGGTGGGCGTGGCCTCGCAGTGGGCGTGGCTATCGCCTTTAGGGCGTTTTCCAGACTAGCGAGGGGTCGCTGTTCCAGGGGTTCGAGGAGGGCGGTAACAGCGCGTTAAGATCGGCGCTTAGAGCGAGAGTGCTCAGTGGGTTTTAAAATTCTCACAAGAACAAAACAGTGCAGTTTTTAAAAATAGTATCAACACACACAGTCCTCCGGCTTCCGCCTCAGAGGATGACACAGACAAACACAAGCGCTTTCAATCAGCGTTTATGTGGTCTCCTGGGGTGGGCGTGGCCTCGCAGTGGGCGTGGCTATCGCCTTTAGGGCGTTTTCCAGACTAGCGAGGGGTCGCTGTTCCAGGGGTTCGAGGAGGGCGGTAACAGCGCGTTAAGATCGGCGCTTAGAGCGAGAGTGCTCAGTGGGTTTTAAAATTCTCACAAGAACAAAACAGTGCAGTTTTTAAAAATAGTATCAACACACACAGTCCTCTGGCTTCCGCTTCAGAGGATGACACAGACAAACACAAGCGCTTTCAATCAGCGTTTATGTGGTCTCCTGGGGTGGGCGTGGCCTCGCAGTGGGCGTGGCTATCGCCTTTAGGGCGTTTTCCAGACTAGCGAGGGGTCGCTGTTCCAGGGGTTCGAGGAGGGCGGTAACAGCGCGTTAAGATCGGCGCTTAGAGCGAGAGTGCTCAGTGGGTTTTAAAATTCTCACAAGAACAAAACAGTGCAGTTTTTAAAAATAGTATCAACACACACAGTCCTCCGGCTTCCGCCTCAGAGGATGACACAGACAAACACAAGCGCTTTCAATCAGCGTTTATGTGGTCTTCTGGGGTGGGCGTGGCCTCGCAGTGGGCGTGGCTATCGCCTTTAGGGCGTTTTCCAGACTAGCGAGGGGTCGCTGTTCCAGGGGTTCGAGGAGGGCGGTAACAGCGCGTTAAGATCGGCGCTTAGAGCGAGAGTGCTCAGTGGGTTTTAAAATTCTCACAAGAACAAAACAGTGCAGTTTTTAAAAATAGTATCAACACACACAGTCCTCCGGCTTCCGCCTCAGAGGATGACACAGACTTTGTTAGTAGTGAGACACTTCTCCAATCACCAATTTAGCACCATACATTAATTCTTTCAGTGTAGCAATATCTATGTACTTAAAAATTCTCTATGCACTGTGTTTGGTACAGTCAAATGTGCACAATGTATGCGGTCCCCTAACCCCTTGCAGACTACTGAGTCAGTCCTGCAAAAGTCCAGGGAATAGTCATGCTTGTCTGGAATCACACTGTGAGTGTGTGTCCACTCCAATAATCATCCTGACTGAAGCATGTCCTTATTTAATCTCTCTGCTCAATCAATCAATCAATCAATCAATCAATCAATCAATCAAAGCATTTGTATAGCGCACTACTCACCCGGAGGATCTCAAGGCGCTTAGGGGAGGGGGGGTCCGCTACTGCTCGAACAGCCAGGTCTTGAGCTGCTTCCTGAAGGCGAGTTGGTCCTGGGTCAGGCAAAGGTGGGTCGGGAGGGAGTTCCAAGTCTTGGCGGCGAGGTAGGAGAAGGACCTTCCTCCTGTGGTGGCTCTTCGGATGCGGCGAGGGCGTGGCCGGTCGATCGAAGCTGGCGTTTGGGAGCGTAGAAGTTGAGGCGGCTGTTGAGGTATCCTGGGCCTTGGTTGTGCAGGGCTTTGTGTGCGTGGGTGAGGAGACGGAAGGTGATTCTCTTGTTGACCGGGAGCCAGTGCAGGTCTTTCAGGTGTCCGGAGATGTGGTTGTGACGGGGGATGTCCAGGATGAGTCGTGCTGAGGCGTTCTGGATCCGCTGGAGTCTCTTCTGGAGTTTGGCGGTGGTTCCGGTGTAGAGGGAGTTGCCGTAGTCCAGTCGGCTGGTGACGAGGGCCTGGGTGACTGTCTTCCTGGTCTCGGTGGGGATCCACCGGAAGATCTTGCGTAGCATGCGTAGGATGTTGAAGCACGACGAGGAGACGGCGTTGACTTGTCTGGTCATGGAGAGGGAGGAGTCCAGGATGAAGCCCAGGTTGCGTGCGTGGTCTGTTGGTTTGGGTGCGCAGCCTAGGGCGGGGGGCCACCAGGAGTCGTCCCAGGCGGAGGGTAAAGATCCCAGGATGAGGACTTCCGTCTTGTCCGAGTTCAGTTTCAGGCCGCTGTTCTTCATCCATTTGGCTACCTCTTTCATCCCTTCGTGTAGGTTGGCTCTGGCGGTGGCGGGGTCGCTGGTGAGGGAGAGGATCAGCTGGGTGTCGTCGGGGTAGGAGATGATGTTGAGGTTGTGCTGGAGTGCGATGGCAGCGAGGGGACTCATGTACACGTTGAAGAGGGTTGGGCTAAGCGAGGAGCCTTGAGGAATGCCGCAGATGACTTCGGTGGCTTCTGATCTGAACGGGGGAAGGCGTACTCTCTGTGTCCTTCGGGTGAGGAAGGAGGTGATCCACTCTAGTGCCTTCTCCTGGATTCCGACGTTGCTGAGGCGCTGTACTAGGGTACGGTGGCAGACAGTGTCGAAGGCCACAGAGAGGTCTAGGAGGATGAGGGCCGCTGTTTCTCTGTTGTCGAGCAGGGCTCGGATGTCATCGGTTGCTGCGATCAGGGCGGTCTCAGTGCTATGGTTGGCCCGAAAGCCAGATTGCGAGAGGTCGAGGGATCCATTTGTCTCAAGGAAGGCGGCCAGCTGCTTGTTAACGGTCTTCTCGATGACTTTTGCGGGGAACGGGAGCAGCGAGATGGGTCGGTAGTTCTTGAGGTCGGTGGAGTCGGCTAATGGCTTCTTTAGTAGGGCGCTGAGTTCGGCGTGCTTCCAGCTCTCCGGGAAGGTAGCGGTGCTGAAGGAGGTGTTGATGATGTCCCGCAGGTGGGGTGCGATGGCAGCGTCGGCCTTGTTGAAGACGTGGTGAGGGAAAGGGTCGGTCGGGGATCCAGAGTGGATGGAGTTCATCGTCTGGATGGTGTCATTGGAGCTGATCGGGGTCCAGGCGCGGAGGGTGGTGGTCGGGGGCGGTGGTTCCGTCGTGGCGTGCGTTGGTTGAGTGCTGAAGCTGTTGTGTATGTCCGCGATCTTGTTGTGGAAGTAGGAGGCGAGGGAGTTGCAGAGGTCTTGCGAAGGGGTGATGTCGTTGTTCCCGGCGTTGGGGTTGGAGAGCTCTTTAACGATGTTGAAGAGTTCCTTGCTGTTGTGTGCGTTGTTGTCCAATCGTTCCTTGAATGCAGTTTTCTTGGTGGTGCGGATCAGTTGGTGGTGTTTTCGGGTGGCGATCTTGAGGGCAGTCATGTTGTCTGGTGTTGGGTCTCTGCGCCAGGCATTCTCCAGGGCTCTGCAGTCCTTCTTGGAGCTCTTGAGTTCGTCGGTGAACCATGGGGCTTTCTTGCTGCCGGGTCTGCTAGGCGGGGTCCTCAGAGGGGCGAGGTCGTCTGCACAGTCGCTGATCCACTTGGTGAGGTTGGTGGCCGCTTGGCTGGGGTTCGTTGCACTGGTGGGTGGGTTCTTGCTCAGGGACGACGTGAGCTGGTCGGCTGTGATCTTGTTCCAGCTTCTGCGTGGAACCTGTTGCTGTTGGTGGTGGATCGTGGTCCTTTTGAAGCTGAAGTGGACGCAGCTGTGGTCCGTCCAGTGGAGTCCGGTGGCGTGGCTGAAGGCGATGTCCTTACTGGATGAGAAGACGGGGTCGAGTGTGTGTCCGGCGTAGTGGGTGGGGGTGGTCACCAGTTGCTTGAGTCCGAGGTTAGCGAGGTTGTCCAGCACGGTGGTGGTGTTGCGGTCATTGTTGTTTTCCAGGTGGAAGTTGAGGTCCCCGAGGAGGATGTAGTCAGTGGAGGGGAGGGCATGCGGGCTGACGAAGTCGGCGATGTCCTCGCTGAATTGTGTGCGTGGTCCCGGGGGTCTGTAGATGAGGGTGCCTCTGAGGGTGGTCTTGGGGTTGATGTGGATCTGGAAGTGCAGGTGCTCGGCGGGTGCAAGGGTGTCGTCGGTGTTGGTCGTGATGCGGATGGAGTTCCTGTGGATGATGGCGATGCCTCCTCCTGTCTGGTTGACCCGGTCCCTTCGGATGATCTTGTAGCCGTCCGGGATGGCGATGTCGGGCGCTGAGGAGGCGTTCATCCAGGTTTCCGTGATGAAGGCGACGTCTGGGTCTGTGTTGTCGAGCAGGTTCCAGAGCTCGACGGCGTGTCTGTGGACGGAGCGGGTGGTGAGTAGGATGCACTTCAGGTAGCTGCTGCTGTTGCTCGTCGAGGTCTTGGGCCCTGCTGGAGTGGTGCAGGATCGGATGCAGGTGAACTTGCAGGAGTTGCAGCAGAAGGGTCCGTGGGTGTGTCTCGGGGTGGCTCGGTAGCAACCTGAGAATCGGCCGGCGTTGAGTGCGTTGAGTTTGGTAGAGCTGTAGGTCCGGCGGGTGGGCTGGCGGCTGCGGGGGCCAGGGGTCCTGGCACTGGGCGCGGGCCAGGCGCGGACGGGCGCAAACGGACTTACCTTTGGCGCGCCTTTGGCGCACAATCGGCGCGCCCGCTGCGCGTACGCCCGGTCGCCATTTATGGCGAAGTGGGAGGGAGGGAGGAGCTGGGAGGCGGGAGCAGGGAGGGTACAGAAAGAAAGGGGGGCGTGGCCGCGAGTACGGCGGCGGGAAGCGGGGAGCGGGGCAGGGGGGCACGGGGGCGCAGGGAGAACAACAACAGGGAGAAAAGGAACCAAATACAGATTACTAGCACGAAAATTCACTGAGGGCACTGGAGATAAAAAACAACAGAATTACAAGACAACAGTCAGGCAGAGGATGCGATCCCGCTAGGGCAGCGGGGGGCGGGGTCGTGGCGGTAGGCTCAGCGAAGCTGAGTGCAGCAGCGGCAGGAGGACACATGCAGCAGCTGGTGGCCGTGCGGTGCGGGGGTGTCCTGGGAGCAGGTCTGCTGACATATAAGCACTTATAAACGTATCCTGCTGTCATCTATTAGCAGTCTGAGAACCCAGTCACTGTTTATGCTCCTTTTTAATGAGCCAGGCATTCAGACAAGCAGTGGTATAGTAATGTGCACAATATATTTGTTCCCCTAACTCCTTCCAGACTACTGAGTCAGTCCTGCAAAAGTAAAGAGAATAGTCATGCTTGTCTGGAATCACACTGTGAGTCTGTACCCACTCCTACAATCATCCTGACAGAATCATGTCCTTATTTAATCTCTCTGCTGACACATAAGCGCTTATAAACTTACCCTGCTGTCAAGTACTAGCAGTCTGAGAAACCAGTCACTGTCTATACACTTGGAGAATGAGTTAGGCTTTCAACATGCAGTGGTACACTCAAATGTACACAATGTATGTAGTCCCCTAATCTCTTGTAGACTACTGAGTCAGTCCTGCAAAAGTCCAGAGAATAGTCATGCTTGTCTGTAATTACACTGTGAGTCTGTGTCCACTCCTACAATCATTACAGAAGCATGTCCTTCTTTAATCTCTCTGCTGACACATGAACGCTTATAAACTTATCCTGCTGTCAACTACTAGCAGTCTGAAAACCCAGTCACTGTCTATGCACTTGGAGAATGAGTCAGGCTTTTAGACAAGGACTGGTATAGTCAAATGTGCACAATGTATACGGTCCCCTAATGTCTTGCAGACTACTGAGTCACTCCTTCAAAAATCCAGGGAATAGCCATACTTTTCTGGAATCACACTGTGAGTCTGTCTCCACTTCTACAATCATCCTGACAGAAGCATGTCTTTATCTAATCTCTCTGCTGACACATAACCGCTTATAAACTTTTCCTGCTGTCAAGTACTAGTAGTCTGAGAACCCAGTCGCTGTCTATGATCTTGGAGAATGAGCCAGGCATTCAGACTAGCAATAGTACAGTCAAATGTGCACAATGTATGCAGTCCCTAACCCCTTGCACACTACTGAGTTAGTCCTGCAAAAGTCCAGGGAATAGTCATGCTTGTCTGGAATCACACTGTGAGTTTGTGTCCACTTCTACAATCATCCTGACAGAAGCATGTCCTTATTTAATCTCTCTGCTGACACATAAGCGCTTATAAACTTATCCTGCTGTCAACTACTAGCAGTCTGAGAACCCAGTCACTGTGTATGCACTTGGAGAATGAGTCAGGCTTTTAGACAAGCAGTGGTATAGTCAAATGTGCACAATATATGCGGTCCCCTAATGTGTTGCAGACTACTGAGTCACTCCTTCAAAAATCCAGGGAATACTCATGCTTGTCTGGAATCACACTGAGTCTGTCTCCACTTCTACAATCATTCTGATAGAAGCATGTCCTTATTTAATCTCTCTGCTGACACATAACCGCTTATAAACTTTTCCTGCTGTCAAGTACTAGTAGTCTGAGAACCCAGTCACTGTCTATGGTCTTGGAGAATGAGTTAGGCATTCAGACTAGCATTAGTACAGTCAAATGTGCACAATGTATGCGGTTCCCTAACCCTTTGGAGACTACTGAGCAAGCATGGGTGAATTTTGCGAATTCGCGATCCACAAATTTGCGGATTTGCGAATTCGCGATCCGCAAAATTCGCGAATTTGTGCGAATTTGCGGATTTTTGGTTTTTTGCGTGTTCGCGGGGTTTTTTGCATGTTCGCGGGGATTTTTGCGTCTTCGCGAGCCACTTGCATAGCGAAGTTACCCATGCAGTCGTTTATGGGAGAGGGAGAGAGAGATAGATAGATAGCTAGATAGATAGATAGATAGATAGATAGATAGATAGATAGATAGAGAGAAAGAGAGGGAAAGAGAGAGGGAGAGAGAGAACGAGAGAAAGAAAGAGAGGCCGGATCTCTGAAGGGCCAGATTCCTGAGCTGCCCCTACAGAACATACAGCTTTTTATTTTTAGCAAAATGCATATGAAAATTGTGCTGTAAAGGTCTCTTTTAGTTTAACCCCTCCTGACAACTCAAAATGGGTGTATTTGCCATCCTCTCCCTTCTTACTGTTTTTTATATCTGTAAGTGCTTCCAGATGAGGTTTAATTCCTTGGACAGGTGCCTCGTTGCCTACTTGTAACTATTCTCTGACCCTGCTTCAAGGGTCAGAGCAGGGTCAGAGAATAGTTGCAAGTAGGCAACGAGGCGCCAGGAAGCAATTAGCAGCAGGTGTCCAAGTTGAAGTTAATTTGTTTGTAACCCTTTTGTAAAAGGTTACAAAGAAATTAGGTTCAACTTTTGCACCTGCTGCTGTAACCCTTGCTTGGCTGAAAATTCGTCCCCGCTGATTCGCGGATTTCGTGAGATTCGCGGATCGCGAAATCGCGGAAAATCCGCAAATTCGCCCGCGAAACGGATTTTACACCCACCCTTACTACTGAGTCAGTCCTGCAAAAGTCCAGGGAATAGTGATGTTGTCTGCAATCACACTATGAGTCTGTGTCCACTCCTACAATCATCTTGACAGAAGTATGTCCTTTTGAAGTCACTCTGCTGAAGCATAAGTACGTATAAAGTCACCTTGCTGTGAACTACTAGCACTCTAGGTACTTATTCACTGTCCATGCATTTGTGTGACGGTTATTCATTCCAATAATTATTTAATTAGTAGATGTATACTTTACTAAATTAGTTGTGATTTCAAAAGGGAGTGTTTAAATGGTTTTTATGTAGAATATATTTTTTGAGTAATAGAATAGTATAAATTATAGATTTTTTAAAATAATATCATATGTTTTTTTCAGTTATTGTTAAACAACAAATGAGGGGGACAGTGAGGGGACAATATTTATAGGGGTCCAATGTGCATGTCCCAATGAACCGTATCCCAACAGATTGCACAAAGTTCCCCTGGGGGTGGTATCTATGTAATAAAGAGTGGACTATCTTCCTATCTCAGAAAGGGAGGTTGTATCTAGAAGTCAGGGGCAATTGTCCCTTTTCGGAATTTAGGGAAACCTCACCCAACAGGTTGGTTCTATGGCTGCTGTCACATTCCCAACCGATTGCTTCGTGTCATCATCGGCTTCCTGCTCCTGCGTCAAGCCGGCGCTGCAATGCCTGATGGGTAGCACTTGGTGCTACACTTTGATGGAGATCTTTTATTCCAAGGCCGATGTTTGAGTGGGTGTGAGGGGCCCTAATAGTGAAGTAGTGAGCGTGACGTGTGGTGATTCTAAAAAAAGTTAGTGTAGTCTACTCTGGGTATTTTATTCCTGTAGCTACCTACTTTATTAAAACTAAGAGGGGTATGGTATTTCAACCACCCTATGTGTGGGAAACCCGTTCAACCCTCAAAAGTGATCTGGTCGACATGTTTCATGCCATCACGGCAATTCATCAGGACCAAAAAGGTTGCTCATAAACTTAAAAAGGAGCCCATGTTGGGCTGCAGGGTTAAGTAGATACAACCTGTGGGGTCAGGATCTGGCACAGGAGGAGTTCCTGTATTGTCGTCCGCCCCACAGTCGCTGTAGATAACTTTCCCCAGGCTGCTTTAGTGGGACCTGCGTAATCAATGAGTGACCTCGATCACGCATAGACGGAGCCTCAACACCTACGTCCGTAAATTCCGAAAAGGGACAATTGCCCCTGACTTCTAGATACAACCTCCCTTTCTGAGATAGGAAGATAGTCCACTCTTTATTACATAGATACCACCCCCAGGGGAACTTTGTGCAATCTATTTTTCAGATATTGCTCATCACTATTAAAAGAAACTTATTATGGCTAGAAAAACAGAAAAGAGGAAACAATACAAAAAGGACTATAATTTGAAGAAAACTCAACAGCAAGTATTGGATGAACAAAAGCATGTTGGGAAAAAGGAGAAAGTCTTGCGGTAAGAGAACAAAATAATTTATGAAAAAACCTTCAAAGCCTAGAAACAGTGTGCAGATTGTGGAAAGTATAAAGAATGCCTCAACAACAAAAAAGTAATGAGAAAAAATGTAATAAATGGGAAATTACATTCAAAAGACGCAATGTATGGTAAAAGGCGGCAGAGTCAGTATGAAGAAATAAGAAAGAAGATGTTTTACTATAGAGTTGTCTTTAATTTGCTGAAAGATGTGAAGAAATACCAAAGAAGAGCACCATTTTATAAAAAGAAGAAAGAAATTAAAAATATTGTTGATAACGCTTTTGAATTAAGAAGGAAATTATTCATTTTAGTTTTAAACAGAATTCGATTACTAGATAAAACAATACATTTTATGAAGGCAAAAAGTAACAAGAAAAGAGTGATTAACAGAACTAATTTTTGTGATATTTGTTTGGGTGAATGGAAACACAGTTTACGTTCAGAGCATTTTTTTAATGAAGAGAGTTATTTTCAGACCAATACTTTATTGCTTGCAGTTGATACTAGTGGTCGAGCTTATGAGGTTAGAAATGGTTGTCCTATTGAGAAAGAGAAGATGATTTCTAGAAATGTTGAAGAACTAACAGCTGATGAAGTTCTAGGGAGACGTCCTAAATCCCCAGTGTATTCTTGGGATTGCAGTAGTATTTGTAGTATACAACAGGAATTTATTGATATTTTACGCAATTGCGTACGAGAGTATAGTAATAAAAGTGTTAAACAAAAGATTAAGATGTTGCAAGGACTAGATCCTTGTAGAGTGAGAAAAAATACTGGTTTGCAAGTTCACACTCTGTCTTGTCTTTCTAGGAAAGTATGTAAAAGTGTTTTTCATAATTTCAGAATGTTAGCAGTACATCATTCTCAAATACGTAAGTTAGTCAGAAGATTGTATTTTGCAAAAAGTCGAGCAATAATTTTAAAAGAGTTGAACAGTGTTCTTTTGCTTGGGTCAGTATCAAATGTAAAGAAGGATTGTGATGAAATCGAGTTTCGGTACTTTGGTCCTGAACAAGATAGTGCAGAAACTGACACATTAAAAGAGGACAATGTTGAAGGGAATGTGGAACATACTACTACAACACATTTTGAAGAACAAATGTCAAAGTTTAAGGTGATGTCATGTGAAAGGCCTAAATATTTGTGTATTTGTTGCCGACGAACTCACTATAAAAATCAGACTAGGACTGTTGATCAATATTTAAAAAGTGATAAGTGGAAGGAATTTTCAACTTATTTGTTGGTAGAGGATTGCTTTGATTTGGGTTCTGATCAGCGTATTTGTAAATATTGTTATAACAAATTAGACGAGAATAAAATGCCCGCTAGAGCTGTCCATAATAATATAGAGTTGGTAACTATTCCTCCAGAACTGATAGATTTAAATACGTATGAGTATATTCTGATTCAATGTATGCACCCATTTCAGGCTATTGTTCGTATGGAGCCTAAAACAGGTAACTTGCCTCCTACAGATTTACAGAGAGGATTAAAAGGAAGAGTTGTATATTTACCTCTAGATTTAAAGAAAAATATTGAAACTATTGGTGTAGTGAATGTAGAAAGTGAACCACTAGTTATTCCAGTTAATGGTGTTCCAAATCTGGCAGGAATTAATGGATGTCAGGAAAGTGCAAAAGGCAACATTATAACTTATAAAAAACAATGATTACTACAAAAATGTGTATGTAGAAGAAGAAGAAATACTTTTAGGAGATGATAGAGAAACATCAAGTGGTCAAATTGAAAAAGTGGACATGTCCAAAAGTGAAGTAATGTATGAACATTATAGTGTACATCCACTTCATTCGAAAGAAGTGATGGGGAGTACTATTGAATTATTCTAAATGAAGAAAGCGAAGGGGAGTCCCATGAGTGAATGGGAAAAAAGTTTTGAAGATCCTTGTTTTCCGCAGCTGTTCTTAACTGGAAAAGGTGGACGATATGACGAACGATCAGTGCAGATTCCTGCATCAGAATATCGGACAACAAAATTGTATGCAGAAGATCCAAGATTTTGGCAATGTATCCCATATATTTCTTCTTTTGTTTGAGAGTGACTTGTCTGGACTTTCATATGCAGTCAACCACATATTAAAAACAGGAGTACATCTTCAAAATGTTTCTGCAAAAGTATTTATGGATAAAGTACATCAGAGAGACGATCATTTTCGAATCACAGGTGATTAATTTGATGGCATGTCAGCTCGGTACGAATGAGTATTGGTACTGTTGTCATGGAGAACTTAAATGTATGCTAAGGAACTTAGGAACTCCATCATAGTTTGTTACCCTAAGCTGTGCTGAATATGAGGCCTATTAGGATGGCGGATGGACCTGCGTACGTCCGCCACCCCAAGGTGGAGGGACCGTCCGCAGGGGCAGCAGTGGTCCCTCCATACCAATTAGGATGTGACCTCCACCCTGGTGGTCACATCCCGTATCTTTAACCTTGTGGTGGGTGCTGCTACAAGCAGCACCCGCCGCAAGGTTAAAAATGCATGCTTTGCATTTACATGCACAAAGCGGCAGGCCCCCCATGTGCACCCCCCACCCCCTGAAACCCTGGGGGCCCGCAACGGGCCCCCAAACACAAAAGACCACATGCTTTTCCACGGCGGAAAAGCCGCCGTGGAAAAGCATGTTTACGCCTGCAACCTAATATGGTTGGCAGTGTATTGCAGACACCGCCACCATATATGCGTGCATTCACCCCGGATCAGCGGCGGACGGACTTGCCGTCCGCCGCTGATCCCACCGGCATTCTAATGTCACGGTGGGTGTTTGCAATGTCCGTGGCGTTGAATCCGCATCCTCTGGGCCAGAGGTGGCTTCCACCAGCCCGGAGGATGCGGATTCACCGCCAACATAATCAACCCCTATGCTTGGGATGATTTACTTGAATTTTTTCGAGAAGCAAATTCAAATATATTTTGAGAATTGTGCTTTTTGGATCCTGTTAATGTATGCAGATATTTCAATCATAGGTTTGAAGCTATGATGTCTTTTATCTGCAATAAAACAAATCTTCCTCTTAGAGAAATTGTGGATTTCTTTTGGAGAAAGGAGTATCAAGCTAGAGATGCTCCTCATATACATATGCTGATATGGATCAAGGATGCACGCAAATTTGGAACTGATTCGGATGACACTGTTTTGTCTTTTATTAAAGAATATGTCACATGTGCTACACCAAAAAGAACAGAAGAAAACACCTTAAAGCAACAAGTGATACAATTCCAAAGTCATCGATGTGGCAAATACTGTCGACAAAAGTATAAGTCTAAGGAAACGTTTTATACCGAATGTCGTTTTGGATTTCCATGTCCAGTAATATCCAAAGGAAGAGTAAACAGTTTCATTTCAGCTGTGAGACATACCATTACTAGAAAATCTCCTAAAAATACGTACAATTTGAGAAGAAGTGAATAATCAAAGTATATCAATGATTATAATTCAGTTATTTTCTCAATGTGGAATGCTAATATGGATATCCAGTATGTTGCGGATAATTCCATTGCTGTTGCCAGGTATGTAACATCTCACATAACAAAATCAGAAAATACAGAGTTGAAATAAATATGGGTAGAGTCTTAGTAAAAAATTGTACAGTTTCAGTTTGAAGATGTTATCCCATCGAGAAATTGGAGCGTACGAATGCTCAAATCGGTTATCATCTGCAAGTTTATACTCAAAGTCTAGAGGAATCATTTGGGTGAGTCTAGGTCTTGCTGCAACGCGAAATCGAGTACTTAAATCTATACAAGAGATCGAATATTTAGCAGAAAATTAAGCGGAAAGTACAGATATTGTCAAAACAAATGTGTTGGACACATATTATCCAAATAGAAGCCATCATCTTGAGAACATATGTCTCTATGAAGTGCTGCAATATTACACTTTTAAAAGGAATACTACAGAAAACATAAATGACGGAAAATATGCAGTAATTGGTTCCGAAGGATGTTTGGTGAAACAAAGGATAGGAAATCTGATTAATCACAGAAAACTGAGTTGTGATACTCCTGAAACAAGAGAATTTTACTATTTAGCACTTTTGCAACTCTTCAAACTGTGGAATACAGATTTGGAATTACTTGGAGATTTTCAGTGCTATGAAGATTCCTTGAATGCTTGTAAAGATAGCATAGAATGTACAGTTTTTGCAACTTATCTGAAAATGTTGAATGATCAAATTGATCAAGAAGCTACTGTTGCAGCTGAGATTGCTAGAGACAGTTCTCAAGATAGTCAAAGTTCTGCTCCACTGAGTCAAGATCCACTAGGACAACCAATTCTTGAAAACTAAGTGGCAATTGCCATGAACGAAGTGGAAATTGCAATGCATCAAGCTCAAGAAGATATTATGGACTTAGAAAACTTGGAAGAACAACTAAATGTTGAACAGAATGAAATATATCAGCAATTGAGACAACAGATTGACCATGGTTTTCTTCATGAGAAGAAAGAATGCACATGTACATCATTTCAACCTATCCGAATGTACGTCAGCGGTCAAGCTGGAATAGGGAAAAGTTTCTTAATTAAAGTATTGACTAGATATCTACAGAAAACAACTGACTCACATTTGTCTTGTGTTGTAACTGCTCCAACTGTGTTGGCAGCACACAACATTAAAGGAATTACATTACATCGTTTACTTATGCTACCAGTAGAGCATGAAAATAAATTGCAACTCACTCCCTTAAAAGGACAACCAGTATTTAAAACACTTGTACATGAAGACACCAAAAAATATTTGGGAAGTGTTGGTAACGGTAACATTTGTTCATATTTTGAATACAAAGAACTCAATAAAAATATGCGACAAGCAAATGATGTTGATTATGGAGCTATTCTTCAAGATATAAGAATTGAAGTATTGAAAGAACATGGCAAACAAGCTTAGCAAAGTCCGCTGCTTACAAACTTGTTTCCAAATGAAAGTATAGTTCCTGAAAAAATATATAAAAAAATTGCAGAAAATAAATCTAGAATCTGTTTAATGCCAACACTGAGTGAGCGTTCTATATTTAATTAAGACTTTTTAAAGCTAGAAAATGAACAAATAATAAAAATGGAAGCCATTGATAAAATAGAGCATGAAGGAATCACTATTATTTTGATGGAAAAATTAAAAACAAAATTGGATTCTTTGGAAAAAACTATATCTAAAACTGCTGGTTTAGAAAAGAATTTATATGTATGGGTAAACTGTCGGGTAATTCTACGGCATAATTTGGATGTGGAAAAAGGTTTAGATAATGGAGCAATGGGTAAAATTGTTGATTTTTAATTATCAAAATAGAGTTGGAATTGAATTTTTGAAAATCAAATTTGATCACAGTGAAGAAGTAAAACAAATTGGTTGTTGTTCAGTTCATTTTTTGCTTGTTAAAGATTTGTATGTTCGTAGAAAACAGTTTCCTCTTTCTCTGTCATATGCATTGACTATTCATAAATCTCAAAGTTTAAGTGTAGATAATGCTTTGGTAAACATTGGAAATACCGTTTTTTTTGTTCAAATCTGTTTTTATTGTGAACACAGCGTTAAGCCTACAACCTCATGCCGAGGCCGGCCTCGTACATGATAACTCTTGTGTTTCTACGCCAACTGGGACGGGGAAGAAGCTTTAACACAGCGCCTTGCCTACAACCCTCCAGGGAGGGCCGGCCGCATGGCTTAGGAGTGAAGTTTGCAGGGGCTTGTCGCATGCGAGTGCGTTTCCGGTTCGTAAGGGAGGCGTATGGTGGGTAACTGGCTTAAGTGTCACAAAGGAAAGAAAGCCCAACCGGGTGTAACTGTCTCGTAGAGAGACGAAGGCCAGATTGGCAAGTAGGAAAGAAGGAAGTATGTGAGGTCAGGTAGCCTGAGAGTAGGTAGAGAAAAAGAGTGTGGGCAGTGGTTATGTGCGGCGTTTCAGGGAGTAGGGCATGGGAGGGCATGTGTAGTAGCAGCAGAGCTTGTAGTGTGAATGGCAGTCAAGGGCATAGCCTGGCAGGGTCCCCAGGGATGATGGTGTCTTCAAAGAGGTGCAGAGCGCGGAGTCTAGGGGGCATATGTCGCGCATAGCTTATAGAGCAGAGATATCGCATTAGGGGCTCCCAGACCTCTTTGAAGCGTGTGTCCCTCGCCTGTAGCCTTGCCGTGAGTATTTCCATTGCCAGGACCTGCCAGAGATGCACAAACCAGGAAGCTATTGGTGGCACCTCAGCCCGCTTCCAGTATAGGGCGATGAGTTGTTTAGCTGTGCCCAGCATTTGGAGCGTAAGGATCCAGTCGCTGCGGGTAAGTGCCCTAAGCGTGGTAGGCCGGATTTCAAGCAAAATCGTGCTCACTTCCTCAGGCAGGGGGAAACCCAGTACCCCTTTGATGTGGCTGAGTACTCCTTCCAGTAAACAGCTAGGGTCGGGCACGTCCACCATATATGCACAAAGTCACCAGTCGCAGAGCCACACCTCCAGCACGTCGGCGAGGCGTTGGGGAACATCTTGCTAAGTCGCAGCGGGGTATAGTACCATTGGGTGAGTAACTTGTAGGCGTTTTCCCTCTGCGGGATACTGCGGTAGATTTTGGGGATATCACGCCACAGTCTGTGCCATTGGGAGGGCTCGATGTCTGTGCCTGCTGCCAACTGCCATTGTCTCTGATAGGGGTGCGCAGGTGTCGAGGTAGGGTGTTGCAGTATGTGGTATATTTGTGAGATAAGTCTCTTCAGCCCCCCAAGGGAACGTGCTAGATTCTCGAAGGGCGTGTAGGCCCTAGTGGCTGCTTGATACATGTCTTCACCCATAGTCCAGTGACGTAGCTGGGCATACTGTAGGCCAGCCATCGGTGGTATCCTGAATTCCTCCCTGCAGTCATCCCACGTTTTAGGCGAGTTCCCAAGGAAAAGGTCCCCAATAACTCTACAGTCCCCATGCGTCCATTTTTCAAATGCCCGAGTCCGGTGGGCCGGGGGGAATTGTGGGTTGCCTGCTATTGGGGTGTGTGGGGATGGGAACGTAGTGAGACCTCTAGACACCGCTACCCTGTCCCAAACATCCAGGACCGTTTTTGTGGGGACTGCTATGTACGCACTTCTGGAGCGTGCCGTCCGCGGAAGCCAAGGCAAGTCCCATATGGTGCGTCCTGTGACCGCTCGATCCATGTGGAACCAATTCTTGTCGCTTTCACGTGCGCCCCATTCCACCACAAAACAGAGGTGTGCTGCCCAATAGTAGTGTACCAAGTTGGGCCATGCCAGGCTGCCTCTATCTCTCGGTTCCATAAGGACCTTCTGCGAGAACCGGGGGCGCTTCCCGCCCCAGATGAAGGACGTGATCTCACGCTGAAGGCTCCGAATGCAGTGAAGCGGGATCGGGGTGGGTAAACATTGGAAGACAAAATACCGTTTTTAAAGAGGGTATGGCATATGTTGCTTTGTCCTGAGTCAGAACATTATCCGGATTGTGTTTGATTGATTTTGATGAGGGAAAGTTTAGTGAAGATGCAAACTGTGTAAAAGAGTGTAATTGATTAAGAAGAATGCATGCTCCTACTTTAGGTGAATATCCTGTATATGAAAAGCGTGTAGTAGGTCAAAAAAGAAGATATAAGAATATCTGTAGTGAAGTTATACAGAAGAAAAAAATTCAAGATAATGTTGAGATTGCAAGCAAAAAGATAAAGGACACTATTGAAGAGATTGTCGGGTATCAGTTAGAAAATAGTTCAGGTATCAAATGCTATGCTAATGTTGTGGTCAATGTTGTTCTGTTTTCTAGAAAGTCTGCAACAGCAAATTATAGCAAATAGTGAAAAATGATTTTGTTCCTTGTTGCATTGTATCTATGAAAAATTGAGAACTAATAAAAGTAAAATGCAAAGCGTTTCTGATATTCGGAATCTTCTGGATATATGTTCTGGTTTTACGCAATTTACACAGAATGTCCAACAAGATGCTCAGGAATTCCTAATGTATATGCTTGCAGAATTGGAAAATGAAGGAATAGAAATTTAAAACCTTTTTGGAGTTAGTTATAAATGGAAACATGAATGTGAAAATTGTACATTTAGTTCTACCACTAACATAGACACTGAAAGATTCATATATTTGACAATACCAGACTGTAAAACAGTGCCTTTCAACAAAATCAGAAATGTTATCAACATTATTTATACAAAGATTTAGACAATATATCATTTTAATGATACACCGTTATACACCTGATGGAAGAAAATTGGAAACTTTAATTAACATTTTGTAGCAAGTCAGCTATCAATGTCAGGAAGAACTTTTGTAGCAGTAGCAATTATTTTCCATGATGGTCCTTCTACAATATCTGGACATTACACCGTCTATTTAAAATGCAATAAAGGATGGACATATTGTAATGAGGCTCATTTGGTTTTTAAACATCGTTTGCCTTATGAATTACCAAATTCCTACCTAATATTTGTAAAGCCAAAGTTCTAAGGACATAATTCAGCCTATTGGGAATATGTCAAAATGTATTAATACAATTACTATTTGACAATTTCAGTATAAAAGATTTCAGAAATATCATTTGGCCTAGAGGAAAGATATCTATATCAATTAAGTACTTTTTCTTGGATGTTCTCACATCATATATTTTAAAGAACATTATTTGGAGTACATGGAAATTATAATCAATTGTTGATTCATTTATTGTTTTGGTTCTTTCATATTGCAGTAACAAAATTGTCCTACAAAGAAGCATTATATATATATATGTGTGATTTGTATTATACGGCATGTTATTAGGGATATTGTTTTTTTAGAATGTGCAAAGATAGTTGACTATATTGAAAATATTTTTGACACAAATTTAGTTTTTTTAAACAATCCTATTGATTGTTTTTTTTTTGCCCACTGATGTGATGAGTAAAATTGAAATCACTATCTGTAGTGACATTCAATATATTCTGAGAACAGCAAAAAAGGCAAAAAGAATAATTCATATAATGTTAAAATTATATTGTGGTGCAAAAAATATAATATTATATATTATTACTGTATTTTTTCTTCTCTTTCACAGATCCTAATTCTAAAATACGAAATATTGAGAAATGTTAATTATAAAAAACGAAAAGAAAAAGTTTAGCTACTGTCAAGGTAAGATTAAGTAATCCAAACACTATCAATGCACTACTACATTCATCTGTGCACTATATATATAATTGCGTATCAAGAGAGAGAGAGAGGACCAGAAAGCTAGTCCATATCCCCGGGTTTATATATAGTAAATCAAAAAGAGACTAGCTTATGTATAAGAAGTTAAAAAAAGTTTAATGACTCAAGTATGTTTTGTCAGGGGGTAGAAGCACCTGGTGAGTGTGCTCATGAAGCCCTCACCCACCAACCTAGTTGGTGGCATGCTTCATCATCGGGCCCACACAGTGACACCTAGCGTGTCCCGGGTGTGCTTCGACGCCTGATTACAGCGGAGCAGGTATGTCGCTGAGTGTGCGGTGAAGAGTGTTATGAATGTGAATTTAAAACGGCTTGGCGGGGGTCCCAGTACCCGGAGGTGAATTAAACTTTAATACCTGGGCCACCGTCAGCGGTTAAAAATAAGGCTGTTGGATGTTAGAGGCGAGTTACGACCTCCCACATCCTTTGGTGGGTCAACATGTTTCAGCAAGTGCCTTATGAATATGCTGGCTTTCTTCAGGACGAGATTAAAATAAGTGTGTGTGATTAAACTAGTGGGTGTGTAATTCAGACTATGTGTATACACGCCCTAAAGTGTTTATCTATGTGTGAGAGGGGGATTCCCTTCTCAAAAACACGCTAGTTTAAGGAGTATTCTGCTCCAAGGTTGTGAAGTGGCAAGGAGTTGACCAGCTTTTCTGGGCAGAGCCTGCTCTGGACCTGTAGTGCCTCCTTCGCAGAACCTATATATATAAACCTCTAACAAGCTACTAAGTAAAGTATTACGCATGCAATCTAGGAATCCTCTTGTCTGGCCCAAGGACTTCTCCAATCACCCATCCAGCACTATCTACATATTCTATCACTCCGCCAATACCTAAGCACTTATAAATTCAGCATGCACTCTCTTTGCAGCACTGAAATTACTCCAGTTACTAGTCATATACTTAAGAAATGGCCTTGCCACTAATACAAGTGTAGGTACAATATTTTGTACACTATGCATGTAAACCTCTAAACAGCTACATACTATTGATACGCTCTTCTAAATACCCATTTAATACCTATGCTTTTTAGGAATCCTTTTATATGTCCCATTTATTTCTTCAATCACTCGTCCAGCACTATCTATGTATGCTATCACTCCACAATACCTAATCACTTATAAATTCAACATGTACTTTATTTGCAGCTCTGAAATTATTCTTGTTACTAGTCATGTAGCTAAGGAATGGCCTACCAGTAAAACTAGTACAGCTACAATATTATGTGCACTATGCTTGTACACTTTTAACCAGCTACATACTATTGATACGCTCTTCTAAATACCCAGTTAGTACCTATGCAGTGTAGGAATCCTTATATATGTCCCATGCATTTCTCCAATCACCCATCCAGCACTATCTACGTATCCTAACACTCTGACAATACCTAAGCACTTATACATTCAGCATATACTCTCTTTGCAGCACTGAAATTATTCTAGTTACTACCTAAGGAATGGCCTAATCAGAAAAACTAGTACAGTTACCATATTCTATGCACCATGCATGCAGACCTTTAATCAGCTACATAGCATTGATACAGTCTTTTAAATACTCAGTTAGTTCCTATGCAGCCTAGGAAACCTTCTGTTTGTCCCATGCACTTGTCCATTCACCCATCCAGCACTATGTATGTATCCTATCACTCTGCCAATACCTAAGGGCTTATAAATTTAGCATGCAATTTCTTTGCAGCACTGAAATTATTCCCGGTATTAGTCATATACTTAAGAAATGACCTAGCCACTTACCCAAGCACAAGTGCAATGTTTTGTATACTATGCATGCAGACCTTTCACAAGCAACATACTATTAATACGCTCTTGTAAATACCTAGTTAATACCTATGCAGTGTTGGAGTTCTCCTGTGTGTTCATTTCTTTAATCACCCATCCAGCACTATCTATGTATCCTATCACTTCACCAATACCTAAGCACTTATACATTCAACATGTACTCTCTTTGCTGCACTGAAATTATTCAGAGGATGTATGATTCGCAGATGTTTATACATTGAAGCAGTGCCACAAGAATATTTCTTTTCACTGGCTCTAGAGAGGACTCGGCCACAAATTTTGCATGTGACCTTTGTTGTGTTGACTTTAAACTGTCCAGGTGGAAAAGTGAAGAATTTCCACATGATTCTGGCCTCTGTGGACGTGGTGCCTCTTGAAAAAATTCTTCTTCAGAAGAAACTTCCTCCTGCTGCTGTCCAGAAGCTATTTTTTAAATATATTTTGATAAACACCAAAAAAAGGAAAAGAGATGTCTCTCTAAAGATGCTCCAACAAGAATGATTGAAATGGGATGGGGTCCTTCAATAGTTACAGTGGGAAATGTTATGAACCAATCATATCTTTTTTTTTGAGGTCACATGGGATCCACGCACCCTGCGCTCATGAAGCACGCACCTGACACGACTTCGCGAAAATATATTTAAAAATAATATTAGTACAAATATATTATTTTTATGAATATCTTAGATAATCTCTTGCCCTAATATGTATATTAAAGACACATACATATCATACATTTTATTGCGGTAGTCGGGCACCCAGCTCGCCCCACACACACATCTACTCACTCACCCATAGGTTCACTCATACATGCTACAGCTGATCAATAGAACACTATCAAATGCACTCATACACCTATATCGACATTGACACACCAGCATTCATCCCAGTCGGTTATGCAGTCATCCTACTCACTCAAACTAAAAAATCAATCGTACTTATATTTACTCACCTACACACTTACACAAATACCACCTCATTATTCATACAGATAGTAACTCATACTTAGTGTCTTATAAAATCACTATTACAAGTATATACTCATCCATACAGTCACTCATACAATCACTGACTCTTACGCATAGGTATTTACATACAACAACTGTCACATACACTGCCTTTTATTTTTCTACTTCGTTGGAGATGTAGCACTGAGATATATATTCGCTCATCAATACACCCATAAACACACTCACTCACCCAAACAACTGTTTCCACATGTACTCTTAAACTTATACACCCCCACCCAACCCAACCACACACACACAGTCTTCCATACAAATACTCAGCCAACTAATCAAATACTAATATAGACACTCATGTAGCTAGTGACCAACTGATGCAGCAGGTTACACAACTACAGTCAGAGTGATACACACATTCACACAGTTTAGTCACTAACCCATGTATTTAGTGAGACACTTTTAATTACTCACTTAAACAGTCAATTACACAGCTTCTAAATCCGCCGAATGTCTGACATAATATCGACAGACAGAATATCGAAATACAAAAATATCGGCACAAAAATATCGACATCAAAAATATCGGAATCATATCTTCATAAAGGTAAGTACAAAAATATCGAAAAAATAATATCGTAGTACAAAAATATCGGAATTAAAAATATCGTGTTTTTAAATGTATTATTAATAATGTAAAAATAATTTTAAAATACATATAATTTTACAAATATTAAATAAAAATATTAAAACAAAATTAAAACTAATACATATACATTTAAAATAAATAAAACACTTAATAATTTAATGTAATTTTATTTTTTTAATGTTATTTAATTGATTTAATGTAATTTTTTTTGTTTTTACCCTGTATGCCTGTACCCCAAAAACCCAAAACTGACCCTGAACCCTAAAAATATCCCTGTACCCCAAAAACCCAAAACTGACCCTGAACCCTAAAAATACCCCTTTACCCAAAAACTGAAAACTGACCCTGAACCCTAAAAATACCCCTTTACCCAAAAACTGAAAACTGACCCTGAACCCTAAAAATACCCCTTTACCCAAGAACTGAAAACTGACCCTTATCCCTAAAAATACCCCTTTACCCAAAAACTGAAAACTGACCCTGAACCCTAAAAATACCCCTTTACCCAAAAACTGAAAACTGACCCTGAACCCTAAAAATACCCCTTTACCCAAGAACTGAAAACTGACCCTGAACCCTAAACATACCCCTTTACCCAAAAACTGAAAACTGACCCTGAACCCTAAAAATACCCCTTTACCCAAAAACTGAAAACTGACCCTGAACCCTAAAAATACCCCTTTACCCAAGAACTGAAAACTGACCCTGAACCCTAAAAATACCCCTTTACCCAAAAACTGAAAACTGACCCTGAACCCTAAAAATACTCCTTTACCCAAAATTAATTAATATTATTTAATTACCAATTAATTATTAATTAACAATAACAATAAAGTAAATATATTAGCACATTAGCTGTATTTAATTTAATTTAATAATGAATAATATTTTTCCCAATTAATTAATTAAGAATAACAAAAATATATATATAAAAATAATTACTATAATTAATGTAATTAACTAATTAATATTAATTAATTACCAACTAATTAATAATTAAAAATATGTACAAAATTATATTAATTAATTAACTAATAAAAATTAATTACCAATTAATTATTAATTAAAATATGTACAAACTTATAATAATTAATTAATAATTATTAAATTACTTCCCACCCTATTCCCCTATAAACCCATAACCCGCTACAGAACATATTTATCAATTAATCAATTAATTAAAATTAATTAAAAATTAATTCTCAATTAATTAATTAATAATTCCTACTAATTATTAATTAATTTAACATAATTAAATTACTTCCCACCCTATTATCCTATAAACCCACAACCCGCTACAGTAGTAAAAGACAATATTTAATTAAATTACATTAAAAATAAATAATAAAACATAATAAATACAATATAATATACACGAAATTTATTTAAAAATTGATATTAGTAACATCGAAGTTATTTATTTCGATATTATTGACATCGATATTTAAAACTTCGATATTACTGATATCATACTAATATCGATATTAAGACTGTCGATATTACTTACCTTCGATATTTTGTCCCATCGATATTTAAACTTCGATATTATTGTATATCGAAATTTAATGTCTGTGTACCAAATCCGCCATCCAGGCACTTAAATATCCACTCATTCTTCAATGCAGATTGCTATATATATATAGTACATATTTAAATATCAAACAAAACAACATTCACTGGATGATGTCATCAGTGATGTCATTTGAGATGTCATCAGTGATGTCACTGACAATGGTTGCAACAAGGGGGGTACTGGACTGTTCCTGAGCGTGACTAGAGGGAAGATTAGTTGGCGTGACCAAAGGTGTGGATGTGACACCCAAGGGCATCCATTTTGTTGGATGGATTGGCCTCACACACCCCGAAGGATGTCATGCTTCATCATCGGCGGTTGCTCCTCGTCGGGGAGGCGGTGCAATCCCCGACGGGCTCACCTCAAAGAGGGGCTCTTTGGCGGAGATCTTTTTCCAACTGCCTTATGGTGAGGTGCGGGTGTGTGGGCAGGGTGGTGTGTGGTAGTGAAAAAGGGATATTAAAATGTAGCTAAGGGTACCTGGAACGAACTTTATTCAGGGGGTCCCTCGCTGCAGTTAAAAACAGGGGGCTAGCTCACTAGGAGTCAACGAGTAAATTCAGGTGAACCTAGATGGGGCTAGTAGTGTAAAACGGTCGACATGTTTCTCGCAGTGGGCTGTAGTAACCCGCGATTCATCAGGACCTAAAAAAGGTGATTAAACCACATGCTAGTGTCATGTGTGGGTTTGTGTTTGTATTACCTCTGTATTGGTTGTCCTATGCCTAATAGTTAAGAACTAACTGCCACATGAGGGGTCGGCGGGGTGAGGCATCAGGGATGAGTCAAATAGTCAAAACTCTAGTCTCCTGCGCCCCGGCTGCTTGACCTACCCTTCACCGCCGAGCTCGAGTGGTGAAGGGTAGGTCAAGCAGCCGGGGCGCAGGAGACTAGAGTTTTGACTATTTGACTCATCCCTGATGCCTCACCCCGCCGACCCCTCATGTGGCAGTTAGTTCTTAACTATTAGGCATAGGACAACCAATACAGAGGTAATACAAACACAAACCCACACATGACACTAGCATGTGGTTTAATCACCTTTTTTAGGTCCTGATGAATCGCGGGTTACTACAGCCCACTGCGAGAAACATGTCGACCGTTTTACACTACTAGCCCCATCTAGGTTCACCTGAATTTACTCGTTGACTCCTAGTGAGCTAGCCCCCTGTTTTTAACTGCAGCGAGGGACCCCCTGAATAAAGTTCGTTCCAGGTACCCTTAGCTACATTTTAATATCCCTTTTTCACTACCACACACCACCCTGCCCACACACCCGCACCTCACCATAAGGCAGTTGGAAAAAGATCTCCGCCAAAGAGCCCCTCTTTGAGGTGAGCCCGTCGGGGATTGCACCGCCTCCCCGACGAGGAGCAACCGCCGATGATGAAGCATGACATCCTTCGGGGTGTGTGAGGCCAATCCATCCAACAAAATGGATGCCCTTGGGTGTCACATCCACACCTTTGGTCACGCCAACTAATCTTCCCTCTAGTCACGCTCAGGAACAGTCCAGTACCCCCCTTGTTGCAACCATTGCCACGGGCACATACTGAGACTGGACCTTCCACTCCCTTGAGTGGTAATTGGTGCCCTCTTGATCTAGCGATCTACCTTCTCCCCTCTATTGTAAACATGTCACTGACAATGTCATGAATGATGTAATATGCGACATCATCAGCAGTGCATTGCGGGCGCGCGAGTTTTAGTTAGCAGAACTAACCATAATGGAGGAATTTCTATGGTTTTGTACTAGTGAAATGTCCAGCTAAACCAGAATTTTATCTGCACTATTTCCAGGGAGATCATGTTTTTCGCTGGGGACGCCCAGAGGGTGTGTCTTTCATTCTCGCTAAGTGCGGTACCTAGATGTGTCTCCCAGTATCTGGCTGTTTTAATATTAAGCTTGGAGAAACTGGGTCGGAGTAGTCTGTAGAGGTGGGAAACTTGGTGGCCTACTTTGTTCAGATTCTCCATGTACTGGATAATTGAGGGTTTGTGTCTTGTTATTTTTGATTTGGTTAGTGCTGTTCTGATTTTAAGGAGATCTATATCTGGTAGGTTATGCCGTTTTTTTAAATATGTTGAAATTGTAGGGGCTTCCCCCTTCTTCCAGCGGTTCACTTAGCGGCTCTGGGTCTGAGGGAAAATGACCGCTGCTGGAATTGTGATGGAGAGCAGGGGAACCTGGCACACCTTATCTTTCACTGCACAAAGGTCAAACATGTTTGGAACAGAATATTCACCTTCATAAACAAAGCTTTAGGGTACACACTTAAAGAAGAGTTTGCTACACTCACCACCGCATTTATAACATCTGAACTCAACGCACAACATAACAGAGACCTTCTAGATCTCCTTCTAACAGCAGCAGTCAAAATAGTACTCACAAAATGGAAGGACACCTCCAAGGCCACCTTCAAGGGGTGGCTCAACTGAGTGACATACCTGAGAGGAACCGACAACACAGCCTTACGAAACACGCCATGGAGACAACCCAACAGGGGTATGCGGGCATCTTTGGACAAGTTCCTAGACCCATACAAACCCACATGAAAGTGCTAGTCAAAAGCATTCACCAAGCCAAGTATCACACCCCCCACTAGAGCAGGACACCCTCCTCCTTCTCCCCTCCTAGACTCTTCGCTCTTTCCCTCCCTTTTTTTTTCTTTCACAGAAGACAGATGGACGGGGCCGGTCTAGCATATATTTTGATGTAAACCGGCCAGTCTGGCTGATACCTGCAGCACAAAGCACCGAAGATTATATGTTATATGTTATATGTTATAGGTGTTAAAGAAGTAAAGCAGGGACGGACAAGCATATCTGATTCATGGGTAAACTGTATTACCAGCAACTACGCCACGCTGGCTGTCACCCTTGTACTAACAAAACGATGACAATTATATGTTATATGTCATATGTTATAAGTGGAAAAACCAATAAAAATATAAAAATAAAAATAAATGACCAGCTAACTATAACACCCCTGAAACCTATGTTTTTTTCAGTGATATATATTACCACACCCCTTTTTACACCACTCTGCGAACGCGGCTTCTGGTGCGCTACTGGTGGGGGATGAGGTCCTCTTAAGTCCTGAAGACCTCAGGACACAAGTAGAGGTGTTTTGGTTGATGCAAATTCAGGTATGGATGTTGCAATGCTCGAAAAAGTGTACTTTTACAATCTTTGGATTTCAGCATTGGAAGAGGAAGCGTAAATTTAAACTCGGCCTGTGAAGGGGGGTGTGCATGGCCCCCTCACCCCTTGAAAAAAGGCCTGGGCCACGGAATGTGGTCCCCGGGGCTAAAAATGGACCAGTGATGGGGGTCCACGAGGCACCCCCTCCCTTACAAAAAGGAAAAAAACTGTGAAATCCAGCAGTTATAGTTAGCTGAGCTTGAGCCCCCACAATGTACTGCTTATGATGGCACATATTACATAATTCACGACATGGTCGGTGATATCACTCATGACATCTCAAATGACATCACTGATGACATAATCCCAAAAATGACTAACGCATCCACTCACACCACCATAGAGCCTTTCATACACCCACTCCCAAACAACCATTCACAAAACCATTTACAGACCTATACAAGTACTTGCACACCCACTCACTGATTCATAGATCTACACACACACATCCACTCACCTACACAGCCACTTAAACACCCACTTACTCACTGTTAGAAATGGGGCGTCTCTAGTTGGTAATGATTTGCACATTTGTCCAAGTAGGGACCCTTGCTTCTAGTCAGGGTAAGGGAGTTACACCCTTAGACAACCCCTGCTCACCCCTTGGTAGCTTGGCACAAGCATTGGTAGCTTGGCACAAGCAGACAGGCTTGTCTCAGAGGCGGTGTGTAAAGCATTTGTGCTCACATACAGTAATACAGTGAAAACACTACAAATAGACACCACACCAGTTAAGAAAAATAAGTAATCTTTATCAAAACCAAAAAATCTACAATACATATATACAGATATCACCAAAAATAGGTTATTCACACAAATAAAGCTTGTAGCAACAAATAACTCCACCAGGGGCTATTGCGATGTGGTGACAGGTGTAAATCCCAAAGTACGGCGCCGACCGCGAGGTGTGTGGCGTCGGGCTGGAGTCAGACAAATCCCAAAGAACAGTGCCTTCTTAAACAAAGAAAACAAAGATGGTGCACAGCGTTGGGGAGGTGATGCTTTATTGGTGCACCGTCGGTTCCTTATGACCACAGGGGAGGTGAGGCGTTGGTTCCTTACTGTAGCTGGGGAGGTGACATTGCAGTGGCGTTGAGGCGTCAATTCCTCATGATAATGTGGGATCGATGGATTCAGGAGGTGACCTACGTCAGGTATGGATTCCATGAGGATGAAGCACCGACGTCGGTGAAGTCGGGGCTGCGATGTGAGTCAGGTGGTGATTGTGAGTATTATGAGGGTTGCCCTTGGCTCCGGTACAGGCAGTGGCCTCGGTGCCCAGGCTTCATGCAGGTCGCGGCGTCACTCACCAGCATCGATGTTGCTATTTCTCTCTGTGGCCCCAATATTTATTCTGCATTTTCCTTTGTTCTCTGGTGGCAGAGAGGCTCTATGTTCAGTCAAAACCTGTTCTATCCTCTCTGATCTAGCTTCCCGGCAGAAGGTGAAGACAGCTATGTGTAATTCAGACCAGGCCCATTCAGGAGCAAGGAAATCTCCTCCCCCTACTCTAGATGCAGCCCAGGTCTATTCTGCCCAGCCCTGACTAATCCAGGAAAGACAGGACACACCTCCTACCCCTGTGGCGGTCTATAGTGAATGCACACCCCCAACCCCTGTCACTCCAAAGTCAAACAGTCAATCCACAAAAGCAGCAGAGGTACACACTTTCTAAAAATTGTATTTTCAAACACACAATATGAAAATCATCTTTACTAAAAAAAGATGCATTTTTATATTCTGGGTACAGGCATACTAAACTCCAGCTTTCTATCTTGTCCCAATGGAAAGTTATACTTATAAGATGTTATAAATAAACTCCCATTCTATCCTAGGGTACAGATAGCCTTTCAATAGTGAAAAACCAAATACACTGCATTTCACTATCAGGACATGTCACACACATCAGCACATGTCTTACCTTTAACATACAGTGTACCCTGCCCACTAGGGTACCTTGGGCCTACCTTAGGTGTGGCTCACATGTAATAAAAGAGAACATTAGGGCTTGGTAAGTGGGTTCATTTGCCAGGTCGACATGGCAGTAGAGACTGTGCCCAGACACTGCAGGGGCAGGTCTGAGACACATTTGAAATGCTGCTTGTGTGGGTGTGACGATCAGTGCTGCAGGCCCACTAGCAGCTTTTGACTTACAGGCCCTGGGCACACACAGTGCATTGTAATAGAGACTTAGTAGTAAGTCAAACAAGCCAATCATGGAAATACCAATCCGTATTCACAATTTACAGAGGGAGCACTTGCACTTTGGCACTGATCAGCAGTGGCAAAGGGCCCAAAGCAACTAGACCAGCAAAAACGAAATCCAGCACACAGCAAAAAATACAGAAGGCAGAGGCAAAAAGACAGGTGAAAACCATGCCAAGGATGCCAGTTCTGACACTCACTAATACAGCCAATCACATATCCACTCATATGCCCATACAGCTACGCACACACTGAATCAAACACTCATAGAGCTACTCACACAGCCACTTACTCACCCATACAGTTACGCACACACCCACTTACTTACTCATAAAGGTTCTAACTTGTACTCATGCCCCAATACCGCTGCTGACACAAGCACACTCACCCATACAGCTACATCCACTCACTCACTCTCTCACTCATTTACCCATACATTCACTTGTATACCCCATCACTCACCTATACTGCATTTCACATACCCAGTTACTCAAATACCATAGACACATCCACTCACTCACCTATACAGCCATACACATACTCACTCACCAATACAGCCCCTCACACATGCAATTACTAACCCATACAGCCACTGACTCACCCTCTCACTCATTCATACAGGCAATCACACACCCCTTCACCCACCTACACAGACACTCACTCACCCATACAGCCACTCACATACCCACTCACACACCCACATAGACGCTATGACACCAACTGACTGACTGATACAGAAAGTCACACAACCAGTCCCTCACCCACGCATTCACTGAGGCATCTAATCACTCACTTATACAGTCAGTCACCCAGCCACTAAAGCACCCGTAGAGGCACTCATTCACCCACTGATTCACCAATACACCTTGGTATATATATATATATTTAATACTGATACACTTTTTAAGAACACTCACAGTCACTCGTTGATGTCATCCGTGATATCACTGACCATGCCATGAGTGATGTAATATGTGAGGTCATAAGCAGTGCGTTGCGTGGGCGCGAGTTATAGATAGCTAAGCTAATTATAACTGCTGAATTTCACAGGCTTTGTACGCTTTAATTCTGAGCCTAACTATAATGTCTTTGTAACCATTGGCATTTTCAGTGAATATATATGTGTGTATGTATGTGTGTGTGTATATATATATATATATATATATATATATATATATATATATATATATATATATATATATATATATATGTATGGAGTGCGACTCCAGTTCTTCATCGAGGTTGTTGTAATATTAAGCGGCTTGGCCGCAGGAGTTACGCACAATCAGCAAGAGCGCCATACTTTCCCGACAGGAACCTCAGTTTGTGATCGTGAAAGCAGAAAAGGGAAAGTGGCTGCCACCGAAGACTGCCTCCGGTATGATTTCCGTGTAGCTTGGAAAATGGGCTGCCACGGAGCGCGAAGGTTCACGGACACAGTAACACCAATGGAATTTTAATGCACCACCCACTGGAGGGTTCTGAAAGACACTGTTTGCGAGTACTACAGGTACCAGCATGCCGTTAATTGAGAACACCGCCCACCAGAGGGTTAAAGCCCACCAGAGGGTCAAAGAATTAAACGAAGGCAATCGCTGTGGGAAACCGAACAGTGACAAAGTGTGCATGGCTTACCTTTGAAAAAGTTCACTGTTGAACTAAACGCGTCAGGACTGCCACTGCCAACGTGAAATAATAAAAGATTTGGCCCCTGAACCCAGTGAAGTGCGACTCCAGTTCCTCATTCGTTGGAGAGGTTGTGGTAATATATATATATATATATATATATATATATATATATATATATATATATATATATATATATATATATATATATATATATATATATATATTCAATGAAAAAACCATAGGTTATAGGCCATATATAGTTAGGAATTAGCATTTACAAAACCTTATTTTACTCGCATAAAACCATTGAAATTCCATATATAGTTAGCTAACTATAAGCGCTAACTATATATCGCGCACCCGCAATCCACTGCTGATGATGTCACATATTACATCATTCATGACATGGTCAGTGACATCACTGATGACATCACTGATCACAACATCCAGTGATTGTATGTGTCTGTAAAGTTTAAATATGTTTCACATATTGAAGAATGAGTGGATGTATAAGTGTCTGGATGAAGAATTTAGTAGGTGCATGACTGACTGTATGAGTGAGTGATTAAATGTGTCTCACTGAGTACATGGGTTAGTGACTAAACTGTCTTAATTCGTGCATCAGTATGTTTGATGTTGTGTAAGCTGCTGCATGTGTTGATCAGTAGCTATAAGAGTGGCCATATGGGTTATTGATTGGTTGCCCAAATATTTGAATGGGAGGCTGAGTGTGTGTGTGGGTGGCTGGGAGGTGCGTGACTCTGTGCATAGATGTGTAAGCAGTTGATTCACTAGGAGTATGAGTTCAAGAGTGCATGTGGAAACAGCTATATGGGCGGTTGACTGTGCATGGGTGTGTTGGTGAGTGAATGGATTTCTCATTGCTACATGTGCAAGTAAGTACGTATGTAAAACACAATACATGTGAGAGTTGAGATATATAAATAACTGAACATAAGAGCCAGTGAATGTGTGAGTGGCTGTATCGATCACTGTGAGCTTGTATCAGGGATTATATAAGAGAGTAAATATGTGTTATTATATGTTTGAATAAGTAAGATGTGTATAACTGTATAGTTGAGGTAATGGAGGTGTGATTGATTCTTTGCATGACTGACTAGGTGTGTGAGTAACTCCATGGATGAGTGACAGTCTGTGAGTGTCTGTTTATACTGAGTGTATGTAAGGTTATATTAGAGTCTGAAGAGATTCATTGTATTATCACATGAGTGATGTGATCAGTGATGACAAATGAGATGTCATCAGTGATGTCATTTGAGTTGTCATCAGTGATGTCATTTGAGATGTCATCATTGATATCATTTGAGTTGTCATCAGTGATGTCATTTGAGATGTCATCAGTGATGTCATCAGTGATGTCACTGACCATGTCATGAATGATGTAATATGTGACATCATCAGCAGTGGATTGCGGGTGCGCGATATATAGTTAGCGCTTATAGTTAGCTAACTATATATGGAATTTCAATGGTTTTATGCGAGTAAAATAAGGTTTTGTAAATGCTAATTCCTAACTATATATGGCCTATAACCTATGGTTTTTTCATAGAATTTTCAAGGTTTTGTAAATGCAAATTCCTAACTATATATCCACTATAACCTATGGTTTTTTCTGTGAATTTCATTGGTTTTTTAATAGCAAATATGAAAAGCTTTAAAATGTCAAGTACGTGATAGATAAAAACATTTTCGTATTTATGCACGCTGATGTGCTTTGAACGCTGCCCCCCCCCTCCCCTCCGTTGTAATCCGTCGTACCTCCTTGTCTCTCCATTTGATTGATTGTTGTCCAAGCATTTACTGTTTTAGAATTGGTTCTCTTTGGATCATTCTCTATTTACAAACAAGCACAAAGTCGCAATACTCTGTTTAGTCTTTGCAGATAGTGAAAAATCGTGTAAAAAAAATAAAAGTAATCGAGCAAAATCAGTAGGCCACTAATTGGATCTCTTTTTGACCTCGCTAAAATAGAAATATTAGGAACAACCCTTCTTGAGAAATACGAAAATAGTGACATGAACTGAGCTCCACACCATGAGGGCTGCAAGACAGCTCGGCTCCATCACCCATCCCGCACAAAATAATGACAAACCCTATGCAAATATTAAAAATATAGACAACACACCAGCAAAGAAACAGGGTAAAACATTTTATTAAAAAACTATTTACATAACGTTGGTTTATAAGATGATGTCAGTAGTGGACCGATGTGTGAATAGATCGAAAACAGCACAAGGCTCCAAGATCCGGATAGCAAGCTCCTGGATGTTGGGTGCCATAGTTTAGAGTTCTGAATTTCAGCCTTTTTCAATGCCTGTGCTTTGTTGAATCAAAATGGCGGCTTGACACAAAGCTGACTCAAGCGTTGCTACTGATGCTATGCAGACCAAAACTGGTTTTCAGTTTGTACATTTTTCTAGATTTTTCAATCCAAGTTTGGTTGACTTTGTAGAACGATGGCTTCAGATTTTCAACATACGGTGTGGTGGCGCTGACTGGGAGGGGGCGCTTCGCTCCTGCCCCCTCCCCAAGTAAGATTTTCATACGTGAAAGTACGTTAATGGTTTTGGTCCCTGAGATGCTTCGATGTCACTACCATTCTCAAATAGCATAAGTTCTAGATGTTGGGTGCCATAGTTAAGAGTTCTGAGCAGCGCTTGTAACACTGTCTGAAGCTTATTTCCACCTACTGCAGCTTCACTATTCTCAAAGTAAGTGAGTGTCGTTTGTGGACCTGACTGCATTAGAAAACAATGTGATATGTTACCTTCCTAAACAGCTTGACGGAGGCCCCTGAGGGACGCTGTGATGGCCATGGACTCGGAGAAGACGCTTGGCTCCGACACCCTCCCCAAGTCTTATAGCACTGGTGTAGCCTGAGATCGCCCCCGACATAGGCGGCCGGCTCCCGGCGGTACTTTTTGCCTTTTGATGACTCTTCAATTCTGGACCTTGTCCCACAATCCGTTTGACCTGAAGACAAGCTGTAGTGGGGCGCCCCTTTATCGTTTTAGTTGCCATTCCGCCCGCTTTTGCTACACTGTGCCTCTTCCGCCATTCAGCTGTTTTCCGCCCGCTCTTGCGACTACAGCGTCTCGCTCACCATGTAGTTGAGATGCGCCCGCTCTTGCGGTGCAGCGATAGGCGGCTGCCACAGGACTCTCAAAATGGCGGCCGGCTCTTCGGTTTTGGGCCTGGTCCACTGAAATGGCCCTGGGACACCTTGGAACTCGGACGCTTGTCTGCTAGGGCTTGGGTCCCATTCTCGAAAAGCGTCCCCTCAGCCGTGAAGATTCTACAAAAGTCTTGGGGGCCTCCGACTCCCGCAGGCTTCTGGTGGGGAGCGGCTGCCATGATTGCTCGTGGAATGGCCACGACGGAGCTACGAGATGGTAGTGGTCTCATGCTGACGCCAGCTTTAGTGTGAAACATCCAGAAACACTGTAGACTACCAATTCGATCAGTTCCGGTAGCGCCCCAACATGACCCGGAAGAGAAGAACTTGCCCTCCCCTCTTTGACTGATGGTTCTTGTTGCCTGTCCCCTCTGTTGTCATTTAACAGAACTTTTTGGACTGCTGAAAGGGGTTGTGTTCTGAACGCTGGTTGGTGGAGACATTTAGACTATATTCTTGACCTACGTTGTCGCGTAATGCGTTTTATGACACGCCGCGTTAGCGCACCCGGAAGTGATCCGAGGCGCGGCGCGCAGCGCGTAACGTAAGCATAACAGGTCATGTGACTTGTTAATAAAACTTTTCATTGGTTCATTTTACTTTTGTTAATTTAATGATGAAAAGCTTGGTCTTATGACCTAAAAATTACGCTTTTTATTATTTTCGAACAATATTTTTTTTTCAAACATATGTTATAATATTCCAGGCTAATGTACTTTCCCGGAAAATTTACAACTGTCTTGCAAGTAAAATATATTCCTTTTTCGAGAAAAAGGGCGTTTCTTCCTTCCATGACGGAGCCGTTGAGTAAAAGAGATTCGGCCTGCTGTCTTAGTCGCCGATACGCCTGATTATCAGATTCTTATCGATCACTTTATGTTGCAGACATGAAAAACACAACTGCCCTTGACCATTTATCTTTACTGCGTTCCTACATATTATACCTTTTATCCGTCATGTAATTGGACTGCTTTATTTCACTTGCCTTTTACTGATTCCAAAACAGTCACTAAAAGTAAAAACTTTACAAATGAAAATACTACTACCGTGTTTTGTTTTAAAAACCTTTATTGTGAAAATGTCAGTATACAAATACGGGCCTATAACCACGTGGGCCGGCCACGGAGCAAACTCAAATCGTATATGATGAGGAGACATTTACACTGTAGAAGAACGTAACGAGCGGGCCATTAGGTGACAAGAACAAAGGTGTCTAACAGTTGCGGAATCGGTGGACGTACATTTTGTAATTAAAATACGACAGGGCCACTTACAATAACATTTTCTAGATATACATTTGCGGGCAAAGAGTTACGAGTCCCATTTATACCGGCGCCATTTTGGGCGAGGCCGGGCAGGTCCAAGATATAGTCAAAATGTCTCCACCAACCATCGGCCAGACCAGAACCCCTTTCGGCCCTTTATGTTACAAGATGGTGTCTTCTATTCAGAAAATATTGGTGGCAGCATTTTGAAAGGAAACAGAAACAGCCGTTCTCCTAGTGAGTTTCACATTGTTACATTTAGGAAGAATGTTGAAGAGTAGTATGTGGAAAATCTGAAGCCATTTTTCTACAAACTCTCAATCAGACTTAGATGGAAAAAAAACCTGAAGAATGTACAAACTGAAAACCAATTTTTGTCTGTATAGCACCAACAGTAACGCTTGAGTCAGCTTTGTGTCAAGCCGCCATTTTCATTCAATCAATAGCGTCCCCCTGCACACATTCAGGGACCTGGTCGTGTCTTTAGATGAAACGCATTGTAGGAAAAGAAGCAGAAAGGAAAAGGAAAAAATTTCCGCCGGACCTAGTGAAGCTGCAGCAGGTGCAAATAAGCTTCAGACAGTCTTACAAGCACTGCTCAGAACTCTCAACTGAGGCACTCAACATCCAGGACTTGCCATTCGGATCTTAGCGCCTTGTATTTTTGTTTTGTTCTTGATGGAGGGGAAACAACAAAAAACAGGCATTGAAAACGGCTCAACTGGAGCAAAAAAAAAATTACTTCTTGGGTGCATTAGGGCATTTATGATTTTCGAATGCCGTATTCATCAGGTTGATGCTCATGTTGCCATAGGACAGCATAGCACCACAGTGTATACAAGTTAACTTCATATGTTCAGATGAGGCAGGTGGCATATTTAGCATTCACCTTCTTTGATCCAGGAGGGATGGAGAAAAACTGCCAGATGAAACTTGAAACTTGGCCATCCAGATCTCGGCACATCGGTCCGCTACTGACAGTGACCGCAACTCAGCTGGACACGCCGTCTTTCGGCGCAGCATTGTAGGATGGCCACACCAGTGCGGCAATTTGCTGGACACCACATCGGTGCCATCCGCATCTCGACGCGTTGTGCTGCCTTCGGCCTATTCGCACATCGGTCCGCTACTGACAGTGACCGCAACTCAGCTGGACACGCCGTCTTTCGGCGCAGCATTGTAGGATGGCCACACCAGTGCGGCAATTTGCTGGACACCACCTCGGTGCCATCCAGATCTCGGCGCGTTCATTCATTCAATAGCGTCCCCCTGCACACATTCAGGGACCTGGTCGTGTCTTCAGAAGAAACGCATTGTAGGAAAAGAAGCACAAAGGAAAAGGCAACAAGTTCCGCCGGACCTAGTGAAGCTGCAGCAGGTGCAAATAAGCTTCAGACAGTTCTACAAGCACTTCTCAGAAATCTCAACTGAGGCACTCAACATCCAGGACTTGCCATTCGGATCTTGGCGCCTTGTGCTGGTTCCGACCTATTCACACATCGGTCCGCTACTGACATCACCTCATAAGCCAACGGGGCACCCCACGCCGACTTCCGGCGCAGCATTGTAGGATGGCCACACCAGTGCAGCCACTTGCTGGACACCACCTCGGTGCCATCCGGATCTCAGCGCGTTCGAGTCACTGTGCCGGAAGAGTAACCGGAACTCAGCTGAACACGCCGTCTTTCGGCGCAGCATTGTAGGATGGCCACACCAGTACGGCAATTTCCTGGACACCACCTCGGCGCCATCCGGATCTCGGCGCGTTCGAGTCACTGTACCGCAACAGTGACCGCAATTCAGCTGGACACGCCGTCTTTCGGCGCAGCATTGTAGGATGGCCACACCAGTGCGGCAATTTGCTGGACACCACCTCGGTGCCATCCGGATCTCGGCGCGTTGTGCTGCCTTCGGCCTATTCGCACATCGGTCCGCTACTGACGCCGCCTCACGTGCCAACGGATTTTCTACGCTTTTTGTAGCCCTATGTCGCATAACAGGTCATGTGACTTGTTTATAAAACTTTTCATTGGTTCATTTTACTTTTGGTTTCCTAAAGATGGAAGGCTTGGTCATATGACCTAAAAATAACACTTTTCATTGGTTTAGAACATTTTTTTTTCCCAAACGATGAAAGCCCCACCTTGTTTCTGGATCATTCAGACTGAAGCTGGCGTCAGCATGAGAGCACCACCATCTCGTGGCTCCGTCGTGGTCATTCCGCGAGCAATCATGGCAGCCGCTCCCCACCGGAAGCCTGCGGGAGTCGGGGGCCCCCAAGACTTTTATACAATCTTCACGGCTGAGGGGACGCTTTTCGAGAATGGAGCCCAAGCCCTAGCAGGCAAGCGTCCGACTTCCAAGGTGTCCCAGGGCCATTTCAGTGGACCAGGCCCAAAACCGAAGAGCCGTCCGCCATTTTGACAGCCATGTGGCAGCCGCCTATCGCTGCACTGCAAGAGTGGGAGCAACTCCACAACATGGTGAGCGAGACGCTGTGGCCGCAAGAGCGAGCGCAACTCAGCTAGATGGCCGCCACCTGGGGAGACCCGTTCACGCCGCCTCCCCCCCCCCCCCCCGGGCCGCCGCACGCCAATTTTCGGAGCAGCATTGTAGGATACCAAAACCAGTGCGGCAGTTTACTGGACATCACCTGGGTGCCTGTCGTACATGTTGTGTCAGCCATGTGACACTGGACACAGACCGCTACTGACGAGGCCTCCCCCCGCACCACCCGGGACGCCCCACGCTGTTTTTCTGTGCTGCATTGTAGGATCCCTAAACCAGTGCGGCACCCAGGCGACATCACCTGGGTGCCGTCCAGAACTCTGCACGTTGTGCTGCCTTGGGACTATTCGCACAACAGACCGCTACTGACGAGGCCTCCCCCCGCCCCACCCGGGACGCCCCACGCCAATTTTCGGAGCAGCATTGTAGGATCCCTAAACCAGTGCGGCACCCAGGCGACATCACCTGGGTGCCGTCCAGAACTCTGCACGTTGTGCTGCCTTGGGACTATTCGCACAAAAGATAGCTTCTAACCATTGTTGCTTTTTGTGTTAATAAATGTTTAAATGTTTTTAGTTTTTGTTCTGTTCATTATCGTTAAAAGTTAATAAAGTTTTATAATCTTACTTTGTTGGAGTGTTATCTATTTTTTGAAAAACGGGTGAATGGGGCCTTGAATCGGGTTATTGTCATGTGTGGGCTTTGGAAGTGTGCTGCTGCAGGATCGGACATTTCAAACTCAAATGCACGTTCTTTTTCTTACCTTTCCGAAGCATGGAGCGCAATAGCAGGCAGAGAAAGGGTGATGCACGTGTTGAACACTACCTGACCTGGCAAGTTGCTGGCAGTGCCCCCCCCGCCCGCTCCTGAAAGAGGGCACACACACACCGCCGCCCCGAGTACTTCAGAAATCTTTAAAAGACCATGCGCTTGTTCATGAGGCTTAAATGGTTTATCACCTCTTCTAGAACCCCTACATCGACCCTCTGACGTTTCATGGAAAAATTACCATGTAACACAATACCAAGCCCTATCAGCTGAAACCCCCAAGGAATCGTGGGGCATATTAGCAAGGGGGTTTATCTCCCCTTTTTTGGCTTTAAAAACCATGAAAGCGGAGATAAAATTATTTCCCTATTATCAAGCTGTCGCTAACACCAGTTAGTGACACCTAAAAGGAGATAGCGACCATCTTGGGCCCGGCTTTGCATGTCAGTGATACTTATCACTAATGACATGCAAAGTGGCGTGCCAAGATGTTAGCGACTGGAAACAGTCCCTAACATCGCTACCTTCTATTACCAACTTTTGGAGATATTCGCACTAAGCGCGAATATCTCCAAAAGCTAACACCTGCCCTGAGCAGGTTTTAGCCATGTTATCCAATGGGAGGTGGATAACATGGCTAAGAGCATTAGGTCGATAATACATGAATATCGCTGACTTTTCTGCGATAATAGCAAGGTTTATCTGCGATAAAAATCGCCGATGTGCGGCGATAATTTTTGTCTCTAAACAAGTTATAGACAAAAATTATCGCTAGTTGTTAGTAATATGCCCCCGGGTTTTTGCTTGCAGAAATCGGGAGGCGGGAGACTAGCACTGAAATCAGTACTCACACGCCTGAATCAGGAGGATTGGCATGTCTGAATTCTCTACAGCTGGGGCCATAAACTACATCCGCAGGGGTAGGTGATAGCCTGGGACCAGCCTGGCATCTAAAATGGCTGCCGTGCACGACAAAATTGTGGCATTCGAAAAAAGGCAAGATGGCGCAGCCGCTGGAAGAGATGTATCAACATATATCAGCCTCCTCAGCCACCCTCAGGAAACATAGGGGATTAGGATACGTCTCCCGCACCCCCTTATACCTAGTAATTTAATTTACGAAGCACAAAATGGCGAATTCCCGTTTCGCTACCAGTTTGCGGCCCAGTTCGCGGCCCGTGAAGCGCTTCTACCGTGAAAAATCATTTTTTTTTTCTTTTCCCCACGGGTCCCTTTAATAACCCCAACAACATTCCTAGGGGGTCAAGAAGGGGATACCTTGCCCCCTTTCATTAAATTCACCCTTCGTTTTTCACCTCTTCTTCTCTCTCGATCCTACCGAGAGACAAGATGGCGGCCGCTCCGGACTGTCACGCAGCAAAAAAAAAAAAAAAGCTCACGCACAGCCGCTGGAAGAGATGTATCAACATATATCAGCCTCCTCACCCACCCTCAGGAAACATAGGGGATTAGGATACGTCTCCCGTACCCACTTATAACTAGTAATTTAATTTACGAAGCACAAAATGGCGAATTCCCGTTTCGCTACCAGTTTGCGGCCCAGTTCGCGGCCCGTGAAGCGCTTCTACCGTGAAAAATCATTTTTTTTTTCTTTTCCCCACGGGTCCCTTTAATAACCCGAACAGCATTCCTAGGGGGTCAAGAGGGGGATACCTTGCCCCCTTTCATTAAATTCACCCTTCGTTTTTCACCTCTTCTTCTCTCTCGATCCTACCGAGAGACAAGATGGCGGCCGCTCCGGACTGTTTAGAATGTTGACAGACACCGGAGAGCCAATCAGCTTTCTGCGCGCAAAGTTCCGATAAGCGAAAAGTAAGCGGACCGGATCGCTGCCCAGAGCGCTGTTACAGATATATATCTTGATTTAAACGTTAATTTCTCAAAAACTACTGGAGCACATATATTGAGACCTAGCAAAGGCACATCGGGCTAACAGTCCCTACAATTTTGCCAAGTTTCGTGCAAATCCATTCAGCCGTTCGAGCTAAAAGTGAGTCCAACCGCCCTATGGAAAAATGAATGGGAAAAACACGTTTTGGGACCCCCCTTTTTTCTCAGCCCCCCCTTGACGAAACCCCACCAAATTTTCAGGAGCTGCTCAGAAACAAAATGTGCCATTTTCCTGAAAATTTCAGCCGATTCCATCCACAAACGCCAAAGTTATTAGACATAGAATTTTCAAAAGTCCCATAGGGAATTAATCCTAACTATATATACCTACTGGCGATAGCCAGTAGGTAATATATATATATATATATAACCTAGGTAGGTAGTTATAGTTAGGAGTTTTTTCAATGTTAAATCTCAAAATTCTATTTGGAATAACTTTGGCACCGGTTGACGAATCTGCTTGAAAATTTCCTCAAAATGGCCTCGCCGAGCTCCGGTCCTTCCCTGAAAGTTTGGGGGGGATTCGTCAGGCAGGGGCCGAGATGAAAGGGGGGTCCCAAAACGCGTTTTCCCCATGTTAATTTCCATAGGGCGGTCGATTTCACTTTTAGCCCGAACGGCTGAATGGATTTCCACCAAATTTGGCAAAATTGTAGGGACTGGTAGCCCGATGTGCCTTTGCTATGTCTCAAGATATGTGCTCCAGTGGATTTTGAGTAATTTAGGTTCAAAAAAATATATATATCTATAGGCGCGCCCCGGTGCGCGCACCGGGGAGCGCACCAGGCGCGACACGCGACTTGCGCGCGGAAAGCTGATTGGCTCACGGGTGTCTGTAAACATTCGAAGCAGTCCGGAGCGGCCACCATCTTGTGTCTCGGTAGGATCGAGACACAAGAGGTGACATAAAAAAAGGGAGAAATTACTATAAGGGGGCAGGGTAGACCCCCTCCTGACCCACTAGGTTTAATGTGGGGGCTAAAATAGGGTCCCGCGGGGCATTTAAAAAAAATATTTTTTGTAGATTTGCGCGGGAGGAGCGCCCGGTACGCGCTCCGGGAAGCGCACCGGGGAGCGAAGTATGGGGAAAATCCAGGACCTTATTTATGAAGGCCTGGCGACAGTTTTGCGCCGCCTGTGCATCACTTTTTGTGACGCACCAGCCGTGTAAAAAATGCGCATCGTTGCGCTATATTTAAAAAGTGACGCATCTAGGTAGATGGGTTACTTTTTAAAACCCTGCACCACATTATACTTGCGTCAGGTATAATGTATGCAGAGGGGGCACTCCCCCGCAAAAAGCTTGGTAATAGCGACGCAGTGAAATCTATGAGATTTCACTGCGTCACTTTTAGGATGCTGTTGTGTCAAAATCTTTCGCCTGCCTCACAGCAGGTGTAAGACTGACGCAAGACCATTCACAAGGTGCTTTCCCCATGTGAAAGGACGCATTACTGGAGTTGCATCACTTTTGTGATGCAATCCAGCAATGTGTCACTTTTGTGTTTACAGATAGGTCAGAAATACTGACGTATCTGTAACTCCTTGCGACATGATTCGTCATACATTAAATATGACACATCTGGAATGTCGTAAGGAGTGCGCACAGAAAAGTGACGCATCGCACCAGTGGTGTAAAAAAATGTGCCTCGTTACGCTATATTTAAAAAGTGATGCATCTAGGTAGATGGGTCACTTTTTAAAACCCTGCGCCACATTATACCTGCGTCAGGTATAATGTATGCAGAGGGGGCGTTCCCCCGCAAAAAGCTTCGTAATAGCGACGCAGTGAAATCTATGAGATTTCACTGCGTCACTTTTAGGATGCTGTTGCGTCAAAATCTTGCGCCTGCCTCACAGCAGGTGTAAGACTGACGCAAGACCTTTCACATGGTGCTTTCCCCATGTGAAAGGACGCATTTCTGGAGTTGCGTCACTTTTGTGACGCACTCCAGCAATGCGTCATTTTTGTGTTTACAGATACGTCAGAAATACTGACGTATCTGTAACTCCTTGCGACATTATTCGTCATACATTAAATATGACACATCTGGAATGTCGTAAGGAGTGCGCACAGAAAAGTGACGCATCGCTGTTTTCACGCAGCGATGCGTCACTTTTCAGAAATGAGGCCTCCAGTTTCTTCACTGTGGCACCTCTACGACCCTTTCTTGCGTCAATACGTCCCTTTTGCATACATTACACCTGACGTAGGAATAATGTGGCGCAGGGGTTTACAAAGTGACGTATTTACCTAGAAACGCCACTTTGTAAATATGAATAAATAAGGTGCATTTTTTATTGGACTGATGCGTCACAAAAAGTGATGCTTTGGTGGCGTTAAAGTAACGCATGGCTTCATAAATGAGGCCTTCTGCCTTCAACTCCAGCAATGCATCTTTTCTTATCCTTCCACACCCCTGTTCCTTTTCAACATTTTCTTTGAATATCAACATTCCCCATATTCACTCTTCTTCTCCTTACTTTCTTTCCTAACACTCACCTTCTTTCAGTCCTCCTACTTCACTTCCTTTCTCCTCTCATACCTTTCTGTTCTTTCTTACTCATTCTCCTTTCCATTATCAATGCACTCTATTTCATTTACTCTTTTTTCATTTTTTTTAGAATATAGCTCTTTGATGAGAATTGGAGGTAGTTCTGAAAAGAACTTTTGGTTTTCTGCTTTTTTCTAAACAGGAACAAAAACAGGGAATGGAAACTGCTCAACAGGAGCAAAAAAAACAAAATAAATTAGGGGTGGGAAGAGCAGCGATGGTTTTCTAATGATCGAGCCATGAGCTGTACACTTTGTTCTCCAAAGGTAAGCAGTTGATTGCAGTATCTGCATCTGAGGGCACCATGGTTAAAAGCAGGTTGAATGTTCGGAACCAGCTCTTGTGATCTCCCCCTCCCAGAAGAAGTTGCTCCTCCGGTTGATGTAGAGGCCCCATCAATGGGAACCTCTTGTGCCAGAGCCCTGACACTTTCCCGGGCAAAATTCTGGGGGTGCTTCCTCTCCACATGTCGGATCATTGTGTAGTTTCCAAATGAGTACTTTTTTAAGGGGTTACCCCGCGACAGCACTTCTTTGCAGATCCTGCACTCCACTTTTGGAGCATTCACCTTTTTTTGATTAGGTGGGATTATAAAAAATTTCCAAATAAAATGTTCCTTAACTATTCGTTGAGGAGGCTCTTCATTAATGAATTCTGGTTCTTCTTCACTGCTGGATTGTCTGGCAGCCATGGTAAAACCAACAAATATCCAGGAGCAAAAAGGCAGGTCTTGCAGTCACAAAAGTGAAAGAAGAAGTGAAGGAAATGGGTGGGGATTTCATTCTTTGTAAAAAAAACTGTTAGCAACCAATGAAAAGTGTTATTTTAAGGTCACATGACTTGACGCTCTGACGCTGCGCGCACCGGAGCGCTTCCGGGGCGCATACGCGGCGCGAACGTAGGCGCTTCCGGGGCGCATACGCGGCGCAAACGTAGGCGCTTCCGGGGCGCTTACGCATCGCGAACGTAGGCGCTTCCGGGGGCGTACACGCGGCGCGAACGTAGGCGCTTCCGAGGGCGCTTACGTTGCGCGCCGAAGTGACATCATCATACTTTTACGGAAATGCATAATCATTTTCCTCATAAAAAAAACTGCGTTTATTTGTATGGTACGAAATGTTTTGCATTATTATTAACTTTTCATTCTTATTGTTTTCACGAACGAAAGTAGCGCTCTGGGTGCGCTTTCCGGAGAGCTTACCGGTGATCTTACCGGAGAGCTTACCGGAGAGCTTACCGGAGCGCCCAGGAAAAAATTATATAAAAAAAAACTCAAAAATTAATACTTACACAAAACAGCAAATTGTAAAAAAAAACATAGGTTAGAAACTCGATATAGAAAGGAATTAGCATTTAAAAAACCTATGAAATTCACTGAAAAAACCATAGGTTTCACACCAGTTATAGTTAGGAATTGGCATTTAAAAAACCTATTAAATTCACTGAAAAAACCATAGGTTTCACACCAGTTATAGTTAGCTGGAAATTTTATTGACATAAAACCATTGAAATTCCCACGTTATAGTTAGTTGGACTCACTATAACTTGCGCGCCTGCAATGCACTGCTGATGACGTCACATATTACATCACTCATGACATGGTCAGTGACATCACTCATGACATCACTGATGACACTATCCTTGTGACAGAGTGACAGACCTCCTTTCAGTGTAATGTAAGCCTTGAAACACATATTCAAGAATAGTATTTAACATTTTCAAAAAAGTGGAGATACCCATACCAGTTACAATAAACAATTCAGTAATTCCACCATCTATATACACATCCACTCATTCACAAACAGTTCTATATAGGCACTCATACATATACTTACTCATTATATGTAGTGATACACCTATACATCCTGTTACACACCGACAGTCATCCAAAAGTTACTCACACACATATTTACACATGCAAAAAAAGTAATGAACATTCATTTATTTGCATATACAGCTATACACACACTACCACTTTACTTCTAAGAATACTTACACATACTTACTCTCTTAAACAATCACTTATAAAAACACGTACTAATTTAAACAGGAACTCTTATAATCTCTCACTCTCACATATACTCAGTTTTATAAATCAATACTCACATATACTAGATTAAAACATATGTCGTTACTGAAAAAGACAATAGTGAGACAGTCGTTTACTCACTAACATACACATATACACACTCATACATCCATACTGTCCTGTACATATGCTGTCTTCAAAACAAATACAAACAGTGAGTCAGTCACCAACCCATACAGCCACTTATACACAAAGTGAAGCACTGATACATACATTTCAATATATAAAAGTTACTTGCTAATATATGTATTCACTAAGATACACTTAATAAGGCAGTTAACCAATCAATTCTTTTAAAAACAAACATACATTTACACACTTATTTAACCATTTATTCTTCCATCGTACTTTACAAAAACATATTAAAAAAAAATGTATTTTTCAGAAAGACACACATTCACTGGATGGTGTCATCAGTGATGTCATGAGTGATGTCACTGACCATGTCATGAGTGATGTAATATGCGACGTCATCAGCAGTGCATTGCAGGCGCGCAAGTTATAGTGAGTCCAACTAACTATAACGTGGGAATTTCAATGGTTTTATGTCAATACATTTTTCAGTGAATATATATATATATATCACCATAACATCCCTCCAAGAAGAACGCGGAAAGCCAAAGGGATTGCAGGTCAGGTAGCACGTTTATTTCTGTCCCCAGCAATGGCGGCGAATGCATTTCGGCTAGAGTAGCCTTCTTCAGCGCCCAGCACTGCAGCATGCAAAGTTCACAAATGTTCCTTCCTCCTCGTTGTGTAGGTTCAGCACATGACGCTCCTCCCCCTTATGTGGTTGACACACCTAGTTCGAGTCCGTTTCAATTTTTGGACTTCTACTCCCAGAGTGCACTGTGGCGGCACCGCTGAGTCGATGGCGTGGGGGAGTGAGGCAGACTGTGGGTCCCGCTGACTGCAGGTAGGTGGTGAAGAATACATGCCTCGGCGAGAAAGAAAATTAACGGCAGCTGTCCTGTGTCCCCTTATGGCCGCTGCAACCAGTGTACCAAGGATATTATTACTGGGTTGGGGCAGTCAATGCGGACTGGAAATCCCTTGGAAGTAAAATACCTCGCTCTGCCCAGCATTCATCCAGGTCCTCTGGCGGTCTGCGGAGGTTATCGATCCCTCGATGCCGTTTTCGCTGCAAGCAGCTGCGTGCCAGATTTACCTCACAAACCCTTGATGCAGGGAGCCTTCCGTTCTGTGTCGTCTGGCAGGCACAGTAAATATCACCATAACATCCCTCCAAGAAGAACGCGGAAAGCCAAGGGGATTGCAGGTCAGGTAGCACGTTTATTTCTGTCCCCAGCAATGGCGGTGAATGCATTTCGGCTAGAGTAGCCTTCTTCAGCGCCCAGCACTGCAGCATGCAAAGTTCACAAATGTTCCTTCCTGCTCGTTGTGTAGGTTCAGCACATGACGCTCCTCCCCCTTATGTGGTTGACACACCTAGTTCGAGTCCGTTTCAATTTTTGGACTTCTACTCCCAGAGTGCACTGTGGCGGCACCGCTGAGTCGATGGCGTGGGGGAGTGAGGCAGACTGTGGGTCCCGCTGACTGCAGGTAGGTGGTGAAGAATACATGCCTCGGCGAGAAAGAAAATTAACGGCAGCTGTCCTGTGTCCCCTTATGGCCGCTGCAACCAGTGTACCAAGGATATTATTACTGGGTTGGGGCAGTCAATGCGGACTGGAAATCCCTTGGAAGTAAAATACCTCGCTCTGCCCAGCATTCATCCAGGTCCTCTGGCGGTCTGCGGAGGTTATCGATCCCTCGATGCCGTTTTCGCTGCAAGCAGCTGCGTGCCAGATTTACCTCGCAAACCCTTGATGCAGGGAGCCTTCCGTTCTGTGTCGTCTGGCAGGCACAGTAAATATCACCATAACATCCCTCCAAGAAGAACGCGGAAAGCCAAGGGGATTGCAGGTCAGGTAGCACGTTTATTTCTGTCCCCAGCAATGGCGGCAAATGCATTTCGGCTAGAGTAGCCTTCTTCAGCGCCCAGCACTGCAGCATGCAAAGTTCACAAATGTTCCTTCCTGCTCGCTGTGTAGGTTCAGCACATGACGCTCCTCCCTCTTATGTGGTTGACACACCTAGTTCGAGTCCGTTTCAATTTTTGGACTTCTACTCCCAGAGTGCACTGTGGCGGCACCGCTGAGTCGATGGCGTGGGGGAGTGAGGCAGACTGTGGGTCCCGCTGACTGCAGGTAGGTGGTGAAGAATACATGCCTCGGCGAGAAAGAAAATTAACGGCAGCTGTCCTGTGTCCCCTTATGGCCGCTGCAACCAGTGTACCAAGGATAATATTACTGGGTTGGGGCAGTCAATGCGGACTGGAAATCCCTTGGAAGTAAAATACCTCGCTCTGCCCAGCATTCATCCAGGTCCTCTGGCGGTCTGGGGAGGTTATCGATCCCTCGATGCCGTTTTCGCTGCAAGCAGCTGCGTGCCAGATTTACCTCGCAAACCCTTGATGCAGGGAGCCTTCCGTTCTGTGTCGTCTGGCAGGCACAGTAAATATCACCATAACATCCCTCCAAGAAGAACGCAGAAAGCCAAGGGGATTGCAGGTCAGGTAGCACGTTTATTTCTGTCCCCAGCAATGGCGGCGAATGCATTTCGGCTAGAGTAGCCTTCTTCAGCGCCCAGCACTGCAGCATGCAAAGTTCACAAATGTTCCTTCCTGCTCGTTGTGTAGGTTCAGCACATGACGCTACTCCCCCTTATGTGTTTGACACACCTAGTTCGAGTCTGTTTCAATTTTTGGACTTCTACTCCCAGAGTGCACTGTGGCGGCACCGCTGAGTCGATGGCGTGGGGGAGTGAGGCAGACTGTGGGTCCCGCTGACTGCAGGTAGGTGGTGAAGAATACATGCCTCGGCGAGAAAGAAAATTAACGGCAGCTGTCCTGTGTCCCCTTATGGCCGCTGCAACCAGTGTACCAAGGATAATATTACTGGGTTGGGGCAGTCAATGCGGACTGGAAATCCCTTGGAAGTAAAATACCTCGCTCTGCCCAGCATTCATCCAGGTTCTCTGGCGGTCTGCAGAGGTTATCGATCCCTCGATGCCGTTTTCGCTGCAAGCAGCTGCGTGCCAGATTTACCTCGCAAACCCTTGATGCAGGGAGCCTTCCGTTCTGTGTCGTCTGGCAGGCACAGTAAATATCACCATAACATCCCTCCAAGAAGAACGCGGAAAGCCAAGGGGATTGCAGGTCAGGTAGCACGTTTATTTCTGTCCCCAGCAATGGTGGCGAATGCATTTCGGCTAGAGTAGCCTTCTTCAGCGCCCAGCACTGCAGCATGCAAAGTTCACAAATGTTCCTTCCTGCTCGTTGTGTAGGTTCAGCACATGACGCTCCTCACCCTTATGTGGTTGACACACCTAGTTCGAGTACGTTTCAATTTTTGGACTTCTACTCCCAGAGTGCACTGTGGCGGCACCGCTGAGTCGATGGCGTGGGGGAGTGAGGCAGACTGTGGGTCCCGCTGACTGCAGGTAGGTGGTGAAGAATACATGCCTCGGCGAGAAAGAAAATTAACGGCAGCTGTCCTGTGTCCCCTTATGGCCGCTGCAACCAGTGTACCAAGGATATTATTACTGGGTTGGGGCAGTCAATGCGGACTGGAAATCCCTTGGAAGTAAAATACCTCGCTCTGCCCAGCATTCATCCAGGTCCTCTGGCGGCCTGCGGAGGTTATCGATCCCTCGATGCCGTTTTCGCTGCAAGCAGCTGCGTGCCAGATTTACCTCGCAAACCCTTGATGCAGGGAGCCTTCCGTTCTGTGTCGTCTGGCAGGCACAGTAAATATCACCATAACATCCCTCCAAGAAGAACGCGGAAAGCCAAGGGGATTGCAGGTCAGGTAGCACGTTTATTTCTGTCCCCAGCAATGGCGGCGAATGCATTTCGGCTAGAGTAGCCTTCTTCAACGCCCAGCACTGCAGCATGCAAAGTTCACAAATGTTCCTTCCTGCTCGTTGTGTAGGTTCAGCACATGACGCTCCTCCCCCTTATGTGGTTGACACACCTAGTTCGAGTCCGTTTCAATTTTTGGACTTCTACTCCCAGAGTGCACTGTGGCGGCACCGCTGAGTCGATGGCGTGGGGGAGTGAGGCAGACTGTGGGTCCCGCTGACTGCAGGTAGGTGGTGAAGAATACATGCCTCGGCGAGAAAGAAAATTAACGGCAGCTGTCCTGTGTCCCCTTATGGCCGCTGCAACCAGTGTACCAAGGATATTAATACTGTTGCGGATTTCCTATGGAAAATAGGTCCTAACTATAACTACCTACTGGTGTCTCCCAGTAGGTTATATATATATATTACCTACTGGCGGTCGCCAGTAGGTATATATAGTTAGGATTTTTTCCCTATGGGATTTCTGAAAATTCTATGCCTAATAACTTTTGCGTTCGTGGACGGAATTGGCTGAAATTTTCAGGAAAATGGCACATTTTGTTTCTGAGCAGACCTTGAAAATTTGGGGGGGTTTTGTGGAGGGGGGGCCGAGAAAAAAGGGGGGTCCCAAAACGCCTTTTTCCCATGTTAATTTCCATAGGGCGGTTGGACTCACTTTTAGCCCGAACGGCTGAATGGATTTTCACGAAACTTGGCAAAATTGTAGGGACTGTTAGCCCGATGTGCCTTTGCTAGGTCTCAATATATGTGCTTCAGTGGATTTTGAGAAATTAACGTTTAAATCAAGATATATATCTGTAACAGCGCTCCGGGCAGCGATCCGGTTCGCGAACCTTTCGCGTAACGGAACTTTGCGATGAGAAGCTGATTGGCCCTCCGGTGTCTGTCAACATTCTAAACAGTCCGGAGCGGCCGCCATCTTGTCTCTCGGTAGGATCGAGAGACAAGAGGAGGCCAAAACAAAGGGGGAAATTACCATAAGGGGGCATAGTAGATCCTCGTTGACCCCCTAGGTTTTATGTGGAGGTTTTAAAAGGGCCTAGGAGGGTCCAAAAAAAAAAATTTTTTTTTGCGTGGTAAGCGCCAAGTTCGCGAACCGGATAGCTTTCTGGGCAGCGAACTTTATGGATAAAAGAATGAAAGACTTTTCTAATACTGTATGTTAATTGTTTGTTGTTTTTCTTGTTTTTTTTTGTTTTCTTTATTTATTTATTTTTTTTATTATGATTGTGTTTCATACTTTATTAAATTTTCTAACATTTCATTGTCAGAAATGTCATAATTTATTATAGGGTGTAATTGTTTTTCATTTTGAAGCAAGTTGTCTACTGCTTCAACACATTGTAGAAGTTCGTGGTCTCTACTGTCATCCATAAAGTCATCAAGTTTGTCTTGGCTGCTCTCCTTCAGTTCAATCGAAAATGAAACTTGCTGCTCGCCTTCCATTTTGCCTGAAATTTGGATTAAAAAAATATATATTAGTAGAGATAGGGCACTGTTGGGATTAATTTTAGATAGGCAGTTTTTATCAGTGAATTTATCTTTTGGCAGTGTATAGTATGAGAGTGGAAATAGGACTAAAAAAAAGTGTATGTGATTTAACCAAGACACTACTACTACAGAGGGATAGTGTATATGTAGCAGAAAAAGTCTACTATATTAAGTCATAGTGCACAATATATTAAATTATAACTTACCTTCACAAAGAAGTTGAAGTTTTTTGAAGCTTTTGAAATAGGAGGTACAACAAGAAGTAGTAGTCAAAATGGCTGTGTTTCCTTCTCTCCCTTTATATATATACAGGTATATAACCAATCAAATGTCAGGTAATAAAAGTAGAAAATGAAAGTAACATTTTCATTGGTTGTCAATTCCAACAATTCAGATGTGTTTTGTGAAGTAATTTACCTCACGGTACTTGGAGAGGTCTACAGGCTAAATGGCTAAATGGAATTTCAATGAAATTTGTGAGAATGGAAGGGATTGTTATGTAGTATGAGCTAATCTATATTTGGTGAGAGTGTTTCTAGTCGTTATTCTGTAAATTACTTTCCCGCCTTTTTTTAGGACCGCTTTCCGGGAAGCTGCCCGGTTAGCGAACCTTAAGCGTCACGGGAGTCCACCATTTTGTGTTTCGTTCGCATTAAGATACAAGATGGAGGGCAAATAATGTTTAGAATGGGTAGAAGGGGTCATGGTAGACTTATCTTGACCCCCTAGGTTTTCTGAGCGTGGCTGAGGAGGCTTATATGTGCGGAAAAAAAATTTTTTTTAAAAAAATTCCGCGAGGTTAGCTTTCGGTTAGCGAACCGGGTAGCGCTCCGGGGAGCGAATTTTGTGGAAAATTAGTGAAAAAAGTTAGAGAAAAATAATAATTGTGAGTGATCAGATGTAGGGTAGCTCTGAGAAGAGCTTTTGGGTTTATGGTACATTTAGGTACTTATAAGTAGGTACCAATGCAGAGTCTTAAATTCAGAATGAAAATTCTGTTGCCCTCATCTGAGAAGTGAACTCCATCTCCTCTGTAGATATCTTGCATGTAGTAACGCAAGTTATTGTTGTACAGAGAGCCCATTCCATGGTCTCTCATGTAAGCTGAAACAGATTTGTTTACATGCTTCCTCGCTTTCTCAATTTGTGGACAAAATTGGTTGGACCACCTCCATTTCTGTCTTTGGCATATATTGGAATATACCAAGGCAGTTTGAGGAAAAAGTGCCATTAATTGCTCCAAGGTGTCCTTTAAAAGCATTTCCAGACCTACCCCTGTCAAAGTGCCCAAATCATTACCTCCACAGTGCACTATTAACAGGTCAGGTTTTGGCAAATGCATAAAGGTTTTCACCAATGGTATCAATTGGTGACATTTTAATCCTCTTTGGCCCAACCACTTAATTTCCACATCTTGTAAATTGAGGTTGTGTAAATTTCTGCTCTCAGCATACCTTTGAGCCCAGTGGATGTAACTATGTCCAACAATCCAGACGTTAAACATGGTGGAAGAAGGTTGTTCTGCAGTCAGATGAAGTGTGGTAATGAAAGGGCAGTTGAAACAGTAGGAGTTTCTAAAGAAAAAAAACTGTGGATTTACAATGCTAATGATTCATTAGCAGTGATTGGTGCATTTCCATTTCTGAAAACAGAAAGTTAGGGTGCATGGATGTGTTCTTTGAAAGATGTAATTTGAATGGTCAAGGAAGAAACATTTAATGAAAGATTGCACTGGATACGCAGGTGCACTGAGAGTTCAGAGTTCAATTGAAACATTGTTGTGTGAATTTGCAAACATGAGAGGTCTTCCAGGAGGTGGTTGCTATGGAAACAAGGCAGACAGGGCAGAGGGGGGAAGGGTTTTGATTTGAAAAAAGTGAGGGAAGAGGTATGATTGGCTAATATGAGAGATATGTGAAAAGAATATCTGTATTTCTGTGCTTTCAATAGCTGCAGCCTTTGGAGTGCATCCTTTTTCTTCTGCTGAAGACAATTTGGTGTATTTCTGAGACTGTTTTCAAAACTCAAAAAATATTTGCTAAGGTGAGAAAAGATTTATTTAATTTAGATAGAGAATAGTATGATTTAAGGAGAAAATGATGAAGAAAGCTGTGTTTTTAAAATGTGGTTTTGTCTCTAGTGATATACTAATAGAATTAGTTTCAAAGAGAAATTATAATTGCATATTTGGTGTAACATTCTGGCATGCAGTTACACAAGATATTGTAATACATGGAGGCCATTTCATGGTCTGTTATGTAAGCTGAAACAGATATGTTGCTTTTAAAAACGATTTAAGAAATCAATTACATTTCTAGATATGTACTGCTAGAGCTTCATAGGTTGTTTTGGGCCATATTTATAAGGTATTTGAGTGTCTAAGATGTTGTGTTCGCCTTTTAAAATGTAAAGTGTTCCTCATGGGACAAGTGTCTTGTAAATACGCTCCCACTTGTGCTTGGCAAATTTAGATTTTGATTATGGGAACCTCTTCCCTTGTCTTTTCTAATTTTTAAATACATGTTTTAATATTTTTTGAAATGTTTGTTCTTTGTTTTACAGATTGAAAGTATGAAAAAATATTTAAAAAAGGTAACAAGAATTATAAGGTAAATGTTTTCCACTCTTTTTACCCGCAATGCACTGCTGATGATGTCATTGACAGTATCTCTCATTTACTCTCTCTAGCTGTCTTTCTTTTTACATTATTCTCTGTTTACTTCCCTTATACTAACTCTTCTTTTTTTTTAAAAAAATATTTTTTTTAGTTCGCTTAAAGTTCGCGAACCGGTCAGCGAACTTGAAGCGAACCAAAAGAAATAGAGCTTGCCAGAGTGATAAACATTCTAGCAATTTTGTTTGAAAGGGGAGGTAGTTCTGAAAAGAACTGTTTTTTTTTGTTTTTGTTGTTTTATGTTTTTTTTGTAATTTTTTGAACATTTTTTGATTTTTTTGTATTTTTAGAACTGTTTTATGTTTTTTTTGTGTTTTTTAAGGAGGGGAGACAACAAAAAACAGGCTTTCAAAACGGCTCAACTGGAGCAAAAAAAAAGAAAATTACTTTTTGGGTGCATTAGGGCACTTATGATTTTCATATGCAATGTTCATGAGGTTGACACTCATGTTGCCATATGACAGCATAGCACCACAGTAAATACAAGACACCTTCATGTGCTGGAAGTTACGTTGGATGTTTGGCACAGTCTCTTGTGCCTCTCTTCCCGTCAAAGACAATGTGGATGTAGATCTTGCCACAGGAGTTGCCGTCGGATTGTCTACAAGATCCCTTAACTCAGCCCGGCTGTAGTTCAAGGGATGCCACCTGCTCATGTGACGGTGCATTGTATAGTTCCCCATACTGTACTTCTTTTCTGTGCCTCTCGACAATCTGTGGTCACAGATGAGGCAGGTGGCATATTTTGCATTCACTTTCTTGGTTCCAGGAGGGATGGTGAAAAACTGCCAGATGAAACTGGTTTTTCTTTTAGAAACCCGGGGCAACTCATCAACAAATTGTTGTCCCTCTCTCTCCTCTTCTTCTTCTTCCTCATCTTCCTCCTCTCTGTTAGTCATAATTTGACTGGGTGGTCCTCTCTTCTTATGGGGAGGTGGAGGTGGTGGTGGGGGTGCACCAGCTGCAGCAACAATGGAAGCCATTGTGGATCTTCAGATAAATGGTCTTTCTCTCACCAAGATGAAAGTCAGAGTGAGGAAATAAGGAGGGGTTTACTTGATTTGGGGAAAACAAAAGTTCTGAGCCAATGAAAAGTGTTATTTTTAGGTCACATGACCTAGTCATACATCATTTGGAAACCAAAAGTGAAATGAACCAATGAGAAGTTTGATAAACAAGTCACATGACCTGTTCCGCTTACGTTACGCGGCGCGCGCCGCGTCCCAGATCGCTTCCGGTTCGCGGTCCGGAGCACTTCCGGGAGCGCTAACGCGGCGCGTCATTAGACGCATTACGCGATAACGTGATACGTCGCGCTTCCGCGGCGCGTCACTGTTCCGCTAACGTAACGTTGACCGGTTCGCGGACTAGATCGCGGCATCAAGATGAGCTAACGGAAAGCTTCCCGGTTCGCGAACTAGAAGCGAAGAAAAAAAATATTAAAAAAAAAATTATCAATAAACATCTAAATATATTTTGGGATTTAAAGAATAATACATTTTACAGCTACAGATGTTAGCTTTTAAAAAACCAATGAAATTCACTGAAAAAACCATAGGTTATAGACCATATATAGTTAGAAATTTGCATTTAAAAAACCATTGAAATTCAATGAAAAAACCATAGGTTATAGACCATATATAGTTAGGAATTCGCATTTACAAAACCTTATTTTACTCGCATAAAACCATTGAAATTCCATATATAGTTAGTTGCGCTAACTATATATCGCGCACCCGCAATCCACTGCTGATGATGTCACATATTACATCATTCATGACATGGTCAGTGACATCTCAAATGACATCACTGATGACATCTCAAATGACATCACTGATGACATCACTGATGACATCTCATTTGACATTACTGATCACATCACTGATTTTATCATTCATGTGATAATACGATGAACCTCTTCAGACTCTAATATAACCTTAGATACAATCAGTGTAAACAGACACTCACAGACTGTCACTCATCCATGGAGTTACTCACACACCTAGTCAGTCATGCAAAGAATCAATCACACCTCCATTTCCTCAACTATACAGTTATGCAAACTTTACTTATTCAAACATATACTAACACATATTTACTCTCTTATACAATCCCTGATACAAGTTCACAATGATCCATACAGCCACTCACACATTCACTGGCTCTTATGCACAGTTATTTATATATGTCAACTCTCACATGTACTGTGTTTTACATATGTACTTACTTTGACATGTAGCACTGAGATATCCATTCACTCACCAATACACTCATGCACACAGTCAACCGCCCATACAGCTGTTACCACATGCACTTTTGAAACCATACCTCTAGTGAATCAACTGCTCACACATCTATGCACAGAGTCATACACCTCCCAGCCACCCACACACACACTCAGTCTCCCATACAAATACTAAGGTAACCAATCAATAACCCATATAGTTACTCATATAGCTACTTATCAACACATGCAACAGTTTACAGAACAACAGACATAATGATGCACAAATTAAGACAGTTTAGTCACTAACCCATGCACTCAGTGAGACACATTTAATCACTCACTCATACAGTCAGTCATGCACCTACTAAATCCTTCATCCAGACACTTATACATCCACTCATTCTTCAATATGTAAGACATATTTTAACTTCACAGAAACATACAGTCACTGGATGTTGTCATCAGTGATGTCATCAGTGATGTCATTTGAGATGTCATCAGTGATGTCATTTGAGATGTCACTGACCATGTCATGAATGATGTAATATGTGACATCATCAGCAGTGGATTGCGGGTGCGCGATATATAGTTAGCGCAACTAACTATATATGGAATTTCAATGGTTTTATGCGAGTAAAATAAGGTTTTGTAAATGCGAATTCCTAACTATATATGGTCTATAACCTATGGTTTTTTCATTGAATATATATATATATATATATATATATATATATATATTCACTGAAAAAACCATAGGTTTTACACACGTTATAGTTAGGAAATAGCATTTGAAAAACCTATGAAATTCACTGAAAAAACCATAGGTTTTACACACGTTATAGTTAGGAAATAGCATTTGAAAAACCTATGAAATTCACTGAAAAAACCATAGGTTTTACACCAGTTATAGTTAGCTGGAAATTTTACTGATATAAAACCAATGAAATTCCACGTTATAGTTAGTTGGACTCACTATAACTTGCGCGTGTAATGCACTGCTGATGACATCACTGATGACACTATTCAGTGAATGTGTGTCTTTTTAAAAAATAAATATGTTTTATATATGTATATGTAGAGGTTAATGGAAAAATAAATGTTTAAATAAGTGACTTAATGGATGTACAGGACTGTATGGATGGCTGAGCGTGTATATGTGTGTGTTAGTGAGTGAATACCTGCTTCACTAGTGTGTTTATAGGTAACCACATATGTTTTAATGTAGTTTATGTAAGTATTGATATATATAACTGAGTATATGTGACAGTGAGAGATTGAAAGAGTTCCTTTTTAAATAAATATGTGTTTCTATAAGTGATTGTTTAAAAGAGTAAGTAACTGAAAGTTTACTTAGAAGTAAGGTATTACTGTGTGTACATCTGTATATGTAAATAAATGGATGTTTATTAGTTTATTTCCAAGTGTGAATATATGTGTGATTTACTTTTGGATGTCTGTCGGTATATAATAGGATGTATAGCTGTATCACTATATATAATCAGTAAGCATATATACGAGTGACTATATAGAACTGTTAGTGAATTAGTGGATGTGTATATAAATGTTGGAATTACTGAATTGGTTGTTGTAACTGGTATAGGTATCTCCATTTTTTTGAAAATGTTAGTTTCTATTTTTGAATATGTGTTTCAAGGGTTACATTACACTGAAATGATATATGTCACTTTCTCACAAGGATGGTGTCATCAGTGATGTCATGAGTGATGTCACTGACCATGTCATGAGTGATGTAATATGTGATGTCATCAGCAGTGCATTACACGCGCAAGTTATAGTGAGTCCAACTAACTATAACGTGGAATTTCATTGGTTTTATATCAGTAAAATTTCCAGCTTACTATAACTGCAATTATAAACATCAAAAGGAGCTACGCTGCCCCCCTTAGAGAGGCCTCACTCCCACTGCTACAAAGGCTTGGCAGTCGCCAAGATACACAAAAACAGCGTCTCGGGTCCATTGAACTTCTGTGACGATCTCAATGAAAATAAGCACTAAACAATATTCAAGTATGTAGTATTCCTTCTACTTGGTTACAGACTAGGGAGCATATTATCAAGGGGGTTGATCACCGCTTTTTTGGCTTTAAAAGCCAAGAAAGCGGAGATAAAATTATCTCCCTATTATCAAGCTGTCGCTAACACCAATTAGTGACAACTAATAGGAGATAGCAACCATCTTGGGCCCCGCTTTACATGTCGGTGATATTTATCACTAATCACATCCAAAGTGTGTATGCCAAAATGTTAGCCACTGCAAACAGTCCCTAACATCACTATCTCCTATTATCAACTTTTGGAGATATTCGCGCGAAGCACAAATATCTCCGAAAGCTAAGACCTGCCCTCAGCAGTTCTTAGCCATGTTATCTAATGGGAGGTGGATAACATGGCTAAGAGCATTTGCTCGATAATTCATGAATATCGCTGACTTTTCATCGATATTCATGCATTGCGGCCGTTTTTTATCGCATTTACGATAAACCTTGCTAATAGCAAGGTTTATCTGCGATAAAAATCGCCAATGTGCGGCGATAATTTTTGTGTCTAAACAAGTTAGAGACAAAAATTATCGCTAGTTCTTGGTAATATGGCCCTAAACATTTACCGCAGCGCTGCAGCGATTTCTTCCGCAAATAAACCTTGGTATTATTAAGGTTTAACGCAAATGCGGTAAAAAACGTACAAAGCATAAGTATCACAAAAAAATCAGGATTATTCATAGATAGCGACCTAATGCTATTAGCCATGTTATCCACCCCCCATTGGATAACATAGCTAAGAACTACTCAAGGCAAGTCTTAGCTTTTAGAAATATTCCAGCTTAGCGCAAATATCTCCAAAAGCTAGTAATAAGAGATAACGATGTTAAAGACTATTTTCAGTCGGTAACATCTTGGCACGCCCACTTTGCATCTCATTACATATAAATGCAACTGACATACAAAGTGCACCCAAAATGTTCACTATCTTCTACTAAGTGTTCCTAACTGGTGTTAGCAGCTGCTAAATAATAGAGAGATAATTTTATCTCTGCTTTCTTGACGTTTAAAGTAAAAAAAACCACAGATAAACACCTTTCATAATATACCTCTATATTCAAATTGAAGTAGGCGTAGGTCTTCACGCAGCAATCACATGTACAGATTTGAAAGAATATGGCCCAGAAAGTCACTGAGTAAAATCTCATAAATGACAGTCAACTAATTTCAATACGTATTAGTTCAGAAGAACAGTTCTTTATGATACAGGGCTCTAGAATGACAAACATATCTCGTCTTTATAAAAACCCTTCAGGTTTTTTTTAACAACTGTTAAATGGTTCAATACTCATCACAAACGTCCTCCATCATGAACATTGTCTGATCTGTCCTCAGGACGAACAACATTTCTGATGAACTTGCCGCTATGCATGCACAACACTAACATTGTGCTTCCTTAACATGTTCTATTCACTAAGCAGAACCATGACGGAACCACTCTATCATAAACACATTTGAACCATGGCTCATAAAAGGAGTACCTCAATCATGACCATGCAAGTCCCACTAAGCACCCCAGCCCCCTAATCTTGAGTCAAAATTGGAACTACAACACAGGATTTAAAGTCCTGCAAAGAACACCATGTAACATTTAATACCATATACACCATCGTTTTCATATATCACTTGTCCTAAACTCACTCAGTGAAATATCGCTCATTTTATTTAATCACTTTTAAACCATACCTTCTAACAATGCACCCAATCCTATGTGGAAGTGTTCAATATAAAAGATGACATTGTTTTAAGAAGGATAGAGAAATAAATAACACAATGTTGTAAAAATTTCTTTATTATATATACTTACCTAATAAAAAGAAAAAAAAATTAAATGTCTTATGAAAACGTAGCACCTGTGGAAAGAAATTAAAAATACAATTATAAAGTATATTATTTATAGAAAAAACAATACGAAACAATAAGACTGGTCCAAACAAAACTGTCAGATATTATTAAATATATGTACCTTATAAATATAATATCTGTGGAGGAGAGTAAAAAAAAAATCTGTTATAATACATATTTCTGAATACAATGTAGCAAAATAAGTAAACAACATATTAAATGATTTATTTTTGCTGTCCTCAGAAAACATTGATTTTCACTATCAAGAGTGATTTCAACATTAATCATCATATAACAGCGGGGAAAAAAAACACAATCAAAATGATTGTGTTTAAAAAACCCATACAAAATCTGCATACATATTATAAATACTTGAAAAAAACATGTCTTAAATGTTTTCCTCAAATTCGCAATTTCTTGAGTAAGCACACTACATCTTCCACAGTTACAACCTAATTAAAGTATACCACTTATTTTTCAAGATATCTCAACAAAATCCCGTGCAGCAATCGCCTATAAAAAATGTATTTGAAAGACACAGTTTCTTCTCTCATACATTTCCGCGTGGCCAAATTGTATAAGCTAACTCATTATCTTTTAAATACCTCTCCGAAACACTTACGTCCATATAAGTTTCTAAATAATTCTCAAAAGTACTCATTTTCTTCTCTCATATTTTTCCACGTGGCCAAATACTATGAGTTAAGTAGTTTTTTTCTGAAATTTTGTAATCTTAGTCTCATCTATTATTTTCTGTACTTTTGCAATCAAAATTTGTACCATATGTTATACCATCAAACATTAAGTAAATTTGTACCTGATGTTATCAATATGCAAAACACAAATTTCATGTATAGATTTGTACACCCTTATTTACATGATATTTTTAAACTACTAAGTTTCAGATCTTTATAGTATACATATTCCTACACCAAACCACTCTACTGAAATTTGGGTTCCAAAAATAACAAATAAGAGTTACTTAAGGCAAAAGGCAAACGTTTTTTAAAAGTCAATTGGCTATCATTGCAAAGTGTCCAGCCAGTAGCACACTTCAAATAAGCCGTATAATGTCCTGATGATGTAGAATGCCCTTCATGATAAATAATGGCTACAGTTACAAATGTTCTTCTAGAAATAGAAACTTGAGAAGCCACAAAATTTTTAATTAAAGTGGATACTTTACTCCCATCAGCTCTGCATCGTTGAAACATTAAAATTACATATTGTCTATGGATAAATAAAGTTGATAACATTTCAGACTTACATTGAGAACAGACCATATTTTGATGCGCATCTTTAACTAGTTCATTAAAAGGCACTTCTTTGCAGTCTGGTAATGTCAAATATAAAAATCTTTCGCTGGGTATCTCAGTACTACTTAAAAATGAACAATTATCACACTTATGTTCCCATTTATAAGAAAGCCCAAAAAGACTATCAATATCTACACCTTCATCTTCCAAAGCTGTAAACATATACATAATAAATTCCTGACAATCTTGCTGTATATTCTGAGAAAACTGATTTACTTCTGCACATATATCTAAAACATTCCTTAATTCCGAAACACTTCCTATTTCATTATCACCACTACTACACGTTTCAAATATAGAATTTAAAGAATGACAAAAGGTATGCTCCTGATTTTCTATAATCTGTTCCTTAACATTTTTCAAAAAGAAAACAACATTAACTACTACATTTGCATAGCAGTTGACACCACACCTATTTTCCAACTTAAATCCAACAATCTCTTCAATACTAACAGTTTTCTTAGAGCTACCAACAACAGCTACATCTTTTTTTCGTCGTTTCTGGACTACTTCAGCACATTTGTCCTCATTTTTCCTTTTCTGACCAACTATACGCCTTTCAATTAAAGGATATTGAGGTAAACTTGGAGCATATTCTCTTCTTAACCTATTGTACTCCTTCACACAATTAAAATCTGCACTAATCTTTGTCTCATCATAATCAATTAGATAAAGTCCACATAAAGTTCTAACACGCGACAGAGCAACATACGCCATACCCTCTTTGAATACAGTACTTCCAATATTTACCAAAGCACAATCTACACTTAAACCTTGAGATTTATGTATAGTCACTGCATATGCCAAACAAATTGGAAATTGTTTACGACGGACATATAAGTCTTTCACAAGCAAAAAACGAGTTGAACATCGACTAATTTGTTGAACTTCATCAATCCCATCAAATTTTATCTTCAAAAATTCAATCTCATCTCTATTGGTATAATTCACAAAACCAACAACATTACCCATTGCTCCATTTACCAATCCTCTTTCTACATGTAAATTTCTTCTTAAAATTATCCGACAATTTAAACATACATACAGATTTTTCTCTAAACCAGCAGTTTTAGATATAGTTTCAATCCAATTTCAATTTCAACTTTTCAGACAAAACAATAGTACTACCTTCATGCTCTATTCTATCTTTAGCTTCCAGTTTCTTAATTTCTTGCTTTTCTAAATTCAACATTTTCTCATTAAAAACTGAACATTCTTTCAGAGTTGGCATCAAGCATATCACTGACTTATCTACAACCTCTTCACTATATATTCTCTCAGGAACATTATCTTCATTAGGAAACAGCTTGGAAAGTAATCGCGTTCGTAGAGTCTGTTTTGCATCTTCAGTTAATTTTCCAATCCTAATATCTTGAAGAATACTTCCATATTTAGTATCCTTTGCCTGTCGCATATTTTGAATCAGTTCAGTATATTTGAAATGTGACCATATATTTACATTTCCAATACTGCCCAGGCCCTTTCTGGTCTCCTCATGTGTAACAGTTTCAAATACAGGTTGTCCTTTGACAGGAGTCAGCTGGAGTAGATCACCAAAAACTATGACATGTTTACCTCCAAATAACACATCATACTCTGTCTTAAGTGTCTGTTGCATTCTTAAATGCACAAAAGCAAGCATTAATTTAGAGACCATGCTTACTTCATCAATAATAAGAAGTTTCATTTTTTAAGGACTCTAGAAACTTCAAAAGAAGCTTCTCCAGAAAGCTTCTGATATTGTAATTTATTTTCATGTTCAACTGGCAGCATCAGCAAACGATGTAAAGTTACACCTTTTATATTATGTGCTGCCAATCCAGTTGGAGCAGTAACAACACACGACAGTGTTGATTGAGTTGTTTGCTGTAAATATGTAGTAATTCCTTTAATTAGGAAACTTTTACCAGTCCCAGCTTCTCCACTTACATATAATCGAATAGGCTCAAATGACATACATGAGCAATCTTTTCTCTCATGACGAAAGCCATGCTCAATGTGCTCTGTCACTTCATCATATATCTGTCTTTGCTCAACATTAAACTGCTTCTTTAATTCTTCTAAGTCGATTACTTGCTCTTGACCTTGCTGCATTGCGCTTTCCACCTCATCCATGGCGGTGGCTGCTTCATTTTGAATAATTGGTTGTCCCAGTGGATCTTGACTTAATGATGCCGAACTTTGACTATCTTGTGAACTATCTCTAGCAATCTCTGCTGCAATTGTTGCTTCTTGCTCTATTTCGTCATTCAACATTTGGAGATAATTGCTGAAAATAGGACATTCAATAGTACTTTTAGATGCGTTGAATGAATCTTCATAACTATCAAAGTCTCCAAGTAGTTCCTCTTCTCTACCCCATGGTTTAAAGAGTTGCAAAAGAGCAAAATAGTAAAACTCTCTTTTATCAGGTGTTTCGCAACTCAGTTTCCGATGATTTATCAAGTGTCTTTTTCTTTGTTTTACCAGACATCCTTCATGTCCAATTACAGCATGTACACCTTTATCAATATTCTCGGTAACATTTCTCTTAAAAATATAATTTTGAAGTATTTCATACAGACAAATGTTTTCAAGCAGAGTACTTCTATTTGGATAGTATGTATCCAACATATTTGTTTTCAAAATGTCTGTACTGTTTGGTTCTTTCTGGGCTAAGTACTCAATTTCTTGCACAGGTTTTAGAACACGGTTTCGTGTTTCTGCTAGGCCCAAACTCACCCAGAGAATAGTCCTTGACTTCGCATAAAGACTTGCTGATGATAATCTATCACAACATTCATATGCTCCAATTTCTCGATGAGACAGCATCTTCAAACTGTACGTATATAATTTCTTGCTCAGGCTCTTTTCATGAGAAATGTCTTCCCACATCTCCTTCAATTCCGTCTTTTCAGATTTCGTGATGTAAGACGTTACATATCGAGCCACAGCAATAGAGTTGTCTGCAACATACTGTATGTCCATGTTAGCATTCCACATGGACAAAATGACTGGATTATAGTCATTAATATATTTCGATTCTTCACCTCTTCTTAAATTGTACGTATTTTTAGGTGACCTCCTTCTGATATTATGTCGCAAACATGACATCAAATTGTTGACTCTTCCTTTTGAAAGTACCGGTCGTGCAAATCCAAAGCGACATTTGGTATAAAATTTGCTCTTTGATTTGAATTTTCGCCGACAATATTTTCCACAGCGATGACTTTGGAAACGTAACACTTTTCCTCTTAAGTCCTTATCAGTGGTACTATTAGGTATGTCACAAGTGGCATACTGTTCAATAAAAGACAGTACAGTCTCATCCGAGTCTATTCCAAATTTAGGAGCATCCTTGATCCATAGTAGCATATGAATATGAGGAGCACCTCTTGCTTGACATTCTTTTCTCCAAAAGAAATCCAGTACTTCACCAAGAGGCGGATTTCTCTTGTTAGTAATGAAAGACATCATAGCTTCAAATCTATGATTAAAATACCTGCAAACATTAACTGGATCTAATGAACACAGTTCTCCAGGTGTCTTATAGTTTATATTTTCTATATTTGCATTTGCCTCCCGAAGAAATTCAATTAAATCTTCCCAAGCATACTCTGCACAGCTTAGAGTTAAAAACCATGTTGGTGCTCCTAAGTTTCTAAGCATACACTTTAAATCTCCATGACGACGGTACCAATACTCATTAGTACCCCGCTGACAAGCCATTAAATTAATTAAATGAGAATCCAAAACACTATCTTTCTGATGCACTCTATCCATAAATTCCTTTGCTGATATATTTTGCAGATGTACACCACTTTTTAAGATATGATTTACTGCATAAAACAGACCAGATAAGTCACTCTCAAACAAAAGATGAAACAAATATGGAATACATTGCCGAAACCTTGCATCTTCTGCATATAATCTAGTTGTCCGGTACTCAGATGCAGGAATCTGCATAGGTCGATCATCATATCGTGTACCTTCACCTGTAGGAAATAACTGTGGGAAACAACGACCTTCCAAACTTTCTTCCCAGACACTAATCGGATTTCCTTTCGCCTTTCTCATCTGAAATAATTCAATAGCATTCCCTATTGCTTCTTTGGAATGCAGTGGATGAACACTGTAATGTTCATAAATTTCTTCAGATCTAGATACATCAACTTTCTCAATTTGTCCACTACACAAATCACTATCCTCTTCTTCACTTACATCTTCTTGTTCTACATATATATCTTTGTAATACTTATTATTTTGCACTAAATACAACGTTGCCTTTTTCACTTTCCTAACATCCACTAAATCTTGCCAGATTTTCTTACTCTTTGTGGGTACACCATTCACTAGAATAACTAGAGGTTCCTCTTCTACATTTTCAACACCAATTGTTTCCATATTTTTTTTAAGATCAAGAGGCAAATACACAACTTTACCCTTTAATCCTCTTAGTAAATCTGAAGGATTTAATTTACCAGTCTTAGGCTCCATTCGAACAATAGCCTGAAAAGGATGTACACATTGAATCAGAATCGTCTCATAAGTATTTAAATTCATCAATTCAGATGGAATATTTACCAACTCTAAATTATTGTGAACAGCTCTAGCAGGCATTTTATTTTCATCTAATTTATTATAACAATATTTACAAACACGTTGCTCAAAACCCAAATCAAAATAGTTTTCCACCAACAAATAAGTTGCAAAATCTTTCCATTGACCATTACTTTCATCTTCACTTTTTAAATATAAATCAACTAACCTCGTTTGACTTTTGTAATGAATTCGTCGACAACAGACACAAGAAAAATTTGGTTTCTCACCTGCAATTACCTTAAACTTTATTATTTCTTGTTCAAAGTTTTCAATATTTACATGCCCAACATTTTCTAACACATTTCCTTCTGTAATTATATCACCTTCTGCATTATCTTCCTCGGGACCAAAATAACTTACCTCAATTTCTGCACAAATCTTCTTAACATCTAATTCACATCCATACAAAAGAGCACTATTTAACTGTTTAAGTTTAAGTGCTGGACTTTTTGCATAGTACAACTTTCTCACTAATTTTCTCATTTTAGTGTGATGCACTGCTAACATCCGGAAGTGATGAAATACACTCTGACATATTTTTTTAGAGAGACAAGCCAGAGAATGGCCTTGCAGACCTATTTTCTCACGCACTCTGCATTCATCTAATTCTTGCAACATTTTAATTTTTTTCTTTAGACTTTCTTTAGTGTACTTACGTAAGAAATTGTGAAAGAAATTAATTGAATCCTGTCGTACACTACAAATGCTACTACAATACCAACTGTAAACAGGAGCATTAGGACGTCCCTGTAAAGCTTCTCTAACCATAACATCTTCTGCATTTCTAACCACAATTTTCTCTTTCTCAATAACACAACCATCCTTCACCTCATACGCTCGACCTGTGGTGTCAACTGCATGCAACAGATCGTTACTTTGAAAGTAACTCTCTTCATTAAAAAATGGCTCAGAAGTTGAAGTATGCATCCACTTCCCAGAAAACACTTTACAAAAATTACTCCTATTTATATGTCTCTTCCATTTACTTTTACTTTTGAAAACTCGAATCGCCTTATTTAAAATATTTATTCTATTAAGTATTAAAATAAATAACTTTCGTTTTGTCTCAAATGCGCGCTCAACAAAAGCCTCTATGTATAGTTTTTTTTAAGAAAAACAGATCTTTTTTTAGAAACTTTTTCCTTTTGTAATAAATTCGCAACGACTCTGTTGTAAAACATACGCTTCCTGATTTGGCTAAATTGATTGCTCCGGGTTTTACTGTACTGACTTTCATCTTTCCTAATTGCAGTAATATTAGTTTCTTTAACTCCAGATGTCTTTTTAGATGATGAAATCTTTTTCTCCTTCTGAACTTCAATAGTTACATTGTTCCTCCCCAAAATACTTTTCACAAACTTTTTAGTTTGCTTACCAGGAGTACTCTTCTTTGTAACCGTCCTCTCAGTCTTTGAAAATAATTCTGTAGTTTTCTTCTTTAAACTGTACGTTCGCTTGTAGAGTTTCTTTTTTTCAATTCTGGTCGGCATCTTAATTTAAAATTTTGATGAGATTGTGAACCTGTAAGACACAAAAATAACAAATATTATAGTTCAGTACTACCATATACCATACAAATTAAAACCACACATTCATTTTTTAATAAAATACACATAATAACAGAAAATCTCTGAACAAAGTAGTAAATCCTGTAGTGAATTTTCCTTGTAAATTTTTCACACTATATATTTCTTTAAAATTCATAGACAATTTAGAATTTTTTTTTTAAAAGCATACAAACAGTACACTTTTTTCAAAAACTATCGGTCATCATAAGTGTTTTCATCTTTTTTTCTACAATCTCTTTTACACTTCATGAGAACATATCTTATCACTCTCATAAAGCACTTTATTGACGAATATATGAAAAAAGCTATCATCACGAATGGTTTGCTATCATTTTTTTTATTTATTTAAAATTTCATAATTTAAAAGAACTTCTAACATCAGTTCATCAGAAATTTCTTCAACTTCATTTTCCTCCTCTTCTATCAGCTCTAAATATGCTGAATCTAAAGAAATGTCCATAAAATAGTCATTGTCATCTTCTTCCTCTCCAACAACCGTGTCTAATATTTCCTCCATTAGTTCATTTATAATTTCAAAATTCACTTCATTTTCTTCCCCAAAAAATTCCATTATTTTTTTCAATAAATTCTTCTTTTTCCTTTTAAAAAAATATAAACATTAAATTATATCTTTGTCCATAAGTGTATATTTAAAAACTACCTTTACTAATTTTTAAACTACAGATAATTTTATAATCTCTAACTTATTAACTCTATAATTTGTAAGATACCACATTCCTCTTGTTTTGAAAAAGAAATTGGCAATATAACTCTAAACATTGACACTTTGTTTTTTTAAAATTAAATAATTACTGATGATAAAAGACATTTCACTGTAAAATTTATTTTTAGATTTTCTACATATTTGAAATATTTATTACCTGTACAATAATTTTTAGAGACCCATTTCTTTTATTTCATCACTACAAAGTACAATATAAATATATGCACTCTAAAGAAAAGAATTACACTATACAAACCATTTAATTCACTTTACAGATTACTACTTCCCACAGAGACAGTTCCATTTATATTACAACAGTATACTCACCATGTCAATGTCTTACCATATGCAAAATATCATACTTACCATGAACAACCACCTCATAATAAAACTCTACATTAATATTTTAAAAACTGCCTATACATAGTATATTCACAGATATACAGGAAAATAAACATTACATTTCGATCCATATCATAATACCTCTCTCTAATTAAAAATGGAACACTACCAAACATAATACAACAAGATTTTAGAAATAATGAGCACTTCACAAGTATTACTAAAACAAACCTAAAAGAATTATACTCCAATGATTTCTAAATCTCAACTCCTTGTAAAACTTCACATATCCCAAGCTCATTAAAACATAATTTGAACTGTCAATGGAGAACATCTCAAGAAACATATGTACTATAAGCAGATAGAACCACATGTAAAAAATTTGAGATAAAATCATATTCAAAACATTTACAAATTACTCTTTATTATTTTCATCACCACCCACAGAAATTGCCAAACCATAAAAAGAAACTCACCTGAAAAAAAGAATATATATTCTCAATATATAACTTCGACAGGTTAATCCTTACAGGCACCAAACACTCTAAGAATAGAAAGAATAAAATTTTATTAACTTATAACAAACTTATTTCCTACACAATATACAATCATTATAGCATTGAACAAGCATAAGTAATAAGATTCCCAAAATACTCTCCATTAAAAATAAATACAACATTTCTCATTTATAAAAACATTCTGCCACAGATATGTCACTTTTCCTTATGTTAAAATTTATGCACCTACAACAGTAGGCTTTGAAAAGTAAAAGGCCAACTCACAAAACAAAAAAAGCCTTATTAATGAAACATTGCGTCGCCACTGCGTCACTTTTAGCATGGGAAAAGTGACGCACTAGTGGCGCAAGGCCATCATAAATAAAGCCCCATGTCCATACAGAAAAACTACAGGGCCAGCATTATACACATGCAAGCAATACACTTGCACAGAACCACAAAACACCAGGAGCCACCATGTTAATATATATCCTTAATATAATAAACCTCTGAGAATGGATACATATTTCCGTGGCAAACTCCTTAGCAATATTTAAGTGACTAAATTAAGGCCCGATGTAGGTAGCCCTTTACCGAACCGAATCGGCTGAAAATACTGATTTTCGGCCGTTTCCGATCGGTAAAGGGCTAACGAGATGTAAGGGCACATTTTCGGTAATTTTACCGATTCGCTATCATTACCGAATCGGTATTTACCGAATCGGTAATTAAAGAATTGTTAAGGATTCGGTAACGAATCCAGATGTTGGGACCTACATCCCATTTACCGATTTTGAAATACCGAATCGGTAGTATTCGGTATTTCAAAATCGGTAAATGGGATTTACCTACATCGGACCCCTAAGACTCCTAGAAAATTTATCAAGTCATTATGCTCCTCTCCACTGCATAGCCGGCAACCTAATTCTGTGGAGTTCCTATACGACCGGCAATATTGCTGCATCCAACAAATTACATACATGCACCTCTCACCATTTTGTCGCTTTTGACGCCTTTTTTTTCCCCCTCACATACATTCACCTCTCGCCATTTTGTCGCTTTTGGCGCCTTTTTTTTCCCTTCACATACATGCACCTCTCGCCATTTTGTCGCTTTTGGCGCCTTTTTTTCACCTCACACAGTAACATGACACAAACTTGATAGTGCTTCGCATGTAGACAGCTGATTCATAAAGTAATGATGTATAACAACTTGCATTTTCATATATCCTTCCTAAACTAAAAGACCAGACACCTTCTTCCACTTATTAAAATATAATATACTTCCTTATAAGAGTGTACAATGTTTTTTTCCAACTATATTCATTTTTCTTCAACTATAGCGTTTGTATTCCATGTACTACTAACAATACCAATTACTGTGTTTTTTGCAATTTCTGTACTGATATTACATAATGATTTGCCTTTAAAACAGTACATTTCCAAATAAACATTTCAAATATTCACGGTTTCTCTTTTAATCCATAATCTCAACTGAAATGATTTCATATTGAAAAACTATTCATGGGTTCCACATACCCTTAACTGTAGACACGGAGGACCTTATTTATGAAGACCTTCCGCCGCCGGTGCCTCATTTTTTAAAATAAGAAAAAGTAACGCACCGGTGGCGCAAGGCCTTCATAAATAAAGTCATGAATGTTTTCTTTTCTCGACCTCACTTACTGATACTAGAACCTGCAAGCCAAATACGGCCCGTGAACTCTTTCTTAGTAGGTCGCGCACCGTAAACACAGTTATACCACTGTTAACATTTTTTTCTTACTGTTACTAAGCACCGACACAGTTCCGCTTCACTCAGAGTTAATCACTGCTCCCACGCTTCTACAGGCCAGACGCTATGTCGTATTTCTCTCCTTATCACCCTTTCATCTCCACAATAACAAACAGTTCTCCGCCAGCCACCAGAGAACAGAGTCAGATGCAGAGGCACCAAAGAGTGAAATACGACATACCCTCTGCTCTGAGAAAGCAACCAAGCGGTAATTGTGAAAGAAAACATTCAGTAGCGCTTTAAAAATACCAATGCAATTATATCATTATTTTTTGGAAAACGTTCCAATCACTTTAATAGGACTATCTGTGTGTGCCTCCACAGCAAACTTCCTCAGCCCGGATTGAAGGCAAACACACAGACAATAAGATAACACAGGGCAACGGAGATGCAAAACAGAAGGGACATGAAGATGCAGTCAAACAGCAGAACTGAGAGAGATATTTTTATGCTCCGTTTCCAACCTCAATGTACGAACACATTTACTACACAAATCTCTATACAACCTCATGGTCAAAACTTTTCATTTTATTTCACTCGACCACCTCCCTCACCCCACCAGTGCAAACGACGACCAAAAACCGCACTAAAATTTTTGCCGTCTAACAGAAACTTTGTGAATACCTTTATCATTACCACTTTAACCCCCTTCCCCGACCCTCTCGCCCCACCCCCACCAGTGCAGGCCACGGCCACCAACCAGCCTGAAATATTGTCCACTGACAAAAAGTTTACCAATTCATTAACCATTACCATTTTTTCACAACGGTATCACTAGTAATTTACCATTTCTCTCTCTTTCTGCATTGTCTGTGTCTCTGCTAATATTATTTCTTCATATCCTCAACAACTTCTCTCATTATATATAAACGCTTCAAAATTACAAAAATAATTACTCTATATTAAAAATATTTTTTACTGCGTATTCAACATTTAAATGGAAGAAATTACTTTTACAAATACAACACATTACGACAGCCATAAATTAGTTTTCACATGGAAAATCAATGATTGTTTCTGATTAAACCATATTATACGATACATGACAAAACAAACAGTTACGCACTTACCTTTACCAATGCTTTGAACGATGTACAACAGTGAAAGTCACAAAACAGATATTCGTTAGCGGAACTCTGAATATTGCTTCTATCACTGCAACCAAAATTCAATGGCACAGATATCCAGTCAATACACACTCATATAACTCTCTTCAACCAATCACATTTCCTGACGCAAAATTGTAAAATCAAATTTACATTTCAATTGGTTGTCCTTCACAATATTTTCAGACTCACGTGAGAGACACCCATCACCAACTGCCATCTCCGCCTGTTTCCATGGTAACACCTCATTCTGCACCTTGCTGAAGGCACAGGTCAAAAGTTCATGTCTCAACGTTCTACAGCAAACTAAGAAGACTGTTTCCCCTCCAGAAACACCTGCCAATCCACAACTCAGTTACATGTCTTTTTTTCACACCCAATAATACTTTTCGTTTCACATAAACATTAACATGCAACGTACTCTTCAATCTCCACTTATTATAATCAACCAATCATTTTTATTTTATTAACCACACCCAGCCTCTTCCTTTTTTTTTATTTAGAATTTAAACTTGTAACTACCATTCCACTTCCAGAACCGATCGGACGACGACTACAAATCCATTAAAAATGAAGGTCTGGCTAATAGGACACAGTTATATTCACTGGAGTGAAAAATATGCAGTAAGGAGACGAATTTGCAACCTCGGCTTACCAAATGTACACATAACATGGATTGCCAAAAGAGGATTGAAATGTCACCAATTGATTCCATTGGTGAAAACTTTTATGCATCTCCCAGAACCAGACCTTATAATTGTGCACTGTGGTGGGAACGATCTACGCACAATCACTCGGGTAGGTCTGGAAATGCTTCTAAAAGACACCTTTCCACAATTGATAACACTTTTTCCTCGATCTGCCTTGGTATATTCCAATATATGCCAAAGACAGAAATGGAATTGGTCCAATCAACATTGTGCACAATTTGAGAAAGCAAGGAGACATGTAAATACATCTGTTTCTGCGTTCCTCAGAGATTATAGCATGGGTTCTATTTACCACAACAACTTAAATACATCTGTTTCTGCGTTCCTCAGAGATTATAGCATGGGTTCTATTTACCACAACAACTTGCGATACCACATACAAGACGTCTATAGGAGAGACGGTGTTCATTTCACGAATGAGGGAAACACAATCTTCCTCTGCAACATCAGGCTCTGCATCGGTACTTTCATATAAATGCAGAAAACACTCAATTAACACAAGGGCTCTTTTCAAAGCCACTTTATATCTAAGCACTCTTCATTTCACACTCTTGTGAATAGGTGTGCGCGACCGGGTGCGCGCACCCCGTTATTTTTTTCCGGGAAAAAAAATATATTTGTTCGCGTTTAAGGGCCTTACTACACACCCCGAGAAAACCTACGCAGCAAGACAATCTCTACCTTCTCCCCTTTCCATGTTTCAACGCTATGAAATGAACAATATATTTACTCGCAGTGACAAAATGGCGGACAAAACTTCCTGATTTCCTTCAAATCGAACGTTAACAGACGTCACGCAGCAAAAAAAAATTCCACTCACGCGCTGCCGCTTGGGTGCGCGCACGTGTGCGCGCCTATAGATATATAATTGACTTTAACTTTAATTTTCTCAACAACTACTGAACGGATTTACACCATTCCAAAAAAAGCGTAATCTGCGAACAGGACTCTACAGTTTTGCCAAATTTCTTATAAATCCATTCAGCCGTTCGACCTGTAGCCGAGTCTAAAGGTCCTATGGAAAATAACATGGAGAAAACATGTTTTGGGACCCCCCTTTTATCTCAGCCCCCACTTCACCAATCCCCCCCAAACTTTCAGGAAATGAGCGCAGCGCACCGAGCCATCTTCTTTGAGAAATTCACAAAGATTCATCCACCAGGGCCAAAGTTATTCCAAATAGAATGTTGAGGATTTCCTATGGAAAACAATCCTAACTATAACTACCTACTGGCGACCGCCAGTAGGTAATATATATTTATATATATATATATATATATATATATATATATATATATATATATATATATATATATATATATATATATATATATATATATATATATATATATATATATATAACCTACTGGGAGACGCCAGTAGGTAGTTATAGTTAGGACCTATATATATATATATATATATATATATATATATATATATATATATATATATATATATATATATATATATATATATATATATATATATATATATATATATATATATATATATATATAGGAGACGCCAGTAGGTAGTTATAGTTAGGATCTATTTTCCATAGGAAATCCGCAACATTCTATTTGGAATAACTTTGGCGCCGGTTAACGAATCTTCGCAAAATTTTCAAAACTGGTGGGGCGCTCCGGTCCGCTCCTATCCTTAAAGTCTCGGGGTGATTCGTAAAGTGGGGGCTGAGAAAAAAGGGGGTCCCAAAAACATGCTTTCCCCATGCAATTTTCCTTAGGAACCGTTCATTGTGGCTACAGCCTGAACTGCTGAAGGGAATTACACCAAATTTGGCAAAGAGGTAGTCCTTATTTCAGACTCGTGCCTTTTGCTTAAATGGTGTAAATCCGTTGAATAGTTCCTGAAAAAATTACAATTAAAAGTCGACCCAAAACTATATATATCTATGGCCTCGGTGGATCTGTGTATCCTGTGCGCACTCTAAGCGCACCATCCCGATCACGCGCTGAATGCTAATTGGCTGTGAAGTGGTTGTCAACATTCGAAACGAGGAACTGTTGACAGCCATTTTGTGCCTCGGTAGAAGCGAGGATCTAGAAATTAGTGGAACATGTGTTCAAAACGTATAAAGGGGCAGGTAAGAAATATTTTGACCCTCTAGACCTGCTTACGGGGTCCCCCCATTTTTTTTAAAAACTGAGAAATGTGTGCTGGGTGCATGGATCCGCCGTAAAAAAAATAAAAATGAAGCAGGGGCTCCTGTGCTTGTCTAAAAATTAGCTACCTGGGATGGCCAAATCCCGGGGTCTAAAATATTAGTTTTGATGGGGGTCCAGAGGGGCCCCATAGCCCGGGGACCGCCATTCCTCGGTGCTATAAAATAAATGGGTGAGGGAGCTCAAAGGTCCGTCTAAGCCCCGGGGATTACCACCCTCCGGGTCTTTTTATATTTTGGGAGGGGGGCCGCGTGGTCTCCATTCTGGAGCAGTCGAAAGCTTTGGGGAACACCACCCCCCAGGAGTGGCTCCTGATGTGTCTTGGGGTGCCTACCCCCGGGACACTGCTGTTTGCTATGGCAGGGCGGGAGTCGAGGTTCCCGCTCTGTCATAGCAAACTTGAGGACATATTATCAAGTGCTATTTTGCCACAATTTTTTAAAAAAGCCCAAAATGCGTTGAAAATTATATCGCCATATTGTCTAGGTGACGCTAAGATGCATTAACACATGTTAGCAGCCGGTTTGCTAATGGCTCACCTCGTATCTCCAATGAGTTGCAATGTAGGCGTTCCCAGTGGCAAGTTAGGTGTTCCTATGACAGTATAACATGGAAGAGGGAGGTATGACAACAGAGTTGTATTTACAAGGCGGCCCGGGATTTGAGGACCGATAGCAAAACTCTTGGTAAGGTTTATGTCGGATCCTAACATCTGTTCTGAAGTAGACTTAAGCATGTTTAATATGTGAGGTGGATTGATATGTTAAGTCCACAGTCTTATATTAACAAGCTTTTCACTTGCGAACATGAATTATCGCTGTATTTCTCGCGATATTGGTGGCATATTTACAAGGACAGTGTTAAAATATTGTTGCTTTAGCATTAGGAAAGTGCTGTTAAAACGGCCATAGTGGGCTTAATAATAGGCTTTTCAGAATTCGTGAGAATTCCAATAGAAGCCCAGGTGTACACCAGAACATTTTAACACTGTCCTTGTAAATATGCCCATTATAGACTCCTAATTATACCATAAAAAATATCACCTACTACTAATTTTTATTCTTCCTCGGGATCCATTCCCATGGGCGTATATTCAACGTTGGGTGACTGTGGGTGGAGGCCCAATGTCCCTATGGTGCCAGTCAGCTCCCTGCGTCCTTCGGAAGCCACCATTACTTTTCCACTCAGGGACCTGCTAATATGCAGCTCCCCGTGGGGAAAAGCATTTTGCTTTGCATTTTAAAAGAGAGAGTAGGTTTTCGTGTTCTCTCTTTCAAAATGCAAACCAAGTTTGCTATGGCAGGGCGGGAGCCTCGGCAAACAGCAGTGTTGAAAAAATCTTCCGGTAAGACAATAAAGGATTTTGAAGTAAATATGCCAGTAACTTTTGGAATGTCGACAATCCCGTCTCCCATTTAAATATGCACGAAGTATTTATTGAAGTGCACACTGTGAATCTTGAAGCAACAGTGTCTGATTGTGATCAATAAATATTTGCCCATTGTTGAGTACAGAGTAGGCAAATTGAACCTGGGTTTTGTAACGTCAGTGGCTATTCCTCGAGCCTTCTCTTGAGGTTAATTCGAAGAGTTGTGTACCTATTTTGCTCGTAATGTACATAGTGTTCTGTCGTCTCAGTTTGCTTTCCCCTCTGTCATGTAGAGGATCCTGGGTAAATATAATGGCTTCTGTACAGCTAGTACCTTTCAACCCTACCCCCAAACTGCTTACTGCCTGTTACCATAGTAACAGTTCATGGAACACTTAACTAAGCACACAGGTCACAAGTTTACCATACAATGTTGCTAATCCAAACAGCAAGTTTGCTGGACGTTTAAAATTTTTCCATAGGAAACGTTAATCGCAGCTACAGACTCTGGTAAAGAGCTGGTAAAGAGTTTGCCTCAGTATTATACTTCTAGTTATAAACATCATTTCTACTTTTTGCTTTTTAAAATGTTCTCTAAGCATATGTTTATCACACTAAATAAAAAGAAGACGTATACAATCAACTTTTATTAAAACAAAAACAAATAAATAGAAACGTAACTTTAACATAACAGTATAATAAACAAAATGTGAGATGGACTCCAATGGTAGGAGTTTAGGTAACCTGCAAAACAAAAATGAAAATAAGTCTTTAAAATTAGATCGATATAATTGAATGAGGTGAGAGATTACATCTTTACGAAAGGCAAGATCGTTTTTTCTCACGTGCCCACTCAGGGTAGTGCACCCTACCCCTCCCACAGAATCACCCTCAACAGGAGTCTGTAGGGCAGCACTGCTTGTAGGCTTAGGCCTATCTTATGGTTTAGATAGTATTTAAAATGAGACAGAGATGTGACTGAATGAGGTCAAAGATCACAAATTAACATAACACTTGGCAATATTGCTTATTTGCACGTGTTCAGTATGCCTGATACATCACACCCCTCTCATAGGCCAGCGCTGAAGAGGTGTCTGTAGGGAAGTGCCTGCTGGGTCAGATCTACAGTATGGTCCAGCAGGTCTTTAAAATGATTCAGAGAGGAGACAGAATTAGGTGAGAGATCACGTCATTATGCAGGACAATATTGTTTATTTGAAGCGTGTTTAATTGGAGGAATTGTGTATCTAGGCCGCTCTGCTTACCTTTTGGAAACACTGTTTTCAGTAGAGCTCACAACTTGAAGTCTGCTTTGGTTCCATTCTGCAGATTGTATTAAATTCAGCCTTGATTTATTTATGTGCAGAGTGGACAGCAGCGTGCATAACTTGAAAAGAGAAAGAGAAACGTGCGAGAGAGGGAGAGAGATAAAGAGAGAAAAAATGACATTGAAAGTGTGAGAGAGAGAAAGTAATAAATGGAGCAGGAGAGGTGGTGTTGATACTGGAGAAAATCTTCGTAGCTCACCTTTTTGCCTCGGGTGTGTGTCCATGCACGTGCCGGTTCATAATAGTGTACCCTCAAGTTTAGTGATCTGAAAGATAGTATAGAATTAGTAATAGCAGAGTACATACAACTGCACACATATATTTGTGCATTATGCCTGTGGATACTCAGAATACTGTATTACTTCAACTTCCACTGCAAGGAGGTATCTGTGCGCTCTTTTTCTCCCAGAGTACCATACCCATGCACTCCCACTGCATAGCGGGAGAGTTCTCATTACTGCGTACCCAGACTGTTGCACCCCATTGACTCCCAGTGTCCGGAGGTGAGTGCCCTTTCTTGCGTACCCAGACTGTTGCAACCTATCTACTCCCACTGCTCAGAGGTAATTGTATATTCGTACGCAGTCAACTTGCTGTACACTATTCAGTCTCTCCGCCCACAGGTGATTTCTCGTTGCTTCGGAAACAAGCTTCTTTGCTCACCTTGTGCCATTGGCGTGATTCAAAAAGGGTCCACCACGTGTCGAAGCAGCCTTCTTATCCGTTGTTACGATGGCCATGCATCATCGAAGAATCCTCAAACATTGAGCTTTGGAGGTGTTGGGGGAACATCAATTTGTGAAACACAACCTGTTTGATAAAAAGGAAGATAAGATTGTGCATCATTTCTTTTTCAAAGGAGAGAGGAACTGAGAGAGTGACTGAATAGATAATATTCACAGCTCACCTTTCTGTCACCGGTGTGTCTTCTACCACGTGTCGGGACATAGTGCACCTGGAAGCTCTACATCTAAAAGATAGTAAAAGAAAGATGTTATGATTGGTAATTGTTACTATCTTAATGTGGAGTAGAATAACATCGCCCTTTCACGCACCTTTCCTCCCGCATTAAAAATACAACTATTTGTACAGTTCCAACTTGTTTAATGGGCTTCGATTTATGAAGAATTACTAAAGTAGTAATGTTTTCCATCTGGTTATAGAAAACAAGTGCGCAGTGATCCACGTGGTTTCAACCATCACGAGTGACGGACTTTTGACCGACTATAAAAAATGGCCTGCTATAGGAAAACAAATACAAATGCAATAAGATATGGTATATAGGACTGTGTTTGCCTAAATCGCTGCGTCGCCTTTTTGTATACAGTCTGCTGCACCCCATCTACTCCCTCCACTGTGCACCCAGGCCTCACTGCTCACCCTTTTGCGGACACGGTACGTTCTACATCATGCAGTCCCGCTCTGCCACCAAGAAGTCTCACATTTGGTGCTGAGTCTTGATATCACTATGGCAAAGGACATACTCGTGCACCTATCTTCATCGCAGGTTCCTCACCTGCTCAGTCCTTGCAGTACCACTAACTGCAGTGACCAAAGAGGCCACACACGTGGTGGTGGACCCCCTGTTTGGTAGTTCGGGCCTACATGCGGCGTCCGAACCACCAGGACGGGCCATCACAGCGCTTGCGATGGGAGCAACTCTAAAATGGTGTAGAGCACGTGCGCCCCGCCTTTTTTATTGCTAGGGTCATGTGTGTTGTGATGCATATACTGGCTGGGTGTGGTGTGGGTGTATACCAGCCATGAGGGAGTGTGTGTGTGCCGTTCTGACAACTAGACCTGGAACTTAGAAATCACTACAATGGAAATCTGGACCATGTAGCGTTGTTGTGTTTTCATGGAAGGGTAAGGGGAGTGGGCTGGACTTACGTATGGCAGTGTTGCGGGAGGCTATGTACCATGACTCCAGAGCTATGGGCGTGGTTCCGTCATGAGCTAAATGAGAAATCAACTGATTTGGGTGTCTGTGTTGTAGTGCTGCCCGGGTCTTAAACGCAAATGAGTCATTATGTCTGTAAAGTCCCACAACATGGCCAACATGGAAGGTACGGGGAATCACTAATCCTATAATCATCCATAGTTGCACACAGAAAAGATGGTGGACATAACGCATTTCTGCAAATATGAATGTTTGTTGTACATTCAGTGGAGGGTTGTAGCTGTAGTAATACAGGGCTATGAAAGCTTTAGGTTGCAATTTTTGGCACATGAACGGCAGCTAATATACATACGTATGTGGTCATTCGGGTATCCTGTCGAACTTGGTGCTGGAAATCAGTGTTCGAGGCTCGGAGTCACGTCCACATCCTGTTATTGTAGAGAAATGACGTAATCTATGCGTGCCTGAAAATGTACTGTAAATACGGTGTTCATGTAAATTGCTGATATAGTTTTGGGTCGACTTCACGCTATATAAATATGCTAAAAAAATGGAGCAATAGCACACACTTATAAATTTACTACACACTTTGTTTGCAGTATTGTAATGATCCAGTTTGTATTTGTAGAATGAGCGAGAGAAAGTTATATAATGGAAGTTTTTGTTACTGGCAGAGGTAAGATGGTTGTAAACGCTATTTACAGCAAAATATAATGTGGTAGGGCGCAAGAGCAGCATTTTACAAACATAATACATACACAGACACAGATAGATAGTTGAAGTGGGTACGGGCATTTGTGCTCAACTCCATTTTATTATGTTGCTGTTGGTAGCAAGCAGAATAGTGATCATGATATCATACATAGATATTCAATCGTAAACGGTTTATGACTTCTGCTGTACAAAGGTAGGAGCACTATATGTGAAATAATACATAGAAGATTCTATCGTAAAGCGTTCATGAGTTGTGGTGCACTGAGGTAGGGGCGGTTTGTGTGGAGCCTGCGATGATGCGTGGTTCAGGCAGACCGTACTGGTAAGAATGTCTTTTGACTACTGATTTTTGCCTTAATAAGGCGCGTGGTGATTATTTATGGTGTACTGAGTTAGTGGTACGTCTGGTGTTTAGCGTGTGCTCACCCTGCGATGATGCGTGGTCTGAACAGGAGGCACTCAAATCATTGACTGTTGCATACTAGACTGCATGAACTTTGAGGGGGAAAAAAAAACCTACCATCGATGGTTATCAATCGCTCCCCAAACTAGGTCTAATGATTGCTCCCCATAACAAATTAAACATTTGCACTTCACGCAGTGCATTCTCACTTTCTCAAAATGGGGACCTATGTCTGGTGGCTATGTTGAAGGTGATGCCCCAGAGGTACTTAGTATTGCCGGTGGTGGAGGTACATTTTGGCACAGTCTTCTACATTCTTTGTGAGCATAGTTCACAGGATGCAGGGATTGAAGGTGCTTGTGCATACTAGCAGTGCCACAGGAGTATTTTTTGTCTCTGCCTTGAATAAATCGAGGCTGAATTCAATGCTGTCTGTAGTATAGATCTAAAGCTGAATTCAAGTTGTGAACTCTACTGTCTGCAGTACACAAGGAAGGCAGTAGTTAGCACAGTTATAGAAGAATGCTTTTTTTCACTTATTTTAACAACATCTGAATAAATACAATATAATTGTCTCTGCATTAAGTAAATCAAGGCTGAATTCCCTACTGCGTGTAGTGTAGATGCAAAGCGAATTCAAGTTGTAAACCCTGCTGTCTGCAGTGTAGATCTTAGGCTGGACTGCATCATGTGTAATCATGATTGAAATAACAGATAAAAGATGTATGGAATACATTGTCGAAATATGTATGTTTCAGGGACATTATAGTTCAAATTGTGACCAGTGCTGTCCGCAGTGTAGACTGTCATTAAGTGTGCCTTTGCACTTGCAGCGGGAACTTTATTATTCAACTAAATCTATAAGTGATATAAAAGAAGTTTGTGAAGGAAGCATACTAAAGGGATATTGTGTAGGTATGATAGGTGTTATACTTTGTTTGGTATTGTACTCTGCAAATAACAAATCAACAGTCTATTTAATTGTGAGCTCTGATGACCGCAGTGTAGGCAGGAGGCAGCGGTTAGCAAGAGCCCATGGCCACGTGGGGTTGAGTAGAGCTGCACAGTATTGGTAATTTACCGTGTGTGCAGCCAGCGATGATAAGTGGTGCACTGAGTTAGTGGCACCTTTGGCGCTTAGCGTGTATGTACCCTGCAATGATGCGTGGTCGGGGGGGTGGCACAGTAATTGGAGTAATGTCTTTTGTCGATTGAATTCTGCATGAATTCCATTTAAACGTGATAGTATGCCTCATTGCTGACATAAAACTGCTCACTCTTCTTTGCGATGATTCATGGTGCACTGAGTTAGTGGTATCTTTGGCGCTGAGCTTGTACGTACCCTGTGATAATGCGTGGTCCAGGGAGGCCGCATTTGGACCAATGTCTTTTGTCTGTTGAATTCCGCCTGAATACGGCCACGTGGCGATGAAATATGCTGCACTGATTCAGTAGTACCTTTGGTACTGAGCGTGTACATAACCTGCGATGATCCGTGGTCCGGGCAGGCCGCACTTGGAGCAATGTTTTTTGCCTAGTGAATTCTGCCTTAATAAGGCCACGGGGTGATGACTTGTGGTGCAGTGAGTTAGTGGTACCTAAAGAACTTAGAGTGTGCACACCCTGTGATGATTCGTAGTTTGGGCGGGTCGCACTGGTACAATGTCTCTTGCCTTCTAGAATGCGTCATATGCAATCGCCATTAAACCTGAATCGTGAGCCCTCACAATGTAGATCGAAGGCATTAGTCTGCACAGACATTGAGGAATGTTTTTTGTTGCATCCTTTAACAAAATCTGAGGACATAGAGTACAATTATCTCTGCCTTAAATAAATCAAAGCTAAATTCAATGCTGTCCGTAGTGTTGATCCAAAGCTGAATTCAAGTTGTGAACCCGGCTGTCTGCACTGTAGATCAAAGGAAGTAGTCAGCACAGATATCAAGTAATGATTTTTGTCACTTATTTTCACAAAATGTGAACACATACAGTAACATTGTCTCTGCATTAAATAAATAAAGGCTGAATTCCCTACTGTCCGTAGTGTAGATGCAAAGCTGAATTCAAGTTGTGAACCCTGCTGTCCGCAGTGTAGATCTAAGGCAGTAGTCGACACAAACTTCGAGGAATGCTTTTTGACACATACTTTAACAAAATCTGAAGACTGAGTACAATTGTCTCTGCCTTAAATAAATCAAGACTGAATTCAATGTTATCTGAAGTGCTGATGCGAAACTGGTATCAAGTTGTAAACTCTACTGACTGCAGTGTAGATCGAAGGCCGTAGTCAGTACAGACATTGAGGAATGTTTTTTGTTGCATCCTTTAACAAAATCTGAGGAGTGAGTACAATTGTCTCTGCCTTAAATAAATCGAGACTGAATTCAATGCTGTCTGTAGTGCTGATGCGAAACTGGTAACAAGTTGTAAACTCTACTGACTGCACTGTAGATCGAAGGCAATAGTCAGCACAGATATCGACAAAGATTTTTTGTCACTTATTTTAACAAAGTGTGAGAACATAGAGTACAATTGTCTCTGCCTTACATAAATCAAGGCTAACGTCAATGCTGAATTCAAGTTGTGAACCCTGCTGTCCGCAGTGTAGATCGAAGGCAGTAGTCGATACAGGCATAAGTCTGCGGTGCTGTCGCGCTGAGTTCGCAATGGGCCTGTATCGAGGAGGGACGTGGTCATTTGAGATGTCATCAGTGATGTCATCAGTGATGTCACTGACCATGTCATGAACGATGTAATATGTGACATCATCACCAGTGGATTGCTGGTGCGAGAGTTACAGTTAGTACAACTAACTATAATGGAGGAATTTCAATAGTTTTGTATGATTGAAATGTCCAGCTAACTATAACACCCCTGAAACCTATGTTTTTTTCAGTGAAAAAATAAAATAAAATATATATATATTTTCCATCAATGTAGTCTCTCAGTAGTGCGCTCTTTGCACAGTAAGTGCCGGTGTTGAGGGTGGATTGTACCTTGCATATATTAATCGGTAAGGATTAGGAATTCACTGCACTCCAGGAGAGTAGATTTCCTCTCACCGCAGCCACCACCTTTTTATTCTTTAGATTTCCTCAATTCAAATTTATTTTCATGAGTGCAAATCTCACCGCAACCACAAACAATGCCTTTCAACCGAAAAGGTCTCACTCACGGTAACATGAGTTCATGTATTTATACTGTCTCCCATTCTAGCTCGACTTAAGGCATTATGGGATTTGTAGTTTATCTCTAAGCAGTTACAAGGACAGTCTTTTTGTATCATTCTTTGTTATTCCTATATATTTTCTCACTTTAGGTCACATATTGCCTTAGGCTCAGTTCATTTGTCTGGGGATCTTATTGCAATTTATGTTCAATTCTCTTTTACACAATCTCACATAAATACACTCTTTATTTTCTGTGTATTGGGCTCAGTGCCCAGTCTCCATTGGGTCCCTCTTATCTAATTGTGCAGATTGAGTTTGCTCAGTGCTCATGCAGACACACAGACCTTCACCATTTGTTGGGGTTAATATCAATTGTCATAAGGCTTCGTGCCTATTTCCAGATTTCTTGGATCCTCTTTTCTTTACTGTTCTGCTTTACCCCTCTTCTCAGTCTATCAATCCTCTTTGTTTTTTTTTTTGCTTAGTGCATTGGTCCCTTGAGGGCAGACTAATTGTGGTCCCTCTTTGTGTGATATTCGTGTTTTTATTACTCTTATCCTCTTGCTTTCTTCTTGTTCATTTAGTTTTTTTGCCAGAGATAGTCAGTTATAAATGGATATGCAATTTTTCATCTCCATTTAAACCGTGAGGAGTCTTTGTTTTAAATCTAATGATCAATCTTGATTCAAGTTGTCTCAGTTTCGAGTTCTATTGCCCCCTCTTTCATTTTTGGGTACCGTCGCTATTCCAAAGTACTTGATAGCTAGCCAGTTTTTGTTGGGGTAGTTGAACCGATGTTTTTGCAATATTATAGTTAATGTCTCCATTCTGGATTGTTCCTATGTGTTCTAAGATTCTTTTCTTATAGGGGCATGTTGTACTTGCTATGTATCTCAATCCACAGGTAAACTCGATGACATAAACCACGTGCGTAGATTCGCACGTGATTCTCTTATTGATGTTGAAAGTTCGACCTTTGAAGTCCTTCATATTTTTTCCAATGCTGCACGCTTTGCACTTATCGCAATGAACGAAGCCCGGTTGTCGTTTCTGTAACCAATTTTTGGTTTTGTTCATAGTATAGTGACTTCTGACCAGCTTGTCTTTGAGCGAGGTAACTTTTTGATACGTTACACTTGGTCACATGCCTATTTTTTCCCCAATGTCCGGATCCTTCTTGAGTGACCGCTCGAGCCTGCCCAGGCGAGGTCGCCCCACCTACGACGCTCCTGCCTGCTACTGCCTGCCTGCTACTGCCAGCACGCTGCCCTTCTGCCGGCTGCCCTGCTGACGGCTGTGATCTTCCTGCTACCTCCGTCTTCACCGCTGCCTGCCTGCCTTCCACTGCGTGCCTGGTTCCCCTGTCGCCTGTTGCTTCCCCGTTTTTTTCTGTACCCCTGCTGTGTGCCTGTTGCCTCTCCCGCCCGCCGCCTGGTCACCCTTCCTTCCGTTTCCCTCTCCCCCCTTCGGCTGCCCTCCCCCTCCGGGGTGCTCTTGCCGCCTTCTTCCCGCCACTGCCCTCTGGCGCTCCGCCCCCCTCCTGCCCATTGGCCGCCCCGCACCCGCCACCCAGCTGAACCGCCCTCCCGGCTCCTCACTTAAGGAGTCCCAGCGCAGTTTTCTGGAGTGACCGCTCGAGCCTGCCCAGGCGAGGTCGCCCCACCTACGACGCTCCTGCCTGCTACTGCCTGCCTGCTACTGCCAGCACGCTGCCCTTCTGCCGGCTGCCCTGCTGACGGCTTCGCTCTTCCTGCTACCTCCGTCTTCACCGCTGCCTGCCTGCCTTCCACTGTGTGCCTGGTTCCTCTGTCGCCTGTTGCTTCCCCGTTTTTTTCTGTACCCCTGCGTGTGCCTGTTGCCTCCCCCGCCCACCGCCTGGTCACCCTTCCTTCCGTTTCCCTCTCCCCCGCTTCGGCTGCCCTTCCCCTCCGGGGTGCTCTTGCCGCCTTCTTCCCGCCACTGCCCTCTGGCGCTCCGCCCCCCCCTCCTGCCCATTGGCCGCCCCGCTCCCGCCACCCAGCTGAACCGCCCTCCCGGCTCCTCACTTATGACGCCCCCAGAGCAACCGCGCAGCGGACGCGCGCAGCGGGAGCGCCGATTGAGCGCCGAAGGTGCGCCAAAGGTAAGCCCGTCTGCGCCCATCCGTGCCTGGACCGCGCCCAGTGCCAGGACCCCTGGACCCCGCAGACCCCAGCCCACCCGCCAGACGTACGACACCGCCGCCCTCAATGCACTCAACACCGGCCGAATCCCGGGATGCTACCGAGCCACCCCGAGACGAACCCACGGACCCTTAAGCTGCCACGCCTGCAAGTTCACCTGCATCCGGACCTGCACTACACCAGCACCCACCAAGCCGAACAACAGCAGCAACCACCTGAAGTGCATCCTCCTCAACACCCGCTCCGTCCACAGACACGCCATCGAACTCTGGAACCTCCTCGACACCACAGCTCCTGACGTCGCCTTCCTCACGGAAACCTGGATGAACGACTCCTCAGCGCCCGACATCGCCATCGCCATCCCAGAGGGCTACAAGATCACCCGAAGAGACCGCGGCAACCACACTGGAGGAGGCATCGCCATCCTCTACAGGGACACCATCCGCATCAAGACCAACACCGACGACACCCTGACAACCGCCGAACACCTGCACTTCCAGATCCACACGGACCCCAAAACCACCCTCAGAGGCACCCTGATCTACCGACCCCCGGGACCACGCACACAATTCAGTGAGGACATCGCCGACTTCATCAGCCCGCATGCCCTCCCCTCCGCCGACTACATCCTCCTGGGGGACATCAACTTCCACCTGGAGAACAACAACGACCGCAACACCATCACCCTGCTCGACAACCTCGCCACCCTCGGTCTCAAGCAGCTGGTGTCCACCCCCACCCACCTCGCCGGACACACACTCGACGCAGTCTTCTCATCCTGCAAAGACATCATCTTCAGCCACGCCACCGGACTCCACTGGACGGACCACAGCTGCGTCCACTTCACCTTCAAAAGAACGACGATCCACCACCACCAGCAACAGGTTGCTCGAAGAAGCTGGAACAAGATCACAGCCGACCAGCTCGCCGCTTCCCTGAGCCAGCACCCTCCCGCCAGCTCAGCGAACCGCAGCCAGGCCGCCGACAACCTCACGAAGTGGATCAGCAACTGCGCGGACAAACTCGCCCCACTGAGGACCCCGCCCAGCAGACCTGGCAGCAAGAAGGCCCCATGGTTCACCGACGAACTCAAGAGCTCCAAGAAGAACTGCCGAGCCCTCGAGAAAGCCTGGAGAAGGGAACCAACACCGGACAACATGACCACCCTCAACCTTGCCACCCGGAAGCACCACCAACTGATCCGCGCCACCAAGAAAACTGCATTCAAGGACCGGTTGGACAACAACGCACACAACTGCAAGGAACTCTTCAACATCGTGAAAGAGCTCTCCAACCCCAACGCCGGCAACAACGACATCACCCCATCACAAGACCTCTGCAACTCCCTCGCCTCCTACTTCCACAACAAGATCGCGGACATACACAACAGCTTCAGCACTCAACCGACGCACGCCACGACCGAACCACCGCCCCCCACCACCACCCTCCACGCCTGGACTCCGATCAGCACCGAAGACACCGTCCGCATGATGAACTCCATCCACTCCGGATCTCCAACCGACCCCTGCCCTCACCACGTCTTCAACAAGGCCGACGCTGTCATCGCACCCCACCTGCGGGACATCATCAACACCTCCTTCGACACCGCCACCTTCCCGGAGAGCTGGAAGCATGCCGAACTCAGCGCCCTACTCAAGAAACCTACAGCGGACCCCACCGAACTCAAGAACTACCGCCCCATCTCGCTCCTCCCGTTTCCAGCCAAAGTCATCGAGAAGGCCGTCAACAAGCAGCTGGCCGCCTTCCTCGAGACGAACGGATCCCTCGACCCCTCACAGTCTGGCTTCCGAGCCAACCACAGCACCGAGACCGCCCTCATCGCGGCCACCGATGACATCCGAGCCCTGATGGACAACGGAGAAACAGCGGCCCTCATCCTCCTAGACCTCTCCGCGGCCTTCGACACTGTCTGCCACCGCACCCTAGTGCAGCGCCTCAGCAACGTCGGAATCCAGGAGAGGGCACTGGAGTGGATCATCTCCTTCCTCGACGGAAGAACACAGAGAGTCCGACTACCACCGTACAAGTCAGAGGCCACCGAAGTCATCTGCGGCGTCCCTCAAGGATTCTCGCTGAGCCCCACCCTCTTCAACGTCTACATGAGCCCCCTCGCGGCCATCGCACGCCAGCACAACCTCAACATCATCTCCTACGCCGACGACACCCAGCTGATCCTCTCCCTGACCAACGACCCCGCCACCTCCAGAGCCGACCTTCACGAAGGGATGAAACACGTAGCCGAGTGGATGACGACCAGCCGCCTGAAACTGAACTCAGACAAGACGGAGGTCCTCATCCTGGGCTCCTCGCCCTCCGCCTGGGACGACTCCTGGTGGCCCCCCGCCCTGGGCACCGCACCCAAACCGACAGACCACGCACGGAACCTGGGCGTCATCCTGGACTCCTCCCTCTCCATGACCAGACAAGTCAACGCCGTCTCCTCGTCGTGCTTCAACATCCTGTGCATGCTACGGAAGATCTTCCGGTGGATCCCCACCGAGACCAGGAAGACGGTCACCCAGGCCCTCGTCATCAGCCGACTGGACTACGGGAGCGCCCTCTACGCCGGAACCACCGCCAAGCTCCAGAAGAGACTCCAGCGGATCCAGAACACCTCAGCCAGACTCATCCTCGACATCCCACGACACAGCCACATCTCCGGACATCTGAGAGACCTGCATTGGCTCCCCGTCAACAAAAGAATCACCTTCCGTCTCCTCATCCACGCACACAAAGCCCTACACGATCAAGGCCCGAGCTACCTCAACAACCGCATCAACTTCTACGCTCCCAAACGCTATCTCCGATCAGCCAGTCACGCCCTCGCCGCCGTCCCCCGCATCCGAAGAACGGCAACAGGAGGAAGGTCCTTCTCCTACCTGGCCGCCAAGACCTGGAACTCCCTCCCGACCGACCTGCGCCTGACCCAAGACCACCTCTCCTTCAGGAAGAAGCTCAAGACCTGGCTGTTCGAGCAGTAGCAGCACCCCCTCCCCCCCCCCCCCAAGCGCCTTGAGACCCTCCGGGTAAGTAGTGCACTCTATAAATGTCTTGGATTGGATTGGATTGGATATGCCAGTATTTTTTCAGGATATTGACAATTTTGTTATTTTCTCTGCTGTATCTGAGTATCACTCTGTAGAAATATGCTAAGCTGACATTAGAAAATGTCATGATGTCAGAGTGTAAAGGGAATGTTGACAGATGAACTGGACAAGCTGTTAAGCTAGGAGCTCAGCTGAGAAGTTGTGTACAATAAAGTACTCAGGGGCGGTTCCTTTTCATGGGTGCCTACCCCTTTATTCTTTGACCCAAAAATCTGTATTTACAATTTTATATATATTTCTTTAAATGTCATCATTAAAAAGTTGAGATACAAGCTGCTGTCACTCTCAGCTAAGCTTGCTTCGTGTGTACACTATTCTCTATTAAACACAGTAGCGCATGTGCACGAACCTCAGTTATTTACATATTTACTGGGCTGATGCTTCACACAGCCCTGATGCCTGTTATGTCATCAGCACGGCAAACACAGTGCCTTGTGGGCTGAGCTCCACCCCCTGAAGATGATGTAATGCAGTTGGCCCTGGGCACATCTGCCTGTAGCCCTGCATCTCCAGGGGCTTCACGTCAATCAGGGAGTGGAGTCTCAGCCACACCCCCCATTCACAGTTCGTAACAGGATGGGGTTAATGCAATAAGGCTAGCTGACCGCACCCTGTGACGAATTGTGAAAGGGTCGGGTGTACAGGTGAAAACAGGAAGCGGAGCACTGGACAATGCGCAAGCTTTGATTACAGCACACTGTGCGCACTCTACTGCTGAGCTTCCCTCTCTCGAACGCGCTGCCATTTCCAGAATGTCTAAATGCTGCAGGAGTGCAAACTGCATAGCAGTGCCAAGCAGGTGAGTTATGTGCAGTTAGATGTCAAACATGAACGCTCAGGCATTTGACTTTTTTGGTCTTGGGAATTCAAACGATCTAAAGTCAAAGTGCGCTCTAAATTTCCCACACCTGCTGTCTTTTACAGCCAGGGGAGTGCGCTCACTATCATGCTGTGTCCTGTGAATGTGCACTTTTTGGTACATGCACAGTTTATATTAAACAATCTCAAACGGGGACACATTAGGGCACCAGAATAAAAAACACTCATAATTTGTCACTGTACACATTTACTGCTTTATTTTTTTGGGAGCTGTTTTAAATAGCGTGAACTCTACCCAAAGGTATTGGAGTGCTTTACTTGAGCACCAGTAAAGTTACACTAGGACTCATTCATTTTTGGTAGGCGAAGGGAGATTTAAAAAGGAAAAAGAAAGATCACTGTCCATTTTATCTTTGTAAATTAAGTTAGGTACTTAGATGTATTTTTTGTCACAAAGCAAGCAACATGGAATCCTGTAAGAAAGAAGTTGAGTAAAATAGCACAGAGATGTGATTTAGCACCATTATGCATATAGTAAGGTCACACCACTCGCAAATGTCACCAGCCGCCACTGAAAGTACTTTCAAGAATATTTATGTTTCTTCAATCTTTACACTGGCGACGAGGTGAAAGAACTGTGCAGGGGACAGTCCTGCGACATCTCAACCCCTGGATCAAGCACTCTGAGTTACCATTAACCGAGAAAGGACGGTTGGAGCTGGCTTGAGGCACTCACCGGCGTGAGCGATTGACGCGCGTGCCATCAATCGCGAGCTATTCAATTACTGGCACTCACCGGCGTGAGTGATCGACGCACGAGCCATCAAGCTGGAGCTATTCAATTACTGGCCTTCACCGGTGCGTGCGATCGACACAATTGCCATCAAGCACAAATTAATTAATTACTGGCACGGTGAAACATTAGCGTGCTTAAGCTGTTATGAGCTACTAATCTGAGGCAAGCACTGGCGCAGGCTATTGACGCGCAGCCTCAAACAAGTCCTGATTCTTTAGTTTGTCAGCTGTGCATTTCTAAGAATTAAAGGAAGCACTCGGCGAGAATAATCGACGCGCTGGGTCCGTTTTCAAATACTAATCTAGGGTGTGTCAACTGTACATTTTTGAAAACTAAAGGGAGCGCGCGGCGCGAATAATTGATGTGCTGAGTCCACACTGAGTATAAAGGAGAAACAATAAAGAAATTGCACACAGCTGTTCCTCCACATCTTGATTCTTTGCTTCCTTTGTTGAAGCACGACTCCTCCTCCTAGTAGTGGTGATTGAGGAAGGACTCTAAAAAAAAAAAGAAAAAGAAAAAAGACTGAACATTTGTGAATACATTTTCAGTTTATTAGAAAGCTGGTGATCTATATTATTATTTTAAATTATTGTATTAGTTTGTAATATTAATTTATTGTATTAGTTAGTTATATTAGTTTGTTATATTAAATTGTTATTTTAATTTGGTATTTTAGCTTATTGTGTTGCATTACTTCAAAATGACTGATCAAAATATGGCTTCACCTCCACCCTTCTTAGCTTGTCCTGGGGATCCACCAGTACAGTGATAACAATGGAAAAAATATTTCTCACATATTTATTTGCAATAGTGGGAGATTGTTACGGTCCACTCAGAAGTCAATCAGTTCTTCTTCACCATCTAGGGATTGAAGGGAGGAGAATTTATGAAGACTTGCCGGAGATTTCATTGGGAATGGGTGATGGGGTGATGGGCAACCAAACGATGTCTTTGAGATGTCCATACAAATGCTAGACATCCAGTTCACTCCCAAGATGAACTTAGTGTTGGAACGACATACGTGCAAACATCTGATGAGGATATAGCATCTTATGTTGCCACCTTGAGAGGTTTAGTGTTGTCGTGCCATTTTGAACAGCTAACAGATTCCCTTATTAGGGAGCAAATTGTATTATGCACTAATAACAAAAGGATCAAAGAAAAGTTATTAACAAAAGAACACAATTTAGAAGAAACACTTAAAATTGCTAAAGGGATGAAGCATATTGCAATATGGTTAAAGGAAATAGATGGTACTAGTTGTGGAAAAAATAGTAATGTAAGGTACAAGCTTCTCTTTCAACAAAGAAGACTTTTGACAAGATGCTGATACAAAAAAGGAAATTGATGGAATTTGAAATGAAACAGAGAAATACTAACTGGAGAGAAATAAAATGTTTCAGGTGTGGTTTTACGGGGTATCTCGCTTCTAGTGTAATGTGTGCAGCTAGAACTGCGCTGTGCAGAAAGTGTGGCAAAAGAGGCCATCTTGCTAAAATATGCAAAACTAAATGGAGAATAGAGACACACGAAGAGTCAAATTGATAGATCAAAAAGTAAATGACATTTGTGAAAATGTTCAAGAAGTAAATGACATTTGTGAAAATGTTCAAGTAATAATTTTAACTATAGAAAGAGAACAGGCGGCACCATGTGGAAGTAAAAAGATGGTAGTTAAGCCACCAGCAGTAAAATGGGACATAATATAAAAGTACTAGTGGATTCTGTGGAGTTTTTTCATTTCCAAGGAAAGCTTTAAGAGTATTGGTGATTCCTCGCTATGTACGTCTGATATAAAAGCTGTGGGGTATGCTGGCAAGAAAATAGAAATTTTGGGGTTGAAGTGGATGACTATCAGTTTTAAAAACAGAAATATTTTTGGAAGAATATACGTAACTGATTACGGATCAGATCTTCTTGGTTGGCGTCATCAGCGTGATCTGGGCATAATTATCAACCCTTATGCTACAGAGCCTATAATGCTGACTGAAGAGAAAATGGTAGAGGAAATTTCTTCGCAAGATCATGAAGCTCTAATGAAGAGATTTCCTAAGGAGTTTTCAGATGAGCTAGGTCTTCTAAAGGGCTTTTCTCATAAAATTGTTTAAAAAAAAGTTGTGAAGCCGGTAGTGCACAGGGTGAGGAATGTACCTAAGATGATGAAACAACCTTTGAAGGGTGAACTTGACAGATTACTAGAATAACAAATTATTGACCTAATTGAAACTTCCGAATGGTTGGCACCTATTGTGGTGGCACCTAAGGGTGATGGAAAGATCCGCTTATGTATTGACTTACGTGATTGAAACAAATGCATATGGTTTGATAGGCAACCGTTACCAAATATTTCGGAAATGTTAACCATGGAGGGTAAAGGAGTTCTGTTCAGTGTTCTCGACATGTCGTCCCCTTAACACCAAGTTAATCTACACACTGAATCATGCCATCTAACTTATTTTGTTACTCCGTTGGGAGCTTTTCGTTATAAAAGGATGCCTTTCAGACTAGCATCAGCCTCAGCTATTTTTCAGAGGGTGATGAAGAATATTTTCGGGGACCTACAACACGTCTTATGTTTCCAAGATGATGTGCTCATTGTCGGGAATAGTAACCATGAGCATGATAAATTGTTTGAGGTGGTGATGTTGAGGTTTAAAAAGATGGTTTGACTGTGAAGAGAGAAAAATACCAAATTAGGAAAAATTAAGTTACGTATTTAGGTCATACTATTAATGCTATTAATGCTAAAGGAATTAGACCTAAAAAAGTATTGTGGCAGCAGTAGAGAATGCTCGCAGACCTGAGTCCAAAGATGAGTTAAAGTAATTCTTGAGCTTGGCAGAATACTGCTCTAAATATGTAAAGAATTTTACTGAAATTGTTGAACCCTTGAGGAGTTTAATGAAAAATGGAGCTGAGTATGACTGGACAGAAGAATGTGAGTTTTTTTTACCAAAATAAAATAATCTATGATGTATGCTCCGACTTCAGGTCACTTTGATGTGACACAGTAAACTTACATTACTACCAATGCTAGCAATGTTGGAATCAGTTCTGTTCTTACTCAAGTTCAGGAGGGAGTTGAAAATGTGATCGGATTTGCATCTAAGAGGTTACAAGGGGCTGAAATAACTTACTCTGTGATTGAAAGAGAAGCTTTAGTCTGCTGTTGGGGAATCAACCATTTTAGGTTCTATGTGTGGAGCATTCCTTTTAGACTGAGAACTGACAACAAACCCTTGACTTACATTTCAAAGGTGGGCGTGTTTTAGAAGGTAATATCACCCCTTCTATTACTAGGTGGTTATTAAGCGTGTTGGAATACAACTTTGAAGTTGAATTTGTGAATGGTTTTAACAATGTAGTTGCTGATTATTTATCCAGGATGCCTGTGGAGGTGAAAAGAATTGATTCTGAGGTTGTTCCTAGTGAGGTGTTGTCGATTGAAGGGGAGTTAGCCATTGTTGCTGATGAATGGACTGTTGCCAGAGGAAATGACAATGTTATGAGAGAAGTTGAGGAGAAGGTGGTACATGGATGGGAAGACAAGGACGCAGAAAGGGTGGATATGCGTGAGGTCTTCAAAGTCAAATATGAGTTGAGCATCGTTGATGATAAATTAAGAAGGAGAAATTAGTTTGTTCCTCCCATGGGTATACAATCTAGAATTCTTGACATTATTCATGAGGGTCATCTTGGACGTAGTGCTATGAAGAGGAGAGTAAGGAAAACATTTTGGTGGCCGGGTATTGACCGCGATGTAGAGGAGAGAATAAAGAATTGCGTGGCATATACTAACAGCGATAAAGCCACAGTAATTAGACAGCCACCATTAGAGAGGTAAAGTTTTCCTAGCAAGCCGTGGGGGAAGGTAGCCATTGATTTTCTGGGACCTATGGCTAAGTTAGGATCTGAAAACAAGTGAACACATCTGTAGTTATTGAATTTATGAAAGGAGTTTTTATGGATAAAGGTTTTCCGAAGACTATTGTGTCTGACAATGGGGTGCAATTTGTAAGAAATGAGAAGAAGAGTATTGAAATCTCATGGTAGAAATAGTTCATACTATAATAAGAGAATGGGTGTGAAAACATCTACTTTTGTGCCTGGAGATTGGGTTGTTGTGAGAAGAAAAGGCTACGTTCATAAGTGAGAGAGTAAGTATTCCAATCCTTGTAAAGTGAAGGAGGTCAAGCGAAATGTGATAATTTTGGAAGATGGCACTATGAGAAGTGTGGGTGATGTTTGTAAAGTCATGAAATAACCATGTGACATTTGTATCACAACATGATTTCATCTTCATGTATTAGTCAGTTCAACTTTTAGTGAAATTCTGTAGTTATGTTGGTAGTATGTCTCAAAAAGTTTTGTATTGTATTATACAGTTCTTTCAAGAATTTTATGTTATTAATGTGAATTTTTCTTCTAAGTAATGTAAGGGGGGAGATTTGTAGAAATATGCTAAGCTGACATCATAGAATGTCGTGAGGGCAGAGTGTGAAGGGAATGTTGACAGATGAACTGGAGAAGCTGATGAGCTAGGAGCTCAGCTGGGATGTCGTGTACTTTCAAGAATATTTATGGTTCTTCAATCTTTACACACTCTCATGACATTGTCCTTCTTTTTCTTTTTTCCACTATCATTATTGATAAGAGTGGTAACTTGTGCCAAAGATCTTGCCCGTTCCTGTCCTTGTTTAATGTCTCTGTATTTGTAGCCTCTCTGTAGAAATCTTTATTTCGTGTCTTGAAACGTTTTCTCCATCACAGTGTAATCTGAGCAGTTGCGTCTCATCCTTATAAACTCCCCATATGGGATACTTTTCTTAAGTTGATGTGGATGAAAGCTTGATCCATGTAGGATACTATTAGTTGATGTTGGTTTTCTGTATTTCTTAGTTTGGATTTGCTTATTTTCTATATACACTGTTACGTTCAGGAATTGCATTTCCTCCATGCTGATGTTGTAGGTACATTTTAATCCCACTGTGTTTTTGTTCAGAATCTCAAAGTATTCACCAAATTGTTCTGTGGTCCCATATTAGGAACAGATTGTCTATGAACCTCAGCCACAGTGCTATTTTTGCTGTATGCCTTTAATTTTCCTCTTTCCAGGCTATGATTTTTTCCCACCAGCTCATTGTAAGGTTGGCGTAACTGGGAGAGAAAAAACTCCCATGGCTGTCCCACATGTCTGTGAGTATATCTGATGATTGAAAAGGAAAATATTATTCCTAAGACAAAGCTCAATCATGTCCATCACTATTTTTGTGTGTTTCAATTCTTGGATATTTCTTTGTTTCAGGAAATAGCTAATTGCATTACGGCCCACTTCACGACTAATCAATGTATACAGAGATACCACGTCAATGATTACAAGATGGAATCCTTTCTACTACCCTGTGTTCGTTAATATCCGTAAGAAGTCACCCTTGTTGATGATATACAAGCTCAGGTTCATTACCATTGGTGCCAAAAAATGATCCACATATGTTGCCATGTTTTCATATAGGGCGTTACAACTAGATATGATCGCTCTTCCTGGAGGATCCTTCAAAGTCCTATGTACCTTTGATAAAAAGTACATTGTTGGTATCACTGGACTGTCCTTTTTCAGGAATGATGCCTCCTCCTTGCTCAGTAAACCTTCATTGTACCACCCATTGACTTTGGCCTCTAACTCCATTGTTAGGTCGTTTATTGGGTCTGATGTTAATTTTTTATAGTTCTTTCTCCTATTTAGTTGTCTCACTGCTTCCCAAACATATTCCTCTTTGTCCTGTAGCAGGGTGGTAGTTGCGGTGAGATTTGCACTCATGAACATAAATTTGAATTGAGGAAATCTACTCTCCTTGAGTGCGGTGAATTCTTAATCCTTTCTGATTTAATATATATGTTAGAGTCAAAGTGTGAAATCCGGCATTCTATAGAATGCTTAGGTAATCTATAGAATGCCTGAAAATGCCTGAAAATCAAACGTCAAAGTACGAAATGATTGATATTTTATACATTGCCTAGGCATTGTATACTTTGCCAGATTGTCTGCAGTCAAAGTATATAATACGCCTAATCCCACCATTTTATTCCCGCCCGGCAATGTGCGAAATGCAGCATTCTATAGAATGGCTAGGTAATGTATAGCATGCCTGAAAATCGAACGTCAAAGTATGAAATTATTGATATTTTATACATTGCCTAGGCATTGTATACTTTGCTGGATTGTCTGCCGGCAAAGTATAAAATACACCTAATCCCAGAGACAGCACAAGTTATCAGCAAGCGAGGGGCAGAGACAGCACAAGTTGCCAGCAAGCGAGAGGCACAGACAGCACAAGTAACCAGGCAAAGAGCAGGTGGCAGCCGTGCGGTGGTGTGGAGAGCGACCTGCCTGCAAGCAGGGTCAGAGGTCATGTAGAGCATCTGGCTGAGGTTCCACAGAGGCTCTGCCATCATCCTGTCCCGTGGTTCTTGTATCACCATGTTGGAAGGGAGTGTAGTGCCAAGATAGGAATCATGCCATGCTGACATGCAACAGCGGTTCTGCAAGGAATTATCTCAAGTAAGAGCCAATGCTGCTAAAAACTGTGTTTTCCTAACCGAAACCAGTTACCAAACGTTAGTGGACGATTTGAAAAAGGCTAAGACGACTATTAAGAAGGAACCACAGGACTAATGGCTGGTGAAACACTATGACGTAAGGATGGTCGAGAATACGACTAAGTTGATCTATCTTGTTAAAGAAGGTACGAGTGCTATTCAGTTTCACGTCGCGGACTCCGAGTTATTTGACGTACTCCATAAGGCCCATTTGGCTATTGGTCATGGAGGACGGGACACGATGTTGAAAGAACTTTCACCAAAGTATAAGAACATTACCTGTCATGATATTGAGCTGTACATTCACCTTTGTCAGCCTTGTCATAAGAAGCAAAAAGGTGTTGAAAAAGGTGTTGTGGTCAAGCCAATGGTTTTTTCTGAATTCAACTCCCGTTGTCAGGTCGAGAGAGTACAATTTTATAATGGTATACCAAGATCATCTCACTAAGGTTGTAGTTCTCAGGGCTCTGAAATCAAAGAGAGCGGAAGAAGTAGCCTACAAGCTCTTTGACATATTTACGTTGCTTGGTGCTCCAACGATTCTACAGTCCGATAACGGCAGGGAATTTGCAAACAATGTGGTAAGCAGCCTAAAGGAGTATTGACCTACCTTGAAAATCGTCCATGGTAAGCCGCGCCACTCACAAAGTCAGGGGAGCGTTGAACGAGCTAATCAGGACATTGAAAATATGCTGTGTGCTTGGATGCAAGATGAAAAAACTAGCTGCTGGAGTAAGGGACTGCGGTTCGTCCAATTTAGGAAGAACAGAGCTTTTCATTCTGGGATTAAGAGGTCACCATACGATGCTCTGTTTGGCTGCAAAGCTAGAGTAGGTCTCTCGACGTCGTCCCTGCCTGACGACGTTTTACAAGACGTAGAGACTGAGGAAGAGCTCGAAATAATAGAGAGCGTACAAACAACACAACAGCAGGAAGACAGAAGAGATGAATCAATGCAAGAGGCACAGCTCCCTGCAGAAGACATAGCTGAGAATGCAATCCATGTTGGAGGAAACCAAAACAGTGATGAAGCCATGGTTAACGAAGAGCCTTCCATTTCCGTGGTTACCAAAAATCCTTCTTCTTCCACTGTCTGTTGCGTCTGCTTAAAAGAAACCAGCAGGGCTCATACATGTCGAAAGTGTGGCCGAAACTTTCATGCCATCTGTGGACATTCTCCTAAAGGCGATGACAGCAACGAAGTAGAAGGTTATGGGGTTAGCATTTTGTGCAATGTTTGCTTCAATATTGAGAAAGCTATCCAAAGTAAAATGGAATCGAAATCGAACCTTGAGATTCAGGCCCAAAAAATGAAAAGGGATTCTGACAAAAAAATTCCTCCTGTGCCTTTGGGTGCCACTGTGCGAGTTCCGATTCCCGGCATCGACAAAGGGCGGGGTGACTCAAGCAATCTCTTGGCAGTTGTTATGAACGTGACGAAAGATGGCTTTTACTGCTGTCTTGGAACTCCACAAGGAATCTTGAAGCAACTCTACCCCAGATCACAATTCACCGTATGTCCAAAGAACTTAATGAGAATTGAAGACGTTCCTGACCACGAAATACCTCTCCGATCTGCAGCTACTTCTCAGTCCACAGGAAGCGGCCAAGGATTCGTCAGGTGTATGTGCAAGACGAAATGCCAAAATCTGAGGGGCCTTTGTGTGAAAAAGAAATTTAAGTGCAATTCAAAATGTCACTTTAGCCTTCCCTGCTGCAACAAGTAGGTCATGCCAGTTCTGCTTTGTGCTTCACCTGTAACAATATTCTGTTTTCATTCTTTTTTAAGTTGTGAAATGTATGTACAAGATCAAAGTGCCAAAATAGAAGGTGTTTTTGTGCATGGAATGCCTAGGAAAAGTATGTAACATTTTCACAAAAAACTTATATTACCATCCGGCATTCTATACATTACCTAGGCATTCTATAGAATACCGGGATTTCAAACTCTGACTGTAACATATATATATATATATATATATATTCACTGAAAAAACCATAGGTTATAGACCATATATAGTTAGGAATTAGCATTTACAAAACCTTAATTTACTCGCACAAAACCATTGAAATTCGCATATATAGTTAGTTGCGCTAACTATATATCGCGCACCCGCAATCCACTGCTGATGATGTCACATATTACATCATTCATGACATGGTCAGTGACATCACTGATGACATCACTGATGACATCTCAAATCACATCACTGATGACATCACTGATGACATCATCCAGTGTTTGTATGTTTCTATAAAGTTAAAATATGTCTTACATATTGAAGAATGAGTGGATGTATAAGTGTCTGAATGAAGGATTTAGTAGGTGCATGACTGACTGTATGAGAGAGTGATTAAATGTGTCTCACTGAGTGCATGGGTTAGTGACTAAACTGTCTTAATTTGTGCATCATTATATCTGTTGTTCTACAAACTGCTGTATGTGTTGATCAGTAGCTATATGAGTAACTGTATGGGTTATTGATTGGTTGTCCAAGTATTTGTATGGGAGAGTGAGTGTGTGTGTGGGGGTGGCTGGGAGGTGTGTGACTCTGTGCATACATGTGTGAACAGTTTATTCACTAGATCTATGGGTTCAAAACTGCATGTTGAAACAGCTGTATGGGTGGTTGACTGTGTACGAGTGTATTGGTGAGTGAATGGATATCTCGGTGCTACATGTCAAAGTAAGTACATATGTAAAACACAGTACATGTGAGAGTTCACATATATAAATTACTGTGCATAAGAGCCAGTGAATGTGTGAGTGGCTGTATGGATCATTGTGAACTTGTATCATTTCATTTTCCAATCTTTATTTCGACCATTTGGTCATAAAAGATGCACATTACAAATAAAATCGCATGAACTCTGTCAAAATCTGATAAAACATCAATACATGAGTTTAAGGAAAACACAGACATAAAAGCAGTTTATAAGAGGTGAAACAATTCTAAGGTCTACCCAGCATTTTTTAAAAAGCGATTGCGCGTGTACCAAACATTAGTAAAGAATTTGGAAAGTGCAAAAACAGTTGGGCCGGAAACATCGGATTTTAAAATCCTGTACATAGGTATGTATTCCCTGCCACCCAAATTCTTAATCAAGGGAAGCAGCCAATGCTTTCTGGCTGCCTTGTAGGCTGGGCAGAAAAAGACCACATGCAAGTCATTTTCCTCTTTATCATCACAAAGAGGACAGTGCTTGGTGGAGGGGACCTGTGACCAGGAGCTTGTGAAGGACCGAAAAGGCAATGTACCGTATCTCCACTGGAGAAATAACTTCCTGGTAAGTATAGGATATATAGGATCCAAAGCCTTCTCAAATCTGTAGAGATCCTTGGTTTGCAGGAATATGGAAGATAGGGACCCCTCTGTCTGGGTAGCTAAGGCCCTTGCCCATTTGTGTTCATGATACAGATTCGCCAAGGATCTCTTGGGGATTCTTGGTGCTGCGTTTGCCGGCTCAGTCCACAATTCAGGGAGCCCCAGATCGGTGCAAGTAGCTTGGATGGTTTGGACCCAGGGAATACTAAGCGCCTTGGGGTGGTTTAATAGTTCGACCAGTTCCGCCCTATAGTCGGCGAGATCATCGCTGCTCCATAGCCTACGCCAAAAGGCAATGGGTCTTAAACTTATCTCATCAGCAAGTGGCCGTAGCCCTAGGTCAAGCCTCAGGGGAAGGAGTGGAGTGCTAGGGGGAAGTGCGGCTATCTGTCTTATGAACCTATTTTCCGTAGAAGACAGGTTCCGACATGGCATGTGGCCCCACAATTCAGCCCCATACATGATCGCCCCCCTGGCCTGGGCCTTGTATATCTGGATTAAGGCCCCCAATGGGTGGTAGGACGAGCCAGTCATCATCCGGGATATACCCCCTGTAGTTTGTATTAATTTAAGGTTGGCCCTACTCTGATGGGGTCCCCAGGTCAAAGTTTCGTTGAGCGTCACGCCAAGATATTCAAACGTGGCTACTCTTTCCAGCCGCACAGCTCCCAATTGAGGATTCGGGCGCTGTTTCGGGCTCGGATTCAATACCATGAATTTGGTTTTTGTGGCATTGATTTCCAGCCCTCTATCCTGGCAGAAAGCCACAAAGGCATCGAGTATCCTTTGAATGCCCATGGGTGTTTTAGATAGCAACAGTGTGTCGTCCGCGAACATTATTGCGGGCACCCTGTTGCCATTTAGTTTGGGAGCGTCTGTGTGGTCGGTGGCATTAAGATGGGCTATTACCCCGTTGACGAAGAGGCAAAACAGGGTCGGCGCCAGCACGCAGCCCTGTCTTACCCCTCTGCCAACGGGGAATCTGTCAGTCAGTTCCCCCGCTCTCCCACACCTCACCCGGGCATAATTATTGTGATGCAGCCTCTGCAAGGTCAATAGGATATCTGGGGGCACACCCATCCCTGCCAAGACGCTCCAAAGTTTCCCCCTGGGCACCAGGTCGAAGGCGGCCCGTAGGTCCACGAAAATCGTGTACAAACTGCCGCCCTCGAACCTCGCTGTCCTCCAGTAGACCAGATTCAGTCTAAAAACCTGGTCCACAGTGGATACCCCTTTCCTAAATCCTGCCTGATAGGGACTGAGGGCGCCCACCTCCTCTATCCATTCCTGAAGCCTGTTCAGGAGAACCCTGCCGAACAGCTTCTGTGCTACATCTATCAGGCTAATCGGTCTGTAGTTGGCTGGGAGGAGGGGGGATCCCTTTTTGAAGATAGGGACCACCTCAGCCCCCAGCCAAGTACTAGGGATTTCCATCCCACCGAGGATACTGTTAAAAAGAGCAGCGAGGTAAGGCGCCCAGACGGTGGGCTCCTGCTTAAACAGGTCTCCCGGTAGCCCATCCAGTCCAGGCGCCTTCCCCGAAGCCAGACCTGAATTAGCAGCAGTGACCTCACCCAATGTTATTGGATCCCCTCGGGGGCCCGGCCTCTCCGGTTCGGTAGGCGCAGGGAGTTCTCCGGGCTCAGAACTGTATAGGGACTGAAAGTGGGCCTGCCACACTCCCGGAGCTATATTGGGCTCCACTGCCGAATGGAGACTCCCTGATCCCCCATTCACGATCCTCCAGAACAGGCGTTGATCTTGAATTGCTAGGGCCTTTGTGAGTTCTTCCCACTGGTTTTCCTCCCATTCTACTTTAGCCTGAACAAGAAGCTTCTTGTAGGCTTGCCTGCTTTGTTTAAGGCGTTCCCCTCCTACGCCCTCCTTAATTACTCCAAGGAGTTCTGTTTTCGCCCGTCTACATGCTGCATTGTACCACTGTGTTTTACCTTGGCACCTCTCCCTTGGCTTTTGTGAACTACGAGTGAAGTGGGGTGCCGCAACTTTTATAAGTTCCTCGTGGGCGTCAAACAATTTGCTCTTTATGTCTTTTTTATTTGCCACAATGTCAAGGCTCCCAACAAATTCCAGGATAGGAGTAATCTCTGCATAGAGCAGAGGGAGTTTATCCTTGTTTGTAACCATATGCTCCCACCTGATTCTTCTCCTACTGTTATCTAGGAGGAGTGTGGGGTAATTCCCTTCCTCATAGGTCACTGGGGCCTGGGGGCCTGGGTGGACAAGGTCTAGCTCAAGGGCGTTATGATCACTATCCGTCCTGTCTATCACCCTGAAATCCTGTATTGTCGGCCACCTCACTAATTGGACCAAGACGTAGTCCAAATGAGACTCTCTCCCCCGTCTATTGTAGGTATTTTTGCTGGGTATGTCGGATTTCATTCGCCCATTACAGGCTCTGAGTCCGAACCTTAGAGTAAGGGCAGTAATTTGCAGTGCCAGTGGGGTCCAAGCTTTCGGGGGTGGAGCATCAACCCATGGTACTGCCCACCTAACCTCTTCTTCCGATAAGAACCCTTCAAGGAGGCCGGGGAGTGGCTCGAAATGAGAGTTTAAGTCCCCACCCACCACATAGTATGAATCAGTCGGCAGTTCAGATAAAAAATTCGAAAGTTCATCAATGGTCGGTGATTCCTTTGCCATTCCCATCGGCCTGGAATAGATGTTGACCAGCAGAAGATTAGCTTTATTTGGCCATGTTAGTGAGACCACAAGGATATCATCAGAGTTGAGAGGCAGCCGTGTGGCCACACAGCCCAAATGAGCTGCAACCCACGTCGTAAGCCCCCCTGATGGGCGGCCTTTGCCTTCCCACCTTGCTGGGATGAAGAATGATGAGTAGCCTTGATGTCCGTAATCCTCTCTGGCCCAGGTTTCCTGGAACATGCATATGTCGCCAGTCTCTATGTACTTTGCCCAGGCCGGCTCTTCCAATTTGTTGGCCAATCCCGCGATATTCCAGGAGATTATCTTCAAATGTTCGGAGGTGGCAGTTGCCATGCCGTGGGGGTTAGAGGAGGTGATTCCAGGCTCCACTTCAGTTGCAGGGCCTGGGGCAGGGGCAGCAGAAGATGTATGTAGCACAGGGGATCTAGGCGCACCATGGTCCGCATGGAAAGGAACCGTAGTTGTCCCCTCATCTACGACTACGCTATCAGTGGCTAGGTGAAAAGATTCAATTGTGCCGTAGTCAGAAGCCGCTGGATCGTTCAATGGGCCAGAAATTGAGCCGGGGGACACAATGGGAAGTTCCAAGAATCCACAGGAGCCAGAATCCCCTGTCGCTGGCTTGTAAACAGTAAGTCAGTGGACCCCATCCAAACCGTTCAGACAATTGAAGCGATTAAAATGGCAAAAGGGTGTGTCCGGCGGTTGGAAGTGCGGGCGTTGTGCAAAGCCTTTATGTCTATGTCTGTGTTCCACCCTTGTCCAGTCATCATGCAATGGAACCTGGTGCCTGGGAGTGGGGGGGAAGAAGAAAGATACTGGGAGGGTCTGTATGGTGGAATCGAGGGATCTGTTCACTCCTCCACAAATGTGCCAAACAGTGCCCGGGTCCTTAAAAGTTACCAGAATGCAGTCCCCCACTATGGTTTTCCTGGTCTTCCCTAGCCATGGGACCCTTCTCACCATAATGATCTCGTTGTTAAAATGGGATGGTAAGGGTCGGTTCCAGTTAAGCCATTTGATTACCTTTTTCTTGAGGGATTGATAATCCTCGTTTTCCCCTGATCTTAAGTGGGGGGCACCTGCTAGGACCACCATTAGTCTATTGGCTTCAGGCGGGAGGTCTGGCCTCCGCGGTCTGGGGGTTGGCCAAACGGGCGAGTGTGGGGGGGGGGGTTAACCTGTTCTTGATCTATTCCAGTGGTCTCTGTTTGAGAGCTATGGGGGGCTTGATCTAATGGATGAGTAGGTCTATTGCTTTGGTTATTGTGCCGTGCCTGGAGTGGGATGGCCATAAGGGGTTGCAAAGGAGGGGCAGGTAGCGGTTTCCGGGGTGGGGGCTTTATTGGCATTTGTTACAGCTTCTACTTTTGAAGGGTCCCCAGCAGAAGAATAGGTTCCCACTAGCTTTGTCTGCTTACTTACTAGAGTGTTCAGAGTGGTAAGGGATGTTTCTAGTAAGGTGAGCCTAATCTCAACTTTTTTTAGACTATCGCTAATGGGCTGCAGGAGGGAGCGGAGTAGGAATTCGATGCTCCCAGAGGCAATGAGTGGAAGGGTTAGGTTCGAAGAAATAGCCTCTAAATCTTTGGTGGTAACAGTTATACTGGGGCTTGGGGGCTTAGGAGGTGGGATGGTAGGCACTATCTCCATAGGCTTCCCCGGTAGAAGGCTGTTAGTGTGTTTCTTGCCAAAGTCAAGATGTGATATTTTAGATGTCCCCCGACCCCCTACTGATTTCCGAGCACGTTTGCTGGGTGGGGGCCTATGCAGCTCCACCACTACATTTAGTTTGGACTTACTCTTATTAGCTATTTGCATAGGTGGAGTTTGGGTTACCAGGTTGACAGGAGTATGAGAAGACTCTTGAGGGGCTGGCTCTGCGTTTTTTCCAGGCACTTTCCCTGGGGTAGAGGGAATTTCCCTTAGTAAGAGGGGAAAGTCCTCGAGTGTCGAATTAATTAGGCTGCTGGCTGGCGTGCCTTCCTCTTGGGTGCTGGGGTAAGGGATGATATCGGTCAAAGGTCTGTTTTTCATGGATTCAATGGAGCGCCTGCACTCCGCCCTACGTTTCTCTAGCGAGCTTTCCTTGCCCGCGTCTCCTTTAGCGGATTTAAAATAATTATCCAGAGTCCCTGTACTTGAAGGGGTTTCCCGTGGTGGTGGCGAGGGCGTTGCCTTACTTGTAATGGAGAGTGGGATCAAGAGAATGGGCCCAGCCCAGCCTCCTTCGGCCCCTGACGGCCACAGAAGGTCCCGCCCTTGTCCCGGGCTTCTCCCAGGACGCTCCCGCGCCGCGGTGTCCGTGCACCAACTTATATCCTTGGAGACAGTTGGATGATTGTTAGGGGCGGGGCGATGAGGGAGAGCGGCCCAGGTGTTACGGGCGCGAGGTAAGCTGAGACTCTTGGGAAACTGAGTCCAGCTCCTCCTGCTCGCAGCCCTCGCAGCCCTCAGCCCTGGATGGCACACAGAACAACTGCTCCCTGGTCCGACAAACGCCCCTCGACGATGCGGGACCCGCGCAGCGGGTTCCGCGAGGCGTGGAGGCAGAGACAGTCCAAAGGGAGTCCGCAGGTCCTTGAGGTCAGCAAGGTAGGCTCAAGTGGTATCCCACGAAGAGGAGGGTGTCCGATGGTTTTCAGCGGTCTGTTGGGGGCGGGGCGATGAGGGAGAGCGGCCCAGGTGTTACGGGCGCGAGGTAAGCTGGGACTCTTGGGAAACTGAGTCCAGCCCCTCCTGCTCGCAGCCCTCGCAGCCCTCAGCCCTGGATGGCACACAGAACAACTGCTCCATGGTCCGACAAACGCCCCTCGACGATGCGGGACCCGCGCAGCGGGTTCCGCGAGGCGTGGAGGCAGAGACAGTCCAAAGGGAGTCCGCAGGTCCTTGAGGTCAGCAAGGTAGGCTCAAGTGGTATCCCACGAAGAGGAGGGTGTCCGATGGTTTTCAGCGGTCTGTTGGGGGCGGGGCGATGAGGGAGAGCGGCCCAGGTGTTACGGGCGCGAGGTAAGCTGGGACTCTTGGGAAACTGAGTCCAGCCCCTCCTGCTCGCAGCCCTCGCAGCCCTCAGCCCTGGATGGCACACAGAACAACTGCTCCCAGGTCCGACAAACGCCCCTTGACGATGCGGGACCCGCGCAGCGGGTTCCGCGAGGCGTGGAGGCAGAGACAGCCCAAAGGGAGTCCGCAGGTCCTTGAGGTCAGCAAGGTAGGCTCAAGTGGTATCCCACGAAGAGGAGGGTGTCCGATGGTTTTCAGCGGTCTGTTGGGGGCGGGGCGATGAGGGAGAGCGGCCCAGGTGTTACGGGCGCGAGGTAAGCTGGAACTCTTGGGAAACTGAGTCCAGCCCCTCCTGCTCGCAGCCCTCAGCCCTGGATGGCACACAGAACAACTGCTCCCTGGTCCGACAAACGCCCCTCGACGATGCGGGACCCGCGCAGCGGGTTCCGCGAGGCGTGGAGGCAGAGACAGTCCAAAGGGAGTCCGCAGGTCCTTGAGGTCAGCAAGGTAGGCTCAAGTGGTATCCCACGAAGAGGAGGGTGTCCGATGGTTTTCAGCGGTCTGTTGGGGGCGGGGCGATGAGGGAGAGCGGCCCAGGTGTTACGGGCGCGAGGTAAGCTGGGACTCTTGGGAAACTGAGTCCAGCCCCTCCTGCTCGCAGCCCTCGCAGCCCTCAGCCCTGGATGGCACACAGAACAACTGCTCCCTGGTCCGACAAACGCCCCTCGACGATGCGGGACCCGCGCAGCGGGTTCCGCGAGGCGTGGAGGCAGAGACAGTCCAAAGGGAGTCCGCAGGTCCTTGAGGTCAGCAAGGTAGGCTCAAGTGGTATCCCACGAAGAGGAGGGTGTCCGATGGTTTTCAGCGGTCTGTTGGGGCGGGGCGATGAGGGAGAGCGGCCCAGGTGTTACGGGCGCGAGGTAAGCTGGGACTCTTGGGAAACTGAGTCCAGCCCCTCCTGCTCGCAGCCCTCGCAGCCCTCAGCCCTGGATGGCACACAGAACAACTGCTCCCAGGTCCGACAAACGCCCCTCGACGATGCGGGACCCGCGCAGCAGGTTCCGCGAGGCGTGGAGGCAGAGACAGTCCAAAGGGAGTCCGCAGGTCCTTGAGGTCAGCAAGGTAGGCTCAAGTGGTATCCCACGAAGAGGAGGGTGTCCGATGGTTTTCAGCGGTCTGTTGGGGGCGGGGCGATGAGGGAGAGCGGCCCAGGTGTTACGGGCGCGAGGTAAGCTGGGACTCTTGGGAAACTGAGTCCAGCCCCTCCTGCTCGCAGCCCTCGCAGCCCTTAGCCCTGGATGGCACACAGAACAACTGCTCCCTGGTCCGACAAACGCCCCTCGACGATGCGGGACCCGCGCAGCGGGTTCCGCGAGGCGTGGAGGCAGAGACAGTCCAAAGGGAGTCCGCAGGTCCTTGAGGTCAGCAAGGTAGGCTCAAGTGGTATCCCACGAAGAGGAGGGTGTCCGATGGTTTTCAGCGGTCTGTTGGGGGCGGGGCGATGAGGGAGAGCGGCCCAGGTGTTACGGGCGCGAGGTAAGCTGGGACTCTTGGGAAACTGAGTCCAGCCCCTCCTGCTCACAGCCCTCGCAGCCCTCAGCCCTGGATGGCACACAGAACAACTGCTCCCAGGTCCGACAAACGCCCCTCGACGATGCGGGACCCGCGCAGCGGGTTCCGCGAGGCGTGGAGGCAGAGACAGTCCAAAGGGAGTCCGCAGGTCCTTGAGGTCAGCAAGGTAGGCTCAAGTGGTATCCCACGAAGAGGAGGGTGTCCAATGGTTTTCAGCGGTCTGTTGGGGGCGGGGCGATGAGGGAGAGCGGCCCAGGTGTTACGGGCGCGAGGTAAGCTGGGACTCTTGGGAAACTGAGTCCAGCCCCTCCTGCTCGCAGCCCTCGCAGCCCTCAGCCCTGGATGGCACACAGAACAACTGCTCCCTGGTCCGACAAACGCCCCTCGACGATGCGGGACCCGCGCAGCGGGTTCCGCGAGGTGTGGAGGCAGAGACAGTCCAAAGGGAGTCCGCAGGTCCTTGAGGTCAGTAAGGTAGGCTCAAGTGGTATCCCACGAAGAGGAGGGTGTCCGATGGTTTTCAGCGGTCTGTTGGGGGCGGGGCGATGAGGGAGAGCGGCCCAGGTGTTACGGGCGCGAGGTAAGCTGGGACTCTTGGGAAACTGAGTCCAGCCCCTCCTGCTCGCAGCCCTCGCAGCCCTCAGCCCTGGATGGCACACAGAACAACTGCTCCCAGGTCCGACAAACGCCCCTCGACGATGCGGGACCCGCGCAGCGGGTTCCGCGAGGCGTGGAGGCAGAGACAGTCCAAAGGGAGTCCGCAGGTCCTTGAGGTCAGCAAGGTAGGCTCAAGTGGTATCCCACGAAGAGGAGGGTGTCCGATGGTTTTCAGCGGTCTGTTGGGGGCGGGGCGATGAGGGAGAGCGGCCCAGGTGTTACGGGCGCGAGGTAAGCTGGGACTCTTGGGAAACTGAGTCCAGCCCCTCCTGCTCGCAGCCCTCGCAGCCCTCGCAGCCCTCAGCCCTGGATGGCACACAGAACAACTGCTCCCTGGTCCGACAAACGCCCCTCGACGATGCGGGACCCGCGCAGCGGGTTCCGCGAGGCGTGGAGGCAGAGACAGTCCAAAGGGAGTCCGCAGGTTCTTGAGGTCAGCAAGGTAGGCTCAAGTGGTATCCCATGAAGAGAAGGGTGTCCGATGGTTTTCAGCGGCCTGTTGGGGGCGGGGCGATGAGGGAGAGCGGCCCAGGTGTTACGGGCGCGAGGTAAGCTGGGACTCTTGGGAAACTGAGTCCAGCCCCTCCTGCTCGCAGCCCTCGCAGCCCTCAGCCCTGGATGGCACACAGAACAACTGCTCCCAGGTCCGACAAATGCCCCTCGACGATGCGGGACCCGCGCAGCGGGTTCCGCGAGGCGTGGAGGCAGAGACAGTCCAAAGGGAGTCCGCAGGTCCTTGAGGTCAGCAAGGTAGGCTCAAGTGGTATCAGGGATTGTATAAAAGAGTAAATATGTGTTAGTATATGTTCGAATAAGTAAGGTGTGTATAACTGTATAGTTGAGGAAATGGAGGTGTGATTGATTCTTTGCATGAATGACTAGGTGTGTGAGTAACTCCATGGATGAGTGACAGTCTGTGAGTGTCTGTTTACACTGAGTGTATCTAAGGTTATATCAGAGTCTGAAGAGGTTCATCGTATAATCACATGAATGATGTCATCAGTGATGTGATAAGTAATGTCAAATGAGATGTCATCAGTGATGTCATCAGTGATGCCATTTGAGATGTCATCAGTGATGTCATCAGTGATGTCACTGACCATGTCATGAATGATGTAATATGTGACATCATCAGCAGTGGATTGCGGGTGCGCGATATATAGTTAGTGCAACTAACTATATATGCGAATTTCAATGGTTTTGTGCGAGTAAATTAAGGTTTTGTAAATGCTAATTCCTAACTATATATGGTCTATAACCTATGGTTTTTTCAGTGAATTTTCAAGGTTTTGTAAATGCTAATTCCTAAATATATATGGTCTATAACCTATGGTTTTTTCAGTGAATTTCATTGGTTTTGTAAATGCTAATTCCTAACTATATATGGTCTATAACCTATGGTTTTTTCAATGAATTTGATTGGTTTTTTAAAAGCTAACATCTGAAGCTGTAAAATGTATTCTTCTTTAAATCCAAAAATATATTTTAGATGTTTATTAATAATTTTTTTTAAAATATTTTTTTGCTTCGCTTTCGATTCGCGAACTGGGAAGCTTTCCGTTAGCTCTTCTTGATGCCGCAACCTAGTCCGCGAACCGGTAAACGTTTCGTTTGCGCAACTGTGACGTTTTGCGGAAGCGCGACGTATCACTTTGTCGCGTAATGCGTCTTATGACGCGCCGCGTTAGCGCTCCCAGAAGTGCTCCGGACCGCGAACCGGAAACGATCCGGGACGCGGCGCGCACCGCGGAACGTGAGCGGAACAGGTCATGTGACTTGTTAATAAAACTTTTCATTGGTTCATTTCACTTTTGGTTTCCTAATGATGTAATACTAGGTCATGTGATCTAAAATTAACACTTTTCATTGGTTTATAACTTTTGCTTTTCCCAAATGATGAAAACCCCTCCTTCTTTCCTCACTCTGACTTTCATCTTGGTGAGAGAAAGACCATTTACATATAATTGAGCAATGGCTTTTGTACTTGCTTCATCTGGTGCACCCCCATCACCACCTCCACCTCCTCATGAGAAGAGAGGACCATCATCTCGGTTTATTGCCAACACAGAGGAGGAGGAAGAGGATGAACTTGAAGAAGAGGAGAGAGAAGAACAAGAGTTCTTACAGGAGTTGCCCCGTGTTTCCCGTCGGAAAACTAGTTTTATCTGGCAGTTTTTTTCAATCCCTCGAGGGGAGAAGAAAGTCAATGCAAAATATGCCACCTGCCTTATCTGTAAAAAAAGGCTATCAAGAGGCACTGAAAAAAAGTATAGCATGGGAAACTATACCATGCATCGCCATATGACCAGGTGGCATCCACTCAACTACAGCCGTGCAGAGTTGCGTGACCTGCAGGATAATCCCCCAACAACTCCTGTGGCCAGGTCAACCTTGCATATCTCTCTGACTGGAGGAGAGGCACAGGAAACCGTGCCAAACATTCAAAAGAACTTCAAACACATGAAGCTAACCTGCTTGTATTGTGGGGCATTGCTTTCATGTGGGAACATGAGCGTAAACTTAATGAACATTGCTTACGAGAATCACAATTGCCCTAACCCACCCAAACAGTAATTTTTTTTTTGCTCCTGTTGAGCCTTTTTCAATGCCTGTTTTTTGTTGTTTCCCCTCCATCAAAAACAAAAAAAATATAAAACTGTGCAAAAATACAAAAAAATCAAAAAATGTTTAGAAAAAAAAAAAATAATAAAACAACAAAAACATAAAAAAAAGTTATTTTCAGAACTACCTCCCCTTTCAAATAAAATTGCTAGAATGTTTAGCACTCTGGCAAGCTCTATTTCTTTTGGTTCGCTTTCCAGTTAGCTGCCCGGTTCGCGAACTAGAAGCGAACCCAAAATTTTTTTTTTAAAAAAAAGAAGAGTTAGTATAAGGGAAGTAAACAGAGAGTAATGTTAAAAGAAAGACAGCTATAGGGAGTAAACCAGAGATACTGTTTAATAGATCTATTTAACGAAGAAAAGATGGAAGAGGGTATAATTGCGAAAAACAAAATGGATAAGGAAGTGAAAGAAAAAAAAGAGAGTAGAACAATAACAAAGAAGAGTTTCTTGGAGAATGTGAGTGAATGTTCAAAATAAGATTAAAACATGTGGAATAACAGAGAGAAAAAATAGAAAACAGAAAAGAAGAAATAACTGAAAAAGATTAATTGAAACAGCAAAGAAATGTAAATAACATAGAGCCATATCATCAACATAGGCAATAAAAGTTTTGCTTTTTTTATCAGCAGAAATATGTCGCCAAAGTATTCTAATTCGCTTGATACATATGACTCCTTGTGAGGCCTGTCTTGCAACATGGTGCATCTTTTTCATCAGTGCTGCATCGGTTTCATGTGGCACGATTTTAAAACAGCATGACACATTTGCCTAAATTAATCAATTTGTAATTTCGACGCCTCATAACATATCTTTTGCACCGCTACTGTGTCACAAAACTGACGCACAGTGGCGCAAAACATACATACATATATCATAAATCTGTCCCTAACATTTTAAATAATTAATTCAGGATGACGATAAGGTGTGGTGTCTCCTGAGGTTTGTTTAAGGTGAGGCCTACTCAGGGTTGCATATCAATTTTACGCTTGTTGAAGAATACAGAGGAGATAATACATATGAAGGCCTACCAATGAAGTAAGTCATGTCCTCTTATTACATCATTCATGACATGGTCAGTGACATCATCAGCAGTGCATTGCGGGTAAAAAGAGTAGAAAACATTTACCTTATAATTCTTGTTAACTTTTAAAAATATTTTTTCATACTTTCAATCTGTAAAAGAGAGAACAAACATTTCCAAAAATATTAAAACATGTATTTAAAAATTAGAAAAAAGAAGGGAAAAGGTTCAAGAAGAAACAGTTTTTCAACAACTTTGACATTTACAGAAGCCTCTGCTTCTCTACGTCCCCTACACAATCCTAAAGATATTTATTTTAAACAAACAGTATCTTCATGCTGATGAAGTGAGGCCTATTTTGGAATATGGTGCTTCTTTTGCATTGCTGATGTCTCACAATAGTGATGCAATAGCAGCGCAAAAGAGATGTAAAGCCATCATAAAATTGTGTCTAACATTGTAAATGATTGTTTCAGGATGCAAATAAGATGTGTCCTTTCAAGAGGTTTCTTTGAGGTGAGGCATATTCAGTTTTTTTTAAGAAAACAGTACCCAGAAGTACTGCACTGTAAGCATTAACTTTGACACTTACAGAAGACTCAGTTTCTCCATATCTACCTCACATTTCTAAATGTATATCATAAGTACAAAAAGCAGAACATTAATTATACATGTTAAATGGTTTATTTTTGCTGTTCTCAGAATGTATCAAATTTCACTTAAATCAGTGACTTGAAGGTATTCATCATGTAACAGCGGGGAAAAAAAACACAATCAAAATGATTGTGTTTAAAAAACCCATTCAACCTAAGAAATCTGAATTCAAAACTCCTTAAAATTAACTTACTTTCAATGACGTCGAAGGATGTCCTATGAACAGCGTCCACTCTGTTGTGCTATAAATATTTTCAGCCCGCCACTTTCTGAAAGAAAACCTCCATCGTTTTGAAAAATATGTTACATACAAGAAAAGACTTCTCACATTCTACCACATATTTCCACTTGGCCAAATCATGTTGCAGCGATTCACAACTCTTGTAATTCTTCCAATCAAATCCCGTCATTTTCTATTTTCGCAACTTTCAAAAAGAAAACATTTAAGATTATTTTCACAATCCTGGACTACTAATATCTTACCCTTCTTTCTCACTCATGTTCTCCTTTTCCTATGACACTGATACTGCTTACTATGAAGCAGACTTACTTGCATCAGGTTTATATAGTTGGATTTTTAAATCGACATTATAATTAAAAGTTTTGGACCAATAATCTAGACAGCATTGCAGACTTACATTCCCTCTACTTGATGAACCTTTTGCAATTCCTCAGAGGAAATCCCGAGATTCTTTCATTAAAATTTTGGTTTTAAAAACACCAGGTAAGAATTTTTAAGGTCAAACGGCAATTTTTTTTTGAAAGTTACAACAGAATCGTTGCAGAATGACCAGCCGTTTCGAGACTTTAAATAAGCTGTGTAATGTCCTGATGTTGTTGAAGGACCATCGTGATAGATAATTGCTACAGTTACAAAAGTCCTTCCTGATATTGACAGCTGAGAAGCAACACATTTTTTTTATTAAAGTTGACAATTTTGATCCATCAGGCCTACATCGTTGGATCATTAAAATGACATACTGGCCATATCTTCGAATAAATAATGTTGACAGCATTTCAGATTTACATTGGCTACACTCCATGTTGTGATCCGCTGCATTTACTAGCTTATTAAAGGAGACTGATTTACTGTCTGGCAAAGTTAAATATATAAATCTTTCTGAGTCTACACTAGTAGTACTTGATACCCTACAGTTCTCGCAGTCATGCTGCCATTGATAAGAAAGCCCAAACAGGTGATCTACATCTACATCCTCATCTTGCAATACATCAAACATATACATTAAAAACTCCTGACAATCCTGCTGATTATTTTCAGAGAAGTCTGTTTGACCTGAACATTCATCTAACAGATAACGAACTTCAGACACACTTTCTACTTTTGTTCGATCAGTGCTACATTTCTCTAACACAGAATTCAACAAACAGCATAAACTTTGTTCCGAATTGAACACAATCTGTTCTTTTAAAGTCTCTAGTGAAAAGAGAACATTAACCACCTCATTTGCATAGCAGTTGACACCAGAACTGTTTTCAAATTGAAAACCGACAACATCTTCAACAGAATCCACTTTCTTTCTGCTTACAATTTTCGGTTCATCGACTTTTTGGCTTTTTGCTACAACCTCCCTACTATTACTGATATTTCTTCGTTTACGGCCTACCACACGTTTCTCAATCAAAGGATATTGAGGCAAATGTGGCGCATACTCTCTTCTTAACCTATTGTATTCCTTAACACAATCTAGATCCGCACAAATGTTTGTGACATCACAGTCAATCAAGTACAATCCGATAAAGTTCTAACTCGTGACAATGCCACATATGCCATACCCTCCTTGAACACAGAACTGCCAATATTCACCAATGCACTATCTACACTTAAACCTTGCGATTTATGGATTGTCACCGCATATGCCAAGCAAACAGGAAACTGTTTACGGCGAACATATAAGTCTTTAACAAGCAAAAACCTAGCAGAACAACGACCAATTAGCTGTACTTCCTCAATGCCATCAAATTTAATTTTTAAAAATTCTATTCCATCTCTATTTCTGTATTTCTCAAAATCAACAACATTACCCATTGATCCATTTACCAGACCTCTTTCAACATGTAAATTCCTTCTCAAAATAATTCGGCAATTTAAACACACATTTAAAGTCTTTTCAAAACCCGCTGTTTTAGATATAGTCTTCTCTAATGAATCCAATTTTGATTTCAAATTCTCTGACAAAATAATTGTTGATCCCATATGCTCTATTTTGTCAATAGCTTCAAGTTTCACAATCTCTTGCTTTTCTAAATTCAACATTTTGTTGTTGAAGATGGAACATTCTGCAAGAGTTGGCATCAAACATATTCCAGATTTCTTCTCAGTAATTTTCTGAAAAATATTCTCAGGCACAACGTCTTCTTCTGGATATAAATTTGACAGTAATCGTGCATTTAAAGCTTCTTTCCCATGCTCGGTCACTTTTCCAATTCTAATATCTTGTAGAATATTCTTGTAATCTTCATCCTTTGCCTGACGCATATTTTCATGCAGTTCAGCATAATTGAAGTTTAACCATATATTGACGTTGCCAATGCTCCCTAGGCACTTCCTGGTATCTTCATGCGTGAGTATTTTGAACACAGGTTGACCTTTTACTGGTGTCAGCTGCAGAAGATCTCCGAAAACAATGATGTGTTTGCCACCAAATAACACATCATACTCAGTTTTAAGAACTTCTTGCATTCTCAAATGCACAAAGGCAAGCATGACATTGGAAACCATGCTTACTTCGTCAATGATAAGAAGTTTCATTTTCCTCAAGACTCTTGAAACTTCAAAACAAGCATCCCCAGATAACTTGTGGTATTGTAATTTGTTGTCATGCTCCACTGGCAGCATCAGTAAACGATGCAAAGTAATACCTTTAATGTTATGTGCTGCCAGTCCAGTTGGAGCGGTGACAACACAAGACAGCGATGACTCAGTCCTTTCCTGCAAATAACAAGAAATTGCTTTAATGAGGAAACTTTTTCCAGTTCCCGCTTCTCCACTCACGTACAGTCGGACAGGCTTCAACGATGTACATGAGCACTCTTTCTTCTCATGACTTAATCCATGCTCAATTTGCTTGGTAACTTCATCATATATTTTCCTCTGCTCAACGTTGAGTTGTTTTTCCAAGTCTTCTAAGTTAACTGAATCCTCCTGAGCATGTGCCATGGCTCTTTCCACTTCATTCATAGCAGTGGCAGCTTCATTTTCAATAATATGTCCTCCAAGTGGATCTTGACTCAATGAAACAGAACTCTGACTGTCCTGAGAACTGTCTCTGGCAATCTCGGCTGCAATCGTTGCTTCCTGCTCAATTTCCAAAGTTAGCATTTCTTGATATTTGGGAAAAGCAGGACATTCTATGGTCTCCTTAGCAGCAGTGAAAGAGTCTTCGTAACAGAGGAAATCTCCAAGCAGTTCCTCTTCTGCACGCCAAGGCTTGAAAAGTTGCAAAAGTGCTAAATAGAAAAACTCCTTTTTTTCTGGAGATTCGCCACTCAATTTTCGATGGTTAACTAATTGGCATTTTCTTTGCTTGACCAGACATCCCTCACTTCCAATTACAGCATACACTCCATTCTCAATATCTTCTTTGATGTTCCTCTTGAATATATAATTTTGTAGAACCTCATATAGACAAACATTCTCAAGGTGACTGCTACGATTTGGATAATATGTATCCAACATGTTGGTCTTCAAAATGTCGGTACTGTTTGGTTCCTTTTCTGCCAAATACTCAATTTCCCGGACAGGTTTTAGAACTCGATTTCGCGTTGCAGCAAGACCCAAACGATACTCCTGGATTTTGCATAGAGACTTGCTGAAGACAACCGGTCAGAACATTCATAAGCTCCAATTTCTCGATGCGACAACATCTTCAGACTGAAACTGTACAACTTCTTGCTGAGGCTCTTTTCATGGGAAATGTCCTCCCACATATCCTTCAGTTCTGTCTTTTCTTTTTTGGTGATGTAAGATGTCACATACCGAGCCACAGCCATACAGTTGTCAGCCACAAACTGTATATCCATGTTAGCATTCCACATGGACAAAATCACTGGGTTGTAGTCGTTGATGTACTTGGACTCTTTGTTCCTTTTCAAACTGTATGTATTTTTGGGTGATTTCCTCGTGACATTTTGTCGCAGCGAAGACATCAAACTGTTCACTCTTCCTTTAGAAATCACCGGTCGTGGAAAGTTGAAACGACATTTGGTGTAGAACTTGTCCTTGTTTCTGAATTTACGATGACAGTACTTTCCACAACGATGGCTTTGGAAACGTAGAACTTGTTCTCTTAGGCTTTTCTTCTCCGTTGCGTTTGGAACAGCACACGTAGAATACTGTTCTATGAAGTTCATCACTAACTCATCCGGATCTGTTCCAAATTTAGGTGCATCCTTGATCCACAGCAACATATGTATATGAGGAGCACCTCTTGCTTGGTACTCCTTTCTCCAGAAGAAATCCAACACCTCTCCAAGAGGTGGATTCTTCTTATTTGTGATGAAAGACATCATAGCTTCAAATCTATGATTGAAGTACCTGCATACATTCACTGGATCCAAAGAACACAGTTCTCCTGGTGTCTTGAATTCAATGTTTTCAATATTTCCATTTGCCTCTCGTAGAAATTCAAGTAAGTCTTCCCAGCCATACTCTGCACAGCTCAGAGTAAGGAACCATGTTGGAGTTCCTAAGTTCCTCAGCATACATTTTAAATCACCATGACGACGATACCAGTACTCATTAGTACCACGCTGACACGCCATGAGATTAATTAGGTGAGAATCCAAAATACTGTCTTGGACATTGACTTTATGCATAAAGTCACTTGCCGAGATGTTTCGCATCTGTATACCACTTTTTAAGATGTGGTTCACTGCATATGACAGTCCAGACAGATCGCTTTCAAATAAGAGATGAAACAAATAGGGAATGCATTGACGAAACCTAGGATCTTCTGCATACAATCGTAAAGTCCGGTATTCAGATGCAGGAATTTGATGAGACCGCTCATCATATCTTCCTCCTTGACCTGTTGGAAATAGCTGTGGGAAACACCGAGCTTCCAAACTTTCCTCCCAAACACTAATGGGACTCCCTTTGGCTTGTTTCATTTGAAACAACTCAATTGCATTCCCCATGACTTCCTTGGAATGCAAAGGATGAACACTATAATGTTCATATATTTCTTCACTTTTAGAGGCCTCTACTTTCTCAATTTGGCCAGCACACAAATCGCTATCCTCTTCATCACTTACTTCCTCTTCTGCAACATATACATTTATATAGTACTTATTATTTTTCTTCAAATACAATGTTGCCTTTTTGACTTTCCTAACATCCACTAAATCTTGCCATATTTTCTTATTCTTTGTCGGAACACCATTAACCAAGATAACCAAAGGTTCCTCTTCAACTTTTTCTACTCCAATTGTGTTAATGTTTTTGTTCAAATCTAGAGGCAAATAAACAACTCTTCCCTTTAATCCTCTCTGTAAATCTGATGGAGGTAACTTCCCTGTCTTTGGCTCCATTCTTACAATAGCCTGAAAGGGATGAATAATTTGAATCAAAATAGATTCATAAGTATTTAAATCCTTCAATTCAGAAGGAATCTCAACTAATTCAAGATTATTATGAACCGCCCTAGCAGGCATCTGGTTTTTGTTTAATTTGTTACAACAATAAGTACACACACGTTGATCCGATCCCAAATTAAAAGAATTTTCTACCATCAAGTATGTGGCAAAATCCTTCCATTCACTATTATTTTCCGTTTCACTTTTTGCATATAAATCCACTAACTTAGTCTGATTCTTATAATAAGTGGGTCGACAACACACACATGTGAAATTAGGCCTCTCACTTGATTTCATCTGAAACGTGGCAATTTCCTTCTGAAAATTATCTGTACTGGAAACCTGTACATTATCTTCAACATTATCCTCTACTTCCGGGTCAATTTGAACATTCTCATCTTTATTTCCAAAGTAACAAAACTCAATTTCTTCACAAATATTCTTGACATCTATTTCAGAACCATGCAAAAGAGCAGCACATAATTGTTTAAGCATAATTGCTGGACTCTTAGCATGATACAACATTCTCACTATTTTCCTGACTTTATTATGATGCACTGCTAGCATCCTGAAATGATGAAAAACACTCTGGCATACTCTCCTGGAAAGACAAGCCAGTGAATGACCACGCAAACCTGTCACTTGTCTCACTCTGCAAGGATCTAATTCTTGCAACAACTTCATTTTCTGCTTCAAACTTTTCTTATTAAATGTCCGTACAAAATCACAAAGCAAATTGATGGAATCCTGTCGCACACTGCAAATAGAACTACACTTCCAAGTGTACACAGGACGCTTAGGACGTCTTCCTAAAACCTCATTACCTAACACCTCGTCTGTCTCTGTTGTCACAAGTTTTTCTTCTTCAACTGGACAACCATCCTTCACTTCATAAGCTCGACCACTGGTGTCAACTGCAAACACCAAATCATTATCCTGAAAATAACTCTCCTCATTAAAAAATGCCTCACAACTTGAACTATGCATCCATTCTCCGGAAAAAACTTCACAAAAGTTACTACGATTTACTACTCTCTTCCATCTACTATTTGATTTGAAATCAGAAATTACCTTGCTTAGTGTCCTAATTCTATTGATTACCAAAATAAACAACTTTCGCTTAATTTCAAAAGCATGATCAATAATTTTCTCTACATTTTTCTTCTTCTTATAAAATGCCACTTTCCGTTGGCCTTTTTTAATATTTTTTAATAAATTAACTATTATTCTGTTGCGGAACATTCATTTTCGAATGTCCCTAAACTGTTGTTTCCTTCTACTATCATGCACAGAGTTATCTCTTCCTCTACCAGTAACATTTTTGATGGGTCTTTCCTTTTTTTTTTTTTTTTTTTTTTTTGGTGCAAGACGTTTATTCAGTACCGTTAAGTATACACAGCATACTGCCACAACCCGGAGGCCGGCTGCTATTGCACAGTTCAGTAATCACAAGTAAGCATCAGCAAAAAAAAAATCAATATTGTGTTGCGGAGTTGTATATATACAGAAATTGGTATCAGCAACAGCACAGGTACAGGAAGCACATAAATGCGTCTTACTTTTGTCGTTTTTTGGTTAAGAAAAAGAACAATGAAAACAAACAAAACAACATCGTCATAAGCGTGCGCACCACAAACAAGCAGATTACGGAGGGGGGGGGGGGGGGGAACAGCATCTCGCAGCAACCAGATGGACCATGGGTGGGCAAGGCATACAGGTGAGTGAAGCAACAAGGACAGGTCAGAGACATGGAAAGGGGGGTAAAGTGCATAGTGCAGTCACAAGGCATACAAAGTGGCAGGTAGGTCCAAAGCGGTTCAGCACCCCTACTTCATTATACCTAGAGCAACGTTACAGATCACAATTCATCGTCACTCGGTGCTTCCGTTATCAGGTAGCATTGCAGCGGGGCCCAGATATCAGTCGGCCTGGAAGAGAGTGGCAGTAACTCCGCATACGTGTGCAGTTGTTCCTGACAGTACACCAGGTCCCGTATCCATTCCTTAAATTTGGGCGCCCTGCCTCTGCCCCATCTACAGGCCACCCTCCGCTTGGCTAGCAACAAGGCTAACGCGACATACTTGCGGTGAGCCGCCTGCAAGGGTACGACCCAACCCAATAGTGCCATCTCAGGAGTTGGCGGCACCGTAGCATTAATCATTGTAGAGAGGGCCTGAAATACTAGATCCCAATACTGACGTACAGTGGCACATTCCCAGGCAAGATGTAGAAAGTCAGCTCCAGGGGCTCCACACCGATCGCAATTATCAGTGTCCCGCAGCCCAAATCTGTGTAATCGAGCCGGGGTATAATACAATCGGTGTACAAATTTGTAGTGAATAATTCTATACCTGCTACTGGATGAGATGCGTTCAGTCTGTAGTAAGCTAAATTCCCACTGTTGATCGGTGAGTGGGGCAGGCAGCTCTTGATCCCACTTCGCTTTGGCAGGAAGTGTGGTGAAGTCAGTGTGTGTTCTAACTGATCTGTACAACGTGGACACAAGCTTATATGGATTCGCAAGTTGCATTATGTGTTGCAGGGGTATGAGGATCGGTGGCTCGCGCGGAAATTCAGGTGTAAGGGCCTGCAGCCCATGTCGCAGGCGCATGTAGTAAAACACCTCTAGTGAGGTAGGGTGTATGGTACCAAACAAATGATCCTTCGTACGGAACTCGCCATCATGATATAGATCCCCCCACGTTCGGACATGGATTTTAGACAGTAAGCGCTGGAAGCCAGTTTCCTGCAGCAGCTGCAATTGTGGGTGATAAGCCAGGGGCATACAAGGAGCGTAGAGGAACTGCAGCCCCAGGGAGGCACAAATGTGTAACCAGGCCGTGATAGTGCTAGATAAGGTGTTCGGGGTCTTATCCCTCCCCTCAACAACGGCATACAGAGCTCCCTCTATAGGCGTGGGGTGCGCCAGCCAGTGTTCCGCAGCCAGTTGTGGCATGTATCTCTGCTGTCTCACCCAGAAGTAAGCATAGTGCGCCTGGGCTGCCCTGAAGTATAGCTCAAAATCAGGTACACCGAACCCTCCCCGCACATAGGGCCGGGTCAGAATCTCCCATTGGAGCCTAGCCTGCTTTCCACCCCACACCAATTTGAGCATTGCAGACCTCAGTCTCTTAAAGAAGTATGCACCAGGATGGAAGGGTATGTTGAGAAACAGGTAAAGTAGCTGCGGAAGTACAACCATTTTAATCAAAGAAGCCCTGCCCGCCATCGACAGGGGAAGTGACACCCACCTCGCGACCTGGTCCTCAACCCTACTAACGGCAGTGCCATAGTTCGCTCTCATAAGCGCTTCCCGGTCCCTCTCAATGTGGACCCCAAGGTACTTAAAATCACCCTCAGTCCAAGTGAGCGGATATTCCAATGGGAAGGCCTGTGTGGCCGCTGTGAGGGGGAATATGCACGATTTGGACCAATTTATTTGCACTCCCGAGAGAGTCCCGAATCTAATGAATTCCCTAAGAATGGGTTGTAGGTTGTCCCGGGGGTGCCGGACATACAGCGTGATATCGTCCGCGTACATGGATATGAGTATTTGTCGCTGGAAGCAACGCAGCGCGCTATCCTTATAATGTTGCCGCAGTTTGGCAGCAAGGGGTTCCGTGGCGATCGCAAAAAGCAGGGGGGATAGGGGGCACCCCTGCCTCGTACCCCTAGAGATCTCAAAGTCAGGGGAGAGCTGCCCATTAATAAGGACTTTGGCCGTGGGCCGCGTGTAAAGCAGTTTTATCCAAGAAACGAAGATGGCCGGGAATCCCATGCGGTTCAGTACCCCAAAGACGTAATCCCACTCCAGGGAATCAAACGCCTTGGTGGCATCCAAAAAGATGGCCGCCATGGGCAGGTCCTCATGCACAGAGTCGTACACAGAAAAAAAGGTGCGTAGATTGTGGGATGTAGCCCTCCCCGGAACAAAGCCCGCCTGATCCGGGAGGATCAGGTTAGGCAGCAGTAAACTAATTCGAGTGGCAATGAGCTTTGCGAGAATTTTCACATCACACGTCAATAAAGAGAGGGGTCTATATGAGTCGCAGTGTGATGCAGATTTCCCGGGCTTGAGTAGAGAGATGATCAGCGCAGTTCTCATTGATGCGGGGAGATGCCCCACCTCCAGAGCGTCCTCATAGACCTCCCGCAGTACCGGGGCCATGAATTCAATGTATGTTTTGTAGAATTCAATAGGGATGCCATCTAGGCCTGTGGCTTTGCCCGATTGCATACTCATAATCGCCTCTTTTACCTCGTCCAGCTCAAACGGGGCACTCAAAAACGCCCGTTGAGCATCACTCAGCCAACCAAGCGCGACATCCGCGAGGTAGTCGTCCAAAGGTGGGCCCCCCAGTCCCTTAGAGGTGTACAGCTTATTGTAATGGCTCACGAATTCGTTAAGGATTTGCGTGGAGTCTCGGAGCAGCAGCCCCTCGGCTGTTTCCAGCTCTAGTATAGTAGTAGGCGCCCTCGCAAGCCGGACCGTAGCCGCCAACACTTTCCCAGGCCTATCCCCTTCCCCATATTTCCGCGCCACCCAGTATTTATGTCTAAATTTCGCCTCACGTGCAGCTTCCTCAGAATATTCAGTAACCAAATCTCGAATCTCTGCCAGAGTGTCGCTAGTGGGGCGCGCTCGGAGGGTCTCCTCCGCCCGGCTCAGTTTTACTTCTAGCGCCTTTAAACGGTTCAGGATAGCTTTAAGCACCCCCGAGCCCTTCGCAATGCAGAAACCCCTTAGTGTTACTTTGAAGGCATCCCAGACCGTCTCCACTGCATCCACAGACCCCTTATTTCTCGCAAAAAAATCTAAGCATTTCTCGCGCAGCGTCTCTCTAAATTCTTCATCTAACAGCATTGCGGCCTGCATGCGCCACGCGGTAACAGGAGGGCCTAGCTCAGCTCCGCGCATGGCGATCAGAACCGGGGCATGGTCCGAATAAGTCCGAGGGAGGTGTCGTGCACAAGTGACAGTGGCATACATGTGTGTGGTCAGAAAGAAATAATCAAGCCTGGCCCAGGACTTAGCCTGCGCCGTGAAATGCGTTCCCTCCCCCTTCGGCCCGCAGTGCGCTCGCCAAGCATCCACTAGGTGATTCTCCTCCAAGATGGCGCGCAGCACCTCCCGCCCTTTTGTGTAGTGGTGTGGGGCCGGGTGTGAGCGGTCCAGGGTCGGGTTCACAGTAACATTGAAATCCCCCCCCCATATTATGTGTTGCGACCCCGCTTCCAGTATAGCAGCCCAGAGTGTCTCAAAGTACTGCGGGTCGTCCACATTGGGGCCATAACAACACGCAAGGGTGACCGTAACACGGCCCAATCTGCCCCACAGCAGGCAATATCTCCCTTGTACATCTGACTTCATGCCAGCCATGTGGAAGGGCGTTGACTTTTTAACCAGGATTGCAGTACCACGGGCATAGGAGGAATATGAGGAGAATACAGTACTCGAGGCCCATCTACTACCAAAGGCTGGCAACTTGTGGGGTGCAAAGTGCGTCTCCTGCAGGAACGCTATGTGAACATTATGTCTGTCTAAATACCCCAGAACATGGCGCCTCTTCCGATGATCCCCCAAGCCCCGCACATTCCAAGTAAGGACATTCAGACACGTGTCCCCCATCCCAACATCTTCTCATATAACAGAACAATCCAACTGCACCAACAGTCCTTACAGTTAGAATTACCAACCGCCCACAGTAACCCCGGCCACCACAAAGAGCAGTCCCTGAACCCCCCCCCCATAGCAAAGACAGTAGACCAGCCCACCCCAGGACGGGTGGAAGGTCGATGAGGTAAAGGTGCACACGCTCGACTACAACACGAAAACTTAAACCCAGTGCAAACCCAGGCATCCAACACTAGAAATCGTAACCGTTGCCATGCAGCAAACAGGCCTCTGTACATTGCTAACCATGAGGCATCCCAGTCGTCCCCTCTCGAGCAGCGACACAGAGAGAGGGGAGCCGGCAACCACAGAGTCATTACTCGGGGCCACAGGCCCAATTCGGGGACAGTGAAAAACATGGACCAGATCAGCCCGAACTGACCTCCTAAATAACTTCCCCCCACCCCCACCCACTGAAGCGCCCCCAACTCGCCAGTACCCAGTGCCCACCCCCCTCCCCGATCAAACCCGCAACAACCCAACAGTAAAAGTGCATTGAGCAAGTCCAGTGGGGTACACCCATTCGGGGTTCTAGAGGTGCACCGTCGTCCACCCCCGCCTCTCCTCACCGCAGTTGCCGCCATTCTTACCGTCCTTGTCCGGGCGAGTGAGTCAGCATGGGGGGGGGGTGGGGGCCTGGCATGCTGCAGGGCCTGCAGCACCACCCAGCCCTACACTTCTGGGGGCCATATCAGGAGCAGTAATCCAAAGAAAGAAACATATATCAACGAGTCATCAATAACGAAAGCGACGAACCCAGTTCATTCCGCGCCAGAATCGTGTCCGCCATCCGCCTGTGCAGCTCTTTTGTCCCTTTTCGGCAGGGTCTTGATGTACTCCTCGACTTGTTGCGGGTTCAAGAAAAAGTGTTGCGTGCCCTGGTGGGTCACGCGGAGCTTGGCAGGATAAAGCAATGCATAGTCAATGTTCAGTCCTCTCAGTTTTCGTTTCACGGTTAGAAACTTCCTTCGCTGTTCCTGAACAAGCGGAGTAAAGTCGGGATAAATGGAGAAGGACACTCCCTCATAATTTAGGTTTTGATTCGCTCTCGCTGCTTTCAATGCCGCATCCCGATCACGGTAGTTCAGCAGGCGTGCTATTATGGGCCTCGGTGGAGTGCCTGGTTGAGGTTGAGGTCCAAGGGGACGATGGGCCCGCTCCACTATAAACTGCTTGGAGAGAGCCTCCTCTCCCACCGTGGCCATGAGCAAACGTTCTACATACAACTCCATACGTCCCGTGTTTGTGGATTCCGGAATTTCCGTAATCCGGACGTTGTTCCGCCTGCCCCTCGCCTCCAATTCTTCGTTCTTGGCAGCGATCACCCGCAAAATGTTGTCCATGCGGGATAGCCGCGTGGCTTGCGATGTTGTGGCATCCTCCGTTTCGGATATGCGGCGTTCTGCCTCCGTCAGCCGTTCGTCGTGTACATCTATTCGTTGGACGATGCCGTCCATCCGGGCGGAGAGCCGGTCCACCTTGTCCACCACCGTGGCGAAACCTTGCCGCATCTCTTGAAGCATCGTTGCCATCTCCGGGACCAGGGGGGTCGCCTCAGCCGCCGGGCTCCGCGGCGGCGCACTGTCCCCGGTCTGCTTCGTCCCCTTTTTTTGCGTCGCTGGTTCGAATTGCAGCTTGGGCTGCCGAGTATCTGGTTTCCCCATGCCAGACAAGCAACAAGTGCACCTCTGTGCCAAGCCGCTCTATGAGGAAGCGCACGTGTGGGCAACCACGGCGGTGGATCGGTTCCGACGTCTAGTGTCCAATATAGGCCGGTTCCATGCAGTCGTATAATGAATTGTCTACAGTTCAGAAAGCAAGCTGCCGAGTCAGGGTCCCACTGCTATTTTGATGGGCCAGGCCCGCTGGTCGGAGGCGCGCGAGTCGTAGTGCGGCCTACACGCCACGTGTCAGTCCTGGGCGTTGCGTGTGGCACCACGCCGCCTACAGCGAGGTCGCAGCTCTCGATCTCTCCCGCTCCAGACTGAACTCGATCTAGCTCCGTCCCCGAAGGTCGTAGGATCTCCAAACTCAGACAGAGTGTGCAGTAGATATATCTCAATCCCCCAGGCCGTTTTCGGGCGGGTGGGCGCAGTTTTAAAGGATAAAAGGAAGGATAAGAATGCCAGGCAGCCGGAGCCACACTAGAGTGCGGCCATTCAGCTCGTGCGCCCTCTAGCGCCCCCCGGGTCTTTCCTTTCCATTTAAATTGCTTTTCTTTTTCTGGACTAAAACATTTTTGGGAGAAATACTTTTTTTACTACAAATATTTCTTATGAATGATTTCGTGCTCTTACCCGGAGCTTTCTTGGTGATTTCACGAGTATTTTGGATAGAGGACTGCTGCAATAATACATGATCTTGCTGTCTTTGACGTTTTCTCGCCTTTGTAATACGATTTTTAGTTGGCATTTTTTCAATTTATAAATGGTGTGCAGTTGAATCTGTGGAAAAATATAATAAAAAAACTGTTATTAACCACTATTACCAAACAGTAAATGAATAACAGTCATCATAAACTTAACACCCTACTTATTATATAACATAGCAAATCTTTGGCACCACCACTGCGTCACAAAAATGACACACAGTGGTATAAAACAGGCATACAATATTCATAAATCTCTCCCTAACATTTTAAATGATTTATTCAGGTTGACGATAAAGTGTGGCCTATCTAAAGGTTTGTTTGGGCCCAGATCTTTGGACTGGGGTAAATGGGTGTCATTGATCCACATTCGGTCCATCACCTGTTTTGTTTGTTTGAGGTGAGGCCAACACACGGTTGCAGATGACATCATAGACACTCAAATGCCTTATAAATATGACCCAAAACAACATATGAAGCTCTAGCAGTACATATCTACAAATGTAATTGATTTCAAAAAATCGTTTTTAAACACAGCATATAAATCAATTGTATAGCTGCATTCAAGAGGAAATGACTGAAAATGTCCTTGAGACACATGAAAGCGTTTTATTGAATGCCCTTGCACCATTTTTGGGACATTATTAACATGGCTATGTAACTCCCATAATCAAAATCTAAATTTGCCAAGCACAGGTGGGAGCGTATTTACAACAAACTTGCCCCATGAGGAACGCTTTCCATTGAAAAAGGGAAAAATAACATCATAGACACTCAAATGCCTTATAAATATGACCCAAAACAACCTATGAAGCTCTAGCAGTACATATCCAGAAATGTAATTGATTTGAAAAAATAGTTTTTAAACACAGCATATAAATCAATTGTATACCTGCATTCAAGAAGAAATGACTGAAAATGTCCTTGAGACACATGAAAGCGTTTTATTGAATGCCCTTGCACCATTTTTGGGACATTATTAACATGGCTATGTAACTCCCATAATCAAAATCTAAATTTGCCAAGCACAGGTGGGAGCGTATTTACAACAAACTTGCCCCATGAGGAACGCTTTCCATTGAAAAAGGGAAAAATAACATCATAGACACTCAAATGCCTTATAAATATGACCCAAAACAACCTATGAAGCTCTAGCAGTACATATCCAGAAATGTAATTGATTTGAAAAAATAGTTTTTAAACACAGCATATAAATCAATTGTATACCTGCATTCAAGAAGAAATGACTGAAAATGTCCTTGAGACACATGAAAGCGTTTTATTGAATGCCCTTGCACCATTTTTGGGACATTATTAACATGGCTATGTAACTCCCATAATCAAAATCTAAATTTGCAAAGCACAGGTGGGAGCATATTTACAACAAACTTGCCCCATGAAGAACGCTTTCCATTTAAAAAGGGAAAAATAACATCCTAGACACTCAAATGCCTTATAAATATGACCCAAACAACCTATGAAGCTCTAGCAGAACATATCCAAAAATTTAATTCTTTTCAAAAATCGTTTTTAAACACAACATATCTGTTTCAGCTTACATGAGAGACCATGGAATGGGCTCCATGTACAACAATAACTTGTGTTACTGCATGCCAGAATGCTAAACCGAATATGCAATTACAATTTCTCAAAGAAACAAAATCTATTTGTATTTCACTTGAGACAAAGCCACATTTTAAAAACACAGCTTTCTTCATCATTTTCTCCTTAAATCATACTATTCTCTTTCTAAATTAAATAAATCTTTTCTCACCTTAGCAAATACTTTTTGAGTTTCAAAACAGTTTCAGAAGTACACCAAATTGTCTTGAGCAGATCAAACAGGATGCACTCCAGAGGCTGCAGCTATTGAAAGCACAGAAATACATATATTCATTACACATATCTCTCATATTAGCCAATCATAACTCTTCCCTCACTTTTTTCAAATCAAAACCCTTCCCCCCTCTGCCCTCTCTGCCTTTTTTCCATAGCAACCACCTCCTGGAAGACCTCTCATGTTGGCAAATTCACACAACAATGTTTCAATTGAACTCTGAACTCTCACTGCACCTGCGTATCCAGTGCAATCTTTCATTAAATGTTTTTTCCTTGACCATTCAAATTGCATCTTTCAAAGAACACATCCATGCACCCTAACCTTCTGTTTTCAGAAATGGAAATCCACCAATCACTGCTAATGAATCATTAGCACTGAAACTCCACAGTTTTTTTTCTTTACAAACTCCTACTGTTTCAACTGCCCTTTCATTACCACACTTCATCTGACTGCAGCACAACCTTCTCTCACCATGTTTAAAGTCTGGATTGTTGGACATAGTTACATCCACTGGGCTCAAAGGTATGCTGAGAACAGAAATTTACCTAACCTCAATTTACAAGATGTGGAAATTAAGTGGTTGGGCCAAAGAGGATTAAAATGTCACCAATTGATACAATTGGTGAAAACCTTTATGCATTTGCCAAAACCTGACCTGTTAATTGTGCACTGTGGAGGTAATGATTTGGGCACTTTGACTGGAGTAGGTCTGGAAATGCTTTTAAAGGACACCTTTGAGCAATTAATGGCACTTTTACCTCAAACTGCCTTGGTATATTCCAATATATGCCAAAGACAGAAATGGAGGTGGTCCAACCAATTTTGTCCACAAATTGAGAAAGCGAGGAAGCATGTAAACAAATCTGTTTCAGCTTACATGAGAGACCATGGAATGGGCTCCTTGTACAACAATAACTTGCGTTACTACATGCAAGATATCTACAGAGGAGATGGAGTTCACTTCTCAGATGAGGGCAACAGAATTTTCATTCTGAATTTAAGACTGTGCATAGGTACCTACTTATAAGTACCTAAATGTACCATAAACCCAAAAGCTCTTCTCAGAGCTACCCTTCATCTGATCACTCACAATTATTATTTTTTTCTAACTTTTTTCACTAATTTTCCACAAATTACGCTCCCCGAGGCGCTACCCGGTTCGCGAACCGAAAGCTAACCTCGCGGAATTTTTAAAAAAAATGTTTTTTTTCCGCACATATAAGCCTCCTCAGCCACCCTCAGAAAACCTAGGGGGTCAAGATAAGTCTACCATGACCCCTTCTACCCATTCTAAACATTATTTGTCCTCCATCTTGTATCTTAATGCGACCGAAACACAAAATGGTGGACCCCCGTGACGCTTAAAGTTCGCGAACCGAGCCGCTTCCTGGGAAGCGGTCCAAAAAAAAGGTGGGAAAGTAATTTACAGAAAAACGACTAGAGACACTCTCACCAAATATAGATTAGCTCATACTACATAACAATCCCTTTCATTTGCACAAATTTGATTGAAATTCCATTTAGCCATTAAGCCTGTAGACCTCTCTAAGTACCGTGAGGTAAATTACTTCACAAAACACATCTGAAGTGTTGGAATTGACAACCAATGAAAATGTTACTTTCATTTTCTACTTTTATTATCTAACATTTGATTGGTTATATACCTGTATATATATAAAGGAGGAGAAGAAAACACAGCCATTTTGACTGCTACTTCTTGTTGTACTTGTACATCACATTTGAATAGCTATCAAACAATTCAACTTCTTTGTGAAGGTAAGTTGTTATTTTTAAAACTGAAGTATATTGTGCACTATAACTTAATATGGTAGACTGTTTCTGATAGATATATACTATCCCTCTATAGTAGTTATAGATTTAGATAGACTTCTCTGTTAAAGTTATGAATGGAGTTAGGCTTGTCTTGGTTAAATCACATACACTTTTTTATAGTCCTATTTCCACTCTGATACTATACACTGCCAAAAGATAAATTCACTGATAAAAACTGCCTATCTAAAATTATTCCCAACAGTGCCCTATCTCTACTAATATATATTTTTTTAATCAAAATTTCAGGCAAAATGGAAGGCGAGCAACAAGTTAAATTTACAATTGTACTGGAGGAGAGCAGCCAAGAAAAAATTGATGATTTTATGGATCAAAGTAGAGACCAGGAACTACTACAATGTGTTGAAGCAGTGGATAACCTGCTTCAAAATGAGGACAATTTACACCCTATATTCAATTTTGAAATTTCTGACACTGAAATGTTAGAAAATTTAATGAATTATGAAACACAAACAAAATAAAAAAAAATACTTTAAAAATAAAGAAAACAAAAAAAAACAACAAAAACAACAAACAATTAACATACAGTATTAGAAAAGTCTATCATTCTTTTATCCTTATAGTCCGCTGCCCAGAACACTTCCCGGTTCGCGAACTTGGCGCTCACTACGCCAAAAAAAAAAAAATAATTTTTTTTGACCCTCCTGGGCCCGTTTAAAACCTCCACATAAAACCTAGGGGGTCAACGAGGATCTACTATGCCCCCTTATGGTAATTTCCCCCTTTGTTTTGGCCTCTTCTTCTCTCTCGATCCTACCGAGAGTTAAGATGGCGGCCGCTCCGGACTGTTTAGAATGTTGACAGACACCGGAGAGCCAATCAGCTTCGCATCTCAAAGTTCCGTTTCGCGAAAAGTAAGCGGACCGGAGCGCAGCCCGGAGCGCTGTTACAGATATATATCTTGTTTTAAACGTTAATTTCTCAAATTCCACTGGAGCACATATATTGAGACCTAGCAAAGGCACATCGGGCTAACAGTCCCTACAATTTTGCCAAGTTTCGTGTAAATCCATTCAGCCGTTCGAGCTAAAAGTGAGGCCAAAGGCCCTATGGAAATTAACATGGGAAAAACGTGTTTTGGGACCCCCCTTTTTTCTCGGCCCCCCCTTCACGAAACCCCCCCAAATTTTCAGGGGCTGCTCAGAAACAAAATGTGCCATTTTCCTGAAAATTTCAGCCGATTCCGTCCACAAACGCCAAAGTTATTAGACATAGAATTTTCAAAAGTTCCATAGAGAAAAAATCCTAACTATATATACCTACTGGCGACTGCCAGTAGGTTATATATATATATATATATATATATATATATATATAAGTATATATATATATATATATATATATATATATATATATATATATATATATATATATATTCACTGAAAAAAACAAAGGTATCAGACATGTTATAGTTAGGAATTATCATTGAAAAAACCTTTGAAATTCACTGAAAAAAACATAGGTTTTAGGGCTGTTATAGTTAGCTGGACATTTCACTCCTACAAAACCATTGAAATTCCTCTATTATAGTTAGTTGTACTAACTATAACTCGCACACCCGCAATCCACCGCTGATGATGTCACATATTACATCATTCATGACATGGTCAGTGACATCACTGATGACAACACTGACGAAATCTCAAATGACATCACTGATGACATCACTGCTGACATCATCCAGTGAATGTTGTTTGGTTTGATATTTAAATAAGTATTATATATATAACAATGTGCATTGAAGAATGAGTGGATGTATAAGTGTCTCGATGGTGGATTTAGTAGCACTGTGATTGACTGTCTAAGTGAGTAATTTAAAGTGTCTCACTAAATATATGGGATAGTGTTTCAATTGTGTCGATCTCTGTTTTACTTTAACTGTTGCTGTGTAAACTACTACATAAGTTGATTACTAGGTGTGGGTACGTTTATATTAGTATTAATTAGTTAAGTAAGTATTTGTATAAGAAAGTGAATGTGTGTGTGTGGGTGAGTGGGAGGTGTGTGACTATCCAAAGATGTGTAAATAGTTGATTTAGAAAGGTATATGAGGTTAAGACTGCACGTGAAAACACTTGTTTGGGTGATTAAATCTCTTTATGGGTGTGCTAATGAGTAAATATATTTCTCAATGATAAAGATCCAACAAAGGAGAAATATAAAAGGTACTGTAGGTGACAGTTGTTGTTTATAAATAGGTATATATAAGTCTCAGTGATAGTATCAGTGACTGTATTAAAAACTGTATACTTGTAATAGTGATTTTATGATACACTAAGTATGAGTTAATAATTATGTTAATAAATAAAGAGGTGTTTGTATAAGTGTGTAGCTAAGTAAATGTAAGTAAAATCCGTTGTTTGCATAAGTGAGTAGGATGACTACATAAGAGAATAGGATGTGTGCTAGTGTGTAATGTCGATGTAGATGTATAAGTATATTTATTAGTTTTATATTGATCTTTGTTAGCATGAATGAGTGAATCTACAGGTAAGTGTTTAGATGTGAATGTAGATGTACGAATCACTGAGTACGTTTTTAGAGACTTTTATTGGTGTGTCAATGATTAGAAATATGGTATTCCATATTTTTTAATTAGTGCTGACAGGTTATACTAGTGTATGATGAGCTGTATCAGATTGTCACGTGGATGATGTAATCAGTGATGTCATTTGAGATGTCATCAGTGATGTCACTGACCATGTCATGAATGATGCAATATGTGACATCATCAGCAGTGGATTGCGGGCGTGCGAGTTATAGTTAGTACAACTAACTATAACGGAGGAATTTCGATGGTTTTGTAGGAGTGAAATGTCCAGCTAACTATAACTTCCCTAAAACCTATGTTTTTTTTCAGTAAATTTCAAAGGTTTTTTAAATGATAATTTCTTACTATAACATGTCTGAAACCTATGATTTTTTCAATGAATTACAAAGTTTTTTTTAATAATAATTTAAAAAAAAATGTAATTGTTATTTTTTTCTTTTCATATTGTTTTGCAAAATTTTTTTCAGCTATTTTTTGAGATATCTTATTTTTTAAATTACATTAGACATATTTAATAAAAAAATATATTTTTAATTGAAAATATATATTTTATATAATTTTATGTTCTTTTAAATATATTTATATTATTTTCTTTATTTTTGTCCATTTTTTTGGGGAGTCCCGCACCCAAAGCGCACCCTTCTCGTTTACTGCGAGGAACGTGTCTGCCATTTTAGGATTGCTGTGTAGGATCCGCGTAGGGTGTGTGACAAGTACGACTTTCCCAACTCGGACGCTATGGGACTGGTACGCGACTTATAGCGCATACGCAACATGTATGTATTACGCGATGTGACGTCGCGCCGTTGCGTGTGACATCATGCACGCATCCGACGCGGTGTGTGCGCAACCTCCGCAAAAATTTTAATGTTAAAAAATGTATATATAAATATTTAATATAAATATTAAGACAAGACATTATCTGAACTAATCATAACAATAATATTCTTTAACTTTCAAAAGAGTTACATTACTTTAAAATGCAATTTCCCGAACTCGCTCTGGGTGCCAGTTGGGTGCGAGCTGCGTACGCGCACCCTACGCGTAACCCATGTGACCAGAAATTTTTTTTTTTTATTGGTTCATTACACTTCCTATTGTAAGTATTCAAGGACCCCACCCATTTCAATTACTCTTCTTAGACCTTTTCTTATGAGAAGACCTGCTGAGAAGAACTGCTGTTTTTTGCTGATTGCAGACCTGGTTGTCCTGATAATTTTGAAAATGGCTACAAACCAACCTTCTTCTTCAGATTCAGAACACTTTACCACTGAGGAATTTGTTCCAGAATCTCCCCAACCAGAGAGATAGACATCTATTGTGTGGAAGTTTTTCACTTTCCCACCTGGACAAAAAAAGGTGAATGCGACTAAGGTCACATATAAAATCTGCAAGGCGGTCCTCTCCAGAGGAGACCCAAACAAAAAATACTCATGTGGGACAGCTAGCATGAGGAAGCACTTGCAGACACGCCACCCTGTGAACTTTGCACGAGAGGAGATGAGAAGGCTACAAGAAAATGCTCCTGCACCACCAGCTGTTCCAAACGCATCTGGGACAGCACCGTCTACTTCACCACCAGATATACGTCCCCAATTTGCAAGAGTGAGGATGAATTGTGTACGATGCAATCGTCTAATTGCTTATGGAGAAAAATCAGTGGACCGTGTTTGTCGGGCTATCGACAACCACCGTTGTTAGTTTTTTTTTCTCCTCAAAGTTTTTGGTTCTGTTCGTCCTGTTTAAAAAAAAACAAAAAATCGTTCAAAAAAAATAAATAAAAAATTACAAAACAAAAGAAAAGTTCTTTTCAGAACTACCTACTCTGGTTAAAAAAAGAGCTAAACTTGTATGCTAGTGTGTGAAAGTTTAGATGAACGTATGTGTAGTGCATACTTGACAGAAATAATGCAATTGTGATGTGTGGTGAATGCATAAGTGCAGAACTATAAAGAAGTGCTGCAGCATGACACTGTAAATTGTTTAGCTACAGCATGCTGTGGTACGTCTGAAGCACAGGGATGCAACATACGTACATGAATATGTTGCAAGTCTGTGCTTCCCTCTGCACAGCTGCTTAAACTGCAGCCATGTGGTGACACAGGTACCCTTGCATCATGGTGCAAGGATGCCCGTATCATGCAGAGATCATTTTTGTGCAGGAAGGGACACCTTTCTGTACAAAAACAATCAGAAAATGCATTTTTCTCCTTCAATATATGCTGTGCATTGTAGCATATATTGAAAGAGAAAAAATGGGAAGTGAAAACAATTCTCCTTGTTGTGCTTGTTGTGCTTTGCTACACCAATTGGAGGATGGTGCAGCATTCGCAAACATGGCCAGATTTATAATTTTTGATAAAACTGGACATATGTCTTGTTCTATGACTGTTCTGTGCAAACACCCACAGCAAAGCCTATAGAAAGCCATTTCAACTCAAAATGGTGTGTATTATGAGATTATATTTACATGGAAAACAAAAGGTATACAGAATGCCTTTTCCTCACCTTGTAAATAAGAAAGAGAGTTAATAGCTAGGCCAATTCTTATTATAGGAGTACGTTTATGTACTGCTAACAGAAAACAAGATACATTTATAAGTACTTATGTTTTAGGAAACTTATAGCACATATGTATATATGACTGAAGAGAAGGGGTGAGGCCTACTGTGACATGTCCAAAAACACTCAGGGGCCCATTAGGATGACGGGCGGACTTTGTCACTTCCATGCACAACATGACAGGTACCGCGCAGCGCCTGCCATGTTGTGCATGGAACTGCTGGGGGTACCATAGGTACACCCCATGTGCACCTCCAACCCACCCTGAATCCCTGGGGGCCCGCAACGGGCCCCCATAGCAGACTCTGCATGCTTTTCACCATGGAAAGGCATTGGAAAATGCCCATTCTAATAAGGCTGGCAGTGTCTGATAGACACCGCCACCATATAGAACCCTTTTCCGCCCGGTCGCAAGGCGCCCGGGTCGGCAAAAAGCGGCGGAAGGTCTTTCTGTCCGCCGCGGACCCCCCAGCCATAATAATATGGCGGGGGGTCATTCCGGCATGGATGGCGGGTGGATCTCCCCCGCCAGGCCGGCATTGGCTACCACCAGCCTGGCGGGAGAGATCCCCCCGCCATCCTATTGGGGCCCTTAGTGGTGTGCTTTAAGTTAAATAGTTTTATTTCTTATAATTCTAAAATTGCCAGGACCTACAAGACCACCATACGACTCCTTTGTGCACTATACCATGTATCTTGCAGACAGCTGCTCTGAAGCTGTCTCCTATTTGATACCTGTCTGCAATGGAATTCTCTGGCACAAATCTAGTCCATCCATCTTCCTTTTTTTCAACTGTGTGGAAACAGAGTCCATTGTGCATTTTAAGACTTACTTAAACTTACCTCAGCAGTAATACATCCAAAAGACATTACACAGTTGTTTTTTTAATGTAAAATATACTAAAATCCATATTTTAAAATTAGGATCTGTAAAAGTAAAGAAAAACTAGTTATAACTTGTAATAATACATTTTAACAGCACAGCATAATTTTAACATTTTACAAAGTAATTTCACTAGAAACAGCGATTTCAATCATAGTCTTTACATAACAGCGGGCAAAAAACCCCCCAATCAATTCGATTGTTTAAAAAAAACCAAGAACCCATCACCAGTAAAATACCGGATAATACAAATCACACATATATAAAATGGTTACTGCTAAGACAATTGTATAAGTTAAATTTATAAACACTGTAAATGTAGTCGGTTAAAAATGTACACTGAGACAATGCGCAAGAAAAAGTCCATAATTTAAACATATACCTTTCCTTGAGGCCAAATGGTATTTTTGCACTCCCTTTTATATAAATTGTCCAATGGTAATCCAATTAAATCATAATAATAAATTCCTCAGAGGCTGAATTATCTTCCTAAAACTTTGGCTTTAAAAATATTAGGTAGGAATTTGGTAATTCACAAGGCAAACATTGTTTGAAAACCAACTCAGCATCATTACAAAGTGTCTAGCCTTTGTTACTTTTTAGATAGGCAGTGTAATGTCCAGATGTTGTGGAAGGATCATCGAGGAAAATGATTGCTACTGCTACAAAAGTCCTTCCTGATATTGATAGTTGAGTAGCTACAAAATGTTTTATTAAAATGTCCAATATTCTTCCGTCAGCTGTACAACGTTGCATCATTAAAATTATATATTGTCCATATCTTTGTACAAAAAATGTTGATAACATTTCTGATTTGAATTGGCTACACTCCATGTTTTGATTTGCAGCTTTAATTAATTTATTGAAAGACACTGATTTACAGTCCGGTAATGTCAAATATAAAAATCTTAGTGTCTACATTAGTGCTACATGTATATATACAATTTTCACAGTAATGATCCTATTTATAACAAAGGCCAAAAATATTTGCTATTTCTACACCTTCATTTTCCAATATGGGAAGCATATACATTAGAAATTCCTGAGCATGTTGTGTAGAACCATAACATACATCCAAAAGATTACGAACATCAGAAATGGTTTGTATTTCACTTGTATCAGTTCTCAATTTTTCATAAACAGAATGCAACAAGGAAAAAAATCTTTTTTCCCGATTCTCCATAATTTGCTGTTGCAAACCTTCAAGAAAAAAAAACATTGACCACTACATTAGCATGGCAGTTGACACCTGAACTATTTTCAAACTGATAACGAACAATGGGGCATATTATCAAGGGGGTTTATCTCTGCTTTTTTGGCTTTAAAAGCCAAGAAAGCGGAGATAACATTATCTCCCTATTACCAAGCTGTCGCTAACACCAGTTAGCGACAGCTAGTAGGAGATAGCGACCATCTTGGGCCCCACTTTGCATGTCAGTGATATTTATCACTAATGAGATGCAAAGTGGGCGTGCCAAGATGTTAGAGACTGAAAACAGTCGCTAACATCGCTATCTCCTATTACCAACTTTTGGAGATATTCGCGCTAAGCGGGAATATCTCCAAAAGCTAACACCTGCCCTGAGCAGTTCTTAGCCATGTTATCCAATGGGAGGTGGATAACATGGCTAAGAGCATTTGCTCGATAATGCATGAATATCGCTGACTTTTCAGCGATATTCATGCATTTCGGCCGTTTTTTATCGCATTTGCGATAAACCTTGTTAATAGCAAGGTTTATCTGCGATAAAAATCGCCGATGTGCGGCGATAATTTTTGTCTCTAAACAAGTTAGAGACAAAAATTATGCTAGTTGTTGGTAATATGCCCCAATCTCTTTAACAGTGTCCTTTTTCTTTTTGCTTGCAATCACAACATTATCTTGTTTTTTTCTCTTCTCTACACCTTCAGTACAAATATTATCATACCTTCTTTTTCGACCAACCACACGCCTTTCAAATACAGGATATTGACCTAAATTGGGAGCATATGTTTTTCTTAACCTATTATACTCTTTGACACAATTTGCTTCTGCAGTAACCTTTGTGTCATAAAAATCAATCAAAAACAAACCAGATAAGGGGGAGGAGCCAAGATTGCGACCTGAAGGGACGTTTCGATTCCCGGCTCCGCGACCCTGTACATTCAGCACCAACATCCTGCCTTCTATCCTGACTTTGAACCGCAGCGGAGCGATGCTGTGACCGCGCTGAATCTACCAGTGCTCCTCCGAGGTCCCTGCGTGCCGTATTGGGAGAGTTATCGTCGTGCTGACTGGACGACCGCCGTAGCCCTGGCTCTGGGACCCGTGTCGCTCCTCTACGCCGACAGTCGCTGAACCGGCAACAGTCTCCTACACCCGAGGTGCACCGGTGCGATTATCCACGCCGCCGTTGCAGGGGGAGTCTGACGGAACCTTGAACACCCGAGTGCCTCGCTCCATGAGAACGACTCGTCGTGAAGACGTGGGTACCCGCTGTGGACAGCTCCCCTGGGGGGCACTGAGACTATCCTAAGCCGCTCCATCTTGTGGGTCGCCCCTGCGTTTGCCTTTGCCTGGTCTTGGAGCGGCAATGATGTTCCCTGTGCATCGTTCTAAGGCCGTGTGCTATGCCTGCAACGGCGACCCGGATTGCGGTCACTCGATACCGTGCTTGCCCCCCTCTCTGTGTACGCATCCCGAGGAAGAAGAAATGGCGGCTGCCTTCCCCGAGATGGCGAGTGCTATCTCGCATCGCAATTGTTCCACCCTGCCCGATAGCGAGCTGGGGGCTGCACTCCACGAACCATCCTTTAATGTAGAGCTAGAGCACCTGCAACCGAAGCCAACCTACAGGACCATTCTGGCCGCACTTGCCGAGCTCCGCCGTGACTGGCGTGCCCTCTTCGGTGAGCTGGGTGAGCAGCTCAACGATGTCCTTATGTCGGGTCGGGCGAGACCGGCCAATTCCCAGCATTGTACTGGTTTGCCTCTGTCAGTCTCTGTGGGGGACACCAGGATGCGGAGCGAGTGCGGGGAGGTGTTGACTTTCCCTATTTGCCGTGATGCTCGTGAACGGCCGCCCAGCAGCTACAGTGGCGCTACAATGTTTCCCCTTTTGTCGAGGTCTGAGACTTTGTCTACGGGGAGGTTAGTGTTTCAAACTTTGCCCTTGCAGACATCGGTCCCCTTTGAACCTGCAGCCTCGCAAGCATTTTTCTCCCGGCGATGGATTGGATATCGTTTCATGTGTTTCGGGGTGCTTATCCTGTGTGCCTACGGCTCGACAAGTGACTGGAGGTGCCCATTTTGTCTCTGCCTCCCTTTTCTTTATCGGTGGCGGCCATTTTGTCCTCCGGCTTTGTTTGGATCGGGCCTCCCCCGGAGGCCATGTTTGAAGAGATTGTCACGATCTGGCCAGGGCTGAGGGAATTTTTTTCCGTGCTCGTTATGGACTGGCTGGCGGAGACTCGACTTGGAATGTTTTTACGATATATTCATTGGAACGACATGTGCCTGATGTGACAAATTGCCTGAGTCGTACTGGTTCTCTCTCCTCTTGTTTATGTTCCCCTGGACTGCCTAACTTTGTGCTGAGTTTGTCTACTTGGCTGGTGAAGACCTGAACTGGGACGCTTTCCTGAAACTTTTGCATGCGCTATTTGCAATGGTCTTTTCCCATTTCAAGTTGCAATTGATGTGTCCGGTTGTTGATCCTTCTTAATGGGGTGGATGTTTTTGAGGGCTGGGGGTCCGGGGGTACGTGTTGATGCTGGTGTTTTAGTTATTTTTGTCTGTTCGGCTGGCGGGGACCCGGATTGGAACGCTATTTTGGTATACTTAGGAGCTCTATTTGTGATATCCCTCCCCACTCGCGGTTGCAACTGATGTGCTCTTTTCGATCTTGTGGATGGGGTGGAGGTTTTGTGCGGGCAGTGGAGTCCAGGATTCAGTGGTTGTGGCCCTCCTCCGGGGTTATGTGTTTAATGGGAGTTTTAGATTAGGCTACTCTTTTCTTACTCCCTATATCTTAGGTATTATGTATTTCTCTCTTTTTTCCTCTCCTTACTTTTCTTCTTCTATATTTCGGGTTTATTGGGCGACAGACACACTGCTGGGGGGGGGGTAGGCCGTAGCCTCTGCATGCGTGTAGGGTGGGGGTTGGGGGATGGGTTTTTAGTTTCCTGTTTCTGTTTCTATGGTGCCTTGTTTTCTTCTCTATTTTATTTCTTCTTTTCTATTCTACCTTGGGTCTGTGTCGATGTTTGATGGTGGGCGGGTGGCGGTAGACAATTGTTAGGATGTCGGTTCTGATACCCTTGCTGCACACTCTGTGGGCCGCCATGCCGCCTGGGGGGATTTGACCTTTGGGTTGTTGGGCTATGTGTGAATATGTCGCTACTGTTATGTTACGTCTGCATGGACTCTGCTTTCTTAGTTTATAGTTTCTATTTTCAATTAAAACGGAACAGTCGGACTTTAATAGCTGCAACAGAAAACATTTAAAATTAACCTTCAATGCTCCTGAGACGTGGTAGCACAATGACTTACAGTGTAACTATTGAATGCTTGCTTATTGGTATTGCTGTGCTACTACGTCGCCGTATTGCATGCACTAGTGCTTAAACAGTATTCGTGGCCGGCCTGAGGGTTGTGGGCCCGTATTTGTACTTTTATGGTTGCACAAATAAAGGTTTTCAAAAATAAAAAAAAATAAAAAATAAAAAACAGATAATGTTCTGACTCGCGACAAAGCAACATATGCCATACCCTCTTTAAACACAGTATTTCCAATGTTCACCAGAGCACTGTCAACACTTAAACCTTGAGATTTATCAATAGTTACTGCATATGCCAGAGAAAGTGGAAACTGTTTTATATGGACATATACATCTTTAAAAAGCAAAAAACAAACTGAACAACAACCAATTTATTTTACTTCTTCAATCTGATCAAATTTAATTTTTAACAATTCAATACTATCTTTATTTTGATAATTAACAAAATCCACAACTTTGCCCATTACTCCATTAACTAAACCTTTTTCTACATCCAAATTGCGCCTTAAAATTACTTGACAGTTTCTACATGCATATAATATAGATTCTTTTCTAAACCAGCAGTTTTAGATATTGATTTTTCTAAAGAATCCAATTTTGTCTTCAATTTTGTCTTCAATTTTTCTGTCAAAATAATAGTGATTCCTTCATGCTCTATTTTATTGATGGCTTCCATTTGTATTATTTCTTCATTTTCCAGTTTCAAAAGTTGTACATAGAACACTCACGCAGTGTTGGCATTAGGCAGATTACAGATTTGTTTTCCTCAATTTTAATGTATATTTTCTCAGGAACTACATTTTCATTTGGAAACAAATTGGAAAGTAATAAACTTTGCAAAGCTTGTTTGCCATGTTCTGTCAGTAGTCCAATTCTTATATCTTTGAGAATAGTTCCATAATCAACATAATTTGCCTGTCGCATATTTGTAATGAGTTCTTTGTATTCAAAATATGACCAAATGTTAACATTTCCAATGCTACCCAAAGACTTTCTGGTATCTTCATGCGCAAGTGTTTTAAATACTGGTTGTCCGTTTACAGGAGTAAGTTGTAGTAGATCTCCACAAACTATGACGTGCTTTCCTCCAAATAACACGTTGTAGTCTGTTTTAAGAATTTGCTGCATTCTTAAATTCACAAAGGCAAGCATTAAGTTTGATACCATGCTTACCTCATTAATAATGAGAAGTTTAATTTTCTTCGACACTTGAAACTTCACGACAAGCTTCTCCAGATAGCTTGTGGTATTCCAATTTGTTTTCATGCTCTACTGGTAGCATTAGTAAACGATGTAAAGTAATTTCTTTAATGTTGTGTGCTGCCAACCCAGTTGGAGCAGTGACAACACAAGACAAATGCGACTCAGTTATTTTCTGTAAATAACTTGTAATTACATTAATTAAAAAACTTTTTCCTGTTCCTGCTAGTCCACTCAGGTATATTCGGCTAGGTTGAAATGACGTACATGAGCACTCTTTCTTTTCATGAAGTAATCCATGGTCAATCTGTTGTCTCACTTGCTGATGCATTTGTTTCTGTTCAACATTTAGTTGTTCTTCCAAGTTTGCTAAGTTTGTTACATCTTCTTGAGCTTGATGCATTGCTTTTTCCACCTCATTCATGGCGATTGCTGATTCATTTTCAACAATTGGTTGTCCTAGTTGATCTTGACTCAGCGCAGCAGAACTTTGACTGTCTTGAGAACTGTCTCTAGCATTCTCAGCTGCAATTGTAGCTTCTTGATCAATTTCATCGTTCAGCATTTTCACATAATTTGCAAAAGCACTGCATTGTATGCTATCTTTACAAGCATTAAAGGAATCTTCATAGCTCTGGAAATCTCCAAGTAATTCCAGTTCTGAACGCCATGGTTTGAACAGTTGTAAAAGGGCTAAATAGTAAAATTCCCTTTTATCAGCAGTGTCGCAACTCAGCTTTCTGTGATTAATCAAATTTCCTTTTGTTTGTTTCATCAAACATCCTTCAGAACCAACGACTCCATATTTTCCACCATTGATGTTCTCTGTAGTATTCTGTTTAAAAGTGTAGTTTCGCAGTACTTCATAGAGACACATGTTCTCAAGATGATGACTTCTGTTTGGGTAATAGGTGTCCAACATATCGTTTTCAAAATATCTGTACTTTCTGGATCTTTTTCTGCTAAATAGTCAATTTCTTGTACAGATTTCAGTACTCGATTTCACATTGCTGCAAGACCTAGACTCACCCAAATGATTCTTCTAGATTTGGAGTATAGACTTGCAGATGATAACCAATCTAAGCATTCATATGCTCCGATTTCTTGATGGGATAATATCTTCAAACTGAAACTGTATAATTTCTTACTTAGAGTCTTCTCGTGAGAAATCTCTTCCCACATTTCTTTCAATTCTGTCTTTTCTGATTTTGTAATATAGGACGTTACATATCGAACAACAGCAATGGAATTGTCCGCAACATACTGAATATCCATGTTAGCATTCCACATGGACAAAATAACTGGGTTGTAGTCATTTATGTATTTTGACTCTTCATTTCTTCTTAAGTTGTAGATATTGTTTGGAGACTTTCTTGTGATGGTCTGTCGCAAAGATGACCTAAAACTGTTCACTCTTCCTTTGGATATTACAGGACATGGAAATGCAAAACGACATTTGGTGTAGAACTTATCCTTAGATTTGTACTTTTGTCGACAGTATTTTCCACATCAGTGGCTTTGGAATCATAAGTGCTCTTAAGTTGTTTTCTTCTGTGCTTTTGGGTACAGCACATGTTGCATATTGTTCAATAAAAGTCAAAACAGTATCATCTGCATCTGTTCCAAATTCGGGAGCGTCCTTAATCCATAACAGCATATGTATATGAGGAGCACCTCTTGCTTGATACTCCCTTCTCCAAAAGAAATCCACAACTTCTCCAAGAGGAGGATTTTTTTAATTGCAGATAAAAGACATTATAGCTTCAAATCTATGATTGAAATACCGGCATACATTAACAGGATCCAAAGAGCACAATTCCCCAGGTGTCTTGTGTTCAATATTTTTTATATTGCAATTTGCCTCTCGAATAAATTCAAGTAAATCATCCCACGCGTACTCAGCACAGCTTAGGGTAAGGAACCATTTAGGAGTTCCTAAGTTCCATAGCATACATTTCAGTTCTCCATGATGACGGTACCAATATTCATTAGTCCCACGCTGACATGCCATCAGATTAATGAGCTGAGATTCTAAATGATCATCTCTCTGGTGCACTTTATCCATAAAATCTTTTTCAGATACATTTTGCAGATGTATTCCAGTTATTAAAATGTGATTGACTGCATATGAAAGTCCAGACAAGTCACTCTCAAACAAAAGATGAACTATATAAGGAATACATTGTCGAAATCTTGGATCTTCTGCATATAAACTTGTTGTCCGATATTTAGCTGCTGGAATCTGCACAGGACGTTCATCATATCGTCTTCCTTTTTCAGTTGGTAATAACTGCGGAAAACAACGAGCTCCCAAGCTCTCTTCCCATACACTCATGGGAGTTCCTTTTGCTTTTTTCACTTGGAACAACTCAATAGTGTTCTCCATCACTTCTTTTGAATGAAGTGGATGCACACCGTAATGTTCATAGATTTCTTCACATCTTAACATATCCACTTTTTCAATCTGTCCACTTGACGTTTCAGTATCTTCTGCTAAAACTATTTCTTCTTCTCCCACATACACATTTCTATAGTATTCATTGTTTTTTATCAGATACAATGTTGCCTTTTGCACTTTCCTAACATCCACTAACTCCTGCCGGATTTTCTTATTCTTAGCTGGCACACTATAAACAAGAATAACTAGTGGTTCACTTTCTACACTGTCTACACCAATAGTTTCAATATTTGTCTTTAAATCTAACGGTAAATACACAACTCTTCCTTTTAACCCTCTTTGTAAATCTGAAGGAGGCAATTTACCTGTTTTAGGCTCCATACAAACAATAGCCTGAAACGGGTGCACACATTGAATGAGAATAGACTCATAGATGTTTAAATCTATCAATTCTGGAGGAATAGCAACTAACTCTAAATTATTATGCACAGCTCTAGCGGGCATTTTATTCTCATCTAATTTGTTATAACAATATTTACAAATACGCTGATCAGAACCCAAATAAAAACAATTCTCTACCAACAAATAAGTTGCAAATTCCTTCCACTTATCATTATTTTCTTTTTCACTTTTTAAATACAGATCAACTCTCCTAGTCTTATAGTAAGTTCACCGACAACAAATACAAGGAAAATTTGGCCTTTCACCTGAATCACCTTAAACTTTGTAATTTCACTTTCAAAAAATTTTGTACAACTATGTTCAACATACTCTACAACATTTTCTTCTATTAATGTCTGAGTTTCTTGTTCAGGACCAAAGTAACAAAACTTAATATTATCACAAACCTTTTTCACATCTGATACTGGCCCACGCAAAAGAGTACTGTTCAACTTATTTAACTTTAGTGCTGGACTGTTTGCATAATTCAATCTTCTCACTACCTTCTGCATTTGAGTATGATGTACTGACAACATCCTGAAATGGTGAAAAACACTTCGACATACTTTCCTAGAAAGACAAGCCAGAGAATGACCATGCAACCAGTATTTTTTCTCACCCTGCAAGGGTCTAGTCCTTGCAACACCTTAATCTTTTGTTTAACACTTTTTTTACTATATGCTTGTAAGAAATTGCGTAATTTATCAATAGATTCTTTTTGTACACTACAAATACTACTCCAGTCCCAAGTGTACACTGGGGCTTTAGGACGTCTGCCTAGAACTTCATCAGCTATCACTTCTTCTGCATTTCTGGGACCCATTTTCTCTTTCTCAATTGGAGAACCATTTCTAACCTCATTAGTTCGACCACTGGTGTCAACTGCATGCAACAAATCATTGGTCTGAAAATAACTCTGTTCATTAAAAAAAGGCTCAGAACATGAACTGTGTTTCCATTCCCCTAAAAAAAATCACAAAAATTACTTCTGTTATTTACTCTTTTCTTCTTACTTTTGGCCTTCATTAAATGGATTGGTTTATCTAGTGATTGAATTCTGTTTAATACTAAAATGAATAGTTTCCTTTTTACTTCAAAAGCCTTTTCAGCAATGGATTCAGTATGCTTCTTCTTTTTATAAAATAGAGTTCTCTTTTTATAATGCTTCGTATCTTTCATCAAATTATGTACTACTCTGTTGTAAACTAATTTTTTGCGGATTTCCTTATACTGATTATCTCTTCTTTTGCTATAAGTTGTATCCTTTGTATGTATATTGCCTTTTTTCCTTTCCTATTCTTTGCACTTTTTTTTGTGCTTGGAACATTTTCAGTGCTTTCAACATTTTCAGTTTTTTTTCTGAGTCTAGTAATATTCTTAATAAAGTCATTTGTGGTCTTACCAGAAAATGTTCACTTTTTAGCCACATTATGTTGGTCATTCAATACTTGTGGTTGAGTTTTTTTCAAGTAAGTATCCTTTTTCTGACCTTTTCTTTTTCTTTCTTTCTCCGGCATGATAACTTTATTTTAATGATGATAAACAGTATTTGTAAAAAATAATCATAAATAAGTGTATAATAATAACTTTATAAATTATACTTTTCTATTACTATACAAACACATTTCATATCAATTCTGACTAATAAATTGTAGGCCTGAAGCACAAGTGAGAAGGTGGTTAGATCACTAAATGCATAGTGCATAGCAGTTTGAAGCACTCCATAACCCTAAAACCTGGCTCACGGCATGAGTACATGGATATTAACTAAATGATTACAAAACTATAAGGAGAGACACTGAGTGAATTCATAATTGGTTAACTTTTACTTTAGTGAATAGTTTAGTACATGGTACATAAACAGTCACTGTGGTTTTGCAACAGCAGTCACAGTGTGTTTGCTGGAGTGTACGAATAGTGACTGGAGAATTCTAGGCCTGAAGCACAAGTGTGAAGGTTGTTAGACCACTATATGCATAGTAGTGCATAGCACTTTGAAGCACTCCATGCCCTAAAGCCTGGCTCAGTGCATGAGTACATGCTTACTAACTGAATGATTACAGTACTACAAGGAGAGACACTGGGTGAATTCTTAATTGGTTGAGTTTTACTTTAGTGAATTGATTACTACATGGTACTGAAAGAGTCGCTATGGCATTGCAAAAGCAGTCACACTGTGTTTGCTGGAGTGTATGGATAGTGAGTGGGAAATTGTAGGCCTAAAACACAAGTATGAAGGTGGTTAGACTACTACATGCATAGTGCATAGGAGTTTCAAGCACTGCGCGCTCTAAAGCCTTGCTCACTTGAAAAGTACATGTACTTATGTGTCTGCAAACACATCAACCAACCAAATCATTCTCTCTCAATTTTCCCAAATGGACACTGACTCACAGTGTGATTCTAGACAAATAACAGTATTTCTTGCAGTGTACTGAAAGGATTACTACATGCTACTGAAAGAATCACTACGAGATTGCAAGAGCACTCACACGGTGTTTACTGGAGTGTATGGATACTAACTGGGGAATTGTAGGCCTGAATCACGAGTGTGAAGGTGGTTAGACTACTACATGCATAGTGCATAGGAGTTTCAAGTACTCCGTACCCTAAAGCCGGCTCACTGCAAGAGTACATGTACTTATGTGTCTCCAAACACATCAACCAACCAAATCATTCTCTCTCAATTTTCCCAAATGGACACTGACTCACAGTGTGATTCTAGACAAATAACAGTATTTCTTGCACTTCACTGAAAGGATTACTACATGCTAATGAAAGAGTCACTATGGGATTGCAAGAGCACTCACACGGTGTTTACTGGAATGTATGCATACTAACTAGGGAATTGTAGGCCTGAATCACAAGTGTGAAGGTGGTTAGACTACTACATGCATAGAGCATAGGAATTTCAAGTACTGCATGCCCTAAAGCCTGGCTCACTGCAAGAGTACATATACTTATATATCTGGATACACATCAACCAACCAAATCAATCTCTCTCAATTTTTCCAAATGGACACTGACTCACAGTGAGATCCTAGACAAAAAACAGTATTTCTTGCACTTCACTGAAAGGATTAATACATGCCACTGAAAGAGACACTATGGGATTGCAAGAGCATTCACACAGTGTTTACTGGAGTGTATGGATACTAACTGGGGAATTGTAGGCCTGAATCACAAGTGATAAGGTGGTTAGACTACTACATGCATACTGCATTGGAGTTTCAAATACTGCAGACCCTAAAACCTGGCTCACTGCAAGAGTACATGTACTTATGTGTCTGCAAACACATTGACTAACCAAATAATTCTCTCTCAATTTTCCCCAAATACACACTGACTCACAGTGTGATTCTAGACAAATAACAGTATCCATTGCACTTCACTGAAAGGATTACTACATGCTACTGAAAGGGTCACTATGGGATTGCAAAATCACTCACATAGTGTTTGTTGGAGTGTATAGATACTGACTGGGGAAATGTAGGCCTGAATCACAAGTTTGAAGGTGGTTAGACTACTACATGCATAGTGCAAAGGAGTTTTAAGTACTGCGTGCCCTAAAGCCTAGCTCACTGCAAGACTACATGTACTTATGGGTCTGCAAACACATCAACTAACCAAATCATTCTCTCTTAATTTTCCCAAATGGACACTGACTCACAGTGTGATTCTAGACAAATAACAGCAGTTCTTGCACTTCACTGAAAGGATTACTACATGCTACTGAAAGACTCACAATGGGATTGCAAGAGCACTCACACAGTGGGGCTGATTAGGATGGAGGATTTTCCGCATCCTCCGGGCCGGCGGAAACCCCCACCGGCCCGGAGGATGCGGAAAATCCTCTGCGGACCCACCAAAGACCCACCGCTACATTAGGATGGCTGGTGGGTCCTGGTTTCAGTCCGCTGCTTTTCCGCCGCGGTTGACTTACAACCGCGGCGGAAAAGCTGTAACATGGCTGGCGGTGTCTATTAGACACCGCCAGCCATATTATGATAGAGTAAAAGAGATGCTTTTCCACCACTGCTTTTCGTCCGTGGAAAAGCATACGGAAATTGACTTCGGGAGCCCATTGCGGGCCCCCTGGGTGAAGCGGGGGTGTTGGGTGCGCATGGGGGTATCCATGGTACCCCCCTGCATTTGTATGCAGAAATCGGCAGGTGCCTGCCGCTTTCTGCATACAAATGCAATGTATGCATTTTTAACATTGCTTGAAGCTGCACCCACCGCAATGTTAAAGATAGAGGATGTAACCGCCACCCTGGTGGTCTCATCCTAATCTGCACAGAGGGAACGCCGCTGCCCATGCGGACGTTCCCTCCTACTCTGGGGTCGCGGACGGACTCAAGTCCGTCCGCGATCCTAATGAGCTCCAGTGTTTGTTGGAGTGTATAGATACGGACTGGGGAAATGTAGGTATGAAGCACACGTGTGAAGGTTGTTAGACCATTATATGCATAGTACATAGCACTTTGAAGCACTCCATGCCTTAAAGCCTTGCTCGGTGCATGAGTACATGCTTACTAACTGAATGATTACAGTACTATAAGGAGAGACACTGGGAGAATTCTTAATTGGTTGAGTTTTACTTTAGTGAATGGATTACTACAAGCTACTGTACAGTATTTCTTATAAATGAAGTGTATAGATACTGACTGGGGAAATGTGAAGATAGTTGCACTACTACTTGCATAGTGCATAGGAGTTTCAAACTCTGCATGTCCAAAAGTCTGGCTCACTGCAACAGTACATATACTTATATGTCTGCAAACACATCAACCAACCAAATCATTCTCTCTCAATTTTGCCAAATGGACACTGACTCACTGTGTGATTCTAGACAAATAACAGTATTTCCTATAAATGGAGTGTATAGATACTGACTGGGGAAATGAGACCTGAAACACAAGTGTGAAGGTGGTTACACTACTACTTGCATAGTGCATAGGAGTTTCAAGCACTGCATGCCCTAAAGAGTGGGTCACTGCAACAGTTTGTGCACTTATATGTCTGCAAACAAATCAACTAACCAAATAATTCTCTCTCAATTTTCCCAAATGGACACTGACTCACAGTGTGATTCTAGACAAATAACAGTATTTCTTATAAATGGAGTGTATAGATACTGACTGGGGAAATGAGGCCTGAAACACAAGTGTGAAGGTGGTTACACTACTACTTGCATAGTGCATAGGAGTTTCAAGCACTGCATGCCCTAAAGACTGGGTCTCTGCAACAGTTTGTGTACTTATATGTCTGCAAACACATCAACCAACCAAATCATTCTCTCTCAACTTTTCCAAATGGACGCTGACTCACAGTGTGATTATAAACAAAGAACAGTATTTCTTGCACTTCACTGAAAGGATTACTACATGCTACTGAAAGAGTCACTATGGATATGCAAGAGCACTTACACAGTGTTTGTTGGAGTGTATAGATACGGACTGGGGGAAATGTAGGCCTGAAGCACAAGTGTGAAGGTTGTTAGACCACTATATGCATAGTGCATAGCACTTCGAAGGACTCCATGCCCTAAAGCCTGGCTCAGTGCATGCGTACATGCTCACTGACTGAATGATTACAATAATATAAGTATAGACACTGGGTCAATTCTTAATTGGTTGAATTTTACTTTAGTGAATGGATTACTACATGCTACTGTACAGTATTTCTTATAAATGTAGTGTATAGATACTGACTGGGGAAATGTGAAGATGGTTACACTACTACTTTCATAGGGCATAGGAGTTTCAAAAACTGCATGTCCTAAAGCCTGGCTCACTGCAACAGTATATGTACTTATATGTCTGCAAACACATCAACCAACCAAATCATTCTCTCTCAACTTTCCCAAATGGACACTGACTCACAGTGTGATTATAGACAAAGAACAGTATTTCGTATAAATGGAGTGTATAGATACTGACTGGGGAAATGTAGGCCTGAAACACAAGTGTGAAGGTGGTTACACTACTACTTGCATAGTGCATAGGAGTTTCAAGCACTGCATGCCCTAAATACTGGCTCACTGCAACAGTACATGCACTTATATGTCTTGCAAACACATGAACCAACCAAATCATTCTCTATCAATTTTCCCAAATGGACACTGACTCACAGTGTGATTCTAGACAAATAACAGTATTTCGTATAAATGGAGTGTATAGATACTGACTGGGGAAATGTAGGCCTGAAACACAAGTGTGAAGATGGTTACACTACTACTTGCATAGTGCAAAGGAGTTTCAAGCACTGCATGCCCTAAAGCAGAGGTCTTCAAACTTTTTTAGGTTAGGCCCCCCCAGCTGAATTTATTTAGATGTCGGGCCCCCCCACCACTTGACAAAAAATTCTGGAACCTGGTATTCCACATAAATCGACCTTATCCGGAATTTCCAGTCCATATCTGGCTAATAATGTTAAACACAGTAAGAGTGTTTATTAAACTGCAGGTTTGCGAGTTTGTGCGGTGAAATGACAGAGGCTTACTACACAGTCCAAAACTACATTTTTCAAGATAAAATGTGTGCAAATTGTTACGGGTTCTCCACTTAATTCTTGCAAAGCCTCCTCAAAGAAACTTCTGTGGTCAATAAAATGAGTACCACTCAAAGACCATGCTTTCCACTGAGAAGCACTGTTCAACTGCGCATGCAGCAAAGGGTGCAGTGCACGGTACTGCACGCTGTCTCAGTGTGCACGAGCAGCGCAAGAAAGCCATCCTTCATCTGTGCATGTGCAGCGCAGAAGAGGCACCCCCGCGTCCTTTCTGCATATGCAGCGCTGCCGAACGACGCACAACAGTGTTCATGTGCAGCACTGTACAGCAAGCCGTGCCTTCCATGCATGAGAGGCGCACTGGAGCTATCTTTCCTTTGTACATGTGTAGCGCAGCAAATTCACACTTTTCTCTACACACGTGCAGAGCAGCACTCGTCCTCTGTGCACGCACAAGTTGCAACGCAGCAGTCGCCCCGTCCACTGTGCATGCAAAGGGCAGGAGAGCCGCCCCGTCCTCTATGAAGCCCATGTCCACCCGTATAGGAGCCCAGCTCGGAAATCTTGCGCCAGGCAAGGGCTCCGGGAAGCGCCAGCCTGGAGCTGCCCTCTGAAAGAGGCCACTTCAGGGCTCGTGCACTGTCCTCCAGCCTCAGAGCCAATGTCTGTCACCTTGCACCAGGGGAGGACCTCTATGAGCGCCAGCCTGGAGATGGCCTACACACGGGGAACTCCTTGGCTGGTGACTCTCCTGCACCAGGGAGGGGCTCCTAAGCGCCATCCCGCAGACGTCCTTTCAAATAGGTACTTCCAGGCTGAGCTCAGTCCTCACACTTCGGAGCACAGCTCTGTCCCCATGCACCAGAAGCGCCGTCTGGAGTTACACTTCTGGGCAGGTCCACTCATTGCACAAGGGAAGGATTCCCGAGAGTGTTTAACTCAAAAAAGCACTCTGGGCCTGAGCAGCGCTCTGTCTCAGAGCCCAGCTCTCTCTCTGCACCAAGGGCTTCCAAGAACACGAAAACCGAGACATCCCCTGTGAGAGGTCTTATGTGTGACATGCCCCAACACAGACCGCTCTCCAGCAGGGAAAGGGCTTTGAGGCCTGTATCCGCGGGGGCTAGAAGAATGTGGTGCTTTACAGATGCTCGGAGTCCAGCTGTGCGTCCTTACACCAGGGCACCGTGGATTTCATCTGTGACATGCCCTGCCCTCCGGAGACAGACGGGGAATGGACGTCAGAGAAACACTGGGGGCGCGAGCAGAGTGTGTCACTGTGCAGATCATCGAAGATTTTCAGCGACGAGCAGAGCCTTAAAAAAACTCCATGTGGAATGGTATGCAAAAATATGTATCTAGACTTCGGGCTTCAGCAATGGAGTAACAAAGGGAGCTGCATATAGAGCAAGTTCCAATCAGGTGGCAGTCGGCCTCTCCGCCGTGAGAAACAATGAAAGTTGAAATGTTAAGGTGGAGTGTGCGCCCCCCCCTGAGATGGCGTCGCGCCCCCCCAGGGGGGCGCGTTCCACAGTTTGAATAACTCTGCCCTAAAGCCATAGGCTTGGCCCAACGGAAACTGGTTCCCCTACCTTGATAGACTACCTAACCGCGGGTTTAGGCAAGAGATCCTGAGGTGTCGAATTGGGATTAACCCGTGGATAATAAATAAAGAGCTCAAAGTCACATTCCTAGATCAAGAAGGCCGCTGCAAGTGTAACCTGAGAACTAAGTTTGACTGGCTGCACATTCTGTTGGACTGCCTGTTTCTCCTTGAACAGAGAAAACTATGGCTGCGCCCAGTTTTCCTAAAATATGGAATTAAAACAAGGACGCAGGCAGCTAGCCTCCTAACAGAAGTACCCTCCATTGACATCGCAATTGCCCTGGGGAAATTTTTAAAGGTGACCCAGAGGTACTGAGAACCTAGGGAAAAATGTAGTTCTGTATGAAGTTTTATTGACCGAAACTGTTAGGATGATGAGAAAAGTGAAAAGGATTTTAAATTTTTATAACACGTTTTAAGGCATTTGTAACTTTTAGAGGTGACTAGTATTTTATAATTGGACTTTGTAATTTTGGAAATGAAATGTAGAACTGTTTTAAAGAATAACTTTTTTAAAAATAAGTATAGGTTTTACTGTATACACCCCTCTTAGTGTGTTATGCTCACTGCTTGTTTGTTTAAAGACTACGGTCATAATAAACATAATTTTGACTTGACTTGAACTCTGCCCTAAAGCCTGGCTCACTGCAACAGTACATGTACTTATATGTCTGCAAACACATCAACCAACCAAATCATTCTCTCTCAATTTTCCCAAATAGACACTGACTCACAGTGTGATTGTATTTAGTCAGTTAGTGATTAGACCAGTACATACATAGAACATCGGACTTTGAAGCACTGCGTGCCCTAAAGCCTGGCTCACTGCATGAGTACATGTACTTATGTGTCTACAAACACATCAAGCATCCATTTCACATATTTCATTGCTGCATTTTACTGTTAAAGCTAAACTTGTTTTGGAAACACATAACCAATAACTATTTTCTAATTCTACCAAAATGTGAGAACACAATAGGTTTTTAATCAATTACATGTCAGCAAACACATGAAGTACCAAAATACTTCTCTTAGAGTGTTTCCTAAATGCACACAGACTTACTGTGTGATTCTAGACAAGCAACACCATCCCTTGCATTTTACCGAAATACATTTCATAGTCTGCATAGTACTGCATTTTAATATAGAAACTTGACTCATTTTGCAAATACATAACTGGCCCTAGCCTTCTGTCTTTGCTAGAAGTGCTTCGAGCACGGCTCCTTCCCTCCATCACGTACGGAAGTGAAGCAATGAGAGGTAGAGACGAAGTGACCCTGGACATTGTGGTTGCCAAGGCCCTATGAATAATATTCAATTCTCCGCAATTTAACTCGCCAGCGCAAATAAGATTAGAATTTGGATTGTCAAAGCAGGAAATTTCACCGAAAGGGTCCTATGCTGATTGCTGGTTCAAAATAAAGGGGGCCGTGCCGGGCACATTGAAAACATATCTGTGGTTGGAAATCTCAAAGAGAACTGTTAGCCCAGCGATGAGTTACCTTCAATCAGCAATCAAGCTGTTAGCTTTACAGGACCTATGGGACTCATGCTTACCCCAGAAAAGCTTTAAGGTCCTGGTAAATAAATCAGTAAAGATTGTTTCTCTCGCAGAAGATAAAGCTGCCCTTAGTAGGAGGGCCCACGGCTGGTTCGTAATTTAGAGCTACGTGTTAACAAAGCCCCAGATATACCTAGGAACAGGCTTTGCAAGAAAAACAAAAGAACGGTTTCTTTATCTGAGGCTGGGAATCTTACCAGCAAAGCCCCCCCTTCCTCCATGGAAACGTACAACCTCCTACAATCGCTGCAGACTGTGCAGAAATTTAAACCATAATATAATACATCCACTATGCATCTGCAACGGCTTGAGAGCGGAAAGGAGACAGTTCCTAAAACAGCTCCTGATTGTAAGTCAGGTTCGATCCTGTAGGGAGGCGGTAAAGGCCTGTTTCGAGGGCAGCAACATCCGCCTGTCTTGCAGCCTTGTTCGATTTATGAGGGAAGCAAATGTAAAGTTAAATCGGGATGACCCTCAAGTTATTGGTCTTTATCCTACCCCAGCGTGCTTATGAGTCAAGGTCAACAAATGTCTCTACTAGTGCTGTGACTAAATCCTATGAACACCTCCTTGGCTGCCAAGTAGTAGTAGCCGACAGATTGAACGTCTCCTCGGAAATGATGGATTGATTCCCCTCATACTAGTCCCGGTTAAATTAGAAACCGCCCGCCGGCTTGAATTGGGTTCTGTGACCAGGCGTCTTTACTCGGCAGCTGCGAATTAAGCTTTTAAGACATGCGCTGCAAAATGTGAGCGGTCCCCTTCCCGAGTGTGCACCGCTCGGCGGGCATTACATCTCCGGCATTAACACTGTGTTAACTACAGAACCAATCGTCCATTGAGATTTACCGACACTACGGCAAACTCCTTGCCCTTGTGCAGACATACTGTTCACAGTCCCCGTCCTGAAGAGAACCTTTAACACTCTGGTTCGAAACGCGTCGACACTTCCACCCTAGGGCAATTCAAGAGGGTGCCTCTAGGATAGAATTCTTCTCATTACAGCGGTCACGCGCAGCGGGCGCGCCGTTTGTGCGCCGAAGGCGCGCCAAAGGTAAGCCCGTCTGCGCTCGTCCGCGACCGGACCGCGCCTAGCGCCAGGACCCCTGGCCCCCGAAGAGCCCGACCGACCCGCCTGACGTACTCCGCCGCCACCCTCACCGCACTCAACACCGGCCGACTCCCAGAATGCCACCTAGTACCCACGGACCTTTCAGCTGCCACGCCTGCAAGTTCTCCTGCATCCGGACCAGCCTCGCACCAGCACCCACCAAGACGAACACCAGCAGCACCCACCTCAAGTTAGTTACATTTTTGTTATGTTAGTTACATTTTAATGCGCACAGCTGCTCCAGCGAAGGAGCGTCCTGGCGCAGGGAAAGGTAAACACAACACAACACTAGGTCCGGTAACAAAAGCAAACAGTAAAACTAGAAACAATTAAAACAGGAAGGTTTTCAGGGCCCTACGAAAAGACATTAGGTCATTCGAAAGGCGGATTTCCAAGGGGAGCGCATTCCAGAGGGTTGCGGCTTTCACGCGGAAGGAGCGACCCCCCATCCGACTTAGTCTGAAGCGGGGGACGACCACCAAGGACTGTCCAAGGGAACGTAGTGAGCGGGTAGGAACATAGGGAGAGATCAGGGTATTCAGTATTCCGGGTGCCAACTCTCTCAGAATTTTAAAAACCAGGCAGAGAGCCTTAAATTGGATACGCTTGCATATCGGGAGCCAGTGCAAGGACCGCAGGGTGTTAGAGGTAGGGCAGGTTCGAGGCAGACCAACCACCGCCCTAGCCGCCGCGTTCTGGACTCGTTGTAAATGGAGAATCTCGGCTTGATTCGCTCCTAAAAGGAGAGAACTGGCGTAATCCAACCGCATCCTGCTCAACACCCGCTCCGTCCACAGACACGCCATCGAACTCTGGAACCTCCTAGACGCCACAGCCCCTGACGTTGCCTTCCTCACGGAGACCTGGATGAACGCCTCTTCAGCTCCCGACATCGCCATCGCTATCCCAGAGGGCTACAAGATCGTCCGGAGGGACCGAAACGCCAACCAGATGGGAGGAGGCATCGCCATCATCCACAGGAGCACCATCCGTCTCACGACCAGCACCGACAACACCCTGACCAGCGCCGAACACCTGCATTTCCAGATCCACACCAACCCGAACACCACCCTCAGAGGCACCCTGATCTACCGACCCCCTGGACCACGCACGCAATTCAGCGAGGACATCGCCGACTTCGTCAGCCCGCATGCCCTCCCCTCCGCCGACTACATCCTCCTGGGAGACCTCAACTTCCATCTGGAGAACAACAACGACCGCAACACCAGCACCCTGCTCGACAACCTCGCCAACCTGGGACTCAAGCAACTGGTGTCCACCCCCACCCACCTCGCCGGACACACACTCGACGCAGTCTTCTCTTCCAGCACAGACATCGACTTCAGCCACGCCACAGAGCTTCAATGGACGGACCACAGCTGCGTCCACTTCACCTTCAAGAGAACGACGTCCCACCACCACCAGAAACAGGCCGCCCGCAGATGCTGGAACAAGATCACAGCAGACCAGCTCGCCACCTCCCTGAGCCAGCACCCTCCTGCCAGCTCAGCGAACCCCAGCCAGGCCGCAGACAACCTCACGAAGTGGATCAACAACTGCGCGGACGAACTCGCCCCACTGAGGACCCCGCCCAGCAGACCCGACAGCAAGAAGGCCCCATGGTTCACCGACGAACTCAAGAGCTCCAAGAAGAACTGCCGAGCCCTCGAGAAAGTCTGGAGAAGGGAACCGACACCGGACAACAGGACCTCCTTCAAACTCGCCACCCGGAAACACCACCAGCTAATCCGCGCCACCAAGAAAACAGCTTTCAAGGACCGGTTGGACAACAACGCACACAACTGCAAGGAACTCTTCAACATCGTGAAAGAGCTTTCCAACCCCAGCGCAGGAAACAACGACATCACCCCATCGCAAGACCTCTGCAACTCCCTCGCTTCATACTTCCACAACAAGATCACCGACATACACAACAGCTTCAACAACCAACCAACGCACACCATGACCGAACAACCACCCCCCACCACCACCCTCCACGCCTGGACCCCGATCAGCACCGAAGACACCATCCGCACGATGAACTCCATCCACTCCGGATCACCGACCGACCCCTGCCCTCACCACGTCTTCAACAAGGCCGACGCTGTCATCGCACCCCACCTGCGAGACATCATCAACACATCCTTCGACACCGCCACCTTCCCCGAGAGCTGGAAGCACGCCGAACTCAGCGCTCTTCTCAAGAAACCCACAGCGGACCCCACCGAACTGAAGAATTACCGCCCCATCTCGCTCCTCCCGTTTCCAGCCAAAGTCATCGAGAAGTCCGTCAACAAGCAGATGGCCGCCTTCCTCGAGACGAACGGATCCCTCGACCCCTCACAGTCCGGCTTCAGAGCCAACCACAGCACCGAGACCGTCCTCATCGCCGCCACCGATGACATCCGAGCCCTGATGGACAATGGAGAAACAGCGGCCCTCATCCTCCTAGACCTCTCCGCGGCATTCGACACGGTCTGCCACCGCACCCTAGTACGGCGCCTCAGCAACATCGGCATCCAGGACAAGGCGCTGGAATGGATCATCTCCTTCCTCGACGGAAGAACACAGAGAGTCCGCCTACCACCGTACAAGTCAGAGGCCTCCGAAGTCATCTGCGGCGTCCCCCAAGGATCATCTCTGAGCCCCACCCTCTTCAACGTCTACATGAGCCCCCTCGCGGCCATCGTACGCAAACACAACCTCAGCATAATCTCCTACGCCGACGACACCCAGCTGATCCTCTCCCTGACCAACGACCCCGCCGCCGCCAGAGCCAACCTGCACGAAGGGATGAAAGAGGTAGCCGAGTGGATGACGACCAGCCGCCTGAAACTGAACTCGGACAAGACAGAGGTCCTCATCCTGGGCTCCTCACCCTCCGCCTGGGACGACTCCTGGTGGCCCCCCGCCCTGGGCACCGCACCCAAACCGACTGACCATGCACGAAACCTGGGCGTCATCCTGGACTCCTCCCTCTCCATGACCAGGCAAGTCAACAACGTCTCCTCGGCGTGCTTCAACATCCTACGCATGCTACGGAAGATCTTCTGGTGGATCCCCACCGAGACCAGGAAGACCGTCACCCAGGCCCTCGTCACCAGCCGACTGGACTACGGCAACGCCCTCTACGCCGGTACCACCGCCAAGCTCCAGAAGAGACTCCAGCGGATCCAGAACGCCTCAGCCAGACTCATCCTCGACATCCCACGAACCAGTCACATCTCCGGACATCTGAAAGACCTTCACTGGCTCCCCGTCAACAAAAGAATCACCTTCCGCCTCCTCACCCACGCACACAAAGCCCTACACGACCAAGGCCCGAGCTACCTCAACAGCCGAGTCAACTTCTACGCTCCCAAACGCCACCTCCGATCAGCCAACCACGCCCTCGCCGCCGTCCCCCGCATCCGAAGAGCGACTACAGGAGGAAGGTCCTTCTCCTACCTGGCCGCCAAGACCTGGAACTCCCTCCCGACCGACCTGCGCCTGACCCAAGACCACCTCTCCTTCAGGAAGAAGCTGAAGACCTGGCTGTTCGAGCAGTAGCGGCACCCCCCCCCCCAGCGCCTTGAGACCCTACGGGTATGTAGCGCGCTTTATAAGTGTCAATGATTGATTGATTGATTGATTGATCCTAGTCGTGCAACCCAATATAAACATTGAACGACAGGTTTTGGTAGACAGGCAGGCATTCCATTCCATCTACCCCGCCTGTCCCTTGGTTTGATAGTCCTATGGACTGGTTGTACCTTTGCTTCATGCACTAATTTTGCACTGTATATAAATGCAATTGATTTTGATCACTGAATTGTTTCATTGTTTGTTGGTGTGTCATTCGTACTTGTTTTGTTTGATTCACTGTGTAAGTATTGTACATTTGTAAACTTGTATATTTGTAGATATTGTACCCATGAATTCACTGCCGTGAAGTTCTTTGTTTGTGCTTGTGTTTTTGAAATTTTGATAAACTTAGTCAAAAAGAAAATAAATTTGTTTTGGGACATAAACCCCGTGGTCACGTGGTACATATTGACTGCGTGTCTGTAAACTGTGATGTTAATTTTCCCTGTCCAGCCACCCTGTTCTGTTTTCACCAAAGTAGTAGTAGTCAGCACGACCTGGCTCCAAGCTCATTGACTTGTATTCTCCATAAACATAATTTTTTGGGGTGTATTCTCCCACAAGCCTTATGCTGATTTATTGTTTTATCCATGAAGAACTATTTTACCTACAAGTTTTTTATTCCTTTGTAATTTTATTGAGCCACAACATATTCGTAATCTTTTAGCATCTTTTAAAGGAGAAGCTGCATTTTGTGAACTAATGTTTTACTTGTTTGTGAAGGTTTTAATTAATCATGCAATAAAGTTATTACCATCCTTCCCACGTAGCTAATTTTTAACAGGAGCCCGTGCTTTGCTTTTATTTTTTTTACGGCGGATCCATTCACCCAGCGCACATTTCAAAAAGAAAAATCTTTTGTGGGACCCCCTAGACAGGTGTAGAGGATCAAAATATTTCTTGCCCCCTTTATACGTTTTTAAAAACTTGTTTCACTAATTTCTCGAGCCTCGCTTTTACCGAGGCACACAATGGCTGCCAACTCTTCCTGGTTTCGAATGTTGACAACAACTTTACAGCCAGTCAGCATTCTGCGCATGATCGGGACGGTGCGCTTATAATCGGACGCGCGGATCCCCCAAGGCAATAGATATATATATACTTTTAATTGTAATTTTCTCTTAAACTACTGAACAGATTTACACCATATAAGCAAAAGGCACGAGTCTGAACCAAGGACTACAACTTTCCCAAATTTGGTGTCATTCTGTTCAGCCGATCGGGCTGTAGCCGCGATGATCGGTAGCTATGGAAAATTGCATGGGGAAAATATGCTTTGGGACCCCCCTTTTTTCTCAGCCCCTGCTTCATGAATCACCCCAAGACTTTCAGCATAGGGGCATAGCGGAGCGCCTCACCAGCTTTGAAAATTTCACAAACATTCGTCAACCGGCACCAAAGTTATTCCAAATAGAATGTTGCGGATTTCCTATGGAAAATAGGTCCTAACTATAACTTCCTACTGGTGACTGCCAGTAGGTAATATATATGTTTATTTAGGATTAATTTTGCATTGTCAATATTTTTTTATTAAAAAGAAAATAGTTCTTTATAATAGATTTTGGGCTATATTCAGAAATGATGGGAAGTTTTTTTATAAAAAAAGAATTGTAGTATTTAAAAATTTAAATATGTAAAATGTGAAATAAAATGCTGTAGGTGTTAGATTTGAACCTTTTAAAAAAATTATTGTGCAGTTCTAAGGATATTTTAATGAGGTTTCACATTTTCATTTTTTGAAATGTAATTTCTTTAATAATTTAAAAGAGTACTTACGTTATTTCGGATCAATCCATTTGTAATCCAAGGCTACTGAAACTAGATTGACGATTCCACTGCTGTCGTTCCCTCGCAGGTTTCATGGCATCATTGCCAAGTTTCATATCCCAAGTTTTTACACCAAATGCAAAACAGCAGTAAAAGTAACAGAGCTTTGTTATTGACTTTCATTCAGCAGTTCCAAGATTTTCTATTTAATGGGAATAATACTGTCACTTTCTGGCTAGACGCCACGCAAAATGTCACTCTCTTGTGCCTGCTTTTGCTTAATTACCTCTTGCGGAAACTCAAGTTGAAATTGAAAATAAAAGACACAGATTTGTATCCTGGTGCATTTCTTGGAACTATGTGCAAATGCTACGCAGATCTTAAATGAGCTCTGCACAGGGCTAATCTGGAACAGTAAAACCATTGTGTTTCTAGGTAAGCATCCTAGAAATGAAGATATATCTGGGGCACGGGTTTGGAGCCAAAGGGGAATTTGTGGGTGGGAAAGGAGGGGCGGCCTTCTGCCCCCTTCTGTATATGCACGTTTCTGACTCTGTACATTGAGCTCAGTACGTCAGGAATCCATTGCTGGGTCAAAGTTGCAAACTCGTCTTTGCCTTTGCATCAAAAAGCTCGATCTATGTGTTATATGTTCTGAGTGACTGACTCTTACGCGTGCCTAAGTCTACCTATAAAAACATGGGGCAAATGGGTGGCCAGCTTCTAAAACGTAATACTGAATGTGGAACCTGCATGGAATGAGGTGCTTTTCTCTGTTTCCTCTAACTAAAGATAAAGCAGAACTAGTCAAGTCAGATACAGCTCTTAGCAGCATTCATTTTTACAACATGGACATTTTTAACCTAGACATGGCAAACAGTCCTATAATATCTGCCCCTCTATCATGTTTTGATGGCTTTCTTGCCTATCTCAGGTCCCCGCTTCTGATTCCATAACTTTCTTCACCTTTATTGTGTTTGTTCTAACCAGTGAGCATTTCAGTGTCAGTGTGTTTTAGTTGGATGATTTGTACCCTTCCACTGCTGATGTCAGAAACTTGTACTGTAGTGCACAATGGAGGGACTATTTCTGTGCATCTCTTCTTGCTCTTCTTGCTCTTCCCCGTCCTTTGAACCTTGCTGTCCTTATAAATTGCTGTCCTTATAATTATTAGCCCCCAGCACTCACTTGCCTCTCCAGCTAGGGTGACCAGATCTCGAGTACCAAAAACCGGGACATTTTGCGAAAATAGGACTACAATTTGACATCAACGATGCTGTTCAGAATGACAATTCTATGGCAGGACAGGAGGCTCAGATTATGCTTTCTCTATTTCTTTACTACCAACAGCAGCCAATAGGAACATAGTAAAGAAAAACAGTAAACTACAACTCCCATGAGCCCCTAGGCAACCATAGAGAGTACATGCTATATAAGCCACCATAGAGGACAACACTTCCTCTTTCTTTGCTGCTTCGCAGCCAGTTAAGTGCATTTCTACGTTTCTTGATTTACTTGCATGCGCATTGCTTGTTTACCTTGCTGTCCTGTTACAGTTGCTGTACGCCGCCTTTCGCTTTATTCTTTCATTGCAGCCGCTTTGCTTTTGCGTATTGTGCTGCCGCTGGCGTTTTTTCCTTGTATCAGGATGTTGGATTGTGTTTCTTAGAGAGCGCGTGTTCGCCTCTCTGGACTTGCGGGCGCCTTGTGCCCGTGTCTGTATTCGGTGGAGTGGGACCGGAGCTCGGGGTCTACCACCCGCCCCTTCAGGGTCCCGTCCCTTCTCCCCTTGTTTTTTCCCAACGAGATCGGGAGGTGATATCCAAGGAAATCGACTCTCTTCTTCTCAAGGGGGCCATTGTGCGAACGACCCTCCATTCACAGGGGTTTGTCAGCAATGTGTTTCTGGTGGAGAAGAAAGGGGGAGGGTCTCGCCTTGTACTCAACCTCAAGGAATTCAACAACGGGGTGGTCTATCGCCACTTCAAGATGGAAGGCATCCATCTTCTCAGGGATCTTCTTCGCAAGGGCGACTGGATGGTTCGCCTGGATTTGAAGGGCGCTTACTTGTCCATTCCCATCTTTCCGCCTCATCGCCGTTTTCTGCAATTCCAATGGCTGGGGGAATGGTTCGAATACACGGTTCTCCCGTTCGGTCTCTCGTCCACCCCATGGTGCTTCACGAAGCTCCTGCGACCAGTCATGGAATCGCTGCGTTTGCGGGGGGTGCGACTGATAGTGTATCTGGACGACATTCTTCTGATGGCTCAGTGCCCGTTGCAACTTCGTTCCTATTTATCCTGGACAATCGATCTACTTCAGTCTCTCGGATTTCTAGTGAATCCGCAGAAGTCTCATTTACAACCCACTCAATCGATAGAGTTTCTGGGTTTCCTTGTGGACTCAGTCTCTTGCCAACTTCTTTTACCTGCCCAGAAAGTCAGGTCTATCAAGAGGGAGTTGAAGTCACTGTTGTCTGCACCGAACGTATCGTTGCGGTCGATCGCTCGGATTGTCGGACTATTGGCTTCTTCCATTCAGGCGATCTTTCCGGGTCCCCTGCATTATCGGGCCCTGCAACGTCTCAAAATCCGACACTTGCAGAAGGGTCTTCGGTATTCCGACCTTGTTCCTCTCTCCCAGGATGCGAAATCGGAGATGATGTGGTGGCTCCATCACATGGAAGCCTGGAACGGGAAAGCCCTGTTCGGCTCAACTCCGGACTTGGTGTTGGAATCGGATGCGAGTCTATGGGGCTGGGGAGCCCGTTGTGGGGACTTGACGACGGGCGGTCGTTGGTCTCAAGACGAATTAGCTCTTCATATCAACTGCCTGGAACTTCTGGCGGGATCGTTTGCGATCCGCAGCCTTGCTCCACAGGCCACCAGCTGTTGCATTTTGCTCCGCATGGACAACATCTCAGCGGTGCGCTATGTGAACAAACTGGGGGGGACTCGGTCGAAATTGTTAGCGGAGATTGCGAAGGATTTCTGGCATTTCTGCCTTCAGAGGAAGATCACTCTTATTGCAGAATATCTCCCAGGTCGCCAGAATCAAGTGGCCGACTGGAATTCTCGCCATCTGCTGGACTTCAGCGACTGGCGTCTTCACCCTCGGGTCTTTCGATCCCTGTCTCGCCTTTGGGGTCGCCCCTGGATCGATCTCTTCGCCTCTCGCCTCAATGCTCAACTGCCCAGGTTTTACAGCTGGCGTCCGGATCCGGAGGCCCTGGCCACGGATGCCTTTCTCCAGATTTGGCCTCCTCAGCTTTGCTATGCTTTTCCCCCGTTCGCGATGATTCCGCGAGTCTTGGCCAGGACGAAGCAGTTTCTGTCGGAGATCATTCTGATCACTCCTCTTTGGAGAGCTCAAGCGTGGTTTCCGGACCTTCTGGAAATGAGTTGCTCGACTCCATTTCTGCTTCCAACGAGGTGGAACTTGCTGTTGGATCCTCTGCTCCAACCGCATCCTCTAATTCTGTCGGGCCAGCTCCGTCTGGTGGCATGGCGTCTTTCGGGGAACGCTGGAAAGTCCCTGGCTTATCTGGAGACGCTGAGAGATTTATCAGTGAAGCTTGGGCCCCCAACACGCGCAAGCGTTATGCGTCAGCTTGGCGTTGATGGTGTGATTGGTGTTCTGAACGGAATCTGGATCCCGCTTCAGCAGATGTCTCTCTAGTGGTTAATTTTCTTGCTTCCATCGCTTCTGCTGGTTCTGCTTAAAGGACTGTCAATTCTTTCCGCTCCGCTCTCTCTGCGGGTCATGATTTGGTCGACGGAAAGCCTGTTGGGGAGCATCCTCTCATCTCTGCATTGCTGCGTGGTGTTCGGATGGCTAAACCGCCATGTCCGAAATATGTTGCTCTATGGGATGTCTCCATTGTGTTACGTTTTCTAGAGGCTTGGCCTCCCAACGCGTCTCTGTCTCGTAAGCAGTTGTCTGCGAAATTGACAATGCTTTTGTGCTTAGTATCTTGTAAGCGTGTTTCGGATGTCCGCACATTGGACCTCGCGGGTCGTTCTTTTTCCCCAGAAGGCGTTACTTTTACGGTTTCCAGACGTACCAAGACTAATCTGTCTACTGTCACTTACCCAGCGTTTCCTCACAATCCGCAATTGTGTGTGGTACGCTGCATAAAGGATTATGAGGTGAGTACTGCTCCTTTTCGTCAGGATATGTCTGGACAGTTATTGATTGCTTTGCAAAAGCCTTTTAAGCCTGTGGCGCCAGCTACTCTGGCTCGTTGGGTGCGCTGGCTTATGTCTGAGGCAGGAATTGATATCTCCATCTTTGGCGCTCATTCCGCGAGGGGTGCCATGGCCTCTAAGGCTTTTCATGTTGGTGTGAGTTTGCATGACATTGTGAAGACAGCTGATTAGTCTTCTGATACTGTGTTTAAGACATTTTATTTCAAACCTATTGTGGATATTGCCTCTGTTGTGGTGGACCAGCTTTGAACAAGCATAATCTGAGCCTCCTGTCCTGCCATAGAATTAAAAATTTGCAAACATTCGTGACAAGAATTTTCAATTCTATTAAGGACACGGAGGCGAGGATTATCCCACCCATTTGTATTCTACTGCATTGTTATATTGCATCTTTGCTGTACTATGATCTGCATTGTTTTTTGCATTGATTTTTTCCCCACCCTATGTGATGCTACCTTCCAAGGTTTTGGGGATATGTGTTACGGCTCTGTTTTTCTTTCAGGTTCGGACCAGAAGTGATTCTTCATCTTGGTCTTTCCGGCATTGTTTTCCGCGCCTTGGAGCCTGGATCTGCTGTGTTTCCTGATGCACCTTCGGCGCTTTTGAGTGTTTGCCTGTTTTCCTATTGGACTTCTTTGCGGTTCTGCCTACGAACTTTCCTTTCTGGATGGTTGGCGGTACTTTTCTTCAATGACTTTTGACTGTTATGGTTCATGGACAAAGAAAGAGGAAGTGTTGTCCTCTATGGTGGCTTATATAGCATGTACTCTCTATGGTTGCCTAGGGGCTCATGGGAGTTGTAGTTTACTGTTTTTCTTTACTATGTTCCTATTGGCTGCTGTTGGTAGTAAAGAAATAGAGAAAGCATAATCCTCGCCTCCGTGTCCTTAATAGAATTGAAAATTCTTGTCACAAATGTTTGCAAATTTTTAATTCTCATCAACATAGGAACACAGAAGAAGCACTAAGAAAATAAATAAAATGTAATTTCTAAAACCAGCATCATACCTGTTATTTAAATTGCTTACTTAGCGGGCTATATTCAGGAATTTGCTCTCCCTCCCTGATATGTCTGCGCAATGAATGTGTCAATCTATACCTTTCCGTACCCGCTAGTTGGTATTCTTCTTGTAAGTCGGAGAATGGGATCATGGCCTAGCCACGCCATACATCCCCCAGACGGGCTATGTCAATTAGTTTCCACTTACCGAAACCTTGGAGTCTGCCCACTTCTCGAAGCATATCACTATCCCACAGCGGGGTCTGTTCCGTCAAACTGTCATGCCAGCCCAGAAATCTGGCTCCCGTCCACACATTCAATATGATCAGTTTATGTGGCGGCATGTTTTCTTTTCTATCCCGACCATAGAGTGCACCAAGATACCCCCTGGTCCCCATCGCCCAATGATCCACTCGGTACGCCGGGTCAACCCTATCCAAGAATACCCTGTCATTGATGACTACCATTAGGTGTGATGCCCAGTAATATTTTTGAAGGTCTGGGATGGCCAAACTGCCGTCATACACTCCCCTCTGTAGATTGGCCAGTGCGATCCTAGCACCCCCATCCCACAGTAGGGTCCTCAGTTCACTATCCACGTCCCTAAAGAATTTGTCGAGTATTGGACAATGGGAGTTCTGAAAAATGTACAATAGCTGTGGTAGCAACATCATTTTGAAGAGAACCGCTCTTCCCATAAGGGTGATCGGTAAGATCCTCCAGTGAGCGACATTTCTCCTCAAGTGGTCTAGCTGCGGCTGCAGGTTCCCTGCCAGTAACTCCGCATCCGTTTTGGCTATTTGTATGCCCAGATATTCAAAACTATCTTTAACCTGCAATTTGGATTCAACACCCATTAGTGGTGGTGGACCGTTTGATAGCATGTACAGGAGCGACTAATCCGAGTTAATCTGGTATCCAGAGTATCCTTCAAATAACGTAAAAATCTGCAATAGATGTTTGATCGTGAACCGTGGTAGCGTCGCATACAGAAGAACATCGTCAGCATATAATGATATTCTCTCTTCCCATTGGCCCCCCCGTAGATACCCGAGATCACGGCTCCTCCCCCACCCATGCCACAAGTGGTTCGAGCGTTAGTGCAAACCTAACTGGAGAAAGAGGGCACCCCTTCCTAGTTCCCCTGTGAAGAGCAAAGGATCAGGACACTGAGCCGTTAACTCAGACCCTGGCCAAGGGATGCTTATATAGCAGCTTAATTCAGGATTGAAACTGGGGACCATACCCAAACCTCCTCAGGACCTCGAACAGATAGTGCCACTCTATGCTATCAAACACCATTAGGCATCAAGGGACAACAGTGCGGCCCCCACCTCTGGATTCTTTCCAACTAAATGCATCACCCTGTACAACCGTCTAAGATTAAGCCTTGTACTACGGCGGGATATAAAACCCAATTGATCTGGGTGTATCAATGTCGTGATTGGGCCCAATAGGCGTTTCACCAGGACTTTGGCCCAAATTTTAACTTCCATCCAATTTCTTTTGCTTCATTGAACATGGCTAACAGATATAGAGCTGTTATGCTCGCCGTGCATTTAAAGACCACTACGGGCAGACCATTTGGCTCCAGTGCCTTTCCTGCCTGCAAATATTGTATTGCACCTATTATTTTGTCCGTTGTTATGTCCTTTTCAATATTCTCCCTGTTTTCCTTGGACAACACTGGCAGTCTAATTTACCTTAACAGTTCACTATAGTCCGACTCTGGCCTAGTGGGGTTTGACTCATAGATCTTCTCATAATAGTCGGCGAAAACCTTTTGTCATGTCTTCCCCAGTAGTATGCGTGCATCCACCCTTGTCGCATATTTCCGCCACCCAGTTCCTTTCCCTTTTTTCCTACCAGGCGATCATTTTAGTAGCTTTATCCCCCAGATCGTATACTCTCCTCTGTGTCAGCAGCACCGCTGATCTTGCCGTGCTAGCTGCCAGGTCCTGTAATTCCTGCCGCTTTAGTTCCAGACGATGCGCTATGTCCAGATCGTCCTCCCACCCTCCAGAAACCTCGCTTCCAGATCCATTACTGTCGCCTCCAACCGGTCACACTGCAGTCTTTTTTCTTTGTTGCTACCTCCAATGAAGACCTGTACATGACCCTGCATAACTGGTTTAAAAGATTCCCATAAGGTACAGGGCGCCTCAACCGCCCCCTTGTTTTCCTGAAAGTAGAGCTGCGCCTGTTCCCTGATGTTTTGAGCATTATCATTATTCTTAAAGAACCAGGAGTTCAGTCTGGGTGGTAAAGTGTGGGTCCAATTCGGTCCTCTCACGGTTACCTCCGGTGGAGAATGGTCCGAGATACCCCATGGGCCAATCCATGCATTAGAAAACCATGCTTCCCCACCCCTATGTGTCAGTATATGATCTAGCCGTGAGTAACAGCCATGGGGAGCTGAGTAGAAGGTATATTGTCGCTTACCCGGGTTATGCAACCGCTAGAGATCTGTCAATCCTATTGCATCAACAAATGCGCTGAGTGGCTCCACTCCTCGGTCTCTAATTGACACAGTTTCCCTATCAAGCCGCAGTTCCATAGTAGAGTTCATGTCGCCGCCCAGTACCAGTAGCCCAGGGGGAAGATCAACCAGCAATGTTCCAAGCTCTGTGAATGCCTCAGACTGCAGCGCCGGCGCAATGTAACTTGAGACAAGATTTAGAGCCTGTCCTTCCCATTTCCCAGCAACGGCCACTGACCATCCGAGGGGATCATGCCAGATCTTGTCTGTTACCAGAGGGAGACCCGCCTTGACCAGTATTCCCACTCCATGTGATCCAGTCGTATACCCCTCATGCGCAACCAACCTATCCCCATATCTGTCCAAAGCTCGGTATCTATGCCCCTTAAGATGAGTTTCTTGTAAAAGCACAACACTCAGGTAGTGTTGATGCAGCTATTGCAGCACTATGCTAGATTTAATGCAGCTCCCCAAACCATTCACGTTCCATAACATAATTGTTAGGTTGATGGGCCCTCATTGCCCTACCCGTTGCCCTCTTTTCACCTCTTGACCCGGTCCAAGTGCTGTACCCATCAAGTCAGACGCCATTTCTGAGTTGGATCTCCCATCCCATTCATACCAAGCAGTATCGACCCACTACACTGACCTTGCCATTTGAAATAACTGACAGTAAAACAATAAGGACTTACCAAACCTAACATACCCCGATCAAAACTAACTGCCTCCCTGCTACCCTGCCGGTGGGTATAACAACTCCCACTAGGGCCGGACTGGGAACCAAAACCTGCCCTGGAAAGTGCTCGGCCGCCCCCCCAAGCAGGGGAGGTTGGGGGTGCGACCGCGCTCTTTTCAGGGCCGGTTTTCGGATGATTTTGTTACAGGGCCGTTAACGGCCCTGTAACAAAAACGGACCCCATGGGCCCCCAACCCTTACGGCGCACTGGGGGATTGCCCGGTGCCCACAACCGCCAGTTCAGGCCTGACTCCTACCACCTCAAGTCGCAGAGTGCCTGTCGCCCTGTAACAAGTAACTAAAATGGGGTTGGTCGGTGCCAAGGTACAGTAGCCCCGTCCTCGGGATCCCACCCCCGCCCCGTTTCAGGATGAGTGCTTTCATCGGGCAGCTACACTAAGAAATTAACACTATGTGGAGAGTCTCTATGCTGGAAAGTTCGTACTCATACCACTGCCCCCTCCCCCACCCTGGCCTGACAAATGCACAAAACGTTCTTTGGATCTATGATGTCTTTTTACTCTGACAGATCCAAGAAATGCACACTCACTTTAAAAAAAAACACGTTTTAGTGGCATCTTTCTCACTCACTTACTTACAGAGATCCTCTGCTAATCACGCTTTTCTTGTTCCAAATATTAAACTGTTCAAATGAAAGGCAGATCTTTTCATACTGAAGGGCCAGCCCTCTGGAATTCCCTCCCCCCTTTATATTTGTGCGGAATCAGATCATTTCAAATTCAGCAAATCTTTAAAAACTTGTCTTTTCACTTCTTAGGCAGAACATAGTATGAGCATCACGCGGAACATATTGATGTAGTTATTAGCACCAAGAGACTGTAATGCCATTTCCTTGGAGATGTTTTTAAAATTATGCAGAGCACAAATTAAAAAAGCAGGGTTTACTGAATGTGCATTACAATGAAGACCACGAAGATACACAAATATGTGACTAAATTTACAAATATGTGACTGACTGTTAAGGGAAGTAGTGCGCTAAATAAAACATAATTTTAATTTCATTTCATTTCATTTCAATTTGTCTATTTTATCTTGAACTAGTGAGATTTTACTTTTTAAGTAGATCTTTTTCACCACAATACGTTTGAAATGGTGAATCAATTTTGGAGAGATGAATAACTCGCAGAAATTAAAACTCAGTAGCCAGTTCGGTAATTTTCGAAATCCCACTGAGACTTTTGGAATTGCACAGTTGGGTTTTAATGCTCAGACATTTCCAGATTTGGATAGGAAAATAAGCCGTGGGTAGTAACCTTTCAAACATTGTGCACCTCCTTTGTGTTCACCTATCCAAATCACCCCCAAAAGCCAACAAAGGCTGCCTTTGTCCCATTGATGTGTATGTTCAATTTATTCTGTGCAATAAATCTTTTTTTTAAAGCCCTTGTGGCTTTTACGAACTGGACGAAGAGTCTTCCCTTCAGAGATCATTTGTAGGATGCTGAAAAGCAACAATGTGACCTTCCTCGCACACACCCTGCTGCTAAGGCGTAATGAGATCTTTCACATAGCATCATTTCTTAATAGCAGCTACATTTCCCATGATGCTTTATTGCCACATAATTTAAGCCACTTTGAAAAAAACACACCCCAAAGTTTTTAATTAGTCTGAAAGTTGGAGTAAGAAAGCGAGCGGGTTAAGGGGACGTTAACTTTATTACTTTATTGTGTCTTTCATTTGTTTGCCAAACTCGCAAAATGCCTCCCTTTGTAAGCAGCTGTGCTATGTTGTTTCGAAGTTGTGTGATGCTGTTCGGTCTGTTGCCCCGCTCCCCGTCTATATGCTCACACAGCCATAATTCTGGCAGTGGAGCAGTTTTGATCCATTACCTGATACTTGGACAAACCTATGCCAGCTTTAGCATGACCTTGACCTGGGATCCCTAATATGCTTTTTTAAAATAGGCACTTTTTTCATATTTTAAGACAGTGATTCGAAATCTGTAGTCCGAGGAACCCTAGGGATCAGCAAGACTTACTCAGTATTTACAAGTACTTTTGTTACTTACTTTACAAAATTAAATAATATTGAAATGAAAACATTAAAATCCATTGAGTATATACAATTAAAGAAACAAAACGGACAGTTTGAAACGTTTTTCTAAATTTGATTGTGAATTAAACAAAATATTTCAATATTTGAGAATTTGTTTGGTGTATGCTTATTTTTTTATTTTTTGCGTATTGTTTTCAGGTTCCAATCATAGAATTTGATTAGGCCGAGGGTCCCCAATTTCCAATAGTGATTCTATGTGGGCCCTCGGATTAAGTCCACAAAATTCAAACGGTTAAGAACCGCTGTTTTAAGGTATGTCTTTTTTTGTTGATGCAACTTTATTTGCTTAATTAGTTTTTTTCTCATAATCGTACCTCAATTAGTTCCTGCAACCGAGTGTACCTCAGATATACTTCTACTTAGGCTGCATTTCTCTGGTTTACTTTCTATTGCTGGTAGATGGTCTGTTGGTAACAAGTCTATTATTTGCAGATTATGTTGTCTCAACTGCGAAACAGTCCTGTATCTTATTTATGTTTGCGTAGTCTTATTAGAAAAGCAAATCACTCAATTTCAAAACCATTGAAGAATTTCTTATAAAAATACACAAGCATCTAAAAAGCCAATAGGTCTTGCATTGGCTGCCAACCTTTTGGTTTTCTAAAGCTTGCTTTCTTTTGTAATGGTGTTTGTAAAGCTTTGTTATAAATAACACTCCAAAAACGGCCACCTTGCGCACCCATAGGTGGCCATTTTAGAATGGTTTTATTATAGTAAAATACATTAAAAGACAGGCGTTCATGCATGTGAGCGTGTGTGCTCACATGTGAATGTATTGGCGTCCATGTTAACAACTACAGGATTATGCATGCCTATGGCAAGACAAGAACAGCTGTAAAAAACAGCAAAAAAGAAGCATAGCTAAAAGTTACATTTTAATCTAAATTGCACACACTGCGACTTGAGTACCTGTTTTTGAATGACACAACTTTATTTTTTGTATTGATGTTCACATTATGAAAGATCAAAATTCCATCGTATGCAGTGAAGATAGCCAGTGGCATTGCTGCATGCCGATGCTGTATGGGTACAAGAAAAATGTGAATGATAGCTCTATTGCATTCTTCTCAGTGCGTGGCTCAATTAAGGTATATATATATATATATACCCGCCTATCTCTCGAGGCACGGCGTTTGCTGCAACCCAGAAACGTTTTGGCGTTTTTATAATTGGACTGGCCAAGTACTACTTGCCGTGCCCCCGCAACTCACGGATTGAGGCATTTTATCCACTTCGTGCGACCGGTGACCAATCCCGGGGAGGAGATTCGGAGCTGAAGAGGTCGTGGACTTCTAACGGCGTCAGGAGGCGGAATCCGGTAAGGCACCGATTGTGCGTTTGGCCCTTTCATTATTGAGTTTAGCGGGTTTGGGCTCAACTCCAAATACTATCTTTGAACTTACTACAGCCACAACAGCAGTTTAGCAGCGCATTTGAAACCGCTGAATACATCTGCAAATATGTTTTCCAGCGACGCGTTGAGGAGTAGGGAAACGGCGGTGGAGGCTCTTTATGGAAACCTGCCTACTGTAACGTCTGCAACCACGCAGGAAAGCCGTATCACTAATACCAATAGCAGTACGAGGGAACTATTAAAGACTTTGGAGAAATTACTCCGCAGTGAGTTATCCAAGTGGTGGGAGAAAAAATCACTAGAAAAATACATTGAGGCTAATCGAGTTCCCCGTGGCTTAAGAGTTATGATTGTTCCCACATACGAAAACCCGGACCCCAAAATGCTTCAGGAATGGGCAGAGAATAATTTGCAATCATCGAGAAATATGTTACTGATTCTTATAAAATACGCCCACTCGGATAGAGAAGCATTACTAACTGAAATTGATAAGGTGAATGCTCTTTTGGAAGTGACGGGTGAAACTGAATTAATAGCGAACACCCGGAAGGAGATTGATCAAAGACTTGCCAAGCTGGAACAAACCATTCAAGAGCGCAAAATCCATAAATTTGCGAGAGACAAACAAGACTATGCGACGGGGCGTATTTTTACGTTTTCTCGTAAATACGACTCATATAAACGCAAAGCAATGTCTGTCCAGCAGAAACCAGGTGTGTCAACTGATTCAACTACTCCTTCAGTTGCTGCTGTAACTAATGATGATAATCTATCAGTAGCTTCATTCACCGGCTCTGAGGAGAGTTTACCTCCTAGTGATGCAGGGGCTTCTGACCATACAACTTTTTCAGTAGTCGACGAATTAAATTTTGTCAGCGAGGACCGGAGATATTCTCTGCGCTCACGGAACAATCCTCCACAAGCAGGCAAAGTGGCAGCCAAAAGCGTCGCCACAGGAAACTAATTGCCAAAAAGAGGTGGAGGGCGAGGCAGAACGCGCAGGAATTGGAACAAGTAACGAGGATACAAGACAATACAGTAATCAACTTGACTGATATGACCCTGTCTAAAGGGGAGGAACAGCTCCTCTCCTTGGGACTTTCTTATTGTCCACCAAATAACTTCTCCTATATTCAGGCACGTATTGATGTTTTTAAATTCATCAGGAAAATCAAATTACAAAAATACTTCCTGTTACATCCGGAAAATCCAACTATACGGGCTAATGTACTAGTGACATCAGCAGAAGAGGAGTCATTACAAGTTAGGAATTTACAAGGATTACAAACTTTGATTTCCCTAGCCAACGAAGAAAGTTCACAAACAGAACCGACAGTCAGTCAAGTTGTTACGCTTAACCAATCACCAACCACGGCTTTTCGGGGCAAATCCACCTTTCTGCCTTTGATGCCTAAAGACGCTGTTGATGTCTTTAGTGATAGGGTTATTACAGAACTTAAGACACTTAATAAGTTGGTACTGGGAAGGAAAAAACAATGTGACTTTAATAATGTGCAATATACCAAACTTGTTAAAAAAATCCAGGGTAACAATCAGGTGGTAGTGAAGAGTGCGGACAAGGGGGGGAACACGGTATTGTGGGCCAAAATTGATTATGTATCTGAGGCAGCCCATTAATTAGGTGACCCCCTTTGCTATTCAAAAACGACTAAATTTGTGATGCTTAATAGCCACGAGAAAACCAGAAAAGACATCAATTCCTGGTATAGACGTGGCTTACTTACAAAAGAGGAAACAAAATTTCTCAATGTATCACATCCTATTACACCTTTGTTTTATCTTTTACCCAAGATTCACAAGTGCACTGTCCCAGTCCCAGGTCGCCCTATCATTTCAGCCCAAGGCAGTATGAATGAAAACATTTCAAAATATGTGGATTTTTTCTTACAGCCCCATATGATTTCTCTCCCTTCTTTTCTTAAGGATACCACTGATTTTTTGGTTAAGATTAGTCACATCACGTGGGGTCCTGATTTATGTTTCCTGGTGATGGATATTGAGGCACTTTACACCAGCATCAACCATCTACAGGGACTGGAAGCTGTTCGGTATTTCTTAGATTCTCGAGAGGCTACCATGAGGGACCATAATCTCATGTTACTTGATATGATTCGTATCTGCCTTTTTAACAACTATTTCCAATTTGACAAGGATTTTTACCATCAGGAACGCGGGGTGGCCATGGGTTCATGCTTCTCCCCCAGCTATTCACGTCTTCATGTTGGCTGGTGGGAGGAGCATGTTCTGGGGGTCACTCACGCACGCTGCTTCCTCACCTTGTTCATTATTGGAGATTCATTGACGATATTTTTATCGTCTGGAGGGGATCACAAGAACTAGCAGCTGTGTTTGTCAATGAAATCAATGTAAACAATAGGAACCTTAAGTTCACTGCCAATATCACATCTAACTCTGCTGAATTTTTGGACGTCCTGGTTTACATTGATAACAACACCATTCAGACAAAACTTTACAGGAAAAGCACTGCGGGCAATTCCATCTTGCATGCCCGCAGTGCCCATCCCTCACACACCATAAACAGCATACCCTTGGGTGAGTTTATCAGGATCAAACACATTTGCAGCAGCCCAGATATGACCCAACAGTGCCTATTGGAATCTAGGGAAAGATTCCATCAACGGGGCTACAATAGAGCTGTGTTAGATCGGGCTCTCAGTAAAGCACTAGCCCTTCCACGTGAGGCACTTTTGACTCCCAAAATCAAAACGATTTCTGATTCGGCTAGTCTGGGTACTGCTCGATTTATCACCACGTACTGTTCCCAAACTTCCAAGCTAAGTAAGATCATCAGATCTGAGTGGCCTATAGTACTAACGGATGTAATTCTTGGTCCATTCTTGCCTAAATCACCGGCCATCACTTTCAGGAGGGCTCCTTCTATGAAAGATTCCTTAGATAGAACCCAGCCTGAGCTCTCACCTAAAACTACTTGGCTTAACAAACCTGGCTTTTATAGGTGTACTTCGTGCCGTGCCTGCACTTTTGCAGTCAACGGCACGCATTATACATCTGCTTTCAATGAAAGAGCTATTCCGATAAAAGAACATCTCACATGTCGCAGTGATTTTGTAGTTTATCAACTAACCTGCACATGTTCCCTCTCCTATATTGGAAGCATTAAGCTGCAAGCATACCAACGAATTTTGCAACACATCCGGGCCATAGTCAATTCAGACATGAATTATCCGGTGGCCCGCCACTTCAAAGCAGTGCATGACAAAAAACTGAAAGATCTGAAGTATACTTTGTTGTGCTCTGTAGCTAATCCTGGCAGGGGTGGTGACCGTGAAAAGCTTCTACGCCAAAGAGAAGCTTTCTTTATTCTACTGCCCGATACCAGATCCCCCAATGGGTTAAATGCTTTTGATGAATTACACCACTTTTTGTAATGGATATTGTTTTTCTTAACCTTGAATAATGAATTATGCTCCCTCTGATTATGATATATGCCTTTATACACATCATTTTTATCTATGTGTTGTATAACTCTCAGGATGATGATTTATTATTGCTAAATGGTACATATATGTGTATATTTATATTGTTTTTGCAGGTTTTCACATGAGTTTCCTGTCGCCTATTATATTCCATGTATTTTAACATCTTATTATATGGTCTATCGAAGCATTTGCACTTTAGCATTCAAGCATTTCTGAGATAGGGGTTTTGTATTAGGCCGATGATTTTGAATTTGTTTTAGGAACCTCATTTTGCACTAGCAATTGATACTTAATTTCCTATAGTATATTCTCTCTGTTGAAATTATGGGAGATTATAAAGGATTTATGTTGGGGTTTCCTAGCGTTAATGACGAGGTGGATATGATATACTTCTATCATAAAGGACTCGTTTTGCATTTGATTATTTGCACTTTTTACCACCTGGCCTTTTTCACCATATTCGAGCACTATGCTTTAATTTTGTCTCTGTTTACTTTGTGCATTTAAGTATTGATGGTCAATACGATATTCAATTTAATGCTTGTCTGCTTTATTGTAAACCCATGCGGCCTGTTTCTTTAGGCGCTTTGGCTTTTAATTACCATTTATCTCACCACCTACTCCTGACGCGTCATGTGACCAAGCACCGTTCGCGGAGCGAAACGCGTCAGGGAGGGCACTTGCTCTTTCACTTTGCTTAATAAATATGCACTGCTGACACCTTATTCGGCGTGATGGCTTGGTGACTTAACATCTTGATATTCAACTTGTGGAGAAGAGGTCTGCGCCCATTGAACTGCTACCAGGAGCGGTTGGGACTTTGCTTGTTCATATATATATATATATATATATACATATATATATATATATATATATACATATATATTCAAGCAATTCCTCAAACCTCCCCACTGCGTGATGAAAGAAGGAGACGGACCCCACGGCTTCAGGCCGGAGGAGCTTCGCGCGCGACCAAGATGGCCGCGTGAGCACAGGGCTCCCGAGACCCTCGTAGCCTCCCGCATCTATCCTGTAGTTTATCCTGTCTTTCATTGACATATCCGTGAAGATGAACCACAGGTGAGGCGAGATCTGTTTTAAGATTTCGAAACGGATCCCGGAGACCGGAGTTGTGGTGTTTCGAGGGGTGCGGCCTGCGCAACCGTGATGCCCGGCTGTTGAGTTGGCACAGTGACCGAGCTGCAAATGAATAACATTGGCCTAAGGTGGTGGGGTCGACCGGTCTGGTTGACTTTCACTTTCGATTTGGCCTTGCCTCTAGGAAGAGTCTGCAGCAAGCGGCCCCTGCGTTCGTTGGCCGGCTATCCTCTGCAACATCCGAGTGTACCTCCTCACCGCTTTGAGACTCTCGTTTCGATCCCAGATGTCTGTCCCTCTTGAGTGACATTGGCTGTAGTCCAGAGATCTAGGATCGCCATCTTCCTGCCTGGCCTATCTGACTCACGTCGGTCGATACTCCGCAATGGCGGGGAAACCAGAGGGTGAGAAGCAGAAATCCAAGACTACTAGGCGTGGTGGCTATATACAGACCAACAACATGGATCGCTATGCCCAAACCAAGGGATCTCCTAGCGGGCCGGGCAGATTACTTGAGGACACTAGGGATGCTCCGACTTTGTCGACTGAACCAACTCTGCAAGATGTTATGGCTGCCATAGATGGCATCAAATCCTCCCTCGGGCAACAAATGGAAAGCCTCGCCCATAAACTTGATACTGTGGCGATTGATGTCAACCTGATCCGTAAGGATTTGACTAAAACGAACGAGAAGGTGAAGTCCTTGGATATTAAGACCTCCAGTTTGACTAGCGATGTAGCTGATCTGCAGACGGAGGTCTGCAATTAGAGGGCCTCTAATGATCTCTTTGTCCGTCGACTGGATGATTTCGAAGGGAGTGCTCGGCGGAACAACGTCTGCATTATCGGCGTCCCGGAGCAGGCGGAAGATGCGGCAGCTGATCTCTTCGTCGAAAATTTGGTCGTTAATCATCTTGCACCCAAGGGACTAAGTAAATTCTTTATGGTCGAACGAGCTCATAGAGTGCCGGGTGGTAAACCAAAGGTGGGTGCCCCACCGCGGCCTATGATCGCAAGGATTTTCAATTTTCGTGACAGGGACGCTATCCTGCAGGCCTCGCGGATGGGTGGACCTACTAAGTTTGAGAATACTACAATTAACTTTTAGCAGGACTTTACCCAATTGGTTCAAAGGCAGAGACTTGGTTTCCTAGGGGTAAAGAGGAGACTACGTGACATGGCCTTAAAGAACGCTATGCTTTTCCCAGCCAAGCTGAGAATCGAACATGCTGAGCGCACGTATTTTTTCGATCGACCTGATGCAGTATCCGACTGTCTTGACACTCTGCCGAACCGTCCTGCACCAGAAGAACAATCCGGAGGGGCAGAAGGTGGATCGATGGACCAAGAAAAGACACCTGTGGCATGGTTTCTGGGATCCCTCAGTATGCCTTGAAATGTGGTTCGCTACTATTGTTATTAAAATGGTTGTGACATTCGGGGGGACCGCAGAGATCTCGGGGGTTTCTTTCCTCCTCTGATTTACTTTTTTGTAGCTTAGTTGATGTGGGGGCGACAGGCACACTGCAAGTTGGGGTGGCTTTTTAGTCTTCTGCAGGGGTGCAGGGTGGGGGGTTTTGTAACGGGATGTTGGTGGGGGGACAGGGGGTTTTGGTTGGGGTGTGTGTACGTTCTTTTGCAAGGCAATGTACTGCTAAACTCTATGTACGAAGTGCTGGATTCTCGTTGGGGTTGGAACTTTCACTTTCGGATGGGGGGTAGAGGGCTGAAACTGTTGAGTTGGAACGTGAATGGGTTGCGGGATAGGATTAAGCCCGGGGTAGTTCTGCAATTGTTGAAACATTTTTCCCCAGATGTATTTCTTCTTCAGGAGACTCACTTAATAGGTAATACTTGTCATGCCATGAACAGGAAGGGATATCGCCTGGTTGCCCATGCTGGGTTTTCCTCTGGCTCAAGGGGGTTGGTATTCTGATTAAGACTTCCCTCCCACTCGAGATTGATTCAACGGTCCTGGATGACAGGGGGCGATATGTTGCTTTAACGGGTAGGTGGGAGGGTCGGACTCTTTCCCTGGTTTCTGTCTATGTCCCCCCTGGCCTACAATCTACTACTTTTGCGGACCTGGGGCGGGTAATCCTTGCTCTCCCTGAGGGGTCCTTGCTACTGGGTGGTGACTTTAACGCTGTAGCTTCTGGTATGGCAGATTGTCATCCGCCTAGAGATCTTAAGGTGGCACATTACTGGCTTCGTGATTTCATCGATACTTTGGGCTTGGTAGATTGTTGGAGGTTATTGCATCCTGTTCAGCGACAGTTCACTTTCCACTCGGGTGCGCACGGTAGCCTCTCTAGTATTGATTATGTTTTGGTCCCGGCGGCACAGGCGCTTTCTGTTACTGAAGTCAAGCATCTTGCTCGGGGGATCTCTGATCACTCTCCACTATGGGTCTGTATGGGGTCCGGTCCTGTCTCTGAGGGTTGAGTGGCCCCGATCAACCCGTGGTATTTCCGAAACCCTAAAACTCGTGCAGATTTGGTGAAATCTCTCGATCACTACTTCCTTGAGAATGAGGGTTCGGTTTTGTCGTCGGTCTCCCTCTGGGAAGCTTTTAAAACTGTTCTCAGGGGACAGGCTCTGTCGTTAATTGCAGGTGTTAAGAAACGGAGGAATGAGGAGGTGGTTAAAATTGAAGCGGAGATAGTGGATCTTGAGCTCGGCCTGGAACGGGAAGTTACACGTACTAAGACACATGTCTTGCGACTCAAGCAGCTGGAGTATAGGGCGCTGGTTACGGACGCAGCCAAGGCAATGAGTAGGGAACAACAGGGACGGCTTTATGACGTAGGAGATAAAGCTGGCAAATTGATAGCGTGGCTAGATAAAAAAGATATGGCTAGTCGTGTGGTGCCAGTGATTGAGACAGTGAGTGGTTGCCAGGTTACTGATCCTGCAGAGATCGTACAGTGTTTCGCAGATCACTTTCAGTCAGTATATGCTTCGGTGTTGGATAGGCCGGAGGAAGATTCACATTTACTGTTGCGTGATATTGCTTTACCACGTCTTTCTGATTTGGATAGGGAACATATGGAAGCTCCCATCACTGCAGATGAGGTGGCCATTGCGATTCGCTCTTTGCGTTCGGGAAAGGCCATGGGTCCTAATGGCCTACCCATTGAACTCTACAAATTGCGGCCTGATAGGATAGCGCCCTATTTACGAGATATGTTTTTGGAGTCTCGGGAGTGTGGTTCTCTGCCTAGTGATCAACGCCTCGCTACCATTGTAGTAATCCATAAGGAGGGGAACCCGAGAGAAAGGTGTACATCATACAGGCCGATTTCTCTATTAAATGCTGTGCCTAAAATCCTTGCAAAGTTGCTGGCCAACCGCTTGATCACCCTCATCAGTGATTTGATACACCCGGATCAATCCGGTTTCATTCCACGTAGAAATACTGCTTTAAATCTCAGGCGTCTGCACGGTGTTCTTGCGAGAGCCGCGACTTTGCGTGAGCCGGCCATCTTGGCGTCGCTAGATGCCACGATGGCTTTTGATACAGTGGAATGGCCGTACCTATGGGCCGTTTTGGGCAAGTTTGGGTTTGGACCTGGTTTTATTGGATGGTTGCGGCTTCTCTACGAAGACACCCTTGTGCAAATTGTTGTTAACGGTCGAGTTTCTACCCAGTTTAGTTTTGGAAGAGGCACTCGTCAGGGCTGTCCCTTGTCTCCATTGTTGTTTGCCCTGGCCCTAGAACCTCTTGCGGCGTGGATCCGATGGGAACCCTCGATAAAGGGCATTAGGTGGTCTCCTGGATTTGAGGACCGTATCTCGCTCTACGCGGACGATATATTATTGTATCTGACCTCACCCCGGAAGTCATTGAATGTTCTGTGTGATGTTCTGGCCTCCTTTGGTCGGAATTGTGGTCTGATCATCAATTGGTCTAAATCCTACTTATACGTCCTCTCCAGTGATGTTCCTCTTCTCCCACGTAATTGCCCGATTCAGGTGACTCCTACGGGTTTTAAATACCTCGGTATCTTTATCTCGTTGGATCCGAGGGCCCGATATGAACAGAACCTTCTTCCACCTCTGGTTAGATTGAAGCAGGACGTTGCAGGTTGGCGTAAACTTCTGCTTTCGCCGCAGGGCCGTGCTGCCCTATTTAAAATGATGTCTTTGCCCCGTTTTTTGTACGCTCTCCAGAACACTCTTGATATTGTCCCCGTTAGTTACTTTCGTGCTATTGAAGACCTTCAGAGAAAGTTGATATGGGATGGTAGACCTCGTATTGCCCTTGCCAAACTAGCGCTCCCCTGGCATGATGGGGGAATTGCTCTCCCTGATATCAAACGCTACTACTGGGCTACTCAATTGGGTGCCATTAACCATGGGACATATGGTCCGGCGCTAAATCCCGCCTTCGCTATGGACAAATGGCTGCTACCCGGGGGAAATTATTATAGGGAGCTCTATTCAAAATCAGTGTTCAGGACTCTGTCAGGGCCTACAAAGGTGGCGGTGCGACTGTGGCAGGATGTGAATGCTTCCCTGGGATGGAAAAATCGGTTAACATTAGCGACCCCGCTATTTAGTTCGGACAGACTCGGGAAGTTATGGAACACCAAGGGATTTGATAGATGGGACCTTATCGGGATTAGTAAAGTGGGCGACCTCTGGATTAAGGGCCAGGTGAAATCATTTGAGATGTTAAAAACGGAGTTTGAATTGGGCGACACAGAATATTTCCGCTATGTTCAGATTCGCCATGCCTTGATTTTGGTCTTCCCTTTGGGTGAGGAGATTCCGGAATCGTCCCCTCTTGAGGACAGGTTGCTAGAGGGCCTTGTCCCTGATAGCACTATCTCCCTCGTCAACCAAAAATTAATTAATAATAGGCCTGATCTCCTGCTACATTTCCGGGATTCTTGGACCCGAGATGGCCTGGAATTGGATGATGAGGACTGGCAGTCTGCGATCTCCTCTCCCAAGGAGGTCGCGATTCCAGCCCGACTCCGATTGGTACAACTTAAGATCCTCCATAGAATTTACATAACGGCCCCCTCTTAGTCCAGATGGGTTTTTCTGAGGACGGGTTATGTAAGTGATGATGCGGGCAGATTGTTACCTTTCTCCATATTATTTGGGAATGTCGAGAGATTGCTGCTTATTGGAGCCCGACTCATCCTTGACATCCCTCGACGCAGCCACATCTCCGGCCACCTAAGGAACCTGCACTGGCTCCCCGTCAACAAGAGGATCATGTTCAGGCTCCTCACCCACGCACACAAGTCTCTCCACAACCTGGGCCCCAAGTACCTCAACGACCGCCTGACCTTCCACACGCCCACCCGCCAGCTACGATCCGCTAGCCTCGCCCTCGCCGCCGTACCACGCATCCGAAGAGCCACCGCCGGAGGCAGATCCTTCTCCTACCTGGCGGCCACGACATGGAACTCCCTCCCCATCCACCTTCGGCTGACCCAGGACCACCTCGCCTTCAGGAGACAACTCAAGACCTGGCTGTTCGAGCAGTAGTGGCCCCCTTCCCCCAAGCGCCTTGAGACCCTTCCGGGTGAGTAGCGCGCTATACAAGTATTATGATTGATTGATTGATTGATTGATAGAGTTCATGAGGTTATAAGGGAAGTGACCGGTGTTGCTCTCCTCCCGGAGGCCAGACGCTGCCTGTTGAACGTCTGGGAACCTACGGATTATAATGTGGCTCAGACACAGTGGGCGTCCCTGGGGGCTATGATTGCTAAGCGCGATATTGCTCAGCTATGGGGGTCCCAGAGGCGTCCTACAGTGGACCTATGGAAGGAAAATATGGAGTGGTGGATGTTCAGGGAAAAGACTGTGTACCTAGCCAGGGGCCGTCCACGGAAGTGGTCCAGAGTGTGGGGACCTTGGAATGGTTATCGTGGGAATATATGTATACCGCCTGTAAGTGATAACACTGATGTTCCACCTTCCCCCTGACTCACACGTTTTGACCAATCGCTTGTATTGTCATTATACTTGACCCTTATCCCACCCATCCCCTTTCTTCCTATTGAATGCTGTTCAGTGTATTTTTCCCCCCATATTTGAACTGGTGCTTTGTATGACATGTCTTATGCCTTGCTTGTTTGTATATATTTTCAATAAAAAGAAACAAAAAGAAACAAAAAGAAAAAGAAAAAAAAACATTCAAGCGACGCCTTTCGAGTAACAAGCACTCTTGATCACACACCTGTTTGGCAGTCAGCTTGCTTTTTTATTGCTGTGTTTCCCTGACACTTCCTATGGGCCACACTTCCTAAAGTGCATCATGAATTTCCTGAACATAGAAATAATGCACATTGCAAATGGGATATGCAAAACGACCTTTCGCGTTATTTTCAGGTTTGCACATATGCCTGAAAGATGCATATATATTGATGAAATAAAATGCGTTATTTGCATTAAAATGACTGTCCCATATTTAAATAATGTTATAAAATCTCATAAATTACATACATTTCAATGATGTTTATCTTTTGTACATGTAAATGTGGATGGATCTGCACTCCTGTGTTATCTTAGTTTTTGTGAATGAGTTAATACAGTGTAATCACTTTTGGCGTGCAGTGCTATGGGATAAAGTACCTGTCCCCCGGGAAAATTACTTTATAAATGAGTCTAGGGAGAACCCATGACTGATAAGCAATGCACAGGCTGAAGGCACTAGGCCTAGAGTTTTTAGCAAACGTTTTGCAATTTATTAAACAAATGCATATATTCCAAAGTAATCAAAAAACCTCCAACTTAATCATAAATCAGGTTAAAGCTCAAAACAATGATACATGTCAACATCATCTGATTCATTTCTCAGTGTTAAAACATATGTATCAATTATTGATTATCAAAACAAGTATTCATAATCAGTTCATGAACAACCCAATGCATTTCGGGTTCATCCCGAACCCTTCGTCAGGGGAAATCACGTATACAAATATCCACATATATAGTTGAAACTTCACGGAGTCAGTCAGATTGCGAATCTACAATGAGAACGTACATTAGCCTTAGTTGCAATAAGGGAATGAAATGTTTCTAAAATGCATTCAACATGGTTCATATTACTGTGGGTTTTTGCATGCTCAAAAACGACATGTATACCAAAATAGGTGTGTTCTAGGAAAGGTTTCCAATTTAAGAAAAATCAAAGTGTAGGTGAAAAGTAGATATGAAAAGATGAAAATGAAACAGTGTTTTAGTAATAGAATCCAATCACCAGCAAGATAAAAACTCTAAAAAGTACTCCATATCTATCTACCATTAAACACAAACCACTGTAATCAAAAGGCAACCCTCACCAAGTGGTGCACCTGAACAGATTATAATGTGTACCTCCAATATTCAGTTGGAACCAGAAGATTCTCTCATAAATCCAAACAAACACTGTCATACCTATAAAGGTGAAAGGAATTATATTCGTGTGCCTTTATTTTTAACCCAAAAAGGTTAATTGTGTGAAAATAATTACTCACAACATGGTTGCGTGTCTGGACCAAAATAATGTAGGCAATGTCAATCACAAGATTCACTAGAGAAGAATAGTAATAATACACCAATAAATGCCGTCCTATACAGCCAGTCTACATCTATACTAAACACATTTTTAATACGGCGTCTCCGTCTTACCTTCCAAATGCAATTAAAATGCCCCCTTCGTGTTACTTGTATATGAGGCTATCTAAAATGCCAGAATGAAACCCATTAAGAAAAGTCCTCCATGCGGACGAGTAGCTACTGAACGTAGGACGTGATTGGAAAAATGAAATCTTCCTACCTTCCAGTTTCGTTACGCCAACCAAACACCTAACTTCTCTCAGTGAGCTTTTTGCGCCTACTTGCCAGTGGTAGTACGTAATCGGAAACAGGAGGGACGCGATACTGCCCTCCATACAGTCATTAACATCAAGGAAGGACTAGTGAGAGAAACAGACTGCCTTATCCAAAATGGCGCTCATCGTCAATATTTTATGAGGCAAAACAAGAACGTAAATGTAAAGGAAAAAGGAGATAAAAGGAGATAAAAAGAAAAATAAAGGAAAGACAATGGTGGATGCATCAATAAAAGTGAAGTCAAGTGCAGTATGGTATATTATCGGTTTAGAGTCTACAAAATTACCCCTCACATTCTGAGGTCACACAAGGTTGACCAACCTTATAAAAATGCACTTATAGAAAACACAAAAGTTATGTTATGTTATGTTATGTTATGTTATTTATTCTTTTGTATAGCGCAACGGTTACTCAAAAAGAGTGTCCCGGCGCTTTTAGGTAAGGAGAACAGATTTCGGAATAACACAACACAGCTAAAAGAGATTACAAAAAAAAACAAAAGAAAGCGAAACTACTGGCAGACCTTTTGGGAAAACAGCCAGGTTTTGAGACCTCTTCGTAGTGGTCATTTAGACCCCCTGGGATCACGGTCCCTAAATTTTTCATCCATTGTGTCTCTTTTCGTGAAAGTGTAGTCTTTATGTCCATACCTGTGTGTGGTGCTATGCACTCTAGGATCGTATACCTAAGTTGCGGAATGGTGTGACCTGCATTGATCCAATGTGCTGATAGTGCGGAATTCATGTTTTTGTTGCGTATTCGGCTTTTGTGCTCCACTATCCGTGTTTTTATTTTCCTGCTTGTTCTGCCCACGTAAATTAGTCCACAGGGACACTTTATGGCATATATCACATTCTCAGTCGTACAATCAGATGTGTGTTTAAGGGGAATTGCTTTTCCCGTTTGGGGATGATGAAACTCCTTCCCTATGATTACCTTTCCACACTGCCTACAATTATAACACTTCCTCATTCCCTTGAATACTTTCACCATTTCAGTTCTGGGTGCTTTTAACAATTCACGTAGATTCTGAGCTCGAGTGTGTGCAAACAGAGGTATTCCTGTTATAACTCCATTGAAATCAGGTTCATTTTGGATCAATTCCCACCTTTTGCGAATGATAGCTTTAAGTTTGGGAGCTTGATTTGAATATTTCAGAACAAACACCTCCTTCTTTTCTCTTGGTTTGATTTGTTTCTGTAATAGATCTTCTATTTTCTTATGCGATACTATCCTTCTTGCTTCAATAAGAGTGGCATCAGGATAACCTTTAGATTTATATCTCAATATTTGATCATCCATCAATTGTTCGCAAGTTTCCTCCCCCGATGTTATTCTTTTATTCTCATTAGTTGTAATACAGGTAAGTATTTTCTTAGAGAAAGAGGATGGGCACTTGTGAAGTGAAGAGCACTGTTAACATCAGTGGGTTTTTTGTAAACTTTGGTAGCCAATAATAATAATAATAATAATAATAAAGGGGCTTATAAAGCTCAATGGTGACGCCATCCCGGCGTGTCCCCGCGCTGTGGAGAGAGTGACGGAGCAGGCAGTATCCGAGGCTACTGGATGAACAAGTGTGTTTTTAGTAACTTCCTAAATACCGTTTCGGTCTTGGCCTGCCTAATTTCATAGGGAAGAATGTTCCACTGGTTGGCTGCCAACACTCGGAAGGAGCGACCACCCATTCTGGCCTTCTTAATGCGGGGTACTTTCAGAAGGCCCATGCCCATGGAGCGAAGTGCTCTGTTGGGTTGGTAGGGGATAGCTAAGTCCTTCAAATATTCAGGGGCTTTTGAAGCGGTAATCCTGTAGCAGATTAAGAGTGCCTTGAATAGGATCCTTTTTTTATAGGAAGCCAGTGAAGGGCAGACAGAGTGGGTTTTGATGCCGTTCTTTTGGGGAGTCTGAGAACTAGCCGGGCTGCAGTATTTTGTAGCACCTGGAGCCTCCTCATGTTTTTCTCAGTAGTCCCCAGTAGCAGTACATTCGCATAATCTATGCGGGAGGTAACTAAAGCTTGGGTCATGGTCTTTCTAGCCTCCAGGGGCAGAAGGTCCAAGGTATGGTTTAGGGTCTTCATTATTCCAAAGCACTTCCCAGCTACTTTGTTGACATGGCTTTCAAAAGACAGTTTCGGATCCACCCAGACTCCCAGGTTTTTTGCCTCCCTGCCAGGGATAGGTGTAGGGCCAAGGCAAGGAGGCCACCAATCCTGAGTCCAGCTGGCATCCTTTCCCCCGATCACTAGGACCTCAGTTTTAGAGCCATTGAGCTTCAGGCAGTGTTGGTCCATCCAGCCAGCAAGCGCCTGCATGCAGGTTTTGAAGTTGACCGCTGCTAAAGTGGGTGCCTGTGATAGGGAAATGAGCAGTTGAGTATCATCGGCATAGGATACTAATTCTATGCCGTATGATTGGACCACCTCTGCTAATGGAGCCATGTAAAGGTTGAACAGGGTGGGGCTCAGGGCAGAGCCCTGGGGCACCCCCTGTTCTAAGGCTATGCTGCCAGAGAGAAACACGCCTCTCTGGACCTGTAAACTGCGGTCAGAGAGGAAGGCCTTGAGCCAGCCCAATGCCGCCTTGGTGACCCCAGCACTGCTCAGACACTGTAGCAAGATGGGATGAGCCACAGTGTCAAACGCAGCGCTGAGGTCCAGCATAATGAGAGCCATAGTGTGCCCTTCATCTGCACCAATCCGCAGTGTTTCGGTCGCTCGCAAGAGGGCCGTCTCGGTCGAATAGTTCTTCCGAAAGCCCGATTGGGAGCTGTGAAGTGCCTTTTTAGCCTCTAAGTGATCCATGAGCTGTATATTAGCTAGTTTTTCAGTCACTTTAGCAAGGAAGGGCAGGAGGGAAATAGGTCTTAGGTTCTCTAGTGTGTCCTGACTAACATTCGGTTTCTTTTTTATAGGCAGCACTATAGCCTTCTTCCAGTCTCTCGGGAGAGAGGCCGAAGAGAACGAGAGTTGAATGATGTGCCTAAAATGGGGCTCGAGTACTTCCAAACTAGCAGTCAGAACTTTAGGAGGGGCAGAATCTCGAGGAGAGCCCGATTTGACACTTTGGCAAACATTTACCAGTATATCAGGAGGAGGGACCAGGAAGCTGTGGAGACAAGACTCAGTGGGGCTGGCCTCATTGTTTTCCAAGAGATCATAGGTGGCGGTTAGGTTTCCAGAGAAGCTTGCATAGATATCCGAGATCTTTCCCGAGAAGTATCTCGCAATCCGATTGCAGGTGTCTACTGAGTCACTGGAGGACCTATTATCAGTCGAAAGTACAGAAATCTCCTTAAAGATTTTAAAGAGCTCCTTCGAGGAGTTCTCTGCCGCATCAATCCGATTTTTATAGTGGGCGGCTTTAGAGATGCAAACTTCTCTATAGTATTCCCTCTGCATTTTTTTATATTTTGTTTTAATCATTGGGCAAAAGTTAACACGCCATGCACGCTCCAGCTTTTTACAGGCAGATTTGAGCGTTTGGAGTTCAGGAGTATACCACGAAGAGGTTTTCCTCATGTTTTTAGGATTACTGCCATTACGGATGGGGGCGGTTTTATCAAGGGCACCTAAAATGCGGGATTGTAGGTGACTGTATGCAGTTTCACAGTCTGTCCCTCCTAATGGACCACCTATTGTGAGATGTTCATTGAAGGTAGCCTGAGAGAAGGATTTCCATTTACGCCGCGGGTAACGCTGCTCAGAGTCTTTCTTAGAGGATGAGTCCAGGATGAGTCTTTGAAATTTCAATGTCCAAAAAATGTATTGTACTTTCATTTATCTCATGTGTAAATTGTATCCGACTGTTGAAGGAATTCAGTTCGTGAAGACATTTGTCCAGTGTCACACGTGGGCCTTTCCAGATTACCAAAATGTCATCAATATATCGTATGAACATAATGGCATTTTCTTGCCAGTCAGGATGGTGGAGTATATGTTTTTCTTCGAAATACGCCATAAATGTATTAGCATAGGCAGGTGCCCCTGGAAATCCCATAGAGGTACCTGTCCTCTGTGCATAAAAGCGGTCCTGCCAACAAAAGTAACTATGAAAAAGAGCAAAATGTAAAAGTTCCATCAGGAACACACTCTTCTCATGTGGTAAATCTGAATTAAGAAGTCTCCATTCCGTAGCCTCAAGTCCTTCTTCATGGACTATAGAAGTGTATAATGCAACCACATCGATGGTGCAGAGTAATACATCTTGAGTAAAAATTTCTTTGATAGAATTGAGTTTTTGCAAACAATCAGTTGTGTCTTTCACATAAGTTATCCAAGTCTGAACAAGTGGTTGCAAATGAAAATCCAAGAAAAATCCTAATGTTTCATGTACGGATCCACACCCTGCCACAATAGGGCGGTAGGGGGGATTATTTCTGTCCTTATGTACCTTGGGTAACATATAAATCGATGGTGTTTTAGGGTACTGGTTGTATAGATACTGTTTTTCTTTTTCAGTGATCACTCCCATTGTTGCTCCTTTCTCCAAGATTGAACACAAAATTTGTTGTAGTTCTTTTATAGGATCTTGTGGTAATTCAAAGTATGTGTCTTTGTTGGAAACATGCAAGTTCACACTTGTCTCATAAAAGTCAGTGTCAAGAACCACCAGGGCTCCTCCCTTGTCCGCTGGTTGAAAAGTTATTGAGCGATCTTGTTGCATATTGTTTAGAACCCTTCGATCTTGAGATGTGAGATTAGAGTAAGAAGATGTTGAATATTTTACTTGTTCAAGGTCTTTCTTCACTAGGGTTTCAAAATTACCCAAAGTTTTATGGGATATAGGCGAGATAAATTTGCTTTTAGGTTTGAACTGAGTTCCAGTTGTTTGGGTGTCCAGTATTGGTCCACTTGAGAAAAACCATCTTAATCACAACTTCCTCATAAATTTAAATAGGGACACTTCCGTCTCCAAAGCATTAGAGGTATGCGATGGTACAAGCGATAATCCCTTGTTAAGTATCCTCAGTTCCTTCTGACTGAACTTCTTGCGAGAAATATTGATTACAAGGATTCATCCATATTTATTTCTTCAGGTCTCGTTTTGGTCTGCCCGTCTCCACTGGTGTAACTTTTTTTATTTTTTCCCCTGCGGGCCCTTCGTTTCCAGAGATTGTCTTGTCCGGAGGTATTTTGTCCGCCTGGCCTGCCTCTAAAAAAGGCTGTCCTGTTGCAGAAGTAGTTGGTGTGTCATCCCTAGTTTTTCTTAGGGTCTGCGATACTGACGCCGCACTAGGTCTTTGCATGCTTAAATCTTGGTCCGTGGCCACACTTTCTTCTGATGAAGACGTGCCGGGTTTTTTGAAAGCTTTTCTCTGGGCATAGTTGTCAGCCCATGTATAAACTTCGTCAGGTTTATAGTCAATAGTATCCCGTTTAAATTTACGGGTCTTGCTCTCGTGCACTTCACGAGCATGTATATCCAAGTTCCTGTTAATATCTTCCAAGGTCTTGGTCCAATCCTCTCCTTCCATTTTACTAGAAAGATCATCTTTTAGTTTATTAATGTCATGTGTGAGTTCCTTTAAAGCATTAGAAATTTCCTCCACTAGTAGTAAAATCAAATCTAGAGAGCACTTGTTTAGAATAGCAAACCAGCGTGACATGAAGGCCTTGTCAAATTTGAATAACATGGGTCTTAGGGCAATTCGCAATCCTCGGGGTATCCTCCTGACCTTGTGATACTCTATGAGTGTAGTAGCGTGTAGCCGCTGATTAATTTCCTTTTTCATGAGATATTCGAGTTGTCTCAATTGGTTCGTAGTAGATCCGGTAGCTGAACTGAACTCACGTACCTCTTTAACCAGAGCATATATGGTATCTGCTTCTTCACTTGAATAGGCTTTTGTTTCTGCTTGATTGGTGGTGAGATTCGATATATCCTGCCACATTTTTATGGGTGCTAGAGCCACAGAGTGGTACCTCAGGTTAAGAATATGTAAATGTGGGTGGATCTGCACTCCTGTGTTATCTTAGTTTATGTGAATGAGTTAATACAGTGTAATCACTTTTGGCGTGCAGTGCTATGGGAGAAAGTACCTGTCCCCCGGGAAAATTACTTTATAAATGAGTCTAGGGAGAACCCATGACTGATAAGCAATGCACAGCCTGAAGGCACTAGGCCTAGAGTTTTTAGCAAACGTTTTGCAATGTATTAAACAAATGCATATGTTCCAAAGTAATCAAAAAACCTCCAACTTAATCATAAATCAGGTTAAAGCTCAAAACAATGATACATGTCAACATCATCTGATTCATTTCTCAGTGTTAAAACATATGTATCAATTATTGATTATCAAAACAAGTATTCATAATCAGTTCATGAACAACCAAATGCATTTTGGGTTCATCCCGAACCCTTCGTCAGGGGAATCACGTATACAAATATCCACATATATAGTTGAAACTTCACGGAGTCAGTCAGATTGCGAATCTACAATGAGAAGGTACATTAGCCGTAGTTGCAATAAAGGAATGAAATGTTTCTAAAATGCATTCAATATGGTTCATATTACTGTGGGTTTTTGCATGCTCAAAAACGACATGTATACCAAAATAGGTGTGTTCTAGGAAAGGTTTCCCATTTAAGAAAAATCAAGTGTAGGTGAAAAGTAGATATGAAAAGATGAAAATGAAACAGTGTTTTAGTAATAGAATCCAATCACCAGGAAGATAAAAACTCTAAAAAGTATATGTCATGAGTGATGTCACTGACCATGTCATGAGTGATGTAATATGGGACGTCATCAGCAGTGCATTGCAGGCGCGCAAGTTATAGTGAGTCCAACTAACTATAACGTGGGAATTTCAATGGTTTTATGTCAGTAAAATTTCAAGCTAACTATAACTGGTGTGAAACCTATGTTTTTTTCAGTGAATTTAATAGGTTTTTTAAATGCTAATTCCTAGCTATAACTGGTGTGAAACCTATGGTTTTTTCAGTGAATTTCATAGGTTTTTTAAATGCTAATTCCTTTCTATATCGAGTTTGTAACCTACAATTTTTTTTATTTTGCTGTTTTGTGTGCGTATTAATTAGTATTATTTTTTTTAATAATAATATTTTTTAATTTATTTATTTTTTATCATTTTTTCCTGGGGCGCTCTGGGTGCGCGCACCGGTATGCTCCCGGGAAAGCGCACCCAGAGCGCTACTTGCGTTCGTGTAAAAAAATATGAATGAAAAGTAAATAATAACGCAAGACATTTAGTACCATACATATAAAAGCAGTTTTTTTGAATAAGGAAATGAAAATAATTTTGCATTTCCTTGAAACTATCAAAACGTCACTTAGGCGCGCCGCGTAAGCGCCCCCGAAAGCGCCTACGTTCGCGCCGCGTATGCGCCCCCGGAAACGCCTACGTTCGCGCCACGTAAGCGCCCCCGGAAGCGCTCCGGTGCGCACAGCGTCAGCGCGTCAAGTCATGTGACCTTAAAGTAACACTTTTTATTGGTTGCTAACAGTTTTTTTTACAAAGAAGGAAATCCCCACCCATTTCCTTCACTTCGTCTTTCACTTTTGTGACTGAAAGACCTGCCTTAGGATATCTTGGATAATCATGGCTGCCAGACCATCCAGCAGTGAAGATGACTCCAATGATTTCATTGATGAAGAGCCTCGTCAGCCGAAGGTCAAAGAGCATTTCATCTGGAATTTATTTTCCATACCTGATGACCAAAAGAAGGTCATTGCTCCAAAAGTGGAGTGCAGGATCTGTCATACAGTCCTGTCACGGGGTGACCCCACTAAGAAATAATATTTTGGGAACTCCACAATGCTTTGCCATGTGGAGAGGAGGCACCCCCAGAATTTTGCCCAGGAAAGTGTCAGGGCTCTGGCTCAAGAGGTTCCCAGTGATGGGGCCGCTACATCAACCGGAGGACCAACAACATCGGTGAGGGGGAGATCACAAGAGCTGGTTCCCGAACATTCAGCCTGCATTTAATAAAGGCATCCTGAAATGCAGATACTGTGATTAGCTACTTACCTTTGGGGAGAAAAGTGTTCTGCTCATGGTTCGAGCATTGGAGAACCATCGCTGCCGTTCCCAGCGTTAATTTTTTTTTTTTTGCTCCTGTTGAGCAGTGTCCGTTCCCTGTTTTTGTTTTTGTTCTAAAAAAAGAAAAAAGAAGAAAAAAAAAGTTATTTTCAGAACTACCTCCAATACTCATCAAAGAGCTATATTCTTAAGAAAATGAAAAAGAGTAAGTGAAGTGGAGTGCATTGATAATGGACAGGAAAATGAGTAAGAAAGAACAGAAAGGTATGAGAGGAGAAAGGAAGTGAAGTAGGGGGACTGAAAGAAGGTGAGTGTTGGGAAGGAAAGCAAGGAGAAGGAGAGTGAACATGGGGAATGTGGATATTCAAAGAAAATGTTGAAAAGGAACAGGGGTGTGGAAGGGTAAGAAAAGATGCATTGCTGGAGTTGCATCATTTTTGTGACACACTCCAGCAATGCATCACTTTTGCGCTTACAGATACGTCTGAAATAGTGACGTATCTGTAAGTACTTCCGACATAATACGTCATATATTTAATATGACGCATGACTAGAAGACTGAAGGCCTCATTTATTTGGCTATGCGTCACTTTAACGCCACCGGTGCGTCACTTTTTGTGATGCACCAGTGCTGTAAAAAATGTACCTTATTCAGTCATATTGACAAAGTGATGCATCTAGGTAGATGCGTCACTTTGTAAACCCCTGCGCCACATTATACCTACGTCAGGTGTAATGTATGCAAAAGGGACGTATTTACGCAAGAAAGGGCCGTAGAGGTGACGCAGTGAAATCTATGAGATATCACTGCGCCACTTTTATGACACTGTTGCGTCCAAATCTTACGCCTGTTTCACAGCAGGCGTAAGACTGATGCAGGCCCTTTCACATGGGCCTGGCCCCATGTGAAAGGATGCTTTGCTGGAGTTGCATCATTTTTGTGACACACATTTAAGCAATGCATCACTTTTGCGCTTACAGATACGTCTGAAATACTGGCGTATCTGTAAGTACTTGCGACATAATACGTCATATATTTAATATGACGCATGACTAGAAGACTTAAGGCCTCATTTATGAGGCCATGCGTCACTTTTACGCCACCGGTACGTCACTTTTTGTGACGCATCGGCAGCGTAAAACATGCACCTTACTGAGTCATATTTACAAAGTGACGCATCTAGGTTGATGCGTCACTTTGTAAGCCCCTGCACCACATTATACCTACGTCAGGTGTAATGTATGCAAAAGGGACGTATTAACGCAAGAAAGGGTCGTAGAGGTGACGCAGTGAAATCTATGAGATATCACTGCGTCACTTTTATGACGCTGTTGCGTCCAAATCTTACGCCTGTTTCACAGCAGGCGTAAGACTGATGCAGGCCCTTTCACATGGGGCCTGGCCCCATGTGAAAGGATGCTTTGCTGGAGTTGCATCATTTTTGTGACACACTCCAGCAATGCATCACTTTTGCGCTTACAGATACGTCTGAAATACTAACGTATCTGTAAGGACTTGCGACATAATACGTCATATATTTAATATGACGCATGACTAGAAGACTGAAGGCCTCATTTATGAGGCCATGCGTCACTTTTACGCCAACGGTACGTCACTTTTTGTGACGCATCGGCAACGTAAAACATGCACCTTATTCAGTCATATTTACAATGTGACGCATCTAGGTAGATGCGTCACTTTGTAAGCCCCTACGCCACATTATACCTACGTCAGGCGTAATGTATGCAAAAGGGACGTATTGACGCAAGAAAGGGTCGTAGAGGTGACACAGTGAAATCTATGAGATATCACTGCGTCACTTTTATGACGCTGTTGCGTCCAAATCTTACGCCTGTTTCACAGCAGGCGTTAGACTGATGCAGGCCCTTTCACATGGGGCCTGGCCCCATGTAAAAGGATGCATTGCTGGAGTTGCATCATTTTTGTGACACTCGCCACCAATGTATCACTTTTGCGCTTACAGATACATCTGAAATACTGACGTATCTGTAAGTACTTGCGACATAATACGTCATATATTTAATATGACGCATGACTAGAAGACAGAAGGCCTCATTTATGAGGCCATGCGTCACTTTTACGCCACCGGTACGTCACTTTCTGTGATGCAGCGGCAGCGTAAAACATGCACCTTATTGAGTCATATTTACAAAGTGACACATATAGGTAGATGCGTCACTTTGTAAACCCCTGCCTACGTCAGGTGTAATGTATGCAAAAGGGGTGTATTGACGCAAGAAAGGGTCGTAGAGGTGACGCAGTGAATGAACTGGGTTTTCCCCATGCTACGCTCCCGGGTACGCTCTCCGGTGCGCGTACCGGGCGCCCCCCCCCGTGAAAATCGTCAAAAAAATTTAAAAAAATGTTGCCTTTTATGGCCCGACAACAAACCTAGGGGATCACGGGGGGTCTACCCTGTCTCCTTTTGGTAATTTCCCCCTTTGTTTTTGCCACCTCTTGTGTCTCGATCCTACCGAGACACAAGATGGTGGCCACTCCGGACTGTTTGGAATGTTTACAGACACCCGAGAGCCAATCAGCATTCCGCGCGCATGTCGAGTAGCGTGCCCGGAGCGCTGCCATAGATATATATAGTTTTTTTGAACCTAAATTACTCAAAAACCACTGAAGCACATATCTTGAGACATAGCAAAGGCACATCGGGCTACCAGTCCCTACAATTTTGCCAAGTTTGGTGGAAATCCATTCAGCCATTCGGGCTAAAAGTGAGGTCGACCGCTCTATGGAAATTAACATGGGGAAAACACGTTTTGAAACCCCCTTATATCTCGGCCCCCGCTTGACGAATCCCTTCCAAACTTTCAAGGAAGGACCGGAGCTCCGCGAGGCAAATTTGAGGGAATTTTCAGGCACATTCGTCAACCAGCGCCAAAGTTATTCACAATAGAATTTTGAGATTTTGCATTGAAAAAAATCCTAACTATAACTACCTACTGGCGACCGCCAGTAGGTTTTATATATATATATATATATATATATATATATATATATATATATATATATGTATATATATATATATATATATATATATATATATATATATATATATATATATATATATATATATATATATATATATATATATATATATATATATATATATATATATATATATATATATATATATATATATATATATATATATATATATGTATGTATGTATATATATATATATATATATATATATATATATATATATATATATACATATATATTTATATATATACATATATGAAGTCTAATTACTCAGTATAAAATTTAAGCCTTGGCTAAGAGTCAGGAGTTTATTAGTGAAGCAGAAAAAGAACTAATATAAGCAATGTCAAAATCAACACGCACTGTTGACGTAAATGGCCTACGTAAGTATTTAGATATTCTGTATTATGCTGCAAGACTGCTTACAGTTGCTTCAAGGATGTCAAAGTCGCACATATGTGCCCATCAGGTGAAGTAGTGTTAAAATGCAATTGATCAGGAGGATATTGTCTGACGTCTTCATGGCAGTACCTTAAGTGGTCATTTGTTGGCATTGGCAAGTGCTGAAGAGCTTGGTTTTCAGTAATTTTTTTGTAGTGCATGTGATTTGATTCAGCTCTAAGGTTCTTAGGTAATGATTGAAATCTTTTCATAGTTTAGAACCCTGGACCCTATCAATCTACCTCTGCACTTCTGCCCTTTTGTAGTGCATGGGGCTCATGAAATCAGGGGACATGGAACGGAGGATTCTGGTATGTATGTAGCATGGTGCAGTTTGTACACTTTATGGACTGTGTAGATGACTTTGAACTTGATACTTGTTTCCACCAGAAGCCAGTGGAAGGCTTTTAGAGCTGGTTTGCTTTAGCTTGTTTGCGACGGTGTAGGCGCAGTCTGCCTTGCTGGCTTAGCAGTCTTTGAAGCTGGTTAAAGAGGCACTCTGGGAGGCCAGTGTAGGCAATATCACAGTAGTTAAGGTTTGTCGAGATCAGCGCTCTCAGAGCATATTTGGTGTGGAGGAGCTGGAGTATTTTTCTGAAGATGTACAGCTGCATGTTAGCCCTTTTAGCAACAGCACTAGCATGGGCTGTGAATTTGGTGAGGGAGATGGGAGAGGTCCAGTTATCTTAACTTACCAAGGTTTTGGTAGCTCCGGCCAGCCTCGGACTGCAGAAGCTCGGAATTGGACTGTCTGACAAGAAGCAGCTCGACATGGTGCGAGGAGCCGGGAATCATGGTATCCTGACTCGCGGCCCGCCGAGCCTATGTATGAGAGGCGGGAACGATCGGGGGCCTGGGGGAGTCATGGGACACCTTTCCCGCATGGAACCAGCCACCGTATCAACAAACACCCTTTCTCCCCTAGTCAAGTAACACCATCAAGTTACCCCCGTGCATTGCCTCCAACCCAGGTGAACTGTGGGTGATGTAGTCAGGATTCCAAGACTACAGAAGGCGTGCATAAAAACAACAAGGGGCGGAGCTCCCCGACCATTGAGGGAGCAGGAGGAGACACTCTGTGTGGAGAGGTTATGGCGGTACCTGTGTGGAGGCATCTGACGAGGCGAAGGGTCGCCGAAATGCATAATGCCCAGTGTCCACAATAAAGGCTCTCCAAAGGATTCCCCCGTGTGGCCTCTCACTTCTTCGTAGTGAAGATGTGTTTTCGGATATATATATATATATATATATATATATATATATATATATATATATATATATATATATATATATATATATATATATATATATGTATACGCTCATGGGGAGGTCCAACTAGAGAACTGCAGCCGAACACAGGTGAGCTGTTCCCCAAACAGATTTTTATTAAAGGTACAGGCAGTCACGCTCTCCGGAGATGAAGTTTCAGTTTATATCCTGGATGGATGCGTGCTGAAATAAATGCCAGGTAAAGCCCCTCTTGGGCCCCAGAGTGCCGGCTGCCTTTATCCAACACCTGTGCTCCACAACGTGGCCCCCTATTCTTTGTGGGGTGGTGCTAGTTCGGCGCTGGGGCCCAAGAGGGGCTTTACCTGGCATTTATTTCAGCACGCATCCATCCAGGATATAAACTGAAACTTCATCTCCCAGAAAGCAGCAGATTCGCCAATTCATGGCATTCATCATGGCTTTAATTTGGAGATGGAGCGAAATATGCGTGTGATGACTGCAGTGCCCCAGGAAGAAGAGGCAAACTCGAAACGCGTTGGGACTGTGGACATATGCTTTTAATGTACCGGAGAGCGTGACTGCCTGTACCGTTAATAAAAATCTGTTTGGGGAACAGCTCACCTGTGTTCGGCTGCAGTTCTCTAGTTGGACCTCCCCATGAGCGTACACATATATATATATATATATATATATATTACCTACTGGCGGTCGCCAGTAGGTAGTTATAGTTAGGATTTTTTTCAATGTTAAATCTCAAAATTCTATTTGGAATAACTTTGGCACCGGTTTACGAATCTGCCTGAAAATTTCCTGAAAATGGCCTCGTCGAGTTCCGGTTCTTCCTTGAAAGTTTGGGGGGGATACGTCAAGCGGGGGCCGAGATAAAAGGGGGGGTCCCAAAACGCGTTTTCCCCATGTTAATTTCCATAGGGCGGTCGATTTCACTTTTAACCCGAACGGCTGAATGGATTTCCACCAAATTTGGCAAAATTGTAGGGATTGGTAGCCTGATGTGCCTTTGCTATGTCTCAAGATATGTGCTGCAGTGGATTTTGAGTAATTTAGGTTACAAAAAATATATATATCTATAGCTGCGCACCGGTGCGCGCACCGGAGTGCGCTCCAGGCTTGTGACGCGAGGTGCGCATGGAAAGCTGATTGGCTCTCGGGTGTCTGCAAACATTCGAAACAGTCCAGAGCGGCCGCCATCTTGTGTCTCGGTAAAATCGAGACATAAGAGGTGGCTAAAACAAAGGGGGAACTGACCATAAGGCGTCAGGGATAGACCCCTTTGACCCCCTAGGTTTGATGTGGGGGCTATAAAAGGGCCCCGCGGGGCATTTAAAATATTTTTTTTTTTTCGTTTTGCGCGGGGGAAGCGCCCGGTGCGCGCACCAGGTAGCGCACCGGGGAGCGTAAAATGAGGGAAAAAGATGACAGTTTTTAAAAAAATGAAGTTTTTATTTAGAAATTGGAGGTAGTTCTAAAAAGAACTTTTTTTGTTTCTTCTTTTTGTTGTTTTATATTTTTTTGTGTTTTTTGAACTTTTTGAACTTTTTTGGGCTTTTCAAAACAGTTTTATATTTTTTTTGTATTTTTTAAGGGGGAGAAACAAAAAAAGGGAATTGAAACTGGCTCAACTGGAGCAAAAAAACAAAAAACCCAAAAAATTATTTCTTTTTGGGGCACTTGTGATTATCACCTGCAAGGACGATGAGCTTAACGCTTTTTTCGCCATAGGCGATAAGCTTGCCACATGCAGAACAAGTGATTTTAAAATCAGCAAATCTCGGCTGAATGCAAGGCATCACCTCGGATGTTTCTGGTTCTGATGAGGTGGGTTGGTTTCTTTGGGAGGAGGTCCTTGATGACTGGGGGAGGTTACTGGCCAGTTCCCTGAACTCTGCTCGAGAGTAGTTGTTTGGGTGCTTTCTGGTCATGTGCCGAATCATGGTATAGTTACCAAAAGAATATTTTTTGTTTGGGTTGCCCCGTGAAAGTTCATCATTGCAGATGAGGCAAGTCACCTTGGGCGCATTCACCTTTTTTTGCCCCTCTGGGATTGAAAAAAACTGCCATACAATGTGTGGTTTGGGTTTGTAAGGTGTATTTTCTTCTGGCAGCCATCTTCTTCTCCCCTCCTCCTCTTCCTCTTCCTCCTCCTCCTGTTCTTGACCACCAATATAATTTGGAGCTGGTCCTCTTGGTGGTTGTGGTGGTGGTGGTGGGGCAGATGCACCAGCTGATGCTACTACTGAAGCCATTATTTGGAGCAAAAAAGTAGAGAGAGCAACAAACAGGTCTTCCTCAGTCAAAGGACAAAGTCAGAATAAGGAAAAAAGGTGGGGTCTTTCATCATTTAGAAAAAAAAACTGTCCTGAACCAATGAGAAGTGTTATTTTCAGGTCACAAGACCAGGGGCTTCATCATTATGAAACTAAAACTGTTATGAACCAATGAAAAGTGTTATTTTCTGCTCACATGACCCGACGCGCTTACGCTACGCGCACGGGGGCGCGCAGCGAAAGCGCGTCGGAAGTTTACGTTGTGCGATCGTATTCGCTCGAGTACTTCCGGGTGCGCTTACGCCGTGCGTATCACGCGGTCGCGGCTACGCGATACGTCACGATCATGTTTTCGTTTGCGATATTGGCGCTCACGAGACGCTCCCCGGAGCGCGCCCGGGGGCGCTTTTCAGAAATACGCTTTTCGGGGCGCACTCCGGGGCGCGCTCTGGGAGCGCTCCCCCCAAAAATTTAAAAAAAAAAAATGGGATAATTGTAGGGACAGGTAGCCCTATTCTGAAGTGGTTTGTAAAAAAATTAACTTTATAAAAATATGTATTGTGCTACATTGGGCTTAATATATGTTAGAGCCAAAATGTAGCCCAAATGTAGCCCAAAGTAGCCCAATGTAGCCCAAAGATGGCCACCAGAGACCAAAAATTGTAAATGTAGCCCAAATTTCAACTAGATGTAGCCCAACTGTAGCCCAATGACAGAATGTACCAGAGTGTTAAAAAGAACAACTAGAGTGCTAACAGTCTTATTTATAAAGTGAAACTTATAGTTAGGAATTAGCATTAACAAAACCTATGAAATTCACTGAAAAAACCATAGGTTTCACACCAGTTATAGTTAGGAATTAGCATTTAAAAAACCTATGAAATTCACTGAAAAAACCATAGGTTTAACACCAGTTATAGTTAGGAATTAGCATTTAAAAAACCTATGAAATTCACTGAAAAAACCATAGGTTTCACACCGGTTATAGTTAGGAATTAGCATTTAAAAAACCTATTAAATTCACTGAAAAAACCATAGGTTTCACACCAGTTATAGTTAGCTGGAAATTTTACTGATATAAAACCATTGAAATTCCCACGTTATAGTTAGTCGGACTCACTATAACTTGCGCGTGCAATGCACTGCTGATGACATCACATATTACATCACTCATGACATGGTGAGTGACATCACTCATGACATCACTGATGACACCATCCAGTGAATATGTGTCTTTCTGAAAAATAAATATTAGTGAGTTATGTTTAAATATTTAAATACATATATTAGTGTTTCACTTTGTGTATAAGTGGCTACATGTGTTGATAAGTAGCTACATGCGTATGTATATGGGTTATTTGATATTTTTATTAGTATCAGTTTGAGTGTCTATATGGTTTGGTGGGGGTATTACTTAGCACATAGATGCATGAGTGACTGACTCTTTGTTTGTATGTGTTTTGAAGACAGCATATGTACAGGACTGTATGGGTGATGAGTGTCTATATGTGTTTGTTAGTGAGTGAATGACTGTCTCACTAGTGTCTTTATCAGTAACTACATATGTTTTAATCTAGTATATATGAATATTGATGTATATAAGTGAGTATATGTGAGAGTAAGAGATTGTAAGAGTTCCTGTTTAAATAAGTATGTGTTTCTATAAGTGATTGTTTAAGAGAATAAATTGTGTAATTTTCAATAGAAGTAAGGTGGAAGTGTGTGTATAACTCTATATTCAAATAAATGGTTGTTCAATAGTTTATTTGCACGTGTGAATATGTGTGTGAATAACTTTTGGATGAATGTCGGTGTGTAACAGGATGTATAGGTGTATCTCTTCATATGATGAGTGAGTGATGTCACTCACCATGTCATGAGTGATGTAATATGTGATGTCATCAGCAGTGCATTGCACGCGCAAGTTATAGTGAGTCCGACTAACTATAACGTGGGAATTTCAATGGTTTTATATCAGTAAAATTTCCAGCTAACTATAACTGGTGTGAAACCTATGGTTTTTTCAGTGAATTTAATAGGTTTTTTAAATGCTAATTCCTAACTATAACCGGTGTGAAACCTATGGTTTTTTCAGTGAATATATATATATATATATTTATATATATACATATATGAAGTCTAATTGCTCAGTATAAAATTTAAGCCTTAGCTAAGAGTCAGGAGTTTATTAGTGAAGCAGAAAAAGAACTAATATAAGCAATGTCAAAATCAACACGCAATGTTGACGTAAATGGCCTACGTAAGAATTTAGACATTCTGTATTATGCTGCAAGACTGCTTACAGTTGCTTCAAGGATGTCAAAGTCGCACATATGTGCCCATCAGGTGAAGTAGTGTTAAAATGCAATTGATCAGGAGGATATTGTCTGGCGTCTTCATGGCAGTACCTTAAGTGGTCATTTGTTGGCAAGTGCTGAAGAGCTTGGTTTTCAGTAATTTTTTTGTAGTGCATGTGATTTGATTCAGCTCTAAGGTTCTTAGGTAATGATTGAAATCTTTTCATAGTTTAGAACCCTGGACCCTATCAATCTACCTCCGCACTTCTGCCCTTTTGAAGTGCATGGGCTCATGAAATCAGGGGACATGGAACGGAGGATTCTGGTATGTATGTAGCATGGTGCAGTTTGTACACTTTATGGACTGTGTAGATGACTTTGAACTTGATACTTGTTTCCACCAGAAGCCAGTGGAAGGCTTTAAGAGCTGGTTTGGTTTAGCTTGTTTGTGACGGTGTAGGCGCAGTCTGCCTTGCTGGCTTAGCAGTCTTTGAAGCTGGTTAAAGAGGCACTCTGGGAGGCCAGTGTAGGCAATATCACAGTAGTTAAGGTTTGCCAAGGTCAGCGTTCTCAGAGCATATTTGGTGTGGAGGAGCTGGAGTATTTTTCTGAGGATGTACAGTTGCATGTTAGCCCTTTTAGCAACAGCACTAGCATGGGCTGTGAATTTGGGGAGGGAGATGGGACAGGTCCAGTGATCTCTAAGGTTAAAGTCTACTGGTATTCTAATTGGATTAATTACTTTGACAATAATGAAAAGGGAGGTAAACACCTGTAAAAATTATCAGAGCTGTCTGGACTGTTGAACATTATCAAATGAAACTATGATCGAGATTTTTTACACCGTACTGCAGATTGCACTGCATGTCAAATATTCTCACCTTGACCATTGCAGTGTCTAATTGACCAACCCCCACTTATTCCTGCGAAGTTTGTTCACTCATGAACTGAAAAAGAGTGTGTAAGACTGATCGTAAAGACCTGTCCACTTTAATAACAACTGAGTACATTGTTAAGCCAACAGATTACACTGGGAGCTGAATAAAGCAGGCATCCCCAGCCTTTTCTATTGTGAAAGCTACTGCCGGTCTATGAAAATAGCCCTGAGCTACTAATGTCTTTGAACATTGTTGCAGCAATGACCACATGTATACAATCACAATATTGCCCACACCTTGTATGATTACTGATATTGACCACCCATGTGTAAGTCACAATATGGAGTGATAAAATATAATCTTGCCAAAATATCATATCCAAAATATTGACCAATGCAATATCATAAAGTTACATATGTTTATGGAAAGTATTGATTTACTATTGAAACGTCATATCTATCTATCTATCTGCCTAAAAAATCAGTGTTTATGCATGGTACCCAAATGTCAGCTTGTAATTCCACTAGTACAAATGCACCAGATTGTCATATTCTGCCCTACCTTCTCAGGTATTACTAGCACATGCCAGGGATTACTACCATCAGCCCACAGCGGTTTACATTAAATTGGATGCCCATCATCATGTTAGGACCACAATTGTGTCAGTCTTAAACATTAATATTCAAAGGATGTTCATGGTTATGTGCAAGATGGCCTCAATTTGGCTAGTCGTGTTGGCAAGGAAAGGGGTCTTTATGCTAAGATTAGTCTAAGGATATTCGATTTATGGCAAGATTTACCATTACTATTCAATACAAAAGGTGAGTCAGGACTAGTCATAATTGTGCCAGAAATGAACCACTTATATTGCGGGCATGGAATACATTTAGCCTCAGATTTACATACAATTCACACAACACAGCACATCAAATAAACTTGCTGCACTGTGTTGTGTTGATGGGAGAGAGCAGAACAGTGCCAAATCTACTAAGATGTAGCGCTGTTCAGATCTCTTCCAGCACTGGCACAGTTTTGGCTTCTAGGCGCTAACATAGACACTCTTGTGTCATAGTGTAAGGGAGTCAGCTTTGTATTAAGTGTAGTTTTTAGACTGGAAGGAATACCTTCCAGTACAAAAACTATGCTTTATGGTGTTTCCATCACTTCATGTGTGTTGTAGACTGTAGTACAGATGCAAAGAGGAAATAACAAGATGAAAATAAAAAAAATCTCCCTGTTACACTTGTCTCAAGGAGATGAAGGATTTTGGTGCAAATCCTTGTCTACAATTCTTTGTAGATAGGAATTTGCATCAAAACCCATAGGTGTGTCTATGCACCACCCATGGAATGCCTTCTGGATGGTAAAATATCATCACTCCGCATTTTTTACTCCGCATACTTTCACTCCTCATACCATTAGTCCGCAGATACCTTTACTCCGCATTTTTTCATTCCGCATGCCTTCATATATTATATGCTTTTATCTCGCATGCTTTTATGACGAAAATCATTTTAAAAGCATGATTGGTAAAAGTATATGTTTTAAGGTAAGTTGTAAGGTAAGTATATGGGTTTAAGTTATGGGATGCAGGGGTATTTAAGGGTTAAGGGGTACAGGGGTATTTGTAGGGTTCAGGGCTAGGTTTGCGTTTTGGGGTACAGGGGTATTTTTAGGGTTCAGGGGTTGTTTTGTGTTTTGGGGTACAGGGGTATTTTTAGGGTTCAGGGGTAGGTTTGCGTTTTGGGGTACAGGGGTATTTTTAGGGTTCAGGGGTTGTTTTGGGGTACAGGGGTATTTTTAGGGTTCAGGGGTTGTTGTGGGTTTTGTGGTACAGGGTTTTTTTAGGGTTCAGGGGTTGATTTGGGTTTTGGGGTACAGGGGTATTTTTAGGGTTCAGGGGTATTTTTAGGGTTCAGGGGTAGGTTTGGGTTTTGGGGTACAGGGGTATTTTTAGTGTTCAGGGGTAGGTTTGGGTTTTGGGGTACAGGGGTATTTTTAGTGTTCAGGGGTTGTTTTGGGTTTTGGGGTACAGGGTTATTTTTAGGGTTCAGGGGTATGTTTGGGTTTTGGGGTACAGGGGTATTTTTAGGGTTCAGGGGTATGTTTGGGTTTTGGGGTACAGGGGTATTTTTAGGGTTCAGGGGTAGGTTTGGGTTTTGGGGTACAGGGGTATTTTTAGGGTCAGGATGGGTTAGTGTTTAAGGGTGCAGGGGTATTTAAAGGAACTAGGGTGGGATTCGTTTTTAGGGTGTATAGGGTAATTATTAATTAAAAAAAATTAAATATGTAATTTAAAAGAAATAATGTTTCATTTTAATTAAAAATATATATATGTATATATATATATATATGTATATATATATATATATATATATATATATATATATATATATATATATATATATTTTTTTTTTTTAAAAATAAAGTACTTTACAAAGCTATGACTTCACCACACATGCATTTGTGAAGTACTTGCATGCGGAGTGAAGTCATATGCGGTATCAAAATTTGAGGAATTATGGCTTGCGGAGTGATGGTATTTGCGTCCTAAAAAATGCGGAGTGATGGTATGCGGGATTTTTGTTTGCGGAATGGGATCACATATTCCTTCTTGATACAAGGCAGCAGATTGAGCAGCTTTATGCTACTTTGGGTTACAATAGAAAGCAAATCACTATTTGCATTGCATTCAAAGGGTCATATTTATGACGCACAAATCGCTATTTGCGTTGCATTCAAAGGGCTATATTTATGACTTGGCATGCCTTTATGTGGCTTTGAACGGCTCCAAAATTTGGGAGTAACGAAACATAGAGCAAATTTCTGCGTTGCCTTATATAGCACTGAGGAACAGTTTCATGGGCTTTGCGTGGATGTTCCCATGCAACTCCCATGGTTTTTGACACATTTCCAGATTTACAAGAACCTGTAAACCTGGAAATGCACCAAAAAGATACGCCTCCCCAGGAGAGGTGTATTGAGGAGAACGATTTTTATTTCTCCTTGTTACTTCCTCTTTTGTGTGCTGCATTCTCCAGCATACATAGAAAGAGGAAAATGCCTCCCAAGATTGTTTTTTGCAGGAAGGTGTCCCTTCATGCACTAAATCAAGCCTAGATGCAATATATAAATATATTCACTGAAAAAACCAAAGGTTACAGGGATGTTAAGTTAGGCTCATATTTCACTCACACAAAAACAGAGACCTTCAGAAGTTATAGTTAGCTGAGCTAACTATAACTTATGCCCCCACAATGCATTGCTTATGACTTCACATATTACATCACTCATGACATGGTCAGTGACATCATTGATGACATCACTGATGAGATCATCCATTAAATGTAAGTGTTTTTTTAAAAGTTACTGATAGTTAAACATATATACTAAGGTAAGTGGCTGTGGGAGTGCCTGTATGGGTGAGTGAGTGGGTGTGTAACTGGTGTATAGAACAGTGAGTGGGTATGTGAGAGACTGTATACATGGGAGAGTGTGTGTGAGATATTGTAAGGGTGAGCAAGTGGGTGTGTCAATGGGTGTATGAGTAAGTGTGTGACTGTGTGAATATCTGTATGGGTGAGTGAGTGGGTGTATAAGTGGCTGTAATAGTGAATGAAAAGGTGAATGAGTGAGTGTGCTGGTGTGTCAGTAGCTGTAAATTGTGAATTAGTGGGTGCATGAGTGGCTGAATGGGTGACTGATCAGGTACATAGGTGTTTGTATTGGTGAGTGACAGGGTACATGCATGGCTGTACAGGTGTATGAAACAGTGTGTAAGTGGTATATGGGAAAGTAAGTGGGTGTGTGGATGGCTGTATGGGTAAGAGAATGGGTGTGTGCTTCATGCATTTTATCACTGTTTGGGATATATTCACAAAGAGCCATCACCGAATTAACGGCACAATATTGCAGCCAAAGTCGTGATAAATGTACCCCACCATTCACAAGCCGGTGCTAACAGCCCAAAGCACCAGTTTTCTGACGATAAGAGCTGCAAAAAACATCGACACAGAGGACCCCCGCAACTATCGCTAATGAGATGCAGAATAGGCGTTCCCGTGCAAAAAGCTACGACAACACAACACCTCAGCATTCACAACGGCCAGCAAGATCGGTGATAAGAACACAAAACACGCCATAAGGCATGTTAGCAGCGGGAAATTTAAACCTGCTCTGAGCTGGTGTAAAGCCAGACGACAGCCTGCACCACAAAAGGGATCCCAGCCCAAGGCTTCAACGGAAGGGCAACAGACGCCAGGGAGCCACTCATCATGCAGCCCGGACACCCAAGAGGGCCACAATACCCACTCCGCACACCCTTTCTTTTGGCCACCACAGAGGCAGCACAGACAAAGACAGCGGTCCCCCAGGAAACGCACCTGTCTCAGGAATATGTCGAAGGGACACAATCCGAGACTTTTTCTTCACATGAGCGCGCACATCTCTAGTGTCCAAACCCCAGTGCACTGCAACTCACGGACACTTCTGTTTGCATGTTGGCTGTCCTCTGGACTTTCTCCGGCTCCCTCCATGTTGGTCAGCAGTTGACTCTGTATTGCATATGTTTTCTGTTTCCGTTGCACTGGTGTCCAATGTTCAACTGGTTGCCAGCACCAGACATGCTGTGTGGAATGGCTTACACTCACCCCACACACATCCAGCACAGGCGCCACAGTACATGTGGCCCTGCCAATAAAGGGGCCGGGCGCATGTGCCCATAGCCAGGTCTACATGATATCTGCATGCATCCCTGTGGTCTTGTAGTATGCATGTGGGCCCTGGGCCCTATGACATTACATTGTGCTGGGTACATCGGAAGCATCGCAGGCAGCGGGTTGGAGCTTGGACATGTAGCTTAGTGGTAACCCACATTGGTGTGTGACTGCTATTTAAACGTCCCTGAGTGTTGTTCTGTGCTGTGAATGTGCATCTGCATGTGTCTCTATGGCAGTGTGGGTCTCCTTAGTTGGGTGTGGGTGGGCCCTGAAGGGTGATGGACCCCTACGTATGTGTCCTGGTTCGCATTCATGGGTTCGGCTCCCACCCTCACCTGTTGGGCCACCTCCTTTTGGCGTGCTGACACATGGCTTTGGGGTGCCATGTGTGGGTGGGTGAGGTGTTGTGAGCCAGCTGTGCTTATGGGTGCTTCCTGCTGTGTGGTGTGTTGCAGGCCCGGTGTCCCCCCGTGAGTAGCTTGGCTGGCCGGGTCCTAGTGGAGGGTTGCGTGAGATATCCATGAGCTGTTGTAGGGCATCGGTGTCGACGGTGTGGTGGTTCTCTCCTGCATCATTGATGTGTTGCATTCTGTGCTCTGCTGAAGGTGTTGTGTGCCCCTCTGTGATGTGAAAGAGAGGTGCGTTTTGACTTTGTGTTGACATATATGTTGGCTCATTGTGCTGGTTTGCATGCAGACTGTATGGCAATGCTCATTGGGACTGTTTGGGGGTGCAGGATTCTCCTGCTGGAAAGTGTACATTTGGTCTACTTAACGGATGTGAGGTCGTATGCGTACATTTCCATTTCACAGTGTCCGGCTCTGTCAGGTGTAGTGGGCATTTTTCTGTGCATGTGTGGAGCCAGTTGTGTCCTCTGTTCGGCAGTGTCGGCTATGCACATTGTTCTACTTTGTCTTCAATGTGGGTGTGCTGTTTGTGCTATGTGTGTGTGCTGCAGTGTGCCAAGGGGATCTGGGACATGGTCCTGGGTGTTTTGTGGGTGTGCAGTGTGCTAAGCCTTGTTGTGCATGTATGCCATTGTGCCCATCTTCCCCGTCCCCCCAGTCCCTGTTTGTTGCGCTCCCTGCTGATGTTGTGTCTGGTCCTCTCAAGCTGTGTCCATACTCCGTACTCCCTCTCCACACTGATGACTGTTGCCTGGTATCCTCCAGCTCCGCCTCCGCCTGGAGGATACCCCTGGACTGCCACCTCCTGTCGCTGTTGCTGCCTTCCTGTTGGCAGCGGATTGGTGCCTTGTTTAGGTAGTTATGTCATGCCAGGCGCCTACTGGCCTCCTGGATTGGCCTCCTCGGCACTCCGACTGCAGTCCAGGTGGTCTGCTAGTGGGTCAGTTGTTGGTAGTGTTCTGTCACCTCCATGACGCTGGTCTTGTTTTCCTGCAGTTCCTTGCTGGTGGTCTGTGGGGGATTGAGGGGTTTGAGTTGGCCTCTGCAGTGAGTCAGGTTGCATCCATGTTGCTATGTGCTTTGGCTTGTATCTGGTGTATTTTCCCTGTGTTTTTTATGGTGCATTGTCCCGCCAGACGTGTGGGATTTGCAGGCCAGTGGCTGGTTTTCGCTACTTTTTGGTCTGCAGTTGGCCTCATCGCATGTTTTTTTCTGTTCGCGTATCACATTTTTGCGGCGTGGCGTTGATTTTCACGCAGACATTTGCTGCGTTGTCTGGTGTCTATGGCATGCTACCACCGAATTGTGAATTCCACGTTGCCACTGAGTTATTTTCCCACGATAGGCTGCGATGTTGAAGGTTGCGTTACGCTACTCTTGTGATAGTTATTACACATTCTTGTGAATATACCCCTTAGTTCTTTTGGGTTCACTGAGTATTGCCGAGTGTCATATTCTCTTTTTAGAGTCTATCTGTCAAGGTTTTCCAAAACTGTAATACCCCCTCCCTTAGAGATTATCCGTGACTCAAAGTTCTATTTTACTCACATAAAAAATAGTGGTGATCGGGGATCATGCGCTTCCTGTCGCGATCCAATTGACAGGGGTAGTTGGAAAAGCCTTTCACTTCTGGGTGAATATGGGTTTGCGATTTACCAAATTATGCTATTCTGCCGTCGCCCCTTCAAACACAAAGCATTTGAGTAGTATGCTTGTAGATTTTGTTCTCACTCAATAATTAATGAGGAGACTATGTAACACTAAAGAATACAAACACAAACAAGTGTCAAGCCGGATCACGCGTTCTTCGGTATTCTGTTTCATGCAGAGTGGTTGATCACAAAGCTATCTATTTATGCATGCCACACACCCAATTCGAGATCTTCACACAAACAGAAATAACTTTATCAAAGTATGAGCACCTCGTGCCTGCCTACAAGTCTCCCAGTCCACCTCCGAATGTCAGACTGAGTTTACGAGGTGGTATACATATGCGCTGTGTCTTCTTTTGAACTTCTTTTGTCTTCATTTTTCTTAAAAATAACTTTAAAAAATAATTTGCAAACATGTACACAAACTGATGAGGGTCTGCAAAAAGATAGAATACCCTGAACTACGAAATAATGAATGAACTGTTCAACACATTAAAAATGTTTCAGTGAGATTATGGTTCCCAATACAAAAAAAAAACTCTGGGAGGTGCCCTATTTCCCTATCCCTATCCCCACCCTCTCACATGGCAAAAATAGCAAAATAGGTATATACCACCACCACTTATGAGATTGTTTTTCTTGAAAGATTATTTTGGCCTGAAAAAAGGAATAGACAGTTAATATTGCCTGTGAATCCTCTTGAGGAATTTTCTCACGAAACCGACCCTAAAAACCTATTTTTTCTCCCTTTCTCAAACACCCCCTTTTTTCTTTTGTTTCATAGGAAATTCCTAGGAACAGAAAACCGAGACAGGTGAGAGCTTTAGGCCTCACCATTTGCACGAGGTGCATGCATAAATAAGCAGGGACATAGAAATAAGCCCTGATGAAGGCCCCAGACCCAGGAGACCTCTGTGCGAGGGCCGAAACATGTTGGCAAAGATATAAACAGGTGTAGTTGAACAATTACTTTCAACAACGAAACCCCCATTACTCTGTTTAACCATATCACAGGTAACCCATGAATAAAGAATAGAAGGAGAGGGTATACCTGTAGGTATTTATAATAATATATGTTACACTTGGATCCCTATTTATCCAGTCTCGATTTATATAAGAACACCCATCACATTCTTTGGTTGAGTCTGCACTGGTGGTACCACCCTACTAGGGTGTGGATAGGCAACGATGATGAAGCTTGTCACGATCAAGTGAGTGAGGCATCTAATCTAAAATCTTTGAATATCCGGAAACTTAAAAAGAAGGGTCAAACTTATGCAGTATAACAATTCCAGTTGTTTTTTTGTTTCTACATATTGAATTCGGGGGAGTGCAACTGGTCTTAGGATCTCTCACTCGCTTACCATGTGGGAACTGTGTTAGAGGAGTGTCAGAGGAACCTATGTAGGGTACGAAATTGAGTTAAAACTTTTTTGTTTTCCCACTTTGTGAATCTGCAGATCCACTGCAAGGCTCAGCGTGTCCCTGTGTAAATCCGCTACAGATTTGCAAATCTCAATGTACTTTGAAAAAAAAGAAACCACTTTCAAACCCACTCATACTCCTACACAGTCACTCATACAGTCACTCACAAACCCACACAGCCAGTCCCACACCTACTAACAGACACACACAGGCACTCACATGGCCCCTCACATACTCATGAAGGCACTAACAGACCCATTCACAGACCTGCAAGGCACTCACAAACCCAGTCACAGACCCACCAAGCCACTCACATGCCCATCACAGACCATACAGTCACTCACACACCCACTTACAGGACCATACAACCACTCACAGGCCCATATACCCACTCACATACCCACTCATTCATCCATACATCCACTCTGACACCCACTCACCAACCCATACAGCCACTCAGATATCCACTCACACAACCCTTACAGCTACTCATGGACCCACTCACAGACCCATGACGCCACTCGTATATGCACTCACACACCTATGCAGCCACTCTTGCACTCACTCAAAGATCCATACAACCACTCATACATCCACTCACAGACCCATACAGCCACTCAAATACCCACTCAACCATCCATACAACCACTCAGACACCCACTCACTGACCCATATAACCACTCAGACACCCACTCACTGACCCATACAACCACTCACATACCCACTCACACACCCACAAAACCACTCCCACTCACAGACCCATACAGCAATCACACATCCAGTCACAGACCCATACCGCCACTGACACTCACACACCCTCAATAAACTTTGTGTAGATGACAATTATACATGGAACCGGATGCAGTCTTTTGAGTTGTTGAGGAACACCCTGTTGAATCCATATGTTAAATGGACTTCGTCTTTTCTATATATGCCATCCATATCAAAGTGTTAGTTGTCGGGCCCATGTTGTGGTCTCAGAGGAATACAGAAACAGTTTTATTTACATGTTTCTTGGATTTCAGTATATGTTGAGAATATTGGGTTGACCACTGCCACTACTGTCTTTGGCAAATGTTGGAGAACACCAAGGCAGTATGTGGCAAAAGTGATAATAATTTACCAAAGATCTACTCCATTAGGATTTCAAGCTCTACCCCAGTAATTGTGCCTACATCATTGTAACCACAGTGCACAATAATGAGGTCTGGATGTTGGCAATCTGCAATGCTTCCAACTAAAGTCAGCAGTTAACGCCATTTTAACCCTCTCTGGCCAGCTCATATAATGTCTATAATAGATAAAACTAGGTCCCTTCCAATGCACTCTTTCTAGCAATCTCTCTGGCCCAAAACACAAAACTATGGACCACAATCCAGACTCTGATCATTTTGTAGACAAGCAGGTGTAGGTTACACGAAAAGCCTGCAGCAGAATGAGGCAGTTTGGAAAATTAAAGGCAGCTAAAATAGAGGACATTAAGTAAAACATAAATGAACATATTTAATTGGTTGGTGGAGATGTGCAGGGAACTAGAATTAGGGACTGTAACAAAAAAGTAGCTATTTCTGTGATTGGCTTTGGAAAAACAAAGTTATGTTGCTTGGGATATGCTTGGAATGGTAACAGTCAACCACACCTGCTACAGTTGATGTAAAGCTAGTATGCTGTTTAGAGAAAGGCATGTAAACATTTCCACTATTTGTAGGCAGAGACTACTGGAATCATGGTTACAATGGAAACAGACCTAAAAGACTGCAGGAGCCGAGCACAAAAGAGACTTTTGTGGAAAGACAGCAAAAGTAGACTAGTGTACATAAATTGCTCAGAAGGGGGTGTATGTCTTGTAACTGGCAATATTTTCCAAAATGAAGCACAATTAAAAAGCATTAACAATAGACTGTTGAATGCTCTTAAGGTCTTCTGTGTGGATCCACTGGTCCACCATGAAGTTACACGGGGCCACTCTGAGCACCGCGGTGAATCTCTAGATCTGCACAAAAAACTACCAAATTGAGCTTCTTTCTAGGAAACATGGAAAGGGCTAACAAATAGTGACCATTTAGGAGTGGTGCAACAAAAATAAAGGATGGAAGAAAGTATGTGATTTGCTAAGTATACGAGTATAAGTAAGAGAACATGGAGAAGGGTAGCCATTTTAGGTATTGTGCTACTGAGAGTGGAGGAGGATTGACATGGTGCTGACTTGAGATTTGCAATGGGGAACAGATGTTAGCAGATATTATAACAAAAGTTGGACAACAGCAAAGAGATTTTACAGGTATGCGTTAATTATGCTGTAGTATAAAAATTCTATTTTAAAAAAGTGAGTGTATATAAGCCAAATGAAAATGTATAGCTTCTAGACACTACAGTAGAAGGCAAAGTAAAAGGGAGAACATTAACACAAAATATAGTGAACAGCAAAGAAGGGGGATGAATTGCTGTACTGAAAATGTAGTTATTATATTAAGCCAATATGAATGACAGTGTTAGAAAATAGATGTGGGTGCTTGCTTATAATATGTAATTTAATAGTATGCAATTTGCTCCCCCTCACATACACAGAGAGGCACTCATACACCCACTTATATTTTAGCAAAAGCAGTTATGTACCTACCACTGATATAGCCAGAGAGTGACTGGCACACTCAGTCACACACCCATAAAACCATCCACGCACCCATTTACTCACCTATACATCTACTTGCATAGTCATACACAAATCCATACAGGCACTGTCACACCCACTCACACACCTATACAGCCTTTGATATACCCAGAAGTCAGAGAGTCAGTTACACACATACTTACACACCCAGTTATACACCCAGTCAACCATCAATTTAGCATCTCACATACCTGTTTACAAAACAATGCTACAACTCACATACACAGCGAAACAATGACAGAGGCCCTTTCACATCCACTCACACACCCACACAGCACTTATATAGCAACTACTAACCGAGCCACTTCCACACAAAGTTATACACCCAAACACCTACCAACACAGGCAGTTACCAATTCATACAGTCATATACATACCCATTTAGACATCCATAATGTCACTAACACACCCAGTCACATACTGAGATGCCCAGTTTGCCTTAGGAACCTGAGATGTCTACCACTGCTCGATAGAGGTAAAGTGATGTGCTTCTCACCTAAAAATGGTCTCAATAAATTATCCACGATTGGTATAATTAATTAATCTGTAAGTCCCTAGTAGAGTCTGCTACCTAAGCCCAGGGTCTGTAATTAAAAGCTAGTAGTGGGCCTGCAGCACTAATTGAGACATTCACGCAAGTGGCCCCTTAAAACTGTCTGAGACATGCCACTACAAAGCCTGTGTGTGCAGTTTACTGCCACTTTGACTGGCATTTAATTCCCCTTTTCAATGTTTAAACTCTCCTTTTTTACACATGTCACCCCAAGGTAGGCCCTAGGTAGCCCAATGGGCAGGATGCTGTGTAGTTAAAAAGTAAGATGTACTTTGAAGTTTCAGTCACTTGCACGTGCACTTACAGACTCATGCCCCCAGTTATATGACCAGTCAGCTACCTATACAGCTGCAAACATACCAATTTAGAAAACCTTGCAGCCACTGTCACTCAGTCAGACAGTAACAGAATCACTTACACATCCAAACACATACTCACAGAGTACTCATGCATCCCTTACTAATAGAGCCCCTTGCACACACAGTTGCACACCGAAACACCCACTAACACCGACAGCTACTAATCCATACAGCCTCCTATATACCCATTTAAACATCCATACAGTCTCTAACATACCCAGTCACATACTGAGACACCCAGTTCGTCTTAGGAATCTGAGCAGTTTACCACTGCTAGATAGTGGTAAAGTGTATGTGCTTATCACCTAAACATAGTTTGATTGACTTATCAACAATTGGTATATTTAATTATCTGTAAGTCCTTAGTAGAGTGCTCTACCTATGCCCAGGGCCTGTAAATTAAATGTTAGTATTGGGCCTGCAGCACTAATTGAGACATCCCTACAAGGAGCCCATTAAATCTGCCCGAGGCTTGCCACTGCTGAGCCTGTGTGTGTAGTTTACTGCTACTTCGACTTGACATTTAATACCTGTTGCCAATGTTTGAACTGTTCTTTTTTGTACATATAAGTCACCCCAAAGGTAGGTCCCAGGCAGCAAAATGGGTATGGTACTGTGTAGTTAAAAGGTAAGACTTGTACTTTTAAGTTTCAGTCACCTACACACATACTTACAGAACCATGCACCCAGTTATACAGCCAGTCACTCACATACACAGACACAAACATACCTATTTAGAGAACCATACAGCCACTGTCACATCCAGTCAGTGACAGAATCACTTACACACCCACTCATACACTCACATAGTACTTATGTATCCACTACTAATTGAGCCACTTCCACACACATTTGCACACCCAAACACCCACTAAAACAGTTAGTTATCAATCCATACAGTCACGTACATACCCAAAGTCAAAGTCCACTTTATTCGATTAATTAAAATCATAAAAGTATTCTACAACAAATATCATACGTTCATATATCTTAAAAACAGTTAATACAGTATTAAACAGTAGATAGAATTTAAAAAGCAAGTTAAAAAGGCATTATTTACACAGAATTCTTTGCAGTTTGCACTCAACATTACAGTAAACATGAATTCAAGTATCTATCCTCAATTGTGAATCCAATCTTAACCTTGATTTCTTACATCTAACAGATGCAGCCAAAAAACTAGCGGTGCAATACATAATTAAAGGGGAATGCAACATCTGTAAATATAACAGCGCAGGCTTGTACTGCGTGAAGCCCAGCTCCCTCAGAATTGATTTTAAATATCGAGTACGGGGTTCGTGATAAAAAGAACAGAAGAACAAAAAATGCGCATTATCCTGAGGGGAAAAACCATCACATTTGCATGGGGACGAGTCCTCGAGCTTACACCAGTCTTTCTCGTCCCGCAGAACCATATAAATTTGGTTAAAACGGAATTTGGACAGTAGCCACCTATGAAAAGAATTAGTGACCACTGCCAAATAAGGAGCCAACTCAAAAGATGGGGTTATCAATACATGAGCCCTCACAGAGGGTTTACATAATTCATCCGCTTCACGCTCGGCCATACGTAATCTGATGAAATTGTTCTTAACCCACAACAAATCTGCTTTGCACAGGGATTCTGGACTGGTAAAGATTTCAGGGCGTCCCAGACTTGCGGCCAAGGACTCAACATAGGACAGCCGCTGAATATCCCTCCTGTGATCTAACATAAGACAGTCTTTGATTATCCTATGATTAAGGCTAAGATTCGGATTAAGCCAAAGCTTAATCCACATCAGAAGTGGAGCGAGATTAATTATATCTAAAATATAACCCAAACCCAGCTCAAGATGTAAAGAGTGAGTGGCAGTTGACTGGGGTAGACCCAACAGAGAACGAAGAAATTTATTTTCCTCTGTCTGGATGCATTTAGAATTAGCGTAGCCCCAGACTGCAGCCCCGTATCTAGCGATCGCGGCTGTCTTGGCTTTGTAAACAGCCAGGACAGCATCGATAGGTTTCCCCCCCAATCTTTTAGTAAATCCCAGGATTGCAGAGTATGAGCTTCTCACCGCGTTCGCTTTGGCTGTTAACTGCGGTGTCCAGTTTCCCCTTTGGTCAAATATCACTCCCAAGTAGGTGAAAACTTTAACATTTGTAATCGCCTCTCCATCACAAAAAAAGGTTTTTTCTTTTAGTTTACCACATCCTGCTGACATAGTGTGCGATTTGTTCTTATTCACCACCAGGTCAAGACTGGACATAAAGTTACCGAAGGAATTGAGTAACTTTTGCAGGGCAATTGGGGTCCTGGCTATTAGCACCGCATCATCGGCGTAGAGGAGCACCGGAATTGGTGCACCCCCCATGCTCGGAATATCCTTTGTAGCTGCCCTTAATTCATCCTCCAATGAGTTCACGTATAACGTGAACAGCATTGGCGCCAGTATACATCCCTGACGGACCCCTCTAGTTGATCGAAAACTCTTGGTACACTTTCCGTCCGCTGTCATTCTGATGCGGGCCCTCAGATCTTTATGGAGCTCTGCCAGAAAGTGTACCAAGGAGCTATCGAGGCCCATCTTCAGGAGCATTGCCCACAACTTAGATCTATTAACAAGATCAAAAGCTGTGGACAAGTCCATGAAGCCAAGAAATATACTTCCCCCTTTAGCTCTGGTGTATTTAGAAATTATGAGGTGGAGATTGAGGCATTGATCCTCTGTACTCCTCCCTGACCTAAATCCGTATTGTGCCTCGGACAGGATATTGTTCCCCTTGGCCCACGCGGATATTCTTGCTAGGACAACCTTTCCTAGGATTTTAACCGAGGAGTCCAACAACGAAATCGGTCTGTAACATTTCGGATCTCCTCTCTGCCCTTTTTTAAATATTGGCACAACTGTGGCTAAAGACCAGGTCTGAGGGAATCCAACTACGGCAGAGGCATTAAAAACTTTTGTTAAAATATTGGCCCAGAACAGCGGATTTGCCTTGAACATATCCGCTGGCACTCCATCGGGACCCGGGGCCTTGCGTCCTGCTGTATCCTCTATAGCTCTAAGTACCTCAGTTATGTCAAAGCTCACAGGCTCCAAGGGGTTCTCAGTAGCAGGGATTATGAAAGGTTCCAGCTCCCTATTACTATCATAAATATTTTCAAAATGGCGGAGCCAGTCCTCCTCTGATATATTAAGTTCCATTACTGAGTTTTGGTCACCTGAAAGTAAAGGAGTGTTAATAATTGACCAAAACTTAGCACTGTTTTTTAGGGTGGCTTTATCCATTAATTCTTCCCAGGCTTTACTCTTTAGTTCATTTTTGCGCAAATTAGTGGCCAAAGTAAAATCCTTTCTTAATCGTGCGACTAGCACTTTGTCCCTTGGGCGCGTGTTGAGGGCTTTCTTGAGGTGATTGTATGCTTTGCTACAATTTTTGTCAAACCAACCTTTCACCGATTTATGTTTGCCCCCCTGACCTTTGGCTGTGAGGCAAGTGGACACAAACCGGCAAACACCCTCGAAGGAAGATATAACCTCCTTACTCCCAGTTAACGGGTTGGCACACATATTTAATTCATCAGAAACTGAAGAGGATACGGTTAAGAAAAAATTGTCGGGTACAACCATTTCCCATTTAATTCTTCTCCCCTGATCCTTGTCCTTAACATGCAATATAGACCGCTGGGTGACAACTGATTTTAACAAAAAGGAGCTACTCACTAGCTCCAACCCCACGGGATTATGGTCACTCATAGGCATAGCAATTGCATTATATGAAATCACATAGTCCAAAAAACCTCTTGAGACAAAAATAAAATCAATTATCGAGTCACAAGCCCTTCCCGTATAAGTGGCAACCCGTGTACTCTTATCGTAGAATTCTGGTTCATACAGCTCATTTTCCCGTAATACATTTTCGAGCGCCAAACCCTTCTGTGTATGTTCTAGGTGAGGGGAGGACACACTATCCGGCCCATCTTCATCCCCTAGGGCACAATGTGAGCACAAATGAACATTAAAATCGCCCATTAAAATAAATCGACACAAAGTGGATTGTTTGACTCTATAAAGACTTAAAAAATCTGCTAACCATGAAATGTACACAGTTTCAGGGGAACCGTTCGGTGCATTATAGCAATTAACAAGGAGCAATTTACAGCCGTCCTCTAATTTTATCTCCAGAACGAGGAAATTATGAGAGGCACAGTCAATCAGGGTAATTTTGCCCTTGATATTCACCGATACCAGTGTCAATAGGCCTCCTTTGTTCCGGCCTGCAGGGGAAGGCAAAGCAGGTACAAAATAAGAAGTAAAGCCGTCTAGCCAGTAATCACAGTCCATGTCCCAAGTCTCTTGAATAGCGATGATATCATGGAGCTTTACGAAATTATCCCAGTTTGGGTCTCCCTTCTTGGACCGCAAACCAGCGATGTTCCAGGATAACAGTCTAACCGTGTCCCCTTTAGCAGTTGTGATCTCTGTTATACTGTTTAGAGAAAGACAGTGTAGCAAACTCTAAGGGCGTAGATAATCCCTAGATCAGAATCCAAACAGAATAATAGACCCTCCAAAACATTCAAATAACTGTGTGCTGAAACAGTAATTTATACAAAAATTCTTCAATTTATTTATTTTGATTTTAGTATATTTTGTTTGTTATTTTTATCCTTTGTATAAATTTCATTTACTTATTTAGTTCATTGTCCACATTTAAAAAGAACCTTGGTGTATAATACATAATGTTCAAACACAAGCAAAAAAATTTGATTATTTACAACTAAAGACGTACAAAGACAATAAGTGAGAACAGAAAAAATTACATGACCACAATTACAAAAGCAAATTAACACAGTGATATACGAGATATTCAGTCGTTGGAAAAATTGATGAAGGCAATGCGGTTGAGTGGAACTACGCGCGTTTCGGCCCAAGGCCTTCGTCAGGTGACCGTCATTCGTATATTTTAAATAAATAGAAAAGGTGTTATAACACAACAATAGACAAGTTGACGAATCAACACTTCGCTTCCTATGGCGACAGTTTTAATTTTATTTGTATCGAGTCAATTATGCTTATTTGTTCCTGCAAAATGACTTTCTACGCACTAAGTCACGTGTTGATTATAGTGAGTCTGGTTAATTGGAGATATAAACGAATCCTTAGGATCTTTATTCCAATGGGCTGATTCTCAGATGTCCGATGATTAATATTTGTAAAATTTTTTCAAGGCAACCCGCAGAAAATGTCAAAGCTTTTGGTCACTTTCCTTGTAGTCAATCTTGATTTAGTGACGCTGGCACATGTACGGGCTGAGAATATTAGATTATACAGCCACTTTGTCTTATGACTCTCGTGCGTTCAGATGGGGGTTCTGATCGGTCGATGCTTCTGAAGTCCGCGATCTATTATACTGTTACCATCCGCAGCAGATGAAGGTACATGAACCGTTGGTGTTAAATCCACTAAGACATCGTCCACTGTACCCTCTCCGGCACCCCGTCAATCGCAAAGGTCGAGACCTGAGAGAGCATCAAATCTGTTGTGTGTTGCAATAGGTGGACCATAGGAAAAATGATTATCGCGTCCCTGAACCAAACTTAGAGGAGCCGATCTGGGCCCCACCGGGGTGAATGGACTTAGTCTTTGTCTGGGTAAGGAGGCTAAGTTGACATGATTGTAGAAATATCCTAACGGACGCACTTGAATACCATTGCTGTCCTCCAACAGAGATGCTGCCCGTAGGAGTACTGTGGCCACATGTTGAGGGTATTTAAAGTTCACCACCACACAATCCCCTCTACAAGTTTTCCTCGAGGGACCAATCCAATTTACCCTCCTAGTCGTGATAATGTCTCCTGCAAATTTAGTAAGGAAACCGCATTTAGCACTCAGCAAAGCCACCACTTTGTTTTTGAGTGAGTCGTGAACTTCCTCTTGTGGCTCAGTAGAGCCTGGGGTATGTACTGGGACATTTGCCAACACGACGACATATGGGGCGCAATCCGGGGGTAGATTAATGGAATTATTGCGCCTACTTTGTATGGCATTCGTGTTGTATGAGAGGCCTGGTCTCTGCTGGCTCTTAACCGTGTCTATAGCCGAGTCTATTGGCGAGGAGCAAGTGGCTGAGGGGACAATACGGTTGTTATCCGTGCTATTGACCTGAGGGATCATAGGAGATGGATTGGCAGCTTTTGTAGCATTTATCCCCACCACCTCAGAGCTCACTGTGCTAGTTGAAGGGAGTGGGGAGTTGGCCTTAACTAAATTAGCCAACTGCTGGTCCAACAGACCTCCTAGTCTTTTTATCTCAGCGTTCTGAAGGACTGGGTTCTTTTGGACCCAGCGGTGCCAGGGCACAACACCTGAAACCTTCGTGGGTAACCTGCTCCGGCGTACAAGTCACAGAGACACGGGACACTTCCTTCGGCGTCAAAGAGTCAAGGTTTATTTACTGCAGGGAACACAGAAGTCACAGGAAGTACATCGAGTGTAGTTCGGGGAGACTGCTTCAAATTGTATTTGTGGATCGCTCCTTTTATACAGTTTTTACCCATAGGATAACATGATACACAATAGTTTACAACCCGGTTCCCACATTTCGCTCTCAGAGGGGTCGCTTTGGTCACTTTGAAACACACAAGGTCCGGAACATAAGTGCGGAAACATTTGGCGGTTCCCAACTGTAAAAACCCATCTTCCCACCATTAGCAAATTCCAATCAGCAGTAAAGTAGATCGAAATAGGAACGAAGACAGGTGCAGAGGAAGACGGAGACAGTGGGGAGATCGGAAAGGGTGTAAAAGGGGAGTGTCGAGGAAACACGAGATACAGGCATCAAAGGGACGTGCCTAATGAGATGCACGGCTGAGACAATAAGTCCGTGTGGCAAGATGAGCCTCGAGCGGCGCCATCTGCCTTACAGTAGCAACCCCCTCATCATAAAGACACTTACAAAGGACATGTGTCTTCCGCAAATATCTTGGGAGTCCCAGGGTCGCGAAGCGGACAGCGTCCGTTCGCTGGCTACTTGAGGGCAAGAGACAAAATGGATGCCGTATCTAAGATGGAACCCGTGGGTACAGATGAAAAACCCACGTAACAAACGAACGGTTTAAGTCAGCACAGCGAAACTGCGCACACTTACTAAACTCGTCATTTGCGGTTCATAGATACTAGACTCGACCACATTCGTGCGAGTTAAAAACACCACTTACAATTGTCACGGAACCTCAGACGCTCCTTTTGCCCTCATGTAGGCAAGCACTAGTCGGAATCATATTCGATATTCATCAGACCATCAAGATGTCGTTGTAGCATAGCTCTGTCCGATCGAGTCCCCTTGGTAACAGATGGTTGTCTCATACACGTTGTAGCACAGAGGCCACATAAGGCAGGACCACACTGCACACAAAGGCAACACGTGAACAGGAACACTACCACAACCCCGATGATCATCAGAATCTTCCAACCCCAAGCCGACACCAGGCCCCAAAACCAACCGAGTAGCGTCCAATCCCCTACATCCACGTGTATGGATTCGGAGATCTTGTGCAACTTCGAGATGGCTTGATAGACAGTAGGAGCATTATCTGGGATGAAAATGCAACAGCTCGAATGGATCACTTTACATACCCCACCGCGATCTGCTAAGACAACATCTAAAACCATACGGTTTTGTAATGTCATAAGTCTCTCCGCCTGAAGTTCTGTGGTGATATTACCAAGGGCACTGGCAGTAATGTTAGCTGTCGATTCTACCACTCGAGTCAAATGTCTCAGGTTCCTACTATTAACCATAGGTCCCCAAAACGGGAGGAAACCCTTGAAAAAGTCTCCTGCCTCTTGACCGGCAGTATCCTCTTCGCTAATTACGCCTCGTACTACTCTAGTCTTATGATAATCGGCATCTACAGTAAACGTCGGAGGCAACAGATTTGCAATAAAACATGAGCCCATGAAGTCTGCGGGCAACCATGTGTATGCACGATCATGACAGATAAAGTATGTACCCTTGGCAGCCAGAAACACAGGGGTCGGGGACATTGGCAGAACGTAACTTTCAGTGCAAGCACTTGCTCCAAGTGAGGCTTGCGAACCACGACCCACAAGACAAAGATTACCAGTGTGGGGTACGACCCATATTGGAGACGAGCTTTTAAGCTGCTTTTCATTAGTGAACATACTATATTCCCCTCTACTTAGGACCCTATAGGCTTGTACCTCTTCTTTAGGGATGAGAAAAGGATCATGGATCTCATCTTCCATCTCCTCTATTGCCATCGATAGCACCCACTGATACGAGGTAGGACCAGAGTTGGGGGAACGTTGTTCTGGAGTGGGGTGGAAACCCAGTGCGCTTCGAAGCATTGTTTGGAATGCTCGAGCTGACCCTTGGGAACTATACGGTAACACCAGATATGGAATTCCCTTACCCGTAGTATGTGGCATCAACCCACACACCCAACAATTAGTAGTGTTAACCACTAACTGATGCTGATGGAGGAGCTGGATAAAGGAATTGTTGCGGAATTCTACACGTCTAGCCTGTTCGTGTTCCGGTAGCATGTGAAAGGAATGGGGAGAAACAGTAGAAGTAAGGTTAGGGTAAGGAGTAGGAGTAGGGGTAGGAAGTAAGAAGTAAGACATAGTGTAATACACCCCACCCGCCAAAAATGCAGAAGCAGTCAGAAACAATACAAACAATTGGAATACAAAACATTTAGTACGACTAAGTTTCTGCAGCTGGACTCTATACGCCTGAGCTCCTTCCAAATCATTCAGCTTCGAAAATGCCATTTCCCTACGACCGTCCGCAACGTTTCTTGACGCACTTCGTTCTGTGCAGCAATAGTCAATCCCCAGGAGTTCCTAGGAACCGACGGCCTTTAACCTAACGTCAAGACCTACTGTCCAGAAGGAAGTACGCGCGCGGCCCTACGGCCCTCAATACACAATATGTATTTATTAGCACAATATTTCTCAGCTGTGGAAGGAAAAAGATACAAAAAAAAACTTGATATATATAAAAAACAATTTTCAATGATACGAGTGTTCAAAATTGATCATGGGAAACGAGGATATTGCAGTTATCGATTTCAGCAAAGCAAGAAAATTTTATTTGTCCTTAGTGTGAGATCGCAAAGAATATCGATGTTTCCCTGGACGTGTCTGCTCGTCGAACAAAGGATCTGTTGAAGAGACAGCGTCCTGCTGATCAGTTCGTTGGTCTGGTCTTGAGTCTTTTGCTGACAAGTGTTCAACAGTGGCTTTCTGCTGCGCTGAGGGTTCTTCAACAAGCTGTGCGTCGCTAAAAGGTACAAACGCCGGCAATGTGTCTGATTCTGTTGACGCGATGCCTTTCCTTATCCACGGGTCTGCCGGCAAAGGAATAGGGACTCGCTTACAATGGGTAGCATGTACCCAATTCTTCCGCCCCTCAAGACGAACGGCAGTCCTCGTGGCCAGGAGCACCTGGTAAGGTCCGGTAAAGCGGGGGTCCAGATTGTTTTTGCGTGAAAAATTTCGGGTAACCACCCAATCCCCGGGCTGGAGCTGGTGGCCTGGACCCTCCGTCTGCGTCGGCAAGGCGTCGTAAACCTGTTGATGAATTAACCTCAGTTTAGCAGTCAAGTCATGTAAGTAATCAATCAACATCGGAAACTCAAGATCAGAGAATACACCTGGCCTAGGAACCCCCCACACATTCGCAGGACGGCCGAACACTATTTCATAGGGACTAAGCCCTATTCGGGAGTGTACAGTCGCCCTAGTTGACAGTAATGCTAGAGGCAAAGCATCAGGCCACGAAAGTCCAGTCGTAGCTTGAATCTTCGCTAGTTTTAGTTTAAGGGTGCCATTGTACCCTTCAACCAATCCAGCTGACTGGGGATGATTGGCGCTATGGAATTTCTGATTAATTCCAAGGCCCTTACACACACTCTTCATCACACTTCCAACAAACTCACTTCCGTTATCTGACCACACGACTCTAGGCATTCCGTACCGAGGAAAGTATTCCTTCAGTAGGATTTTCGCAGTAGACAAAGCAGTATTGTCTTTGAGGGGATAGGCCTCGATCCATCGGGAGAATGCGCAAACCACAACCAAAACGTATTTCAGGTTATTGCATCGCTCCATATGGATGAAGTCCAATTGGATCACCTCAAAGGGATACGAAGGAGGAGCAAAACTGCCAGGAGGAGTTGGGGTTCCTTTGCCAGGATTGTACATTATACACACCATACAATTCTTCACCAAACGTTCAGCACACTTCGTAATACCATCATTCTTCCACACATCAGCCAACAACTTGCAAATACCTTTCGCGCTAATATGTGCTAACCCGTGCGCCATTGTCACAACGGCCAGTACATATGCATCAGGCAACATCCATCTTTTCTGATCCGACAAATCAATCCAGCAACCATTCGCATCCAACCTTCCCGTACTTTCTTTCCACTTCATTTTTTCAGTGTCGGTGGCCTCATTCTGAATTGCTTTCACACTCTCTATGGTATTTTCACACATACTTGATTCTGCAGGCCACCTAACCGAACTCGTCACATACATTCGAGTGCTAAGGTTCCGGGCAGTCTCCTTAGCAATCTCATCTGCAAACGCATTACCACGACCAACATCATCCGTCACTTTACGATGCGCACTACACTTAACAATTGCAACTTGAGCAGGCAAAGTCAATGCATCCAAAAGATCGTTCACAAGCTGGCCATGCTGTATTTTCGTGCCATGTGACGTCAAGAAACCACGCTCTCGCCACAATCGTCCGAAACTATGCGCTACACCGAAAGCATACTGACTATCGGTGTACACATTCACACGTTTACCTTTTGCTAATACACATGCTCTAGTAAGAGCGATCAGCTCTGCAGCTTGGGCAGAATTCTGATTCAATCTCGCAGTCTCAACAACAGTATTCAGCGTCACAACAGCATAGGCAGTAGTGACATCGCCATTCGGCAACTTAAAACATGACCCATCCACATACAGGGTGCCATCCGGGTCTTCCAATGGGGTGTTTTTAAGGTCCACACGACCTTTTGTTTCCTCTTCTGTCCGCAAGTAACAGTCATGTTCTGTTACTGCATCTGACTCTGCACTAATTGGTAACAAAGTTGCCGGATTTAGGACATTACAACGTTTTATCTGAATATGGCTTGCCAAGAGCGTCAATTCGTACCCAGATAACCTCGCACTCGTCAAGTGCTGAGTTTTCGTACGGTTCAAAAGAGTATCGACTGCATGCGGAACCATCACCGTAAGCATATTATCCATGACCAATCCTGCTGATTGTCGGATGGAGACCGCAGCTGCCGCAGTTGCTCTCAAACAACTCGGCAATGCTCTAGCTACTGGGTCTAAGGTCGAGGAAAAATATGCACATGGACGTTGCTTACCACCAAAAGGTTGCGTTAAGACGCTTAAAGCACAACCTTCCCTCTCGTGAACATATAAAGTGAACGGCTTACTGTAATCAGGGGTACCTAACACAGGAGCCGAACACAATGAATCACGCAGTTCAGAGAAACTTTTCTGACATTCTTCCGTCCATGGTAAAGGAGTTGAAACATCCTTGCACGTAAGAGCCACCAATGGTTTCGCTAGCAATGAAAAATTAGGAATCCACTGCCTACAGTACGACGTGATACCTAGAAAGGCACGCACATCTCTTTGGGTTTGTGGCACAGCCATGCGCGCAATCGCTGCAATTCTCTCTGGGGTCAATCTCCTTCCCTCCTTTGACAATAAGTGACCTAGATAGGTTACTTCTTGACAACAATATTGGAGTTTAGAAGGTGACACCTTGTGATTTAACTCACAGAGATGTTGCAGCAACGACACTGTAGCGATTTTGCAAATGTCCTGAGTATCAGCAGCCACCAATAAGTCGTCGACGTATTGGATTAAAGCCGCACCAACCGGCAACCGAAACGCATCTAGTTGACCCTTCAAAGCTTGACTGTAAATCGATGGACTTTCACAGTAGCCCTGAGGAGCGCGTTTGAACCGGAAGCTACGTCCACCAAGAGAGAAACCGAAAAGGTCCCTGCTCTCTTCGGCAATCGGGATGCTGAAAAATGCATTTTTCAAATCAATCACCGAGAACCACGAAGCAGTAGCTGGAATCAGAGTCAGTAGCGCCGTGATGTCAGGCACAACAGGGAATTGAGGAACCACAATTTTATTCACCTCCCGTAAATCGATAACAAAACGATAAACAGGCGGTTTGGTAGGATCAGTACGTTTAAGAATGGGCAGTACAGGACTATTGCACACGTTTCCCCGAGTCTCCTCAATAACATCTTTCTCGATCAAGTCATAGATGATCGCTAACAAAGCTCGTTCACCATCAAGGGAGATACGGTATTGGGGAATACGTGGCAATCGCACATTCGATTTCAACTGAACAACATAAGGGGAGATATCAAGTAGGCCCACATCATTTGGACCCGTCGCCCACAAAGACGCAGGAAGAGAATCCAATTCCGGTGGAAGCTTATCGAGAGACAAATACATGGGAGAGACTACTCTCTCTCCGAACGTAAGCTTTACACCCGCAGGAGAACAATACAAGGTTGCATACAAACGTTTAAGCAAATCCAGACCCAAAAGATTCTCACCACAACCAGTGGTCAAAATCAACGGAGCTTCGAGCTCACGAGGCCCAATTGTAAGGGGCAAAGGGCACGAAACTGGGTTGCTAACGGGGGCGCCAGAGAATCCAACGGAAACATTTGTTAAGCCAGACAAAGGTGCGCCAGGGAGTTTCGAATGCATGATAGAACTTTTCGCTGCACCAGTGTCCAACAGAAAAGGCTCAACGACGCCCGATGTAGCAACTGCGACGTAAGGCCCTCTCTGATCAACCGGAACTGATACCACTCCCTCCCCTTGTCTTTGGCTGTCCTAGTAATTACTATCGTCAGTTCCCTGATCGACGTAATAATCGTCTACATTGTACTGCGCAGATCGTCCTTGCGATGATCCACGTTGATCGAAACAGTTATTAGAATTAGATGAATTGTCAGAACGGTCGTTCTGAGCACCACGACCTCTACCACGTGATGCGTTCTGTGAACCACCACGACCTCCTCTAGACGAAGTACCACTAGTACGGTCATTCAAAGCAGGACAATTGAATTTAATGTGTCCCTCCTGTCTACAATAAGCACATTGATTATACCCTAACGAAGATCTTTGGAAAGAGGAATCATTACGCGGCTGCGATCGATTCGATTGCGACTGTGATCTATTCTGTTGAGGCGCATTCTGATTAGAACGCGGCGGATACGCTTGTTGCAACAACACTTTAGTTTTCAGCTCTTTCGTCTTTCTATCAGCACGGTCAGTTTCCTCTTTTTCTCTATTCTCATAATATTGTGCCGTAGCCAATATTTGAGCTGAGGTAGAAACGGCCCACGCACTTTCTGAATTCTTTAATTTATTGCACAAGTCGGGCAATAAGTTCGATACGAATTTATCTACAAACAACCGTTGTCCACCCTCAGTACCCATATCCTGTCCACTATGATCGACGAATGTTTCCTCGAACCTTGTGAAGAAGTCTGAAACACTCTCATCTTTCTTCTGCTTACAGGCTGACAACTTGTCCCAATTTACCCTCATAGCTGGCATAAGCGTTTTCATTAATGTAATGATTCGCTGGGGAAGAAGTTCAATCAACTGATCGGGTTTAGTAGCAGCCACTTGTCCAGCGTCTGCCGCTGTAATGGCAGCCCAATCACCACCTAATTCATTCGCGTGATCTTGGTGACGAATCTTGGCCCATACCGGTTGCGGTACGACATTGCCAAACAACATGTCGATATCGGCCAGATTCATTATCGTAGCATCCACAAGCTGCGATAATTCTTTGTAATACCCCGCAGGATTTTTGCGAGGATCAGGCAAAGTTTGTTTCACCTGAAGCACTTCCGATCGTTTCCATGGGAGGTGTATCCACACTCTCTGGAAATGCGCTGGTACTGGAGCATTAGCATTAGTATTATCAGCGGGTACCCAAACCGGCGGAACTTCACGCATAGGATATTGGCCAGACCCATCTCCTTTCTCAATGTCCTCAACGAACAATGCATGAGGAATAGGAGCGGGACGAAGAGATAGCAACCGCTCAATAGCGCGTCGGACATTAGTGTCGACTATCAGTCCAGTTGCGAACTGAAGCCGAAGTTCAGACAGGGCGGACAGCACCTCGTCAGGCGCAAAGGCCACTATCTGATCATGTAAGAACTTGCACATTTCATCAAACACATATCTCTGAGTAGGTATGTTGAATTGATCAAACGTTTCGAGGACAACACGTGGTGGATTTCTAACAGGGTTTATCATCCAACCCATCGCCATATTATATAGCGCAACACGTTCTCTATTACCAGGAAGCTGGCTACGTCTCTGAGGACCATCAGAACCAGCAGACCCAAAAACAGGTCCGAGCGACTGGAAGAAGTTTGTTGCAAGGGGAGAATTACGATTACGAGTAGAGGGAGAAGAGTAGGATACAGGACTAACAAGAGAAGGAGTAGAAACATTAGCAACAACAGGGGTTAACAACACAGGAGCAGTAGCGGGAACAGGAGTATGTGGAAGCGGAGGAGCAGTAGGAATAGGAATAGGCAAAGGAGCAGGAACAGGCGGAAGAGCGGGTGCAGGTTGAGGAACAGGCGGAGGAACAATAGGTGGAAGAACAGGTACGGCAGGGACCACAGGAGCTGCGATACCCTGTACGTACGGGGGTGGCGACTTCATAAGATAGGACATTAAAGAATCCTCAACTGCCTCTTCCTTCTTATCCGACTCCGTAGGCAAAGCAGGATAGCATTTATCTATGGACATACGCTGTAGCCTCTCAAACACTTCCTTATCCTTATCCTCCTTATCACGCTGAAACTGCTCAGCTTTCTTCACTATGGTAGCAACATTATCTCGCTCACTACGTTTATTTTGTCTGATTTCTTTCTGTCGGGCTTCTTTGCGCCACAACCGAAAGGCATCAAACATGGCCGGCCTAGATTTGCGTTCGAACAACTTTATTTCCAAATTATCTAAGATCGACGCTTCGAAGCTACCGTGAGGTGGCCAACGAAGATCGCCGTCTTTCTTTGTATATTTTATCCAATAATCGTTAAAAGCAATCGGGCCTAGCCCATGTTTGCTATATAAGTCATAAGTAGGAGTTCCAACCGGAGGTATCGGACACGAGTCCTCCAGCAGGGAATCCGCACCACAAGGTCTAAAACAACTGAACAAAGTACTGCGACCAGGCATCTTGCACACTAGCCGAGTTTCACAAACTTCAAGGGTTACGGGATTTCGGGATTTACCAAGTCCCAGTAAGGACAAAACCCTCGGTCTTTGGCGGCTGCAGTCGTCAAACAAATACAACAACAAAGTACGCTAGCAAAGTGTCACCGACAAAAACACTCACACAGCGTGTACAACAAAAACACTAGTGTTTACAACAAAGACACTCGCTAAAGTGTCTACAACCAAGAACTCTGGGAGCGACCCACAAATACTTAACTCAAAGAACAATGGCGTCCTCAGGAAGGCCCGTCAATCGTCTCGCTATACCAAGGTCTACGCCAGGCGCCAAAACAGGTCTACAGTCAGGGCAGCAGTCCGTCGCAGCCGTTAGGAGGCGGGAATCTTCGCGGGAAAAGTCTTCGGGCCACTTATTTCGACAACAGGATCGATGAAGCGGGGTGCACCTTCCCTCGGAGATTTCACACGAAGTTCCTCACGATCGTCGGGCTTGGACCGGTACCACTGATGCAGCCCCACGTTGGGCGCCAACTGAAGGACTGGGTTCTTTTGGACCCAGCGGTGCCAGGGCACAACACCTGAAACCTTCGTGGGTAACCTGCTCCGGCGTACAAGTCACAGAGACACGGGACACTTCCTTCGGCGTCAAAGAGTCAAGGTTTATTTACTGCAGGGAACACAGAAGTCACAGGAAGTACATCGAGTGTAGTTCGGGGAGACTGCTTCAAATTGTATTTGTGGATCGCTCCTTTTATACAGTTTTTACCCATAGGATAACATGATACACAATAGTTTACAACCCGGTTCCCACATTTCGCTCTCAGAGGGGTCGCTTTGGTCACTTTGAAACACACAAGGTCCGGAACATAAGTGCGGAAACATTTGGCGGTTCCCAACTGTAAAAACCCATCTTCCCACCATTAGCAAATTCCAATCAGCAGTAAAGTAGATCGAAATAGGAACGAAGACAGGTGCAGAGGAAGACGGAGACAGTGGGGAGATCGGAAAGGGTGTAAAAGGGGAGTGTCGAGGAAACACGAGATACAGGCATCAAAGGGACGTGCCTAATGAGATGCACGGCTGAGACAATAAGTCCGTGTGGCAAGATGAGCCTCGAGCGGCGCCATCTGCCTTACAGTAGCAACCCCCTCATCATAAAGACACTTACAAAGGACATGTGTCTTCCGCAAATATCTTGGGAGTCCCAGGGTCGCGAAGCGGACAGCGTCCGTTCGCTGGCTACTTGAGGGCAAGAGACAAAATGGATGCCGTATCTAAGATGGAACCCGTGGGTACAGATGAAAAACCCACGTAACAAACGAACGGTTTAAGTCAGCACAGCGAAACTGCGCACACTTACTAAACTCGTCATTTGCGGTTCATAGATACTAGACTCGACCACATTCGTGCGAGTTAAAAACACCACTTACAATTGTCACGGAACCTCAGATCGCGGTATCGAATTTGGCCGCAAGGGAGGCAATGGAATCCTTAAGTTTTAAGTCAAAAGTGGCCTCAATGATTTTGATTAGTAGACCAAACTGCTCAGGACTCAAGGTGATGCTGGTATCCTTTTTACTCTCTGCGCTCAGTTTTGCTTTAGGGGAGGTGTGACTATCGGGCAAGTGAATGTCCCCTCTTCTCCTGTGGGTGATCTTACCCCCCCTCTTGCTTTGCTGCTTTCTACAGGTTCTAACAGGTCTCTCTTTTTTGCTTCCTTCCGCTACCTCTGCCACTACCTCTTCCTCAGAGTCAGACGATAAATTATCAAGCATTAATGTATCAGGCGTTATAGCGTCAGGGGCCTGATGGATCGAAGCTACTACCACGCTAGCTGAGTTAGATGCGATTTGTTCCCCTAACATACAAACAGTGCTATTTTCGCCCTCTGAGGATGCCTCCGGCGTAGTTGCTCTTACTGGAGGGAGGTCATGGTCTAGAGAAGCAACTTTGCCCAAAGAAGCCCTTCTGTCATCGTTGATTTTATTTACCATTTTGACAAGGAAATTGTTCATAGAGCCTGCCCCTGTAACCACCTTATCTTTCTTTGTGCCTGACATTATAGAAACTGTAACGGGGTTGATTTACAGCAATGACTATGCCTATGCCTAGGTGTCACCAGGAATCCTATGACCAGTTTATCAGGGTATAAGCCTGTAAAGTCCCACAGCCTTATCCGACACTGCTCCAGCAAAATAGCACAGCACAGTTTGTTACTCACAGGGTCTCTGGCCCAGCCCAGCCTCTTCCTGCCTCTGACGGCCTCAGACGGCCCGCCCTCTGCCCGGGCTCCGCCCGGCGCCGCCCGCGCGCGTCCCGCGACGCGGAGGAAGCGTCCTGCTCTTGAGGCGGTGAACCGGAAGTCGCCGCAAGTCTCCCTGGGAGCTGTAGTCTCCAGCCTCTGGCCGCCAGGTGTTGCAAAGCGGCGCGGCGAGACTGCAGCGTTGGGGACCCAGGAGACTCACAAATGCCCGGTAATGATCCTTAGGTCCTCTGCGCTCCTCTGCGTGGCGGAATTGCTCTCCCCCGCTCCCCGAGGAAGCGTCCTGCTCTTGAGGCGGTGAACCGGAAGTCGCCGCAAGTCTCCCTGGGAGCTGTAGTCTCCAGCCGCTGGCCGCCGGGTGTTGCAAAGCGGCGCGGCGAGACTGCAGCGTTGGGGACCCAGGAGACTCACAAATGCCCGGTAATGATCCGTAGGTCCTCTGCGCTCCTCTGCGCGGCGGAATTGCTCTCCCCCGCTCCCCGAGGAAGCCTCCTGCTCTTGAGGCGGTGAACCGGAAGTCGCCGCAAGTCTCCCTGGGAGCTGTAGTCTCCAGCCGCTGGCCGCCGGGTGTTGCAAAGCGGCGCGGCGAGACTGCAGCGTTGGGGACCCAGGAGACTCACAAATGCCCGGTAATGATCCTTAGGTCCTCTGCGCTCCTCTGCGCGGCGGAATTGCCCATTTGAACATCCATACAGTCACTAAGACACACAGTCACATACTGAGACACCCAGTTCACCTTAGACATGTGACCAGTTTACCACTGCTAGAGAGTGTAGGATGTCTAATTTATCTGTAAATCTCTAGTAGAGTGCAGTACCTGGGCCCCGGCCTGAATAATTAAATGCTAGTAATGGTCCTGCAGAACCAACAGTGTAAAATTGTGTTTCTCTTTTATTTTTAGGAAGAAAATAAACAAGATATTAAAAGGGGTAATGAAAGGCATTCTTCATTGTATCCAGGTATGCAGCCACGGATGACATCATTAGTGCCATGGGCATCTGGCATTTGCTACTATGAGTTACTATTTCAGATAACTTATTTGTAGACAGCTGGAGCAGTTATGACAGCCAATGACAATGATTCCCCTAAGGCTACTGCAGATAATGATTATTCTTTTGCTGCATCTGCCTTCTCTTGCATTATGCAATGGTACATGCATTGATGGATAGTTTTGATGTGCTTCCACATTTAACTTGTCTTGCCAATTTTTTTGCTGCAGACATTGTAGTGGACAAACTTAGCACTAACCTTTTTTTCTCTTGAAGGAAAACTTAAATGTTTCCAAACATCACTTTGCGTTTTTGGATGTGGCATCTCTTCCTTCTCATACAGTACAGAATCAATTTGTCTTTGTTGATCGAAAGAAATACTTACTTGCATCTATCTGAAGTACTTGTGTACAAAAGTGTATTTGTGAATAGTAAAATAAGTTATGTTATGTTTATTAGTTAACTGTTTTGCTTAAATTATATAATAAAGTTAACAACTCAGATAAAGTGCTGCAGTTAACTGGTACTGTTATTTGTTGAACATTTGAAGGTTCAACAAGCTCGTTTTTTGGCCCGCTTCGAATGGCCATTCGGGTATCCTCTTTCCTTCAAACGTTTTGTTTGTACTTCCGACTCATATGGGGCATATGTGGCGCCCATCCCCATGTCTAGTAAACATTTTCATCGACAGCTATGAAGAGGAACATCTCTACAATCTGGCTAACCCATACTTCAATAAAATCGACTTATGGAAGAGATACATCGACGATGTTATAATGATATGGTCAGGCGATGAAAATGAATTGTTGGAATTCCATTCATGGCTCAACAACAGAAGTGGTGACATACAATTCACAATGACTTGCAACAAAGAATCCATAGACTTCTTGGATCTCACATTTAAAACAGAGAATGGCCTGTTATACTGTGACCTCTACTGGAAGCCAATGGAGACGAATACCCTGCTGATGTATGGTTCACATCAGCCCTGCAACGAAAGAGATAACTTGCCCTACGGGCAATATTTGAGACTGAAGAGGAACTGCTCCCAAAGAAAATATTTTTTCAAGGAGTCGGAAGTACAAACAAAACGTTTGAACGAAAGAGGATACCCGACTGGCCTTTTGAAGCGGGCCAAAAAACGAGCTTGGTACTGTCCTTTGGACCAGTTGCTCGAGACCAAAGAAAAACCTAAAGAGACTAACAACATTGTTTGCGTAACTACTTTCAATTCTAGGAGCAACGACATAAAGAAGATAATACTGAAATATTGGAACCTCGTAGCAGGTGAACTACAAACTACACAGCAACCGTTGTTCGCTTTCAAAAGAGGAAAGAACATTAAGGACACAGCAGTGAAAGCATTCTTTGAAGCACCCAAACAACCAGACCTGAGAAGTTACTTTGGCCTCCCGCCAGTGACCGGGCATCACAAATGTGGACAGTGCAAAGCCTGTGATTCATGCCAAGAGGGTACGGACTTCGCACATAATAACAGAACCTACAAAATGTCCCATTTCACCAATTGCAATAGTTAATATGTGGTTTATGCAATCCGTTGTCCTTGTGCACAAATATATGTGGGTCAAACAACACAGAAAATCAAAACCAGGATCCTGCAACACATGAGCAGAGTGAGGTGCAAAACATTGGGGGGCACCGTTGGTTGAACACTTCACCACACGCAACCACACACTGGATGACATCAAATGGTGGGATGTAGAAAAGGTTTGCCCAAATGCCAGGGGAGGGTCCATCACCTCATCACTGAACTACAAAGAGAGTAGATGGGTACATTCCCTTAACTCTGTCCAGAATGGGTTGAATGAAATGGAGGAAATTTCAAGACAAATGGGACAACTATAGCTCTATGTAACACCCATTTCTACTGTTCTACAAGATGTCGCACTAGAACTCCTTCGGCGCCCATGCGCACAATCGCTGAACTTACCACACATACCTCCAGGATATGTGGCATTTCGTTCAAGGGATAGGTGCAGGGTTGGCATTTACTATAATGCGAGCACATGAGGCATTTCATCTTTTTTAACAACTAGGATTGACCTCATCTGAGGAAAATGTACATAGAACGTTTAAGGGATAGTGTGAATACTTTCACATCACACACCAAATGGACACAAAACACCGTAAATGATTTGAGGTGTCACTACCACATTGTTGGTTTAGTCTTATTACAAATTGACATGGAAGGTTTTTAAATATGGCGCCTTGAGGTGGATGGCGTGACTTGATACAGCTTTTAAATGCAATGATTCAGACACCTTATGTAACATCTGTACTACGGCTAGTAATGAGTGGATTCTCGAGTACTTGTGATTGTGTGTAATAATTTGATGCTGTTTACACTGTAGAAGATGTGTCCCGAAATTTTCACAGTATGCAATGTCTCTTTATTCTGAACCCCCTGACAAGATGTGCATGAGAACATAATTGAAGGGTTCCATTATTAACTAAGACATGGCAAACGCCCCCATGCTCTATCTGAATTTCAAGTAGTATTGAGTATTATAAACTGCACTTCAACCCTCACTGAATTCCAAGGCTGACTGCTGTCAAGAACCGCGGTCTGCCAGGCATGTCAGGAGCCGGGTACCAGCATGCCCTGTTGGTTGCTAGGCAGCAGATTTGCATGCTGTTTAACTTGAACCGTTCAACTTTAAAACCACCGCATGGAAAGGGACACATGCGGCCACGTGATAATTTAATATTTTCTACAGCAAATTGAAAAATGGCTAGATTTCAAATTACTCTGCCCGCAGTATTTCTATGACTGACTGCAGGCGAGAACCCCGGTCTTCCGGGAGCGTGACACTATCACGCCGGGTTGGTTGCTAGCAACGGCTCAACGCGCGGCGGCACACGGAGCGTCGTCACGCTGTTTTAACTAGTAAATACTGGTCCTAGGGATCGTGGCCAAGGTAATAATGACTGCACCGCAGCGATCGGCTATCGGAATACGTGGACCTTTTGAGATGAGCAGAGTCCAGAAGCATACTCATACGCTTGACTGTATGCGTTAGCAACTATTTGGGAAACAGATTCATTACCTTGCTCTCTCCCCCTTGACAGATTAACTCTGGACCACTGAATATCTTTCGCCTTGATGTCTAAACACACACAATTGGACTGCATTGATTAAGCGCCTATAAGACTGGAGGTGAGTGCTCTCAACCTCGTGTGCCCCCTTAAAACTAGTTGCTTGGTTGGGAAACTAATTCCTACACCCGATCCCACACTTGTCTGTATGCTGTAGCAACCCCTTGGGGAAATAGTTTGCAATTTTTTGCAACTATCCCTCTTGACAGATTAATTTTTATCCATCACCTTGATGTTCAAAACACACAAGTGGACTGCATTGATTAAGCACCTGATCCAGCGCCCCTACAGAAAATCTGTCTCAACAACACAACCCAACACCATGATACTCACCATTAATCATAAACTATTCACAAGGCCCATAAGTAACTGAGACAAATATTGGGCAACTGAATCATGTGACCTAATTAATCGGAACTAATCTCGAACTATTTACACTTTATATACAACTGCAGTTTATCATTTTATATTATCATGAAAATATAACGGAAACATTTAATTAAGTCACTTAGGTAAATGGATCAACTAATGGTAACTAGACTAAGAATGAACTAAGAATGAACAAGACCAGCTTGTCATTTCAAAATCTATTTTATTAATTTTATTTTCAGTCAAAGAGCATTCTTAGAATTAGAAATCTTTTTATTAGCAATTTGAAAGCATCATTTAATCAAAGTAAAGGCACATTAGACCGACACTTCAAAATAAATCAGCTTGCAAAGAATTAAAGCAGTAAAGGTCTCATCCCCTATTTTCCATTTCCCTGACTAACTCAACTTAAACCTAAAAAGAAAAAGTCATTAGTTCAGCTTTCCTTACGTGAGTCAAAAGTCCGACAGCACTTCACGCCCTTCAGGATTCAGGAACGAGCCAACCAGCTCCTCACACTAAAAAAATACTTTTTCTCCGTCATTCAGCATTTCTATTGGCTGACAGCCGCCAGTCCATATGAGATCATAACCTTTTAAATGCAAAGTTGTGCCTTTCTAAAACGTCTTTGTCCTTTGTCCACAGGTGACATTAGCTTCCGAGGATTTTGCAACATGTTATTAAATAACAGTTTGCTGCTTCCTCAGCTTGACTGATCTGCCGTTTCCTGTCCTTGAAGTTATTCAACTCAGAGCACATCTTGCACAGTTCCATTTATTTATGTACTGACGGATATCATTGTGGCAAAACCTTTTCACTTTCTTAGCTGTGCTAGGCTCATCACGGCAGGATTCCAAACACCCTTTTTTAAAAAGCTAGGCCTCAGACCTCTTTCTTGAAGGCTAGTATGCAAAGAAACACATAACATTAATTAATTTGAGTAATGAAGATTATTCTGTTACCCACCCCCTTGCTAAATATTAACCCATTAGTTTATGTTATCTAGCTTTAAGCACATGAATGCAGCATTTATAAAAACCTTCGTCTTATAGGCCTCCAGGATTCTCCACGAGCCTTTGCCACATAAAAAGACACGACATAGACAAAAGCACATTTAAAATAAGCACATGCCATTAATTAAACAGCCGCAATTAATGTTGACAAAACAAATAGACAAAGTTAGTTCATTATTTTTCAACAAACTTGCGAATGCAACAAAGAGCACATAATGTTAAACTCATATGTCGTGAATGCATCTTAATCTAGGTTGATTAGTACATTTTCGTGCATAAACTCATTAATATGATTAATTATAATGGAAGTTTAACTTCGCGAGTCAAAAACATAATTTATTTCTGAAACTCGCTTCATCACACCATTGTGATTGGAGGTGAGTGCCTTCAACCTCTGTTTACCTTTAATAGAATTTTACATGGGTGGATAACTAATGTCCCACACCCATTTTCTCCTGTAGAACCACTGGAATTAGGGAGTGATTTATTTGACCTACCTAGAAGTACAAGTGGTCTTTTGCGAGCCAGCCCATGAGAAGCTTACCTGGCTCCACCTTTTGAGGTGAGTCTTCACCACCGTAAACAATACACCAATAGTCTGGCTTATTGTCTTGCAATTCCAAACCTTACCCCAGCTTATTTCAATCAACAGGCTGTCTGCAAACTCAATCCCACCACCCCCACCAGTCCTTATGAAGACCGACAATGACACTTTAAGAGTGCCTTCCCAGGGTTGAAATGTCGACTTTAGAACTATCGGGACCAGCCTTTCGGATTCTGTGCTGGGACTAACAATCGTGGTCCACAGAACTATCCGAAGAACTTTGTATTTCTGGCCGATTTCCCTTCTTCCCCCTTCTCTTACCACTGTGTATTGTACACTTTCACGAATATCACTGAGAACCAAATGTCACAATTCTTTCACACATTTTGCGCCACCATGTATTTTTGACAGCCTTGTATATATTCGTATGAGGGTATTTATAAATAAATGAAGTAATTTATATATAAAAATATCTTGTCATACCCTAGCTGGTTTGGTGTTGCATTGTTTGAAAAATTAATTTTTTTGTAATTTATTTCATGAAATAATGAGAAAAACTTGAAGAGATAATACGCACCCGACAGAACCATTTGTATACTTTTGTGAAGATGAAAGTAATCAATTGTCATGGGTGGTTATTTTACCACCCAGACATCAGTTGTATAATGAAAGGGTGAACAATACATTCACAGATGCAGTGAGATTGTAGTGAATTTATAAGAAAAAGGCTCTTGAAAGGAGTGGAGTATGGGTTGTTACAGGCTAACTCCTCATGACACAACTACAGTGTTTTATTTAAAAATGATGAGCGGCTGAAAGCCTGACGAAAGGACATGCCCCATGTGGTTTGGTTGAACTAAATTAGTGTATAATAACGTCGTTTTAAAAAGAGTTGACATGAATCCAAAAAAGCTAAGGTACTGCATAGTGCTGAGGTTCAAAATCTTGACACGAAGTTGTATTATTTAGTGAGAATAAAATTACCTGATTATTGGGGGAGAACACAAATTGTGAACCTAACAAGGAGAGTGAATTAATGCAGACAAGCATTAATATTTTCTTATGTGAATATATAGTCCTCTCGTGCTGTTTAATAACAAATGGAATATTAGCCCAGAAAAAGGGAAGTGATATTGTTCTCAATAGCCAAAAGATTAAGGACATGAATAAACATATAGATGAATGAATAAGTGTGTCTTTTCCCTGTGTGTGTTCCGACTTTTTTGTGTTTATGAGAGCAATGTCTAAAATGCATGGACCATGCAGAAGTGATTATTATACGGATAGTTGTTCTGATAGCAGGAAATACACCCTGTAAGGGAGAAGCCTAAATATTTTGTTGCCGCTTTTCATTCTAATTTGAGTGGAGATGGGGTTCACACTGGCAGAGTGAACCAACCTACGGATGGCAGCAGCAGGGGTGTAGTTGTTGAACTCACTGAAGAGCTGTCAATCAACCTCTGTGTCTCCTGCATCCTCACATCCTACGGAGAGGTAGCACAACACGTTGTGGTAGCATTCTGACCTTGTGATCCAGATGTCTGAATTCGTGAAAAAGTTTGGCTTAGTCTGTCTGCATGTGGTTTGTAAAATTACAATCAGTTGGAGCTGGCTAATAGTAATTGAATTTATAATTTAAAGCACTCAGATAAAAAGGCAATATAAACGTACATTCTTGTGATAATTGTATCACTAACATATCTAAGAACCCCAAGGTACCGTACATGACAAATTATTTGTGCAGCAAGGAAATACAACGTGTATATTTACGCATGAAGCCAAAGGCTGCAGGAGCTTGCTGTGTTTAAGCCTGCCTGTCACACCAATAAAATATACTCCCAATCAGACCATTTTATTCTCATCTATTTGTTGATTTTTGAGCCCATCAATTTGAAACCTGCCCACCGGGGTTTAGAAAATACCTCAGCAGTGCTCTGCCCTTTCTCAGACTCTTGAAACAAATGTGTTGTTAATTACACAGCAGACAGTACATATATCTGCGCTAAGGAGCCGTCATATAACTGGCAATCATTTTAAAATACAAGTCAGGATGACTGATATTCTGTCTGGATGGCAAGAAATCGTCGCTTCCTGTTATCCATTAAATCGCTGCCATGCAGGTGTAGGTTCCGCGCGGCTCTCGAGACTTCCAGCATCTGGTCGACCACGACTTCACGTGGTTATTTTAAAATTAGCATGATTTAATTCTCCGCAGATGCTTGTGGGATCCAGGGCACGTTATGGATTACACGAGCGACATTCACCTTTAACCGCCGAAGGTTTAGTGCGTTTCTTGTCGCTCATTAAAACTGACAGCAGGTAGTAAACTCGCTTTATTGCCCTCCTTAATGAAACATAGCACTCGGAATGCGAGACCCTTCCAATAATTGCCTTGGAGGGCTCTTTATGATGTGCGATATTAGATTTAGTTTTTTTTTGTAATTAAGTTTGTTGCTTCTTTATAGCCTGTCTAGGTTCCGCTTCTAGTGCCTCTAATAATAATGTTCAAGGCGCTTTAGAGTGGGCTTAGATTAACCTGGGAGTTCCCTTAGCTAATGATAGTTAGCACAGTATTCAATATAAGGGAGAATTTTCGGCGAAGACTTGGTAGCATGCACAGAATGAAACTTGCACTCAACAAGAAGGGCAAAAACGACATTTGCACCAGTCAGCCACTTCTAAGGCGGGGCAAAGAACATAACATTTTTGTACCGGTCGGTCGGCTCACGTCAGGGAACTCTTTCAAAAGATGGAGTCCTTGGCAGGCACTGAGTGGTTGGAACCTTAAAAAATCGATATATTGTCCAAGGAATGGAATTTCAATTCACTGAAATGGAAGAGCATTGACTCTCTATATCCAAACGGAGGTTGCCATTTTGCACTGGTAGTTAGAGCTCCATAAATACTGGTGTTGCTCTGGCCAGAAGTGATGAGCAAGTGGCATTTTGATGGTCAGTGCAGGCATCGCTGGAGCTTGCACGTATTCTGTGTCCTGTCCACTCTTCTTAACTTTCCCATGCTACCCTCGTGTCCTTTTCTGCCCGATAAACCTACCTCACTGACAGGATCCTGCCTGTGATCCTCCTATCCTGTCCCCATCAGTGTGGTCGTACCTTAGGGGGGCAAACACAGACAGCTGCTGCCTGCATACACAGGTGTCCATCTCTGCAGAGTTAGGCTGACAGGGCTCTGGGAGTGGGTCTTACAGGTCCTGCCGCTTCCGCAGTATGTGCCTCTGGGGGCTTTGAGGCCAGACTACTTTGTTGAATGTGATGTTGTTTCCAGTACGCAACTGTTCTCACATCAGTCACCGAGCATCGCAGTTGCTGGATCCAATACATCTAAATATAATAGGCAGTGGCGGCTGGTGGATTTTAAATATGGTGGGGTGAAGAGCAGTAACACAGTGCACATTATTTTCACCTAGACACATCTGCATACAAATACAAGTATGCACTTACTTAAGAACATTTAAGGTCACAGCAGAAAACTTGAATTTGTGTACAATTCTTTCTGCCTTTGGTCCCTTTCTACAGTTCTATTGTCTATTTAGGCCTTTATGCAACACAAAGCGATCAACGCCAGAATCAGACAAGCAGGCTTCCCGCATACTAAGCTCAAGCCCCAGTAATAGAGACCCCTTACTGTTGGCAATACACATGTATTGCACTGTTGATGTTTTGTACCATTCATACTAACCAGTTCCCACAGAGCTCATGAATACAATCTAACTTTGCCAATACTAGTGCCATGCTTCTCCCTGTCTGCAGAAGCCACCTGGGCATTGCTGCTGTTGTGACCAGTGTTCATTAATTCATGGAGGCAATGAGGCCTAATGGCAACAGCTGCCACCCATGCAACTCTACTCTATCCTTGCTCCACTGGCCTTCCTCACTCCTATGTAATCCTTCTATCCTTCCTTTATTCTACAGTGGTCTGTCATCTCTCTTACACCATTGATAATTGGTTTTGTCCCTCATTTTCATTCTATTCACTTTTTGACCCTTCTATCCATTTCCCCTCTCACAAAGCACATTACTGTCTATACAGTAGTCCTTAACAGTTCTCTCTCCACTTTACCTCTACTCTTCTCGATTTCCTCTCTACGCTTTCTCAGCTGTTTTGTTTTTCTCAGCTCCATTCCTGCTTTCGATACCCTATTATCACATCTATCTCTCTCTCTCTCCAACACACCTGATGTGCCTTCTTTCCCCGCTATATTTGGGTGGCTCTCCTCACTCCCTTGCTCCCTACTCTCTCTCATCTTGTTGACATTTCTTTCACATCTTTCACTTCTGTGCCTGCTTTCCTTCGCTTCTCACCTTTTTTTTAGTTCAAAGAAATTGTATTGATAGGAACAGGGGTGTCAATATAAAATACAAAACATTAATAAACATCATACAGAAAAAATCAATCAAGACATTTTTCAATAATATTATATAGAACGGGCCTAGGGGCAAAACAAGTGAAACGACAAAACACAATCATGAATAGATAATAAAATAGTAAAGAATTCAAGAACGTTTATGGTAATCAAGGAGGTTTTGTAACTTCTTGTTGACTGGGCTGCATCTGAAAAGAGCAACTGGCACAAACATCAAGTTACAAAGTAACAGGGGACCATAAATCTAGACGTTTTGCTGCCATGTGTATAGGATAAACAAAAGAAGTATCTAGCCTATGATTATGACAGACATTATACCACCATGCTCTGAAAGAGATTTTAGAAAAGTCTTTCCAATTAGCTGTGATTTGCTGGAACACAACTGCTAACAACAAATCAATAATTTTAACATTGAGTGTAACATTTTCCCAACAAGAAGAAAGGCTTCCCAGAAAAACATGAGCAAGGGAGAAAGGAATGTGAGTCTTGAAAATTAAGTTAATTTGAGACCAAACTTGTTTCCAGAAATGATGTACAGTTTGACAGGAAGATAACATGTGAAACAAATTAGCATTCGGGGAGGAGGGTGTCCAACAAACATCTGGTGTCGTAGCAAATTTTTTATTCAAGTTATGCGGTGTAATGATGAGTCTGTTGTATAGAAAAAACAATGTTTGCGTAACACTGGCTGCTCTAGATGATTTGCGAATGTTGGCCCATGTATTATTCCATATAGACACTGGCCAAGATAGGGCAAAATCACGCTCCCATAACTCTTCCACTTTGGATTTTGACCTTAGAGTGACAGTGTTGTGGAGATATTTGTAAATAATGGAAGCCTTGGAAGTGGATTTTAAGAAGTCATGGAGCTGTGAGGTAGGGTTGGTAGTAACAAGAGAGGTATATGTATTGGACAACCGATTATAAGTAGCCATCACTGCTTCTTTAAGCAAAAGGTATTTGTGAATGAATGAGGCAGGTAAGTCAAATTATTGACTAAGTGATGAGAAAGGTATGAAATTAGACTGTGAGAATAATTGATAAATCCAAATTAACCCCTTCTGACGCCAAGTCCTACAGTAGAAAGATTTGTTCTTAATGAGCAAATTCTTGTTGTGCAAGATGGTGGAATTAAGAAAATTATCTACCGTACTATGAGGAAGAAAGGAAGAAGATAGAAGTAATTTGGATGTGAGTTTGATTATGGTAGTGGATAATGGCTGTTGGTTACTAGTGAAGGAAAGGTATTCGGCAAAGGAAAAAGGGGACAGGAATAGACGTTCAACTGTAGTCCATAAAGGGCAATCGTCTGAAGGATCCTGTAACCAAAGGGAAGCTTGTCGTAGAAGAAATGCATTCTGATAAGCCGGAATGTCCGGATAATTAACTCCACCTTCCAATTTGGGACGTATTAACCTAAGGAGAGACATTCTTGATTTTTTCTTGTTCCACAGAAAGTAAGAGAGAAAGGAATTAATCTTTTTAAAGAATTTAGTGGGAATAGGAGTTGGAATGTTAGAGATAGTGGATCTAATTACAGGTGATAACATCATCTTTATGGTGTCAAGACGACCCCGCCATGATAAATAAAGAGGATACCATCTGGCAGTCAGATCCAATATCTTTTTAATACATTTATTCATACAAAGCGATACTGTATCGGAAATTGATGAAGTAACATGTAAACCCAAATATTTAATATGAGAAGGACTCCAAGTAAAGTTAGATGCACTAATATCTGATTTAAAGGTGTATTTTGTTAAAGGTAAAATCTCACATTTGTCGTTATTCAATTTGTACCCAGAAATGTTGGAGTATTCACATACCTCTGCTAGAAAAGCAGGAATAGAATCATTAGGTTTAGACAAGAATAACAAGATGTCATCAGCGTATGCCGCAAGTTTGATGTGAGAGTGCAAAGTTTGATAGCCATGTATATTGGGGTTCTGACGTAATTTAGAAAGAAAAGGTTCCAAGGCCAAGGTAAAAAGGAAAGAGGATAGAGGACATCCTTGGCGTACACCTCTTCCCAAATCAAAAAATGGAGATACTAAACCATTAGCACAGACCCCGCATGGGGGTTGGAATAAAGAAGGGAAATCAAAGAAATAAATCAAGGGCCAAAACCAAACCATTCGAGGGCATAAAACAAATAAGTCCACTCAACTCTATCAAACGCTTTTTCAGCATCCAATGCAATCGCTGCAAGAGGATGTTTTAACTGTGAGGATTTGGATAGAGCATTGAAAAGGAGTCTTGTATTATCAGTTATAAAACGTCCCTTAACGAACCCGGATTGGTCCTTACCTAACAAGTCTGGTAAATAGGAGTCCAATCGTATTGCTAATGCTTTGGCAAAAATGTTGAAATCAATGTTAACCAAGGAGATGGGTCTATAATTTTTACAATGTTTAGAGTCCTTTCCTTCTTTGGGTATAAGGCATATGTGTGCTTCAGAAAAGGAACCCGAGGAACTACCTAATGTGGTGAAAGAATCTATAAGGGAAAACAACTTGGGTAATACCAATTTGGAAAAATGGAGGTAAAATTCGACCGTAAAGCCATCAGGTCCTGGCGCTTTGTCTTTTTTAAGATGTTGGAGGGCTTTGAATAATTCCTGATGTGTTAAATCTAATTCTAAAGAAGAGAGATCAGGAGGAGAATGTTGGGGTTTACGAATGCTAGAGAAAAAATGCGATAAGGAGTGTGTAGTAGGTTGAGTTTCAGAGGTATATAGTTTTTATAAAAGAGAGAAAATTAATTAAAAATATCAGCATCCTTATAGTTCAAATCAGAATTGGCGTCATAAATAGACTCAATATTAGCTTATTATGTCTAACTTTTAAACAATTAGTCAAAGTTTTCCCCGCTTTTTTTTTACCCTTTGGAATGTGAGGTTTGGTAAGAGTGCTCCAACCTCTTAATCTTCTGAAGGAGATCCCCAGTGGATTTGTGAGCAATTTTTTATTTTTTGCAACAAAGCCAATTATGAAGTCTCTTGCAGCTGATTTAAAAACATCCCACAAGGTGGAGGAGGGCACGGAGGGAGTTTTATTTATCTCAAAGAATTCATTAAAAAAACAGGTAAAAGATGTAGTAAACTTGGATCTAAAAGAAGAGCGTTATTGAAACGCCATCTCCTGGGACCCACAACTTTAGGTAAGATATCAATACTCATTGAGACAGGGGCATGATCTGACAATAGAATGAGACCAATTTCTACATTAGTAAGAGTTTGTGCAATATTATGAGAAACAAACATATAATCAATTCTTGATTGAGAATGATGGGATGGGGAGTAGAAGGTACATTCCTTAGTAGTCAAATTACAGAGATGCCTGGCATCAATAAGTTTGTGTTGCATGACTGCCTGAACAAAGGACTTGTGGAATTTATGAGGAACGAATGTGACTCTGGAATTCCTGTCAATGAAAGGATCAAACGCTTGATTAAAGTCACCCGCTAGGATAAAATTATCATCCATACAATGAGTGATATGTTTGGTAAACATGGGCCAAAAAGTGGGTTCGCCACCTGTGGGAGCATACACATTCAAAAGAGAGATTGGAACACCCTTAAAAGATAATTTAACATTTAACCATCTACCATTTGTTTTTGCGTCTTGAGATATCACAGAGTATGTAAGGGATTTACGACATAATGTCATCACTCCATTACATTTGCCATCACCTGGAGAATAGAAAACCTCACCTACCCAACCTCTCTTTAGTTTTAATGATTCAGTGTCTGAAATGTGAGTTTCTTGTAGGAATGCAAAATCAACATTTAATTTGGCTAAATGAGATAGAATTCTTTGTCTCTTGATAGGGGAATTCAAACCCTAAACGTTCCAAGTAACAACTTTTAACGACATGAAATATTAGAAACATAATAATCTAGAAAAATGGGAGAAAGAGTCCAAAGAAGGCCCAGATCATTAGAAAAATAGTAATAGATGAAAAATAAGGAGAGAAAAGAATAATAAAGAGAATGTCACAATAAAGAAGAGTGTAATAACCAGAGCAGATAATGTAGTGAGAAGCACTAAAGGAAGGTAGGAAGAGAACGACACCCAAAAATAGAATAAGGAAGGGAGAGGAGAAGAGAAGAGAAGTAGGATGACCTCAGGGAGGATAAATATGAGAAATAAATAGAGGTAAGACATACCTACAAGGAGGGAGAGTCGAGTAGGTACAATCAGGAGAACATGAGGAGAGGGTTTGGACCAGTTGCTCGAGACCAAAGAAAAACCTAAAGAGACTAACAACATTGTTTGCGTAACTACTTTCAATTCTAGGAGCAACGACATAAAGAAGATAATACTGAAATATTGGAACCTCGTAGCAGGTGAACTACAAACTACACAGCAACCGTTGTTCGCTTTCAAAAGAGGAAAGAACATTAAGGACACAGCAGTGAAAGCATTCTTTGAAGCACCCAAACAACCAGACCTGAGAAGTTACTTTGGCCTCCCGCCAGTGACCGGGCATCACAAATGTGGACAGTGCAAAGCCTGTGATTCATGCCAAGAGGGTACGGACTTTGCACATAATAACAGAACCTACAAAATGTCCCATTTCACCAATTGCAATAGTTAATATGTGGTTTATGCAATCCGTTGTCCTTGTGCACAAATATATGTGGGTCAAACAACACAGAAAATCAAAACCAGGATCCTGCAACACATGAGCAGAGTGAGGTGCAAAACATTGGGGGGCACCGTTGGTTGAACACTTCACCACACGCAACCACACACTGGATGACATCAAATGGTGGGATGTAGAAAAGGTTTGCCCAAATGCCAGGGGAGGGTCCATCACCTCATCACTGAACTACAAAGAGAGTAGATGGGTACATTCCCTTAACTCTGTCCAGAATGGGTTGAATGAAATGGAGGAAATTTCAAGACAAATGGGACAACTATAGCTCTATGTAACACCCATTTCTACTGTTCTACAAGATGTCGCACTAGAACTCCTTCGGCGCCCATGCGCACAATCGCTGAACTTACCACACATACCTCCAGGATATGTGGCATTTCGTTCAAGGGATAGGTGCAGGGTTGGCATTTACTATAATGCGAGCACATGAGGCATTTCATCTTTTTTAACAACTAGGATTGACCTCATCTGAGGAAAATGTACATAGAACGTTTAAGGGATAGTGTGAATACTTTCACATCACACACCAAATGGACACAAAACACCGTAAATGATTTGAGGTGTCACTACCACATTGTTGGTTTAGTCTTATTACAAATTGACATGGAAGGTTTTTAAATATGGCGCCTTGAGGTGGATGGCGTGACTTGATACAGCTTTTAAATGCAATGATTCAGACACCTTATGTAACATCTGTACTACGGCTAGTAATGAGTGGATTCTCGAGTACTTGTGATTGTGTGTAATAATTTGATGCTGTTTACACTGTAGAAGATGTGTCCCGAAATTTTCACAGTATGCAATGTCTCTTTATTCTGAACCCCCTGACAAGATGTGCATGAGAACATAATTGAAGGGTTCCATTATTAACTAAGACATGGCAAACGCCCCCATGCTCTATCTGAATTTCAAGTAGTATTGAGTATTATAAACTGCACTTCAACCCTCACTGAATTCCAAGGCTGACTGCTGTCAAGAACCGCGGTCTGCCAGGCATGTCAGGAGCCGGGTACCAGCACGCCCTGTTGGTTGCTAGGCAGCAGATTTGCATGCTGTTTAACTTGAACCGTTCAACTTTAAAACCACCGCATGGAAAGGGACACATGCGGCCACGTGATAATTTAATATTTTCTACAGCAAATTGAAAAATGGCTAGATTTCAAATTACTCTGCCCGCAGTATTTCTATGACTGACTGCAGGCGAGAACCCCGGTCTTCCGGGAGCGTGACACTATCACGCCGGGTTGGTTGCTAGCAACGGCTCAACGCGCGGCGGCACACGGAGCGTCGTCACGCTGTTTTAACTAGTAAATACTGGTCCTAGGGATCGTGGCCAAGGTAATAATGACTGCACCGCAGCGATCGGCTATCGGAATACGTGGACCTTTTGAGATGAGCAGAGTCCAGAAGCATACTCATACGCTTGACTGTATGCGTTAGCAACTATTTGGGAAACAGATTCATTACCTTGCTCTCTCCCCCTTGACAGATTAACTCTGGACCACTGAATATCTTTCGCCTTGATGTCTAAACACACACAATTGGACTGCATTGATTAAGCGCCTATAAGACTGGAGGTGAGTGCTCTCAACCTCGTGTGCCCCCTTAAAACTAGTTGCTTGGTTGGGAAACTAATTCCTACACCCGATCCCACACTTGTCTGTATGCTGTAGCAACCCCTTGGGGAAATAGTTTGCAATTTTTTGCAACTATCCCTCTTGACAGATTAATTTTTATCCATCACCTTGATGTTCAAAACACACAAGTGGACTGCATTGATTAAGCACCTGATCCAGCGCCCCTACAGAAAATCTGTCTCAACAACACAACCCAACACCATGATACTCACCATTAATCATAAACTATTCACAAGGCCCATAAGTAACTGAGACAAATATTGGGCAACTGAATCATGTGACCTAATTAATCGGAACTAATCTCGAACTATTTACACTTTATATACAACTGCAGTTTATCATTTTATATTATCATGAAAATATAACGGAAACATTTAATTAAGTCACTTAGGTAAATGGATCAACTAATGGTAACTAGACTAAGAATGAACTAAGAATGAACAAGACCAGCTTGTCATTTCAAAATCTATGTTATTAATTTTATTTTCAGTCAAAGAGCATTCTTAGAATTAGAAATCTTTTTATTAGCAATTTGAAAGCATCATTTAATCAAAGTAAAGGCACATTAGACCGACACTTCAAAATAAATCAGCTTGCAAAGAATTAAAGCAGTAAAGGTCTCATCCCCTATTTTCCATTTCCCTGACTAACTCAACTTAAACCTAAAAAGAAAAAGTCATTAGTTCAGCTTTCCTTACGTGAGTCAAAAGTCCGACAGCACTTCACGCCCTTCAGGATTCAGGAACGAGCCAACCAGCTCCTCACACTAAAAAAATACTTTTTCTCCGTCATTCAGCATTTCTATTGGCTGACAGCCGTCAGTCCATATGAGATCATAACCTTTTAAATGCAAAGTTGTGCCTTTCTAAAACGTCTTTGTCCTTTGTCCACAGGTGACATTAGCTTCCGAGGATTTTGCAACATGTTATTAAATAACAGTTTGCTGCTTCCTCAGCTTGACTGATCTGCCGTTTCCTGTCCTTGAAGTTATTCAACTCAGAGCACATCTTGCACAGTTCCATTTATTTATGTACTGACGGATATCATTGTGGCAAAACCTTTTCACTTTCTTAGCTGTGCTAGGCTCATCACGGCAGGATTCCAAACACCCTTTTTTAAAAAGCTAGGCCTCAGACCTCTTTCTTGAAGGCTAGTATGCAAAGAAACACATAACATTAATTAATTTGAGTAATGAAGATTATTCTGTTACCCACCCCCTTGCTAAATATTAACCCATTAGTTTATGTTATCTAGCTTTAAGCACATGAATGCAGCATTTATAAAAACCTTCTTCTTATAGGCCTCCAGGATTCTCCACGAGCCTTTGCCACATAAAAAGACACGACATAGACAAAAGCACATTTAAAATAAGCACATGCCATTAATTAAACAGCCGTTTTCTTTCACATCTTTCACTTCTGTGCCTGCTTTCCTTCGCTTCTCACCTTTTTTTTAGTTCAAAGAAATTGTATTGATAGGAACAGGGGTGTCAATATAAAATACAAAACATTAATAAACATCATACAGAAAAAATCAATCAAGACATTTTTCAATAATATTATATAGAACGGGCCTAGGGGCAAAACAAGTGAAACGACAAAACACAATCATGAATAGATAATAAAATAGTAAAGAATTCAAGAACGTTTATGGTAATCAAGGAGGTTTTGTAACTTCTTGTTGACTGGGCTGCATCTGAAAAGAGCAACTGGCACAAACATCAAGTTACAAAGTAACAGGGGACCATAAATCTAGACGTTTTGCTGCCATGTGTATAGGATAAACAAAAGAAGTATCTAGCCTATGATTATGACAGACATTATACCACCATGCTCTGAAAGAGATTTTAGAAAAGTCTTTCCAATTAGCTGTGATTTGCTGGAACACAACTGCTAACAACAAATCAATAATTTTAACATTGAGTGTAACATTTTCCCAACAGGAAGAAAGGCTTCCCAGAAAAACATGAGCAAGGGAGAAAGGAATGTGAGTCTTGAAAATTAAGTTAATTTGAGACCAAACTTGTTTCCAGAAATGATGTACAGTTTGACAGGAAGATAACATGTGAAACAAATTAGCATTCGGGGAGGAGGGTGTCCAACAAACATCTGGTGTCGTAGCAAATTTTTTATTCAAGTTATGCGGTGTAATGATGAGTCTGTTGTATAGAAAAAACAATGTTTGCGTAACACTGGCTGCTCTAGATGATTTGCGAATGTTGGCCCATGTATTATTCCATATAGACACTGGCCAAGATAGGGCAAAATCACGCTCCCATAACTCTTCCACTTTGGATTTTGACCTTAGAGTGACAGTGTTGTGGAGATATTTGTAAATAATGGAAGCCTTGGAAGTGGATTTTAAGAAGTCATGGAGCTGTGAGGTAGGGTTGGTAGTAACAAGAGAGGTATATGTATTGGACAACCGATTATAAGTAGCCATCACTGCTTCTTTAAGCAAAAGGTATTTGTGAATGAATGAGGCAGGTAAGTCAAATTATTGACTAAGTGATGAGAAAGGTATGAAATTAGACTGTGAGAATAATTGATAAATCCAAATTAACCCCTTCTGACGCCAAGTCCTACAGTAGAAAGATTTTTTCTTAATGAGCAAATTCTTGTTGTGCAAGATGGTGGAATTAAGAAAATTATCTACCGTACTATGAGGAAGAAAGGAAGAAGATAGAAGTAATTTGGATGTGAGTTTGATTATGGTAGTGGATAATGGCTGTTGGTTACTTGTGAAGGAAAGGTATTCGGCAAAGGAAAAAGGGGACAGGAATAGACGTTCAACTGTAGTCCATAAAGGGCAATCGTCTGAAGGATCCTGTAACCAAAGGGAAGCTTGTCGTAGAAGAAATGCATTCTGATAAGCCGGAATGTCCGGATAATTAACTCCACCTTCCAATTTGGGACGTATTAACCTAAGGAGAGACATTCTTGATTTTTTCTTGTTCCACAGAAAGTAAGAGAGAAAGGAATTAATCTTTTTAAAGAATTTAGTGGGAATAGGAGTTGGAATGTTAGAGATAGTGGATCTAATTACAGGTGATAACATCATCTTTATGGTGTCAAGACGACCCCGCCATGATAAATAAAGAGGATACCATCTGGCAGTCAGATCCAATATCTTTTTAATACATTTATTCATACAAAGCGATACTGTATCGGAAATTGATGAAGTAACATGTAAACCCAAATATTTAATATGAGAAGGACTCCAAGTAAAGTTAGATGCACTAATATCTGATTTAAAGGTGTATTTTGTTAAAGGTAAAATCTCACATTTGTCGTTATTCAATTTGTACCCAGAAATGTTGGAGTATTCACATACCTCTGCTAGAAAAGCAGGAATAGAATCATTAGGTTTAGACAAGAATAACAAGATGTCATCAGCGTATGCCGCAAGTTTGATGTGAGAGTGCAAAGTTTGATAGCCATGTATATTGGGGTTCTGACGTAATTTAGAAAGAAAAGGTTCCAAGGCCAAGGTAAAAAGGAAAGAGGATAGAGGACATCCTTGGCGTACACCTCTTCCCAAATCAAAAAATGGAGATACTAAACCATTAGCACAGACCCCGCATGGGGGTTGGAATAAAGAAGGGAAATCAAAGAAATAAATCAAGGGCCAAAACCAAACCATTCGAGGGCATAAAACAAATAAGTCCACTCAACTCTATCAAACGCTTTTTCAGCATCCAATGCAATCGCTGCAAGAGGATGTTTTAACTGTGAGGATTTGGATAGAACATTGAAAAGGAGTCTTGTATTATCAGTTATAAAACGTCCCTTAACGAACCCGGATTGGTCCTTACCTAACAAGTCTGGTAAATAGGAGTCCAATCGTATTGCTAATGCTTTGGCAAAAATGTTGAAATCAATGTTAACCAAGGAGATGGGTCTATAATTTTTACAATGTTTAGAGTCCTTTCCTTCTTTGGGTATAAGGCATATGTGTGCTTCAGAAAAGGAACCCGAGGAACTACCTAATGTGGTGAAAGAATCTATAAGGGAAAACAACTTGGGTAATACCAATTTGGAAAAATGGAGGTAAAATTCGACCGTAAAGCCATCAGGTCCTGGCGCTTTGTCTTTTTTAAGATGTTGGAGGGCTTTGAATAATTCCTGATGTGTTAAATCTAATTCTAAAGAAGAGAGATCAGGAGGAGAATGTTGGGGTTTACGAATGCTAGAGAAAAAATGCGATAAGGAGTGTGTAGTAGGTTGAGTTTCAGAGGTATATAGTTTTTATAAAAGAGAGAAAATTAATTAAAAATATCAGCATCCTTATAGTTCAAATCAGAATTGGCGTCATAAATAGACTCAATATTAGCTTATTATGTCTAACTTTTAAACAATTGGTCAAAGTTTTCCCCGCTTTTTTTTTACCCTTTGGAATGTGAGGTTTGGTAAGAGTGCTCCAACCTCTTAATCTTCTGAAGGAGATCCCCAGTGGATTTGTGAGCAATTTTTTATTTTTTGCAACAAAGCCAATTATGAAGTCTCTTGCAGCTGATTTAAAAACATCCCACAAGGTGGAGGAGGGCACGGAGGGAGTTTTATTTATCTCAAAGAATTCATTAAAAAAACAGGTAAAAGATGTAGTAAACTTGGATCTAAAAGAAGAGCGTTATTGAAACGCCATCTCCTGGGACCCACAACTTTAGGTAAGATATCAATACTCATTGAGACAGGGGCATGATCTGACAATAGAATGAGACCAATTTCTACATTAGTAAGAGTTTGTGCAATATTATGAGAAACAAACATATAATCAATTCTTGATTGAGAATGATGGGATGGGGAGTAGAAGGTACATTCCTTAGTAGTCAAATTACAGAGATGCCTGGCATCAATAAGTTTGTGTTGCATGACTGCCTGAACAAAGGACTTGTGGAATTTATGAGGAACGAATGTGACTCTGGAATTCCTGTCAATGAAAGGATCAAACGCTTGATTAAAGTCACCCGCTAGGATAAAATTATCATCCATACAATGAGTGATATGTTTGGTAAACATGGGCCAAAAAGTGGGTTCGCCACCTGTGGGAGCATACACATTCAAAAGAGAGATTGGAACACCCTTAAGAGATAATTTAACATTTAACCATCTACCATTTGTTTTTGCGTCTTGAGATATCACAGAGTATGTAAGGGATTTACGACATAATGTCATCACTCCATTACATTTGCCATCACCTGGAGAATAGAAAACCTCACCTACCCAACCTCTCTTTAGTTTTAATGATTCAGTGTCTGAAATGTGAGTTTCTTGTAGGAATGCAAAATCAACATTTAATTTGGCTAAATGAGATAGAATTCTTTGTCTCTTGATAGGGGAATTCAAACCCTAAACGTTCCAAGTAACAACTTTTAACGACATGAAATATTAGAAACATAATAATCTAGAAAAATGGGAGAAAGAGTCCAAAGAAGGCCCAGATCATTAGAAAAATAGTAATAGATGAAAAATAAGGAGAGAAAAGAATAATAAAGAGAATGTCACAATAAAGAAGAGTGTAATAACCAGAGCAGATAATGTAGTGAGAAGCACTAAAGGAAGGTAGGAAGAGAACGACACCCAAAAATAGAATAAGGAAGGGAGAGGAGAAGAGAAGAGAAGTAGGATGACCTCAGGGAGGATAAATATGAGAAATAAATAGAGGTAAGACATACCTACAAGGAGGGAGAGTCGAGTAGGTACAATCAGGAGAACATGAGGAGAGGGTGGAACCACATGAAATAGGCGGCACATCCAAGGTCAACCGAACGGGCGAACGGAAAGACACCACGAAACAAAAGTATGTAATCTGTGGAGACAAGAAGCAATAAGGTTAAAAGAGAATGTTGGAGAAAACAGTAAGACAAGTAACGAATAATGACAGACAACAAGCCTACAATAAGATCTTGACTAAATAAGATCAATAAATATAACAATTATGCGAAAGATCAGGAACTTCAAAACATGGAGTAGCAACCATTAGGAAAGAGAACAAAGGCTAAAGAGATCCGTTGGAAAAACATGTCAGTCTCAAGTGTGGTTTGAGGAGGAATGTCCTGAAGAATCCATATTGGAAGATGTACAAGAGTTTATGAAACTCCGGATACGTAAAGGATCCTCGTATGTCGTTGTTCTGTTGTTGTACATAACTTTAAAAAGGCACAGGTGGAAGAGGCCGTAGCGGGCCCCGATTGACCGTAGATCAGCTCTCTTATCCAAAAAAGCCTTGCGTCGATTTGCAGTGGCCTTGGCGCAGTCCTGCGCAAAGAACAAAGACGTTCCTGACCAGGTGATTTGTGAAGAAGCCTTGACTGCTGACAGTACTTTCAGTAAGTCCGTGTATTCTAGAAAATACAAGATGACTCCTCTTGGCCTCTGTGACTTTGAAGGTTGAGAAGGAACTCGGCCTAATCGGTGTGCACGTTGGATATTGAAAAAGAAGTGCTTCTAATATACCATTAGTTGCATCCCCTGGTGCACACCTATATTTCCAGGATGAGTAGTCAAGGATTCCTTTCACAAAAAGTATTACGCTGTTTTTGAGTTTGATTCAATACTTTTTTATTCCATGTATTTCATTGTTTTGTTTTTGAAATTATTTTCATTTCATATCTTTACTTGTGTATCATTGTTTTCAATTGACATCATAGCTTTATCCAATGCATTTCGGGCATTGTGTGTCCTTCATCAGGGAGCATGTGCTATAAGAATAAACAACAGAAAATATATTCACTAATGTAGTTTTAGTCTACATGGTCAGATTATAAACTGTACAGTTCCCTCCATGCGCAAAAAACGTGCTTCCAGTGCTCAAAGTGTGTGGTGCCCAGTGTTCTAGATGTGTCTAGCAACTTTGCAAAGTGATGTGTTTAAAAATGAGCATGAGATTTACATGTCAGCGATAGAGGGAGTTCTTGCTTGTTGTTAAGCAGTTCACGAAACACTAGAGATGAAAACGAGATCATAAGCGATCGTAAGAATTCTCGTCATTATATCTATATCACAACGTTATACGGATCCCCAAAGTCAGTGTTAAAACTTACAGTTTTAGAGCGCGTAGCGTCTTTCTCTTTGTTCTCGTTAGTGTCGTTGGGTTGTGCGCTTTACTCTAGTTGTTTTTCTGCTTCCTGGTACTCAAACAGAAGCAATCCGATTGGTTGTGGTGCCGGTCATGTGACCATAAGCATAAAGGAGAGACTAGCAAATCTCGGGGGTGTGTCACATGAGGAAAGGTGAATGTGAATGGTAAATAAAACATCAAAAGCGGGACAAATAAATGTGTGGGCCACAATTTGCCAACATATAAAATTGACGTGTGTGGAAAAAATTAAAATTATCTAGTTCAAAACGCATGATGAGAAACCTAAAACAAAACCTCACATCGACTTGGCAGAATGTAGGAATACAGTAACAGCATCAGTAAATTGCCATATCACATTATAGATAGCACGCAAATTCAATGCGATCATTTAACCCAAAAGGTTTACTAGAGTTCATAGTGTAAATCCAGCTATTCTCTCTTTGGAGGAGATATTTATTGTTGTCCATTCCTTCTTTTCTACAGAGTTTCTAGGATGAGAAATTGTAATTGAGACACGTTGTGGTGAGCTTCAAAGAAGTGAAGTGCCGCTGGTGATCTCTGGTTATGGGTCCTTATGTTGGATTTGTGTTAATTAATCCTTGTTTTAATTTTTCTTTCAGTCTTACCGATATACACTTTGCCGCAAGGGCATTTCAACATATAAATTACATTAGGGGTATCGCACGTCGCATTGACCCGCAATTTTATGTTGTATCCATTCATAGGATGAGTTATGGTGGACCCTCTTATAATGTTATCACAGTTCCCACAATGTAAGCATGGTCTGGTCCCTCTGTATAATGTGGGTGTAGGTGTTTGAGATTTAAGAAGTTCACCTAGATTTCTGCCTCTGGTGTATGCAAAAATGGGGGAGTTGTCAAAAATGGCATTGAAATCTGGTTCAGCTTTCAGAATTCCCCAATGGCTTTTAACGATCCTTTTAAAATTCATGCTGGATGTTGAATATTTGGATACAATGGCTGTCCTCGCCTCATCGGTTCTTCTTCGGGCCTTCAGTAAGTCGTTGCGTTTCATCTTGTTAACCTTTTGTTTAGCTATGGAGACTTCTTCGTCAGGATAACCTCTTTTTATGAATTTCTCACCCATCTCTTCAATTCTTTTGGATGCCTTACCGGGGACTGATGTGATCCTTTTTACTCTCATCATTTGAGAGAGGGGCAAATGTTGTTTGAGAGCTGGTTGGTGGAAGCTATTGTAATGTAAGGTATTCTTCTTGTCTGTGCTCTTGCGGTAAATGTCTGTCTCAATGCCTTTAGTGAATAAGGTAATTTGGACATCTAAAAAAGTGATAGTTTTGTCTGAAATCTCCCATGTGAGCTGAATTCTTTCATCAGTTGTATTGAGGCTAGTCAATGCTTCTTCCAATTTCTCTTTAGTGTTGGTCCAAATGATAAAGATATCATCTATGTATCTCACTAGCATCCTCAAATAGGGTGTCCAATTTGGATTGTTTAGAATGTTGGTTTCCTCATAAACCTTCATAAAAATGTTCGCATACACAGGGGCTGTTTCTCATCATGCGTTTTGAACTTGATAATTTTTTCCACACACGTCACTTTTATATGTTGGCAAATTATGGCCCACACTTTTATTTGTCCCGCTTTTGATGTTTTATTTACCATTCACATTCACTTTTCCTCATATGACACACACCCGAGATATGCTAGTCTTTCCTTTATGCTTATCGTCACATGACCGGCACCACAACCAATCGGATTGCTTCTGTTTGAATATAAAGGAAGCAGTAAAAAAAAACTAGAGTAAAGCGCACAACCCAACGACACTAACGAGAACGAAGAGAAAGACGCTACGCGCTCTAAAACTGTAAGTTTCAACACTGACTTTGGGGATCTGTATATCGTTGTGATATAGATATAATGACGAGAATTCTTACAATCGCTTATGATCTCGTTTTCATCTCTAGTGTTTCGTGAACTGCTTAACAATAAGCGAGAACTCGCTCTATCGCTGACATGTAAGTCTCATGCTCATTTTTAAACACATCCCTTTAAAAAGTTGCTAGACACATCTAGAACACTGGGAAGAACCATTGACTAGCCTCAATACAACTGATGAAAGAATTCAGCTCACATGGGAGATTTCAGACAAAACTATCACTTTTTTAGATTTCCAAATTACCTTATCCACTAAAGGCATTGAGACAGACATTTACCGCAAGAGCACAGACAAGAACAATACCTTACATTACAATAGCTTCCACCAACCAGCTCTCAAACAACATTTGCCCCTCTCTCAAGTGATGAGAGTAAAGAGGATCACATCAGACCCCGATAAGGCATCCAAAAGAATTGAAGAGATGGGTGAGAGATTCATAAAAAGAGGTTATCCTGACGAAGTAGTCTCCATAGCTAAACAAAAGGTTAACAAGATGAAACGCAACAACTTACCGAAGGCCCGAAGAAGAACCGATGAGGCGAGGACAGTCAATGTATCCAAATATTCAACATCCAGCATGAATTTTAAAAGGATCATTAAAAGCCATTGGGGAATTCTGAAAGCTGAACCAGATTTCAATGCCATTTTTGACAACCCCCCCCCCATTTTTGCGTACACCAGAGGCAAAAATCTAGGAGAACTTCTTAAATCTCAAACACCTAAACCCAAATCATACAGAGGGACCAGACCATGTTTACATTGTGGGAACTGTAATAACATCATAAGAGGGTCCACCATAACTCATCCTATGAAGGGAAAGAACATAAAATTGTGGGTCAATGCGACGTGCGATACCCCTAATGTAATTTATATGTTGAAATGCCCTTGCGGTAAAGTGTATATCGGTAAGACTGAAAGAAAAACTAAAACAAGGAATAATGAACACAAATCCAACATAAGGACCTGTTAGAACTGGCTATTTCTGGTAGGCTAAGGCTGACGCCATAGCCAGGCAGAAACCACCATTCTAGTCAGGGCAAGGAAGTCACACGCCAAGATAACTTCTGCTCACCCCCTTGGTAGCTTGGCTCAAGCAGTAAGGCTAAACTCGGAGGCAATGTGTAAAGCATTTGCGCCAGCGCACAACAGCAACAACATACTAGGCACACCACAGAAGAGACTCCACACAAGGTTATTATAAAAATAACTTTTGTATTGTAAAAACACATCAGATAAAATCACACATATACATTGTGCCAACTGGCACAGGCAATATTCACAGGGATTATGTACACAAGACAGGGCCACAAGGGCCACTGTCATATTCAGATATAGCACTTCTAGATAAAATGTAGAATATAAAATCACTTCTAGAATGAAATAGTAAAACATAAAATGGTAATCACAAAGATAACAACCAGTAACCACTGGTAACAGGAACCAGGACCTTACTAGGACCACCTGTACTAAGAAAGAAGAACCACCTAAGTATCACACAGCATTAGGGGTCTAAGAAAGAATACATTACTCATGATGCAATAAACCTACATTCAGAGGAGTAGAAAAGACAACCACCTAAGAATAACCATATTTAGGGGCATAAACCAGAACACCTTACCCATGATGCATGAACACATTCAGAGGAGTAATAAGGAGAAACACATGATGACTAAACATTCAGAGGTGTTAAGAATAGAGCACATGATGCAATAAAATCACATTCAGGGGTGCAGCGCAAGAAGACACATGATGACTAAACATTCAGAGGTGCAGCGCATGGAAAGGAAGACACATAATGCATAAACATTCAGAGGTGCCTAATAAATCAATAGCGCAAAAACTCACATAAGCAATAACTATTAAAAAGCATAGAAATCACATTGCGCCAACACTACATAAGCCACTACCTGTGGCAGTCCCTAGGCCAACTGGCCTTGTTGGGGCAAGGATGCCCTGTGTCCAATGTCAGGGCGCGCTGCCATGCAGCGCCAGTCCAAAGTACAAAAGCCTAAACGTGGCAGCTGCCCACAAAGTGCTGGGCAACTGGGAAGGCCGGGCACCACTGTGCCCTCTCTGTCCCACACAGGGGGACTCTCTTGAAATTGCACCTAAACGGTGCAGCCGCCCACTAGTTGCTGGGCAGCTGGGATGCAGAACTGCGGCAGGGCTCTCACTAGCCCTCAGGCGCAAACTGCGCCACGCTGGAGCCACACAGGCTCTGGACAAAATATGGCCCCTCTGAGCCACACAGGCTCTCTCAGACTGCGGGGGGTCGTTGGAGCTCTCAGGCTCTGGCACCAAACATGCCTTCAGGGAGCCTCTCGGGGCTCTGGACTGCGTTGGGGCGACCCGCTGCCAGCTGGGGCCGCCCTAATTGTACCACCAACACTGGACCCCACGGGGCTCTCAAAACACGTTGGGGCGACCCACTGCCAACCGGGGCCGCCCTTGAAGCCCTCACGCTTCAGGATCATCAAGCGCTGAAAGAGCGCCTCACCGCGTGGCCCCGGGTCACTCCAGGGCCGACCTGCACCGCTGATGGACTCAGCGCCTACGCGCCAGCACTCTCTGCTTCCTCCCCGCCCCGGCCGGTCCCGGCAGCCCTTTGCCCGCTCTCAGGTCCTCCTGGAGCGGCGGGGAGCTGACTCGGCGCTCCAGCGCGGGGACCCAGGCCTGGGGGGCGGAGATCCTTCACGCAGGATCCCTCGGCGGGGTCAGCTCACTCTCTCCTCGCCGAGGTGCACTTCCATCCCGGCTCTCGGCGGCTCCTCCGGAGGTCCCGAGGGACCAGCCTATCACGTCGCGGCACTTGCGACGAGCCTCCTTGTTCACCCGGGAGTCAGCCAATGGCAGTGCGGCTCCCGGGTCAGGCCTACAATGACGCTCCGCTCTGCAGCCAATCACGGCACGACAACGGCAATGACGCTGCGCCGCACGGGCCTATCCCGTCGCAGCGTTGGTGAGGGGGCTCGGCTCTCTCAGCCAATGGGAGCGCAGCGGCTCGATCTTCACCGCGGCAACCTCCGATCAGGGCGGCGATCTTTGCAGGGTGCTTCTGGCCCCCGGGCCGCGGCGTTGATCAGGCGGGAGAGAATTTAGAAGGGCACAGGTCACAACGAGACCGCCCTCCCCGTCACAGGATCGTTTTCAGGCAAAATAAGGCGCTCCAAAAGCGCTAAAGGGCAAGAACACGCGCCCTCAAGCCCAGGAGCACGGACAAAGCGCCATCAGCGCCAAGAATCAAATTACAGCGCCCCCAGCGCTACAAGGACATCCAAAGTCCAGCAAAGTCTCTCAGGAGACGCAGCAAAGTCCTGGGGGGATAGGAAGAAGGTCCAAAAGGGATCCCAGGGCAAAGCAAAGTCCCCCCATCAGTCCAGCAAGGCAGAGGGGTCCCCCAGAAGTCCAGGAAAGTCCATCAGAGGTCCAGGGGATGGGCAGGGCCCAGGGATTCCCCTGAGCCCCAGCAGCAGCATGCCCCTGGCAGATTCAAGTTAGAAACAAGAACAATTTGGAAGGGGATACAACCCCTTTTTATACAGTGCAAAACCTTTGAAGTTCTTTGAAGTCCTTTGAAGCAGGCAGTGTGAGAACCAGCTGGACTGGTTTAGAGGGAAGTCCCCTTCAGTATCAGGGACAGAGGTGTCAGTCGCACTGCGGGAGGTGGAGCCAGCTTTGTAGTTAGGCAGGCACAGCCCTTCACTATCAGGTGCCATCTCCTCCCACTTCCCTGGCAGCAGATGCTGCCTTTCATCCATGGGCTGACTCAGACAACCTCCTGGGCTCTCCAGCCCCTGTCATCCTCAAACCAGACAGTCAATCCACAAGCAGGCCCATGCACTCTGGGCCAGGCTCACCAGCCAATCACACGCTAGCACCAACGTGCACAAATATGCCAACTTCCAAAAGTAGGACTTCTAGACAAGACACAGCCATGCTGCATACATCATTTTGCAGCATTCATTCTCACGAGTTCTCTCATACCAAACTCGCCCCTGCACTCCCCACGCATCAGGAACTACCATGGGCATACAGATTCCCCATTCATTCCTATGGGAGGGCAGGTCACTCACCATTCATTCACAGAGAGCTCAAGCACTTTACACTGTACCACAGTGAAAAAGTGCGCAGAGGCCTAAAATCACCAATCCCAGGTTCCATAAATAGGCTAGGAAAACGCAAAAAGTCTAGGGGTGAACCTGCCTGATGGGCCGGGTCCAACACAACCCCCTTCCAGCCAAAACGCAGGGTAGACCAATCACACCACTGATGGGCTTCACTGCTTTGGGCGACAAAACCACGGACACGGCCTCGCACAGCAGGGACACCGTCCAGTTTTTCGCCACTCTGAACCTACATGGTTTCCTCCAAATAATAACTCTCTGACTCAACTAGGGTACCCCACTGGTACACACTAGTCATCCACAGCCAAGACCAGGCCATAGGCCATCCAAATCACAGGTCCTAACTAATCCACAGAGTGGGGGGTAGTAACCCCTGGCATACAATAGCCATTCTCCACTCTCTCTCTCAGTGTAGCTACAACCACCACTGATCCAACAACCTAGGGACCATACCCTCAAGCTGACCAGAGGTCACGGGCAAGAATGCCCCACCCTACCTCTACTTCTGGGTTTCCGCACCCTCACAAAAAAGCACTTCACCAGAACACAATTCTCCTACCAGATCAGGACCTCACTCCATCACTGGTCTACCACCTGGAAACTATTCTACTTCTGAGGTACAAAGCACACAGCACAGTCCCTCTTCAAGCAGGTGGGGGGACACAGCACACAGCAAAGCCCCCTTTCCTCTGCCTTGGTGGAAACAACAAACTGCAGGTGAGCCCCAGAACACACAGCAAGGGCAGCCCCCTCAGTCTCTTCAGCTGATCCACTTTGGTAGAGATTCCTCTTGACCTAGAAGTTTCCTAATCTCCCAACCTAAGATCTAAACCCTCAGGTTCCACCGGGGTCAGAAGTAAGGACACCGTCCCTCTGCACCCCCTTCCAGTTCCAGTATGTCTCAGGCTAGACAGAGCACACGCCAGCGGCGTATCAGCGACACATTTTCCTCCATTACTCCTTCCAGGTCAGGCCACACCCCAACCCGGCTTTCCCCCCTCCTCGGGGAACGACCTCCAGAGGCCCCACAAATGGTCAAGCACTCTAGACGGTCAAATGCTCAGCGAGCCAGGACTTCTGCACCCTCCACTTAGGAGCGGTACTGCCTAACACTAGGACCGCCGGAGTTCTGGTTACAGACACCCCCCGTCCTCTAGACACAGGAAGATCCTCCTCAAATGACCTATGTACAGCTTAGGCCCCTGACCTGGCGCTCCCTTAAGGAACCCTCCAGGCCCTGAGATAGGGTTTCAGGCCAACGTGGGACACACCGTCCCACACTCACTCCGCCTCCACTGAGACAAGGCGTGAGCCCCTACACCCCTACCATACTACTGGGACCAAGCTGGGTTACACATGAACCTCTTCCCCTTTACAGGATCATCAGATACACAAGCCACTCCTTTTGGAACCACTCCCTAATGCCTCTGCAAGACATCTAGCACACTGCCAGACATCCACCTTCTTGTCCAGTGCCTCTGCAGGACCTCCTGCACACCACCAGAGGTACACCTCTCATGCAAGCTCTTTAACAAAAAGAAAACTCACACCAACTCCTCCAGTTCAGCACATCACTCATTCGCACACTCCCCCCCCTCGGACTGGTAAGGCAGTTTCCACCACCCCTGATCACTCAACCTGACCACACGTGACACAGGTACCAAACTCTGGGAGCGGGGAATGGGAATTAACACACTGGACACATTAAAGCTGCCACCACTGGATCCTACCACACTGGGGAATCCAGACACACACACTACACTCAGGGAACAACCACCCTCCTGAGCTAGTCATTTCTCCTCACACTCCCTCTCTTCCATCTACCCACACAGGGACAGGATTTGGGATTGGACACGGGACCCAGCAAGGGATTCCTAATCTATGGGAACCTCCCCCCTCTAATGGCGTCCCGCCCTGTCAATTTCTCTCATCTGCCACTAAACATAAAGTGCAGAAACACATTTGAAAATGACACTCTTGAGGAAAAAAAATCAAAAACAATATCCCAAACATGTGACTATCTCGAAAAAACAATTGCAGAGTTTTGTAATGTAGCCAGTTGTCGCTATGGCACTGCGCAAACACAAGTCCAAAATCCGCACCGCTGACCAACAATGTTAGAACTGGCTATTTCTGGTAGGCTAAGGCTGACGCCATAGCCAGGCAGAAACCACCATTCTAGTCAGGGCAAGGAAGTCACACGCCAAGATAACTTCTGCTCACCCCCTTGGTAGCTTGGCTCAAGCAGTAAGGCTAAACTCGGAGGCAATGTGTAAAGCATTTGCGCCAGCGCACAACAGCAACAACATACTAGGCACACCACAGAAGAGACTCCACACAAGGTTATTATAAAAATAACTTTTGTATTGTAAAAACACATCAGATAAAATCACACATATACATTGTGCCAACTGGCACAGGCAATATTCACAGGGATTATGTACACAAGACAGGGCCACAAGGGCCACTGTCATATTCAGATATAGCACTTCTAGATAAAATGTAGAATATAAAATCACTTCTAGAATGAAATAGTAAAACATAAAATGGTAATCACAAAGATAACAACCAGTAACCACTGGTAACAGGAACCAGGACCTTACTAGGACCACCTGTACTAAGAAAGAAGAACCACCTAAGTATCACACAGCATTAGGGGTCTAAGAAAGAATACATTACTCATGATGCAATAAACCTACATTCAGAGGAGTAGAAAAGACAACCACCTAAGAATAACCATATTTAGGGGCATAAACCAGAACACCTTACCCATGATGCATGAACACATTCAGAGGAGTAATAAGGAGAAACACATGATGACTAAACATTCAGAGGTGTTAAGAATAGAGCACATGATGCAATAAAATCACATTCAGGGGTGCAGCGCAAGAAGACACATGATGACTAAACATTCAGAGGTGCAGCGCATGGAAAGGAAGACACATAATGCATAAACATTCAGAGGTGCCTAATAAATCAATAGCGCAAAAACTCACATAAGCAATAACTATTAAAAAGCATAGAAATCACATTGCGCCAACACTACATAAGCCACTACCTGTGGCAGTCCCTAGGCCAACTGGCCTTGTTGGGGCAAGGATGCCCTGTGTCCAATGTCAGGGCGCGCTGCCATGCAGCGCCAGTCCAAAGTACAAAAGCTTAAACGTGGCAGCTGCCCACAAAGTGCTGGGCAACTGGGAAGGCCGGGCACCACTGTGCCCTCTCTGTCCCACACAGGGGGACTCTCTTGAAATTGCACCTAAACGGTGCAGCCGCCCACTAGTTGCTGGGCAGCTGGGATGCAGAACTGCGGCAGGGCTCTCACTAGCCCTCAGGCGCAAACTGCGCCACGCTGGAGCCACACAGGCTCTGGACAAAATATGGCCCCTCTGAGCCACACAGGCTCTCTCAGACTGCGGGGGGTCGTTGGAGCTCTCAGGCTCTGGCACCAAACATGCCTTCAGGGAGCCTCTCGGGGCTCTGGACTGCGTTGGGGCGACCCGCTGGCAGCTGGGGCCGCCCTAATTGTACCACCAACACTGGACCCCACGGGGCTCTCAAAACACGTTGGGGCGACCCACTGCCAACCGGGGCCGCCCTTGAAGCCCTCACGCTTCAGGATCATCAAGCGCTGAAAGAGCGCCTCACCGCGTGGCCCCGGGTCACTCCAGGGCCGACCTGCACCGCTGATGGACTCAGCGCCTACGCGCCAGCACTCTCTGCTTCCTCCCCGCCCCGGCCGGTCCCGGCAGCCCTTTGCCCGCTCTCAGGTCCTCCTGGAGTGGCGGGGAGCTGACTCGGCGCTCCAGCGCGGGGACCCAGGCCTGGGGGGCGGAGATCCTTCACGCAGGATCCCTCGGCGGGGTCAGCTCACTCTCTCCTCGCCGAGGTGCACTTCCATCCCGGCTCTCGGCGGCTCCTCCGGAGGTCCCGATGGACCAGCCTATCACGTCGCGGCACTTGCGACGAGCCTCCTTGTTCACCCGGGAGTCAGCCAATGGCAGTGCGGCTCCCGGGTCAGGCCTACAATGACGCTCCGCTCTGCAGCCAATCACGGCACGACAACGGCAATGACGCTGCGCCGCACGGGCCTATCCCGTCGCGGCGTTGGTGAGGGGGCTCGGCTCTCTCAGCCAATGGGAGCGCAGCGGCTCGATCTTCACCGCGGCAACCTCCGATCAGGGCGGCGATCTTTGCAGGGTGCTTCTGGCCCCCGGGCCGCGGCGTTGATCAGGCGGGAGAGAATTTAGAAGGGCACAGGTCACAACGAGACCGCCCTCCCCGTCACAGGATCGTTTTCAGGCAAAATAAGGCGCTCCAAAAGCGCTAAAGGGCAAGAACACGCGCCCTCAAGCCCAGGAGCACGGACAAAGCGCCATCAGCGCCAAGAATCAAATTACAGCACCCCCAGCGCTACAAGGACATCCAAAGTCCAGCAAAGTCTCTCAGGAGACGCAGCAAAGTCCTGGGGAGATAGGAAGAAGGTCCAAAAGGGATCCCAGGGCAAAGCAAAGTCCCCCCATCAGTCCAGCAAGGCAGAGGGGTCCCCCAGAAGTCCAGGAAAGTCCATCAGAGGTCCAGGGGATGGGCAGGGCCCAGGGATTCCCCTGAGCCCCAGCAGCAGCATGCCCCTGGCAGATTCAAGTTAGAAACAAGAACAATTTGGAAGGGGATACAACCCCTTTTTATACAGTGCAAAACCTTTGAAGTTCTTTGAAGTCCTTTGAAGCAGGCAGTGTGAGAACCAGCTGGACTGGTTTAGAGGGAAGTCCCCTTCAGTATCAGGGACAGAGGTGTCAGTCGCCCAGCGGGAGGTGGAGCCAGCTTTGTAGTTAGGCAGGCACAGCCCTTCACTATCAGGTGCCATCTCCTCCCACTTCCCTGGCAGCAGATGCTGCCTTTCATCCATGGGCTGACTCAGACAACCTCCTGGGCTCTCCAGCCCCTGTCATCCTCAAACCAGACAGTCAATCCACAAGCAGGCCCATGCACTCTGGGCCAGGCTCACCAGCCAATCACACGCTAGCACCAACGTGCACAAATATGCCAACTTCCAAAAGTAGGACTTCTAGACTAGACACAGCCATGCTGCATACATCATTTTGCAGCATTCATTCTCACGAGTTCTCTCATACCAAACTCGCCCCTGCACTCCCCACGCATCAGGAACTACCATGGGCATACAGATTCCCCATTCATTCCTATGGGAGGGCAGGTCACTCACCATTCATTCACAGAGAGCTCAAGCACTTTACACTGTACCACAGTGAAAAAGTGCGCAGAGGCCTAAAATCACCAATCCCAGGTTCCATAAATAGGCTAGGAAAACGCAAAAAGTCTAGGGGTGAACCTGCCTGATGGGCCGGGTCCAACAGGACCCATAACCAGAGATCATCAGTGGCACTTCACTTCTTTGAAGCTCACCACAACGTGTCTCAATTACAATTTCTCATCCTAGAAACTGTCTGTAGAAAAGAAGGAATGGACAACAATAAATATCTCCTCCAAGGAGAGAATGGCTGGATTTACACTATGAACTCTAGTAAACCTTTTGGGTTAAATGATCGCATTGAATTTGCGTGCTATCTATAATGTGATATGGCAATTTACTGATGCTGTTACTGTATTCCTACATTCTGCCAAGTCGATGTGAGGTTTTGTTTTAGGTTTCTCATCATGCGTTTTGAACTTGATCATTTTAATACATTTTTTTCCTCACATGTCACTTTTATATGTTGGCAAAATATGGCTCACACTTTTATTTGTCCCACTTTTGTTGTTTTATTTACCATTCACATTCACTTTTCTTCATATAACTCTCACCCGAGATTTGCTAGTCTTTCCTTTATGCTTATGGTCACATGACCGGCACCACAACCAATCGGATTGTTTCTGTTTGAGTACAAGGAAGCAGAAAACAACTAGAGTAAAGCGCACAACCCAACGACACTAACGAGAACGAAGGGAAAGACGCTACACGCTCTAAAATTGTACGTTTTAACACTGACTTTGGGGATCCGTATAACATTGTGATATAGATATAATGACGAGAATTCTTACGATCGCTTATGATCTCGTTTTCATCTCTAGTGTTTTGTGAACTGCTTAACAATAAGCGAGAACTCGCTCTATCGCTGACATGTAAGTCTCATGCTCATTTTTAAACACATCACTTTACAAAGTTGCTAGACACATCTACAACACTGGGCACCACACACTTTGAGCACTGGAAGCACGTTTTTTACGCATGGAGTGAACTGTACAGTTTATAATCTGACCATGTAGACTAAAACTACATTAGTGAATATATTTTCTGTTGTTTATTCTTATAGCACATGCTCCCTGATGAAGGGCACACAATGCCCGAAATGCATTGGATAAAGCTATGATGTCAATTGAAAACAATGATACACAAGTAAAGATATGAAATGAAAATAATTTCAGAAACAAAACAATGAAATACATGGAATAAAAAAGTATTGAATCAAACTCAAAAACAGCGTAATACTTTTTGTGAAAGGAATCCTTGACTAATCATCCTGGAGATATAGGTGTGCACCAGGGGATGCAACTAATGGTATATTAGAAGTACTTCTTTTTGAGTATCATATAGGCGTCCTGGACAGGAGACGTCACCCAGGTGACACCCGGAACTTTAATAACGCTAGTTCATTCAAAAACAATGTAATCTAAGGCTGTGCACCAGTCTTCATTACCCAATTCACGTTGGATATTGAGCATCGTACCATCTGGCATGTGCAATAATTGAGGGAGGAACGACTTGAAAAAAGTGAGAGAGTCAGATCCTTCAATACCCTCCCCTAGGCCGTAAATGTGGAGATTATTCAGTCTGTTGCGGTTCTCAAGGTCCTCCACTTTTGGAGTGAGGAAATCTGTGAGTGAAGGTGAGAGACAGTGGCACTTGTTTCTTTTAGGGATGAGACGTTTTGTTCCACTGATGAGACCCTTGTCTCCAGGTGAGCCCAGTTGTCTGTCAAAACCTGCAATTTTATGTTAATTTCTTCCGTAAAAAGACGTAAAGCCCTGATCTCCTCCAGCAAAAGCTCCATAGAAACAGTCGAGATTGACTTAGGTGGAGAAGGAGGGTCCTTTTTTTAGCCTCTTAGTGTTAGACTTCCCTGGAGCTATAGAAGAGGATTCCATTTTTGACTGAGAGTTCTGAAGGGAAGATGACTGAGAATCTTCGAATCTGGAAAACACAGAGAATATTTTCGAGTTTTTAATAAAGATATGCTTTTTCACAGAAGAGTAAGAATATGCTGATTTGATTCTGCCCATATGACGTACTCGCAAAATGTCACACCAATTAAGCCAAAACAGAACAACTCAGTGAAGTAGAAAGTATCAAAGAGAATAAGCAGGCGTGAAAAATGGAGTCCGACCAGCAACAAAATGAGAGAGGTCTCTTTATGTGGTTGCAAGGGTACAAATGTGCGTCAGTGCGAGGGTTGAGATGGATAGAAGCCACTGACAAAGTGAAGAGTCAAGTAAAATTAGAACTACTTACTGCAAGGATAAAGCATTATAAGCAAAATGGTCTTGCTGTGCATGAGGAAAAAATAAGTTAAGATGTGAGTCAGCAGTCATTGCGCAGCAATGGTTCAAGGGGCACCTGCCCAGAAAACACAATGTTCTAATCCTGGAGAACCAAGGTAATAATAAGCGAAAACTGCAGCATTCAGCGAAGAAAACAGCAATGTGAGGAAATATCCACAAAGCATTCAGTAGAATACAAAATGGCTGCCTCATAGAAAATAATGTATATGCCACAAAAGATCGTGATTAGCTGAAAGTCTCATCAAAAAAGGGCATCTCCAGTATGGGAGATACAAACGTGCATTCCTGGGCCCTTTCAGGAGGCAAGCGGGTGGTGGATGTAGACAAAATCTTATTAGACACTTCTTGAAGAAACGTGTCGGTCGCTGCAAAAACGGAGCCGCGACCAAACTTACTGCCCCATAAATATCATCCGCCTTGACGAGTTTAATGTTGCTGACGATGCTAGAGTGATACTAGAGTGAGGCCAAGAGCTTTTTGAAACTGAATCTGTCTCCTACGTTGCAAGGAGCATCCAGAAAGTGCGGAATCCCCCGGTCACGCCGGAGAGCTTCCCCAGGAGGTCGCCATATTCTCTGGGCGCCAAGCCATGCCCCCTCGCTTCTCACCTTAACCACTGCTCTCTCTCCTTTCTCAGGTCTCCACATCTCATCTGGTCAATAGACTAACACTCTGAGGGCTTGAATAGAAGAGGCCCACAGAAACCTTGATCTCTTCCTTCAACATTTAAAATAGTTTTAGGGTGGTTCATATAGGCCATCATTGTACTGTTAGGAAGTGCCAAGGATGAGATCGAAAAAACTAAAAAGCACACACCAAGAATTATCCTCTTATGGGCCCCAGTAGGAAAAAATAGGAACAACAGTTTAATCGTGAATTACCAGAAGAACATTTCCACCTCTAGAAAAACCACATCATTTTGATAAAGAATTTCTGAAGAAAATGTAAAAACTTTAAAACAGGCTTTATTTTTAAGTGCATTATATTTTGAAAACATTATTTTTTAAATGTAGAATTTAAAATGTGCCAAAATTGCAAAGATGTATTAAAAAATGACAGAAGTATTTAAAAACTTGCATGCTCCATATTTTTCAAACACACGTTTTATAACACTATTCCAGATTTCACAGATAAGAGTACAGTAACTTACTGTCTCTGGTAATGCCTGGACAGAGAAGGTATCCCTGTTATTTGATTTATGCGCAAGAATAAACCCTGCAGTGCTGAGGTACTGTCTCGGCCTGGACCCAGCAATGCCAGGCTCAGTGCTGGGCCTGAGGCCGACAGCATTTCCTATTCATCACAGCAGGTTTTATTTGGCGATAGCAGAGCAGGAGTAGCGACATGAGTTAGACTAAGAGGATCCTGCAACTGCTCGGGGTGCAAACCCCTCCGGAGTCCCTTCTGTGCAGTAATCCCTGTTCCCTGCGCAACATACACTACAGCTGCAGCCCAATCCACATTGGCACTGCGCATTCAGCAAAATTAAAAAATGAGTGCTGGTCCCGAAGAAACAGTGCGCCTGCCAGCAGCATAAGTTAAGCACTAGTCATCATTGTCATCAGGGCAGGGTTCTTGCATCAGTTTAGGTTTAAAAGCTCACACTTTTGATAAAGTTAACAAAATCGGATATATTTATTAAGTTGAACATCTTCGGTGTGTAAAAGAAATAGGGATTTTTAAATATTGAAGACACCTTTTCATTTTCTCACCTGGTGGTACTATTTGCAAAATGTTCCCCCATCTAAAAAAATCAGCAGTTAGAAAAAGTGTGATGATGTTTCTGACCTGATTGCGTGCTGCCAGTTGAAAGGCTGTATTCCGTTTCTTTTGCAGGCAGATTACACACTAGTGGGCCTGATTGATCTGTGTGTCAACATTTATTATATTACCCACAGTTGTTAGACACCTCAGGGCAACAGGACCCCCCCACCCCACACTTAGCATGCATCCTGCAAATAACACACTAGACACCAGTGTTACGTTGGGAAGAAACTGTCGCAGGTTTATTTTATTACATACAACGTTATGTAATCATAGTGGGTTATTTTACGGGCAATCCAAGGGCAGGCCGCATTCTCGCCACCTGCCCGCCTGATGAGCCAGGCAGCACCGTGGCGAACCACCATGTGCTGCCCCTTATGGTAAACATAATACTCACGCCCCTTGCGGGGCGTACTAGGCAAACCCCCGGTTGCACAGGCCCACAACCGCCCGAAGGACGAATGGGGCGCCGACACGTGCTCCCGGAACCTCCCATGAGGCCCCAGGTCTAAGGCTCTGGCACCCCTATGTGGCCGCTGAGGTCCAGTGCTGAACTTCTCTGCTTCCGGATTGCCCTGTAACTCGGCTGCAAGAAAATTAAAACGTTAAAACGTTCAAACTATCCTCCACAATCTGACACACAGGGTGAGAGGTTGGGAGGGAAAATGTGTGTCACCCCGCGAGGACACTACGACGTGTTCGGTGAGGCAAAGAGGCAGAGAAGATGGCGAGGGGTGCTTAAGTACCCCTCGCCCTGCCTGCCGCACCGGACGTGCCCACTCAGCTCCTCCTAGCTCCCCTCGGGACTCCGCCTGCCCGGGGGAGGAGAGGGGCAAGAGAGGGGCGGGGGGAAGCCCTCGATGTCTAAGGGGCCACCCTCCTGATGGCCACTGCGTGGCCTCGGGCAGCCGCATACACACCTCAGGGCAACAGGACCCCCCCACCCCACACTTAGCATGCATCCCGCAAATAACACACTAGACACCAGTGTTACATTGGGAAGAAACTGTCGCAGGTTTATTTTATTACATACAACGTTATGTAATCATAGTGGGTTATCTTACGGGCAATCCAAGGGCAGGCCGCATTCTCGCCACCTGCCCGCCTGATGAGCCAGGCAGCACCGTGGCGAACCACCATGTGCTGCCCCTTATGGTAAACATAATACTCACGCCCCTTGCGGGCGTACTAGGCAAACCCCCGGTTGCACAGGCCCACAACCACCTGAAGGACGAATGGGGCGCCGACACGTGTTCCCGGAACCTCCCATGAGGTCCCAGGTCTTAGGCTCTGGCACCGTTATGTGCCCGCTGAGGTCCAGTGCTGAACTTCTCTGCTTCCGGATTGCCCTGTAACTCCGCCACAGCCCGGCCGGCGGCAAACGCCGCTGCCCGGGCCCCCCCCCTAAAAAAATCAGCAGTTAGAAAAAGTGTGATGATGTTTCTGACCTGATTGCGTGCTGCCAGTTGAAAGGCTGTATTCCGTTTCTTTTGCAGGCAGATTACACACTAGTGGGCCTGATCTGTGTGTCAACATTTATTATATTGCCCACAGTTGTTTCCTTGTGTTCTCGGGCCTCTGTTACAAGAAACAAGAGGAAGCATATTCCAGGCACATTCTGAAGCGACAAGCTACGTCTCAGGCTGCATTTTCGAAAGTTGTTTTCAAAAACGAAACCACGCAGTAGGAAATTTGTGTTCCAGCAAACTATTCAGAAGTGAGGCAGTCCTCCTACAGCCCTCCCCCTCTCGTGATGACCAACCCACTACCCCTTCGGCCTGCCCCGCCCCCTCATTGAAATTAATGGAGTTTTGTTATCTCCTCCCAGGGCCAATGTCTGTTCACCCCAAATGCAACCTAATAGATGGTATTGCAGTTCACCACGCCCTCTAATATAATGTCACTGCTGTAGCTCATGTCTGCAGGTCAAGCAATACCTCGCCCTTTTTTGACACATGCGCAGCAGGACATATATAACATTTAATTTGACTTCCGTGTTCTTTAGAAGAAAGATAAAGATTCGGCTCACTTTATTACCGAGCAGCAAGTGCTCATTTGCCTTTAGCTGCTCGTTTTTTCTCTCATCTTGCCTCTCCCCTCAGGGTGGGAGGGCAACGCCCCCTACGCTCATTAACACCGTCCGCCCCTGAAAATAGGTGGTGACCAAGAGCCCATCCTGCTGCTCCTAACTGGCAGCAGGGCTACCAGAGTCTCCAAAAGGCAAGAGAATGGGCACTTTGGTTGGTGACAGCGACAACAACAACAACATTTCAACAACCTTCATTCTGATCCAAGGGAGGAAGGTCTCCAGAAGCAGAAGATGGTGTGCATAGTGAAGTCTGTGTCCGGGCACAGTTTAATTCATATCTCTGCCATCACTCCAAAATCCTTACATATGGGTGGGAAGCCCACCCGTAGTCACAGATGTGGGTTGAATCCATCATCATTCTTTAGCTCACTTCGCCACTCCAGTTCAGACACATTTCTATTTATTTCTATTTAAAATTATTTATACAGCGCACGTACACCAGCGGTTTCATGGCGCTAAGCTGACCGAGAACTGGGCAGAAAGGCAGGAGCTAAAATTGGAAAAGAAGATGAACAACTAGTGTATTAATTAAAAAAAGTAGCAAAGAGATGTGCCTTGAGCTGTTTTCGGAACAGCAGGTACGAAGTTGAAGCTCTGAGCTCCCGGGGCAGAGAGTTCCAAAAAATCGGGGCGAGGGTCGCAAACTTCGAGCCTCCCCATTTCTTTCTCCGGAAGCGAGGAACTGTAAGAAGAGATTGGGTAGACGAACGCAGTTCTCTGGAGGGAGCATAGGGGATAATCTCAGATGAGATGAAGGCCGGTGCCGTGCCCAGTCGTGCCTGAAAGGTGGTAGTGGCAAGCTTAAACTGGACACAAGCACAGACAGGGAGCCAATGAAGGGACTTTAGGAGGGGAGTGGTATGGTGGGACTTGGGGAGTTTGAACACCAGGCGCGCCGCCTGGTTTTGTATCTGCTGCAAACGCCGAAGACTATACGCAGGTATACCTGCATATAGGGCGTTGCCATAATCCAGGCGGGATACCACCATGGCCAGGGTAATCAGTTTTAGGGCGTCAAACGAGAAAAAACGGGACACCTTGCGAATGGTTCGCAGTGCCAAGAAGGAAGAAGAAACTACAAAGCTGACCTGGGAATGAAGGGTGAGTTGGGAGTTAAGCTTAATGCCTAGAGTTTTAACTGAGGTTGAGGGAGCAGGTGGGGGACCAAGGGAAGGGGGCCAAAAGATGGGGGACCAGGGGCTGGATGAACCACCCGTCAACACCAGCTCAGTCTTGTCTGGGTTGAGTTTAAGATGGTTGTGGTTCATCCAGTCTCGGATGTGGATCATGATGGTTTGATAATTAAGAGCAGGATCGGGGGAAGAGGAAAGATTGAAAACAAGCTGGAGGTCGTCTGCGTAGTTGAATACGGCGACCTCCATTTGTTGCAGTGAAAAGATAAGAGGGGAGATATAAAGGTTGAATAAAAGGGGGGAGAGGGAGGAACCTTGGGGGACCCCGCACCGAACATCGCGGAAGTCCGCAGTGAAATCGCCCAGGCGAACTGCCTGGGTGCGGCCCCTCAGGAAGGAGGATAACCAGACCAATGCAGTGCCCCCGATCCCCGCCGCCCCAACACGGAAAAGTAAGATGGAATGATCCACCGTGTCAAAAGCGGCTGAGAGATCGAGGAGGACCAAGGCCTGAGGTTGGTTGGTGTCCATTCCCTCCCTGAGGTTATCAAGGACCGAAAGCACTACGGACTCCGTGGAGTGCCCGGGGCGGAACCCGGCCTGGCGGGGGGCAAGAGCCCCGTTCTTCTCCACGAAAGAGCTCAAGGCGCAGGTGACGTGGCGCTCGAGTACTTTCGCCAAGAACGGCAGGAGGGAGATGGGGCGAAAATTAGCAGGGACTGAGGGATCGGCACCCAGTTTTTTCGAGATGGGGACGATGACAGCAGATTTAAGTGAGTTAGGTACCACACCCTGAGAGAGAGAGCAGTTGAGAAGGTGAAGGGGGGGGTCTGGACAACTAGAGAAGATGTGGCGGAGGATATGGGCTGGGCAGGGGTCTAGCGGGGAACCAGATTTGACGAGTGGAATTATGGCGGTCAGAGCTTCCTTAGTTAGGGGTGGGAGGGCAGTAAGGTGTTCCTTGGGGGGAGGACACTGGGGGTCCACAAAGGTAGGGGAAGGAGGGGGGATGTTAGCTTTAATAGTAACGATTTTTTGAATAAAGAAGTTGTTGAGGGAGTGACAGAGCTCCTGGGAAGGAGTGGGTTTGAGGGAAGTTCTGTCCGAAAACGCCAGATTGTGTACGATTGAGAAAATTTCCTTGGATTTGTTTTCGGCTGCGAGGATTTTGGAGGAGAAATAGATGTTTTTTGCCTCCAGGATCTTTTTTTTATATAGATTCAAGATGTTAGTGAACTCCAAACGCAAGGAGGGGCAATAATTTCTCCTCCAAGCCCGCTCCGCTTGACGTACCGCCAATTTAGTGGCTTTAAGATCTTGATTGAACCACTGATTGGCGTCCTTCTCTCGTTTGGTTGAGACCCTTTTCAAGGGGGCAATGGAGTCACAGCCTGAAGAGAGCCATTGTTCAATGGCCGTGACCTGGGAACGGGTAGATAGACCTTGCAGGGAAGGAAGGGAAGTGGTAAGTAGGGAGGATAGACTGTCAGGGTTTACTCGACCCCAAGCACGAACCCAGATGTTTTTGGGGAGTGGGGGCTTGACCGGGGGATGAATGGAAAGAGCGAGTCCTGACCCTGTGCCTCATGGGAACAGTCCAGCCCTAACTGCCAAGTCATGTCTTCCCTGGACCAGAAGCAAGCCTCCTGGGACCGGTTTCGGGCTAACAGCCCTCATCAGCCAGGCTAGCTCGAATCCAGTGGCAAAGTGAGCAAGGGGCCCACGTCTGGGCATACCCTACCAACTTAGGGTGAACAAAGCAAACACAAGGAGATGATGGACGGACTGCTGAAACTTTTCAAACACTCACCCCAAGTCACAGATCTGGGTTGAATCCATCATCATTCTTTAGCTCTCTTCGCCACCCCAGTTCAGACACAGCTATATGCAAATCAGTCTTGACCCTGCGCCTCATGGGAACAGTCCAGTCGGAACTGCTAAGTCATGTCTTCCCTGGACCGGAAACAAGCATCCTGGGACCGGTTTCGGACTAACAGCCCTCTTCAGCCAGGCTAGCTCGAATCCAATGGCAAAGTGAGCAAGGGGCCCACGTCTGGGCATACCCTTCAAAATGATGGCGAACAAAGCAAACACAAGGAGATGATGGACGGGTTGCTGAAACTTTTCAAACACTCACCCCAGGTCACAGATCTGGGTTGAATCCATCATCATTCTTTAGCTCTCTACCCTACCCCAGTTTAGACACAGCTATATGCAAATCAGTCTTGACCCTGTAACTCATGGGAACAGGCCAGCGCGAACTGCCAGGTCATGTCTTCCCTGGACCAGAAACAGGCATCCTGGGACCAGTTTCCGGCTAACAGCCCTCATCAGCCAGGCTAACTTGAATCCAGTGGCAAAGTGAGCCAGGGACCAACGTCTGGGCATACCCTGCCAACTTAGGGCAAAAAAACCAAACACAAGGAGATGATGGCGATGCAGCACGTGCAATGTAATTCATTTTATTTGTTTACTTAACTCTGTTCAGCCGTATGCCAGAGTTTACTATCCCCCATCCTGCCCCTCCCCCGCCCACAGCACTCCCTCAACGAGCAGCCACTGCTTTATTCTTACCCCTTTATTGCGCTGCTGCCTTTTAGGTTGTTACTCCTTGTTTTCTGTGATGGCGGTTGATATTCCACCTCACAGCCTCATAGCCCTCCCAACATATATGGCTCAGTATGGAGTGCCTAATGAGGGTTCAGAGCTCATATTCATGGTGGAAGGGAACCCAACTTACCACTTCAAAGGTGTGTTATTCCTGGGTCACCTTTCCGGCGGTGGATGGAATGGATGGTCTGTTTCATACATACACTGCCACAGCCCTTCCTCGCAATTATCAGCCTTATAGGTCTCTTGAAGTTCCTCTTACAGCTTGGCAACACCATGTTTGGTTTAATGGTGCCCTTCCTCACCCAGGATCACTGGTTTGTTTAGGTCCTTTATCGATTGATGGGGCTACTTGGCCCGTTTAGGCTGGGTACACCCCACGCCCACGTTATTTAACTCTTGCAATTGGGGTCCTTCGTGTCTCACACATGTCTTTTATAAGCGTGCATAGAGATGTTATACAGTACGTGACGCTTAATGTCCAGGTGGGGCCACCAGGCGCTGCTGAGGATCCACGGGATCTGGTGGTGTGACTAGCAGTCCTGTTATGGTTAATTTAGTAATGGGCAGCCAGCCTCAGAATAAGGCTGAATTGCCTTATCGGCTTGCTGAAAAATTCAGACAGCACGAAGATTTTTTTCCTAATACCTCTCCTGTGGAGAAACACAGGATATTGACTATTAGTTTGCCTAAAGACTTACTTCCTGATTTGACTGATTGTAACGCCTGGGGTAAGGTGTTTGCAGCAGTATATTCGAAGTGTTTCAGCACTCCCTCCATGACTGTACTCCCCTCCGTGATTAAAGGAGCCGAAGCGGCTGTGGAGCTGGTGATGAGACTGGTGAGGTTGTTTGATGTGGTTGCTGATATGATCCTTGCCAATGTCAAGGGCGATGCAGTAAGCTTTCAAGTGGCAAACCGCTTGGAGGCAGTCCCTGAGGCAGACAAACCACGCGAATTACCAAAGATTATTGGAAATGCTTATAAAACCATAGGCCGGAATAGTTTGGGATTTAAGCCTTTACTCAAACGCAAACTCAATCTCAAACACAACAAAAAGCTCAGGAGGATATTCTCAAGAACCTGCGATAATCATCGCCAAAATCGGTTAACGCAATGTTTCACATTGCCATCTATCACGGGAAAATAACTCAGTGTTAACGTCCTATTCACAACACGGCATAGCATGCAATATTATCCCGATAACGTGTCAAATGTCAGTGATAAAGTCACCAGGACAGCGATAAAAATCTAAACCCCAACATGAAAAAATAGCAATTGGACCAAACGTGATAAAAAAATCCGCGATAAGCTGCGCCAGGCCTGAAAGTCACACACGTCAGGCGGGGAAAAATACCATAAAAGTAGAAAAAAAAATACAAACAAAAGCAAAACAACTGCGAAGCACAATGGAGGTAGCCGGAGCAAGTACAGAGGACAGCCAAAACCCCACAAGCCCCACGGAGGACCAGCCTGGGACCTCTGGGTCAGGGAAGGTCAAGGACAAGAGGAAGAGGAAGACGCGGTTCAGACCGCAGGAAAACAGGATCCTGATAATGGAGGTGATAGAACACCATCAACTACTGTTCATCACCTCCACTGTCACATTGGCAACAAAAAATGGAATATGGTAGTCCATCATGGACAAGGTGAATGCAGTCGGAGTGCTGAGGAGGACAATGGAAGAGGTCAAGAGGCGCTGGAATTATGTGAAGCTCAAAACCATACAAAACTCGGCAACAACCAGAAGGCAGCAATGCAGACTGGAGGTGGGAGTCCAGCACCACAGGAGGAGCTGGATGAGATGGAAGAAATGGTGTCCACAGTCATCAGTGGGGAGACAGCGGCAGGAGTTGGGGGACCGGACACTGCTCAACACAGCAACACAGTGAGTAACGACCAGGGACAGAGGGAACGGGGGAGATGGGCACAATGGCACACTTGCACAATTACTTATAGCACAGTGCACACCCACAATGACTCTGAAGCATGTCTCTGATCCCCTTGGCACACTGCAGCACACCTAGAAACAGCGAGTAGGTCCCCGTCGACTATGTTCCCAGACACCACCAATCTCACAACCAACCCATGCAAATGTGTTAAACCCAGCAAAGTGGCGTGTCTGTGAGCAACACCGACAATGAAAGTGACACTGCATGACGAATAGCATTGCTGCAGTCAATATATCATGAAATGTTGGAAAATCAATAGAGCGGTGCACTACCAGAGTAAAGTAACGTTCAGTCATGAAGCACAATCAGTTCCTTCGTTGATATCATCCTTTATTTGAATTTATCCCAATGCACAAAAACAAAACATCAGCCAACGCGTTTCGTTCAGGGAATGAACTTCGTCAGGGCTAAAGGTGTAAGGTGAAAAGCAACATTATTGGCAAAAAAGGGGGTCCGATTGCCTCCCAGTTCGGAAAGGTCATAGAGATGCGGCGTGGACCTCCATGATAAGGGCCAATGCAGAAGTGCCTGGAGCGAAGATACAAGCATCACAGCACTTGATATTCTGACAATACTTTGGGTTAATACTTTGAGGCTTGTGTGGCATCTGGAGTCCGCCGTTGGATTTTTTTCTATTATATCATGAAATGTTGCACCCCACGACACTGAGGTGGCTGAGTGTGGACCACATCCGTAAAGGAGCAGGTCACACTCTGACACATCTACGTGCATAAACAACCCCTGACGTCAACAACACATCTGAGAATAAACCATGCCCCAGACTCCCAACTCCCACCAAGAGCCAAATGTACCCAAGTCCATAACATCTCAGCACTGTATAAGCACAGAAGTCAAAGGCACACGCATGAAACGAATAAGGGGCAGCAAAATCAGAGCTGCAGGGGCGACTCTCTCAAAATGCAGCGCACACACATAACATGCAGAGCACATCAACATTGACAACAATGTGGTACTAACCGCAACACGTCCAAATCAGGACACAACTGGTGGCATGATGTTGTCGAAATGTCCACTGTCCCGCATCAAATAGGCAGCTCCTCCCAAACACTCACAATGCACCATGACATGCAGTCTGTATGGAAGCATGTACAATGCGTCAACATACAAGTGAACACAAAATTAAACTGGATCTCCCCTTTACATTGCAGAGGGAAAACAAAAACTCCTGCAGAGCAGACAGAACCTCTGTTCTCTGATGACAAAGGGGACCACCACACCTTCGACACCGACGCCCTCCAAGAGTTCATTGACAGCTTCGTCAACCCACCTCTCCAGGAAGAGGGCAGCCCAGCTGCATCAATGAAACCCCACCCCCTGCACAGACCACACAGCAGGCAGCACCCACCACCACAGCTGCCTCCCAGGACCCCCACGAACAACACATGGCCTTCCAATGCCCTGTGTTGGGGTGCCAGGAGCCAATGACTGAACGGGTGCGGGTGGAGTTTGACCACATGGCAGCCAAACTAGATGCCATATGTGGGTGTCTAAGTCCCCTCAGGGACCACTCACAGTCCCTAACGGACACCAAAAGTCCGCTCCATGCTCTCCAACAATCCATGGCTGACATCGCAGGAGTCCTGACTCTGAGACAGGGACAACTGTCTAGTCAGAGTGGCACCAGCAATGTCATCCAAGAGTTGGGACACATGCGGAGAAACATGGAGAAGATGGAGCGGACGCAGGCGGAAAGAGCAACTGCCACGGCTGCACACCAGTGAGAGGTAGCTGGGTTCTTCCATGCCCTGAACACCCTCCTCATGTCAGTGCTGCCACAAGGCCTGGCGTGGATGAATGCTGCTGCTACCACTCCATCCACATCTTAGCCCCCTGAAGTGTCATGCCACACAGTGCGGCAGACATTCCACCTCCGGCCCCTGAGGTGTCACTACCACACAGTGCTGGAGACTGAACACCACCACTTACATGTGAGACATATGAAACAGCACAGAACAAAGATGTGGATAAATCTGCCTTGCTGGTAAGAAGAAAGCTGTAGCATTCATCTACGCCACACGGCCTGTTTCTACTTGGTTCTGCCCTCCGCATTATCACCTTCCACTGTTCCCCGATACACTCTGCGACACTCACCTTGGAACTCGACATGGACTGCCATATTCTGTTTGGTTATCAATGACAAAGCAATCAGACTGCGGACTGAACTCTTCCTCTTCCGATTAACTTGTCATTCCCTAAAGGACTCTGGCTGGCCCTCCACGGCTAACAATGTAAAGTGGGGTTTGCATGGCCCTGTACTGCTCCAGCTACAACACTCCACTGAATGTGCATTAAACATTCATATTCTTACAGATGTGTCATGTCTTTGATCATTCAAATGTGGAAGTATGGATGAATGTAGGGTCAGTGATTCCCCCTTATGTCCATGTTGCTCATGTTGTGTGACTTGAGTCACAGGGTGCAACATTATCGATTGCGGTCCAGGTGGCGCTGACACTACAACAGAGACACACACATTAGTTACTTCCTTGTCCAGCCCAAGATGAAACAACGCCCAGAGCCCCATGGTCATTGTTAACACCCCTACGCTGCACTGGCACAGGCAAGGCCAGCCCACTCCGCTTACGCTTACAGGGGACGACGACAACGCTACTAATACCAGGTTTTCCTGTAGTGATCTGCTATTCACTGGTCTAGTTGTCAGCATGCCACAGCCACTCCCTCACAGCTGGTTTACACCAGCACCACACCCATCCAGCACATACTTCACAGGACATGTGACCCTGCCAATAAAAAGGGGCGGAAGCATTTGCTCGACGCCATTTCCACTCTCTATCTGGGCGAATCTGTGTGGTTATTATTTCTGCGTAAGGGCCTATGGCCCTACCACATCACATTCCCCACTGCTGGAGGTGACATGATGGTCTGCACCACAAGACTCACTCATAAAGGGTCCATGACTTGCGTTGCACAGACTTGGTGGCACCGGATACACTGAGGCCGGCATGGGCCTACCGCCACGGGACGGTGGCTTTCGGTGCACTGAGGTAGGGTCACCTTAAGTGCTGAGCGGGTGTGCAGCCTGCGATGATGCCCGGTCCTGGCAGTCCAGACTGGTAAGGATTTGTGTGAGCCCTGCTGGACCCTAGTGTAGGCCTGAGCCAGTGGGCAGCGCGGGCCTACTGCCACGTGGCTTTGCCTCGCGGTTCACAGATTTAGTGGTACCTAAAGAGTTGAGCGGTGTGCAGCCTGTGATAATGCCCTGTGCACTGATATGATCTCTGCCATTGCAAAATCAAGAGCCAGAATCAAGTGTGTGACCTGGTGGCCCACGGTGGGGGGATACATGATGTGGAGGCTGCCAAGGTTGCTGGCCTCGGGATTGGAGCTTGCACCAGCACGTGGTGGGTCTACTTGGAGACACGCCGGTGGCAGAAGGTGAGCAGTGAGGCCTGGGTGCGCTATGGCGGGCAATCACCGCTTTGCGGCGGGAACGGCTGTGGTGCAGCAGCCTGTATGGGCATGGGTGGGCAAGCGATTATGGCATGTTCAATTTTATGAACTCTGCCATTCATAAATCTGGACTCTGTTTCAGATAAGGGACCTGGTGGACTGCAGTGTATACCGGCACGTGGTTGGAGACACACTGGTGGCAGCAGGTGAGCAGTGAGGCTGTGTCCTCAGTGTCGGCACTCTCTCTCCCTCTCATCTTTTCACTCTCTCTCTCTCTCTCCCTCTCTTTCTCTCTCTCTTTCTCTCTCTCCCTCTCTCTCTTTCTCTCTCTCTCTCTCGCTTTCTCTCTGTTTCTCTCTCACTCTTTCTACCTTTCTTTCTCTCTCTCTTTCTCTCTCTGTCTGTCCTTTGATGAGCACATGACACACCTTTTTATCTTGAATTTTGTCTTGCAGGCTGTGACTTACAGATTGTCCAGAGAAGACCCGCCATGACTCTTCCAAATTTAACTTGAATAAAATGATTTGTTTGGAAATTCAAAGATGAATGAATGATTCTACTTTTTCTGACCACACATGAATGTTAAGTGTTGTAATTGTGCGACATCAGGCAAATTGTTTTGTTCACTATTTCGTGAAGTTGATGTAACATACCTTTGTCCGGTGGAGGGTGTCGGTGGGGGTGGCGGACCTGGGGATGGTGGTGGTGGGTGTTGTGGCCCTCTTGGGTGTCCGATCTGCATGATCATTAGCTCCATGGCATTTGTTGTTCTTCAGGTGTGGCTCTGGGCTGGGCTCCCTTTTATGGTGCAGGTTGAGCAGGTGTTAAATACATGCTGCTAACACGCCTTATTGCATAGTTTGGGATCTTATGGCCGATCTGGCTGGTCATTGGGAATGTTGTGAAGTGGTGTTTTTGCAGCTTTTTGCATGGGAACACCAACTCTGCATCTCATTAGCATTAGTTGCCGGGGTCATCTGTGGCAATGATTTTTGCGGCTGCTATCGCAGGAAAACTGGTTATATTGGCTGTTAGCACCAGCTGGGGAATAGGGCAATATATTTATTGCCACTTTGGCTGTGATAAAGTGCCGCTAACTCAGCTATAAGTCCTTGAGAATATGCCCTGAGTCTGATAAAGACGGGCGTCCAGTCTTTCCTAAAAAGAACTGGAAAAATAAAAAACAGGGGCAGCAACAACAGAGGCAACGCTTGCGGGCTGGTTCACCGACACAAGTCTTCTGACCGTAGTTATGACTTGCCGGATCGCACAAAAATTAAGACTCCTGATGAATTTGAAGTCCCTGATCAGCGTTCTCCTCGTTCTTCACAGGACACAGCTGGCTCTCAAGTCAGTGGTGGGGATCGCCAGGATAGTGACAAGAGTCATCCTGCGCCACAGGGACGTGACCAGCCTCGTCAATTTGACGTCAAAGGGAAACAAGAGGATCTACCTTGTTTTCGACCTCCTTTTCAAAAGAAAAAATGTTGCCGCTTTAACAGCGAGATATGTCACAGACGGTGAGAACCCGACTGCTGGTTTGGACTTGGGCGGTGACTCTGCTCGCCAGCGCAGCAGAAGTTACCATAGTGCGGGAGGCATTGTGTCCTTGTCTGGAGGCGATAGCAATGGAGACTTTCATTACTGTAGAGACAGCTGACACCCGAGTTGCCCCCCATAATAGACTGTATAATATAGTTTTTCAAATTGAAAGTGACATCGAGCGTGCCATCACAGGGATTTTTTCAGAGAATCTGACCTCTTTTTACAACATTTTGTTGGCGGAGGCGGATTGGCCCCCACCATTTGTTCTGCCTGCATCAAAAGGGGAGGAGTTTTTTTGTGTTATGTCCTTAAGGAGCATGCAGAGGCTTTTGCATGGGCTGGCCCTTGCACCGGCAGTGTACCGTAATCAAGGATAAAGATTCTCCGCCACATGAGATTCCATTGCGGTCTATGCCACAACCTCAACCCCAATATCCCATCCGGCGGGAAGCTAAAGGTCCCGTTTCTGATGTTCTAACCAAGTTGGAGTATGAAGGTGTGATTGAGACGTGTGTGTCACCGATGAATAATCGTCTTTTTACTGTATCAAAACCTGATAGGTCTTATCGCATAGTGTTAGATTACCGACATTTGAACTCTCATTGCGGTACAGAATACCCATAGCTCTGCTCTTGTAGACAGTCTTCATAAGAAATATAAAACATGACATTTCCAATGGCTTCTATAGCCATAACCAGTCCCCTGAATGAACAGCATTCACGGCCCGTGGAAAACAAGAAAATTTCGGCGTTTACCTATGGGGTATAAGAACAGCCTTGGGGTTTTCGCCGCCTGTGTTGTCTCTTTGTTAGACAGCATTGACCCAGATGCATACTCGTACGTTGATGATATTTATCTGACAGACGACGAACTATGGCCGCATCGACTGCATCATACTTATGTTTGCGGAGTTAGGTTACAAATTTAACTTTGCTAAATCTCACATCGCTTGTTATGAGGTGCTTTTTTGGGCTATAAGCACAATAATGAAGGACGGGGCTTGGTACCCCACATTCTGGAGAAATAGGCAAGTTTGTGGTCTGCGACTAATCTGAAGAAGCTTCAGACTTTGCTGGGATCTTTACATTTTGGGTGGGCTTACATTCCCGAATATGCCCAGGATATCAAGCCTCTTTATGCTTTGATACCTCCTATATTATTAAAGGCCAGCTGGCTTCCAGAACATTCTGCTATTCTGCAATTTTTGCTGTCTGATCTACTTGAATCTAAGTACCTGTTGTCACGTGATAACCACACAAGCCTGGTGATACGAATCATGCCAGGCGCAGTGGGTTGCACTTACTTAACGTACACTGAAGGTGACTCAGTTCCTATTGCACACAAGTCACATTTGTACACTTCAGCTGAAATGCAGTTTTCTACTGTTGAAAGGGTTTAACAGCTGTGCAGATGGTGGTGCTGAAGGAATGTGCACTGACGCAGGGGAAAAGCATTTTGGTGGTTCTCCTTACCCTACCTTAGAAGCAGTGACAAAGGCGAGTGTACCAAACAGTAAAGCATTACATCCCCGATGGATACAATGGGCTACTTCTTTGACGTCTCCTCTCTTCAGACACAGGAGTTCAAGCAGTATGAACATGTTCATCCATCTCCTCTGTCTTTGCTTACTTTAGAGGAGTACATATGTATTATTTACACTGATGGCTAAAAAAAAAAGTAAGGAGAGATGGATCAATTGTCTGACTCTGATTCAGAGCAGGCTAGCACCACTCTTCCTAATTTTGATAAAGAGGGTTTTAGACTCTTACTTCAAAGAGAATTGAGGTCATGCATGTTAGGGATCTTTGGCTAGGTCATACCCTACAAAAGACCTCTGCCCTCACAAGAGGATGGATTTACAAAAGGGGGTGGTGATGAACAGAGTGTCTGAATTGAGCAGACCACTCTTACCCAGTCCAAAGATCAGGGCTTGATCCATCACCGTTATTTATCTCACTGCCCCATCCCAGCTCAGAACCTGGCTATATGCAAATCAGTCTGTCCCTGGCCCAGTGCATCATGGGAACAGGGCAGACTAAACTACCAAGCCAATTCTTTACCAGAAAGGAGACAAGCTACCGGGGACCGGTTTCTGGCATTTCAGCCTCTTCGGCCCGGCTTGCTTGAATCCTGATGGAGCAGTGAGAAAGGGACTCATGTCTGAGTATACCCTGCCACACCTATAGTGGCCAAAATCGATTTACAAAAGGGGGTGGTGATGAACAGAGTGTCTGAATTGAGCAGACCACTCTTACCCAGTCCAAAGATCAGGGCTTGATCCATCACCGTTATTTATCTCACTGCCCCATCCCAGCTCAGAACCTGGCTATATGCAAATCAGTCTGTCCCTGGCCCAGTGCATCATGGGAACAGGGCAGACTAAACTACCAAGCCAATTCTTTACCAGAAAGGAGACAAGCTACCGGGGACCGGTTTCTGGCATTTCAGCCTCTTCGGCCCGGCTTGCTTGAATCCTGATGGAGCAGTGAGAAAGGGACTCATGTCTGAGTATACCCTGCCACACCTATAGTGGCCAAAATCGATTTACAAAAGGGGGTGGTGATGAACAGAGTGTCTGAATTGAGCAGACCACTCTTACCCAGTCCAAAGATCAGGGCTTGATCCATCACCGTTATTTATCTCACTGCCCCATCCCAGCTCAGAACCTGGCTATAGGCAAATCAGTCTGTCCCTGGCCCAGTGCATCATGGGAACAGGGCAGACTAAACTACCAAGCCAATTCTTTACCAGAAAGGAGACAAGCTACCGGGGACCGGTTTCTGGCATTTCAGCCTCTTCGGCCCGGCTTGCTTGAATCCTGATGGAGCAGTGAGAAAGGGACTCATGTCTGAGTATACCCTGCCACACCTATAGTGGCCAAAATCGATTTACAAAAGGGGGTGGTGATGAACAGAGTGTCTGAATTGAGCAGACCACTCTTACCCAGTCCAAAGATCAGGGCTTGATCCATCACCGTTATTTATCTCACTGCCCCATCCCAGCTCAGAACCTGGCTATATGCAAATCAGTCTGTCCCTGGCCCAGTGCATCATGGGAACAGGGCAGACTAAACTACCAAGCCAATTCTTTACCAGAAAGGAGACAAGCTACCGGGGACCGGTTTCTGGCATTTCAGCCTCTTCGGCCCGGCTTGCTTGAATCCTGATGGAGCAGTGAGAAAGGGACTCATGTCTGAGTATACCCTGCCACACCTATAGTGGCCAAAATCGATTTACAAAAGGGGGTGGTGATGAACAGAGTGTCTGAATTGAGCAGACCACTCTTACCCAGTCCAAAGATAAGGGCTTGATCCATCACCGTTATTTATCTCACTGCCCCATCCCAGCTCAGAACCTGGCTATATGCAAATCAGTCTGTCCCTGGCCCAGTGCATCATGGGAACAGGGCAGACTAAACTACCAAGCCAATTCTTTACCAGAAAGGAGACAAGCTACCGGGGACCGGTTTCTGGCATTTCAGCCTCTTCGGCCCGGCTTGCTTGAATCCTGATGGAGCAGTGAGAAAGGGACTCATGTCTGAGTATACCCTGCCACACCTATAGTGGCCAAAATCGATTTACAAAAGGGGGTGGTGATGAACAGAGTGTCTGAATTGAGCAGACCACTCTTACCCAGTCCAAAGATCAGGGCTTGATCCATCACCGTTATTTATCTCACTGCCCCATCCCAGCTCAGAACCTGGCTATATGCAAATCAGTCTGTCCCTGGCCCAGTGCATCATGGGAACAGGGCAGACTAAACTACCAAGCCAATTCTTTACCAGAAAGGAGACAAGCTACCGGGGACCGGTTTCTGGCATTTCAGCCTCTTCGGCCCGGCTTGCTTGAATCCTGATGGAGCAGTGAGAAAGGGACTCATGTCTGAGTATACCCTGCCACACCTATAGTGGCCAAAATCGATTTACAAAAGGGGGTGGTGATGAACAGAGTGTCTGAATTGAGCAGACCACTCTTACCCAGTCCAAAGATCAGGGCTTGATCCATCACCGTTATTTATCTCACTGCCCCATCCCAGCTCAGAACCTGGCTATATGCAAATCAGTCTGTCCCTGGCCCAGTGCATCATGGGAACAGGGCAGACTAAACTACCAAGCCAATTCTTTACCAGAAAGGAGACAAGCTACCGGGGACCGGTTTCTGGCATTTCAGCCTCTTCGGCCCGGCTTGCTTGAATCCTGATGGAGCAGTGAGAAAGGGACTCATGTCTGAGTATACCCTGCCACACCTATAGTGGCCAAAATCGATTTACAAAAGGGGGTGGTGATGAACAGAGTGTCTGAATTGAGCAGACCACTCTTACCCAGTCCAAAGATCAGGGCTTGATCCATCACCGTTATTTATCTCACTGCCCCATCCCAGCTCAGAACCTGGCTATATGCAAATCAGTCTGTCCCTGGCCCAGTGCATCATGGGAACAGGGCAGACTAAACTACCAAGCCAATTCTTTACCAGAAAGGAGACAAGCTACCGGGGACCGGTTTCTGGCATTTCAGCCTCTTCGGCCCGGCTTGCTTGAATCCTGATGGAGCAGTGAGAAAGGGACTCATGTCTGAGTATACCCTGCCACACCTATAGTGGCCAAAATCGATTTACAAAAGGGGGTGGTGATGAACAGAGTGTCTGAATTGAGCAGACCACTCTTACCCAGTCCAAAGATCAGGGCTTGATCCATCACCGTTATTTATCTCACTGCCCCATCCCAGCTCAGAACCTGGCTATATGCAAATCAGTCTGTCCCTGGCCCAGTGCATCATGGGAACAGGGCAGACTAAACTACCAAGCCAATTCTTTACCAGAAAGGAGACAAGCTACCGGGGACCGGTTTCTGGCATTTCAGCCTCTTCGGCCCGGCTTGCTTGAATCCTGATGGAGCAGTGAGAAAGGGACTCATGTCTGAGTATACCCTGCCACACCTATAGTGGCCAAAATCGATTTACAAAAGGGGGTGGTGATGAACAGAGTGTCTGAATTGAGCAGACCACTCTTACCCAGTCCAAAGATCAGGGCTTGATCCATCACCGTTATTTATCTCACTGCCCCATCCCAGCTCAGAACCTGGCTATATGCAAATCAGTCTGTCCCTGGCCCAGTGCATCATGGGAACAGGGCAGACTAAACTACCAAGCCAATTCTTTACCAGAAAGGAGACAAGCTACCGGGGACCGGTTTCTGGCATTTCAGCCTCTTCGGCCCGGCTTGCTTGAATCCTGATGGAGCAGTGAGAAAGGGACTCATGTCTGAGTATACCCTGCCACACCTATAGTGGCCAAAATCGATTTACAAAAGGGGGTGGTGATGAACAGAGTGTCTGAATTGAGCAGACCACTCTTACCCAGTCCAAAGATCAGGGCTTGATCCATCACCGTTATTTATCTCACTGCCCCATCCCAGCTCAGAACCTGGCTATATGCAAATCAGTCTGTCCCTGGCCCAGTGCATCATGGGAACAGGGCAGACTAAACTACCAAGCCAATTCTTTACCAGAAAGGAGACAAGCTACCGGGGACCGGTTTCTGGCATTTCAGCCTCTTCGGCCCGGCTTGCTTGAATCCTGATGGAGCAGTGAGAAAGGGACTCATGTCTGAGTATACCCTGCCACACCTATAGTGGCCAAAATCGATTTACAAAAGGGGGTGGTGATGAACAGAGTGTCTGAATTGAGCAGACCACTCTTACCCAGTCCAAAGATCAGGGCTTGATCCATCACCGTTATTTATCTCACTGCCCCATCCCAGCTCAGAACCTGGCTATATGCAAATCAGTCTGTCCCTGGCCCAGTGCATCATGGGAACAGGGCAGACTAAACTACCAAGCCAATTCTTTACCAGAAAGGAGACAAGCTACCGGGGACCGGTTTCTGGCATTTCAGCCTCTTCGGCCCGGCTTGCTTGAATCCTGATGGAGCAGTGAGAAAGGGACTCATGTCTGAGTATACCCTGCCACACCTATAGTGGCCAAAATCGATTTACAAAAGGGGGTGGTGATGAACAGAGTGTCTGAATTGAGCAGACCACTCTTACCCAGTCCAAAGATCAGGGCTTGATCCATCACCGTTATTTATCTCACTGCCCCATCCCAGCTCAGAACCTGGCTATATGCAAATCAGTCTGTCCCTGGCCCAGTGCATCATGGGAACATGGCAGACTAAACTACCAAGCCAATTCTTTACCAGAAAGGAGACAAGCTACCGGGGACCGGTTTCTGGCATTTCAGCCTCTTCGGCCCGGCTTGCTTGAATCCTGATGGAGCAGTGAGAAAGGGACTCATGTCTGAGTATACCCTGCCACACCTATAGTGGCCAAAATCGATTTACAAAAGGGGGTGGTGATGAACAGAGTGTCTGAATTGAGCAGACCACTCTTACCCAGTCCAAAGATCAGGGCTTGATCCATCACCGTTATTTATCTCACTGCCCCATCCCAGCTCAGAACCTGGCTATATGCAAATCAGTCTGTCCCTGGCCCAGTGCATCATGGGAACAGGGCAGACTAAACTACCAAGCCAATTCTTTACCAGAAAGGAGACAAGCTACCGGGGACCGGTTTCTGGCATTTCAGCCTCTTCGGCCCGGCTTGCTTGAATCCTGATGGAGCAGTGAGAAAGGGACTCATGTCTGAGTATACCCTGCCACACCTATAGTGGCCAAAATCGAGAGGATGTGCTTAATGAAATCCCTTCCTGTGATAATTTACCTTTGAGAGGCAAACAAAGTAAAAAATCTAATAATATCGAATTTACTACCCCTGCGAGCACTGGGTGTCCTAGCACCTCTTCTGATATGGGAGGTCTTAGCACCTTAAAGCAAATTGGAGGTCCTCGCACCTCGAACCAGAAGGTTGTCCTTAGCGACACATCATCTATGGGTACCCATCGCGGTCCAAATAATTTGGATGCCCTTGGCGGCACGTTGTCTCATAGTGCTCAGCATATCATGGGAGATTCCAATGATGATGATTCAGACGTACCTGATGAGTACATACCTGACCTAGACGATGAGGATGTTGGCCTTTTTGACACAGAGGATGATCTTCCGACATCCTCAAAAGATAATATTCTAGACCCCTTAGGGGAAGAGATGTTTTCCCCCCTAAACTTAAAACATCCTCGATCCTCTCAATGGTCACCTCAGGATCATGTCTCAAAATGTATTAAGAAATGGATATGTTTTCCACTTGAAAGGGAGACTAGGAATATACTTAGAGCAGAGTGCTCAAGGCCTTCTAGTGACGAAAAAGCTTGCCATACCCCTAATCACGATCCTGAGCTTATAAAATTTCTTTTCAGGCTCGGACGTGATTGTGGAAAGGGCTAGAAAAATCATTCAAGGTCTGCCAAGACCGTCTGTTAGATGTGCTTGGCCCCCTTACTAGAATCCTTGACTCTGCAGAGGAGTCCCACCTTCATGGTACCCCTCTTAATACCGATCTAATTAGAGGATGGAGCCAAAGAACCCTGATCCTTCTAGGCAATGCTAATGCGAGCATTAATGCCGAAAGGCGTAGGGTAATTCTATATAAGCTCGACCCCAAACTTTCTGATATGGCCAAGAAAGAGCCTTCCTCGAATCCTAAAGGCCTCCTTTTCGGGGAAGAGCTTATCAAATCACTTGGAAAGTACGTTTCTACTTTCACAGCCCTTGATAAGGCCCAACATAACATTAGAAGGGTGTTTAATAATAACCTTTTTGGGAGGGCCGGAAGAAGGGGCCTTTCTTCTGGCCAATTTAACCAGAGGCCCTATCAGAGAACCTGTGGCTTCGGAAGAGGTTATCAACAATACACTTACTTCTACACTCAACACGCAAGAGGAAACCGTCAGAGAGGGTCAAGATCTCGTACTTCATTCACCTCCAATCCTCCACCCTTACCTCCTTCCCCTTCTATCCCCGTAAAGGTAGGAGGCAGATTCAAACTTTTTTTGAAAAAATGGGAACTAATAACTCAAGATCCTTGGGTCCTTTCCACAGTAAAAGGGTTTATGATAGATTTTGTTCAAACTCCGTTTCAAACTACCTTACCAAGAGACATCCCTGTTTCCTTAGAGAAAGAGAAAATAGTAGAAGAGGAGATCTCTTCCATGATCTGAAAAGGTACAATAATAGAGGTTACTTTGGATTCTTTAACTTTCGTAAGTACATTATTACTCGTGGAGAAAGAAGGGAAAGGTTGGAGACCTGTAATAAATCTGAAAAACCTCAACAAATTTCTTGTTTACAGGCATTTCAAAATGGAGGGTATCAACCTCCTGAGAGACCTTCTCCTGAAAGAAGACTGGTTGGTCAAACTGGATTTAAAGGACGCGTATTTCACAATTACTATGTCTGTAATCCATCAACCATTCCTTTAATTTTTGTGGAAAAATCACCACTATCAGTTCCAGGCTCTTCCCTTCGGTCTTTCTTCCGCTCCATGGTGCTTTACCAAGGTCATGAGAGCGGTAGCCTCCTTCCTGAGGGAATGGGGTATCCGTTTTATCATTTACCTCAACGACATTCTGATAATGTCTCAAGACCTCCAGCAAATTCTCCTAGATCTAGAAACGGTCATGAATCTTCTAGAAAGCCTAGGTTTCATTATCAACAAAGAAAAGTCCATCCTAACCCCCCCCCAAAATCTCTGGAGTTTCTGGGCTTCACTCTGGACACTTCCAAGTGTCTCCTTCTCTTTCCTCCCTCCAAAATTTCAAAGATCAGGAAAGAGTTAAGGCATGTCTTAAGAAAAGAGGATCTCCCTTTAAGGGAGCTAGCCAGACTCCTAGGTCTTCTATCTTCCTCTATCCAGGCGATTTTTCCAGGCCCACTGAATTACCGGGCTTTGCAAAGGATAAAAGGGAGAGCTCTAAGGGCTGGTCTCTGGTACAAGGACTGAATCACCCTAGATTTGAATGCCAAAGCAGAACTAATCTGGTGGCTGGAAAACTTGGAAGCATGGAATGGGAAAGTAATTTTTGGTTCAGAACCAGATTTTGTTTTGGAATCCGATGCTTCCCTTCATGGTTGGGGTGCATGCCTCCTGGACCAGAACACGGGAGGGATCTGGTCTCGGGAGGAATCATCTCGCCACATAAATTTCCTCGAACTAACTGCTGGCCTTTATGCTTTTATGAGCTTCAAACATTCCCTCCAGGGGAGGTCGGTCATTTTGAAGATGGACAATATTTCCGCAGTGGCCTACATCAATCGTTTGGGAGGTATGAAATCTGCCGACCTTTCCAACCTAGACTCTGGATGTTCTGCCTAGAACACAAAATTGCCCTCAAAGCGGAATACTTCCCAGGGAAATCGAACGTCTCTGCTGACTGGAAGCTCAACGTCGCTATTTTCGACTCGCTGAATTCGATCTGGGGTCCTTTCGAGATAGACCTTGTTGCGAGCTGTCTCACTTCTCAACTGGAGCATTACTACAGCTGGGTGCTGGACCCCATGTAGCAGTGAACGCATTCCTTCAACCCTGGTCAGGGATCAATGCATATGCTTTTCCCCCATTCGCAATGATCCAGAGATTTTTACAGAAAGTGAGACAAGACCAATGCTCTCTAGTCCTAATAACTCCCATCTGGCCGTCCCAGGCATGATTCTCCACAACTCTAGAGCTAACATATGACCTTCCCTTTCTGATACCTTCTCTAGAGAATCTCCTTACAGACGTGAAAGGAGATTCTTACCTCCTGACCCAGTCAGGGAGTATGAACCTTCTTGCTTGGAGAGTGTCAGTAGATCCAACAAAGTCTCATGACTTTCGACATCAGCTGCTACTCTCCTCAGAGAGTCATGGGTGCCAGGAACTCTCTACATATACAATAACATCTGGAAATCATGGTTTCGTTGGTGCCTGGAAAGGAATTTGGATCCCATACAAGCACCTATCGTTGATGTGGTCAACTTTCTGGCTGAATGTTTTGACAAAGGTTTAAGTTATAGATCTATTAATTGCTATAGATCTGTTATCTCCGCAGGTCATGTTCTTGTCAACGGGAAAACAGTCGGTAAAATCGTAATTGTTTGTAGAGTTATGAAGAGCATTCATCTGAAAAGACCCCCGAAACCAAAATATGATACCCTCTGGGATGTGAACTTGATTCTAGATCTTTTCATCTCATGGCCCGACAATTCTCTTTTGAATAGAAAACTTCTTTCCATTAAACTCGCTACTCTTCTTTGCCTTATCTCTTGTGGAAGAGTTTCTGATGTTAAAGCTCTAGAGATCTCTAACAGATCTTATAATTTATTTGGGGATAAATTTGAGGTTTACAGAAGCCCAAAACCATGTCTGACTCAATCTTTTATCCTCGTTTCGACCCTTGCCCGAAACATTGTGTAGTTGAATGTATGAAAATGTATGATCAAAAAATGTCTAACCTTCGCACTATTAATGAGAAACAACTCCTTATTTCCTTTATTAAACCTCATAAAGCCATTTCCTCTACTTCCATTGCTCGCTGGGTTAAGTCTGCTATGAATTTAGCAGGTATTATTGTGGCCAAATTTCAAGCTCATTCACTTAGAGGTGCTATGGCGAGCAAATCACTATGGTCTGGAGGTAAGTTGGATGATATTCTTAAAGCTGCAGACTGGTCTAACACTAATACCTTTGCTAGACACTATTGTAAAGCAACACATGTCTAATGTCGTTTTACAAGGCTAGCAACATGCATAATGTAGCCTCCGTTCTTGTAATGAAATTGCGATTCTCCTATTACCATTCCTAGAGAATCTGGATTTCATTAAAGACACGGAGGCTGACATTATCCCACCCATCCCATTCCCCTTTTTGGTGATTGGTGATTCCTTGTTTATTCACACTTATAGTTTGATTGTTTCATCTGTTTCTCATTGACATGTTGTTTCAATTGTTTCTCATTGACATGTTATACTTTGATTCAATTTTGTATTTATCTTGTACTGTTTGTGAACCTTTTTGGTCACAAGTTTTCATTGCTTTCTTTCTTTTCAGATAATCCTTCTTCATTACCTACGTTTATTGATATCTCCTTGTTTGGTTACCTTCTTCACATCTCCTTTGGATGAAAGCCTTCAAGTTCTTCATTCGTGCTAATGCCTTTGAACGTCCTTATTTTCTCTTCGCCTGATTTAAAAGAGACAGATGGTTGTCATGTCATATCTCTTAGCTTGTTTCAATGTTCTTTTGGAACCTTAGTATTATGACACATGCGGCTGCTTGGAGCCTGCATTAAAAGTCTTTGCCTAATGTCAGCCTCCGTGTCTTTAATGAAATCCAGATTCTCTAGGCATGGTAATAGGAGAATCACAATTTACACTGATGGCTCAGCACAACCAGACACCAGCTCTAAAAATGCTTATTCAGCGGCTTGTGCTATTGTGGCTGGCATAATAGTGAATGGAGAATTCAAGTCTAATATAGTGCATACACAGGCGGTGGACACTGTACCGCCCAATTGGCTGAGCTGTGAGCTCTGGTTCTTGCTCTCGGGTGTGCACATCCAAATGTTTCTACTCTTATTGTGTGTGATTCTTAATACTGTGTTCAGTCTTTCAATGACAACTTATTCTTCTGGTCTCAAAATGATTATCGAGATTCTAAAAGCAGCGTTATTAAGCATAAAACGCTTTGGGTTTGAGTGGCAGATCTTAAACAACCTCTACCCCTCACAAATGTTATACATACTCCTGGCCATCAGCGTGTGGGAGCACATGCTTTTGGTCATTATTTGGCTGATGAAGCAGCCAAATCTGCAGTAGCCACATGTTCCATGGCAGCCGTTACAAGGTCCAAGACTAAGATTGATAATGAGATTTTGGCAGCTATAGTTGCTACTATGAAGGGCACTAGTTACCCATAGGGTTTCCCTTCAAAGTATTCTTATCAGTTAACTCCCAAACAAGTTCCTTTTGCAAGAATACCAGACACTGGTGATCGGCTGATTACCAACACGCACCTCAGAAATGTTTTGATCCAAGCCACACACAAAGGCATGCCTTCGGCCCATGCCGGAGTGTCTGCGACAGTTTCTATCTTGCAGCAACATTACTGGTGGCGTGATTTATATAAACAGACTCGTAATTATGTACTTTCTTGTGACATCTGTCTGCAAATTAAGCCTTCTACTGTAATACGTCCACCACAAACACAGCTATGCATTTCTAACCCACCTTTTGGTTGTGTATATCTTGATCACTGCGGTCCATTTTCTTCAGATACTGCATAATAATACATTTTGGTTGCAGTTGATTCGTGCACTAGATTCCTTTAGGTTTGGCCACAACGCAGTGCTGATGCTCGAAATGTTGTCAGGGATTTGCTTGTCTTTGTAGGGAATTTTGGATGTGGCACCTTTCATTCAGACCAAGATCCAGCGTTCGCCTCTGAGGCATACAAGGACGCAATTAAGTCTATGGGGGTGCTGGTGCAGTTTTCGTCTCCATACAGACCTGAGGGCAATTCAATTGTGGAGCGAATGAACCGTGACTTAATGCAATATTTGACAGCTAGAGTCTTAGGTACTGACAGGAACTGGCTGGCCTGTTTGTATGGGGCTCAAAGTGCACATAATAATATCCCTAGCAGACCACTGGGTGGGCGGACCCCATATGAGATGCTCTTTGGCATCAAAATGTTTATGCCAGACCTTGATGGTCTAGATTTGGCGGTGGCTGCTGCAACCTTTGACATAGATAATCATTCTACTATGTTACAGGACCTACAAGAGACCTGTGACAGTCTTGCAACCGAGCATTTGCCCTCTGCCACTGATGCTTCACTACTGATTCCGGTTGCCCAGGCTTCCGAAAGTTGATGATCTGGTCCAAGAGAAGTACACTGGTTCGAGTCCTTGGTTTGAAGGGCACTTGTACAGTGATTTTACCACCACTTCCAAGTCTCAAAGACAACAGATACATCTCAGTAGACAATGTCAAGCTACAACATC